>NC_089723.1:6724314-8152721 GCF_035083965.1 Branchiostoma lanceolatum | reverse complement strand
CTAATACATAGTGATGTTTAGGCATTACTTTTGATTTCTTGTCTGAGGCCGAAATACCAATTTGAATTTTTTTCCCAAAAAGCATGCTATAAGTATATTTGCAGTAGCATCTGTCGCCTACGGCCAATGTACTTATAGCATGCTTTTGGGAAAAAAATTCAAATTGTATTTCGGCCTCAGACAAGAAATCAGAAGCGATGCCTACGGCAACCCGGTGGTCCCAGGCTATTTGCCGTGATTGGTCCCGACCGGCCTCGACGTTCCTTGACGTCAGAGTTCGAACGAGATAGAACGAGATTTGGCCGTACCGTAGTCCAAGCGAGGACATTGTACGACCAAATCACGTTAAATCTCGTTCTATCTCGTTCGAACACTGACGTCAAGGAACGTCGAGTCCGGTCGGGACCGATCACGGCAAATAGGTTGGACCACCGGATGCCGTAGGCATTACTTTTGATTTCTTGTCTGAGGCCCGAAATACCAATTTGAATTTTTTTCCCAAAGCATGCTATAAGTATATTGGCAGTTAGCATCTGTCGCCTACGGCCAATGTACTTATAGCATGCTTTGGGAAAAAATCTCAAATGGTATTTCGGCCTCAGACAAGAAATCAGAAGCGATGCCCTACGGCAACCGTGGTCCCAGGCTATTTGCCGTGATTGGTCCCGACCGGCCTCGACGTTCCTTGACGTCAGAGTTCGAACGAGATAGAACGAGATTTGGCCGTACCGTTAGTCCAAGCGAGGACATTGTACGACCAAATCACGTTAAATCTCGTTCTATCTCGTTCGAACACTGACGTCAAGGAACGTCGAGTCGGTCGGGACCGATCACGGCAAATAGGTTGGGACCACAGTGATGTTTAGGCATTACTTTTGATTTCTTGTCTGAGGCCGAAATACCAATTTGAATTTTTTTCCCAAAAGCATGCTATAAGTATATTGGCAGTAGCATCTGTCGCCTACGGCCAATGTACTTATAGCATGCTTTTGGGAAAAAATTCAAATTGGTATTTCGGCCTCAGACAAGAAATCAGAAGCGATGCCTACGGCAACCGGTGGTCCCAGGCTATTTGCCGTGATTGGTCCCGACCGGCCTCGACGTTCCTTGACGTCCAGAGTTCGAACGAGATAGAACGAGATTTGGCCGTACCGTAGTCCAAGCGAGGACATTGTACGACCAAATCACGTTAAATCTCGTTCTATCTCGTTCGAACACTGACGTCAAGGAACGTCGAGTCCGGTCGGGACCGATCACGGCAAATAGGTTGGGACCACCGGATGCCGTAGGCATTACTTTTGATTTCTTGTCTGAGGCCGAAATACCAATTTGAATTTTTTTCCCAAAAGCATGCTATAAGTATATTGGCAGTAGCATCTGTCGCCTACGGCCAATGTACTTATAGCATGCTTTTGGGAAAAAATTCAAATGGTATTTCGGCCTCAGACAAGAAATCAGAAGCGATGCCTACGGCAACCGGTGGTCCCAGGCTATTTGCCGTGATTGGTCCCGACCGGCCTCGACGTTCCTTGACGTCAGAGTTTCGAACGAGATAGAACGAGATTTGGCCGTACCGTAGTCCAAGCGAGGACATTGTACGACCAAATCACGTTAAATCTCGTTCTATCTCGTTCGAACACTGACGTCAAGGAACGTCGAGTCGGTCGGGACCGATCACGGCAAATAGGTTGGGACCACCGGATGCGTAGGCATTACTTTTGATTTCTTGTCTGAGGCCGAAATACCAATTTGAATTTTTTTCCCAAAAGCATGCTATAAGTATATTGGCAGTAGCATCTGTCGCCTACGGCCAATGTACTTATAGCATGCTTTTGGGAAAAAAATTCAAATTGGTATTTCGGCCTCAGACAAGAAATCAGAAGCGATGCCTACGGCAACCGGTGGTCCCAGGCTATTTGCCGTGATTGGTCCCGACCGGCCTCGACGTTCCTTGACGTCAGAGTTCGAACGAGATAGAACGAGATTTGGCCGTACCGTAGTCCAAGCGAGGACATTGTACGACCAAATCACGTTAAATCTCGTTCTATCTCGTTCGAACACTGACGTCAAGGAACGTCGAGTCCGGTCGGACCGATCACGGCAAATAGGTTGGGACCACCGGATGCCGTAGGCATTACTTTTGATTTCTTGTCTGAGGCCGAAATACCAATTTGAATTTTTTTCCCAAAAGCATGCTATAAGTATATTGGCAGTAGCATCTGTCGCCTACGGCCAATGTACTTATAGCATGCTTTTGGGAAAAAAATTCAAATTGGTATTTCGGCCTCAGACAAGAAATCAGAAGCGATGCCTACGGCAACCGGTGGTCCCAGGCTATTTGCCGTGATTGGTCCCGACCGGCCTCGACGTTCCTTGACGTCAGAGTTCGAACGAGATAGAACGAGATTTGGCCGTACCGTAGTCCAAGCGAGGACATTGTACGACCAAATCACGTTAAATCTCGTTCTATCTCGTTCGAACACTGACGTCAAGGAACGTCGAGTCCGGTCGGGACCGATCACGGCAAATAGGTTGGGACCCACCGGATGCCGTAGGCATTACTTTTGATTTCTTGTCTGAGGCCGAAATACCAATTTGAATTTTTTTCCCAAAAGCATGCTATAAGTATATTGGCAGTAGCATCTGTCGCCTACGGCCAATGTACTTATAGCATGCTTTTGGGAAAAAAATTCAAATTGGTATTTCGGCCTCAGACAAGAAATCAGAAGCGATGCCTACGGCAACCGGTGGTCCCAGGCTATTTGCCGTGATTGGTCCCGACCGGCCTCGACGTTCCTTGACGTCAGAGTTCGAACGAGATAGAACGAGATTTGGCCGTACCGTAGTCCAAGCGAGGACATTGTACGACCAAATCACGTTAAATCTCGTTCTATCTCGTTCGAACACTGACGTCAAGGAACGTCGAGTCCGGTCGGGACCGATCACGGCAAATAGGTTGGGACCACCGGATGCCGTAGGCATTACTTTTGATTTCTTGTCTGAGGCCGAAATACCAATTTGAATTTTTTTCCCAAAAGCATGCTATAAGTATATTGGCAGTAGCATCTGTCGCCTACGGCCAATGTACTTATAGCATGCTTTTGGGAAAAAAATTCAAATTGGTATTTCGGCCTCAGACAAGAAATCAGAAGCGATGCCTACGGCAACCGGTGGTCCCAGGCTATTTGCCGTGATTGGTCCCGACCGGCCTCGACGTTCCTTGACGTCAGAGTTCGAACGAGATAGAACGAGATTTGGCCGTACCGTAGTCCAAGCGAGGACATTGTACGACCAAATCACGTTAAATCTCGTTCTATCTCGTTCGAACACTGACGTCAAGGAACGTCGAGTCGGTCGGGACCGATCACGGCAAATAGGTTGGGACCACCGGATGCCGTAGGCATTACTTTTGATTTCTTGTCTGAGGCCGAAATACCAATTTGAATTTTTTTCCCAAAAGCATGCTATAAGTATATTGGCAGTAGCATCTGTCGCCTACGGCCAATGTACTTATAGCATGCTTTTGGGAAAAAAATTCAAATTGGTATTTCGGCCTCAGACAAGAAATCAGAAGCGATGCCTACGGCAACCGGTGGTCCCAGGCTATTTGCCGTGATTGGTCCCGACCGGCCTCGACGTTCCTTGACGTCAGAGTTCGAACGAGATAGAACGAGATTTGGCCGTACCGTAGTCCAAGCGAGGACATTGTACGACCAAATCACGTTAAATCTCGTTCTATCTCGTTCGAACACTGACGTCAAGGAACGTCGAGTCCGGTCGGGACCGATCACGGCAAATAGGTTGGGACCACCGGATGCCGTAGGCATTACTTTTGATTTCTTGTCTGAGGCCGAAATACCAATTTGAATTTTTTTCCCAAAAGCATGCTATAAGTATATTGGCAGTAGCATCTGTCGCCTACGGCCAATGTACTTATAGCATGCTTTTGGGAAAAAAATTCAAATTGGTATTTCGGCCTCAGACAAGAAATCAGAAGCGATGCCTACGGCAACCGGTGGTCCCAGGCTATTTGCCGTGATTGGTCCCGACCGGCCTCGACGTTCCTTGACGTCAGAGTTCGAACGAGATAGAACGAGATTTGGCCGTACCGTAGTCCAAGCGAGGACATTGTACGACCAAATCACGTTAAATCTCGTTCTATCTCGTTCGAACACTGACGTCAAGGAACGTCGAGTCCGGTCGGGACCGATCACGGCAAATAGGTTGGGACCACCGGATGCCGTAGGCATTACTTTTGATTTCTTGTCTGAGGCCGAAATACCAATTTGAATTTTTTTCCCAAAAGCATGCTATAAGTATATTGCAGTAGCATCTGTCGCCTACGGCCAATGTACTTATAGCATGCTTTTGGGAAAAAAATTCAAATTGGTATTTCGGCCTCAGACAAGAAATCAGAAGCGATGCCTACGGCAACCGGTGGTCCCAGGCTATTTGCCGTGATTGGTCCCGACCGGCCTCGACGTTCCTTGACGTCAGAGTTCGAACGAGATAGAACGAGATTTGGCCGTACCGTAGTCCAAGCGAGGACATTGTACGACCAAATCACGTTAAATCTCGTTCTATCTCGTTCGAACACTGACGTCAAGGAACGTCGAGTCCGGTCGGGACCGATCACGGCAAATAGGTTGGGACCACCGGATGCCGTAGGCATTACTTTTGATTTCTTGTCTGAGGCCGAAATACCAATTTGAATTTTTTTCCCAAAAGCATGCTATAAGTATATTGGCAGTAGCATCTGTCGCCTACGGCCAATGTACTTATAGCATGCTTTTGGGAAAAAAATTCAAATTGGTATTTCGGCCTCAGACAAGAAATCAGAAGCGATGCCTACGGCAACCGGTGGTCCCAGGCTATTTGCCGTGATTGGTCCCGACCGGCCTCGACGTTCCTTGACGTCAGAGTTCGAACGAGATAGAACGAGATTTGGCCGTACCGTAGTCCAAGCGAGGACATTGTACGACCAAATCACGTTAAATCTCGTTCTATCTCGTTCGAACACTGACGTCAAGGAACGTCGAGTCCGGTCGGGACCGATCACGGCAAATAGGTTGGGACCACCGGATGCCGTAGGCATTACTTTTGATTTCTTGTCTGAGGCCGAAATACCAATTTGAATTTTTTTCCCAAAAGCATGCTATAAGTATATTGGCAGTAGCATCTGTCGCCTACGGCCAATGTACTTATAGCATGCTTTTGGGAAAAAAATTCAAATTGGTATTTCGGCCTCAGACAAGAAATCAGAAGCGATGCCTACGGCAACCGGTGGTCCCAGGCTATTTGCCGTGATTGGTCCCGACCGGCCTCGACGTTCCTTGACGTCAGAGTTCGAACGAGATAGAACGAGATTTGGCCGTACCGTAGTCCAAGCGAGGACATTGTACGACCAAATCACGTTAAATCTCGTTCTATCTCGTTCGAACACTGACGTCAAGGAACGTCGAGTCCGGTCGGGACCGATCACGGCAAATAGGTTGGGACCACCGGATGCCGTAGGCATTACTTTTGATTTCTTGTCTGAGGCCGAAATACCAATTTGAATTTTTTTCCAAAAGCATGCTATAAGTATATTGGCAGTAGCATCTGTCGCCTACGGCCAATGTACTTATAGCATGCTTTTGGGAAAAAAATTCAAATTGGTATTTCGGCCTCAGACAAGAAATCAGAAGCGATGCCTACGGCAACCGGTGGTCCCAGGCTATTTGCCGTGATTGGTCCCGACCGGCCTCGACGTTCCTTGACGTCAGAGTTCGAACGAGATAGAACGAGATTTGGCCGTACCGTAGTCCAAGCGAGGACATTGTACGACCAAATCACGTTAAATCTCGTTCTATCTCGTTCGAACACTGACGTCAAGGAACGTCGAGTCCGGTCGGGACCGATCACGGCAAATAGGTTGGGACCACCGGATGCCGTAGGCATTACTTTTGATTTCTTGTCTGAGGCCGAAATACCAATTTGAATTTTTTTCCCAAAAGCATGCTATAAGTATATTGGCAGTAGCATCTGTCGCCTACGGCCAATGTACTTATAGCATGCTTTTGGGAAAAAAATTCAAATTGGTATTTCGGCCTCAGACAAGAAATCAGAAGCGATGCCTACGGCAACCGGTGGTCCCAGGCTATTTGCCGTGATTGGTCCCGACCGGCCTCGACGTTCCTTGACGTCAGAGTTCGAACGAGATAGAACGAGATTTGGCCGTACCGTAGTCCAAGCGAGGACATTGTACGACCAAATCACGTTAAATCTCGTTCTATCTCGTTCGAACACTGACGTCAAGGAACGTCGAGTCCGGTCGGGACCGATCACGGCAAATAGGTTGGGACCACCGGATGCCGTAGGCATTACTTTTGATTTCTTGTCTGAGGCCGAAATACCAATTTGAATTTTTTTCCCAAAAGCATGCTATAAGTATATTGGCAGTAGCATCTGTCGCCTACGGCCAATGTACTTATAGCATGCTTTTGGGAAAAAAATTCAAATTGGTATTTCGGCCTCAGACAAGAAATCAGAAGCGATGCCTACGGCAACCGGTGGTCCCAGGCTATTTGCCGTGATTGGTCCCGACCGGCCTCGACGTTCCTTGACGTCAGAGTTCGAACGAGATAGAACGAGATTTGGCCGTACCGTAGTCCAAGCGAGGACATTGTACGACCAAATCACGTTAAATCTCGTTCTATCTCGTTCGAACACTGACGTCAAGGAACGTCGAGTCCGGTCGGGACCGATCACGGCAAATAGGTTGGGACCACCGGATGCCGTAGGCATTACTTTTGATTTCTTGTCTGAGGCCGAAATACCAATTTGAATTTTTTTCCCAAAAGCATGCTATAAGTATATTGGCAGTAGCATCTGTCGCCTACGGCCAATGTACTTATAGCATGCTTTTGGGAAAAAAATTCAAATTGGTATTTCGGCCTCAGACAAGAAATCAGAAGCGATGCCTACGGCAACCGGTGGTCCCAGGCTATTTGCCGTGATTGGTCCCGACCGGCCTCGACGTTCCTTGACGTCAGAGTTCGAACGAGATAGAACGAGATTTGGCCGTACCGTAGTCCAAGCGAGGACATTGTACGACCAAATCACGTTAAATCTCGTTCTATCTCGTTCGAACACTGACGTCAAGGAACGTCGAGTCCGGTCGGGACCGATCACGGCAAATAGGTTGGGACCACCGGATGCCGTAGGCATTACTTTTGATTTCTTGTCTGAGGCCGAAATACCAATTTGAATTTTTTTCCCAAAAGCATGCTATAAGTATATTGGCAGTAGCATCTGTCGCCTACGGCCAATGTACTTATAGCATGCTTTTGGGAAAAAAATTCAAATTGGTATTTCGGCCTCAGACAAGAAATCAGAAGCGATGCCTACGGCAACCGGTGGTCCAGGCTATTTGCCGTGATTGGTCCCGACCGGCCTCGACGTTCCTTGACGTCAGAGTTCGAACGAGATAGAACGAGATTTGGCCGTACCGTAGTCCAAGCGAGGACATTGTACGACCAAATCACGTTAAATCTCGTTCTATCTCGTTCGAACACTGACGTCAAGGAACGTCGAGTCCGGTCGGGACCGATCACGGCAAATAGGTTGGGACCACCGGATGCCGTAGGCATTACTTTTGATTTCTTGTCTGAGGCCGAAATACCAATTTGAATTTTTTTCCCAAAAGCATGCTATAAGTATATTGGCAGTAGCATCTGTCGCCTACGGCCAATGTACTTATAGCATGCTTTTGGGAAAAAAATTCAAATTGGTATTTCGGCCTCAGACAAGAAATCAGAAGCGATGCCTACGGCAACCGGTGGTCCCAGGCTATTTGCCGTGATTGGTCCCGACCGGCCTCGACGTTCCTTGACGTCAGAGTTCGAACGAGATAGAACGAGATTTGGCCGTACCGTAGTCCAAGCGAGGACATTGTACGACCAAATCACGTTAAATCTCGTTCTATCTCGTTCGAACACTGACGTCAAGGAACGTCGAGTCCGGTCGGGACCGATCACGGCAAATAGGTTGGGACCACCGGATGCCGTAGGCATTACTTTTGATTTCTTGTCTGAGGCCGAAATACCAATTTGAATTTTTTTCCCAAAAGCATGCTATAAGTATATTGGCAGTAGCATCTGTCGCCTACGGCCAATGTACTTATAGCATGCTTTTGGGAAAAAAATTCAAATTGGTATTTCGGCCTCAGACAAGAAATCAGAAGCGATGCCTACGGCAACCGGTGGTCCCAGGCTATTTGCCGTGATTGGTCCCGACCGGCCTCGACGTTCCTTGACGTCAGAGTTCGAACGAGATAGAACGAGATTTGGCCGTACCGTAGTCCAAGCGAGGACATTGTACGACCAAATCACGTTAAATCTCGTTCTATCTCGTTCGAACACTGACGTCAAGGAACGTCGAGTCCGGTCGGGACCGATCACGGCAAATAGGTTGGGACCACGGATGCCGTAGGCATTACTTTTGATTTCTTGTCTGAGGCCGAAATACCAATTTGAATTTTTTTCCCAAAAGCATGCTATAAGTATATTGGCAGTAGCATCTGTCGCCTACGGCCAATGTACTTATAGCATGCTTTTGGGAAAAAAATTCAAATTGGTATTTCGGCCTCAGACAAGAAATCAGAAGCGATGCCTACGGCAACCGGTGGTCCCAGGCTATTTGCCGTGATTGGTCCCGACCGGCCTCGACGTTCCTTGACGTCAGAGTTCGAACGAGATAGAACGAGATTTGGCCGTACCGTAGTCCAAGCGAGGACATTGTACGACCAAATCACGTTAAATCTCGTTCTATCTCGTTCGAACACTGACGTCAAGGAACGTCGAGTCCGGTCGGGACCGATCACGGCAAATAGGTTGGGACCACCGGATGCCGTAGGCATTACTTTTGATTTCTTGTCTGAGGCCGAAATACCAATTTGAATTTTTTTCCCAAAAGCATGCTATAAGTATATTGGCAGTAGCATCTGTCGCCTACGGCCAATGTACTTATAGCATGCTTTTGGGAAAAAAATTCAAATTGGTATTTCGGCCTCAGACAAGAAATCAGAAGCGATGCCTACGGCAACCGGTGGTCCCAGGCTATTTGCCGTGATTGGTCCCGACCGGCCTCGACGTTCCTTGACGTCAGAGTTCGAACGAGATAGAACGAGATTTGGCCGTACCGTAGTCCAAGCGAGGACATTGTACGACCAAATCACGTTAAATCTCGTTCTATCTCGTTCGAACACTGACGTCAAGGAACGTCGAGTCCGGTCGGGACCGATCACGGCAAATAGGTTGGGACCACCGGATGCCGTAGGCATTACTTTTGATTTCTTGTCTGAGGCCGAAATACCAATTTGAATTTTTTTCCCAAAAGCATGCTATAAGTATATTGGCAGTAGCATCTGTCGCCTACGGCCAATGTACTTATAGCATGCTTTTGGGAAAAAAATTCAAATTGGTATTTCGGCCTCAGACAAGAAATCAGAAGCGATGCCTACGGCAACCGGTGGTCCCAGGCTATTTGCCGTGATTGGTCCCGACCGGCCTCGACGTTCCTTGACGTCAGAGTTCGAACGAGATAGAACGAGATTTGGCCGTACCGTAGTCCAAGCGAGGACATTGTACGACCAAATCACGTTAAATCTCGTTCTATCTCGTTCGAACACTGACGTCAAGGAACGTCGAGTCCGGTCGGGACCGATCACGGCAAATAGGTTGGGACCACCGGATGCCGTAGGCATTACTTTTGATTTCTTGTCTGAGGCCGAAATACCAATTTGAATTTTTTTCCCAAAAGCATGCTATAAGTATATTGGCAGTAGCATCTGTCGCCTACGGCCAATGTACTTATAGCATGCTTTTGGGAAAAAAATTCAAATTGGTATTTCGGCCTCAGACAAGAAATCAGAAGCGATGCCTACGGCAACCGGTGGTCCCAGGCTATTTGCCGTGATTGGTCCCGACCGGCCTCGACGTTCCTTGACGTCAGAGTTCGAACGAGATAGAACGAGATTTGGCCGTACCGTAGTCCAAGCGAGGACATTGTACGACCAAATCACGTTAAATCTCGTTCTATCTCGTTCGAACACTGACGTCAAGGAACGTCGAGTCCGGTCGGGACCGATCACGGCAAATAGGTTGGGACCACCGGATGCCGTAGGCATTACTTTTGATTTCTTGTCTGAGGCCGAAATACCAATTTGAATTTTTTTCCCAAAAGCATGCTATAAGTATATTGGCAGTAGCATCTGTCGCCTACGGCCAATGTACTTATAGCATGCTTTTGGGAAAAAAATTCAAATTGGTATTTCGGCCTCAGACAAGAAATCAGAAGCGATGCCTACGGCAACCGGTGGTCCCAGGCTATTTGCCGTGATTGGTCCCGACCGGCCTCGACGTTCCTTGACGTCAGAGTTCGAACGAGATAGAACGAGATTTGGCCGTACCGTAGTCCAAGCGAGGACATTGTACGACCAAATCACGTTAAATCTCGTTCTATCTCGTTCGAACACTGACGTCAAGGAACGTCGAGTCCGGTCGGGACCGATCACGGCAAATAGGTTGGGACCACCGGATGCCGTAGGCATTACTTTTGATTTCTTGTCTGAGGCCGAAATACCAATTTGAATTTTTTTCCCAAAAGCATGCTATAAGTATATTGGCAGTAGCATCTGTCGCCTACGGCCAATGTACTTATAGCATGCTTTTGGGAAAAAAATTCAAATTGGTATTTCGGCCTCAGACAAGAAATCAGAAGCGATGCCTACGGCAACCGGTGGTCCCAGGCTATTTGCCGTGATTGGTCCCGACCGGCCTCGACGTTCCTTGACGTCAGAGTTCGAACGAGATAGAACGAGATTTGGCCGTACCGTAGTCCAAGCGAGGACATTGTACGACCAAATCACGTTAAATCTCGTTCTATCTCGTTCGAACACTGACGTCAAGGAACGTCGAGTCCGGTCGGGACCGATCACGGCAAATAGGTTGGGACCACCGGATGCCGTAGGCATTACTTTTGATTTCTTGTCTGAGGCCGAAATACCAATTTGAATTTTTTTCCCAAAAGCATGCTATAAGTATATTGGCAGTAGCATCTGTCGCCTACGGCCAATGTACTTATAGCATGCTTTTGGGAAAAAAATTCAAATTGGTATTTCGGCCTCAGACAAGAAATCAGAAGCGATGCCTACGGCAACCGGTGGTCCCAGGCTATTTGCCGTGATTGGTCCCGACCGGCCTCGACGTTCCTTGACGTCAGAGTTCGAACGAGATAGAACGAGATTTGGCCGTACCGTAGTCCAAGCGAGGACATTGTACGACCAAATCACGTTAAATCTCGTTCTATCTCGTTCGAACACTGACGTCAAGGAACGTCGAGTCCGGTCGGGACCGATCACGGCAAATAGGTTGGGACCACCGGATGCCGTAGGCATTACTTTTGATTTCTTGTCTGAGGCCGAAATACCAATTTGAATTTTTTTCCCAAAAGCATGCTATAAGTATATTGGCAGTAGCATCTGTCGCCTACGGCCAATGTACTTATAGCATGCTTTTGGGAAAAAAATTCAAATTGGTATTTCGGCCTCAGACAAGAAATCAGAAGCGATGCCTACGGCAACCGGTGGTCCCAGGCTATTTGCCGTGATTGGTCCCGACCGGCCTCGACGTTCCTTGACGTCAGAGTTCGAACGAGATAGAACGAGATTTGGCCGTACCGTAGTCCAAGCGAGGACATTGTACGACCAAATCACGTTAAATCTCGTTCTATCTCGTTCGAACACTGACGTCAAGGAACGTCGAGTCCGGTCGGGACCGATCACGGCAAATAGGTTGGGACCACCGGATGCCGTAGGCATTACTTTTGATTTCTTGTCTGAGGCCGAAATACCAATTTGAATTTTTTTCCCAAAAGCATGCTATAAGTATATTGGCAGTAGCATCTGTCGCCTACGGCCAATGTACTTATAGCATGCTTTTGGGAAAAAAATTCAAATTGGTATTTCGGCCTCAGACAAGAAATCAGAAGCGATGCCTACGGCAACCGGTGGTCCCAGGCTATTTGCCGTGATTGGTCCCGACCGGCCTCGACGTTCCTTGACGTCAGAGTTCGAACGAGATAGAACGAGATTTGGCCGTACCGTAGTCCAAGCGAGGACATTGTACGACCAAATCACGTTAAATCTCGTTCTATCTCGTTCGAACACTGACGTCAAGGAACGTCGAGTCCGGTCGGGACCGATCACGGCAAATAGGTTGGGACCACCGGATGCCGTAGGCATTACTTTTGATTTCTTGTCTGAGGCCGAAATACCAATTTGAATTTTTTTCCCAAAAGCATGCTATAAGTATATTGGCAGTAGCATCTGTCGCCTACGGCCAATGTACTTATAGCATGCTTTTGGGAAAAAAATTCAAATTGGTATTTCGGCCTCAGACAAGAAATCAGAAGCGATGCCTACGGCAACCGGTGGTCCCAGGCTATTTGCCGTGATTGGTCCCGACCGGCCTCGACGTTCCTTGACGTCAGAGTTCGAACGAGATAGAACGAGATTTGGCCGTACCGTAGTCCAAGCGAGGACATTGTACGACCAAATCACGTTAAATCTCGTTCTATCTCGTTCGAACACTGACGTCAAGGAACGTCGAGTCCGGTCGGGACCGATCACGGCAAATAGGTTGGGACCACCGGATGCCGTAGGCATTACTTTTGATTTCTTGTCTGAGGCCGAAATACCAATTTGAATTTTTTTCCCAAAAGCATGCTATAAGTATATTGGCAGTAGCATCTGTCGCCTACGGCCAATGTACTTATAGCATGCTTTTGGGAAAAAAATTCAAATTGGTATTTCGGCCTCAGACAAGAAATCAGAAGCGATGCCTACGGCAACCGGTGGTCCCAGGCTATTTGCCGTGATTGGTCCCGACCGGCCTCGACGTTCCTTGACGTCAGAGTTCGAACGAGATAGAACGAGATTTGGCCGTACCGTAGTCCAAGCGAGGACATTGTACGACCAAATCACGTTAAATCTCGTTCTATCTCGTTCGAACACTGACGTCAAGGAACGTCGAGTCCGGTCGGGACCGATCACGGCAAATAGGTTGGGACCACCGGATGCCGTAGGCATTACTTTTGATTTCTTGTCTGAGGCCGAAATACCAATTTGAATTTTTTTCCCAAAAGCATGCTATAAGTATATTGGCAGTAGCATCTGTCGCCTACGGCCAATGTACTTATAGCATGCTTTTGGGAAAAAAATTCAAATTGGTATTTCGGCCTCAGACAAGAAATCAGAAGCGATGCCTACGGCAACCGGTGGTCCCAGGCTATTTGCCGTGATTGGTCCCGACCGGCCTCGACGTTCCTTGACGTCAGAGTTCGAACGAGATAGAACGAGATTTGGCCGTACCGTAGTCCAAGCGAGGACATTGTACGACCAAATCACGTTAAATCTCGTTCTATCTCGTTCGAACACTGACGTCAAGGAACGTCGAGTCCGGTCGGGACCGATCACGGCAAATAGGTTGGGACCACCGGATGCCGTAGGCATTACTTTTGATTTCTTGTCTGAGGCCGAAATACCAATTTGAATTTTTTTCCCAAAAGCATGCTATAAGTATATTGGCAGTAGCATCTGTCGCCTACGGCCAATGTACTTATAGCATGCTTTTGGGAAAAAAATTCAAATTGGTATTTCGGCCTCAGACAAGAAATCAGAAGCGATGCCTACGGCAACCGGTGGTCCCAGGCTATTTGCCGTGATTGGTCCCGACCGGCCTCGACGTTCCTTGACGTCAGAGTTCGAACGAGATAGAACGAGATTTGGCCGTACCGTAGTCCAAGCGAGGACATTGTACGACCAAATCACGTTAAATCTCGTTCTATCTCGTTCGAACACTGACGTCAAGGAACGTCGAGTCCGGTCGGGACCGATCACGGCAAATAGGTTGGGACCACCGGATGCCGTAGGCATTACTTTTGATTTCTTGTCTGAGGCCGAAATACCAATTTGAATTTTTTTCCCAAAAGCATGCTATAAGTATATTGGCAGTAGCATCTGTCGCCTACGGCCAATGTACTTATAGCATGCTTTTGGGAAAAAAATTCAAATTGGTATTTCGGCCTCAGACAAGAAATCAGAAGCGATGCCTACGGCAACCGGTGGTCCCAGGCTATTTGCCGTGATTGGTCCCGACCGGCCTCGACGTTCCTTGACGTCAGAGTTCGAACGAGATAGAACGAGATTTGGCCGTACCGTAGTCCAAGCGAGGACATTGTACGACCAAATCACGTTAAATCTCGTTCTATCTCGTTCGAACACTGACGTCAAGGAACGTCGAGTCCGGTCGGGACCGATCACGGCAAATAGGTTGGGACCACCGGATGCCGTAGGCATTACTTTTGATTTCTTGTCTGAGGCCGAAATACCAATTTGAATTTTTTTCCCAAAAGCATGCTATAAGTATATTGGCAGTAGCATCTGTCGCCTACGGCCAATGTACTTATAGCATGCTTTTGGGAAAAAAATTCAAATTGGTATTTCGGCCTCAGACAAGAAATCAGAAGCGATGCCTACGGCAACCGGTGGTCCCAGGCTATTTGCCGTGATTGGTCCCGACCGGCCTCGACGTTCCTTGACGTCAGAGTTCGAACGAGATAGAACGAGATTTGGCCGTACCGTAGTCCAAGCGAGGACATTGTACGACCAAATCACGTTAAATCTCGTTCTATCTCGTTCGAACACTGACGTCAAGGAACGTCGAGTCCGGTCGGGACCGATCACGGCAAATAGGTTGGGACCACCGGATGCCGTAGGCATTACTTTTGATTTCTTGTCTGAGGCCGAAATACCAATTTGAATTTTTTTCCCAAAAGCATGCTATAAGTATATTGGCAGTAGCATCTGTCGCCTACGGCCAATGTACTTATAGCATGCTTTTGGGAAAAAAATTCAAATTGGTATTTCGGCCTCAGACAAGAAATCAGAAGCGATGCCTACGGCAACCGGTGGTCCCAGGCTATTTGCCGTGATTGGTCCCGACCGGCCTCGACGTTCCTTGACGTCAGAGTTCGAACGAGATAGAACGAGATTTGGCCGTACCGTAGTCCAAGCGAGGACATTGTACGACCAAATCACGTTAAATCTCGTTCTATCTCGTTCGAACACTGACGTCAAGGAACGTCGAGTCCGGTCGGGACCGATCACGGCAAATAGGTTGGGACCACCGGATGCCGTAGGCATTACTTTTGATTTCTTGTCTGAGGCCGAAATACCAATTTGAATTTTTTTCCCAAAAGCATGCTATAAGTATATTGGCAGTAGCATCTGTCGCCTACGGCCAATGTACTTATAGCATGCTTTTGGGAAAAAAATTCAAATTGGTATTTCGGCCTCAGACAAGAAATCAGAAGCGATGCCTACGGCAACCGGTGGTCCCAGGCTATTTGCCGTGATTGGTCCCGACCGGCCTCGACGTTCCTTGACGTCAGAGTTCGAACGAGATAGAACGAGATTTGGCCGTACCGTAGTCCAAGCGAGGACATTGTACGACCAAATCACGTTAAATCTCGTTCTATCTCGTTCGAACACTGACGTCAAGGAACGTCGAGTCCGGTCGGGACCGATCACGGCAAATAGGTTGGGACCACCGGATGCCGTAGGCATTACTTTTGATTTCTTGTCTGAGGCCGAAATACCAATTTGAATTTTTTTCCCAAAAGCATGCTATAAGTATATTGGCAGTAGCATCTGTCGCCTACGGCCAATGTACTTATAGCATGCTTTTGGGAAAAAAATTCAAATTGGTATTTCGGCCTCAGACAAGAAATCAGAAGCGATGCCTACGGCAACCGGTGGTCCCAGGCTATTTGCCGTGATTGGTCCCGACCGGCCTCGACGTTCCTTGACGTCAGAGTTCGAACGAGATAGAACGAGATTTGGCCGTACCGTAGTCCAAGCGAGGACATTGTACGACCAAATCACGTTAAATCTCGTTCTATCTCGTTCGAACACTGACGTCAAGGAACGTCGAGTCCGGTCGGGACCGATCACGGCAAATAGGTTGGGACCACCGGATGCCGTAGGCATTACTTTTGATTTCTTGTCTGAGGCCGAAATACCAATTTGAATTTTTTTCCCAAAAGCATGCTATAAGTATATTGGCAGTAGCATCTGTCGCCTACGGCCAATGTACTTATAGCATGCTTTTGGGAAAAAAATTCAAATTGGTATTTCGGCCTCAGACAAGAAATCAGAAGCGATGCCTACGGCAACCGGTGGTCCCAGGCTATTTGCCGTGATTGGTCCCGACCGGCCTCGACGTTCCTTGACGTCAGAGTTCGAACGAGATAGAACGAGATTTGGCCGTACCGTAGTCCAAGCGAGGACATTGTACGACCAAATCACGTTAAATCTCGTTCTATCTCGTTCGAACACTGACGTCAAGGAACGTCGAGTCCGGTCGGGACCGATCACGGCAAATAGGTTGGGACCACCGGATGCCGTAGGCATTACTTTTGATTTCTTGTCTGAGGCCGAAATACCAATTTGAATTTTTTTCCCAAAAGCATGCTATAAGTATATTGGCAGTAGCATCTGTCGCCTACGGCCAATGTACTTATAGCATGCTTTTGGGAAAAAAATTCAAATTGGTATTTCGGCCTCAGACAAGAAATCAGAAGCGATGCCTACGGCAACCGGTGGTCCCAGGCTATTTGCCGTGATTGGTCCCGACCGGCCTCGACGTTCCTTGACGTCAGAGTTCGAACGAGATAGAACGAGATTTGGCCGTACCGTAGTCCAAGCGAGGACATTGTACGACCAAATCACGTTAAATCTCGTTCTATCTCGTTCGAACACTGACGTCAAGGAACGTCGAGTCCGGTCGGGACCGATCACGGCAAATAGGTTGGGACCACCGGATGCCGTAGGCATTACTTTTGATTTCTTGTCTGAGGCCGAAATACCAATTTGAATTTTTTTCCCAAAAGCATGCTATAAGTATATTGGCAGTAGCATCTGTCGCCTACGGCCAATGTACTTATAGCATGCTTTTGGGAAAAAAATTCAAATTGGTATTTCGGCCTCAGACAAGAAATCAGAAGCGATGCCTACGGCAACCGGTGGTCCCAGGCTATTTGCCGTGATTGGTCCCGACCGGCCTCGACGTTCCTTGACGTCAGAGTTCGAACGAGATAGAACGAGATTTGGCCGTACCGTAGTCCAAGCGAGGACATTGTACGACCAAATCACGTTAAATCTCGTTCTATCTCGTTCGAACACTGACGTCAAGGAACGTCGAGTCCGGTCGGGACCGATCACGGCAAATAGGTTGGGACCACCGGATGCCGTAGGCATTACTTTTGATTTCTTGTCTGAGGCCGAAATACCAATTTGAATTTTTTTCCCAAAAGCATGCTATAAGTATATTGGCAGTAGCATCTGTCGCCTACGGCCAATGTACTTATAGCATGCTTTTGGGAAAAAAATTCAAATTGGTATTTCGGCCTCAGACAAGAAATCAGAAGCGATGCCTACGGCAACCGGTGGTCCCAGGCTATTTGCCGTGATTGGTCCCGACCGGCCTCGACGTTCCTTGACGTCAGAGTTCGAACGAGATAGAACGAGATTTGGCCGTACCGTAGTCCAAGCGAGGACATTGTACGACCAAATCACGTTAAATCTCGTTCTATCTCGTTCGAACACTGACGTCAAGGAACGTCGAGTCCGGTCGGGACCGATCACGGCAAATAGGTTGGGACCACCGGATGCCGTAGGCATTACTTTTGATTTCTTGTCTGAGGCCGAAATACCAATTTGAATTTTTTTCCCAAAAGCATGCTATAAGTATATTGGCAGTAGCATCTGTCGCCTACGGCCAATGTACTTATAGCATGCTTTTGGGAAAAAAATTCAAATTGGTATTTCGGCCTCAGACAAGAAATCAGAAGCGATGCCTACGGCAACCGGTGGTCCCAGGCTATTTGCCGTGATTGGTCCCGACCGGCCTCGACGTTCCTTGACGTCAGAGTTCGAACGAGATAGAACGAGATTTGGCCGTACCGTAGTCCAAGCGAGGACATTGTACGACCAAATCACGTTAAATCTCGTTCTATCTCGTTCGAACACTGACGTCAAGGAACGTCGAGTCCGGTCGGGACCGATCACGGCAAATAGGTTGGGACCACCGGATGCCGTAGGCATTACTTTTGATTTCTTGTCTGAGGCCGAAATACCAATTTGAATTTTTTTCCCAAAAGCATGCTATAAGTATATTGGCAGTAGCATCTGTCGCCTACGGCCAATGTACTTATAGCATGCTTTTGGGAAAAAAATTCAAATTGGTATTTCGGCCTCAGACAAGAAATCAGAAGCGATGCCTACGGCAACCGGTGGTCCCAGGCTATTTGCCGTGATTGGTCCCGACCGGCCTCGACGTTCCTTGACGTCAGAGTTCGAACGAGATAGAACGAGATTTGGCCGTACCGTAGTCCAAGCGAGGACATTGTACGACCAAATCACGTTAAATCTCGTTCTATCTCGTTCGAACACTGACGTCAAGGAACGTCGAGTCCGGTCGGGACCGATCACGGCAAATAGGTTGGGACCACCGGATGCCGTAGGCATTACTTTTGATTTCTTGTCTGAGGCCGAAATACCAATTTGAATTTTTTTCCCAAAAGCATGCTATAAGTATATTGGCAGTAGCATCTGTCGCCTACGGCCAATGTACTTATAGCATGCTTTTGGGAAAAAAATTCAAATTGGTATTTCGGCCTCAGACAAGAAATCAGAAGCGATGCCTACGGCAACCGGTGGTCCCAGGCTATTTGCCGTGATTGGTCCCGACCGGCCTCGACGTTCCTTGACGTCAGAGTTCGAACGAGATAGAACGAGATTTGGCCGTACCGTAGTCCAAGCGAGGACATTGTACGACCAAATCACGTTAAATCTCGTTCTATCTCGTTCGAACACTGACGTCAAGGAACGTCGAGTCCGGTCGGGACCGATCACGGCAAATAGGTTGGGACCACCGGATGCCGTAGGCATTACTTTTGATTTCTTGTCTGAGGCCGAAATACCAATTTGAATTTTTTTCCCAAAAGCATGCTATAAGTATATTGGCAGTAGCATCTGTCGCCTACGGCCAATGTACTTATAGCATGCTTTTGGGAAAAAAATTCAAATTGGTATTTCGGCCTCAGACAAGAAATCAGAAGCGATGCCTACGGCAACCGGTGGTCCCAGGCTATTTGCCGTGATTGGTCCCGACCGGCCTCGACGTTCCTTGACGTCAGAGTTCGAACGAGATAGAACGAGATTTGGCCGTACCGTAGTCCAAGCGAGGACATTGTACGACCAAATCACGTTAAATCTCGTTCTATCTCGTTCGAACACTGACGTCAAGGAACGTCGAGTCCGGTCGGGACCGATCACGGCAAATAGGTTGGGACCACCGGATGCCGTAGGCATTACTTTTGATTTCTTGTCTGAGGCCGAAATACCAATTTGAATTTTTTTCCCAAAAGCATGCTATAAGTATATTGGCAGTAGCATCTGTCGCCTACGGCCAATGTACTTATAGCATGCTTTTGGGAAAAAAATTCAAATTGGTATTTCGGCCTCAGACAAGAAATCAGAAGCGATGCCTACGGCAACCGGTGGTCCCAGGCTATTTGCCGTGATTGGTCCCGACCGGCCTCGACGTTCCTTGACGTCAGAGTTCGAACGAGATAGAACGAGATTTGGCCGTACCGTAGTCCAAGCGAGGACATTGTACGACCAAATCACGTTAAATCTCGTTCTATCTCGTTCGAACACTGACGTCAAGGAACGTCGAGTCCGGTCGGGACCGATCACGGCAAATAGGTTGGGACCACCGGATGCCGTAGGCATTACTTTTGATTTCTTGTCTGAGGCCGAAATACCAATTTGAATTTTTTTCCCAAAAGCATGCTATAAGTATATTGGCAGTAGCATCTGTCGCCTACGGCCAATGTACTTATAGCATGCTTTTGGGAAAAAAATTCAAATTGGTATTTCGGCCTCAGACAAGAAATCAGAAGCGATGCCTACGGCAACCGGTGGTCCCAGGCTATTTGCCGTGATTGGTCCCGACCGGCCTCGACGTTCCTTGACGTCAGAGTTCGAACGAGATAGAACGAGATTTGGCCGTACCGTAGTCCAAGCGAGGACATTGTACGACCAAATCACGTTAAATCTCGTTCTATCTCGTTCGAACACTGACGTCAAGGAACGTCGAGTCCGGTCGGGACCGATCACGGCAAATAGGTTGGGACCACCGGATGCCGTAGGCATTACTTTTGATTTCTTGTCTGAGGCCGAAATACCAATTTGAATTTTTTTCCCAAAAGCATGCTATAAGTATATTGGCAGTAGCATCTGTCGCCTACGGCCAATGTACTTATAGCATGCTTTTGGGAAAAAAATTCAAATTGGTATTTCGGCCTCAGACAAGAAATCAGAAGCGATGCCTACGGCAACCGGTGGTCCCAGGCTATTTGCCGTGATTGGTCCCGACCGGCCTCGACGTTCCTTGACGTCAGAGTTCGAACGAGATAGAACGAGATTTGGCCGTACCGTAGTCCAAGCGAGGACATTGTACGACCAAATCACGTTAAATCTCGTTCTATCTCGTTCGAACACTGACGTCAAGGAACGTCGAGTCCGGTCGGGACCGATCACGGCAAATAGGTTGGGACCACCGGATGCCGTAGGCATTACTTTTGATTTCTTGTCTGAGGCCGAAATACCAATTTGAATTTTTTTCCCAAAAGCATGCTATAAGTATATTGGCAGTAGCATCTGTCGCCTACGGCCAATGTACTTATAGCATGCTTTTGGGAAAAAAATTCAAATTGGTATTTCGGCCTCAGACAAGAAATCAGAAGCGATGCCTACGGCAACCGGTGGTCCCAGGCTATTTGCCGTGATTGGTCCCGACCGGCCTCGACGTTCCTTGACGTCAGAGTTCGAACGAGATAGAACGAGATTTGGCCGTACCGTAGTCCAAGCGAGGACATTGTACGACCAAATCACGTTAAATCTCGTTCTATCTCGTTCGAACACTGACGTCAAGGAACGTCGAGTCCGGTCGGGATCGATCACGGCAAATAGGTTGGGACCACCGGATGCCGTAGGCATTACTTTTGATTTCTTGTCTGAGGCCGAAATACCAATTTGAATTTTTTTCCCAAAAGCATGCTATAAGTATATTGGCAGTAGCATCTGTCGCCTACGGCCAATGTACTTATAGCATGCTTTTGGGAAAAAAATTCAAATTGGTATTTCGGCCTCAGACAAGAAATCAGAAGCGATGCCTACGGCAACCGGTGGTCCCAGGCTATTTGCCGTGATTGGTCCCGACCGGCCTCGACGTTCCTTGACGTCAGAGTTCGAACGAGATAGAACGAGATTTGGCCGTACCGTAGTCCAAGCGAGGACATTGTACGACCAAATCACGTTAAATCTCGTTCTATCTCGTTCGAACACTGACGTCAAGGAACGTCGAGTCCGGTCGGGACCGATCACGGCAAATAGGTTGGGACCACCGGATGCCGTAGGCATTACTTTTGATTTCTTGTCTGAGGCCGAAATACCAATTTGAATTTTTTTCCCAAAAGCATGCTATAAGTATATTGGCAGTAGCATCTGTCGCCTACGGCCAATGTACTTATAGCATGCTTTTGGGAAAAAAATTCAAATTGGTATTTCGGCCTCAGACAAGAAATCAGAAGCGATGCCTACGGCAACCGGTGGTCCCAGGCTATTTGCCGTGATTGGTCCCGACCGGCCTCGACGTTCCTTGACGTCAGAGTTCGAACGAGATAGAACGAGATTTGGCCGTACCGTAGTCCAAGCGAGGACATTGTACGACCAAATCACGTTAAATCTCGTTCTATCTCGTTCGAACACTGACGTCAAGGAACGTCGAGTCCGGTCGGGACCGATCACGGCAAATAGGTTGGGACCACCGGATGCCGTAGGCATTACTTTTGATTTCTTGTCTGAGGCCGAAATACCAATTTGAATTTTTTTCCCAAAAGCATGCTATAAGTATATTGGCAGTAGCATCTGTCGCCTACGGCCAATGTACTTATAGCATGCTTTTGGGAAAAAAATTCAAATTGGTATTTCGGCCTCAGACAAGAAATCAGAAGCGATGCCTACGGCAACCGGTGGTCCCAGGCTATTTGCCGTGATTGGTCCCGACCGGCCTCGACGTTCCTTGACGTCAGAGTTCGAACGAGATAGAACGAGATTTGGCCGTACCGTAGTCCAAGCGAGGACATTGTACGACCAAATCACGTTAAATCTCGTTCTATCTCGTTCGAACACTGACGTCAAGGAACGTCGAGTCCGGTCGGGACCGATCACGGCAAATAGGTTGGGACCACCGGATGCCGTAGGCATTACTTTTGATTTCTTGTCTGAGGCCGAAATACCAATTTGAATTTTTTTCCCAAAAGCATGCTATAAGTATATTGGCAGTAGCATCTGTCGCCTACGGCCAATGTACTTATAGCATGCTTTTGGGAAAAAAATTCAAATTGGTATTTCGGCCTCAGACAAGAAATCAGAAGCGATGCCTACGGCAACCGGTGGTCCCAGGCTATTTGCCGTGATTGGTCCCGACCGGCCTCGACGTTCCTTGACGTCAGAGTTCGAACGAGATAGAACGAGATTTGGCCGTACCGTAGTCCAAGCGAGGACATTGTACGACCAAATCACGTTAAATCTCGTTCTATCTCGTTCGAACACTGACGTCAAGGAACGTCGAGTCCGGTCGGGACCGATCACGGCAAATAGGTTGGGACCACCGGATGCCGTAGGCATTACTTTTGATTTCTTGTCTGAGGCCGAAATACCAATTTGAATTTTTTTCCCAAAAGCATGCTATAAGTATATTGGCAGTAGCATCTGTCGCCTACGGCCAATGTACTTATAGCATGCTTTTGGGAAAAAAATTCAAATTGGTATTTCGGCCTCAGACAAGAAATCAGAAGCGATGCCTACGGCAACCGGTGGTCCCAGGCTATTTGCCGTGATTGGTCCCGACCGGCCTCGACGTTCCTTGACGTCAGAGTTCGAACGAGATAGAACGAGATTTGGCCGTACCGTAGTCCAAGCGAGGACATTGTACGACCAAATCACGTTAAATCTCGTTCTATCTCGTTCGAACACTGACGTCAAGGAACGTCGAGTCCGGTCGGGACCGATCACGGCAAATAGGTTGGGACCACCGGATGCCGTAGGCATTACTTTTGATTTCTTGTCTGAGGCCGAAATACCAATTTGAATTTTTTTCCCAAAAGCATGCTATAAGTATATTGGCAGTAGCATCTGTCGCCTACGGCCAATGTACTTATAGCATGCTTTTGGGAAAAAAATTCAAATTGGTATTTCGGCCTCAGACAAGAAATCAGAAGCGATGCCTACGGCAACCGGTGGTCCCAGGCTATTTGCCGTGATTGGTCCCGACCGGCCTCGACGTTCCTTGACGTCAGAGTTCGAACGAGATAGAACGAGATTTGGCCGTACCGTAGTCCAAGCGAGGACATTGTACGACCAAATCACGTTAAATCTCGTTCTATCTCGTTCGAACACTGACGTCAAGGAACGTCGAGTCCGGTCGGGACCGATCACGGCAAATAGGTTGGGACCACCGGATGCCGTAGGCATTACTTTTGATTTCTTGTCTGAGGCCGAAATACCAATTTGAATTTTTTTCCCAAAAGCATGCTATAAGTATATTGGCAGTAGCATCTGTCGCCTACGGCCAATGTACTTATAGCATGCTTTTGGGAAAAAAATTCAAATTGGTATTTCGGCCTCAGACAAGAAATCAGAAGCGATGCCTACGGCAACCGGTGGTCCCAGGCTATTTGCCGTGATTGGTCCCGACCGGCCTCGACGTTCCTTGACGTCAGAGTTCGAACGAGATAGAACGAGATTTGGCCGTACCGTAGTCCAAGCGAGGACATTGTACGACCAAATCACGTTAAATCTCGTTCTATCTCGTTCGAACACTGACGTCAAGGAACGTCGAGTCCGGTCGGGACCGATCACGGCAAATAGGTTGGGACCACCGGATGCCGTAGGCATTACTTTTGATTTCTTGTCTGAGGCCGAAATACCAATTTGAATTTTTTTCCCAAAAGCATGCTATAAGTATATTGGCAGTAGCATCTGTCGCCTACGGCCAATGTACTTATAGCATGCTTTTGGGAAAAAAATTCAAATTGGTATTTCGGCCTCAGACAAGAAATCAGAAGCGATGCCTACGGCAACCGGTGGTCCCAGGCTATTTGCCGTGATTGGTCCCGACCGGCCTCGACGTTCCTTGACGTCAGAGTTCGAACGAGATAGAACGAGATTTGGCCGTACCGTAGTCCAAGCGAGGACATTGTACGACCAAATCACGTTAAATCTCGTTCTATCTCGTTCGAACACTGACGTCAAGGAACGTCGAGTCCGGTCGGGACCGATCACGGCAAATAGGTTGGGACCACCGGATGCCGTAGGCATTACTTTTGATTTCTTGTCTGAGGCCGAAATACCAATTTGAATTTTTTTCCCAAAAGCATGCTATAAGTATATTGGCAGTAGCATCTGTCGCCTACGGCCAATGTACTTATAGCATGCTTTTGGGAAAAAAATTCAAATTGGTATTTCGGCCTCAGACAAGAAATCAGAAGCGATGCCTACGGCAACCGGTGGTCCCAGGCTATTTGCCGTGATTGGTCCCGACCGGCCTCGACGTTCCTTGACGTCAGAGTTCGAACGAGATAGAACGAGATTTGGCCGTACCGTAGTCCAAGCGAGGACATTGTACGACCAAATCACGTTAAATCTCGTTCTATCTCGTTCGAACACTGACGTCAAGGAACGTCGAGTCCGGTCGGGACCGATCACGGCAAATAGGTTGGGACCACCGGATGCCGTAGGCATTACTTTTGATTTCTTGTCTGAGGCCGAAATACCAATTTGAATTTTTTTCCCAAAAGCATGCTATAAGTATATTGGCAGTAGCATCTGTCGCCTACGGCCAATGTACTTATAGCATGCTTTTGGGAAAAAAATTCAAATTGGTATTTCGGCCTCAGACAAGAAATCAGAAGCGATGCCTACGGCAACCGGTGGTCCCAGGCTATTTGCCGTGATTGGTCCCGACCGGCCTCGACGTTCCTTGACGTCAGAGTTCGAACGAGATAGAACGAGATTTGGCCGTACCGTAGTCCAAGCGAGGACATTGTACGACCAAATCACGTTAAATCTCGTTCTATCTCGTTCGAACACTGACGTCAAGGAACGTCGAGTCCGGTCGGGACCGATCACGGCAAATAGGTTGGGACCACCGGATGCCGTAGGCATTACTTTTGATTTCTTGTCTGAGGCCGAAATACCAATTTGAATTTTTTTCCCAAAAGCATGCTATAAGTATATTGGCAGTAGCATCTGTCGCCTACGGCCAATGTACTTATAGCATGCTTTTGGGAAAAAAATTCAAATTGGTATTTCGGCCTCAGACAAGAAATCAGAAGCGATGCCTACGGCAACCGGTGGTCCCAGGCTATTTGCCGTGATTGGTCCCGACCGGCCTCGACGTTCCTTGACGTCAGAGTTCGAACGAGATAGAACGAGATTTGGCCGTACCGTAGTCCAAGCGAGGACATTGTACGACCAAATCACGTTAAATCTCGTTCTATCTCGTTCGAACACTGACGTCAAGGAACGTCGAGTCCGGTCGGGACCGATCACGGCAAATAGGTTGGGACCACCGGATGCCGTAGGCATTACTTTTGATTTCTTGTCTGAGGCCGAAATACCAATTTGAATTTTTTTCCCAAAAGCATGCTATAAGTATATTGGCAGTAGCATCTGTCGCCTACGGCCAATGTACTTATAGCATGCTTTTGGGAAAAAAATTCAAATTGGTATTTCGGCCTCAGACAAGAAATCAGAAGCGATGCCTACGGCAACCGGTGGTCCCAGGCTATTTGCCGTGATTGGTCCCGACCGGCCTCGACGTTCCTTGACGTCAGAGTTCGAACGAGATAGAACGAGATTTGGCCGTACCGTAGTCCAAGCGAGGACATTGTACGACCAAATCACGTTAAATCTCGTTCTATCTCGTTCGAACACTGACGTCAAGGAACGTCGAGTCCGGTCGGGACCGATCACGGCAAATAGGTTGGGACCACCGGATGCCGTAGGCATTACTTTTGATTTCTTGTCTGAGGCCGAAATACCAATTTGAATTTTTTTCCCAAAAGCATGCTATAAGTATATTGGCAGTAGCATCTGTCGCCTACGGCCAATGTACTTATAGCATGCTTTTGGGAAAAAAATTCAAATTGGTATTTCGGCCTCAGACAAGAAATCAGAAGCGATGCCTACGGCAACCGGTGGTCCCAGGCTATTTGCCGTGATTGGTCCCGACCGGCCTCGACGTTCCTTGACGTCAGAGTTCGAACGAGATAGAACGAGATTTGGCCGTACCGTAGTCCAAGCGAGGACATTGTACGACCAAATCACGTTAAATCTCGTTCTATCTCGTTCGAACACTGACGTCAAGGAACGTCGAGTCCGGTCGGGACCGATCACGGCAAATAGGTTGGGACCACCGGATGCCGTAGGCATTACTTTTGATTTCTTGTCTGAGGCCGAAATACCAATTTGAATTTTTTTCCCAAAAGCATGCTATAAGTATATTGGCAGTAGCATCTGTCGCCTACGGCCAATGTACTTATAGCATGCTTTTGGGAAAAAAATTCAAATTGGTATTTCGGCCTCAGACAAGAAATCAGAAGCGATGCCTACGGCAACCGGTGGTCCCAGGCTATTTGCCGTGATTGGTCCCGACCGGCCTCGACGTTCCTTGACGTCAGAGTTCGAACGAGATAGAACGAGATTTGGCCGTACCGTAGTCCAAGCGAGGACATTGTACGACCAAATCACGTTAAATCTCGTTCTATCTCGTTCGAACACTGACGTCAAGGAACGTCGAGTCCGGTCGGGACCGATCACGGCAAATAGGTTGGGACCACCGGATGCCGTAGGCATTACTTTTGATTTCTTGTCTGAGGCCGAAATACCAATTTGAATTTTTTTCCCAAAAGCATGCTATAAGTATATTGGCAGTAGCATCTGTCGCCTACGGCCAATGTACTTATAGCATGCTTTTGGGAAAAAAATTCAAATTGGTATTTCGGCCTCAGACAAGAAATCAGAAGCGATGCCTACGGCAACCGGTGGTCCCAGGCTATTTGCCGTGATTGGTCCCGACCGGCCTCGACGTTCCTTGACGTCAGAGTTCGAACGAGATAGAACGAGATTTGGCCGTACCGTAGTCCAAGCGAGGACATTGTACGACCAAATCACGTTAAATCTCGTTCTATCTCGTTCGAACACTGACGTCAAGGAACGTCGAGTCCGGTCGGGACCGATCACGGCAAATAGGTTGGGACCACCGGATGCCGTAGGCATTACTTTTGATTTCTTGTCTGAGGCCGAAATACCAATTTGAATTTTTTTCCCAAAAGCATGCTATAAGTATATTGGCAGTAGCATCTGTCGCCTACGGCCAATGTACTTATAGCATGCTTTTGGGAAAAAAATTCAAATTGGTATTTCGGCCTCAGACAAGAAATCAGAAGCGATGCCTACGGCAACCGGTGGTCCCAGGCTATTTGCCGTGATTGGTCCCGACCGGCCTCGACGTTCCTTGACGTCAGAGTTCGAACGAGATAGAACGAGATTTGGCCGTACCGTAGTCCAAGCGAGGACATTGTACGACCAAATCACGTTAAATCTCGTTCTATCTCGTTCGAACACTGACGTCAAGGAACGTCGAGTCCGGTCGGGACCGATCACGGCAAATAGGTTGGGACCACCGGATGCCGTAGGCATTACTTTTGATTTCTTGTCTGAGGCCGAAATACCAATTTGAATTTTTTTCCCAAAAGCATGCTATAAGTATATTGGCAGTAGCATCTGTCGCCTACGGCCAATGTACTTATAGCATGCTTTTGGGAAAAAAATTCAAATTGGTATTTCGGCCTCAGACAAGAAATCAGAAGCGATGCCTACGGCAACCGGTGGTCCCAGGCTATTTGCCGTGATTGGTCCCGACCGGCCTCGACGTTCCTTGACGTCAGAGTTCGAACGAGATAGAACGAGATTTGGCCGTACCGTAGTCCAAGCGAGGACATTGTACGACCAAATCACGTTAAATCTCGTTCTATCTCGTTCGAACACTGACGTCAAGGAACGTCGAGTCCGGTCGGGACCGATCACGGCAAATAGGTTGGGACCACCGGATGCCGTAGGCATTACTTTTGATTTCTTGTCTGAGGCCGAAATACCAATTTGAATTTTTTTCCCAAAAGCATGCTATAAGTATATTGGCAGTAGCATCTGTCGCCTACGGCCAATGTACTTATAGCATGCTTTTGGGAAAAAAATTCAAATTGGTATTTCGGCCTCAGACAAGAAATCAGAAGCGATGCCTACGGCAACCGGTGGTCCCAGGCTATTTGCCGTGATTGGTCCCGACCGGCCTCGACGTTCCTTGACGTCAGAGTTCGAACGAGATAGAACGAGATTTGGCCGTACCGTAGTCCAAGCGAGGACATTGTACGACCAAATCACGTTAAATCTCGTTCTATCTCGTTCGAACACTGACGTCAAGGAACGTCGAGTCCGGTCGGGACCGATCACGGCAAATAGGTTGGGACCACCGGATGCCGTAGGCATTACTTTTGATTTCTTGTCTGAGGCCGAAATACCAATTTGAATTTTTTTCCCAAAAGCATGCTATAAGTATATTGGCAGTAGCATCTGTCGCCTACGGCCAATGTACTTATAGCATGCTTTTGGGAAAAAAATTCAAATTGGTATTTCGGCCTCAGACAAGAAATCAGAAGCGATGCCTACGGCAACCGGTGGTCCCAGGCTATTTGCCGTGATTGGTCCCGACCGGCCTCGACGTTCCTTGACGTCAGAGTTCGAACGAGATAGAACGAGATTTGGCCGTACCGTAGTCCAAGCGAGGACATTGTACGACCAAATCACGTTAAATCTCGTTCTATCTCGTTCGAACACTGACGTCAAGGAACGTCGAGTCCGGTCGGGACCGATCACGGCAAATAGGTTGGGACCACCGGATGCCGTAGGCATTACTTTTGATTTCTTGTCTGAGGCCGAAATACCAATTTGAATTTTTTTCCCAAAAGCATGCTATAAGTATATTGGCAGTAGCATCTGTCGCCTACGGCCAATGTACTTATAGCATGCTTTTGGGAAAAAAATTCAAATTGGTATTTCGGCCTCAGACAAGAAATCAGAAGCGATGCCTACGGCAACCGGTGGTCCCAGGCTATTTGCCGTGATTGGTCCCGACCGGCCTCGACGTTCCTTGACGTCAGAGTTCGAACGAGATAGAACGAGATTTGGCCGTACCGTAGTCCAAGCGAGGACATTGTACGACCAAATCACGTTAAATCTCGTTCTATCTCGTTCGAACACTGACGTCAAGGAACGTCGAGTCCGGTCGGGACCGATCACGGCAAATAGGTTGGGACCACCGGATGCCGTAGGCATTACTTTTGATTTCTTGTCTGAGGCCGAAATACCAATTTGAATTTTTTTCCCAAAAGCATGCTATAAGTATATTGGCAGTAGCATCTGTCGCCTACGGCCAATGTACTTATAGCATGCTTTTGGGAAAAAAATTCAAATTGGTATTTCGGCCTCAGACAAGAAATCAGAAGCGATGCCTACGGCAACCGGTGGTCCCAGGCTATTTGCCGTGATTGGTCCCGACCGGCCTCGACGTTCCTTGACGTCAGAGTTCGAACGAGATAGAACGAGATTTGGCCGTACCGTAGTCCAAGCGAGGACATTGTACGACCAAATCACGTTAAATCTCGTTCTATCTCGTTCGAACACTGACGTCAAGGAACGTCGAGTCCGGTCGGGACCGATCACGGCAAATAGGTTGGGACCACCGGATGCCGTAGGCATTACTTTTGATTTCTTGTCTGAGGCCGAAATACCAATTTGAATTTTTTTCCCAAAAGCATGCTATAAGTATATTGGCAGTAGCATCTGTCGCCTACGGCCAATGTACTTATAGCATGCTTTTGGGAAAAAAATTCAAATTGGTATTTCGGCCTCAGACAAGAAATCAGAAGCGATGCCTACGGCAACCGGTGGTCCCAGGCTATTTGCCGTGATTGGTCCCGACCGGCCTCGACGTTCCTTGACGTCAGAGTTCGAACGAGATAGAACGAGATTTGGCCGTACCGTAGTCCAAGCGAGGACATTGTACGACCAAATCACGTTAAATCTCGTTCTATCTCGTTCGAACACTGACGTCAAGGAACGTCGAGTCCGGTCGGGACCGATCACGGCAAATAGGTTGGGACCACCGGATGCCGTAGGCATTACTTTTGATTTCTTGTCTGAGGCCGAAATACCAATTTGAATTTTTTTCCCAAAAGCATGCTATAAGTATATTGGCAGTAGCATCTGTCGCCTACGGCCAATGTACTTATAGCATGCTTTTGGGAAAAAAATTCAAATTGGTATTTCGGCCTCAGACAAGAAATCAGAAGCGATGCCTACGGCAACCGGTGGTCCCAGGCTATTTGCCGTGATTGGTCCCGACCGGCCTCGACGTTCCTTGACGTCAGAGTTCGAACGAGATAGAACGAGATTTGGCCGTACCGTAGTCCAAGCGAGGACATTGTACGACCAAATCACGTTAAATCTCGTTCTATCTCGTTCGAACACTGACGTCAAGGAACGTCGAGTCCGGTCGGGACCGATCACGGCAAATAGGTTGGGACCACCGGATGCCGTAGGCATTACTTTTGATTTCTTGTCTGAGGCCGAAATACCAATTTGAATTTTTTTCCCAAAAGCATGCTATAAGTATATTGGCAGTAGCATCTGTCGCCTACGGCCAATGTACTTATAGCATGCTTTTGGGAAAAAAATTCAAATTGGTATTTCGGCCTCAGACAAGAAATCAGAAGCGATGCCTACGGCAACCGGTGGTCCCAGGCTATTTGCCGTGATTGGTCCCGACCGGCCTCGACGTTCCTTGACGTCAGAGTTCGAACGAGATAGAACGAGATTTGGCCGTACCGTAGTCCAAGCGAGGACATTGTACGACCAAATCACGTTAAATCTCGTTCTATCTCGTTCGAACACTGACGTCAAGGAACGTCGAGTCCGGTCGGGACCGATCACGGCAAATAGGTTGGGACCACCGGATGCCGTAGGCATTACTTTTGATTTCTTGTCTGAGGCCGAAATACCAATTTGAATTTTTTTCCCAAAAGCATGCTATAAGTATATTGGCAGTAGCATCTGTCGCCTACGGCCAATGTACTTATAGCATGCTTTTGGGAAAAAAATTCAAATTGGTATTTCGGCCTCAGACAAGAAATCAGAAGCGATGCCTACGGCAACCGGTGGTCCCAGGCTATTTGCCGTGATTGGTCCCGACCGGCCTCGACGTTCCTTGACGTCAGAGTTCGAACGAGATAGAACGAGATTTGGCCGTACCGTAGTCCAAGCGAGGACATTGTACGACCAAATCACGTTAAATCTCGTTCTATCTCGTTCGAACACTGACGTCAAGGAACGTCGAGTCCGGTCGGGACCGATCACGGCAAATAGGTTGGGACCACCGGATGCCGTAGGCATTACTTTTGATTTCTTGTCTGAGGCCGAAATACCAATTTGAATTTTTTTCCCAAAAGCATGCTATAAGTATATTGGCAGTAGCATCTGTCGCCTACGGCCAATGTACTTATAGCATGCTTTTGGGAAAAAAATTCAAATTGGTATTTCGGCCTCAGACAAGAAATCAGAAGCGATGCCTACGGCAACCGGTGGTCCCAGGCTATTTGCCGTGATTGGTCCCGACCGGCCTCGACGTTCCTTGACGTCAGAGTTCGAACGAGATAGAACGAGATTTGGCCGTACCGTAGTCCAAGCGAGGACATTGTACGACCAAATCACGTTAAATCTCGTTCTATCTCGTTCGAACACTGACGTCAAGGAACGTCGAGTCCGGTCGGGACCGATCACGGCAAATAGGTTGGGACCACCGGATGCCGTAGGCATTACTTTTGATTTCTTGTCTGAGGCCGAAATACCAATTTGAATTTTTTTCCCAAAAGCATGCTATAAGTATATTGGCAGTAGCATCTGTCGCCTACGGCCAATGTACTTATAGCATGCTTTTGGGAAAAAAATTCAAATTGGTATTTCGGCCTCAGACAAGAAATCAGAAGCGATGCCTACGGCAACCGGTGGTCCCAGGCTATTTGCCGTGATTGGTCCCGACCGGCCTCGACGTTCCTTGACGTCAGAGTTCGAACGAGATAGAACGAGATTTGGCCGTACCGTAGTCCAAGCGAGGACATTGTACGACCAAATCACGTTAAATCTCGTTCTATCTCGTTCGAACACTGACGTCAAGGAACGTCGAGTCCGGTCGGGACCGATCACGGCAAATAGGTTGGGACCACCGGATGCCGTAGGCATTACTTTTGATTTCTTGTCTGAGGCCGAAATACCAATTTGAATTTTTTTCCCAAAAGCATGCTATAAGTATATTGGCAGTAGCATCTGTCGCCTACGGCCAATGTACTTATAGCATGCTTTTGGGAAAAAAATTCAAATTGGTATTTCGGCCTCAGACAAGAAATCAGAAGCGATGCCTACGGCAACCGGTGGTCCCAGGCTATTTGCCGTGATTGGTCCCGACCGGCCTCGACGTTCCTTGACGTCAGAGTTCGAACGAGATAGAACGAGATTTGGCCGTACCGTAGTCCAAGCGAGGACATTGTACGACCAAATCACGTTAAATCTCGTTCTATCTCGTTCGAACACTGACGTCAAGGAACGTCGAGTCCGGTCGGGACCGATCACGGCAAATAGGTTGGGACCACCGGATGCCGTAGGCATTACTTTTGATTTCTTGTCTGAGGCCGAAATACCAATTTGAATTTTTTTCCCAAAAGCATGCTATAAGTATATTGGCAGTAGCATCTGTCGCCTACGGCCAATGTACTTATAGCATGCTTTTGGGAAAAAAATTCAAATTGGTATTTCGGCCTCAGACAAGAAATCAGAAGCGATGCCTACGGCAACCGGTGGTCCCAGGCTATTTGCCGTGATTGGTCCCGACCGGCCTCGACGTTCCTTGACGTCAGAGTTCGAACGAGATAGAACGAGATTTGGCCGTACCGTAGTCCAAGCGAGGACATTGTACGACCAAATCACGTTAAATCTCGTTCTATCTCGTTCGAACACTGACGTCAAGGAACGTCGAGTCCGGTCGGGACCGATCACGGCAAATAGGTTGGGACCACCGGATGCCGTAGGCATTACTTTTGATTTCTTGTCTGAGGCCGAAATACCAATTTGAATTTTTTTCCCAAAAGCATGCTATAAGTATATTGGCAGTAGCATCTGTCGCCTACGGCCAATGTACTTATAGCATGCTTTTGGGAAAAAAATTCAAATTGGTATTTCGGCCTCAGACAAGAAATCAGAAGCGATGCCTACGGCAACCGGTGGTCCCAGGCTATTTGCCGTGATTGGTCCCGACCGGCCTCGACGTTCCTTGACGTCAGAGTTCGAACGAGATAGAACGAGATTTGGCCGTACCGTAGTCCAAGCGAGGACATTGTACGACCAAATCACGTTAAATCTCGTTCTATCTCGTTCGAACACTGACGTCAAGGAACGTCGAGTCCGGTCGGGACCGATCACGGCAAATAGGTTGGGACCACCGGATGCCGTAGGCATTACTTTTGATTTCTTGTCTGAGGCCGAAATACCAATTTGAATTTTTTTCCCAAAAGCATGCTATAAGTATATTGGCAGTAGCATCTGTCGCCTACGGCCAATGTACTTATAGCATGCTTTTGGGAAAAAAATTCAAATTGGTATTTCGGCCTCAGACAAGAAATCAGAAGCGATGCCTACGGCAACCGGTGGTCCCAGGCTATTTGCCGTGATTGGTCCCGACCGGCCTCGACGTTCCTTGACGTCAGAGTTCGAACGAGATAGAACGAGATTTGGCCGTACCGTAGTCCAAGCGAGGACATTGTACGACCAAATCACGTTAAATCTCGTTCTATCTCGTTCGAACACTGACGTCAAGGAACGTCGAGTCCGGTCGGGACCGATCACGGCAAATAGGTTGGGACCACCGGATGCCGTAGGCATTACTTTTGATTTCTTGTCTGAGGCCGAAATACCAATTTGAATTTTTTTCCCAAAAGCATGCTATAAGTATATTGGCAGTAGCATCTGTCGCCTACGGCCAATGTACTTATAGCATGCTTTTGGGAAAAAAATTCAAATTGGTATTTCGGCCTCAGACAAGAAATCAGAAGCGATGCCTACGGCAACCGGTGATCATCGTTGGCCTTAATTTAAACAAGGACATTGATTCAAATGGTCGTTGAACGGACTTGTTTGTGCCGGATAACCAATGCGGTAAAAATAGGGAAGGATACACGCGTACCAGCGAAGTAAATATGTCTACAGGGACTGTGTATGGGGCTTTTAACTGTACGGTCGTGTTCATTTAATACAGGCCTTGCTCAGATCTAGAAGAAAAATAAAACGTGTTTCTTTATTAGAAATACGTTCTGAGACATTTATTCAGATCTTTATTAGGTAGATGTTCGGATATATATATATATATATATTGATAGATAGATAGATAGATAGATAGATAGATAGATAGATAGATAGATAGATAGATAGATAGATAGATAGATAGATAGATAGATAGATAGATAGATAGATAGATAGAGGCAGGACCACCAGCGGTGATTGTGTACGCCGAGGTTTCCATATTTGGTTCGACTTTGCGACACATCCAGCTGCAGCACTGAATCACGTGGAAAGATATCCATTGTTCGGCCGTTCCGCCCTCCGAGTCTACCTGTAGTCGCCCTGCTCTTGAAATACTGAGTGATAAACTGAACTTGATATACCAGTCAGACACTGTATCGCAAATTTTACTCAATGTTTCGCCGTAAGGGTTGAATTAGGTTCAATTAGGAGAATTCCAATTGATCGTTGACAGGTCTTGACAAACACAGTAAGATTGAATTTACCTACTGACAGGATATTCAACTCTGACAAGTCCGAAACAGAAAACGATAACAGTTTTCACTGTCAGATCAAAACAGAATTAACGGGGGGTGCCCAACCATCGGACGTTTTTTTACGCGCTGGAACTCACGGCGCTCCATTGCTGGTTGCCAGAGAATGGTCATGTTTTAATGAATGAATTTTGAACACATTCATCTAAAGACCATACGTGGACAAGAAATGTATTTATACTGTTCATGGGCCCTTCATGCTCCGCGTTACATGCGGAAGACGCTGTGAGACATTTTCACGAATGTACCTTCTGATTTAGTGCTACGCCAGATAGTGTGCCTAACTTATTACGCTTTGGTAATTTTTCTCTCTTCGGAAGTTGGCGATGAAGTTAGGGAAATGTAAATAAGGCTTGAAGTCTGCTATATTCTAGCTTTCTTTTGACCGGAAAATTTTGACTGTGTGCACTTCTCACGTCATGTGAGAATGGCTATATCTAGCGCATCCCAGCTCATGTCTCCACGGGAAATAGGCTACTACGCGGCCCGACGTACGTATTGAATGCGGCCCGACTTACGAAATCATTACGAAAAAACGACACCGCTTACATCAACAATACTCCGTCTACTTATTGGGAAATATATTCGCCATCTCTGCATTCAGTTTCCTTTTCATAGACGGTACCAATCACATGTTAGAGCGTAACAAAACTGTGCGTTGAATCGTTCCGCCACCATTGCGGCCCAAAAAAATGGCGGGAAAACAACGTCGTCAGACGACAGCAATGTTTACGTTGTTTTTCTTTGGTCGGTTTTCTTCTCAACAAACACTTAAAGACCCAAATTTTTAGTGTTTTATGAAGTTATTTTTCTTATGTGTATGATAGCTGTGTGACTTATGTATCTGCTTGGCACAGGTCGTATATTTAGGTGCCGGGCCGTCTAGCTACGCAGTGACCCTCTACTTAGCGCTACCATCATTATTGTCAAAATACTACTTTTCGACAAAACAAGAAATGAATATGTACACATATGTTTTGAATGTAAATGACAATTATGTGCATGAACTTGGGTTATTTACCTTCCTTATCAGCATAGTCATTGAACACAAACACGGCGTACTTATGCAAAATAAGATCAGTAAAAAATCCGTGCGATGTTAGGGCGCGTGTGATGTTCGGGCGCCCCCCGTTACTGAAACTAGAGAGCGATTTGAAAAAGTATAATCCCTTTAATAGATCTAACGTTAAGTTTTTTTGTCTCCAGCTTTCTCCATGTGTGTCTCCTCGGTTCTTCCAAAATCTACAGGTTTTTTCCGCCATTCCGCAGCCTTTTCCATCTGTCTCTAGCTGTCTCCATGCGTATCTATAATTCTACCTGGTTCCCACGAAATCTACAAGTTTTTCCTTCATTCTGCTCTATGTGATATGTTAATATATACATTATGTATTAGCATATATTTATAAAGATTATTTGCATATATAGGAAAAGCCAGTGGTCCCGAAACCAGTTTGCAGACGACACTTTTGTGTCGTCTGCCTCTGAGGGAAACTTGCTAATCATTATTTCTACCAATTAATGTACAATATTTCCCTATATGAGTTATTTTCTTTTTATGTTTAGCTATTAATGCTTTGACGTCAATGTGACGTCACCAAAATGGCGCCGGAATACGAAAGTTGCAGACGACAGTTTTTGTCTTCTGCCTCTGAGAAACTACTGAGTGCGTTAGCTCCTGGCTGCACTAGGTCTTATCTAATGCCATGGCTTTGACTTTATTTGAGACGTTTCTTCTTCCAGACTATTTTAAAAAAGCTTTGGGTGACGTGACAGTTTTTTTTTACACATGATGAATTTTTTTAGCGTTGGACTTGGAGGACACCGGACCGAATCTACGAACATGGAAACTTCAGAAATTATAAAAAATGACAGAAAATACGACGATATTGGTTTCCAGAGCAATGAACTTTCAAATTTGACTGATCCTGTTGAGACTGAGGTCACAAGGAGACCACAAGGTGTCTATGCACTTCCATTTGCAAGGTAACGTTAACCATTACAATGGCTTTTTGATAGCAGTTGTATAAAGGTAACGTTAATTGTCTTGTGAAAATTTGGCTGTAAATCTGGTTCTAGGAATAATTGTCCAAGTCCCAAGAATTACTTGCAAGTATGATGTACATGACTGAATAGCTTTAGGAGATTATACTGTAATTCACTAAATTATAGTAAATATATGTTCACGGTAGCAAAATTTCACGGTGTAAGGAAAATGGACATGTTCACTGCATGAACTTTAACTTCACAGCGGCAGCAATTGAAGGAATCCTGAATACTGTTAATGCGAACTTAAAACCACCGCAAACATTTTTCTCCAATACTGTAGCAGTATGTGACTATACCGCTGCCGCAAACTTTTAAAAAACACCGCGAACTCTCCTTTTTTGCCTTACCTCGAAATAAAAACCATTCAAACTTAAATGCACCAACAGCACTAGTAATTACAACAGGTTTTTCACAGTGATGATAAGTTCACAGTACAGAGGTGACCGTGAAAACAATGAACATAAAGTTACACTGAAAGACACAAGAATTACTGTACCCAAGGTCCATTCATATGGTGACATTTTCCTTTGAATTTTTCATTCCATCAGGGTGTCCAAAACTGTAAAGCGGTCCAGAAAGGAGGAGGAAGATGATGCTGAGGTCAACCCAAGTAATGAGACATTTGACTGGGATGCCATCGGATGTGATGAGTCGTCGTGAGTGGTTTGCCTATAGGTTGTGTTCTTCTTTTAGCAAATTTTTCATGACTCAAGAACCATAGTCTAATACTAAAATTTTGCACTGCTGCTTTAGTATTTGTATTATCATTATGATACATTAATCAATCAATATGACAAATTGATTAATCTTTTAGCAAATTTTTATGACTCAAGAACCATAGTCTAAATAATACTAAAAGTTTGCAATACTGTTTTAGTATTTGTATTATCATTATGATACATTAATGAATCAATATGACAAATTGATTAATCTTTTAGCAAATTTTTATGACTCAAGAACCATAGTCTAAATAATACTAAAAGTTTGCAATACTGCTTTAGTATTTATATTATCATTACGATACATTAATTAATCAATATGACAAATTGATTAATCTTTTAGCAAATTTGTATGACTCAAGAACCATGCATAGTCTGATACTAAAATTTTTCACTACTGCTTTAGTATTTGTATAATCATTGTGATACATTTATCAATCAATATGAGTAATCGATTAATCTTTGTTCATACAGGTCTTTCTTTGACAATTCCTCAACTCTGGATGATTTACTTGGAGTGGTAAGTACTTCGATCCTTGCATCAGGGCTGCCTCCAGGACCCATCCCTCGATCCCAGGATCAAAATTTGCTTATTGGGACGAAACAAAATGTCACCCTGTCCGTCCCAAAAATGGGAACTTTCTGATGTAAAACTGATGAAATTGGATCTTTGTAGGCTTAAAATGACAGATTTAGCAACAAGAATTAAAATATTGGATCTCAAACAATGAGTGGGATGGAAAAAAAATTTAATGCTGGAGACAGCCCTGCAATGCTAATTTGGCTGGGCTAACATTTCATTCAGCTTTACCCCTATGCAACTTTACATCATGTAACTATTTCAACCTAAACAATGTAGCATCCACTTGAATGTTGCTGAACATGCATTTTAATAATGTTGAATGTTTTTATGCTCTATGTATTTAATTATCCAAAGCGCAATTTTGATTTATCAATAAAGTTTGAAGTTTAATTTTGAACATTGTTTTGTTTGTATTGCATACATGGAAAACCGCATCAAGGCATAACACACCAGGTTTGTACTGAAGAATACAAGCTGCATATCCGAACAGATTTATATGATCCACACACACCGGAAAGAACCCCTACTCTTTTCGATAAATGCGTTGGGTTCTTTATTTGTCACATTTGGGTTTGTCACAACACTACTACTAGTTCTGAAATGAGCCCATGTGTGTTGTAGAAGTCAAGTCAAAGGGTGAACAGGGATGCATCCACATCCTCAAAAGCGAGACACTGGTTTGACAGAAAGGACTTGCCTCATCCCAGCAAGTTGCGATCATCAGGTAGAGACAAGAAGAGGAGGAGGAGAGATGACAACCATGTACAGAATCACGTTGCTCAACTGAAAAAGAAGCGGACAGACTTTGACTGGTGGGTGAAGAACTACTATGTATAGTGTGATACTGAGATTATCCTTTTCCCACTGCATAATGCTGTTAGTAATATAACATAAGATAGCAAACAAGAGATTGTGCTTGGCAGTGAATAGCTTCAAGACTCTGAATGACATAGAAATACCAAATGATCTATTACGAATTTACACAGACAATGGCATACAATGCACCGTTGCATTGTACCTTGTCTTATTATCTTCGCCGAGAAGATTATGTTTTCAGTTACGCAAGCTGTGGGGAGGGTCTGTATGTACCTCGCGACCATAACTCAAGGGGATACTCCTGTATTTCGCGCAGGCGCAGAAGGCCAACTTTTAGCCCATGGAAATAGGTTTGGTACCCTTGGTAAAAGTAGCTGTAGAGGGTTTGTTTCTAGGATATATTGGTATTTCTGAGCTGGATGTTACAGGTAAGGGTTTCTTCCTTCTAATTGTGTTGAAAAATCAGACTTTCCTCAATGTTTGTGGTGTCTGTAGGCAGTAGAAGTTTGGTGTTTTTGTGTGATTATCAGGTAGAGAAGGAGGTCAAAGGTCAACTTTAGTAAACAGGGCCGGATTCGTAGGGGTTGTGCCGATTAGAAAGTTGAAATTATGCTCTAGATTGAAACTTTGGGGGCCTGACAGCCCTGCCAATGCATGTTTTTCATGGACTAAAACTCTGGTAGGTGACTTTTGACAGCTTCTTTCTTACATGATTGCCATATATTAAGATAGGAAGCTTGATTACGCTTCTGTGGCCTCAAGAAACCTTTGATGGCTCGTCATAATTTTTGGTAGGTGTGTAGTGGTTGTGCAAAGGAAGGTCAAGTTCAAAAATCGTTCACCTTGCGTTTTCCAACAGTACTGCAGTGGACTTTGATTTCAGTTTCAGATTGGCTTCAATAAATGCCAGGGACGTAAAGGCAAGGGCCAAAAGAGATAGTGACATCTCAGTTCAAGATGCAGAGAATTTTCAACCACATACGTACAGTGTGAAGTCAACTAGGGACAAGGAGAGTTACAGAGGTCTTGAGTCACTATCACCTGCATGGAGTATACCTGGCCACTTCAGGACACCTGGGGTACAGCAGGTACCAATGTCCTTCTTTCTTTATTCTTACAATCTTCTAAAGAATAATATCAAATCAAACCATCAATTTGCTGCCAACAGGTTTCCAAATATATCTGTTATATAAAAGTTCTTCAGTTCTGACTGGTTAGCAATATCATAAGCTAATCGTAGTGAAGAGTGTATTGAATATATGTCTCAGTTTAGGAGAAATGTGTGAATAGCAAGCATAGCATACCTGTCAAGCACATACATCTCTTTGTACGCAGGTTCCAACAATGTCTCCGGCTGAGTCCAACTTCCTGCAGTACAGCACAGATCTGGAAGGTGGCAGTGCTGGAAATCCCTGCTTTGATCAGGTTTGTTTTTACCCAGTTGATGTGAATGAGTTTACTCATATGATACTACATCAAATTTATTGTGATTGTATTATTGTCTTGGTTGAGTATTAACATAAACCTAGCCAAAGACATTCATTACCAATTTTTTTCCCCAAAGGCATCCTACTGGACAGAGGCAACACAAGTTATGCAGCCCCAACAAAGCTATCACCAACAGTATTCCTCAGGTAAGACACCAGTAAAAGATAAATCAGCTGATTTGATTCATGCAACAGAATTTTAAATTTCATTAGGATATGCAGCTTGGATGTATTTGTGTTGGAGGATTCAATGGATGTCTCTTCAGGTAGAATCTTAAGCTTCCTTCACATGTTATGTTTTGTTAGTCTGGTCTCCAAACCTATCATAGCTCCTTAGTCTCTTCTTGTCCTCTCCTATTTGCGTAGAGGACAGAAGAGACTCTGGAGCTATAATAGGTTTTGTTAGTTCCAAATATGTACTACATACATGAACTATGTATAATACTTCACTGCAGAAGCTTGCCTGACAATCCCTGAGGAACAGCACCACTTCCAATATTCTGTGGAGCCTAGACAGAAAACACAAGTTTCCTCTCTATCCTCAGCAGATGTTCAATCTTCCACTTGCATCATCAATCCTGACCCACTTGGGATCTTGGCCACAATGCGTCAGCGAGGGCCTGAGGTCTTTCAGAGATTCATGAACTTATACACAGAGGAGTAACATATTCCAGTCCATCCCACTCATTGTTTGGGATCCCACGTTGTTAATTTTTGTTGTTAAATCTGTCAGTAAGCTTAGGAAAATACATTTTCATCAATTTCATGTCATGAAGTTGAAATTCTTTGGACAGACGGGGTGAAATTTTTGTCCGTCCCAACAATTTCCTTCCCGGGACAGACATACAGCCCTGTTCCAGGTTTCCTTCTCCTTGCTGTCTTAACCTATACAAATTTAATAGCAAGGGCTACTAGAGCAGCGATGAGGTTAAAATTTGTTGAACTGTTCATGAGAGCTTACTGATAGATATACTTGTAAATACAAAATGGTTTACCACTGTCTAATTGAATTAACCAATCACAGCCAGTTGTGGTTTTGTAAAAAAAACGTTTGAAACCAATGTATTTGTATGAGACGGTTGTTACATTCATTCAAAAGTAAGGTGGAAATCTATGTTGTTACCATTCTGAGGAAAATGGACAATTTTTCTTAGTTTTAATGTTTGTTATTACATTAATATCATACAGGTTACAACAAATATGAAATACCCAGTGATTAGCTTTGAAGATGAAATATCTACTATAATCTAGTATAATCACTTATACATTTCAAAATGTATGCTGAAAAATTCTGATTCCATTGTGACCAGTTTACCTCTTAGTGTACTTAACAAATTTGGATTCCTCCATTCAAGGAGCCACTTACTGTCAAAAAACAAAGTCTGTTTAACAACCAATCTTCATTGTACATATGCTAAAAATATTTCTAAAAATGCTATTTCTGAAGTCTAGTACGTTGTATGAATAGACACGTGAATTAAGTCTCTTGATTTTACAGGGCATTACATAATTACAAATTGAACGAACTATTCTTAACATATATTACAGCAATTCTTTCCTCAATGTTACAAGTATCTTTTTTACTTGTAAATAACTTCAACTTGTGTCAATTGATAGAAAAATTGTTCATATATTACTGGTAGTTCATGTTGAAAATTACAGAGGACCTATTTGTCCTGTGACATATCTCTCTGGTGCATTATTTTTGACAGTGGGCATTTATCTGTTCCTCTATCTTCTCTATGTCTTTGACGACCTTGGATAACCTCTCTTCATCCATCTCAAACCTGACAACATTAGACTCCTGGAAAATAAACCAAAAGTAATTAAATCTCTTCATTCATATACATTTATGTATATTTACATTTACGTGTATTTTCAAATCTTGTCATTAGCTAGCCCTCACCTTACAGAGTTCACAGGGTCCAAAACTCAGAACAGCAAATAACAAACCTCATGGCAACCAACTTTCATTGCTAATCAAACCTGTGCTTATTCATTCTTCCCATATATATGTGAAGAAGGTAAGATACTGCTTGGTATCCAAACCTATTAATAGTATTATAGCTCCAGGGTCTCTTCTGTACATGTCCTCTCAAATAGTGGAGAGGACAGAAGAGACTTGGGAGCTACATATATAATAGGTTTGCAGGGCTCAAAATAGTGGGTGCATGTGCACCTGTGTGCACCCAAAATTGGAGCTGAGCACCTAATTTTTGACAGTGGGTGCAGTGGTGCACCTAGATATTTTTGTAGGCTATAGGGTAAAGGCACCAATGTACACAAAGTATACTGAATACTAATATTCTTGAAATGTAAGTATCAGAAATAGCAATATAACCCTTTGCTGTAGTTAACTTGATGTACGTATCACTTGTTTTAAATTTTAAGGTTAGCTATAGAACTACAGATTGAAGTTCTTAAGAGCGTTAAACTTTGTAATTATGTTTTGCTGACATTCAACTTTATTCTATGTAGTGCAGCCAAAATTCTTTCTGTGCGCCTAATTTTTTGGGTTGGGTGCACCAGTGCAACTACATGTATTTCCAGAAATAGATTTCGAGCCCTGGTTTGGATACCAGGCTAAGAATGATATACCGGCACTTGTTGTGTTCACCTTTTGGTCCCCATTCTGCACCTGCATCTCCACAATAGCTGTGGGCTGGTTGATCTGGTCCACATGTTTCGCCTGCATCTTCAGGTCAATCCTCCAGCTCACATCCTTCAGTTTGTTGTTCCATGCACATCTGAAATTGATACTTTAACATTTAGCACTCAGGATGTCGTTTTCCCTATTGGTAACAGTTAGGCAGGATGGAGTGGGGGAAATGTCTTCAACAGGGGGGGAAACGTCTAGGGGGGGAAACGTCCTGGGGGGGAAAAGACCTGATACCCATTTTCTACAAGCAAGGAGGTTTAAAAGACTGCAAAAACCTAAACTTTGAATTATTATAACTTGTGTCAACATCATAAACATGTCATATTCTACTTGCATGCAACATCCAACTCAGTTGATCTACCTATCCAATAGCTGCGCCCACCTCTGTCAAAACAAAGAAAAACATAAATATGCAAAATTTGATGGACATGCAGCAACTCTTTCATTGGTTGAGCCATTAAAATGCTAATTACCATTTCCTTATTGGGTGAAATGCTGATTGTGATAGACAGATAGGATTGATCAATTAACCCTTTAATAATATAATTGACTTTTTTTCTAATGTAATAACTATGAGATAGACATAACGGTTGCCTGATGTACCTGCTGACAACAACCTGGTGGATCTTTGACTTGTGTGTTTTCCAGAACTTGGTCAGCATCTGGGCCTCCTCCTCCGTGATTCCGCCTTGCTTCCGTTTTGTCTGAGACGTGGCGAATGCCTCCAATTGCTTGAAGTCCATGTCAGCTGACACCATGCTCTAGACGACAGATTTTTATACTCTTCGTCAAATCTCTGAATCCAAGGAGTATGTATCTTATGCGTCTAAAGTACAAGCACCGTTCTTTTTACTTTAATCCATCTGTAACATTCCTAGCCATATAATTGGTAAGTTTAAAACTGTATGGCCCGCCCGTTTTGTTTTTACAAGTTTCCCTTGATAGCGCTCAATTGCCAAGCAGTGCCACAATACATTTAGCAGTAAATTTGTCATTTTATATTTGTAAATATCTCGGCAACAGTAGGTCCGAATTTGATTCTGAAAAGAACATTCTATTCAGCAGATTAATCTCTACTAGATGGCATATGTTTGTTTTTCCTTAAGTCATAGGGTAATTTTGATCTGATCATGCTAGTTATAGATCTTTCCCAGTTATGAAATCTAACATTCACGATTATCAACAATATAATAGTACATGTTTATCAAAACTATTTTAGCACGAATAACTACTATCATCACCTGTCATACTGGAAATAAAGATGCTAAAAATTTTGTTGCTGTTGTTGTTGTTGTAACCAAGGAGGTTTAAATATATTTAAACCTCCTTGTTGTAACCTAAAAATCATAGGTTCACGGCCTAATGTTTATCCAACATCACATGAGACGCCCCCCACCCCATGCCACCTAGATAAATCGTTACAACATTTACCTTTATCAAGCCGTTGCACTTTGACAACAATGCTTCAAAGTCACCCTCTGGCATCTCTGGATACAATTCTTCCTTCAGAAAGTCGTCTGTGATGTTCTTATCGCCATAGTAGGTCCTTCTAGCCAGGCCGGTCAAAAGACCGAGAAAACTTTTGCTCGAGTCAGCCATCTTGAACCTCAGGACTGATCCATGTTCGATGAAGGGGAGATATTATTTTCGTACTATTTTATACACTTTGAAATTTGCAAACTGTAGATTTCGATTCAACATACTTAAGTATTGTTTAGATATATAGCTTAAGATATCTTATTTTTTACTTAAAGTAATTACCGTAACAAAATCATTATATGGCCTACAGGAATACCTTACCTGTAACAGTGGTATCTCCCTAACCAAGATGGCTGCCTCCATGTAGCTGGATGCCACCGATTTGTTCCGTTTTCTGAATTGAATGGTTTGAGTTTCGAGTTTGTTAAAATGAGTTCACAAAGAGGAAATGTTGGGCGCTCACGCCCGCAAAAGTACAAGAATTCAATGGCCTTCAGGAACAACTTACACGATCAGAGTCAGAAGACCAAGAAACTGAACGCCATGGTGGTGGGAGGGTTGTGCGCGCACTGCAAATCCGTCATCGACTGGAAGATCAAGTACAAGAAGTACAAACCGTTGTCTCAGCCCAAGAAATGTGTCAAGTGTGAACAGAAGACTGTGAAACAGGCCTACACCATGATGTGTATGCCATGTGCAAGTAGGTGAACTTGTAGCAGGAAGTTGCTTGCTCTTAGCATTTCTTGTACCTTCTCAATTTCTCAAATATGATTTTAAAGATCCTTCATCATATTTGTATAAAAATAATACCCGACCACAATCGACGTGGATCATAGCATAATTTAGAAGTTAACAATTATGGTTTGATTCCTGCTGTCTTTCTTAAAGTGCTTTTTACTTGAAATAATGGTCTAGGTTATCGTCACTGAACTTGAAGGTTGGACCTCCAGGTGCCATATGTTAATGTACTAAGAATTACACAATGCAAACTCTTCTGAAAGTCTTTCCAGTTACTGACGAAAGGTAGTGGATGCTACCTGAAACATCTGACCATCCACAAAATCTATCCAGTTTTACAGTGTGAATGATTGTCATCTTTTGATCAAAGGATTGTCATCTTTTGATCAAAGGATAATAAATAAATTTATGATGATTCTAATATCATTTCCAGGGACTGCTGATGTCTGTGCCAAGTGTGGTAAGGGTGAAGAAGTGGTGACTCCAGCCCTGACTCCGGCAGAAGAGGCTGCGAGGGATGCTGAGCTCCAGCAGGAGTTGAAGTTCATGTCCGAGAGGCAGCGTAGAACCTTCATGCGCAAGGGAGGGGATATAGACGGAATGCCCTCATCAGTGGGCAACACGGAGGACAGCGAAGATGACAATAGTAATGATTCAGAAGATGAAAAGCTTCTTGAGAAGCCTGACAATGTTTCTGACAAGGAGTCAGTTGTCAAAGATTCTAAAAGCACTGAAAACACTCAGTCTGAAGATATAGGTCAGCAGAACAATTTGGGAGAAAAGGAAGATATGGCAGCAGGTATTGACAATGCTGCAGAAAAATGTGAACAACTTTCTATATGAAAGAGCAAAGTAGGTTGTCTATTATCTGGAAGAATGCCAATCTTGTCAATCAATGATATCAGCTTGTTCATATATAATACTTGTCATTGAGTACTCTGTATTGATATTTACAACGTTGTCCATACTGTAACCACTTGAGTCAATATTTCATATTATTTCAGTCTCTTTCAAGTAAAAAATGTCAAAGCAAATCTCAGGATACATTGTCATTCAGGAGAATAATTTTAATGCGCCACCAAGAACACTGACCAAGTTATGGACCTGATCTGGATTAAGACGGGCATCTAGAATTTTTTTGTTGTTATTTTGAATCAACACATCTGAGGAGGAAGCAGATATACACATGTAGCATTTGCCATAACACGACAATGACTTTGAATTCATGAAATTCCATTTTTAGAAAGTGATTCTATACTAGACATGGAATACAACATGGTTTGTGAAGTGCCCTAACAAAATTACATAATCTGTTCTTTTGCTCATTAATCATATCTTGCTGATCATGTGATTTACATCAAGGAAATACATGAACTTCATATCAGATGTACCACAAAGCCATCACAGATATAATGATAATAAAATCCAAGCAGATGTCAATCAGGAAAGATCCCACTCATTACTATGTCTTGTTTTCCTTATGATAGCTGTATTTATAGAAAGATTGTTATTGGTGTATGACATTTTTACATGAACTTAATATCAGATGTACCACAAAGCCATCACAGATATTATTATGATAATAAAATCCAAGCAGATGTCAATCAGGAAAGATTCCACTCATTACTACGTCTTGTTTTCCTCATGATAGCTGTATTTATAGAAAGATTGTTACTGGTGTATGACATTTTTGCATGGAGTACTAATATCCCGTCATATATGTTAGTTTAGGTATCTCACAAAGTCATCATTTCCAGTTTTCTGTTGACCTCATCTTCAAGTCTAGCCAACTCTCTCTTGGCCTCTTCTATTTTGACCCTGGCCAGGGAAACATCCTGTGAAACATAAAGGAAGGTTTTAAAATTTGAAAAAAGTTATCTTTAGAAAACACTATTTAACACAGTTAATTCTCATTGATCTGCACACTTAATAAACCATCTTTCAAACAATGTCAGGCTTTCTGTCACCATGTTCTTTTAGTACTAAAAACGCTTGTTCTCATTTAAATGTATACATTTTTTAACCTGCGTTACCATTTGAAGTAAGACGTTCCTGACATTATGATATGCCACATACATGTATAAGGTGCCAAACTGTCATTTTTATGACAACATAAATCTTTTAATTTCTGGCTTTTAAAAATGACAGTTTGGCACCTTATATGTGTAACAAAAATGAAAGCAGACCTGCAATGGATGTCACTTGAGGATAGGAGAACAATGTCCAGACTTTGCATGATGTACAAGGTGACTAATAAACTTGTGGACGTACCGACTGATAAGTATCTAATGCCAGCTCAGAAGAGGACCAGAAATAGTCATGCTTTTAAGTACCAGAGTTATCAGCCAAGGATTGATGTGTTCAAAAATTCGTATTTCCCGAGAACCATAGTAGAATGGAACTCGTTGTCATCAAGTACTGTAGGAGCTTCCTCACTAAGTAGCTTTAAAGAACGGTTGCAGTCAGATATGCAAAGACTAGGTGTAACAGACCGTTTGGTGTAATATGACCAGCTGCTGCCAGCTGGTGTGTTACACCTAATGACAGATATGTTAATGCCAGGAACGCCTTACTTCAAACGGTAACGGAAGTTACAAAATGTGTACATTTAAATGAGAACGAGCGAAAAGTGACAGACTATATAGATACTTACAGGTGGTAGACTATGGTAGGAGTCCAGTTGTGCCCTGAGTTCAGCTATCTTCTCCCTTTTCTTGTCCAGCTCCTCAGCCTGGTTGACTAACTTATGGTGGTACAGGGTGGCATCCACTCCCGAATCTTCCAGTTGCCCCTGTATAGAAATACTAGTAGCTTCAATGTATTGTCGCCTACCATTCTATTAGAGTTTGCTGAGAACATTCTCCTACGTAGAGCATCGCTCATAGCCTATCAAAAATACCTTAAAAAGGCTCTGCTAAACTGGGCTGAGATTTCCACTTTTGTAGGAGTCGCCTCTAACCAGCTGTCAACCAATCAGAGAATTGGCTTTACCAAAAGAAATTTTTTTCTGATTCGCTGACAGCTGTTTATAAGCCACACCCATAGAAGTGGAAACCTCAGCCCAGTTTAATTGGTAGAGCCTCCCAATGGTACAGTAGAATCCACTTAACTGCACACCCCATTTGCCAGCGTATTTAGTGCAATTATCCGGCTGGTGCAATTATGCGAAATTGCCCAGCTGGACCGGTAGTACACGGTATCATACAGGAGGTGAATAGTTTATAAACCTCGGTGTGCTGTATGAACTTGTTTGCACGCATTTAGATGTTAGAAAGCTTTCGTTATACAGGTACAGTGCGGTAACACCGTAGATTCCACCTCTTGTTAGGGCCACGTTTATGTATTAAAACAGTAAATTTCAAATTCTCAGGAAAGACGTCTCGGGACACAGTGAGTGAAATCAGTAAGCGCCAGCAGCAGTATGTGAATATAGTGCTGCCGCGAACTTAAAACTGCCGACACCACCCCATGTCATCCTTAACGCGAAATCAAATCCCTGCGAACTTAAATATTCTCACAGTAATAAGACAGTGTACAGGTAGAGACCAATCTTTATTGAGTACAGCATGCTGTCTGCCAAAACGCAATACCGCCTTTGGCAGGCGTGCGTCTCTTTATGCTGACGACACGCCCAGTGACCCGCCCAGGACCTCCCATACGATCGCTATCAACGTGATTGTCAATGGAGACCACCTTCTTTTGTTAGTCAAAACAATTTTAGACATATTGGCGGTATTGTGCCTCTACATAGGCACTTATCGGCTCATTTGTACCGCGTTTACCAATTTTAGTGCACCTTTTTAATTAACTTGTCGAGGATTTTTTAAACGTTTTGGTGCAGTTATCCGGCATTGGTGACCATGTGCGGTGCAGATATGCGGAGTCACTAACAATGCAGTGAATGGGAACCGGTTTGGGATTTTGGGATTCGGTGCAGTTAAATGGAATGTGCGTTTATCCGAGGTGCAATTTAGTGGCTTCTACTGTATATTGTATAGGCCACAGACAAGGCTTTGCATTAGAGAATGACAGGATAGTTACAAAGACTGAAAGACAAACAAAAGAGTAAATCCCAGTAAAGAGGTTCTAACCCAAAAGACTCATCGGCACTTATTACTAAGATTTATATATACATGTAGTTTGCTGCTCACCCTAAGTTGTCGGAGTGAGTTCCTGTACTCGGTTGCCTTACTCTGTAAGAAGACAGCGGTCTGGGCCTTCTTCTCCAGATCTGGACCGTTCATCTTCTCTCGCTGATCCAGCGTTTCTTCATCTCTGTACAGTAAATTGTACATTTTAGTTTGTTAACTGGTAGGTATTCTTCAGTCTTGTCAAAGTTATTACCATACCAGCTACCAGCCAAGATTCATTATGTACTGAAACTGAATACAACTATTCTTCAATGCTTGTTTATATATTTCAGAATTTCCCTCTTTTTCATAGCTGACATGTTTGCAATATTCCTTCTCTTACTGCCATTTTCATGACATCATACAGTCAAACCTGTCTGTAGTGTCCACTCAAGGGATGTAAGAAAAAAATAATTGTATCATCGCTTTTATTTGGGAGATGAGAGTAGACCGGTGGCCACAAATGACTAAAGACTAAAGACAAGATTATTAATGCCTGGGTCACTTGGGAAAATGATCTAAGGGACCAGCAACAATGGACCGTTCCAGTCGAATATCATAAGCAATGGTACGTAACACCTCCGTCAAAAACAGCCCTTGACGGACAAAAATGGCCACAGCCGCTTAGCTGTCAATAATGCGGACTAACTTCTATTGAGCTTTTTTGGCCCTGAAACCCTTTCAGAGCGGACTGGAATGGTCCATTGGCCACTGTGGCCAGGAGGTCTTCATACAGAGGCGGTTGCTAGTATAGGTGTGATCTTTAAGTCAGCTTTCTTTGCTTTTGATATCTTTCCTTACCTTTGAATAGCATTAAGATGTGCCATGGCAGTGGTGGTTTTCCTGAGAAGCTCCTTACTAAGGTGCTGCTCCTCCCTACGAGAGTCTTCCACGTCTAGTGCTGCCTGTGACAGGTCTTTCATGGCCAACAGATAGCTGAAAACACAACACATAACAAGTTAAAACTTTAAAAGATGATTTTGAAAGAACAGCATCCTTAGAAATGCCTTGTTCTGCACTCATTAAAAGAGAACAATTGTAAACTGTTCAGAACATATGTAGCACTACCTTTCTCTAAGTCATTACAGTATATCTTATTCATTCATCCCTGACATCATCTACTACCAGTCTGCCAGTGCTTTGCTGCAGACTGAAATCTTCCTTATTAAGTGCTCATCCTCATAAGGCTGAGGGCTCCAAGCACAGTATGTAAGATACACAGACAGTAAGGCTCGATCCAGTGACACCAGGAAGTAATCTCCAAGCAGATCTACATGGTGCCAAAATCGTATAAGCTAGCCAGAGAAACCCCAGTCAGCCAGAGAAGGTCCAGTTAAAGACCGTACAGTGCCTGACTGGACCTTATCTGGCTGAATGGAGCTTCTCTGGCTAGCTTATACAATTTTGGTACCGTGTAGATCTGCTTGGAGATTAACCAGGAATGACCCCTACTCTTTTCAATAAGTATGGTGGGTTCCATAACCTGCTTGAGGGGTGTCTCTCTATCTCCTCAACCCTGGGATCTTAATTTAATGTCCTACTAGTATCCGAAGGATGTTCTAACATCTCATACCTTGTTGTTGATGTGTTTTTGAGCTCCAATGTCTGAGCTGTGCTGACCAGAGTGCTAAGAGCTGTATTCCCGGTTTTGGTCAGGCTCTCTGGTGTTAGGCCTACAGACCGAAGGGTTCTGGTAAGTCTTCTCGCTGAAAGGGAAGTAAATAAATATAAAAATAATAAATTAAATAATAATAATGGTTCATAGGTCAGAAATTACCCGTGCAATGGTAGCCAGTGTTGAATTGCTGCAGGGTTTACAATCGCATAATACACAACAGATACATATTTGCTCCATCGCACACTTGCACTTTGTCGCAAGGGTCTAGGTGGCTGCCATTCGGCGCCAGCAAGTGACCTCAATACGGCCTTCCCCAACTGAAGTCAGGTACCCATTCACACCTGGGTGGAGTGAGGAAAGTCATGTTAAGTGCCTTTCCCAAGGGTACAACATCGGGGCATAGCAGTGGTTTCGAAACCGAGACCTCTCGGTTCTGGGCGAAACACCCTACCGATTGCGTCACATGGTGCCAACAATCTGGAGGGAGAAGAGTACTGTGTTAGGCAATGAGACAGTTACACAGTTGTAATGTTAATGTGAGACAGCACGTTCAGTATGAGAAGATATACATGTACTAGTCTAGTAGTTGTACAGGTCTGGGTGGTTTTAAATTGGTAATTTATAAAAACGCACATCTGATACAAGATCACTTACATTGTACATCATTATGTATATCATAAACTGACAAGACCTGTCTAAGGCCATAGCTGACAAAATTTAAAAATTTTCATACTGTAAATGCATCTACTTTCTTGGTGGTTTTATTTCACAGTAGGAGGGAAAAGGAATTTTTTGTGTTTTTTTTTTAAAGTTTGTAGTCGAAATAATTCTGTAGTACAGTACAATAACAAAACACATAATTACATGTACGGTGTTACAATTTTTGGTAAGAGGTAGTTAGGCCACTGCAAAATCTTTGAAAATAAAAACACTGTGAACATTTCAAAATTTACAGTGGTATACATTAAATAAAAAGACTTTCTTACAGTTACACAAACAAGAGATTTATTCCACCAACGTTTCGGTGACTATCTGTCACACTCTTAAAGGCAATTCTGACTGGTTCACATAGCAATGCAGCACAGATGTCGCTGCTTATACAGGTACATAATAATGAGATGCATTCCTAAACGCAAAGTATTTACATATGTACAATCACAGGGGATAACATCACTATGCGGTCCCAAAACAGAAGTGAAAAATAGTCTTTTTATTCAGTGACTTACCAACATGATGAAACAATTTACAGGGTATACATTAAAGTTTGCAAATGTTACCTTCTGCGTTGTACTCGTCAGCCTTCTGCCCCAGGTCCTCCAGCAGTAGCCTGGTGTCCTTGTCAACAGCCTCGTTCTTACAGGCCAGGTCATACAGGACAGTGATAGTCGTCTCATTCACTTCATAGGGAGGAACGGTCTCTCCTTCAAACATCTGCTCCAACCAATGTCGAACCTGCGAACATCAGAAACTTATAACGTCATATTTTCCACATTTGCACCTGTGAAAATCAGTCGTACAGGGCAGTGATGGTGGTCTCATTCACCTCATAGGGAGGAACTGTCTCTCCTTCAAACATCTGCTCCAACCAATGTCGAACCTGCGAACATCAGAAACTTCATGTCAAATTTTCTACATTTGCACCTGTGAAAATCAGTCGTACAGGACAGTGATGGTCGTCTCATTCACCTCATAAGGAGGAACTGTCTCCCCTTCAAACATCTGGTCCAACCAATGTCAGACCTGGGAACGTCAGAAACTTATAACGTCATATTTTCTACATTTGCACCTGTGAAAATCAGTCGTACAGGACAGTGATGGTCGTCTCATTCACCTCATAAGGAGGAACTGTCTCTCCTTCAGACATCTGATCCAACCAATGTCGAACCTGGGAACATCAGAAACTTCCATGTCAAATTTTCTACATTTGTGATTTTAAATGTACTAGTAGGATATGACATTATCTAACTGACGTTATATGAGTTAATGCAAAGGTACCTGGGTCACCGGTTCCTCACTGGGCGCCGAGTAATGAACGCGTGAACAAAATAGCGTCTTCGCTGGACGTCCAGCACCAAAGAAAGTTCATCACTAGAAATCCAGTGACGAACGGCTTTATTCCAGTAATGAAGCCCCCTCGGTGCTGGAATTCCAGCACTGAATCTTGCCTCGGTGCTCGGTTTCCAGAAATGAACTCCGCTTATCACTCGGCTTCTAGTGATGATCTCCGCTCGTCACTCAGGTGCCAGACAAGTAGGCTGGTTCAAAGGTCATTCATCACTGGTTACCCAGTACGGAGGTCCCGCGGTCACGGGTTCCACGCTAGATTTACCAGTGATGAGTGACTCTCTAGTGCTGGAAGCCGAGTGATGACATTACTTCGTTAGTGGCCTTCCAGTGATCACATATCATTATCACTGGAATGTTCCAGTGCTAACTATTAGACAATATTTTGAGTGCATTTTGAGTCGATACCATTACGGCGTACTACAATAAGACAAAGCCGGGAACCTTTATACCGTATAATTTTTTAATGATTGATTTGTCAGTGTACGGTACTTTTGTGTGACACGAACAATTATTTATTGTCAAGCATCTGGATATATTTTTTTCCGTCCGGGAGCTTGCCCGGCTTTGCCACCGCCCGGCAGGTATTTTGGCCTTTTTTCGTATTAAAGCATAATGTTACGTAAATTGATGCGTACGTTAGCGTAAACTGCACATCGGATTAGCTGGCTCGGTTTACAATTACGGTGCGGAATCTGGTTTTCCAGCCCCGCGGGTACTCTCATCTCTCGGTTTCCAGTGATAATTCAGTGATTTCCAGTAATGAAGTCGCCTCATTGCTGGAAGGCCACAGATGACAAAACTTCATCACTGGAAGTCTAGCGATGAAGGCACCTTCGGTGCTGGACACCGAGTGATTACTAAGGAACCCGTGACCCGGGTACTTTTGCTGAGTTAATGGATTTATTAGAACTTCAAACATGTAATCTGTATCTCAATTTGTTGTATACTTTTTTCTGACCTATTCCCACATGTCACCTCAAATAATTTTGAGTTTTTCATTAATAAACAAAAGCCCAAACAAACAAACAAACAAATCATTTCAAAATTCCAGGCTGCATAAACAAGTCATAATCAGACCTCCTATTATTTAACTTCTAATAATTCAAAAGGTATAAATCTATGAAACGTATTTATAACGTATACAGTCTGGTCATTAGGTCCAAAATGATTTGAGTAGAGTAGAATTTGCTGAACGATGCCCGTCTCCAGCAGTAAGTAACGCCATTATGTGACATTATACCTCCTTGTACACCACAGAAATATATCTCGGAAGAAAAAGACTACATTCATGCTTCTTTTCAACAATAAAACCCCAGTAAAACAGACCTTCCGATGTTTGTCCTGTAGCGACGCCATCTTGGTCCCTACTTGAAATTGGCGCCAAAAGGTCAGGGGGTAAAGTGTAAGGTGTAGACGACGGACTTTTCTTGATTTTAAAATTTTAAATTTCTTTTATTTCAACCTTTATTAATAGCAAAGTGCGTGCAAAAAATATGTAGATAATCATACTCACAGTGTAAAATGTACATAAATAACAATATACAAAGCTAAGGTTGTCATACAAAAGGTCAAGGGTTAAAGTGCAAGGTGCAGACGACGTTCTGGGGAACATGCGTGTAATTCTGCTGAAATCGGTGGAAAATAAGCGATTTCTATTATTATTGTCCTAGATTTAACATTTATATGAACCCAAAAGAGCTAGCACATTAAGAGATATGATGCGCGTTGCTGGAATCGACTGTATTCGAAAGGTGAGAACGTAACAAGCTAGTTTTGCAGACGACAAATTAAGGGGGAGGAGGGCTATTATGTAACATTATTATGATTTTACTCATCAGTTTCTTCCATCGATGATACTCTGGGGCTATATTTAATGAAGTGTTGAACTGCAACTAGTAGTCTTTTTGAGGGGGGTTTAAAGATTCTAGTAACTCTTCTGCTTGTGGGATCTGTGCTGGGTAATATATTATAAACACAATGTATATGACATTGTCTGTCCCTTCCAGCTGATGCGTCTTGCTCATCCCTGCTTAAGAGGAGGGAGAAGACATGTTTACCACTACAGATGGTACTCAGGTAAGTTACAGTACCACTCGCGTGATAGTTAATAACTGTAACGTAACGCGTTACCCTTGCGTTATCCTTGCGTTATCCTTGCGTTAGGGTTTTGGTGTCGTCGCGTTACAGTTTTTGAATGACGCGTTCTTGTGCGTTAGGGTTTGCCTGACGCAGAGTTAATGAGATAGGGTCAAATTTCATGTTTGTTTAACCAGTCCATAAAACAATAGCGACCTGTCATCTTGAAGGATGTCATGTAGCGACGGCGGCGCCTCTCTCGTGCCGATATAAGCCAGAAATACAAACAATAAATTACGTTCTTTTTAATTTCAAAGACCACATTACGCTGAGAGCAAGGGACGAAAAAAAGCCCCGACTATTGATAAGAAACTCTGGCCTCCTTCGCAAAAATCTTCAGCGGCGTAATTTATTTGGGGAGCGCTAAAACGCCGGCAGGGGCAGTTTCGCCGCCCCGAAAAATAAAGCCACCGAAGGAGGCAACGGAACGCCAACATTTCTGGTGGTGTGTTAGGCCATATATTTCTTTTTATTCAATTGAAAAACCGACCCTCTCTGTGGCAATATTGACTGCATTTTCTAACACGAAATGCCGCGAGCCACTTGTAGTACAAGTCAGTAAATCTAACATCGCCAGACATCCCACGCCACACGTAAAAAACCAAAGGTCGATGACCGTGACAGTCTTGTGACAGCCTCGTAAACTGGCACTTCTTGTAAATATCTCCTCTGCTGTCTGATTCATTGATCTTGTATTAATATATCTGAACTTAATTATACTGTAACATACATAAATACTGTAACAGCATACTACATGTACTAACATGATGTTGTTATCTGTACTAACATGATGTTTTTTTTTCTCTCAGGGAAATCAAGAACCGAGATCGTTGAGGCTGAGATGTCCAGGTTAGAAAAAGATATTGATTGTAATTATGTTGAGCCCATAGGTATGGGCTCAACATATTGTTTTTGTCTGGTTCTTCTTCTTCTCCTCCTGACAAATCTTCAAATGGATTCAACCCCGCCATTTTTTAACCAACCAACCTGAAATTTGGCATGGGGGTTAAGATGGCAAATACCCCCAGACGATTTTTCAATTGTTTTGAAACAGGCCTTAATATCATTTTTATGGAGGTTTTTTGGTGCATTTTAAGGCAATTTTTATATTTTTGGCTTCTGTGCCCTGGTATGACAAGCAAATGACCTGTAATTCGGCACAAGGGTGCCTTATACATGTCCCTACAGGACTTCAATCACATTTGTGGTGTACATCACTTCAAAATGCTTCGTTTTGGGGACTTTTGGACCCATTTTCAGACCAAAAACGGGCAAAAGTGCTGTCCCCGTTCCATGTTCGTGGCAAAGTATGATGCTCTCGCAAATGTTGCCTTCCTACATGCAGTTAATATTTCGATTTGCCCAGGAGTTATTTTGGGACAGCCCACTTCTTGCATGGGCGAAACATGCTGTATTTGCTCAGGGGCAAATGACGGCCTTTCTAGTTTGTATGTAAATTTTTGTTGGTTGAATTGGGGTCAGAAATAAAACTTTCCATATATGGCACTTTACTGCATTGTATAATCATGATTTTAACGTTATAAGTATTGGTTGTACTGGTCAACTGCCTATTTTCTTCTTCCCCAGGATACGAAATATAGGGATAATGGCACATATAGATGCAGGGAAAACGACCACAACAGAGAGAATGCTGTATTATACAGGCTTCACCAGAGCTTTGGGAGGTAAGGATAAGATGCATGTCAAAGAGCAGACTCGAAAACATAAAGACAACTTTTACCACAGCAACTTTTACCACAGCAAAGTTATATCATATAATATAATCTTCATTATTATAAGAAGTTAGTAAATTTTTATATGATAAATTATTATATAATAAATTATTATATAATATTTATATTATAAATATAATGATTTATTATATCTATATGATATATCATTTAAATTATCATTTAAATTATTATTTAGATTATTATTTAAATTATTATCATCTTCCATCTTTTAGATAGTTTACATTATTGGTAGAAAAATCCCTGAATGGGAATTTTGATATTAGTCAATATTTATGATATAGTTGAACATGTTCATAAACTGTTAGGAACAAGGCTTTTGTACCGTGCATTTGAATTACTAGTATCATGTTTGTTACTTAAAGTAGTCATTGTGTCAAGTTCAAAATCTGTAATATAAAGCTTAAGTTGATTTGTTGTTCCCTCGCAGATGTTGATGATGGTGACACAGTGATGGATTACATGAGTCAGGAGAGACAGCGGGGGATCACTATCCAGTCTGCCGCCATCTCCTTCAACTGGAAGAACCACAGGATCAACCTGATAGACACACCTGGTAAGGCTACAGGGGTGGACACTATGATATACCTACAGTACAATATACCTACAGTACAATGTAGTCTTAAAAGATCAAGCTATGTAAGTCTCCCTAGATCGGTGCTCGCACATTCTCTCAGGCGCTCCGTACGAACTTCACAAATTCCATATTTTCCCACACTCTGTCCGTCAAAAGATCGTAAAATATAATTGTTCAGCTATTTTCTGACCGAGTATTGTCAACTGTTTGCATCTTATATCAATGTGGAGACCGTAGAAAACATCTGTTCTGGGTGCCCCATATGGCACCCTGGGACGGCCGTCACAGCGTGTTTCTTGTGCACATTTGACGACATCGAAGTGTGCTGTGTGGCACGCTTACATACCTGAAAGATCACTCACTGTTACATGGAAAGTCTTGAAAACTGTGATTACTCTAGATATGAAATCATCTTGAGCTTATATTGTGCTAATTTCTGAGTCGCAAGCTGTACTCTCAGGTTGGCTAACTCCTTTGGCATGTTGTCTGTCTATTCGGCCAATATCTCGTAACTATTTTTCCAGTGACCTGTGGAGTCTGGTAAAGTCTATTAATCTCTTGGAATAATGACCAATGTCTTTCATTCTCTTTTAGCATTTCATATACAGTGTTTTTATTTACTTCAATCTGTAAATAACTCCATGTGTTGTTTTTTTTGGTGTGCGTTCTCGTTATTAGGCCATGTTGACTTCACAGTGGAGGTGGAACGTTCTCTCAGAGTTCTAGATGGAGCGGTCGCTGTGTTCGATGCATCAGCTGGTGTAGAAGTCAGTAACCATTAAACCTGTCATTTCAGTATCTTTATATATCATAAACTTGTCTTATTGTGAAATTATTTGACAAGTTCATATTAGAGATTAAGTTAAATTTAAGTTAAAATTCTCCCACACCATAAGGTGTATAGGGCGGTGCCCATCTCCGTTTCATAGCCCTGGGACACACTGTGGTGCAATCACTGCAGCAAGGGGCTAGTCCACTGACAGTGGAGTGTGTTTAACTTCCATACTGTTTCATAAGTATGTACCATTTTTATAAAGTCTTCGGTATGACTCAATGCGCCTCTTGTCCAGGGGTGTCCTACCCGGGGCTTGATCCCGGGCCTTCTGGTCCAAGTAAGAAGCGCAGACCACTACACCACAGGGACACCCCATATCAGAGATACCCAGGACCATTTTGCATCTTGTTCCAAAGCTATCTTGGATTGTTACTTGTTGTTGCAGGCGCAGACACTGACAGTGTGGAGACAGGCAGACAGATACTCTGTCCCTAGGATTGCTTTTCTCAACAAAATGGACAAAACTGGAGCAAGGTAGTGTCTTTTATGTATATGCCTTCAAAATAATGTAACGTGATTGTAAGCTTGCATTCTGGGATCTGTTTTTGTCCTGCAGAGGTTAATGATTGTTGAAGAAAATTTGGTGTCACAATATCAAACTTTAATTAACTTTCAGTTGTCTCTTCTGTGTTTTTTTTTTCGTTTTGCAGCCTAGAGTATTCAATCAATTCAATCAGAGACAAGTTGAAGACTGTTCCTCTAGTGATTCAGGTATGTATTCTGATAATGTCTTCATGTTTTCTATGGTCATTTTCTGTGCAGAAGATTTAAAAAATCAACTTGTGCTACATGTTGTAGAGACTGACGAAAATGTCTTTTCTCGTAAAAGTTCATAGTAAATCCATGTGGCAAGCTGTCTAGCTACAGAAATTGCATTCTATATCTAAAATGCTTCCTGTTCCGGTCTACTCCTTATAATTTGCTTTCTACAGGTATTTCATTTCATAATGTTACATATGTTGTTTTACTTCGTTCCATTTCGTTCCATTTCGTTCCATTTCGTCCGTTTCGTTCCATTTCGCACATTCGGGGGACCGTATAATCCTACTTTTCTAATATATGTATGAATGATATTGTGTTCAGCTGCCCATTGGCATAGAGAAGACGTTCAGTGGAATGGTGGACTTGGTGTCCATGGAGAAGTTAACATGGACCTTGGGGCCAGGAAACGACGGGTCAGAGTACCAGACAACACCACTCCAGGATGTGGATGATGCAGAACTCCAGGAAAGATCTTTAGAGGAGAGGGCTATCCTGGTAGAGCAGGTACTAGTATAATTATGTTCTACCAGTCTCCTAAAATGTCACACACTATTAGATTACTTGTCTGATTAGATTTCGGAGGGCAGATTTTGGAAACTTTGAGGGGACATATCTCAGGAACTACTGAACACATTGGCTTAATTTTAAAAGCATTCATTTCTCTTGGTCATTCCTTCCAGAAACAGTAAGAAATATCAGACGGGTGTATTATGCTTTCAAAATTCTGATTGAAATACCTACTATTCCCAGTTAGAATGTTGTCTCTCATTTCCTAGCTTTGCCATCTGTTTATTGCTTGAAACTTGCCTTACTGATGTTGTGAGCCTCTCTTGCTATATAAATGTATAAGTATCAATATGAGGTTACTTTGAGGTATCATTGAACCAATTTGCAGTGTTGAACTAACAGTACTTGTTTTTTCACAGTTGGCTGAGCTGGATGACAAGATGGCAGATTTGCTGCTAAGTGGAGATGGCACATGTGATCTGGAGGCCATTCCAGCTGAAGAGGTTAGAGAGAGAGATATCTCTTACTAATGTAGTACATATTCAGAGTTTATGTATCTTCATTGCCAAGAAATGGACATTTACATACATCATTAACATGTTTCCCTAGATGTTCAAATGTGGAACTCATTGCCATCATGTATAGTAGAGGCATTTTCACTCGGAAGCTCAAAAGAACGCTTAAAGCTAGATGTGCAAACTGCAAATGGCTGCTGCAGTGTTGCATGCCTACATAGCTGGTTTGTTATGCCAAAGGATGGTTATACCGGCTATGTAGATACAGATACAGATACAGATGGACATCTACATACTCAGACTTTTTTTAAACATCCGCAGAAAATGATTTAACTTGAATGTTCGTTACTCTATAATTCCAGGGTAAAAAGCCATTATGGTAGTTCCTTCCCGCACCGATGGTGCATAGGTCTGCACCCACCTTCGTTTCAGTAGCCCTTGGGCCACACAACTTTGTGCAATCACTACAGAGGGGGGCTAGTCCACTGGTAGTGGTGTGTGTTTAACTGCCATACTCTTCCCCTAATGCTGAGTACTAAGCAGAGAAACCATTTTTAAAGTCTTTGGTATGACTCGGCTGGGGATCGAACTCACGACCTACCGTATGCAAGGCGAACACTCTACCCACTAAGCCATTGCACCGGTCATTATGGTAGTTCTAGAGCAATGCAAAACGTCATGCAGGATAACTGAAAGATTTTGTCTATCTTGGACCGTGCAGGTCCACATGGCTCTGCAGAGAGTGACCTGTGCCCAGACAGGTGTGCCCGTGTTGTGTGGCAGTTCCCTGAAGAACAAAGGTGTCCAACCTCTGCTGGATGCCATCATCAGGTACCTGCCTGATCCACAGGACAAGGGGAGGGAGCTGGAGTAAGTAGTCTGAACAATTACAACAATCTTTTATAGTAGTGCAGGGCTTGAAATACTGGGTGCATGTGCACCTGTGTGCACACAAAATTGGAGCTGTGCACCTGATTGTACACTAGTGTACAGAATATTCTTTAAATGGAAGTATCAGACAAAGTAATATAACCTTTTGTTGGACTTTTTTTGATGTATCACTAACTAAATTTTAAGGTTTAAGCAGTGTTCTCGCCAGAATTTTTTCACAGCATAGGGGTCAGGTACAGAAGGCCAACTTTACGTGGCGCAAGCTACGAAGAAATTACCACAGAGTAGGGTGTCCGGCTTGTTCCCCCGGAAAATTTTTGAATTCATAACCCAATGAGACACTATTTCCTGCATTTTGAGGGATAAATTTTGTGAAATAAAGTTTTTCCTCTGTTACAGCCTCATTCTTAAGCCAAATATGAACTTTTTAAAAGATTTATGAAGGGTCACAAGGTTCTTTCCAGAAAGAAACACCCCTATGCTGGTTGAAACACAGCATAGGGGTCCAGACCACAGCATAGGGGGTCCAAATCACAGCATAGGGGGCCCCTATGCTGAAAAGGCCTGGCGAGAACACTGGGTTTAAGCTATAGAATTGCAGATTGAAGTTCTTAAGAGCATTAAACTTTGTAATTATGTTTTGCTGACATTTAACTTAATTGTGGTGCATCCAAAATTCTTTCTGTGCACCTAATTTTTTGGGTTGGGTGCACCAGTGCACCTATTTCCAGAAATGAATTTTGAACCCTGTAATGTATGATTATGAATTCAAATTATACAGACTCTGAAATGACCCAAATTAACAGACGAAGACCATAGGCCAACTTTCATGTTGTTGTGTTTTTGCAATACCATGTAGGTGTAAGGATATACATTGTATGTTTTATAAATAGATTTATCAGGACTATGTGTTTATAGGTTTTGGTATAAAACCTGGTTCTCCAGTTCCTCCCTTTAGTCACTTACGTAAGACAACGGATGCTGTCTGAAACATCTGACGGTTTCAAAGTTTTATCCAGTTGCTTGAGGAACTGTTTTTTGGTGTATGTGTTAAGATATTTATTAGGACGTCAATCATGTAATCTGTATGTTGTTATATTTCTTCTGACCCTTACCTCTTCCCTCATGAACTCAATGAAGAGTAGCCTGCAGACCAATTTCATTTTTTTCTTTAAGCAAACAAATATACAAGCTTATTCAGTATGTGTATTATATGTGGTGTTGTTTCTGTCTCCTAGGCAACTGTATGAGGATAGCCTGTGTGCGTATGCCTTTAAGATCACCCATCATAAGCAGCGGGGACCCCTGACCTTCCTACGTATCTACTCAGGCACCATCACACCTCAGTCCACCATCTATAATGTCAGCAGAGACTGCACGTAAGACAATACTCTCATGTCATCTACAAATTACAGTGTTACTTTTTGTTAGATTTTATCATTATTACTTTCATTATTCTTACTTTTGGATCAATGTTTATCAGGGGCATGGCAATCGCTTATTTTGCAATTGTATTGTTTTGACAATTAACAATATGACAATTAATATGTGCAGTGCAAGATCAAATTCTATCATCAGGTATCTGTTAAACTGTGATGGCTAAATTTGAGGAAATACTACATATATTCTGTAGCTACTTTTAGCAGGTTTTATATCAAGTACAATATAAAATCAAAAGCCATGTATCTGCTAAACTAGATAGGAAGGTGCTCTTGTACTAGTTAGATTTTGAAGAAAGATACATGTACATGTATTCCGTAGTTATTTTTAGTAGGTTTCAGAAGGACCACATAAAGATTTTCCTCCTAATGGATAATTAACTGATGTCCTTATGCAGAGAACGTGTGAACAGACTCCTCCTGGTGTTTGCTGATGAGTACAGAGAGATGGCCTCCATGGCTGCCGGCAACATTGCCATGGTCGTGGGGATGAAACAGGTTTGTGTCATAATTCAGTTCTTTCCTGCATCCCTGTTTCAGTCTCTCTTGTAGATGCATGAAAATCCAAGACAAGGTTCATTTGTTCTGCATAAAGGGTATACTGATTTTAGGCATAACACATCGTTTTGTACAATGGTACAAGCTGGATAAGACCAGACTTATATGCATGATCCACTCACACTAAGATGGACCTCAGCTCTTGGTAGGTGCTCAAGATGTGGCTCTCCTCAAACAGGCGTGCCAAAGTATTCATACGAGTTTTACGGACTTCATACCATCCATTACGCAAAAACATATGATCCTTACTATTTGTTGGATCACGTGACATGACCTCCAAATTCAAGATGGCGGACTCGACCTAACCAGTTCTTTGTACGATATATTGGCTTTTAAGAGCTTAATAATGGCGTATCCCATCCTACTAAACTCCAAAAATCTCAAGCTGCACTAATGTAGGCTTAGACCAACTAGGAAAACCAGACAAAGCTAGATTTGGTGCTAGCGCAATGGCCAACAAATTAGTAAGGATCATATTTTTCTTTAGTAATGGATTGTATGTATTCCATAAAATTCTTATATTTCTCGTAATGAGTTGTATGTATTCCTTAAAACTCGTATGAATTCTGTAAAATTCGTATGTATTCTTTGGCACCCCTGTCAATCATAGTTAGTGGGTGGATAAAGGTTAAAGTTATCCATATTAAACAGTGAATTATAGTTATTAGTTAAAAACAAGATGGGATGATAAAAACAAGATACTTGCCTCCCATCATGCACTATTCTCATGCTAGATAACAATGATTTTCAATAGAGCCACCATTTCTCTGTCTTTAAAGTATGAATACTAAATGCACTCTCTTTTCATACTCATACTGTAGTATCATTAGTTTCACATATGCAGCTTGCATGTTCAACATCAAAGAATTGCCTTAACATCTGCTGTTGTTTTTTTTCAGACATACACAGGAGACACTCTTGTATCCTCACCATCTGCCGTGGTATCAGCCAAGAAAGTAAGAGGGCAGCTGCAGGAAAAGGGGCATTCCATATCAGATATGGGGGACGAGGATGCCCCAGTACTTGCAGGACTGGATGTTCCTGAACCTGTCTTCTTCTGCACAATAGAGGCTCCATCCATGTCAAAGCAACAGGGTATGTGCAGTCATGTGGAAAGCCTGACAATCCTTAATAAATGTTTTCCAGGATTTGCCTGGTCCACATCAGTGTAACATAACTGAATTGCATTCATTGTTACTCTTGTAACCTAACTTTCTCTTTCATCTTTTCCTTTCCTTGGTGTTAACTTGAGTTTTCACTGCAGCTGCTCTTTCTCTGTCCTTGGTGCTGACTTGTGTTCTCATTGCTGTTCTTTCTCTGGCCTTGGTGCTGACTTGTTTTATCATCCCTGCTCTTTCGCTGTCTTTGGTGCTGACTTGTATCTCACAGCTGCTCTTTCCCTGTCCTTTTTTCTGACTTGTGTTCTCATTGCTGTTGTTTCTCTGTCCTTGGTGCTGATTTGTGTTCTCATTGCTGTTGTTTCTCTGTCCTTGGTGCTGACTGTGTTCTCATTGCTGTTGTTTCTCTGTCCTTGGTGCTGATTTGTGTTCTCATTGCTGTTCTTTCTCTGTCCTTGGTGCTGATTTGTGTTCCTATTACTGCTCTTTCTCTGTCCTTGGTGCTGACTTGTGTTCTCATTGCTGTTCTTTCTCTGTCCTTGGTGCTGATTTGTGGTCTCATTGCTGTTCTTTCTCTGTCCTTGGTGCTGACTTGTGTTATCATTCCAGCTCTTTCTCTGTCCTTGGTGCTGACTTGTGTTATCATTCCAGCTCTTTTCCCGTCCTTGGTGCTGATTTGTGTTCTCATTGCTGTTCTTTCTCTGTCCTTGGTGCTGACTTGTATCTCATTGCTGCTCTTTCTCTGTCCTTGGTGCTGATTTGTGTTGTCATTGCCTTTCTTTCTCTGTCCTTGGTGCTGACTTGTGTTCTCACTGTTGCTTGTTCTGTCTTTTGGTGCTGATTTGTGTTCTCATTGCTGTTCTTTCTCTATCCTTGGTGCTGACTTGTGTTCTCATTGCTGTTCTTTCTCTGTCCTTGGTGCTGACTTGTGTTATCATTCCAGCTCTTTCTCTGTCCTTGGTGCTGACTTGTGTTCTCACTGCTGTTCTTTTTCTGTCCTTGGTGCTGATTTGTGTTCTTATTGCTATTCTTCTCTGTTTATGGTGCTGATTTGTGTTCTCATTGCTGCTCTTTCACTGTCCTTGGTGCTGACTTGTGTCTCACTGTTGCTTGTTCTCTGTCCTTAGGGCTGACTTGTGTCTCACTGCTGCTGTTTCTCTGTTTTGACTTGTGTTCTCAATGTTGCTTGTTCTCTGCCCTTGGTGCTGACTTTTGCTTTTATCGTTGCTCTTTCTCTGTCCTTGGTGCTGACTTGTGTTCTCACCATTACTCTTTCTCTGCCCTTGGTGCTGACTTTTGTTTTTATCGTTGCTCTTTCTCTGTCCTTGGTGCTGATTTGTGTCTCATTGCTGCTCTTTCTCTGTCCTTGGTGCTGATTTGTGTTCTCATTGCTGCTCTTTCTCTGTCCTTGGTGCTGATTTGTGTTCTCATTGCTGCTCCTTCTCTGTCCTTGGTGCTGATTTGTGTCTCATTGCTACTTTTTCTCTGTCCTTGATGCTGACTTTCATTTTTATTGCTGTTCTTCTTTCTCTGTCCTTGGTGCTGATTTGTGTTCTCATTGTCGCTCTTTTCCTGCCCTTGGTGCTGACTTGTGTTCACATTGCTGCTCTTTCTCCATCCTTGGTGCTGATTTGTGTGTGTCTCATTGCAGTTCTTTCTCTCTCCTTGGTGCTGAGTGACGGAACCACGGAAAAGCGTTTCACAGAACTACTGATGATTTATTTGCAATGCATGTTTTCATTCAGATGAATAGCAATAATTGTGTGTACTGGCATATTGACAACCTAGTCAGTATGAAAACATTTTTCATTTTCTTCTGTTGCTTTAGCATTTCGATTCTTGTAAGAAATATCAGCTGATTATTGTAGATGACATAATGAAATTTGCCCTATCTAGAACTGGATGCAGCCTTGGTCAATCTTCAAAAAGAGGACCCAAGTCTTCATGTCAAAATAGATCCTGAAACTGGACAGGTAAATAGTGGTGTCTTACTGTTTCTGAAGTGTTTATTGAAGTCATTTAACTCTTTGATCTATCCCTTTAGAACTTAGCAAATATGGAAATTCCATGTCAAGGAAAGTTGTACATTAGATGATGATATCTTGATGTTTGACATTCTTGAGGTAATTTCTACTTTTGACTATAGACCCCTTTCCAAACTCTGGCGCCATTGCAACATCTGCTCTCACAATAGCACAATCTGGCAGTCATTGTAATAGCCTTAGACATAGAAGAATAACAATTACCACCCAACTTTTGTTTTTTGCCCAACTCATGCATGTTCCCACCAGATTGCGCTTTCAAGAGTGAAGATTTTGCAATGGCACCAGAGTTTGGGATCTATAACAGTGCACAACCCAATTTTTTCGCGACATTGGTCTGTGGTAGTCCCCGTTTATTTTGGAGTAAGGGTTTTTTAGAGGCTTTTCTGTGCCCAGTGGTTTAGTGTAGGAGGGTTGTGGTGGATACAGCCCACTGTTGTCTCAGATTCATTTTGGTTAGTTTTGGTCACGAATCTTGGCTTCCGGGGATGCAAACGGTGATGCACCCCGAGCAGCTTGGCCGATGACGTCACCGCTCGGGGCTTTTGACACATGTCAGGAGATCCGTTATTATAAGATTCCCAGTGTTAGAATTTTTTTCATTATTATATATTTTTGGCAGTACAGTAACATGTTAACTTCCTATATAGGTGCATTTCCGACCTAACTTTCCTTCGTGGTGTACGGCGTCAGTTGAAAAAGTCTCCTAACTATAGGTTTCAATGGGGGCTAGAAGCTAGGGTGTGCAGAACCATTAGCATCAGATGTGTGAGTGATTTACAAAATGTATGTTGTGTTTGTGTAAGGAAATAGCAGAGAGAGGTCCTCTGATGGAAAGTGAAGACAGACTCCAGTTGTTGTCGTGGCCGAGAAACAATCTTTATCCCACACTCACATGTCCTCTCCTCTCTATTTCTCGAGCCGGTCTGTCTTGTCTAACATACTGTGTTCCTAATTCTATACGTTTCTCAACATCTTCAAGATAAGTCATACAGGGTCATGCAGTCTCAGGGGCAATGGCGAGCCTAGTACAGGATCCGTCATACACACGTGTTATGCGCCGAGTACATTTCTCAGAAAGCTAGGGGGGGTCCTCTACTATACTTACACACAGATTTCAATATGCGCTACTTTACATTTGTGTTTAGACTGTTTTATCAGGGATGGGTGAGCTGCACCTGGAGATCATACAGGACAGGATACTGAAGGAGTACAAGCTGGAGACGCACCTGGGACCTCTGCAGGTGGCCTACAGGGAGACGGTGGGGGGCACGGCTCAGGAAACAGGTGGGTACACTTTGCACCTGCTTAATTTATCTATTGATTTATTTCACCTCAAGACATCTGGGTCCCCCCTAATAGTAATACAATCATATAAAAGTTGTTTTCCAAGAGGGCCCAGCATATACAGGACAATACATGTGCATGTTACATTTTTAAGGTAGTACAAAGGGGTAGCTGATGATTTTGGGGGGTGTCTTAGGCCAGACCAATTTAACTTGGTAAACGGATTTTTATTTTCCCCAAAAAAAATTTTAGAAAAAAAATCATGAAAACAGAAGGCTGGCCCAGCCTTCTGTTTTCATGATATTTTTTTTTCTAAAATTTTTTTTGGGGGGGAAATAAAAATCTGTTAACCAAGAAATTAAATTGGTATGGCCTTAGAAATACTATGATTATCTTTTTTCTTCTAGTACCTTGTGGCAAGACAGTAATTTATGAAAAATCTTATGATGTTATGGGGTAAACCAATGAGACTTGGTGCCTGTAAGGATTTTTGCCTAAACCTGGATTTACTTCCATCTGCATCTGCTGGCACCTTTGGCTACAAACTCTCTCCTCTTAGCATGGTGTTGAGCTACATGTAACTTGTAAGTGTCCCCTTCTCTTCAGATCCACCCTTCTATCCTCTATAGTCTTGGAGACTAAGAGGCACCTGGCATCGTATATATATATATTACGTGTAAACGGAGGTAGCCTGGGTGTCATCATCCGTAGTAAGCACTGGCTTAATTTTTTGCTTGCTAATCTGTGGCTGGCTAGCATTGAGCCAGCAGTTACTATGGAGGATGTGAGGCTTTGGGACAAACTGTTACACCCACTCAATAACAGATCCAGCTATTGCAGATTTCTCACAACAAGTCTTGGTTTCCCTCCCCCAGTGACTGTTGACCGGGTTCTTGGTGCTCAGAAGCACCATGCCGTGGTGACTGTCTCTGTACAGCCAGTGGAGCTAGATGGTCAAATGAGAGATGTTGGAGTGTACTTTGGCCTGGACAGAAGGACAGTCAACAGGGAGGTTCAAACAGCAGTAAAAACTGGCATTGCATCAGCTTGTACTCAAGGTAAGGAATGTCTTTGAATGTGAGGATTTTTTAATCAAACCAAGTCCAATGTTTGATCTTCAACTCAATCCAGGGCCTAGAAAGTTCGCTTGTACATGTACCTTGTTACTAATTCCAATGGATTGTAGCTTTAGCACACTCAAAGTTTTATGCACAAAGATCTCAGTCTTAAAAGGAAACCTTCTTTTAGGCCATGCCAATTTTTTTTTGCTTCTCGGAATAGCCTGTCCTATTTTTCCCATTTTGAAAAAAAAAAAAATTGGGGTTGCTATTCCCAATCACAAATTTTTACTCACGATTTTACTATTTGTTCAGTGTAAAACTCTATAGACACCAAAATAGATTATAAAGGCCTGCACATACAGTGTGGTCAGATGTTACCATTCATTTATTACAACTATTTCTTAATATCAATTCATATATTACCTTATTGGCAAAAGGTAATTTTGTTACTGAAATTATAGTACTACATCAAAGAAAGGGGTTCATTGCATAAAATGAGCCATACAAAGCTGAAACTTGAATTATCCTCTTATTCTTTATGTTATGCAAACTCTTATTTTTACCCCAGACAATTTGTCAAAAATGGTGTTGTTGTTTTTTTGCCCTGTCGCTCCAATTTTTTTCTGAAAAAATCCGAGAAGCAACAAATAAAATTGGTGTGGCCTTACCTTAGACCTCAGATCCTCCCACAACTTTGTTGCATAGATCGACTTGGCGGCAAACTGTTTTTTTCCAAATTTTGCAGTTTTGTACCATTTCTTCCAGTGAATGTAATGATCCTATTTTTTTAGCATCTCTATACTAATGCAATGCAGCGGAAGGAGAGGGATGGGCTCCTCCTTCCAATACCATGCCAACACAGTGGATAAAAACCCATTGCTCCTATGGCTTCAAAAATGCTATGGGACTACCTTTATCAACTGTATGTTGTAAGATAAAACTCAATGACCACATGTAGTTAAAAATGTAAGCCACATCCAAAGCCATAAGAGAACTCTAGAGGAGAACTAAATGTAATCTAATTTACAATCTCTACTAATGTAATCAACCTACTCTTAGACTAGTAATGTATAATACTGGTGCCAACATAAGATAGTGTGGTGATACTGTAAATACATTAAAGTTCGCATGGTTTTTATTTCACGCTAAGGCGAAAATGGGGTGTTTGCGGTGGTTTTAAGTTTGTGGCAGTGTTATACCGGTAGTCACATACTGCTACAGTATTGGACAAAAATGTTTGCGGTGGTTTTAAGTTCACGGTGAAACGGTCGCCGAGAAAACCGCGAACATAAAACCACCGCGAACATTTCTGCATTTACAGTACTTCTTTTTGTATGTACCTGTAGGTCCCTTGTTAGGCTATCCTGTGGTGGGGGCAGAGGTGACTGTAGAATCCATCGAGGTTGGTCCGGGGACATCACTGGCCATGGTGTCAGCATGTGCAGCACAGGCCACACAGAAGGTAAGGCTTATCTCTCTCACTCTACAGTTCCTAGTGTACATGATCATTGCAGTCTTTCACCACGATAAGCCCTATCAGATTGTAACATGATTAGTGGTGCATACCTAAACCCCGGACCTGTTCCGGACCTGTTCCTAACCTTTAGGTTCAAGTCCAAAAAAAACTAAACATCTGGAAACAAGTCCGGACAAAAAAATCTCTCACTTTTACACTCCTTTTTGATTTAAACCATCTTAAAGCTTCCTTAGATCGTGAAATTTGCACTGGAAAAATATGAAAACATTGCTGTTTTGTGTTTACAACTGAACTTGTGCATTAATTACTGACTGTATATAATTCCGCATATTATAGTTTTCAAATTGCATGTAAAATATATGCCAATATGCAATTTTACATGAAACAGCAAAATAAATATTCGTTGCACACATATTCCATTGGTTCAAGTCCGGACTTTCAAGTCCGAACCTGAACCTAAACCTCTGGACTCGAATCCGAACCTAAACCTAAACTCGGGTTTAGGTAAGCACCACTTAACATGATGTAAGGATTTACTCATGTTGGCCTTTATTGCTTAAAGTAAGTAGAATTTTAAGATTTATTTTGTATGGCATTGTCTATTTTGTAGTTTGTTGACCATACAAAAGTTGCTGTATATTTTGTTACATCAATAATTTAAAAGCTTCTTGTTCTGTTAGCGTAAGATTTTATGGTCATACCATTATGCTGTTATAAGATGACATCTTTAACAGCATAATGGTATGACCATACATGTAGACTACCATTATACATTGTATAATGGTAGTCTACATGGTATTATCTGTGTACCTGCTGCTTTCTGGGCAAAGTAACATTCATTGGTGAGATAAAATCTAACAAAGAATACAAATCGGTTAAAAGTGTTCTTCTATGCATGCAAACTTGTTTTTTAAATGTTTTTCCTTGTTGTTTCAGGTTTTAAAGAAGAGTGGTGGGAAGATATTGGAACCAATGATGATGCTGGAGGTAAACTTTCCCATATCACTACATTCCAAGCTTACTATTTAGACTAAGGTTCTTACAAATCTAACATTTGCAGTGATACCATGGCCACTGCTGGATTTACAGGAGTTACTTATAAGATAGCACAAAATCTCAGACATGATGCCCAAGGTAAAACATTATCGTATAGATATTATCGTTATACTTGACTGTAATGTTACAGTTTTTAAATTATCTGAATGACATGTTGTCTGTAGATTGTTGCAATGATCTTTTTACATCAATAATACTTTCATTCAGGCCCTTCACATATTTCATATCAACTGCCCTTTGGGAACAGAACTTACTGATACTGGTATCAAATATTAACTTTTATTCCATTTCCCTATGCCCCCTGGATTTTCCCTTCATTTCAAGATCATATGATTTCTTCCATTGACTTCTAACCTCAATAATTATCCAACTATATGTTTGAATTTTCTACTCTCAGATCACCACAGATGAAGGCCACATGCGGTCAGTCTTGGCCGACCTCTCCCAGAGGCGTGGTCGTGTCACAGAGGTTCAGAGTCGGGCGGAGTCCAGGGTGGTGATGGCAGAGGCACCGCTTGCAGAACTCATGGTATAAAGGCCTTTGGTTATCCCCCATTAAAGGCATCCAGAGCATTTTATGAGGCTTGAAACTTGAATTAAAAAACTCCAATTTCTAGTCATTCCTACACATAGTAAGTTTCAATAACACTATAATAGCATAATGATTACATATCGACATTAAAGGAGCAAAGATATGATGTCGTTGTGTGGTGAGAACTAATAGACTGATCCTGACTGTCAATCACAATTAGCGGTTCGACAAATGAGAGAGTGACTGCATGTCCGTCAAACATTTGCATTTCTATGTTTTAATTTTGCATTTCTACGTTTCGACGGAGGTGGGCGGGGTTATGGTATTGATCTATTTACACTAGGCGCGTGAAACTAAAAGATCACCATGTAGCTTAGTTTTGTGCCGCTTTTGAGCACTTTTGATAAGAAATACGCACACAAATGTGGTAAACAGTGGCATTAAATGTCAATTTCATAAAGATTACAGCAACTAGAGTATTTCCAGTTTTCAAGTCTCATAAGATGCTCTGGGTGCCTTTAAGTTCTAAAGCCATGAGGGATACTCTGCTAAGCTACATCTGTTGTTCCTCCGCTCAGCCTCAGTCCGTTGTCAGTCACGTAGCCGACCATGGCCTCCCAAACCTTCTCCAGATCATGGTTGGGAGTTAGTTGTGAGCATCGACATCTGTGGTACGGAGTTGGTTGCTTACTACCGGGTAGTCTTTAAATGTCATCTGTGCCAGCCAACTATAAATCCGGACAGTCATATTTTGCTTGAATTTGATTAGATGAGCAAACTGGACCTAAAATAAGATGGATTCAAGGCTACTACTAACCCATGGTCAATATTGGTTGGAGATCGAGAGTGGTCAGGAGCAAAGTGGAGAAAAGGAGCTTAAACGTCCGTCTGAATGAATACTTCTACTGTCCTACATGTGCATTTCATACAATTTTGTCTTCTCCATAGCAAGAAATGAAAGGTTTTGATCATACAAAAGTAACTGCAGTATTTTCCACTGATCACGTCCTTAAGCACCGCCATGTTTATACCGCCCTTATGTCATACCTGGTCCGCGAAAACGTTTGATACGGGTTTCCCGGACCGTGTGATAATTATCCATATCACATGGGGTTCTAAATTGTATCACACAGGCTTCCATAGAATATTCAGAATGCATTTTGAGCGCGCCGGTTGCGCCGCCATCGAAAATTCAAAAACCGGATTCAGAGGTTGTTACAGTTTTTTGTTCGAGGACACAAAACTCCCTCAACTTCTGGCGCATTCTGCATTGAAATGTGTGTTTTCTCGGGTGGGTATGACATAAATGAAATACAACACGTGGTATTCCGTATCACCCGATGTACCAGCCCTCCCGCGGATTGGATCGCCCTCCGGCCTACTCGCAGTCGGGCTGGTACCTCGGGTGATACGGAATACCCTGTGAATATTCTATATTTACGGGGTGACATACCCTTTCGTTGGCTGATACAAGACGGGGATGCGTCAGGTCTCCTATCAGGGTGAATGGTATAAATTTTTGACTAATACTCAGCATCTAAGTGGAATTTGTATGACTTTTCCATAACTAATATATTCCAATAGCACTGTAACTTTGTCCCTCATGCTCTTTACAATACAGGGATACTCCACAGCGATTCGAACTGTGACCTCTGGACAGGCGACCTTCACCATGGAGCTGTTCCGATACGAGGAGATGACCTCGCTGGACCAGAACAGACTCCTCAAGAAAATGATGACGTTTGACGTCGAAGGATTTTGATGAAACTCATTATCCTAAAATTATTTTATGGTCATTTCAATTGTATGTTTTAACTTAAAACTCAATACATGTAGTGAGTGAATTAGATGCTTCTGCATAGATTTTACCACAGAAAATGTGGCATTTGGATTGTGAATAAACAGAACTTTTATATATATCAAGCTGAAATCTTTCTGTTTCATACTTTAGAGAACTAGCAGAAAAGTTACGTTGATGAAGGTTATACATCCAGGTAATAAGATACTTGTTACAAAAGTTGGTCGGATGTTTTAGACAGCATCCGTCTTTCATCCGCAGTCTTTCATCAGTGACTGACATACATGTAAGAAAGACAGCGGATGTTGTCTGAAACATCTGACCGTCTACAGAGCTTATCCAGTTGCTTGAGTAACTTTTGTATTGAAACTATCATTGACCAGAAACACCAACTTGTTCTCTGTTGTGAATGTAATCCATGTATCAAAGTCACACAAAAGAATTACAAAAAAAATTAACAATCGTATAATCAATTACATCATCATCATCAATTACAGCTTTGCCTAGTTTTATAATTTCACTGACATGGGCAAAACAGTTAAGCCACACCCATTACAGTATGTTGCATAGAATTTTTTACAATGATGGTCTTTTATGGATTTAGAAATCTCAATTGCCTATGCATAAAATTCTACTATCTCTGATGTCCTTCATTAGAATGGTCAAAAAGCTATATCGTCCCCATTTTTAAATCGGGTAGAAAGGACGAGATCAACAACTATCGGGGAATCTCGATATCAAGCTGCCTGGGCAAATTATTTACAGCGATATTGAACAAAAGACTATCAGCCTTCCTAGAAGAGAATGGCATCATAAAACCAAACCAAACAGGCTTCCGAAAAAACTACAGAACATCAGACAACATTTTCATACTTAAAACCTTGATTTCGAAATATTGTCAATCGGGCAAACGTTTGTATGCTTGCTTTGTCGATCTGTCCAAAGCTTTTGACTCAATCTGGCATGAAGGCTTACTTTTCAAACTCCTTTCGAAAGGCATATCAGGCAATGTGTTCAATATTATCCAAAGTCTTTACAACCAGTCTGAAGCACGCGTTAAAACAAGTGGGGGCCTAACAGAAAGCTTCCCTGTCCAGATCGGTGTCCGACAAGGATGCGTTTTGAGTCCCACTTTATTTAACCTTTATATCAGCGATCTTGTTAACGATCTAAACATGACAGACAAAGACGCCCCATTATTACACCACTCAAAAGTAACAAGCTTGCTATATGCCGACGACATAGTTTTGCTGTCCGAAAGTCAACAAGGACTGCAAAACGAAATAAACACCCTTGGAAGGTATTGCCAAAAGTGGAAACTTACCGTAAATCTAACTAAAACAAAGATAATTGTATTCAACAAAAAAGGACACAACTTCTCAAAACTTAGCTTCCAGTTATTCTCCAAAAGCATCGATGTAGTTTCTTCTTATTCATACTTAGGTGTTGTCTTCACAGCCGGGTGTAATTTTAACACAGCGATGAAAGCACTTCAAAAGAGGGCTCTACGAGCGCTGTTTAGTATCAAATGTACTCTTGGAGACACAAGGGCTCCAATATCAGTCTACTTTAAGTTATTTGATCAATGTATAGCTCCTATATTATTATATGGAGCAGAAACGTGGTGTAATAGCAAATTGAATGATAACTCTCCGCTTGAACAAACTCACTTGAAATTTTGTAAACATATCCTAGGAGTAAGAAGAAACGCTAGTAATTATGCCAGTAGAGCTGAACTTGGTCGCTTTCCCTTATGGATTGAAGCGTGTTGTAGGATGTATAGTTACTATTATAGATTGGTTCGGAATGTTCCTATTGAAAGTCTTCAGTATGAGGCTTACATTGTACAAAAAGACCTTGTAAGTAGTAAAATACCCTGTTGGTTGTGGAACATGAAGACAGTTTTAGAGGAATCTGGCTATGCCTGCCTTTTTACACACGATTATATCAACAAACCCTTCCACCTTCATGAACTAAGACAAAGATTGAAAGATATATTTATCCAAAAATTCAACTCAGCATTAAAAACAAAGGGACGAGAAGGAAATCAAGGCAACAAGTTAAGGACATACAAAACATTCAAAGAGATATATGACAAAGAACCATACCTAAATATTCCAAATTTCAAAAATCGCAGAGCAATGTGTAAACTTCGTATCAGTGACCATCCATTACATATAGAATCTGGCAGGCATAGCCGTACCCCTCTACACGACAGAATATGTAAATTTTGTAATAACTCTTGTATTGAAGATGAAATGCATTTCTTACTAGACTGTGTATTGTATGAAGAAGAACGTCAGTCACTGTTCAATTAATTCAGCTTGACAAGAGATGTAAAACAATATCAAAGCAAAATACTTTTAGACACTTGATGTCATGCAAAGATGTTAATGTGATGAACGAAGTATGTAATTATGTAGCCATATGTTTTAAAAAGAGAGAAGAAGCCACTAGAACCTAGATATACAGTAGGACATTTAGAATAGTGCTGAGTAGTATATTTAGACGTTAACGTCATTTTTATATTCTCTCAATTACCCTATGTATGGCCCCTGTGGCCCCATGTGCATTTATCCCCCCGGGGAACGAACATGCAATAAAGATTATTATTATTATTATTATTATCCACATTGGAATAAAGATGTAGTAGCAGCTCCCTCAAATATCTATTCAAATTTACGTGCCTTCTTTAAAATTGCAAACCAGAAAAGTAATTACTATTGTCTTCCTATTCTACTGAACCATCTGAAATTGTCTTTACTTCATTAACATATCTATTCAGAAATTGGTATAAAAACCTAGTTCTACCAGATCTGTCCTTAGTCACTGACGAAAGATAGCGGATGCTGTCTGAGACGTCTGACTGTTTCAAAATTTCATCCAGTTGCTTGATCGAGTAACTATTTTTGGCCTACTTCTCAGTTATCTTGTGAAATGCAGAAACTGGTGCGAAATGCGATTGTCAGCTTGCGGTGACTTAATTTATATGATCACACAGCAGCTCTTAGTATTCATTCTTCTCTTTTATGCTATTTTCTAATTTTTAACTGCTCTTTGTTTCTTTCACTTCCTGTTTCTGCAAACTGCAACAAAAGTGCACCCCTGAGTCAGTCGTACTCAGTCATATTCAAACTGACAGAATCCAGGATGGAGAGGTTCAGCATTCAGTCCCCTCCTGCAATAAATAAGACAACATCAATCAGGGAACTACCAATGATATCAAAGGAACTGAAGTATATTGCACCTCGTGTATACAACTAAGTCATAAATGAGAATCAGGATTGGCCTTTGTATGGTTATTATTACATCATATTACAGCAAAACATCAGTTACAAGAGTAGAAACAAATAAAATTACTCAAACTAGCTAAGCTGGAAACTGATGAGCTCTGTGGCATTGAATCTTAGAGGTCTCTGGATCTGGTCTTCTTTTCTACTGCAAGATTCACTCTAAGACAAATATAACTCACATGCTGTACATAAACAAGGCTGAAATCAACTTATCACTTTGTAACGAGCACAAATTTGTTACCAAAGGGAGACCATAGCAGGGAGACTTACCTAACCATCCGGCACCTTTGTTCGTCAATCCTCACGGTTGCATCCGCCATGCTTGTCACATCCTTGTTGCTCCACAGTCGCTCAGCAACAGCACTGGCCCGAGGCCTGGAAGTGGGGTAGAAGTTACTGTTCATCATGTAATTTAATAAGGTATTCTAGGGCAGGATATTGGAAGGCAGAGCCATATGTAATTATGTGTGTAATTCTGTGTGTATGTATGTATTTTGTGATATACATGTAGTGTTTATGAGCCCTGGAAGATTAGCCCCCTAGAGGGGCTAAAGGGTATCTCAATAAACTCAATAAACTCAAACTCCCTCTCCCTCCACTGACTTTAACCTCCCCAACGAAGTCAGTTTTAACACCTGAGTTGAGGGAAGAAAGTGGTGTAGAGTGCCTTTCCCAAGGGCACAACCAGATTTGCTAGGAAACAAACTTGTGACCGGTCGATTCCGTGTCCACTAGCCTAGCCAGTCAGCCACAACACTAATTTCGATTAGCTTCATGATAAACTCTAACTGTGAAGTACAGACATGACTTGACCACTAGTACTAAAGAAATTGTATGTCTTATTTCAGCCAGTTCAATTCCTTCTCAATCATATTATGTATTTTTGACCAGTTTATCTAGAAATTAATAGGATAAAGTAAGAGTTCTAAACGGGAACTATAGGGCTCCAGATGTCTTACTGAGGGACGACTGCGGTGCAAAAGGTGTCAGCTTGAGGAATGAATCCACTCTAGATCTACTTTATACTGCAAGAACATTAATTAAAGTTAAAGTGTGAACTGACCAGAGCCTGGCGATCAGGTTTGTGCCGTCCACATACTCTCCCCACATACAGGCCTCTCCTCCAATCACCAGGTCTTTCTGGGCTTGTGTACCTGCAAGAACAACAACAACGACATCAAGTATCTGCCCTGGAGAGGCATATATTAAGTTCATGCATTTGTGTCATTAAGCCTCTAGCCACTGAAGAAGCCACATGGGTAAAACTGGTCTGGATGACATGCTGAAGTAAATGGGAACTACGGTACGTGTAATGCAGCCCCAAATGTCTTACAGAGGGCTGATTGCAGTGGAAAAAATGTCAGTACCGGAGGACCGAATCCACTCTACTTATAACATCAGGTATCATCGAATTCTAACTAATTACCTTCGCGACGAATGGTTTCGTTGAGTAGGTTATTCGATGATGCTTGTCTGTGTGTCTGTTAGTGAACAGAATAAGTCGAGAACGCCTGGATGGTTTGTTGTCGTATTTGGTGTGTCGGTGTGTATGTGGGAAATCTCAAGATGATTAGATTTTGGGCGAAGTGTTTTGCATAATTAACGAGAAAAGTGTAAAAATGTGTTAGATTGTATGCTCATACTATGCTTTCTGGTTGCGACGTGTGGGCTGTATTGTTTCAGGGGATATTGACACGGGTAAATGGGTGCAAAGTTGGTCATGAGGGGTCATGAGGCAGGCAGGAAACGTCAGTTACTGCCAGGGACAAATTGGCTATCAGCCAGCTGTAGGGCAGATACAAGAGATAGACTTGCCCATACAGGCAGTAATGCTTTAAAGCACTAAAACAAGGGCTCAGAAAAGGATTCACCTTAATTGCAAGCCCCCAAAATTCTTATGCACCAGAAAGCCACATCTGTCTACTTTAGAATCATGCAAAGAAAATAGACAGTTGACCAGCTCGTTCTCTCGTAACAGCTGACAGACGAAAACAATCGTCAACTTTGACCTACTCCCAGCCTGGAAGAGTCCACTCGGAGCATGTGAAACCAAACCACAAAGATATCTCCTTACACCAATTAAAAGACTGAAACATACAAATTTTGACCAAAGTTGGATATACACGGCCTTATATGAGTAAGAACAGTCATTAATGCAGTGCCACAGCATGGGAATACCGAGCATGTCTGTGTGTCTGTTAGTGAACACGATAAGTCGAGAATTCTTGGAAGGATTGTCTTGGTATTTGGTATGTTGGTAGGTCTCGATGAAACCTGAAAATGATTAGATTTTGGGCCCCCTATCGGCTTGTTACGGTACTGCAGCGGAACTTCCTGTTATGATATCTCGTGTTGTGGACATGCTATGGAACTGATTTTTGAGTGGTAGATAGCTCGTTGGGCAGAGAGTAAGTGGTATAGGTTTGGGCCCCCTAGCAACTTTTTTGGAACTGCAGGGGTAGGTTTTGCTTCAGACTTTGAAAGGGAATAACTCAAGAAGGGCTTGATGGAAGGTCATGATTTTTTGCATGTACATAGCTTGAGCGATGATGTACATGATTGGATACTTATTATGCAAATCAGTAACTAATTTGCATAATTAATGAGGAAAGTTTATACATTCATCAATTTCCATGATAGGACTCGCAAACATGTGACATATGTAACTGAGGAAGAGAGAAATATTAATAGATATCAGCTATGCAAATGAGAACCTCATTTACATAATTAATGAGAAAATAATATAACTCGAGATGGGCTTGATGGATGGTCATGATTTTTGGTATGTAGATAGCTTATGTGATGCTTTGTATGATTGGATGATAATTATGCAAATCAGATTATAATTAATGAGGCAATTTTAAAAACCTGCTGTGTTCCATGATATGACTATTCAAATATGTGACATTTGTAACTGAGGAAGAGAGGAATGTCAATAGATAGAAATTATGCAAATGTAGGCCTAATTTGCATAATTCATGAGAAACTACTATCATTCCATACTAGTAAATAACGGCAATTTCATACTTGTTGCATTTAGAAGTTGTGTCAATGTGAACACCATTGAATCAAATTATGCTAATAAGGAGCTTATTTGCATTATTGATGAAAAATGTTAGCATAACCTTCTTTGTTAAGCTCATAATCATAACAAGGAGGTTTGGACAACTTATGTTATTTGGGTGAGGAGGATCAACTGGTATGATTTTTGATTGATGAAAAACACTCCTAATACGTCAGTCATAAAGGTCAAAATCATTTAGCGAAGGTATGAGGTCGTAGAACTCTTGTTTGATTTGCATTCTTTACCCCTGACAGTTCTTAGAGAGCTGGGTTTGGTCCAGGCAATTAACTTGAACAGATGATAAAAGAGATGATGCCACAAAAACTAGATCTGATGGTCTGATGACGTGTCATGTACATGATTGTGTGTATGTGTTGCAATTTGTCCCTTCCCTCCATTTGTGATTTTACCTGTCATAAACAAAAGTTTAAATGACTTATTTCTCAATGTCCTCAATCTATGGATGATACCATTAGAAAAATGTGAAAAATTACTGAAAGAATTGTTGCTATGTTATGTACTAATACAAGTGTCAAATAGGTGGATAAGTAAGGGTGGGATAGTCTTGAAAATGGTAAGCATCTTTTTTATTTATTTATTTGAGTGTAAATACAAAATGTATTGTACAGAATGTTTATATTTTGTTCAAGAAAAGAATCGAGGTGAAGGGTAAAATGATGATAATGATGATGATGATAAAGGGGGAAAGAAAAGAAAAGAAAAAAAGGGGGGGGGGGGTAACCTAGTCGAAAACAAACCATTGAACACTTGAGGATCTAGTTTATAGAAAGTGGCCCAGTCAGTTCCGGGGTTGTACACATCATGGTTCAGGTACCAGCCAGCTGCCAGTAACACGCGATAACCCTTCGCTGTCAGCCTCTCGAGAACAGCCTGGATGGTCGGGTGTTCAAACCATACCTCCCCTACAGTTGATTTAGCCTGGTAACAACAATACACAGTGAAAGCACTGTGCTACTTGGAGAAGCTAGCACCTGGCCGGCACACAACTTTCAATGATGAAGAACTGACTTCTCCTTACTCCCCTAAAAATAGGTATATGTTACACCAACAAAGTTTTCATGGACTCCTAAATGGACAAGACTTTCCAAAAGAATTAAGGCAGACTTGGGCTTTAACAGTAAAAATCCCAATCGCAATTTAGTATTTCTTCTGATACACTTAAAAGCTATGGTGGAACAGAAAGTACAGGGCCCCATTTTAGGTTGCAATTAGTTGACTGAAAATACCTCAAGTCAGGTATTTCAAAAAGGCTGGAATGGTTTAAACTTTATACATGGAAGCATATGTGTATAAAAGAGAGGGGTTTCAGAATTCTCTAACATCAGATATTTTTATTACAGCTGATCAGAAACTGATAGAAGCTCATAGAATTCAAGAGTTAGACCCTCAGTTAAAAGGTGAAATTCAGCAGAGCTAAGATTACTTCATTGTTTTGGAGGGATCAGGACATTAGTGTGTGTTATGTTGGACACTTCATGTCATGTAAGATAGTACAATGTAGTGATGTTGACAATGTTAATGAAGATGTGCTGAACACATATGACATCTACAAGGTCACCATGACCAATCAAATCACGTGAATCGCATTGAAACGCAGATTCGTATCAGCCATTTCCCGACAAATTCCTTTCTAAGTTGCGTTAACGACTAAATCTGACAAAATAAACTCGCCAGTGAGATGCTGGAAGGTGTCAGCTTTCCAGAGATGTTTTCAGATTGGCAATTTGACAGTGACCGCGATTTGACGTTGACAAAAAAAATAGTTTCTACTATAGTATACTTTTCTTTAAACGTTAAATCATGGTCACTAAGTTTTTCTATTAAAACTCCGAAAGTGCCAAAATTGCCATTCTGAAAACATCTCTGGAAAGCTGACACCTTCCAGCATCTCACTGGCGAGTTTATTTTGTCAGATTTAGTCGTTAACGCAACTTAACTTAACAAAGGAATTTGTCGGGAAATGGCTGATACGAATCTGAGCTTCAATGCGATTCACATGATTTGATTGGTCGGGGTGAAGGTGTCATACCAGGAGTGTGGAAGATGAAGTGTGAACAATACCAGAGAGGAGAACTGTATGGACACAGCTGTTCTGACAGTCACCTTTTTCACCTCCATACAAGGACATCTCTATTTATTTAGTTCGATTTACCACATTTTGTGGAAGGATTGACATAACAGGTGAACTATCACCTTTTCAAGATGTCATCCCAGACCGGACTGTAAGGTTTGGACCATCGCACACCGGGGCATGCCTCTACTCTTTTTCGAAAGGTGTGGTGGGTTCTTTGACGTGCGCGGGGTGTGGCTCTCCCCAAACACGGGACCTCTATTTGACGTCCTATCCGAGGGATGTTCCTAACCCTAGATGAGCTAGGAACTCAATCCCATTTACACCCGAGTGAAGTGAGGAAAGTCGTGTTAAGTGCCTTTCCCAAGGGCACAACGTCGGGGCGCAAGTCCGGACATGTCTCTGGGCACACCGGGATATGAACCGGGGACCCATTGCTTGACGGCTGAGTGATCTACCACTGCGCCACACAGACGCCACTTAGGCAGCATAATTGTCTTGCAAGGTGGTGACCATTGAGTAAGTAATTCAATGCGATTGGACCAGTATCTACATTGTATTCTCTTCAGATATACCTGCTGGAAGGTATCAAAAATTGGTTTGATGATGTTCAGGGCTCCTCCCCAATTTGCAAAAACTTGGCTTGAATCACAAGCCGATTAAAAGCATTACAGATTTATGCTAGTTGGACAGGAACACAGTGCGAATGGCTTAGGTAATTTGTAGAAAGATTTTTCCAATTGCAAGCAAACTTTCATACAACATACATTACCGCAGGTAACAGAAAAAAGGGATTTTTAATTGATTTTGAACATGTGACAGACATTTTAACACCTTCTACTAACCAGTGAAGTTCAGTGGCTCACAGGTGTAATACTGCCCCCAGTCGACTCCATACGAGATGCGATTTAGGTACCAGCAAGAGGAGAGGATGGCCCGCAAGCCCTTGGCAGTTACTCTAGCCATTTCAGTGGGCACTGGAGGTTTGCGTTTCCACACTTCCACTACTGTATCCTTGGCCACCTAAAAGAAGAACTTCTCTAGAGGCTATCTATATGACAATTAAAGAAATAGTTAGAGACAGTTAGGAAAACAGTGCAAAGGCAAGATGTGACAGGTCGTTTGGTGTACAGCTGCTGCTGCGTAGCGTGCCAGCGAAGCTGGTGTGTTACGCTGAAGGGAGTTACACCGGCTATTCAGAAACAGATACAGATAGAACAAATCCTGCAGTGCCCACTGAAATGTCTAGAAAATCCTGCAGTGCCCACTGAAATGTCTAGAGTAACAGAACAGGGCTTGTAGGCCGTCCTCTCCTCTGAATTACATCCCTTATGGAAGTGATTTGGGTAGATATCGCACCTGTTTCTGTAAAGAAATATTGGTAGGAAGAATTTGTCCAGGGCTCTAAATGGCAACCTGCAGTTTGCATAAACCTTTTTCAAAATTGCAGGTAAAAAAAATGACTTGGAATTTTACAGGGTAAAATTCTTGGGCTTGGTTAATTAATAAAGCTAAAAGCTAATTATTAAAAACCTACTAGTAGTTGTGTTTCCTAAAGACTATATCCTTGAAGGCTGTGCAGGAACAATGGCTTGCAAAAGTTTTTCCCAATTGCAACCAAACTTTGTTACAACATGTAATATTGCAGTTAGGCCATACGGATTTTATTATATGGATTACATCGTCTGAGCATCCCAAAACTGATGCACGTATGGGAGAAAAAAATAGTTGGTAAAAAAAAAAAAAAAAAAAAAGTTACCTTTATTATGAAATCTATGTAGTCAGAAAGGCTAAAACATGACTGAAAAAACAGAACATGGTATAACAAACAAAAAATTCTGTTGCATATGTGATTTTTAAAGACTTTGCTCAGGGCTCAAAATACATATTTCAACCCAGTTGTACTGATACACGTAAAAAAAATTGTGATAGGAAAAAAGGCATTTTACAAGTTTTTGCAACATACATGTAAGTATACATTTTCCAATATCTTTTTTTGCAATTTATGCCAGATATTTGATCATTTTGCAACTTATTTGTACGATTTACAGTATGGTCGAAAACTTTTTATTTGGAAATGGACGAAAAAATTGATGTCATCCATATAATTTAGTCTGTGTAGCCTTTAAGTTAACCTTCTCCCTGTTGCCTAACTCTGAAACCAATAGGGAATTGGGTGCCAAACGGCTACTTCAGTGTGCTAAAGGTTAAAAAAAGTATCCAAATGTAGTTACTTAAGCAACTGGATACAATTTTGAAACAGTCAGACGTTTCAGACAGCATCCGATATCTTTTGTCAGTGACTAAGGAAAGAACTGGTAGAACCAGGTTTTATACCAAAACTCTGAATAGATATTAATAGTATTTTGAGCCCTGATGTCCCCAACAGGTGACATACTAACCAGAGAAGTCTTGTGGATCGCACTTGTAATACTTCCCCCAGTCCTCTCCGTACGCGATGTAATTGAGGTACCAGCAAGACGAGAGGATGGCCCGCAAGCCCTGCGCTGTTACTCTAGCCATTTCAGTGGGCACTGAAGGATTGCTCTTCCACACTTCCACTACTGTGTCCTTGGCAACCTAAAACAACAACTACAGTCATTTCAGTGGGCACTGAAAGATTGCTATTTCAGTGGGCACTGAAGGATTGCTCTTCCACACTTCCACTACTGTGTCCTTGGCAACCTAAAACAACAACTAGTCATTTCAGTTGGCACTGAAGGATTGCTATTTCAGTGGGCACTGAAGGATTGCTCTTCCAAACTTCCAATACTGTGTCCTTGGCCACCTAAAACAACAACTACAGTCGTTTCAGTGGGCACTGAAGGATTGCTATTTCAGTGGGCACTGAAGGATTGCTCTTCCAAACTTCCACTACTGTGTCCTTGGCCACCTAAAACGACAACTACAGTCAAACCTGCACAAGTGACCACTTGGCCAACGTGACCACTTTTTGGTGGTCCCTTAGATAATTTTTCCCATTGACACAAGCTTTAAGAATCCAGTCTATAGTGGCCACCTGTCCATATAGACCAGATTTTATCAGTCCCCTGGGTGGTCGTCTTGGGCAGGTACTCACTGTACTTCAAATTTGGACAAATCACACTGAAACTTTTGCTCAATGACATGCAAGCTTTTGCTCATGCAAGCTTTTGCTCAAGCTCATGCTTAGAAACAGCATCATTATGTAATACCCATTAAAAGCAGGCTATAAAGGCAGTAAAACAACAGACCACAACTTTCCAGACCACAACTTTTCAGACTTATTATTGTGACAGTCATACTATGAACGGTGGCTTCAAGTGAGAAGTAGTCCTAAAGCAGCAAGTGTGCAATCCTAACAAACGTCAACCACCGTCAATTTCATAATTAGAAAATGATGTGCTTCACAGACAACTGGTATTCATGGTCAGATGAAGTGTCTGAGCCAATATCTGCCACAATGATTTTGTTTGTCCAAGTCACTTTGTTGATGTAACTTATACCTGAGCAATATACAAAAATAGAGAATTCTAAGTAGCAATATACATTGCTTTATATGTCTATCAATCTGCAGAGAGAACAAGACCGCCAATCATTAAACTTTTGGTCAGGCAATAGACACAAAACACAAAACACCTTTAAACCTTCTATCTATACCATCAGTAATCAAAAGTGGAGTAACTAAAAGTAGTAAGGTCCTCTTTCCACTAGACGTCAATTGCTGAGCGAATTGGAATATGATGGTGTTAAAAGTGTTAAAGTATGATTCAAAATACAACAAAACACACAAAATGTAAAAAAACATTCATTTGACATGTTCTTTATCTATGAAATTCGTTGAACGATATGTCATATTTTTGGATGCTCAGCTGTTGCAACTGCTAGCGGAAAGTGGGTGAAAGCAATCAGCAAAGTCAGCAGCGAGAAGACATGTACAGAGCGACCTGCCACAGCAGAAAACTGTCCTACCTGTACACCATTGTCCAACACCTCCTGCCACACAATATAGTCTCTCCCAACGGATGTGGTAATATCCAGGATACTACAGGCAAACATGTAGGACTGTTAGATTTATACGTTTTACCACAGTAGACACATTCTTTTACAAAACCATCAATTTCCTAGAAGCAAATTGTGAATTCGTTGAAGGTTATAAAAATTCCTTGATGTATCATTTTCATCATTACAGCTATCTATTACTAAGATATCTTCACCTATATATCAAGATAACATAAAAACAATCAAGGACTGCAGATACAGAAAATAGTGGATGATGATGATGATGATGGTGATGATGATGATGATGATGGTGATGGTGATGATGATGGTGATGATGATGTATCGTTTTCATCTTTTACTGAGATCACTTCACCCACATCATACCCAGTGTTTGGAAAATAAACATATTTTTCAAGACTTAGTATTTCTTAAATCTTACTTTTTGATGTAGTATTCCTCCAGTTTGGAATAGTCTGTTCCAAAGCCCATTTTCTCCATAAACTTGGTGATGTCTGGGTTACTCTTCCTAGACACAAAGGAATATCACACGTTTGAAAGAGAAGAAACAATACAGAGAACAACAACACAAAACAAGCTATCTGCCACCCAAAAATCAAGACCATAGCACGTCCAAGTCAAAAGATACAAAAACAGAAGTTCTGCTGCAGTACCAAGGTCACATACTAGGGGGCCCAAAATCAACCTTGAACTTCGGCTTCACAACACCTGCCCACATACCAAATATCATTGTAATCCATCAAGAGGTTCTGGAGTTATGCTGACTACAGTAGTGCGGAAACACACACTCACACACAGACACACCCAAAACTATATCTCCATTTTTATTTCATGGAGATAACAAATCCTTTCCTAAATAGTGTTTAGGGTAGATCAACCTGTTCAAGTACCTAAGTGTGTATACCCGCAGTACAGTCAAAGCTGCCCAAAAAGATCACTCAGGGGACCGATAAAGTCTGGTCTACATGTATGTTGACAGGCAGTCACTTTAGACTGGATTCTTAATGCTTGTGTCAATGGGAAAAAAATCATCTAAGCGAGCACCAAAAAGTGGTCATACTGACAAGGCAGTCTTTATGTAGAGGTGGTCACTTGTACAGGTTTGACTGTACCAGTATTTTCAAATGGTGCTTATTGTCAATATCAAAACATGCTCAGGTGCTTTAAGTGTTGTTCATGCACAATGTATGTGTCGTCGTCTCGTCCTGTTTTAGTTCGCTTTAAGAAATATAATGATAAATTAAATATTTTGTACCAATCAAAACTACTAGCTAACCAAAATATATCGTTGAATCATCCCAAATCATCGTATGAAGTGTCCGATCTAGAGTATGTTCTCCTCAATTACTGTAAAACGCTACTTCAAGTTCCCAGAAGTTCCGTTAATGCCGCCGTAAGGGGTGAACTCGGCACATTTCCACTGTATATAGAAGCCCAGACACAACTTATCAAATATTGGATTAGAATACAAAACCTTCCTAATGACAGAATAGTTAAAAAAGCTTATCATATTGCTGTAGAACAGGAGCAGGACTGGGCCGTTCATGTGCGAGATATATTATGCCGACACGGCTTCCAAAATGTTTGGCTAAACCCAACAGTTGACGCCAAGCATTTTGGTAACGTGTTCAAAGAACGCCTGAAAGACACGTTTGTTTCTGGCTGGAGGCAAGAGATTAGAAGTTACTGCAAGCTACAAACCTATTCTAAATTCAAAACTGACTTTATATTTGAGAAGTATCTTTCCTCAATCCAAAATAGATCATTTGTTGCGAACATAACCAAACTGCGAATTAGCGCACACTGTTTAGAAATAGAGAAAGGTCGTCATCATAATGTACCAGCCACTCAGAGACGTTGTCCTACCTGCAAACATATTGTTGAAGATGAATTCCACTTTCTGTTAACATGTCCCACGTATAATGAAGAAGGACAGACACTTATGAATGTTATCACCCGCAATTCAAATATAACTTTACTATCTAAGACAAGCTCAGAAACGTTCAATTTACTTATGTCATGTCCTGACGCAATTTCCTTGTACATAGGCCAATACATATCTGCCTGTTTTCTCAAGAGAAATCGATTAATCTCTGACGCAAGCAATTGATGTTTCCCTTGTATCATGTAATATACTTCATATATGTATTCTGTACTACTCTTATTGGATACCGTAGTGTGTAGACTTAACTTTTGTAGAATTCATTAGCATTGTTAATAAGCAAAGACTTATAAGTCCTGATATTTTGTACTACCTACGAACTTGCCATACATTGTACCCGTTACAGTTGTTGTGCAATAAACTTTGAAACTTTGTATTTATATCTGTCATACCTGGGCAGTGAAAATGTTCGATACAGGTGTTCCGCATCGCGTGATAATTTTCCGTATCACACGAGGTTCTACTTTTATCACACGGGCTACCATAGAATATCTAGAATGCATTTCGAGTGCGCCGCTATCGAAAATTCGGATTCGGTCGTTGTAATGTGCGGCTGTTACAATTTTTTGTTTGAGGACACCAACTTTTTTCCTATAGCCGTCGGGCGATCCTACCCGCGGTTGGGCTGATACGGAATACCCTGTGTTGTATTCTATATATATCTTGGTCAGAGTCTCTCAAACTGTGGCCTTATAGACTCACCAGCAGTTGAAGTTCACCTCATCCCCACCCAGATGAACATACTTGTCAGGAAACACATCCCTTACTTCCTGCAGGAGTTTAGTCATGTAGTCATACGTAGTGTTCAGCATGGGGTTAGCTGCGTAGTACTTCCCATTGGGTGTGGTCCCGTCGTAACATGGTGTGAGGAACCCTGGGAGACCTGCACCCCAGGAGGCTGTATGGCCTGGAAAGATAACGATATTAAGTGTCAAGGTAGAACTTGCGATATGGCAGAACACAGTATCCATGTTTCCCATTTATATATCCTAAATTTCAAGTCAATCTATTGATGTAAAGTGACATCAAAGTTGAAAAGTTTTGTCTGTCTTTTTAAGTTTTGTCTGCCTTTTTAAAGTTTTGTCTGTCACAATTCATGCGAGTGGCGACCGAATTTGTAGCTCGCCCGAAGCTCGCCGAATTTCAAAATCGCCCGAGCGTCGACCGTATTTTCCAATGAAAATCTCGGGTGACGTCCGTCGAACACTAAAAACTAAGAATGTACCATCTCTTGGACATGGACGAAGTCAATATCGGCTAACCTGGTAAAAGGCCAATATTTGGATCAACTTTGATTTCTAAAAATCGCCCGAAGCCCGCGCAATCGACAGGACGTCGGCCGTACTTCAGCCAAAAATGCACATTTGAAGCTCGCCAACACGTCGACCGAGCTGAATTTCTTATTTGTGACGGGGGCTTAAGGGAATATCTTGATAACTCTGATCAAGATCTTTACCAGAAGAATCACCAATTGAGCCGGTAGAGATCCTTATCAAAACCTCCGAGACTCAGATCAGGATCTCTTCTTCTCATTCTGCCAGATTACAATCTCTACCCCGATAGGTCTTCATTAACTGTACAACCGTCTTATGCCATAGGAAACAATACACAACTTATTACACACAAGTCCCACTGGTAACATGCAAACTACTACGTAACCGTAAAATTCCTATTTACCTACACACCCCTCCTAACGTATGCACCCCCCATTTGGGGACGATTGCGGGCCTGACTCAGTGAGTTGAAACGTACAGCATTTCGGTGGATAGTTAAGAGGTTGACATGATCATCCTTCCGATGATGTTTACCGACTTAAAGGGTGACTGAGAAAATGTTTCCGGGTAGAAAATATCAAACAATTTAAATATATGTATTATCTATTGTTTATTACTGATTGATTGTGTGGTAGCATTCTTCACTTCATTTGCATGAAGATGTACTGTACTCTCATGCTGGAATGCGATTTTTCCGAGGAAGAACCCGTCCTAACGTACGCACCCCGACTTTGGCGTCGGCCTGGAGCACCTGCTTGCAACTTGAAAAGTTTAAAAATGCATACGTAAATAGGGATTTTACGGTAGTATATGTAGCCTAATTGAAGTTGAGGTCCTCATCAACTACGATGGACAAACATCATCATCATGTAGCCTACCAGGTGTGTCAAACTCTGGCACAACCCTGATGCCCCTCAGTCGTGAGTACTCGATGACATCTTTCACATCCTCCTGGGTGTACAGGTGGGTGTAGGGGTTGAAGGCTCCCTGGAAAAAAAAAAAAAATCAAGTCAAAACATATCGAAAACAAGTGAAAACGATGGCAAATACTTTTTATCACTTTTGCATCGTTTAGTTTTTAAGCTAGCATTCTATCTTCTTCATTCCCTAACAAAGCCTACACTTTTAAGAGTTTCAAAAAACACCTGGGTTGAAACATTGAAAAATGGCAGATGTACATTTGTACCAAGCAACAGTTTAATGCAGTCATTTTCCTATTGGCGAACTTGATTTTTTATTTCACAGAAACATCCTGTCAATAGTGCAAAAAAATCTTATTGATGCAAAGAAATTGTTATTGACAGGAACATCATGTCAACAGCCTTGCCCATGTAATAAACATTGTGATGACTCAATTGCCATCTAAGCATGACAATACAACTGTTACAATATTTACCTTAGCGCTGAGGTCGGGGAAGACGACACTCTGATATGGGAAGGACGGGTCATCCACAATGTGCCAATGGAACACATTGAACTTGTTGTACGCCATCGCATCCTGAAATCAACAACAAGGAAACTTAACAATGTATTCCATCTTACTTATTTTTCATCTCACAAACAATTGCATGTATTACAGTAACAGATATGCATGAGAAACGGCCTGAAATTAGCAGGGGTGTAGCAAATCCACAGCGTACGTTCATTCAGACCCTTGTAGTGGCAAGTTTCCTTGCTGTTTCAGAAGCAGGCTGCAGGGTATATTTTACAGGCAGGGGTTGATAGCCCTCCCCTTTTGACATGCTTGAGGCACCTCCTGGAAAATGGGACCCTTATTTTACATCCCTTAACTCAACCCAAACTGAGATGCCCTTCCCAGGACTGAATCAGGGTCTCCCAGTTACTGTGGGGTCGTGTGGCGCAACGGCAGAGCGTTCAACTCAGAACCAAGAGGTCCCGAGTTCGAATCCTGTCATGTCACCGGTGTTGTGCCCTCGTGAAAGGCACTTTACACGACTTTCCTCACTCTACCCAGGTGTAAATGGGTACCTGACTTTGATTGGGGAAAGTCGTGTTGAGGTCACCTGGTGGCGCCAAATGGCAGCCGCCCAGACCCTTGCGACAGTTCCACAAAATGCAAGTGTGGATAAGATAATTATATATGTTGTGTATGGTGTGAAACCTGTAATACCCTGCATCAATTCAGCGCTAGAAAGGCTGCCATTGCTGGTAATTTCTGACCAATAAAAACCATCATTATTACCAACTACCAGTACAATGTATAATTAGTTGGAACCTGAAGGTCAACTGTGAGGCTGCTACCAGTTGAGCTACATGTATAGGGACATTCTCTAACAAGTTCACATACACAAGTATAACCAAACAAACTTTCAGCATGACGAACTGGACTTCTTACAAGGGAAACCAATCAGCTCTAGTCTGTTGAACAGATGAAACCCTTACCAAATTCTGCTTGATGTATTTGATGGGGATAAAATGGCGGGAAGTATCCAGTAGAATTCCTCTGTGGGCGAACCTGGGAAAGTCCTCTACTGTGGTCTTGTTGATGATCATCTGTTGGAACAGAGCAAAATGTTAATCTTACAGAGTAAAATCTTCTGAAAATTTTATTGTAAGTTAGAAGAAATTTTCAGAAGTTGGATTGCTGTCTTAACAATAATTGATAAAAGTAACTTTGTCTCCATATTTACCATGCCATCATCTGTTCTGTACACTAGCTGCGAAAATGTCTCCAAACCTGGAAAAAAAACAAATAAGTTATAAGGACACAACAAAGACAATCAGCAGAAAGTTAGGAAAAAACACAGGATACATGTCCTTGCTAAGAGCTTAGTAAGCTTGTAGAGAAGCCTTCCATGGAATTGACCTCAGGCAAGTTTGCAAACTTCCAGCCAGACAAAATTGTCATAAGGTCTTGGTTCAGAGATTTTTTTACGGTTCGGGGGCCGATCTGACACGCTGTCAGAGAGACGCTTAGCGCTTCTCCAAACATCCTTTTCCGGGCAATTCAATGTTTCTGGTGGAAAGCGGTGCCTTACCACTGCCCGAGAAGGTCAGTTGACATTTTCTGTGGAAACACAATTTTTGGTAAAAACCATCATTCTAAGCAATTTTTCACCCGAAAACTGCTATTTTTGGGGTATTCCAGAACCAGAACCATAAATGGCAGGTTCATTAAAAAAAGATAATGCCAATAACTGAATCAAATCTTACCTCTCAATACTCCCCAAGCTGAGTCAGCAACCAGTGTTCCAATTGGAGCAGCCACTGTCAGAGTGTCTGGGAACAAAAAAAGAAGGGTTATCAATTAGTTTAGTTAACATGAGTTTAAAGATTGTTCATGGTGAGAAAATTCACACAAGTGCTGTGGGAAAATCCTACTCTCCAAGCAGAGGTTGGTGGGGAAGATTGTAACCTTTTTATTATATGCCCCGTTTTTTGTCCGCTCTCTCCACCACGAAAGCATCCTTCCCTTTGAAAGCCGCGCGCCGCACGGCAATCTGCTGTTTTTTTCAAAACCCCGAATATCTCTAGAAATGTGCCTTACTCTACCATCAGCCGTGTTGCCGAGGGCCGTTGGAAACTCAAACTGATGATGAGGTAACAGAAATTCGGCTGTAACGGCAAATCGCCAAACCATATCACCACCCGGACCCGGAAGATGGGATATAGGCTGAGGCTACAATATAGGCTTCCCTGGTCGTAATTCACACCTATACGGTAAGTGAAGTTTGATAAGGCAACGATTATATAGCTGTTAAAAGCCTTTGAGCCTCCGACCTGGTGCAGAGGTTGGTGGGGAGAGCCGGCAAAAAACGGCGTATATGATAAAGCATAATCTTTGTGTTATTTGTATAAATGCATGGTTTGATTCTTTGTACTAACGTTAGTCATAAGTTTCCCTGAGTTTCCCATAAAATATAATTGACAAATTATATGACTAGCCGTGGCGACTCTCGGAGGACGTATTTGCACAACTTACTAACATTATATATGATATACAAGCAAATACGTCGTCCCAGAGTCGCCACGGCTAACAAGTCATAAATACTTCCATTATGATGCAAAGGTATAGGGAAGCACCTGAATTTAATAACTACTTAGAAAGCTTGCCTGCATTTTAGCATTAAAACTATGCATTAAATTCGTACTTCCTGAAATTAGCACACTGCATACTTTAATCCGGATCCGCTAACAGTTTAGATCCCGTCTTGAAAGAACAACAGCCTAGGTGCAGTGAAAGGTAAAATATAATAATAATAAATCTTGGCCTTCCTTCGAGCCTGTACTCAGTTTTCTGAAGACTCCAAACTTGGGTAGACCCCCTTACACGGCTCCTTCACCATAATCTGCAGTTCAGTCAGCTCGGACATATCTTTGGAGACTACAGGAGCTTTCTTCACTCCATCAACGACGAAAATTAGATCATAATACCGTCTAAACGCCTGGTCAACAATGTCGCACATCTGGGACGAAGAGCCGTATGTAAACTTAAAACTGGACATCGCTAGAGTGTAAGCTTCAGCAGAAGCCGTCATCATTTGAGGCTTGGGGAGAACTTTGCCGGTCTGTTGGACCATGACGGGCTTTTGGTAGGCTGGGACATTGTGGCAAGGGAGCGGGGAGACGAACAACGCTAACAACACGGAGAACAGGGCCTGTGTTGTCCTGAAAACCGCCATCTTGTTTGGGTCATGTGCAGCAGGTGTGGATGTCATGTGATGGGCTGTCACGTGGTGATTTGTTAAGAGATGACCCGATGACCTTTCGACATGTCATTCTAACAAACAACTGTTCATTCTAAAGTCGCAAAGCAGCCTAGAAATATGCAATGTGATATCTAGAATAGTTCCGTTTAGTTATCACTGTAGATTATATTTGATATAGTAAAGTAGTAATTAGAAGTGTGGAAAAATACACCTAGATAAGTAGATTGTACATTGCCATACATTGTCACCGATGCAATTGTTGTGCAAATAAAATCATGTATTCATTCATTCATTCATTCTCCCTATAACAGAGCCGAACCCACGTGTATGTAACGTTAGGGAGTTTCTACGATGCGGATTCAGCTCTGCTATAGGGGAATATGCAACTTTTATGGTCTTTATGAAAGTCTTAATGTAATTAAGCTTGTGGAAAGATATAACAATATTGGCTGAGACATCTGAAATGCATTCACAAGTACAGAGTCTAGTAGAGTTAAAGGCCTTTTGTCATAAATCAGGGAGGTTGAAAAAAAGTTGTAAAAACTTAGAAAAGAAAGTCTATTTGCAAGTTCGTACATGAAGGCTAGCTAATTGCATACACAAAACCACCATGACAATACAGCTGTGTGGAAATACACATCTCTTTACATGTCACAGTGTCAGCTTTATTATACCTAAGGCTAGGGCCCTCATTCCACTTATTCTCCAAGCAGAGGCTTCGATCGAGAGGGGTAGTTTTGTCCGGGCCGGATTTTTAACGTTAAAAATCCCGGACAAAACTACCCCTCTCGATCGAAGCCTCTGCTAGGAGAATACATTCCACTAGCCCTGGTAGTAATCGGATCGATACCCAGGCTACCACTGGACGGCGTTCGCACTGCGCTCTCGCTGCGACCTAAATTGGATTTGAGTACCCCGTGAGTTCATAGTTGGAATATCATGCAAAATTCAAAAGTATGACTGAAAAGACAACAATACACATAAAGCGTAAAAAGATTCGTTTTCTTTTTAATCTTTCGTTCCTTCATTAATCAAAGTGGGTTATAGCCTATAATAACCTCCTTGATTCATCCATTCAAGTCCGGCAGTCAAGTGTCCAAATACTGTAAATGCATTTATAAGTTCGCGTGGTTTTATTTCGCGCTAAGACGAAAATGGAGTGTTCGCGGTGGATTTTAAGTTTGCGGCAGCGCTATAGTCATATACAATGTATTGCTACAGTATTGGACACAAATGTTCGCGGTGGCTTTTAAGTTAGCGGTAAAGCTATGGTCACACTAAACTCACGTCGTACCTGCGATGGGGTTTCTTCCGTCATGACAGCGCCGTACGTCGTACGTTTGGGAAAAACCGGGTGCAATAGTTAACACATACAAAGTGGTGGTCACATATAACGTAGGTACATCGTACGATGGGTTTTTTTAGTGTACCTAGGTCAATCGCAGGTAAATCGCAGGTAAATCGCACGTAAAAGTAGCCATCGCCGAGCGTCCTACGTCGAAAAATACAGCTAAAGATGATTTTGAACATGTTCAAAATTTTCCCTCCGTCGCCGTACGATTTTTATTGCCCCCAATACAGACTTCACTACGGCCTTCTTTTTATACCAATGAGGTGAAAAATGTATACATTTCGATCGTTTTCTGATGGTTTCAGTTTTCCCTGATATTGTCGATGTTGTTGAAAAGTGCAGCCACCAGAGCACAGTGGCAACCGTTGTACAGCGCGCCCGCTGAAGAGCCTGCTTTGAAGGCTATAATTTTCCACGTGTCAGATCAAGTATCGCGCGCAGGTGATGCATACGATTGTTTCATGGCTATACACACGTGGGTTCATAATTATATCAGACCTCAGTCCCATCCTGTCTCTACTTTTAGTTTGCCAAGAGAACAGTTTGCGGATGACCCAGAGAAAGAATATGACAGGCCAGTTGTATTGTCCATCAAAAATAAAGCACATAATAGGCATAAAACGTCAAACAAAAACTGAAACTGAAAATAGAGACAGGATAGGACTGAGGTATGATCTAATTATAACCCCAGGTGTATACAGACATAAAGCAATTATATGCGCCTGGTTCTGGACCTGACACGTAGAAAATCTAAACTTGGAAGCAGGCTATTCTACGGACGCACTGTTTTCTGGTTGCTATTGTCTTATGATGGTTACAATTTGCATCAGCATCGGCAATATATCAGGGTAACTGAAACCATCAGAACATGGTCGAAATTTATGAATTCGTCACCTCATCATTAGATAAAAAGGCCGCAAAAAAACCTAAATATGAGGCTATAAAAATCGTACGACGTTGGATGAAATTTTGAACATTGCCCGACGCTCTGCGATAGCTGATTTTACCTACGATTTACCTGCGATTTACCTGCGATTTACCTGCGTTGTACGGGAAATGCATCGTACGTGCATCGTAGGTACAACGTGAGTTTAGTGTGTCCGGGGCTTAAAGACCCCAGTAAAACTATATAAAGGCTGGATAATGTAAACTATAGGCTTCAGTATGCTACTGGCAGCCGTACAGTGCACATCAGTGTAATCCTGCCTGAGACAGTTTACCAAGTACAAGTTACTCTTCAACTTATGTTTGAAATAACAACAGATATCAGAAATTAAAGTATGTCTACACATCAAAAAGGACACTTTGCCCAGAATTAAAGTAATGACAACAATGGCTTGTGATTTAGTTTGAGACATTAGCTGGCAGTTTTGTGTACAGTTCTACAGAGCCCTAGTCTATACTGGTTTCTTAGACTACAAGTAGATGCCAAAATTACAAGTCATATTTACAAACACACAATTACCAAAGCTAATGTGGGAAGGACATTTTCAAGTTGGAAATGTAGATAAAATTAGATACTCTGACACTGCATTGACAGGGTTGATTTGAAATTTTGAACAAGGTTGCTTTTCCAAAACCTGCAAGTTGTAGATAGTATTGTCTTGATTATCCAAGACCAAGGGATCTTATCTGATTGAAACCTCCTTGGATTATGTAACTTTCTTGCAGTTATCTGAGCTATTCTGCATGGTCTGATAATGTTCCTATGAAAACCAGTACAGAAAAATTTTGAATTTCTTTACCAGTATTATGGTAATCTGTCCCTGCCATTGTTCTGGGATGGCAGACGCTCTAATCCTTTTATGAATTTATGTGCTTATGGGGGTCAATCCACCATTCAAGCTGCTGGACAGGTCACAGTTGGAGCACTTCCTTTACGACTTGCCCAGGGTAAGAATCCGTAGCTTTAAGACGGACGCCGCGAAAACCGCGAACATAAAACCACCGCGGACATTTCTGCATTTACAGTAATTTCCACAAACCTTTATTCCATGAAAAATGGAGATATAGTTTTGGGTGTGTCTGTGTGTCTGTCTGTTTGTCTGTTTGTGTTTCCGGACCACTGTAGTCAGCATAACTCAAGAACCTCTTGATGGATTACGATGATATTTGGTATGTGGGCAGGTGTTGTGAAGCCGAAATTCAAGGTCGATTTTGGGCCCCCTGGTATGTGACCTTGGTACTGCAGCAGAAATTCCATTTTTGTATCTCTTGACCTGGACGTGCTATGGTCTTGATTTTTTGGTGGCAGATAGCTTGTGGTGTAATGAAGACGTGGTGTGGGTTTGGGCCCCCTAGCAGCTTGCTCTGGAACTGCAGGGGCGTTATCGTGAAAATCTTCTAAGGAGAATAACTGAACAAAGGAACGATGGATTTCCATGATATTTAGTATACAGGTAGCTTAGACAGTGATGTACACAATGAAGTGCAAATTATGTTAATTAGGACTTAATTTGCATAACTACTGAGGTAAATCTATATTTGCAGTGTTTTCCATTATCAGACTCAAATACATGTAAAGTATGTAGTATATGGAAAGTGGATCATCAACAGATACCAACTATGCAAATAAATTCCTAATTTGCATAATCAATGCAAAACACCATATATCATCTAATTGGAAAATTAAAGGACTGTCAATATGATACTTAATATGCAGGTAGCTTAGACAGAGATATACATAATGAGGTGCAAATTATGCTAATTGTGACTTAATTTGCATAGCTAATGAGGAAAATCTATATTTGCAGTGTTTTCCATTATCAGACTCAAATAACTGTAACATATGTAGGTTATGGAAAGTGGAGCATCAACAGATACCAATTATGCAAATAAATTCCTAATTTGAATAATAAATGCAAAAACACCATAATTCATTAAATTGGAAAATTACAGGACTGTCAATATTGCAACAAGTGTAAGTTAGATAAAGGTGTTTATGACCAAGCATATATTATGCAAATGTGTAAGTCATTTGCATGAATAGAATTGTTCATGGAGATATGAGGTCGTGGAACTCTTGTTAGAATAGCATCTGCCGACTCGTGTCGTGGCGTCGTGTGGCGTAATGGATAGAAAATCCGACTCTCAAACAAGGGGAGCCGAGTTCGAACCCGGAAATGCAATTAAACACTTCACTCAGGTGTAAATGAGTACCTAGCTTCGGTTAGGGCCGTCCCTCGGATAGGACGTTAATGCAGGTCCCGTGTTTGGGGAGAGCCACACCCCGTGCACGTTAATGAACCCACCACACCTTTCGAAAAAGAGTAGGGGCATGCCCCGGTGTGCGATGGTCCAAACCTTACAGTTTGGTCTGGGATGATATCTTGAAAAGGTGATAGTCACCTGTTATGTCAATCCTTCCACATAGGTGGTAAATCTAAATAAATGGATCTTCCGACTTGTGTTTAGTTACTAGTTTTTATCCACCGTTAGATATCAACTCTGTATTGTTAGAAAACAATTCATTTTTCCAAGGAGGTTAGATAACCTCCTTGATTTTTCGTAGTTTCCCGCTCAACAGGCATGCCGGGTACTGATTGACCCCATGCGCCCATAGCGTGATACCGGCACGCAGTGACACCGGCTCATTTGCTGCAGCGAACCGGCGTGCTACATACTGCATACAAAAGGCGGTCTTTAGACAAGAGCTGTGTTCCCCAAAGAATGGTCTAAGCGCTGTCTTTTCTCTGAAATTACAGTGACCAGACAGAGTCCGATTGTCATCAACAAGGTTTGTTGTGTTGTATTCTATTTCTTCCACAATTTTGGCAATAATTCTTGGCAGCAGGATCATACTGTGCTGTCAGATGTGTGTTTCCTTGCCCTGGCCTCTCAATAACCCACGCGCTGGCTGAAATTAGGTTATCTTAGCGATTATGTAACCCCGTTGGGCTGTACCAAACGGCTGTAAAATTATCCTGTAGAGCTGGCTCTCCCAGACGGGAACAGCACTTTTCCTGACTATTTCCGGAGTAGACTGGGCGTCGAAACGAGCATCGTGCTGCGTGAGTCATTGTGTAAGGAGATCAACAGCATTTTCTTGCTGCGTACTGTCTGACACAATGCACACTCATGTGTATGCAGCGCCATATGCACAGCAATGTATTCCCTACACTTGATTCTGACCGGATTTGAACGCAAATCGCTGGCGTTTGGTGTTTGCGCTGCTTCCACCAAGAAGTAAGGCTCTACTGAAGCCGCTTACCTAATATGGAAACCAATGCTACTGTGTTACACAATGTACCCCCCCTGTTCACGTAGTAGACTGTTCCACATGAGGGTTTTCCTTTTTGATCCCTTCTCTCTTGGTTTCTGTTCTTCCTTCAATGTGCCATTCAATGTCATTTCAGATGGTAATAATAATGATTAAAAGGAATTAGCTACTTGTAGTAGGAATTTTAGCTTGTACCTAAAGGGAGATTGGTTCCTGTTGAATGATCTAATCTGTTCTCCCTTGATCCATCCATGTGAATAAATTATGGCCTCTCCCCAATAGCATGATCACATCATCAGAAAGTCAATGCGTGATACAAATACACATACGTCTTTCCGTACTAAATAATTCACATCGATGGTAATCGCCCAACAAAATAGAGAGGCCACAGTTATGATCAGGCTCGTATTGCAAAAATCAAATCATATCAATCTTAATTGCACAACAATTGTAACGGATACAATGTATGACATGCTAGAAAGTACTATATAACTTTAATTATTTTTTTATAACGAAAGTTTTTTTATATCTTCGCAATATACTAGTATTCTATTTACCGGGAACAAGAAAAACATAACAAAGAAATCTAAGTATGATGGTATATACAGATCAGAATATACAGTAGATATTGTGTACATTACAAGTTTGTGTCTGAGATGATGCAGTTTATTTTGCGTCGAGCGCTAGATATATACATAAGGTATTAGCTCAGATATATGTAGTAGTAGTAGTAGTAGAACCTTTATTTTACTTGGATAGCCTTGTCGACCTGTACAACTTATAACTTTATACTTGTACATGGAAATAGAGTCAGGGACATGACAAGTAGGACATGACATAATTTTGAATTGACGAAAGGTACACGAAAATGCAGTAGGCGTCTGTGGGAAGATACGTAGACAAGTGAACACAAGTGTTACCATTGTGTAAAGTAAAGGCCCTGGGGATCCTCCTTTTAGCTATAGGGACATCGCGCCGCGTGACGTAACGATCGGATGATGTTTGAAAATGACGTCACCTCTTCAATGATCACCCGGGGGCTGAATGTGCAATCGTGCAAGTTGGTCAAAATTTACTCTCCCAGCAAAGGTTTCATTCAGGGATTTAGTAGTGACCGCGATGGAAATGAAAAAAAAAATCGTTGCCACAACAAACCTCCGTCCAAAACCTCTGCTTGGATAGCATGTCAAAATGGGGTCACGTGGGTCGTAGAGGTCAGCCATCTGAAGAAGCACCGGTTGGCCAACAGGTGCTCGTAAATCATGAAACTAATTAGAATTTTCCCAAACAACCCAGCTGTACTTTGGCCACCTGTCGTCGTTAACTCCTCTACTAGCAAAAGATGATGAGTTGCAAGTAACTTGGGTGTCTTGCAGACTTTGTTTGAACCTTTGTTTACTCATGATAAGCTCTCAAATAGGCCTAGAGGCCGCTTTTCATTGAGGGCATGAGGGAAGAGGTAACTCGGGGTCAGGCAATATATAACACAGATACACATTACATAATGTAGGTTGTAATCATCATCATCATTCTTCCGGATTTACTCCGGTGAGATGCAATCAATAAAGTTTTTCCAGTACGATCTGTCCTTCATCGGATAATAATGCAGAACCTGACAGGCCAGTGTCTCTTTCAATCAATGTCAATAAAGTAGTGTGAGGTCTTCCAACTCGGCGTTTTCCCTCGGGTAGCCAATGCATTAGTCGCCCAGCAGGTTCGTCACTGCGAACAACTTGCCCCGCCAGAATTCAATCAAGCCTCCTGTGGCCGCTCGCCGCCCTGTAACCGCTTCGCCACCCGGACAGACATCCCCGGACAGCTGGAGTTTGCGTTATACAGACTAGCGTCGTCGCAGTACTGATGAAATGGGTGGCAGAGAGCCATAGACTGATAGAGTTGCTTATTTGTTAGATGGCTTCTCCATGATACATTTCTAATAAGTTCTAATAAATCTATAAACATATGCCGTTACATAGACAAATGGTACAAAACACATAAACAGGGTGAAACATGGTCCATGACTCGTGTCCGTTCGGGTATCTTCGTATTCGGATCCGATGGCTTTATGGTTATATGAGAGCACCGAAATACAGAATACCTGTATGAAACCAATTAGGAGGTTATAGTCACCCTATCTCGCGGGTTCCAGCTGATCTCCAAGCAGATGTTGAACGACAAAATAAAATTGTGACGTTTCTCAAGCTCCCAAGCAGCTACAGCTACAAAGAAACGTTACGCTTTTCCCTTTCTGCATCTGCTTGGAGATAGGGCTCCAGCCACCAATCAGACCAAATTTCACGGTGCTCGTCTTTCCCCGGGAGCCAGCCTCCCCTGTGACCGCCCTCCTCATCACCCATCCCGATCACGTTCAGAACCCGACCCGATACGGGCCCCAGCTATAGTGTAGCTTGCGTCTTGCCGCACATTCTCTTATCCTGTGGAGAAGATTCTGTACATCAGTAATTTGTCATCTTATGTAATATTTGCAGAAGACAGGCGGGAACCTGGACTTCACAGCGCATGATATATGGAAGAAGTGTAAACGGTACTCCATACATAAGATCTTGCCAGTCGTCTGAGGTTGGTAGGTTGCGTTTTAGCGTTCATACTCTTCTATTGTCCTAAACAGAGCATGCAGCCGTTTTTCGCGAGCAGATTGTCTGTCTGAAGCCTCCCGGCCATTTTGCGGTTTGCCAGACGCCACATAACCACCTGTGCTTGATATATATATACATGTATATGCACATCACGCCATGAGACAAACAGATGGGCTGATAACAGCGCCTTGTATTTCCCGTACGTAGTATTCTTACACGCTAGTCTCGTAGCAACGGTGAATACGCCGGCAAAACCAACCACCCAAGCTTGCATATATTTGTTCTCATGTCCTTTGGCTGTAGCCTCTACCAGGCTCCACGGATGGCTGAAAAAATGGTAGAAATTGGCCAAATAGAGTGAATAGTGTGCTAAGGTAGTCGGCTACGGAGAGAGGGTCAAATCTGCCATCCTAGAGCGGCAAACTGTACCCCTGTAGCAGACTAAACTCCGCTTGCATGTTTTTCTGTCTATTTGGCCAATTTCTACTCTTTCCAGCCGCCTCTGGAGCCTGGTAGAGGCTACGTTTGCTGGACCATGGGAATGTTGAAAACACTGACTTGGGTTATTCTGCAAAATACTAATGGTTATTGACGCTTTGATAGTATTATACAAGCAGTTGTGCTGACTTATACAATATCTATATCGGACGAGATCTCGTGCAGAGCCTCTGGTCACGCATCAGGTATATTTGGCGATCGCCCATTGGATGATATCACCAATCACTTGTCTGTAGACGTCGTGTTTACTTCATGTGTACTGTACATGGAGCAAACATCTTGCAATGCTAGTATTTGTGCAAGACGCAACTATAGTCTCTACCAAACTGACTACACCTTTGCCAGGGGAGTTTGGCCACTCCCATAGGTTGCCATTTGCAGGCGCAGTTACCTATTCTTTCTGCGCAATGATTGACTCATCCAAATGAAGCTATGGGGTAGCGCCTGGAGTCGCGCGGCGATGTGATTCGTACCTATTTCCTCTGCTCTTATATAATGAAGGTGGTTGGGTAGATGTTTGCCTGTACTTTGACCCTCTCTTTGTTTCCTATCACCATTCCCATCACTCCTCCCCTCCATCTCTTTCTTTTATCGTTATCGTACCTATCTCCGGGTTACCAGCTGTGCGGATGAGTCTGTCGCTTCTGCGCAGTATTCAGTTCTCGCCTTATATAGGTTGGGTATATGGATCAGCCAATCACAGCGTATGAAAGATAGTGGGGAAATGTTAACGATAATCTTGCCGTGGACTGACTCTCCTGGTCAATTATTCCCTCTTTTGCCGTACCCCTGTAGGAAGTACTCTGTCATGTTTTCAATATCTTACGATTGAATGAACATTCTGTCTGCGGCAAACCTTGTAGTGGCAGAGATGTTTATGTGGGCAGAATTATCAATCGGCTTTTAACAAGTTTCTAGAATAGAAAGGCAGCACGATGTTTGGATATCAGTGTCATTTCATAATTTCATTCTTTTCATCAGTGACGTCAGTCCCGTCATCATAGTGGAACAATAGTGTCTTATGATTGAAGAGCTCTTAATCTGGAACACAAGGCCTGAAGGCGAAGTAAGCGTGGGCACTTGAGACGGCTCTTGGTATGTAATTCAGACTAGGAAAGTCGGTATTGATTAACTCAAATATTTCTATGTTTGGCCGCAGACGCAATTCACTACTATTTGTTTCGACATCACAGCGATTCATCTGGAATTTACACGTTTGCCCAAAGCTCAGAGAGTTTCTGTTTTGTTTTGCCTTAAATTTTGATCATTGATACAACGATACGTCAACATCGATGAAGGATAGACATCCAGGTAGTACGATACGTCAGATAACAGTTACTCAAACAATTTGTTATATTTGAAAACGGTCAGACGTCTTAGTCACTGACGGAAGACAGCAGATGCTGTCTGAAACGTCTGACCGTTCTCACTGATATATCCAGTTGCTTCAGTTACTGTTATATTACGAATGATATGTCAATTTCGTATCTTTGATATTTGCGCTGTAATGTTTGATATCTCGATCACCTTTTTTGCATAGTTGACATCTCCTACAGTTGTGTCACCTAATTTGTTATTCAAGCATATACACTCACATTGAACAGATCCTCAAGCCCATTTTTTGGTAGCCTGAGTATCACCCAAGTTAGTTTACAAACGGGGAGAATATGGGAGCCCTGGTAAGCTAACTAGGACGGCACTCAGGCTATGTTCTTGGATCAGTCTTTCTGAAAATGACCATAGCGTCCGTTGAAAATTTTCACATTTCTTGTGTTGGAAAGAATTAAGGTTTCAGTTATGTTTCTTTGGTGACCAATGCAATACAATACCAGAAATAAAGTATCTTCTGACGTAATAAAAGTCTACACAACGTTCTTATCATCAAACAGAACAGACCCAACAGACGTTGCCTTCTGGAACAAATGTCGCCGCCTGTGACGTTCACGGGACGTTCTTTAGAACAATGAAATGGTCTAGATCTTTGCATCGATTGGCGTTATTTTCCAGTCGAATGCCTTCAACGTATTGTTAGACTTCTAAGTGAATCTAACGGTATTGCATGCGCTGTGATGTACTTTTAACAACAGCTGTTCTGCAATGACAGTGACTTGACAGGTTGGTATGGCAGCTATCAACAGGCCCAAACTCTCGTGTTTCATCCGTCTGGCGTCGCCACATTTTTGTGGTCCATGCACTTGCGTGCCGACAGGATAACCAAGATTGACAGAGGACAGGAGGCATGTATGTTGTATGTTAGAGCCGGTTCAAGAATTTTACGAAGCTACAAAGTGATGATTGAATCTTAAGCGCTTAGACAGTCATACGTTACTATATTTTCAAGTGTATCAAGTGAAAAAATGCAACATGCACATACCACCTCCTTGCACATACCTTTAAAAAATTAGAAATGAGAAATAATACAACATAACCGGCCAAAAAAAAATGTAACGACAAAGAGTAAGTATCGGGAAAAATCATGGGGGTAAAATTACCGAAAACCTGCCCCATGGAGAGTATGTTGCTTGAACTGTTGGGTTGAAAAACACACCAACTATCTATCCACCGGTATTAAAGAGGGAAGAAATCCGTCCTTTATTTGCTAAATGGGACAGTAAACGAGGGACGGCCCTTTTTCTTTTGTTGATAATCCTCCTGGGATAGGCTCCTGATATAAGGCTTATGATCATAAATGATACAGAACAGTTAGACGGCGTTTGATAGGGTATGGATTTGCATGAATATACTGAAAAGGGAACCAAATTTTCTCAGTAACCTGTGAATAATTACGGGGAATGCTTTATTTTTCCCTCTTATCGCAAAACATGATCTAAGGAGCTTTTCCAAAAAGACCCACTACATGTATTAAGCAAAACCACGCGTAGATCCCAAGCCAAGTCCCTGCATCTGCTTTGAGATTACCGAGGCTGCACGTGGTTGGATGATCACTGACCTCCTTTCAACATGAGGTGACCCGGGTCACTGTTTACCCATCGTAACCAGATAAACAACGGTCGCCACGCCTCCGTTCATTGTTCCGGGTTTTGCAATAGGCCCATACTGACGTCATCAATCATCCATGTTACCGGGGCCGTACGAGTATGGGCGAAACCACACAATGAATAGGGGGAGTCTCATCTGAGGAGACTACCGAATAAGATTAATAAAGACAACATGACTAATATGAAATGACAACCACTGCATACCATACGTAACTTTTCACAAAAGCAGTCGCTAGTGTGTCTTGGAGGCCGATGAAAATGTTACCTAAGTCCTGTTCTGCTTTCTTGTACCCGGTGACCTCAATCTGGAACACCTGAGATAGTCACGCCACCCGGCATTCATTCGGCGCAGAATTAGCTTCAACCGTTGCCAGTATGGCTTACATATTAATGTGACATAACGGTGAGACCTGGTCTTATACAATGTAAGTAATACATTCGGTGCAGCTCAGAACTTGCCTTTCTAACATGGTTTTGAATGTTTTACCTTATTTAGCTCGTGATGTTTAGTAGTGACGCAGTAGTGACAGGTGCATAGCCAGGACGACATGCGCTCCTAATCATGGTGGTACCGAGAACCACAGGTGTGGGCGCAAATTAAGGCGAATAGCGGAAATACGTCTGCGCTACCATTTTCCCTTGTTGTGGTCTCTATTGGCGTGTTTCTGTTTTCTCACCAATATCTTAGTGGACAATGTGTTTTAGAACAGGTGTTATTTTCTTACGTGTTCCGTCCGTACTCAGATGCGGAACTAGACATACAGAGTGTGTGTTAGCTGTCAGACCAACGGTAAACTAACGTTACATCCCCCACTTATCATTTTGTATGTACAATTTACAAATGACTATTCTCCTTTGTAATTGATATTGACATTCACGCTTTTTCCGCAGAGTGAAGAAACATGGGGGCTTACAAAGAGCACATGGAGAATGTTCTAACCAAGCGGCAGAAGGCGGCCGATAGTTCCGGGCCCACGCCCAACGGCCTGGCTGCGGACAGGAAGGTAGTCGGCGTTGCCGGCAAGTGGTACGACGTCACCACGTTCGTCGACCGGCACCCCGGCGGCGACGTCCTGAAGTACTTCCTGAATAAAGACGCCACCGACGTCTTCCGCAGCAGTCACCCCGTCAGCGGCGTCTCCGAGAAGTACCTTAAGTCGCTTAAGGTTGTGGGCACCTACAAGTACGACTTCGACGCCGACCCGTTCAACCAAGACATGCGGGGTCTCTACGAGCGGCTCCTGAAGGAGGGGTACTACAAGACGAACCTATGGTGGTACGCCCGTAAGGTGGCCGTCTGTGGGCTGATCTTCGCCGCTATGCTGTGGCTAGTGGTGGGGTTCCAGCAGACATGGGTCCACTGTCTAGCCGGGGTTCTGCTCGCTATCTTCTGGCAGCAGATCGGATTCATGATGCACGACCTCATGCATCACCAAATCTTTGAAACTCAAAAGGTAAGACAGAACGCACCTCTATTCATTGGTTACTTTTCTAACGTTACATACATTCCTGAAGCTTAGGCATGAAGGATATTTTATTCTCTATCCAAACTATAGAACTGGGCAAGTTTGTGAAAAGTGCCATTTTATTGAATAAAGAAATATTACCTTTCAATATGTTTATTTTATAACATAGATAAATAAACATGAAAACTATCTAGTATGTAGAATCTATGGATCTTTGTCTCTAAAGATAGGAAGACCTATGTCCCTTGTGACACCTTGTCAAGTTTATCATAAGATAGATGACAAAATCAATGTCATAAGATGTTTATTTCTGTGTAGAAGTTTCATTACATTGAGATCATTGTATGAGATGTCCTTTGATGGTAATTTTATGTTAGGCCACACCAATTTTATATGTTGATTCTCAGATTTTTTATAGAAAAAAGTTGGAGTGACAGGGCGAAAAAAAATGGAAAAAAAATTTTGTTTGCAAATAGTCTGTATCTGTATCTTTATAGCCGGTATAACCGCCATTAGGCGTAACACACCAACTTCGCAGGCACGCCGCGCGGCAGCAGCTGATCATATTAGTGTTTAGTCTGGGGTGAAGATAAGGGTTTACATAACTTGGAGAATAAGAGGATTATTCAAGTTTCAGCTTTGTATGGCTCATAATATGCAATGAACCCCTTCCTTTGATCTAGTACTATAATTGCAGTAACAAAATCACCTTTTGCTATGTAATATATGGATTGATATTGAGAAATACTTTTAATAAATGAAAAATTATAACTTGTGATAAAATGTGACCACACTTTTTAGGTATGTGCAGGCCTTTATAATCTATTTTGGTGGCTATTGAGTTTCACAACTGAACAAATAGTAGAAAAGTAAGGAAAATTTTGTGAATGGGAATAGTCAATAGTGATCCAATTTTCTTTTTCAAAATGGCAAAAACTGGACAGGCTATTCCGAGAAGCAACAAATGAAATTGGTGTGGCCTTATCTATGTATTGTATTTATCTTCTTTCCAAGAAGAGTAGTAGTAGTCAATAGACAGCTATATTGGAGAGACGAAAACACAAAACACTAATAAAACTAATAAACTGTATTTGTCCTCTCCAGGTGACCAACCTTGTGGGCACGTTTGTGGGGTCGGTCTGCTTCGGCGTGAGCGCCAACTGGTGGCGTGACGAACACTGGGTGCACCACATGCTGACCAACACGATATGCTACAAGACGGACTTTCAGGACCCACAGGTGTTTGAGCCCACCTGGGCCCAGAATGTCATGCTGTTTCCGCTGATGAAGACCAAGTTTCAGGCCTTCCTGGTTCAGGTGAGGACTACCTAAGTTGTTATTCAAGTACATGTATATATAGAATACAACACGGCGTATTCCGTATCACCCGAGGTGCCAGCCTGAGAAAACACACATTTCAATGCGGAATACGCCAAAAGTTGAGGGAGTTTTGTGTCCTCGAAGACAAAACTGTAACAACATTGATTCCAACCTCCGAATCCGGTGGAACCGGCGCGCTCGAAATGCATTCTAAATATTCTATGGAAGCCTGTGTGATACAACTCTAGAACCTCATGTGATACTGATAGTTATCACACAGTCTGGAACACCCCTATCAGGCCCAGGCATGACATAAGTACATTCACAGAACATTGAACAGATCCTCCAGCCATCTAGCTTGGTATCTAAACTTGTTATAGTTGCTGAGTCTCTGCAGCTATAATAGGTTTGAATACCAGGCTATCATCCTTCTTTTTTTGTCAGTATTACTGAAAATTACCATAGTGTCTGTTGAAAATTTGCACATAACTTGTGCTGGAATGAAATTTTCAGGTTTGTTTATTTGGTGACTTCTAAGTAATTCACTGTTGCCACGCTGTGTTGTTCTAGAATATGATTATTTCTTATGAAAATTTAGTACTGCCCAGTCACAGCCACAAGCTATAGCACAAAGCATTATTTCTGAAAGTGCAATATTAGGGCCCAAAATATGGAAATAAAAAAAAAATGCTGAAATCTTTATGGTAGTGACATTTACTAACACTATTTAGCACAGTTGCATAATAACTTCATACTTTGAGCATTTCAAAACTGCGCAATAATGTGTCGTACAATGATTCCCTTAGTTTCGCGAGCCTACAGAAACCCTGGCGATGATTTTCAGTGGGTTCTCACATCACAACGACAGCATAGCTTTGCATAATGGACATCCCTATGCATGATAGTGTTGTTTGAAGTAATCATTGTATAGAAATGACTAAATAAGTTGACTTTCAAAATCCGATTTTCAGGCCCTAATATTGCTTGGGTTTTCTCTTTTGTTATCAGATTCAGCACATCATCTTCATCCCAGCCTGCATGATCGGTGGACGTCTGGATGCCATCATCGGCAGCTACAAGGAGGAGAAGGAGTTCCGGCAGTACATCGCGTTTGGCCTCCACTGGATGTGGATGTGTGCACTGCTGTCCCTCCTACCGAACTGGGAGGTAAGTATGGAGATACAGTTTTAAAAAAAAGTTAAAGTCCTTCCCGCACCGAAAGGTGCGTAAGGCGGCGCCCTTCTATGATTCCAAAGCTCTTGGGCCGCACAACTTTGTGCAAGTCACTACAGCAGGGGGCTAGTCCTCTTTCCCAAATGCTGAGTGCTAAGCAGAGAAAGCAGTTTGTACCATTTTTAGAGTCTTTGGTATGACCCGGCCGGGGTTCGAACTCACGACCTACCATATGCAAGGTGAACACTCTACCCACTAGGCCATTGCACCGGTGTTTGGGGATACAGACAGTACTGTAAATGCAGAAATGTTCGCAGGGATTTAATTTTCTATAGGGAGAAAGCAGAGTGTTGGTTTTGAATTGCGTTTGAAACAGTAGTAGTGCTACAGTCACACAATGGAACGGCTTTTGCCGGTGGTTTTAAGTTCGCGGTTAAGAGTTCACCGCGAAAACCACAACATAAAACCACCACAAATACTTCTGCATTTACAGTACTTTTGCCTAATTTCAAAAAAAGGCAACTAACATGGATGCCAGCCTGTAGCTTCACCCCTGTTTTTAGAGCGACTAACAGCATGGACATGAACCTAAGCAGGATGACATGCAGGCTTTGGAAGGTCATGGTCGATGAAACGCTGTCCAGTGTATTGAATTTTTCAGAACTGGCCATGCCAATGTACAGATAGTTAATGCAATTGGGTAAAAGATCCAACCAGTCATTGAGAAAGGCTCACAATAAGAACTGAGAATAACCTGCTTTGTGAGGTGAACAAACTTTACATTTTATTGAATGAATAAAAACTGTTTTTTGCATACCAGTATTTATGTGCTCACAAGCTAAGTACGGGTCATGGCGATAAAGTAGATCTGAAAAACAATTTAAGGATGTCCCAGTAGTACTGTAAATGCATTTAAGTTTGCATGGTTTTTATTTCGCGCTAAGGCGAAAATGGGGTGTTCGCGGTGGTTTTAAGTTTGCGGCAGCGCTATAGTCACATACTGCTACAGTATTGGACAAAAATGTTCGCGGTGGTTTTAAGTTCGCGGTGAAACGGTCGCCGCGAAAACCGCGAACATAAAACCACCGCAAATATTTCTGCATTTACAGTATCTTACTAATACAATCATGAGTAATGTATACTAGTGACCCCCCCCCCCCTTACACAAAGACCCTCCTTACAAACACACTTGCAAACACCTGTGCACCCTAGTGTAGTGAGTGTTCTTCCCCGTAGACCACTCAACAAGGGATGGGTGCCAGAACAAGGGTTTGTGGCGGCTTTTGCACCTGGGCACCGGTGTGGTGGTCAGGACCATATGCTGCCATACATACGCACACACGTACATACGCACCAACGTGGTGGTCAGGACCATATGCTGCCATACATACGTACACACATACATACATACACACCGGCTTGGTGGTCAGGACCATATGCTGGCATACATACGCACACATGTACATACGCACCAGCGTTGTGGTCAGGACCATATGCTGCTATACATACGCACACACGTACATACGCACACATGTACATATGCACATACGTACATACGCACATACGTACATACGCACATACGTACGTACACACCGGCGTGGTGGTCATTACCATATGCTGCCATACATATGCACACATACGCCCAAAAAACATGCAACCATATGCACATACGTAAACACATGAGCCTTGGTGTTCAGGTTTAACTTCCTCTCACTTCTTAAGACAGCTGTAAGTGTAAGGACAGATCTGTATCTATATCATAGCCAATTTAACTGCCCTTCAGCGAAACACACCAGCTTTGCATGCACACAGCGCGGCAGCAGCTGGTAATATTACACTGAACAACCAGTTACAACTAACCTTTGCACATCTAGCTGTAGGAATTGTTTACAATTATGTAATGAGGATACTCCTACAGATAGAACTTATAACACATGATTTCATACAAGGAATACTTATTGAAAGTCGTCTGTCCATGTCCACAGGAGCGAGCGGTGTTCTACGCTATTGCTGCCTTTGGGGAGGGCCTTCTGCACATCCAGATCCTGATCAACCACTACGCCAAGGACATCTTCCTGAAGGACGAGCTGCACCAGATGGAGTTCTACAGATACCAGGTGGGGAAAGTTTCCTTAGGCTGAGTTTACACACACATTCCTCCTTAGGCTGAGTTTACACACACATTTCTCCTTAGGCTTAGTTTACACACACATTTCTCCTTAGGCTTAGTTTACACACACATTTCTCCTTAGGCTGAGTTTACACACACATTTCTCCTTAGGCTTAGTTTACACACACATTTCTCCTTAGGCTTAGTTTACACACACATTTCTCCTTAGGCTTAGTTTACACACACATTTCTCCTTAGGCTTAGTTTACACACACATTTCTCCTTAGGCTGAGTTTACATACACATTTCTGAGCACACTTGCAAGTTATAGTGTGTAAACCGGGCCTTAGTCTCTACCAGACTCAACAAGTTGCTCAACAGGTAGCCTCTACCAGGCTCCAGAGGCGACTGGAAAGAGTAGAAATTGGCCAAATAGACAGAAAAACATGAAAGAGGAGTTAGTTTCCTATAGGGGTACAGTTTGCCGCTCCCGTGGATGGCATATTTTACCCTCTCTCCATAGCCAACTCCCTGGTGAAACTAGTCACCCTATTAGGCCAATTTCTACTATTTTTCCAGCCATCCCGCAGGGCCTGGTAGAGGCTACTCAACAGGACCCTAGCCTTTATTTTGGGTCGACCTCTGGCAAGGGACATGAAATTTTTGATCTGACATCTGAGTAATGAAAATGTTGTTGTTTTCTGAGTAATTAAGATGTTGTTGTCTTGACACAACTTTCCTTCCTTCACTCAAGTTAAAATAAGTTCCTCAAGCTTCAGTTAGGGACGTCCCTCAGACAGGACATTAAATGGAGGTCCCATGTAAAGGAGAGCCACACCTCGAGCACTTAAAAAACCCACCACACTTATTGAAAAGAGCAGGGATCCTTCAAGGTGTGAGCAGATCAAACCTTGCATTCTGGTCCGGGTTGACATCTTGAAAAGGTGATAGTCACCTGTTATGCTAATCCTTCCATAAATGTGGTGAATCTCAATGAATAAATATCAATTTTGCAAGGCCAAATCTAGATTCATCAGTACTTACTCATTTCTTTTCCCCCTCAGACGGAGCAGAACATCAACATCTCCAACCCCTGGTGGATGGACTGGTTCCACGGTGGTCTCAACTTCCACATCGAGCACCACTGCTTCCCGCGTGTTCCTCGCCACAACCTGCGCAAGGTTCGTTTTGTTTGTTTGTTTTCTTGTTGTTCACCTTGCAGTGCCTAAGCTAGTGGCACATAGGACTGCAGGTTTCCTTGCTGTTTCTGTAGCATGCAGGGTATATGTTTACAGGGAGGGGTTGCTAGCCCTTTCCCTTTAACATGCATGCGAGAGAAAAAAAAGAATTTTTTGCAAATAGTCTGTTGTGAAGATAAGGGTTTACAAAACATAAAGAATAAGAGGATTATTCAAGTTTCAGCTTTGTATGGCTCATTTTATGCAATGAACCCCATTCTTTGATCTAGTACTGTAATTTCAGTAACAAAATTACCTTTTGCTTTGTAACATGGATTGATGTTGAGAAATAGTTTCAATAAATGAAAAATTATAACTTATGATAGAATGTAACCACACTTTTTAGGTATGTGCAGGCCTTTATAATCTATTTTTGTGGCTATTGAGTTTTACAATTGTATAATAGTAAAATTGTGACTAAAAAGTTGTGAATGGCAATAGTGCCCCAATTTTTTTTTTTAAAAATGGGAAAAACAGGAGAGGCGATTCCGAGAAGCAAAAAAAAAAAATGGTGTGGCCTTATCTTTTGGTTTTTCTTATGTTTCTTGGCCATACCACACCAATAAAAACGTATAAAATAGAAATGGCAACATGATAAAGCAACTAAAATCACAACCAAAACAAGCTGGGGCCTAACCTCTGCTTGGAGAGTAGCTAAGCCTTCTAAAATCAAAATGGACGAGGGCCTCTGCACACATGTTTTGTGTGAAGGCACTAAGCCGAAGTGGAGGACGGGTTTGTGAGTTTTGCTGCCCAAACACATAACCCTCTCACCTGGGAAACACAGCTCTCTTATAAAAGCCTCGCAACCAACAATAGAAACACTTAGTATTCTGTGATTGTTAGCTGCCACAGTTACAGAGTGAAATATATTCTGGTAGATTAGGCAGGATTCCATCAGAAATCTGGTTTGATCCAAATCTCCAAGCAGATGTCAAACCTCCTTGATACTGTAATTCAGTTTATCCTCACGGTAGCAAAATTTCACGGTGTAAGGAAAATGGACATATTCACTGAACTTTAACTTCAAGGTGGCGGTTAGAAGATTTTTCACGGTGATGATAAGTTCCCGGTACAGAGGTGACCATGAAAACAGTGAACATAAAGTTACAGTACTGTGAAAGAAACAAGAATCACAGTTACTGTATGACTTAAGCTACAGCAACTGTTTTTTAGCAATATTTTGTTGATCTTTCTGCTGTTGCCTGTAATTTAAACAATTCATCACCAAAAAGACATTTAGAACTCTGCAAAAAGAGATGCAAAATAAGATGGAGCCATGCATCTGCTTAGAGAAAAGGCCAATGTTTTTAGTGTTTGACTTTGTACCAGATCCTAATCATCCTGAATTCACCTTAATTTGATCATGTGGACTACTGTAATCTGCTTCTGAGCGATGTTTGTACCTTCTGTATCTATATCTATATACAAAGTATCTGGTATACCTGGCGAGCTGGGTAACACACCAGCTTTGAAGGTACATGGCACAGCATTGATCGACTTGTCGCACCATACATTTGTATCTTTGCATATCTAACTGCAAGTGTGGTTTGAAGCCATTTGATGAGGATACTCCTAGTGTACGGTGTGGCAACCAATTTCACTCTACGGTGATTCTAGGAAAGAAACAATTTTTCACCCTTCCATTGCAGGTGGGAGACATGATTCAGGAGATATGCCGTAAGCACAACGTTCCCTACGACTCTTCCCCGTTCACCACCGTCATCTGGCGTACGCTGAACACCCTCTACAACATGAAGTTCCTGTTCAAGCTGGATCCACGCTAAATGGTCAGCAGCCTAGAACAACAACTACAAGGCTTAAGCTACAGCTTACAGCTAAGCTATACACAAGTATGACCATACATGTAACAAGGAAACAACACATACAACAGGACATCTGATAGCTTCTCATTTGGAATTTTTATTTTATTTAAGAAGTCGTTAACATGGAGTACAATAGTTCCATTGGGTGATAACTACTACCATAGAAACTTATATTGTTAAATGCAATGGAGCAGACAGAACAACTGTTGAATACTAATGTACTTTAACTGTAAACATACAAGTAGGTCAAACAATGGTATTTATTTATCAACTGATAGGTTCTTTTGTAGTTTAAATATATGGTTAACATACATTGTGCTACATAGGAAAATATGCTCTACCCCAATGTCTGAATAAGACAAACTTGATACAAATCACATATGTTGTCATTACCTTGTGCATACCAGGGACCATGAGTCAGTGAACTGTTGAATAAAACTAAAACTGTTAATGATGTAAGTTTATGCATTTTGTTTGGGCTATATACACAATAGAAATAATTATTTAGCACACAACTTTTAGTGCAATGCAATTGTCAGTTACCAATGTAACTCTTAAGGATCCAGTATATTAATTTCTAGTTTTATCTATTTCTGAACGAATGAAATCAGTGTAATCAGGAAAAATAACTAATAGCTTGATACTGTAAACCACTTTAATATATCGTCAGGAAAATATAGTTTTGGGGGAAAATGGAGTAGGTCACGGCACTTAATTCTAACGTTGGGAACAAACATTACTGTCTCAAATATGAGAGATCAAATATTAGCAATTATGAAACTTTAGCTGTTGACTAGTGACCGTTAAATCAGCTAGAATTAAGTTACAGTTAACAAATCAAGAATTACAGTATGATGTACTAACTTCAACTGATCTACCCCAGGTAGTAAAGATTAGTCATGAATTATAAGTATGGTCTGGCTGTTTACAATGGTTTAAAAACATAGTCTGGTTGTATATGCCGTGGAGTTATACCTCAAGTATTCAAGTTTGTGGACATTATTGTGGTGTTGTTGTTCTTGAAATCAAATATTTTGTTGATTCGATTGGTGGTGGCTTTATTGTCATGGCACAATAATGGTTATGATTTAGATTTATTTTGTTGTGAGATTCAGAGGATACATTGCATGATATTGTGCAATTAGTAATATCTACTAGCCTAATATGATATAATCTAATAAAGTCAAGTAAAGGTCGCACATCTTTTGGAAAGTCTAGAGTGTACAATAACTGGATACTACCAGTAGATGTGTAATACTAGTAATTTTGTATGACGCTGACATGACTGATTAAAACTCAAGAGTGGAACGTTTCGAAAACACTTAGTTAAGAAGTCTACAACTGTAGTAATAAGATTTCAGTTACATACTGTTAAAGGTTTGTGCCTCTCACTTGAAGATACAACTGATCCACCACCATAGGATGTCATTGCGTTAAGATTTTGGATTGTTGTTTATACATGTAACTACACCTACGTGTCAGAGAAAGCATGAACTTTTTGGTACACTAGTATCTGTAAAGTTTGCTGGATCCGAGTTGATTGTGTGTATATGTGACATGGTGTTATCAGTATATGTGTGTGATTATGATATACTACATAGTAGTAGTGACGATTGCACTTGCCTTATGTATATGAATTTGGATAGTGTACGTTCAAGGGAGTAAATATAAGCATGCCATACATAGTATGAAAGAACTAGGAACTGTACAAGATGTAAGCAGAAAGACGTTGATGTGACTTAGCTCTTTTGCAATGATGTTGCAGGGGTTTAAAAATGAGGCCTTTTTCACTTGTGAAAATTTTCATTACAATTTTGCACATAGTGCTTCAGTGGAAAATCTTTTCATCCTGCCAAAAGGTTTTCATACCTGGACGATTGATGTGATTGTAGCTACCATTAAGAAAACAATGAAATTATGAGTGTTTCGTTGGATCTATAGTTTCATAAGTTAAATCTTCACTTCACTTTGAAATTATGAATTGGGGCATTTTATCTCTTGATTATTTATTTAATATTTGAGATGTTATACCGCAGACATAACTTTGTGCCAAGCATCTTGATTTTATTGTCACCGTTGATTTTGATTTTTACTGATCATGATTTACTGGAGGCATGATCTACTGAGGTTTTTGTACGCACAATTAATTTAATGCACACAAGCTAGTATTATTAATAATGCTGTGATATCATGTTGCACATTGTTTATGAACATCGTATTGCCCCTACAAGCACTGTGGACGATTTGGGAAGAAAAGTATGGAAACCTTTTGAAAATGTGACTAATAATGGTAATAAACAGTAGTGGACACAGGAATGCTTGCTTGAGAAATTTTTGTCTTCGCTTTTCTTTCCTTTGCATATCTTTCGATTCCAAGTCAACATTTTGTAGAATACAGAATGTCCTGCTTGAGGGGGCACCCCCTAGTTTATTTTTGGTCTCAAATTGAGTTTGCACACCCTCAAGTCTAGCGACTGTCCCTTCCAGGAAATACTTCTGAGCCAAAACAACTGTGAATGGGAATGAAGGATATCCCTCTAGCTACAAGAAAACCCGAGTTTGGGTTTCTTCAATCTCTGTAATTTTAGTAAATATTAGAGGGAAAAAGTATTTTCCCATCCAAAATGAGGCGCAAAATTTGGCATTTTCCCGTGGAACTGAAGTTTTACTGAACACATCACAAAATATTTTGACACGAAAATGACTGTTAGTGTCAGAAAGAGAAAACTCCAAGGTATAATCAAGCCCATTACAAAGAAAATCCTACCACTGAGATTTTCACAATAACCCGACGCACGTAATGCAATACGGCCAAAAGAACGCAACAAAGGTCGATTGGGGTCAAAGGGGCAGTTTACCTTCCACGCGGAGGGTTATCCGGAAAAAAGGCTCGGGCCCGAAATCAATTTTTACCCAAAACACCGATTCTTACGCTTTTCAGCCGCGTTGGTATTTAATGTCAGTTCGCAGCAAATCATGAGAAATGTGAACTCAAACCTCGACACTCGAATCCCTTTCGTCCCTTTAAGCACTCTGACGTAGCTGTTTGGCACTCAATTCCCTATTATACTTACAGAGTTAAGAAGCAGGGAGAAGGTTAAATATCTTAAGTGTTAACACCTTTTCAAAACATACAATGCAGCAATAGATATTTCAACATCTTTTTATTGGTTCATGTACTTGTAGTTACAGCATTGTAAACTCAGACATACTACACAACATAAGTTTATTTCTTCAGTTACCCATCAGATTCCGTGGCTTCAGCTTAATGTAGATGGATCATTGACTGGTGTGCCAACATTTAAAGGCAACCTATTAGTAAGCAATATTAGGGCGTCGAAAGTCATATTTTCAAAATTAATTTTTTAGTCATTTCTATCCATAGTAAGTTTAAATAACACTATCCCATTGCATATTGGCCATCATGGAGCAAAGATGCGATATCGTTGTGTGGTGGGAACTCATTGAAAATCTGAGGACTCGAAGGCTAGCCATCATTTCAAATCTTCCGAACATGAGCGATTCTGACCGATAAGTCCCAAATGCTTCCAGAGAAATAATCACATAGTCATGGCCCAATGTCCTCGGGCATTGTGACGTCACTCGGTCGGAAGTTGCCGAAAATTGTTGACAGAAAACGGTTACGGCTGGATTCTGGGCTGATTTTTGGGTGGTACCAATAAATAAGATACTCATTTTGTGGCTTGTTTCTGTGCACATTCTAGACGCCCAAAGTATGAAATAAGGATGCAAATGTGCTAATATGGGGAAGTTTAATGTCAATTTCATATAGATTGCTGTATCCAGAATATTTCCAGTTTTACGACCAGAAATCGCTTAGGGCATCTTTAGAGTGAGACATCAACTTTTGTGAACACTGCAGTCTTTCTTGGAGTACTGACAAGTTTCCTGGGTTAAGTGGCAAGTACAAGTACATGTTCACTGGATCTGTCACATATAATGCACCCCGCTGGGCAAAGTATGTTGGTGTCTAGCCAGCAGTTCTCAAAGCTGATGATAGAGGACTTCATCAGGCCCAGATGTCAGGACACGTCAAGCGTTAGGTCAGTCTTATGATGGGGAAGGTGTTGTGTTCTGTGAAGTCCCACTCAGGTGGCGACTGAAACATGTAACAAGTCAAGCCATGAGTTCAACTCATATGAAATTCAATATATTATACCTTGTTGCTACTAATTTATGCTACAGTCATTGCAATACGAGCCAAAGCAAAATTGAAATCATCAACACTGATATGAAGAATATATCAAACATAAGCATATATATTGCAACCATATCGCCTATTGAATTATATTCACTTATAATAGGTTTCTACTTCCAATTTGTAGAATTATTCTTTATTCAGAAATAAGAAATTCACATGAAGCCAAAGTCATGTCATATGTTGGTCATAGCTGACCCAAACAGGGGAACACTTACAGACAAACACAGGACATAACACAATATTACACAGTACCTTTAAAGTTTGTCCAAAAAAAGAATACACAACACAAATTTATTACATACCTTGGACTCTCTTTTGTGACCTCCCAGCAAGAGTTTGACGACTACAAAGTTGGTCTTGGCTACTTTACAGAGCGTCTGCACCTCCTTGGTCTGGCTGGGGAAACTTTCGTAGATGTTCTTGGCCTGCTGGAAACATTTACAAGCCTGGACGTAGAAGTCTGCTGGCTGCAGTGGAGGAGAGAATTTCTCCAGAGCTACCATGTCCTGGCAAAATAAAGAGGTTTGTTATAACAGACACACTTCATTGGAAAACCATCTCCATACACTACCAAAAATCGTTTTTTCTTATTTTTCTTGTTTTTCCTTCTACAAAGAAAATTTTTCTGTCTGCAAGAATATTATTCTGTATACAAGAATGCCTGTTTTAGGCAGAAACAAGAATCCCTGTTTTAAGCACAAACAAGAATTACATCTAAGAATTTTTTTCTTAAGCTTAAACCAAGAAAGTTCAAGAAAATAATTCTAGCGGAATCAAATTTTCAAGAAAAATGACTTATGGGAAGAATCTGTAAGAATACAAATTTGACGAAACAAAAAACATCTTAATGATATATTAAGCCAGAGAAAGCACATTTTTCTTATTTTTCTAAGTTAAATTCAAAACAAAAAAGAATAAAATTCTTTGTGTAAGAATTGACAAAGGCAAGACTTCCCAGAAGGTTTCTTGAATTTTTTTGTTTTCCTAAATTGTATAAGAAAATCTTTCTCAACATAAGAAAACAAGAAAAATAAGAACGAATAAGAAAAAAGATTTTTGGTAGTGTAGAATCCTCATTAAACTTTAGGTATTATACTAGAAAGGGGAGACAGAGTGATACTTCTGCAATGTTTGTTCGTTTTTGGTCTAATACATAGGGTACAGCCACAGTATCATAATCTTTGTCATTGTAGGTTTCAATCTTAATTATATCTATGCCTCCTCTGTTCAGTACATACATGTAGTATCTATGCCTCTTCTGTTCAGTACACATAGAATACAACACGGGGTATTCCGTATCACCCGAGGTACCAGCCCGACCGCGGGTAGGATCGCCCGTAGGCCGGAGGGCGATCCGACCCGCAGGAGGGCTGGGACCAAGGGTGATGCGGAATACAACGTGTTGTATTTTATTTATGTCATACCCACCCGAGAAAACACACATTTCAATGCGGAATGTGCCATAAGTTGAGGGAGTTTTGTGTCCTCGAACAAGAAACTGTAACAACATTGATTCCAACCTCCGAATCCAGTATTCGAATTTCCGACGGCCGCGCAACCGGCACGCTCAAAATGCATTTGAAATATTCTATGGGAGCCTGTGTGATAACACTCCCGAACCCTATGTGATCCGGATAGTTATCACACGGTCTGGAACACCCGGATCAGGCCCAGGTATGACATAAATACATGTAGTATCACATCTTTTGATTGTTTTCTTGCGATCAGCCAAAACCTCAGTTTTCAATGATGACAAAATGATTGCAAGCAGACATAGAGCCCAAATACCCATATACACAATGCTCTTCCCGCATTTCCTATTCACTTCAAATTGGCTTCAGCCCCAGAAAAACTTCCTCCCAAAACCCTTTCTACAGCAGCTGTCATATTCACCCATGTATTGACAAGGAAACTGGGTTGCCCATTTTGACATTCCACCAAGTGCAAAAGCTTCCTGAAGTAACAATGAATGTTGACCTTTAACCTAAAATCAACATTGAGGAAACAATATGGGTGCACCCACTTGCCCACATGTAGGAGACTTTTTTCCACAATTACAAACATGGTAGCGTCTAACTACGGTACACTCTGGGCGGTGTTTTGAAATTGCAATTTCAATATCAAGTTTCATATCAATTTTCATATCTGCTGGGCAGTTACTGCATACAATTGTTGCTTCTTTGAAATATTTGTATTTTTAAATACCATATTTACCATTGCTGTACATTAGACCACAACAATTTTATTTGTTGATTCTCGGATTTTTCAGATAAAAATTGGAGCAACGACGAAAAAAAAGGATTAGAGGATTATTCAAGTTTCAGCTATTATGAAACCCTTTCTTTGATCAAGTACTATAGTTTCAGTAACAAAATTACCTTTTGCTATAAAGTATATGGATTGATATTGAGAAATAGTTTTGATAAATGAAGAATTATAACATATGATAAAATGTGACCACACTTTTTAGGTATGTGCAGGCCTTTATAATCTATTTTGGTGGCTATTGAGTTTTACAACTGAACAAATAATAAAATCGTGAGTAAAAATTTGTGAATAGGAATAGCGACCCAATTTTTTTTTTTCAAAATGGGAAAAACAGGAGAGGCTATTTCGAGAAGCAACAAAAAAAATGGCGTGGCCTTATCAGTAAAAAAGTAAAAACAACAATGTCATAACAGTGACGATAACAGTACCATATCAAAATGGCAAAATGTACCACCAAAGATGGCATATGTTTCCTATAGGGATATCATAGGCCACACACCCCCAGCCTCACTTTGGTGCATGACCCCCAGCTGACCCCGGGAAATTCAAAATGGCCACCGTAACTGGAAAGAGGTCTATTGGAGTATGCTATGAGGCTACAAAGCTGTTGACTTGCCTGGAACTGTGAGTATGGCACCAGTGGGGGGGTGACAATGCTGGCGAAGGGTGCAAACCGATGCTCGTACCGAACCTGTTCGTTATCAAATTCAAACACTGGCTTCTTCAACCGCTCATCAAGGTAGAAGCCCTGTATGGCCTGGTGAGAACAACATACCAACATTTAAGAGTATCTTTGTGTTTGCAAGAACTTTCTTCTTTAATGTGTACATCCTACACTGTAATACCATACGGTACATGTAGTATAAGATTTGTAGTAATTGACTAATGACTTAAAGGGCATAAGACACCAAAATACATTATATCTATTTTGTTTGCTTGCAAAAATAACATTCTTTCCAAGCTGCAGTGCAAAGTTCCAAATCGGCTGCCCCGTTCATTGTGACGTCATGACTGGGCAAGTCACCGATTAATGTAGTTACCTTGTGGGAAGTATCAAAAGCTGGAGGTATGAAGTTTTGATGGTTTGATGTTCAATAACATCCGAAGTGTGAATGTTTTGTGAAAATTTGCCCTTTAAGCTTAATGTCAAAAACTTTTTTTAATATCCTTCAAGCAGAGGACGAAAAAAACAAGTCTAATGCAGACCTCATAAATTTCGCAAAAGCTTTTTTTACAACAGTATGTATAAAAAAAAAGGAAATAATATCTTACAGAAATCAATTCATACCTTGTAATAACCTCCACATAAGCTCTGTTCAGCTTGGCCAAGTACAATTTCCTTGCTTGGCGGTCGACCTGGAGAGAGAAAAACATTTTTTCATGTCATTAACACCAGAAATAAAACTAGAAACATCTCGTTGAATAAATTCATCAGTCACGTTTACTTGACAGTTACGAGTACATTCTTCGAACAGTGACTAGAAAATGGTAGCGAAAATACGCACCTCCAAATTTTCGACGACTCCTGTCCGTCTTGTTCACGGAGTGGCCTAGTCTCGCGAGAACACGAGACTAGGCCGAGACTTGTGACGATCTTCTTGCCTCGCTGGGATGAACCGTACCGGAGGTTGGGAGCTGCCCAAGTCCTACCTACCCCTGCTCCGCAAGGAGGCGGGGGAGGCAAGAAGATCGTCACAAGTCTCGGCCTAGTCTCGTGTTCTCGCGAGACTAGGCCACTCCGTGAACAAGACGGACAGGAGTCGTCGAAAATTTGGAGGTGCGTATTTTCGCTACCATTTTCTAGTCACTGTTCGAAGAATGTACTCGTAACTAGAAACATCTCATAAAACCAAGCCACATAATATATGATTCCATACAGACCTGCATTGGGTCTTGCATATTGATACACATTCAAAAACATTCATGCTGTAGATTTCTATGGGGGCATGCGCATCTGAAGTTTGCACATGTGTGGTGACTCAGACACACAGACACATGGACATTTAGGCACAAGCAAGCATTTATAGATAAAACATACAAGATGATAAATCTTCCCTTTTCTAGTAGGCACCGCAACTAGATAAAACATCATCATACAAGATAACACACATTTCGTTTCACTGTTAAGACACAAGCACATAGTAGAGCGGGGGTGTCCCTGTGGTGTAGTGGTCTGCGCCTTTGCTACTCTGCCACATCTGGTTCAAATTACTTGGACCAGAAGGACTGGGGTTCTAGCCTCAGGTAGGGCACCTCTGGACAAGAGGCGCATTGAGTCATACCAAAGACTTTATAAAAATGGTACATACTTATGAAACAGTATGGAAGTTAAACACACTCCACTGCCAGTGGACTAGCCCCCTGCTGCAGTGATTGCACCACAGTGTGGCCCCAGGGCTATGAAACGGAGATGGGCACCGCCCTATACATCAATTATGGTGTGGGAGGATTTTAACTTTTTAACTTAACATAGTAGAGCAGGGCACAGAACATTTCTTGGACACAACACGCTACTCTCAAAACAATTTATGGAAGTCTTCCACGGTTGTCTCAAAAGCTCACCCACCGTCGTGTAACATTTGCTGGACACTGCTTTCGAGCCAAACAGCAAATAGTTTCGGACATCCTTCTATGGAAACCAAGAGGCCAAGTGCACTGCAGAAGTTTGACTTTTACCGATAGTTAAGTCAGAGACACTGAGATTGCATATGCAGGGTGCAAAATACTTTTTTGAGCCAGGTTGCCCATGTTGCAACCTAGCACATCCAAATTTCAGGTTGCTCCAGCAACATTCACCGATTTCATCAAATTAAGCTCGTATGTAGCATATAATACTACTGATATTTCAAAATATAAATTAGATAGTATTGTGTTCCCATTGACCTAACAACATCTTGTTCAGCCGAGGGCAGTGTCTTTTCGTCTTTTTCAGCTCAAAGTCCACGATCTATGATGGGTTTTGGATGGTTTAAAACGAAAAAGTGTTGATTTCTTTGTTTCAATTGAAGATTTACCGAATTTTATGAGAGTGACTGTGTTTTTGTGAGCTTCCAGGGCTCCGATTGAGATCTTTGGCTCAAAATATAAGGTTACACTGCGCTACCTGTGTTTGGAATTAACTTGCACCAACCGAAATATTGTTGCACTGTGCAACAAGGTATTTTGCACCCTGATAAGAACACTTAGGACAAATGATGTTGGACAGGGCAATTGGAGTGATGTATGTTCTTATTTAGTCCCGGCCAATGGCGGATAGATAATGAGAGCTGGACAACTCACCTTTCTTTTTCTTCTTGCTCTTCTTCTTGCTCCCTCCCTTCTGTTGTTCCATGTAGGCGTCGTGTTCCTGGTACATGGCCTCAGCTCGTGACAGGGTTGACAGGAGCCAGCCATACAGGAACTCATACAGATACCTGACAGGAATACACACACTTTACAGCTGGGCAGTGACCACATATAAACTGGCAAGAACTGCTTTTGGATTGAGACTGAGAGCAAATCATCAGTTGATCAGCACACCAATCTAGCCCTGGTCACTTTAGATTTGAGACTGGGACTTAAAGCTTGTTGAATGTTCCATATGGTTATACATGTCAGTTGCTTTTCTCTAAACTCTAAGACTTGTAGTGCTATAAATGTATTTAAGTTTGCATGGTTTTAATTTCGTGGTAGGGAGAAAATGGAGTGTTTGCGGTGGTTTTAAGTTCGCGTTTGAGACAATAGTAGACAAGGGGGTAGGAGGGCGAAATTTTGCAGTGGTTTTAAGTTCATGGCAAAGTGCTACATGTAACCCAAAAAAACGCAAACATGAAACCACTGCGAACATTTCTGCATTTACAGTACAGTAAAGCTCTGCCACAACTTTTGCCATAGAGACATTTGCCTTTCAATCTAACCAGATTTTCAAACTCCATTTGTCTTTCAAGCTTTTAAGTGACCCGTGTAATCAGTATACCTAAGTGTACATGTATAAACAAAGCAGATAACAAACACTTGTTGTAGACGTGATGACCGCATGCTGTTGAACATTTCATTCCCTAAGTGTCTGTGTGTAACGTTGCATATGTAACTGTTCTTGGAAAATGGTCTGAATGATACAAGCCTGACAGCTTTGGAAATATTTGGGCAACAAGACAAAACAAGAGGGAAATCAAGGATGCGGGAGGCAAAGTTTCATACAGTAGAAGATTCACAATTTATGAAAATAAATCACATTGGCCATGCCAAGAGCTGAGTAGTCAATACTGTAGAATGACATTACAGCACATAAAAATGACTAACACACTTACCCAAAGACGTACTGATACATATTGATACTCATGTGTGCTTTACAATAACAATTATAGTAACATACAAGATGTACTTACCAAAAGACGTACTGATACTCATCATATGTGCTAACACACTTACCAAAAGATGTTCTGATACTCATCATACATGCTAACACACTTACCAAAAGATGTACTGATACTGTGTGCTAACAATAGTAACACACTTACCAAAAGACGTACTGATACTCGTGTGTGCTGTAGAGCTCCAGCTCCAGACCAGACAGGAGGTACTGGATCATGATGCGCAGGATGTGGTACAGGACCCAGGTGCCGAAGCAGGCCAGGTGCTGTCTCTGGGGGTCCACTTTGATCATCATTGAGTGCAGGGCGGCATCAACTTTGTCTGCCTGGGAAAGGAAAAAAAATTATGTCACTTTTAAAAATTTTCTGCAAACTGTAGATTAGGCAAAAAGGTAATAGGTGGGAAATTTTGACTGCATTGTAAGGGCAATATGGGCTAACATCAGGATTACTGTAAATGCAAAAATGTTTGCAGTGGTTTTATGTTTGCGGTTTTCGCTGCAAACGTTTCACCACAAACTTAAAACCTCCGCGAACATTTCTGTCCAATACTGTAGCAGTATGTCACTATAGCGCTGCTGCAAACTTAAAACCACCGCAAACACCCCATTTTGCCTTATTGCGAAATAAAATCCACGCGAACTTAGATGCATTTACTGTGAGCATATAATTATGACAGCTACACATTCAAGAAATACTGTAAATGCATCTAAGTTTGTAGGGATTTAATTTCAAGGTAGGAAAGAAATGCAGTGCTGACAGTGATTTTTAGTTCGCACTTGGTAGGTGGGCAGAAGACAAAACAAGCATTTTCTCGGTCGCTTTAAGTTTGCAGTGATGAGGTTAACGCAGAAACACCGAACATTAAAGCACTGCAACTGAAATACATTTACAGTTATATTCAGAGGTCCATAAAACATTCGTGTATGAAATTCAATCAAATGTTGTACAAATGACAAATCTGTATATCACAACAGTAATAACTGAAGTCTAACGCTAGTACCTCATCCTGCAGACTGGACAGGTCCTCCAGAATGTGTCCCAGCTTGTCCCTCTGTCTGGCTCGGTTGTGCCCGTGGATCTGTAACAGGTTACTGAAGGGCTGCAGGAGGGGAGAAATTAGCAATCACACATTTTCCAATCATTATTCCAGTTACGTGGATGAAGGTTAGACATTTAGGTAATAAGATATGCAAGTTACTCAAGCAACGGGGTTGATTTTCGAAATTATCAGACATTTCAGGTAACGTCCACTACCTTTCGTCAGTAACAACAACAATTTTTATCACTGATGAAAGGTAGTGGATGCTACCTGAAACATCTGAAGATTTCGAAAATCAATCCAGTTGCTTGAGGAACAGTTACCTTGGGTATTATTCCAGTTATTCAACTCAATAAAAGAGAAGCAGGAGTATGTGGGTACATATTGAAGGATACTTCCAGGTAGGTAGGTAGGTAAAAGATAAAGAATTTAACTTACGACTTACCCTCACTGCTCTGCTTAAGAAGGCATCAACATATTCCTTGGCTTGAGGATTATTGAACACATAGGACCTGCCAAGGGAGAAGGAAAGCAATGCATTAAACACTTGTGTAAATAAAAATCAATGCAGAATGGATATGCATGCAAAGTTCTGTTTGAAAACTGAAAAAGGGACCTGGGTGTCAAAGACTTTAAAATCGAGACAATCATGATGAGCTAATAAAAAATTGCTTGCAAACAAGCCTACTTCAGTTTTGATTATTTGATAAGCTTTCCAAAAGCTGTAACAAGCAACACTGACTGTCACATTCACAGAGTAAGACTGAGTTATGTCCGTACCTGGGTACAAGTGCCGGTGGGTAGTTGAAGGCTCTCACAGCCTCTCGTAAGGCCTCCCTAAAAGGGAGGGTACCAAACACCTTTCTGTCTGTAGACACGGCAAGAACCTGAGAACAGGAACAGAATACCTATCAATACAGTGTTCAAAATAACCACCTGAAGTCTGCAATTTGCAGAAAGATTTTCAAAATTGCAAAAGAAAAATTAAACAATCTGCAATTTTGCAGAATGAAAAATAAATTTGAAATTTTGTCTTTGTCGTGAGCCGTGTGAGATAGAGTGAGAGAATAAAGAATTACAGTAACGTTGCAAAGCTAGATCAGATGTAAATATAGGTATTATTAGGTTGAAAAGATTGTAGTATGGAGGCTTGTGTATTTGCAGCAAATATTTTCAAATTGCGGACCAAAATTTGGACCTGCTACAATATTGCAGAACATTGGAAAAAAGGATTTCTACCACTGCAATACAATTTGTGCATAACAACTATACCATTAGACTATATACTGTACATGGTATTTGCCCTTTTTGCTTCTTAGGGTAAGAGCTTCCTGTACACTAACACTGAATTAAAGTGCATTGTACCTTTCTAATAATAGTTCAAACACAGAAAATCAACTACTCAACTATATTACAGGAAAGGAGCACACTAGTGTAAGAAAAGCTATAATTTTTCCTTCCTTAAATATATGTTAACTACATGTACATAACTGACCTAACTTTAAACTATAGTTAAGTATTTGTGCTATATACATGTATACTTCAGGTTCGCTATGTTACTTTAGCGATTACGGTATCTTTTTATAAATATGAATCGGCATTGAATTTTTATTTGAGTTGAATGTGTGATAGCTGTGTGCCGATTTGTTAAAAATAGAGAGAACGCTAGCGACCCTAAAAAACACCCCTCCCAATAAAATGGTATAGTGACCCTGTGACGTCACAATTCAAGATGGCGGCCACCACACATGCCAACGGATCCAACAAAGGTTTTGCAAACCTGTAATGAAGAAAACATGAATTCTACTTTCTATAGTTCTTAACCTGACAAAGTCAGCTGTTGATCACTGTGCCTCACCTGTAGTAGGGATCTAGACAGCACACATGGCGAGGCCTTGCTGAACTCTATGAAGAAGTCCAGTATTGTGTGTATGGAGATGATGTTTACAACCTCACAAACTTGGCCCAGTCTGTTCAACAGACCCTGCAATAAAAACATGACATACAGTACTGGACTATACCATGATCACTTTACAGGGTATAAAGTAGTTTTATTCTTGTCTGTAAACGTGGTGGAAAAAGGTGACCTCATGATTGAGCAAAAACACCAAAAAAAGACGCTTAACATTGCATGTAACTGTCAGACTATGTTGTTATGTCTAAAGTGTAACCACCATTACCATTTATCCGCGCCACTTCAAGAAACAGTGCCTTTGTGAGATCTCTAGTGCGTACACTTCAGATATACAGGAGTGCATTATACTGTGGGATGTTGCATGGGAGATCTCTTAAGATGCATTTTTTCAGGGTGGTAGATATAAGTGACCTGGTGGGATCATCTTAGTAGACGTTACTGTAGATGCAGAAATGTTCCCGGTGGTTTTATGTCCACGGTTTTCGCGGTGACCTTTGACCGCAAACTTAAAACCACTGCAAAAATCTGTTCTAATGTGTGACTGTAGTGCTACTATTGTTTCAAACACGAACTCAATACGACCGTGAACACTCCATTTTCTCCCTACCGCAAAATTAAATCCCCGCAAACATTTCTGCATTTACAGTATACATTAAGGTAAAGCATGCATATTTGATCAAAAAGATGTTATGTTACCAAAAGAATTACACACCTGGAAGTATTCCATGGCAGCTTCCCTGCCGATTATCTTGGTGTATCTTGGAAAGGTGGGGGGAAGAAGGCGCTGGTTCACTAGTGGCTCAAACCCCATAATTATGGGAAAGTCTGGGGAAAGAAAGACAGTAATAATGACACAAGCGGGCGTAGTTCAGCGGTAAGTGACCCTGTCTCTGGACCAAGAGGTTGGGAGTTCAAATCCCAGCTGCTGTCACTCAACCGACTTGCATGCTACTGGAAAGGGTCACAGTCCTTAGGACGGAACTGGAAATATACATGTTATCATATAGAGAAAAATATAGAGAGCATAGAAGAGAATTATAAATTGACGGTAACTTTAGGTTCACGGTTTTCACAGTCACTTCTCTACCGGGAAATTATCATACTGTTAAAAAAATTGTCTTCCGCCCCCTCCCCACAACCTAACTAGCGCTTAGTACTAGTTTAATATGACACCTTCTACTTCACATACTTCCCCTTAGCACACAGGAAATCACAACAATATTAGAGGCACCCAGAGCATTCTATGAGGCTTGAAAACTGGAAATATTCTAGTTGCTGCAATCATTATGAAATTGACATCTAATGCCTCCGTTTACCACATTTGCGTGCGGATTTCTTATCAAAGGTGCTCAAAAGCGGCACAAAAATAAGCTACATGGTGATATTTTATTTCACGCGCCTAGTGTAAATAGACCGATACCATAGCCCCGCCCACCTCCATCAAAACGCAGAAATGCAAATTTAAAACATAAAAATGCATATATTTGACGGACATGCAGTCATTCTCTAATTGGTTGAACCGCTAATTGTGATGGACAGTCAGGATCAGTCTATTAGGGCTTGGATTTTCTATCAGTTCTCATCACACAACGACATCGTATCTTTGCTCCTTTAATGTCGATATGTAATGGTATAGTGTTATTAAAACTTACTCTGTGGAGGAATAACTAGAAATTTGAATTTTTGTTCAAGTTTCAAGCCTCATGAAATGCTCTGGATGCCTTTAAGAATAAAACATTATATAATATTAGTAATCTATCATCTAACCTGGTGTAGCTGTCTCATCTGGGTGGGCTCCATGGTGGATAGTTTTCTTCATGACCTCTAACAGCTCCCCTGCCTGTATCAGTAGTCTCTTACCATCTGTTACACCACTGCACTGGATATGGGACAGGGAAAGTTGTTACTCACTAAAAACTAAAGACTCTTAACATCTGTCATACCACTACACTGGATATGGGACAGGGAAGCAGTTACTACAGACTTTTAGGGCAGACGTCATAGTTGCATTGCACAGTGGAGTGCAAAAAATGGGAATACAACTATACACTAAACTTTTGAAAACCCTTCTTTTTCTTGAAAATTTTGGTCCATTTTGGAGACTTTTGGGCTAGAAGGAACAGGTAGGGTCTAAGCTTTCCAATTTTGGTCAAACTTTTTACATTTCAGTAGTTGAGTTGGCGTAAGGAGATATCTTAGTGGTTTGGTTCCACATGCCCTGAGTGGACTGTTCCAGCCTACATGTAGAAGTAGGTCAAAGTTGAGGTTTGTTTCTTCTGTCAGCTGTCCCGAGCGATCGAGCTGGTCAATCATCTGTTTTCTTTGCATGATTCTAAAGTAAGACAGTTGTGGCTTTCTGGTGCATAAGAATTTTTGGGGCTTGCAATGTCAGTAAGTACTTTTCTGAGCCCTTGTTTCAGTGCACAAGTCTGACTGTGGTATCTGTCACACCGCTACACTAGATATGGGACAGGGGAATTGTTACTACAGTAAATTAGTTGTGTGAACTACACTGCATGTCGGAAGAAATTCAGTATCTACAAACTCTTGATTAAAAATAGGTAATTAGTTAAGCGAATTTCTCTGTGCAAAGAAAATCTTCCCTCTAAAAGTTGATCTGATGCCAATTGTTGCTTGATCCCAAAATATAAAGCCACACAACTAAACACAAACAAATGAATTGTGTATGTTTTCCTTTGGGGTGAATGATAAAGGATAGATAATGGAGAAACTATTCTGTTCCCCAAATCATAAAATTGAACTCGAACAGAATTTTCCAGTGATCAACTGTCTGACCCAGTTGCTCTTGACACTATTACAGCAAGTCAAATTTTTAGAGTTGGCGGACAGTTCAATTTCTCCATAATGTAATTTACCACCTCTGATGAAGTTTCATGCTAACATGATGGTCGGCTGTTCCAGTGGTCCTTACCTGTGGTTTGTTGAATGCTATGAGTGCCATGAGCAGGAGACGACAGAACTTCATCCTGGCCTGGAGTGCAACATTTTGCTGGTGCTGCAACAGACAAAATTCACAATACATGCTCACATCATTTCTTTAAAACTTTTTGTTATATGATCTCTCTTAGTATAAAGTATAAAGCATCCTGTTAAAAGCTATCATATTGATAACTTTTCAGGCATACAAAACAAAGTTTGGAAACATCTGTAAGAAAAGTTACGTCTGTTACCTCCAGTTCAGTCTGTGGATCTCTCTCCTCTCCCTGTTTGCACCTAGTGCTCTGAGAAACAGAATCAATAGCAAGCACATAATTAGCAATCCTATTTTCCATACATTTCTCCCTTCTATGTGTACCAAGACTCTACAACAATAGTCTTCACAGACAAAATATGCTATCTGAAACATCTGACCATACTGTTGTAAGACTGACACCTTACGATGAAGCTTTTCTCCACACCATTAATGCTCACAAAAGGATAATTGAACATTGAAAAAAAGTTTCTTTACTCACCTTTACTTTTCTGTTAATCTCATCTTCAACTTCTCGTAACATGCCTATAAATCAATTGGAAACATTTTATTCAAATTTCACACAAGCAATCACTAAAAGTCTAGATCAAAGAATGCTCCTATGTCTTTTTTGGAAATTGTGTACATATTCAATATAACATGTGTCTGAAGATGTGCATTTATTATCAAAACATTTTCAGTACCCACCAGTAACTCTAACATCTGTGACATTGCCAGCCAACTTGAACCCATAGGTCATGGTCTGGAAGTCTTCCTGTGATGGGGCACATTAGCAAGGATTAATATGAAGGGCCATAAAAGTCACAAACTCCTGATGCATATCACCAAACCCTTCCTTCATCTAAGGAAGAGTCTGCTTAACCTGAAGATTCCTGGCCTTTTGTTTCAGTCTATCTTTTCTCTAACCCTTCCCAAATACAGGCTTTTCAAATAATATGACGTCATTTGCACCATGTTGGATTACAGTGTACAGTCAAACCTGTCTATAGCGGTCACTCAAGGGACTGGCCAAAACTGGCCGCTAAGGACAGGTGGCCGCTATGGAGAAAATGTCGATTAATTGACCACGAGTGACACATATTTTCAGTACCCACTGAGATACATTTATTCACCGTACAGTACACATGTAAACATTGCATAGGTAAGTCACATTTTAGAAAGTCGATTGTTGTTCTTTTACTTCTATTATGGGCTTGAAAAAAGAATTATTGTATCTGCCGACTCCAAAATCCATGGCTTGCTTGAGCTTCATGTCTGTACAGACCAGCATCGCCATACTCTACTCTTGATCCTTCGCGACTGCTTCGCTGTAGGCACACGCGTCACCAACGAGTTTTAATCATATGAAACAAAGTCTTTCGCAGCAAAATGCCACCTAGTTAGTTAAGAACAAAATACATGTTGCTCAGTTGCCACTTACTGTTCGTTTTCGACCGTTTTGAAACATAAAATCGTGGCGATAGTTTTCCTTAGTCTGTTGTTGTTTCGCTTCCCGCTTGTCATTATCAGCTTCTACCATTATGCTAATAGGGTACTCAGAAGAAGGTCGCTCTTTTGATGGCTTTTTTCTTTTCAGAAAATTGCAATAGCACAAATTTTACATCATATTAATGTTATTCATATTTCTTTTGAAGCTTTTGGTAAAGTAATTATCCTCAGTGATACTTTGCAGCAAAATAAATTTAGCGCATTATACCTCCGAAACAGTGGTGTCTTCCGTTGACCTTTGTGCTGCTGACTATCAGCGCCATTTTGAAAATCGCCCAAAACACGTTTTGACTTTGAGCACCGGGGAAAACGGATATTGGGCCGGCATTCAAACATTTCCCGAACTTACCGCATCAGCTACATGTGCGAGTTGTATTTTCCAAAAAGCTGACGTAAGATATGTCCAGTCGAAATGCACAGAAATTGTCAATTTTGCTACGATGTACAAACGCAAGCCATGCGAAGAAAATTATACTGACTTCGCGTCAAACCATGGATTTTCTAACAAAGATAAAACATTCTGGTTTTCTTTATTATCATCCTATCCAGTTGAGTCCACATAAATTTGATAACAACGTGAAAAATGAAGATTTTGAACCCGGCGTGCGGTGGCGATGCGGCTTTACCGGCGCGCTGTGACCGTTACCGACAGTGTTACTGTACTCGCGGGACTGAAAATCGTCTGGCCGCGACCGCGTTGGACAGGTGGCCGCTATAGCCTAATTCTTAATGCTTATGTCAATGGGAAAAATCCAAGGGACCGACAAAAAGTGACCACTATGGGCAGGTGGCCGCTATGCAAAGGTGACCGCTAATACAGGTTTGACTGTATGTCTGTTTTAAAAACACGTTGACATGCTGCTACTGTAATCTAATTTTCTGATGACATGGTTGTAGAGCTGTGTACCGGTACACTGACCCTGCTGTATCGGTACTGGACCTGACTCAGGGGATGGCCACTTTGACAGATAAAATTACTATGAAACTACTGTGGCAGTGCTCTTAAGCCACTCTACAGCACAGAAAACACATTTGCATGGCTAGAGTCAAATTTTCACCTGTGTTTTCATAAAAATAATACCTAGCACAATCAAATATTATGTTTTTACCAGTTCAAACACATGCTTTTGTCCTTAAAGAAAATCTAGCATTTTCCAAACAAGTAGTTTAGGTACAGGTTCAGGTCCGGACCTGTACCTAAACCCGCGTGTACCTGTACCTGTACCTGTACCTAAAATTTGTTTAGGTACACAGCTCTACATGGTTGCCAGGTGATTGAAAATATGATTATCATGATGTCAATGAAAAGCCTATAAAAATTTCATGGTATTATTTCCTTAGCAGGGAGGATAAAATGCAAAAGAGAAAGCCGACTTTTCTGACCTCTTCAAAGACGCTGGCTCTGTTGACGTTGTTCTTGATGAGATCGACCAGTTTGAGGACGCCCAGAGCGACGGCGCGCATGCACCTGTCCTCGATCAACTCCGGGTCGTGCAGGTACAGACAGGTGAACACGGTCTGGGCGAGAGAGTGGCCTTCTAGCCACGTCACCTGGTAAGAAAGTGAAAGTGTAAAGTTAAAGTGATCTTGAACCAGTTTAGCACACTGAAGAGTTATTCTTCCACTAGTTGTGACAGAGACAACCAACGCTATATATACAGTAATACTAATAACAAGTTTATTGTACCGGGGAAGCACAATGAACAGTGGACTGTGGGTTAATGCCTAAGACTGCAACCCTTTCCAGTAGCATTCATGTCGGGTGAGAGACACAGCCGGGATTCAAACTCACATCTTGATAGAGCTGTGACACGATGAAATATGGAGACTTAACAACTTTGGCAAATGCTTTAAAATGAAGAAGCCTTCTCACATTATGTACTGTAAATGCAGAAATGTTCGCGGTGGTTTTATGTTCGCGGTTTTTGCGGCGACGTTTCACCGCGAACATAAAACCACTGCGAACATTTTTGTCCAATACTGTAGCAGTATGTAACTATAGCACTGCCGCAAACTTAAAACCATCGCAAACACTCCATTGTCGCCTTAGCGCAAAATAAAAACCACGCAAACTTAAATACATTTACAGTACTCTGTTTCATCTACTTACCATGCTGGACAGCATTGTGTCAATGATCCCAATGAGCTCTGGTGCCGTCAGGTCTTTGAGTTTCACAGTTTCTCTCTGGAAAACAGACAGGACAGTTAGACAAAGAAGTGCCACAACCAAAAAGATGGCTTTGAACACAGAAATTGCCCTACCAATACCATAGCCTTCAGATAAGAAACTACATGTGCTGTGCAAGCTGTCTATATTCTTTGTTTTTTGTTCAGTGTTGGGCGTCTCCAAGACGCTGTGACGCCCTTCTAGCTATATAGCTGTGTACAACTCTTTGCTGTGTATGGCCCTATGCTGCAGCAACCTATTCTTAAGCCCCTATAACACTTGTGCGTAATACAAGTCCGCATGAGTTGCGTATTAGCATGTTTTTGGTTTAGGTTAAGTTTGCAGCCGAATAAGTGATTTCTTTGGTTCGAAAACCAGGCTGCACAACGGTGGATCAAAGTAGAAAACAATATTTCCCCGCAAACTTTACCAACCCCCAAAAATGTTAATGCGCAACTCACACGCACTTGAATATATGCACAAGTGTGACAGGGCCCTTACATTGTAATTACTTGCAGTACACTTGTACTGTAATGGACTATATACAAACACAAGGTACCTGTATTGCCTGTTGGAAGTTTAGGACCTCCCTGTCCCCCCTGTTGCCCAGCATCCCTGCATCCATCTTTGGGTCCATCATCTCGATGGCAGACATGGCCTCAAACAGTCCAAAACTGGAAACACACATATCAGATCAGCAACAACACAGCAACGTAAAAACAGTACTACTATTGGTATGGCTAGAACATTTCTCACAAATCTGTGTTTTTGCACAAAACAAAAGTATGTTCAGATTTTATTTGATACCATTAATGTCTAACCTTACATGGAGCAATAGTTTCTTTCACACACCTTTAACACACCTTTCACACACCTTTCACACACCTTTCACACACCTTTCACACACCTTTCACACATCCTTCACACACCTTTCACACACCTTTCACACACCTTTCACACACCTTTCACACACCTTTCACACACCAAAAATGAATGGCCTTGATATTGGAGAAAAGAATTCTAACCATGGACACACTAGATAGATATAATCAGTCAGAGTTTTAAAACTGAACACAAAAGACAGCTAACGTTACTTACTTGGCATCATGCATCAACTCTCCGAGCTCAAGTTCTGCAAGAGATTGTAGAAAATGTGATTTTCTACAATAAATACTGTAACTTTTTGATTATTGTAACAGTGGTTTTTAATTTCATTGTGCTTTTCTCCACTGACAGCGAATCCATGACACCTTGAATATGCATACTACTGTAGTACATTTGTATTACTACTGTACTGTACCTGGCGTAGCCTAATCTCCAAGCAGATCTTCACCGGGCGCGAAAATTGTATATGCTAGCCAGAGAAGGTCCAGTCATCCAGAGAGGGTCCAATCAGCCCGGTACTGATTGGATCCAGGCTGATTGGACCCTCTCTGGCTGACTGGACCTTCTCGGGCTAGCATATACGATTTTTGCGCCCGGTGTGGATCTGCTTGGAGATTAGCATAGCCATGGCAACTAACGAAGGGCGTTTTTACTTATACTAAAGTACATTGTAATAACAAGCAAAAACGCCCTTCGTAAGTCGCCATGGCTATAGCTGGCGCTCCCAGTCTTGTATCAGCCAATGAAAGGATATGTCACCCCGTAAGGGGCGGTATAACCCAGACGGTGTGAAAGCACGTCAACTGATGATGATGATGTACTGTACTTTCTGTCATGCCTGGGCCTAATACAGGGGTTCCAGACCGTGTGATAGCTATCCGTATCACATAGGGTTCGGGAGTTGTATCACACAGGTTTCCATAGAATATTTCGAATGCATTTTGAGCGTGCCGGTTGCGCCGCCGTCGTGAATTCGAATACTGGATTTGGAGGTTGGAATCAATGTTGTTACAGTTTTTTGTTCGCCGACACAAAACTCCCTCAACTTCTGGTGCATTCCGCATTGAAATATGTGTTTTCTCGGGTGGGTATGACATAAATAAAATACAACACGGTGTATTCTGCATCACCCTCGGTCCCAGCCCTCCCGCAGGTCGGATCACCCTCCGGCCTTCGGGCGATCCTACCCACGGTCGGAACACCAACAAAACCTCCTCACCCTTTTTTTGCCTCAAAATAATAATAAAAACACTGCTAAAAGTAACTAAAAAAACTCTACACTTCCCATACAACATATGGTGGTGGTGGAATTATACATTGTGTATGTTTAATACCATCATGGCACAACACACAACAGTTTTACATGCACTACAATCCTCACCTTCACATGAGGTGAGGAAGTCCTGTGTGATGTCCTTCCAGTTGTACCTGACTTCCGGCTGTGTGTGCTGGACGACTGGTGGTGGTGTGGGCACGACTTCAACATTTTCAGGTGAGCTTCCTTCAACACTAGCAACACAGATGAAGATCATATTCAGATACATGTATCTACATCTACAGCTACATCTACATTTTGATACCCCCAAATATAGCCCCTTCAGGGAGAAGGTAGGGGGGGAGTTGAGGTCCCGGGCTAAGGCGGGCAGGCCTCCAGCCTGGCACGGAACGACGGTGGGAGCCGTCACAACCGTGCCAGGCAGGTTATTCCACTGGGGGATAGTGCGGGGGAAGTATGAGTGTTTGTATGTGTCGGCTCCCCCGGGTGCGCCCCTGAGCTGGTTTCAGTAGACTGTCGGTGTCTATATTAATATGGTTGTTAACTAGTTTGTAGAAGAAGGTGAGGCGGGCGTAACTCCTCTTTTCAGAGATAAGGGGTCACTGCAGGTCGTTGAGCAAAATAAATGACTGATATGCTCACTCAGACAGGAAACAGAAGGCATTTTTTTGTATGGCTCAGCCGCTGATAATCATCTACAAATGTATGTATATAACGTTATAACGCTACCGATTAGCATGGAAATACTGTCTAGTATTTTATGTCTGGCCAAGTTTCTCGGTTTGGCACACGTCCTTGTTTCGTGTCTTTGTTCCGCTACGAACCAGTTCTGGTTCAAATACACGGCCACCCTGGCCTAAATCTGGTATTTTACGTATCAGAGTATGTTTGGCTAGATATATGTTGTATCAAAACACCAACAAGACATTGTCAAACCTTGCTGGAGGTCCAAGTGAAGCAGTTTTGTCCAGACCTCTGTCGTCCATCGTGCTTTCGTCCGCCATTTTCTTTTAACCCCGAGGTCATCCCGGACTGAACCACTACCATGACAGGGGTGCTTTTTAATTGTCTCACAAATCACCTCCTTGCACAAATAAAGAAATTTACAAACATTAAACATTACTGAGTAACTGAGGTGGTTTAAAAATTAAATTCGCCACCGATCCTTTCTCTTCATTTCTAATACCCTTCGTTTTAACTGATCAGATGCATCTTCCTGTACATATACAAGAGGGGTGTTGTCTACATCTACATATACAAGAGGGGTGTTGTCTACTGTCTACATCTACATATACAAGAGGGGTGTTGTCTAGCAACAGATCAAGATCAAGATTGGCTCATTTTACTCAACGTCAATGTAAAGCTAATTATTCAGGGCTGCCTCTGGCCTAAATTATTTTCCATCTCACTCTTAGTTTGGGATCCCATGTTGTTACCCAAAGCAATATTAGGCCCAAAATATGGAAATAAAAGAAATTCTGATATCATTCACTAACACTATTTAGGACATTTGTGTAATAACTTCATAGCGGATCTACTTTGATCATTTCAAAACCGCACAAACACGTGCCGTAAGATGATATCGCGAGCCTACAAAAACCCCGGCGACGATTTTCAGTCATCACATCAAAACGACCTTGTATTTTTGCAAGATGGACGTCTAACGTTATATACATTGTGATAGTGTTGTTTGAACTAATCATGTATAGAAATGACTAAATAAATTGACGATTTTAAATCTGATTTTCGGCCCCATCTCCCTCCCAGGCTATTTAATGGAAGCTCCCTCAGTCATGTCAGTTGAGCAATTGAGAGTCAGACAGGAAGACTGTCTGCCTAAATCCCTGGTCACGCCCACTCCCAGTGACGCCCTTCATATAGCCTATAGTATTGGGAGTATCTACTAAGATTGAGATTGCATCAGACATAGACGCCAACACAAAATACATCAGCTCCAGATTTTATTCACTCTAGGGGTTTGCTACTCTACTACCAAAATATATTACTGACACATACAAACATAAAATTGCTCACGCAATGTCGGCTACATACAAAAATAGTTAAGTCTTGTGTTAAATACACAAATAAAACCATGTCTAGAAGGTAAAAGCAACAGAACAAACTACAATAAAATCATGGCAGTATGTTATAATTTACGACCTTAGTACAGGTATTTGCAAAATCGAGTCAAAGCCATTTACCACAGATACATAATACATACAGTCATGTATTGTTTTGACAATGTTCTACTGTATCTGTTTGTAAAGACCTACTATCATAATCACAAAAAAACATGAAAATTGGCTTGAATTATATCAAAGTATCAGTTAACATTTTCACTTGTTCTTATGATTCTCTCACTTAAATCAGAATCAAATGGTTACATAACCCAGACTTGTCCTAGGAACAAGAAAGCATAGAATGCCTCAAATGAAATCAAGTATAACAACCAATGCAAGCCTATGAAGAATCAATGACATGGTTTTAAGAGAACATTCGAAAGTCATCAGAAAATTGCAGAATAGCTTCATGGTTAGGGCACACAAGTCTGATACAAACACAATGCATTCATTGTTCATATATTCCGCTATGATTTAGATCAGTCGACAATGCACATGGGAAAATATCATGATCTTTCACATACTGGTACATTTGATATTGTGGACAACAATCTATGACCTAAGCACAGTCAAATCTGTACAAGTGACCACCTCCACATAAGGACCACATGGCCGATGTGACCACTTTTGCTGGTCCTTAGATAAATTTTCCCATTGACACAACCATAAAGAATCCTTTCTTAAGTGACCACCAATCCACAGATCAGTCTTCTTGGGCAGTTTTGACTGTACTTGGTACATTTGGCTACCAATTAACATATGAACATGACGAAAACCAGACTTCAATCTCACATAAATAGCAACTCCATTGTCACAAACAAAACTATCAAAACCTGTGCCTCTACAGCATTTAACTGCCACACTCTCAAAATATCAATATCAGGACCAGGCTTGCTTACAGTTTATATGCTATGGTTATCACTAATCACAGCTTTTCAATGTCACATGATATCAAACATTTGTACATAACCATAACCAATATTCATTTCACTTCCTGACATGCAGTATACTTAAAAAGAAAAAATGCCATTGTACAATGTAGTTAAATATGATTGTAGTCAAAACTCTACTAAGGCATCTCAAAACAAGGCATATGGGTGTGGCTTGACTCTTTGAATGCTCCTTGAATTGTTTAAGAGAAAGGGTATACATGTGACTTCTCTCTTCAGTGATGTATAGTAGGTCAGGACACTAGTGCTGCGTACCGTAAAAACTGATTAGGTACAGGTCCAAAATACCGGGTCATGAAGTACCAATATAAATTTACACCAAGTATGTGCTTATTTTGTGACTGATCTCCTGACCTCATGGTCTCATACAACACCAATCGCGACCAAAGTGATACCTTGGAACAGCGTAACTAATATGCAATAGATCATTCAGGCAGGCCGGGGGTTTTGACAGCAAGGCCAAGGGAGTTTGGCGGTAGGAAACCTAGTTATGTTCTTTGAAGAAAGATACTGAAATTATAGAAGAAGTTCAGAAGAACACATGTTAATTTTTCAAATTGTTCAGGTACAGGTACAGGTCCGGACCTACATGTAGTTACATATAGATACGCAGCACTACAGGACATGCCTGGGTGTCACAAGATGGGTCACCTCAATGCTATCACTAAGTCATTTCTCAGAACAGCATAAAAACATACAAATGTTGCTCTCAAAAGCAACCAAGACACACCTAAGAGCTATCCCTACTACAGGTTGTACTAAAACATGTGTTTTTCGTAAAGCTCTCTTTCCGTGTTGTTTTTCTCCTTTAAGTGAGTCACCACAACTTACCAGTGCTTCTACATCCATTGGTGAGACCCTTTGTTAAAGTTCTCTCGTTGAAAGGTAGCTTTGTGTTTGGCATGTGTGAATTTCTGGTGTGCAATGATGTCCCTATACCCCAGCAGATACATAGTTAAGAACTCTCAGTACACTTCCAATGGGCAAACTTCAATCATCTACAGGACTTTCTCTACATATCTGACAGCTACTGTTAGACTTATTTCTTCAAGGCTTCCTTGGGATACATGTATACTTCTATATTGTCTCAATGGAGGGAAATGGTGGAAAACAAAAGAATTACGGGTTTAGATTAAATCTAAGGTTCTGCTATCAGTTCATATTGGTAACTCCTTTACAGATAAAACTTACATCCTTTTAGTTAATATCTATACTTATGTATATATGTACATGTGATTATGAAGTCCACCACTAACGATACACCTAAACTGATCTAAAAAATGTATTAATCATTTTATAAGTCGTTAATTCATAACTGTATGAAGCCACATTCAATGGTAATACATGTACCTTAACCAAACATAAATTATACATCTATTTATCCTGCTGGGACATTTATCAACATGATAAATGGCAACAGGACAGTTCCACGACTAATCTTGTTGACCTACATAGCAGGGATGTTCCCAGCTATCAGTAATCACTTTCCTGGGAACAAGTATTTGATAACCTTTTAGTCAGGTAAAACTAAAATACATTCGTAATAGCTTTCTGGACGGCGTTTACCTGACCGAATTTCAGTCAGACCCTGTCCAGCTATCCACTCAACTTAATTTCTTCAAACCCCTATCATCTATGATCTTATATCCAATTCCTGCTCTTACAGTTACGGTATCTTTCAAGGCTGAGGATGGATCAACATCTTATCTGCAAGGTAAATGTCTTGTCAGCAACTTTTAAATTTCTATTGGAAGCCTTACCTGTATATTTCTTGGCACAACACTGGCAGATAAACTAACATACAAACATAAATTCTCTTGATATGTAAAAATGCAAGACTTAAAACATATTCGTCAAAGTAAACTACCTGACAGCTCTGTAAAACAACAAAAATTCTTCTCAATGGTTTAAAAATGTTGGAGCTAAACACATTGCATTTATTTACATATACAGTTATGTAGTAGCTCTATAGTCAGGACATGCTATCTCCTTCTGTCTTTGAATAAAACCAAAGGACCACAGGTTATCAGCAATAATGTTTGTGGCTGCTATCTTATGTCAACATTCTCCAAGTATTGTACAAACAAGGAGTCCTCAAAGGGTGCATTGTACATGTGGGTTAGACATTATCGTACTGAATCAACGCCTCTTGTAACTTGGAGGTGACTTGTTGGTAGAAGGCTATTTGCTGCTGGAGATAGTTTTGCATCATGACTTTGATGTCTCCGATGCGTTCCTTATGGAAGTGGTTCATTTCAGCGAGGGTGGCGTAAGAGATGGTCTCTAACCGCTGTTGCACTCCTTCCACCTCGGACGCTTCCATTTTCCCCTCCTCTTGCAGCTTCTGGCATTCTCTGAACTTCCCCATGGCTCCTTTATGGACTTGTAGTATGTCCGGGAACGTTGGTATGATGCCCCTGTACTCGTGCAAGGCATCCATGAAAGGATGTAAATCATTCTTTGGCTGCTCGGAGAAGAGGAGGCCGATTTCATCGTACGCCCTTCCCGTAAATGCTATTGCTTCTGTTAAAGGTCGCGATTTCGGCGTATTGTCCAGTTCGAAGGACGTGCTCAGCGCGTTGAAGGCAGCTCCGACTTTCTGGAATTCCCGTTTGTACGGCCCGACATGCTTCTTGGAGCTGTCGTGGGCTGTATTGTACACTGTTTTCACACTGTCATCCATACTTTTGACAAACTTGCCAAAGTTGTCCAGCTGCTGTTCGACGTCCTGCATGTCCAGTGGAGTGGAAGGCGTCTCGATGGCCAGGAAGAAGCTCCCGCCAATGAGGTTGTCCTTCTCCGCCCTGCGTTTACCCGCCTTCCACGTGTTCTTGTCATCCCCGCAGCTGAGAAAATGCTGAAAGACGTCTGCCCGTGACACGATGGAATGCCGCGTCATCCGGTTCATCCACAGCTGAAGCTGAGCCATGCGGTGCTGGATAAACTCTTCCTCGTACCGCCCCGTGACCTGCTTGTCGGGGAGGGGAGGGATGGCTATCACGGAGAACTTCTCAACCAAGCGGTTATACAGCCAATCAAAGTGCTTGTATCTGCGAGTGACGCTTCTGTTTGTGTGAGTGGGTGTGACCTCATAGGCGATGAAACTCTTCATGCCTTTAAGCTTGGTGGCTTTGGTGGGGTTTTTGATCTCCACACTGAAGACCTCTGGGCTTTTCCCCCACTGTATCCCATCTGGTGTCTCCACAACTTCCATTCTGTCCCTGGGGTCTACGGTTGCCTTGGCAGACCCCAGCATGTAGTTCTCTCCTCCTGACTTCACGAACACCGTGAATCTGTTCAGACTCTTACGGATCGTCCCCGACCCTTTCGCGTCTGCGGAACTCGACTGAGAGTGGGACGACGGCTTCCTGGGCTGCTGACGGTTGGGCACGGACAAGCCAAACACTCCGTCCCCCGTGAGTTCGTCCGGGTCCTGCTGAGACGCTCTCCTGTCGCTGTAGTTGCTGCTTGTGTCGTCATCCCAGTCTTCATCCCAGCCATCATCGTCCTGTGAGTTGGAGAAATTGTACGCCTGCTCTCCACCGCCGTCTGTGGCTGTCTGCCCATAGCTGTAGGACGAACTGTATGTCGTTTTCTGATATTGTTGTTGGTTGTACGAGGAGTCATCCCAGCTGCTGGCTTGGCCGCCAACCCCACTGGAGCCATACGAGCTCTGATTTCGTGCAGGGATTGCTGGAGGCTGGGGAACACTGGGAAGTGTCTCTACATACGCCTCCGGGAAAAATCCAACCTCTCCTTGCACGTTGCGACCTTCCCACCAACCGTCTCCGATGTCCTGCCTGGTCACTGTCAGGATCTCGTTTGCACGGATGGAGAGCTCGCCATTGTCGGCGACTCCATCAAAGTCATACATCGCTCGGACCTGGGAATCAGCACAGAAATATTCATCAGTGGTAAATACAATCTATGTAGACTCATCCTAGAGTTCTGAGTTCCTCTATTAACTATCAGTACCATAAAGATTTCAAAAGATTTCATCTGTGCATGTCTGGAGGTGTGGCTTCTGTTGTGGCTTCTAATGTGTCATACAATGATTACTAGTACATGACTCAAACCAACTTTACTAAATAAACAACATGACTGGGGTCATACTAAAATGAGAGGAACTGAAAATGACATCATAATGTTAGTGTGTTCTTGTTTCTGGTACATGTTGTAGCAGGTAACGACTGGTACCACCTAACCCTAACAGTAACAGGTTTGGAATTTCAGTTCTATCGACACCCATGCAGGATGCTTTTCAAGACCAAATTATGACCCAGGGACCAGCCAAGATAATTTACCAATCTGACACCACGAAATATACAAAATGGACGGAGATACTACATGTACGTTTCTTTCTTTCTTTGTGTCCTACTGTACGTGTGCCACATGCAGAGCTATATCTGCTAGTGTAGAGTCCATCTTTAGACTTCTTGTCAACTTTTCACATCGTCTAGGATTTCAAGTATTTGATGAGAATCATGGGTGTAACCATGATCCACATCACCTTTTCATTTGCAGTTTTTGACGTAAATCAGGCAGACACTTGACTAAAATTCAGTCAGGACTTAGATCGTTAAGAATTCCATCTACAATGTTGAACAAATCTATGAGGACTGGAAAAGAAGACAATCCCAGCCCTTCTAGTCATGGCACCCTCCCATCACAATCATGAGAGTTGTTCACACGTTTACTATGCAAGATTTGGAAAACTACGCAACTGGCATACAAGTAACAACATTTCTACCTGAATCTCAGTCCCCATCTTCGTCTTCTAAGTTCCTTGTAATGTCTTAGAAAAGTTGTGATCGAATGATCGTTCCTCTCTAGGAAGATAACACCGAAATTCCGGTGATTTTGTGATTCATCCGATGCTTGCTTCTGCCTCCATTTTTGTCGGCTTAGGTCAGCTTGGGGGATATTGAGGGGTACTCAGTAACAACGTTCAGGGAACAATGCTACGTACCTTCGAATAAGAACAAATATTTTCTGAGCAACAATCCACAATTTTAGTCAATTTTCTTGGTGGAATACTTTTGTAAACACAATTACTCTTAAAAGGACGTGAAAAAGTATGTCTAAAGTGATCTTGAAAGCCCCTCACGACTCCTACAATGCAGCAGAAGGAAATCGAGCTGCCATGCTGACAAGACCTATGATTGGTTTATTTTGTAACATACGGGAAACTTCAGCCAATAAACATCCGCGGGAAAAATCTGACCAATCAACGATAAGAATTCCTGCTTCACAATTAGAAACCAATCAGCGCTTAGATTTTTGATTATTCGGTGGTAGAGATTCAAACAAAATGGCGGCTCGGTGGTGAAAAAAAAAGATCACTAAAGAATTTCAAGCCGTATCAACGTACTTGGGCAGTTGCTGAGGGCGTATCTTGGAGCAAAAAAGCCTTTGGACATACGCTCTTATATATCTTTACGGTGAGTGTGAAGGCGTCATCTGATTTGCCAAAACCATTGCTAGATGCTCGACGTGATGTTCAAGTGACGTCAGGAATGTGTAACTCAGCTACATGTATATCGCGAGCAGCAACTACATCATGTACATAGTCATAGGTCTAAATTATACCGGAACAGCATAAGATTTTCAGGTATCTTTTAACTCCTTAAGCGCCCAAATAATCGGTCTCTAGACTCTCTAAGAGTCTACATCTTGGAACTGAATGACAATTCACTAACCCGAGGTTAACATCCTGTCAATAAGAATTTGTTGGCACTATTGACAGGATGTTCCTCTCAATAAGAATTTTTGGGCAAGTTACTGACAGGCTGTTCCTTTGATAATCTTGTGAATTATTATCCTGACAACCATTGAATAATTGATGTCAATAGCCAGGGCAATCCACTATTGATGATGATGATGATGATGATGATATAATAATAATTTATAATCTAATAATAGTATTTAATTAAAATATATAATAATCATAATGTGATGATGATTGACAATGTTTCTCTCCACCATGATATTCACAGTTGGCACCTACGTCCCAAGCAAGCACAACCATGGAGGAGCTGACGTCGGCTCTCGCCGGTTCCTTTTCTGTATCGAACATCCCAAACAACCCCGCGGCCCCCCACCCCCGTCTGGCGCAGTACAAGGCCAAGTCACATGACCTGGCTCAGTCCGAGAGGAGGAGACAAATGTTAGATCGACAAAAGAAGTGGGTAGATGACGCATCTCTCTATTTGCAAAAAAAGAACATGAAGGAATCAGATATAGAACAAATCAGAAACTAGAGTTAAGTATTTGTGCTACATATACTTCAGGTTTGCTATGTTAGTTTAGCGATTACGGAGTCTTTTTCCAAATGTGAATTGGTATTGAATTTTCTTTTTATTTGAGTTGAATGTGTGATAGTTGTGTGCCAATTTGTTAAAAATAGAGTATTGCTATGGTATGGCTACCCTACGACGTCACAAATTCAAGATGGCAGCCACCACACATGCCAACAGATCCAACAAAGGTTTTAATAATCAAACCTGTAATGAGAAGTATTTCTAGTACGATTACTTCTAAAGGTTTGTATTCCTTTTTAGTATAACAAATGTTCCATTTAGAATTATTCCAATTTTTTTAAGAAGAACTCATTTCAATAATTGATGAGAAAATATTATCATTGTGGTGAATGATGGGAATTTGATCCTTACATCAGTCGTAAAGGTTGATATCATTTGTTGAACATCTATGAGCTTGTGTAACTCTAGTTTTGCTCTAATTAAAAATGGGACCTATCATACGATTATAGTATATTTTTGTATTGTCTGTTAATCTCCATGTAGGCGGCGTCAAGACCAGGCAAATTTAGCACGCCGACTGGCAGAGAACGACTGGGAAAACTGGAGCACAGAGGAGGAAGAAGAGGAAGAGATGGACTACACAAAAAAACGACCCAAGCTATATGCAAACAAGGTTGGCTCTCTGTTTTCCATTTTAGGCATCTCCGTCTGTATTGGTGAAACGGTAGCCTGATTTTATCGCGCTTACCATAACCGGCCAGCCCCTTGGAAGGGACATAAAACCCCCAGACAGCTGAAGTTTGCGTTATACAGACTAGAGGAATGGTACAAACAATACAAACACGGTCATATTTAACCATTAATAACAGTGAACTTTATTTTGGTCAGTACATGTGCAGTACAATTGAAATTTAATGTAGCATTGTTGTGCATATGATTTCCCAACGTAGATCGTTGTTGTTTTCTACCAACTCGATGAATGAAACGATGCACTGAATTATTTGAGCTATCGACTCTACTCGGACAGAACAAAGAAATAAACACTGCTAATCTGCTATCTACGCACTGTAACGCACATCACAAGCTACAGATACATGTACAATTATCAACCTGTAGATATTCCAAGTTAAGGAAAATGCTAATACTATACAATAATTTTCCCCCTGCCCCTCAGCTAATGTTGTCTGAGTGGCTGGTTGATGTCCCGGGGGATCTTGAGGAAGAGTGGCTGATGGTAGCGTGTCCTGTGGGCAGAAGAAACCTCGTGGTGGCAGCTAAGGTCAGGCATTAAACAGAATCAACTTTAAACGAAGTTTTAAGTGTAATTACCAACACAAGAAATTTGACTTACCCAAATATTTTTTCGACTGTATACAACACCAGTCTTTGTCAAGGAATGAGCAATCCACCGCTGAGATGACATCACGTTAGTTATGCAGATAGCACACGTGACTCGGTGAGCAGTGGATCATAAGTTGCAGAAAGTCTGTGGCGTCCCCTGTCTCTATTGAGGGATGGCTGTAAGGCCCTGATGTAAATGATCCACTGCTCACCGAGTCACGTGTGCTATCTGCATAACGTGACGTCATCTCAGCGGTGGATTGCTCATTCCTTGACAAAGACTGGTGTTGTACAGTTGAAAATTTGGGTAAGTCCAATTTCTGTGTTGAACACCAGTCACTTGAGATTTAGAAAGACACTAGCCATTTGGAAATTCAAGCAAAGTTGATGTTCTACCTTCAAGTAAGACATCAGTGCGTAGCTCTTAGTTTACTGAGTATAGTGATATGAAAATCATTATTCTGCAATGTTCACAACTTATGATATCATTGATGATAAATTCAAGAAAACTGCGGGAAATTGAAGCACCCCGCTTTCTTTTTTGGTCATCCCGATGTGTGAAACTACAGCCCCGCAAGGAAGAATGCTTCGCCCCGCAAGGAAGAATGTTTCTCCCCGCCGGCCTGCTGTTCTTCCCCCCCGGGAAAAAATGGCAAAAACTATGGAACCCGACGGGTTTGGACAAGCCCCAGGGAAGAAAAATTCAGGTCCAAGAGGTGTAAAAGGCGTGAATTCAGCCAAACGTATACAGCGGGACAAAAACTCCCCGCTATCCAACATAACGTTAAAAGCCAGGATAGCACAATTCACATCCCTCTGTTAGCTTTGAAACAGTCAGTATAAGCATTCTGAAAATCGCCACCTCTTCTCATCCTGAAGCAGCCCAACTGTTTAAAAGTTCAATAAGTGTTAAGTTATACCAGGCACAGCTTGCACAAAATCTTTGTTGGTACTTGTCTCACAAACAAACTAACCTACTACCTAACTATTCACATCCAAGTAAAGTTTGTTGTCTAAAATCTAGTAGATTTTAGACAACAAACTTTACTTGGATGTGAATAGTTTCTATCCTGAAATCATCAAGCAATCCTATGGACACCAGACACATTATACAGCATGGATAGACCTTTGTTTTCTACACTAGCACAAGGAGTGTACAATGGCCTTGTTTTCTGCTTTGTCTTTCATTGTGTGGGCTGTGACTTTATGCATACAACAGAGGGAAAATGTTACAGTCTGACCACTAGGACCTCCTTGGGTCTGACTATACTAATTAGATACCTGGTGCTTTCTCTAAAATAATGCCGTAAAATCTACTCTCTCAGTTTGTTTGTTTTATTGGGATCTCCATTAGTGTTCAATTATCACAATCTTACACTATTCTTCCTGGAGTCCATTCACATTGATACATTAAAATCAAAATACAAGAAGAAAACATATACAAATGATAGACAGTCATGACCAAAATCAAATGTGATACAAGACATCCACAATTGACAGACAGTCAATGAACAAAATCAAATGAGATGCAATAAAAAGAGTGTGAGGGGTCAGAGGTCAACTTGAAATATATATGTACATACATTCAGCTACCACCAGTGCTGTAATGGCTTATTTGTGTACTTTAGTGTAATCAGTCTTTCTTTGAGGAATGTTTTGAACAGTGAAGGTGCGGATGTTTTTATGTGTTGTGGAAAGGTGTTATATGATTTAATACATCTGTACAGAAAGGTTCTGGTAGCTGAGGTGGTTCTGGGTTTTGGCAGTTTGAAACCCCCTCCTTGTGCAAGACGGGTATTGTGTTGATGTGTATTGTCAATTCTCTGTAACCTTTTATAGATAGCTTCTGGTTTTTGGGCCACCTGAAGTTTGTGAAACATAGAGAGAGTGCTTGTGTATAGTCTTAGGCTGGACCAAGTAATCTTTATGGATGACGTCCTTTGGAGACCCTAAATCTAATGCGAGAGCGCAAAAAAAAAACAAGAAGGGCCGAAAAAAACAAGATGCCTAGATTTGAAATATAATAGTCGACGACACATGTTAGGACACAAATTGAATGAGAGAACACAGTGTAACAACTAACAATTCTTTTATGCATCATGAAAACAGCAATAATTTGAATAAATCAGTTGAAGTTGAACAGCAGTTGTTGTCCTGTCCTGTTTCTTAGGATTTGCAGCACTGTCGTAACTCTTTGATCATAGTTACAGGAAGCGGAATTTCTTGTGGTTTTTTCTGGGAACAGACCAAAATCAATGCGCGCGCGGACGTCATCCATAAAAATTACTTGGTGTAGCCTTACATTAACCAAGGAGGTCTATATAACCTCCTTGCATTAACTTTGGGCCAATTCAATCTCCTGTGCATGTCATCTATGTTGGAGTCATACTTTGCATTTAGGACAAGTCTAGCTGCCTTGTTTTGTAGAATCTGTAGTTTATTCAAGTGAGATTGAGAACTAGCTGACAAGAGGCAAGAGCAGTAATCCATGTGACTTAGGACAAGTGATTGTGCGACTGTTTTTAACGTGTTGCTCGTGAGGTAGTCATGAGCTCTTGCTAGTGCTGCCAAAGCGCTTGTCATTTTGGATTTAACTTTGTCCAGGTGTAGACCCCACGTTAACTGCTGGTCCATTTCAATCCCTAGCAGTTTCGCCTGCTCTACCGGTTCGATCATTCTGTTGAGCATCGAAAGCTGCAGGGTTGGCTAAATATGCTTTAGTTTGTGCCAGCTAATTGTTATTCCAGCTAATTTTAAAAGTAAATGCTTGGAAGGAAGGAATCCTTAAGAAATCAACCACAGGAGGGATTGTGAGAATTTTTTGTTCTTTCAGGGATGTCTGTATTGGCTGTGAATATCCCAATTAATGTCAAGGTGTGAATCACCCTGATTTGCATAGAGCCAAAAGACAATTGGTACATGGAAAGAATTTTTATACATTGATAGGTAAACAAGAATCATGTGGGATTTTAGGATTGGGTAAGTAGGACAAATCACACCATCTCTTATATTATAGCCAACTGCTTTATTTAACAGAATCTGACTTGAATCTTGTACCTGCAGCCATGGCCAGGCATGACTATTGTCAACTGTTGAAAAATATGTCTTAAAATGTTTAATAAGTTAACTGTTGACAAATGTGTTAATCAAACTTGCAATATAAGAAATTAATTTGATACTGAAACAAATTCACACAAGTGAAAAAGCACTAAATGTGCCATCCTTGTTGAAAGATGGGTACCTCTTGGGTAGGATGTAAAAAGCAAGGAGGTTCTATATATTATAATAATAATAATAACTTTATTGCTCAACAATTGTACAAGGTACAGAGTATGGCATTCACTGGTACATAGATAACATTCTACTAGGCTAATCCGTCTATCTTATACAATATATAAAACCTCCTTGGTAAAAGCAGAGGCCCTGTTGAAGTTAAAAATACTGACTTTTCTTTTTTTTTAATTGACAGTTCAGCCTATCAGTCCATGATTTAGGCACATACATGTAAGTTTGATGGGAGCACTGTGCTCCAAAGAAAACACCTCCAGGTATACCAGCTAATTTTAAAAGTAAATGCCAGCGCTCTTGGAAGGAAGGTATTCTTAGGAAATCAAGCACAGGAGGGATTGTGAGAATTCAATTTGTTCTTTCAGGGATGTCTGTATTGGCTGTGAATATCCCAATTAATGTCAAGGTGTGAATTACCCTGATTTGCATAGAGCCAAAGACAATTGGTACGTGGAAAGATAGAATTTCCTCAGCTACCAGGGATGCAGTACACGTAGGTGTTGAAAAAAGCAGAGGTTTCTGTCCGGTGGCTAGGAGTAGCCACGATTTTTAAAGTTTGCCTCAAGGGCATGTGTGCTAACCAGTCGTAATGGGGAAGCAAGATCAAAGGTGCAAGTACATCATTACTTCTGACAAGGACATTATATAATGTCCTTGCTTCTGTATAGAAAAATATTATCTCTTTGCTGGAAGGGAGCTGATCTGTAGAGTCTGACCCTGGGTACATGCAAGGAGGTATAAAACCTCCTTGGTACATGTATGTCAAACCAAAAACCTCCTTGGTCAAACAAACTTTAGGAAAAAAAAAAAATATATATATATATATGGCCTGGGGACTCAGTAAAGGCTTCAACCAACTTACAATCACACAAAAGAATAATAAACTGTCTAAGATCACCTCGAGTCAAGATGCAGCTTGGAATTTGAATCTGGCTTGGAGCGTTCAATTGTTCACAAATTAACCACTGCAAAATCTCCCAATAAATGGAGCCAAGTGCTTTTAAGAATCACTGGTTGGTCTGACCTGGTAGTCATGCTGTACATATAGTATAAATATACCAAGCCTGAGCTTTGTGAAGTGAGAGGTTGGCTGGCTGGCCAGTACATTGCCTTAAATTTCTGCTTGAAGTTCCAATATGACCAGTCTAAAAATTTAAAATGGTCCTTCAGACCAAGGAGGATTAAAGTGAACCTTGCTCAGACACTAGTGAGCTGTAGGGACGATAGGGGATGCACTTGAACCAATTGGTTAGGGGGTATAGGGCAGCAATCTTTTGTCTTACAATGTTTTCGAATAATTTTTTTTTTCGTTCACAGTGAAATGTTGCCTGGATCCCAGAAGTGAATTTTCAGGTTTCTGTACTTAAATATCAGACCTCAGCTTTCACCAATAAAGTTTAAACCTCTTTGCTTAGTAAACACACTGACTAAAAGTAATACCAAGACCTGGGGGCCAAGGCTAACATGATCTTCAATCAAGCAGTTGTAGGGTAGAAAATTTCTTTTTTCAGTATTCTGATCAGCCCGAGGATTTCCAGGCTCCCATTCCATGACCCAAGGCAAGGCCAACACATTAGCTCAAGATTTTTTTATTGATTTAACCCTTTTGGCACTCACAGTATACACCCTGTGTGATAATTACTTCTGAATCGACTTGATAATTTGACAGCATCACTGCTTGTCCAGAACAAAAGCTGACCTAGTTATGAAGCCGCATAACAAAGAAGCGAATAATTACTTGAATTTCCTAAATGAGGATACTAATCTTGCTTTGAAAGTGAGCTCTACCCCCTAAGTTCCAGGATTTGGACCTGTTACCAAAATATTACCTAGAACAAACTCTAGTTTGCCTGATGGTTCGGTTCATATGCTATGATTGTTACAACTTCATATGTATATCAAAGACAATTCAAACTCTACAAGTGGATAAATTTGGAGATTTACTCTGAATCTCATTCCAGTTCCCGCACTACAAAAGTGACCTAAAGGCATCTCTCCTCAGCTTTATAACACCTTGAAGTACAATGTAAACCAAAAATGATAAGTATGTCACCAACATGGCTCGAAACATGAGATTTGGATATAAATCTTGAACTACTATATTGAGTAGTCTATTTTGTAGGTTAGCATGTGCACTGTTTATGTAAACTGTCTGAAGCACAGTTCAATTCAATATTCTTAGTTTATTATTAGGCAGCCCCTGTGGGATGATTGGTTGATATTTGGTCTGTGCATTATTAAACCTCCTTGGTCTGTGATCGCTAATGGACTAATATCAAAAGCATATACATGTATGTTTAAAGGACCTTGGATAAGCATAAGGTCAGAAAGTTTCAAACGTCTTATGATTTTTAAAATCTATTCAGTTGTTTTGAGTAATTGTGTTTTGGCAGGCTCGTTTTGGCCAGAAAAGACACATGGTTTGATCGGTATGAAAGCAAGAAGATCGTAATACTATGTAACCTAATAAGTAAAATTCATGGAGATCTTGGATAGGTAGTTCAAAACATTCAAATTGTTTTAGGAGATATAAATTGGACCCCTGTGGAATGAATAACTTGGTTATGGTTTTCCAGTACCATACTTGGTTATCCACAAGGAGGTTAGAACCTCCTTGGTCTCCAAGACTCATTTTCGATGCAATTGTCTTTGAAGAAACTCAAATTATCTTTCACAATTGTGAGCACTGAGCAGTCATGTTATACAGAAAATATAAACAGCAAGAATGCACAGAAATATGGTGAAGTGACAAACTGTGTGTAAATTGTCATCAGCTGCCCTCGCAGCTGGGAAGCCAGTGGTTAATTACCAGCCTTGTGTAGTTCAGGGCTGACTTCAAGACCTGTCTCTCTGTCCCGGGACAGATTTTTGCTTGTCGGGGCAGAAAAAATTCACCCAGACCATGCAAAAATCTGGATTTTATGACAATTGACCTTTCAAGTTTAAAGAGACCTAGTAAAATTATTTGGTACAGAAGGCTGTGCTATCCTTCCTAACACAGATAATTTTGTTCATGTCCAAATGGACGGGTTTAATTCGTTCCGACGGCCCTGCTGTTCAAACCGCCGGGTTTTGCCATTTGCAAAGTCTTTTCATGAATTTGTCATATACATGCTAATTGCACAAGCTAACCAGGTGTGAATTTTGATTAATTCAATGATTTTCATGGTGCTAATTGTATGCGGTTTGCATTCGGGGTGACCTGTACACCCCGGCGGGGACACTTGAAAATACTGTCGGGGACACTGCGCAATACCGCAAGGAACACAAATATTCCCGAGTTTTCATTCTGAACACTGCGGTATAAGCAATTTTCAAAGTCAAATATCTCGATAAATTTGTACGTTGTGACCATAAAAAATCAACCTGATACTCAAGATAACATGATCTTTCCAATGGTATGTAAAACTTTGATGTACATCAAGGAATAAAGAAGTTGAAAAATTGGGATTTCAACCTGACTGCCTTGAAATTTGGAAAGTGACTTTCTAAATTTCAGGTGACTGGTGTTGTTGGCAATTACAGTTAAAACTTGGTTCAGAATGACTTCTACCAACACAGATGATGAACTTTCAAGCTAAGAATCAACTTAAGTTATTTTGCTTGATATTCATATAGCAAGTAGTGAGAACTTACCACAGAAAATGTAAGAACATCATGCATCTACAGTGTACAGTCAAACCTGTGCAAGTGACCACATCTTCTAGTACATAAGGACCACTTGATAATTTCTCCCATTAACACAAGCATTAAGAATCATTTCTATACCGTAAATGCATTTAAGTTCGTATGGTTTTAATTTCGTGGTATGGAGAAAATGGAGTGCTCTCTGTGGTTTTAAGTTTGTGTTTGAGACAATAGTAGACAAGGGAGTGGGAGGGCAAAAAATTTTGCGGCGGATTTAAGTTCGCGGCGAAGAGCTAACCGCAAAAAACGCGAACATAAAACCACTGCAAACATAAAACCACCGCGAACATTTCTGCATTAAATTTTACAGTATCAGTGAGGACCTATCCATATATACCAGATTTTATCGGCCCCTTTGACTTCAGTTTCTAAATTTGTTCCACATACACTGTACAGCAACAATAACATTATACATGTACATAAACTGTCTTTTCAGGGAACTACCAAGGCCTACACCAAGGGTGGCTACTGTGTGAACTGTTTCCCTTCAGCATTGCCTGGTGGTAGGAAGGGGGCATATAGTGCCAAAGGTAGGCCCAGAAACTTGCATTACTGACGCATTCATAATCAGAGCTACTCTTAACTTGCATACAGTCTATACAAACGATAAGTACATTGTGTAGAATTTGTACTTATTCATAGTCCTGCAAGACTGTTTACTCACATGATTTCCCACTGTCATAACTATTAAGGCCACACCAATTTTTTTTGTTGCTTCTCGAAATAGCCTCTCCTGTTTTTCCCATTTTGAAAAAAAAAAAAAAATTGGGTCGCTATTCCCATTCACAAATTTTTACTCATGATTTTACTATTTGCTCAGTTGTAAAACTCAATAGCCACCAAAATAGATTATAAAGGCCTGCACATACCTAAATTGCGGTCACATTTTATCATAATTTATAATTTTTCATTTATTAAAACTATTTCTCAATATGAATTCATGTATTACATGGCAAAGGGTAATTTTGTCACTGAAATTATTGTACTAGATCAAAGAAAGGGGTGCATTGCATAAAATGAGCCATAAAAAGCTGAGATTTGAATAATCCTCTTATTCTTTATGTTATGTAAACCCTTATCTTCACCCCAGACTATTTGCCAAAAAAAAATTATTTTAATTTTTTTTTGCCCTGTCACTCCAACGTTTTTCTGAAAAAATCCGAGAATCAACAAATAAGATTGGTGTGGCCTAAAGATGACAACAAAGAAACAAAAATATCTTCCATGTAGTTTTGAAAGCCATACTGACATTGTGTGTTTTAACTGAAAAGTTATTAGTCTTTAATACATTTGCAGAATACACCATCTTAGACACCATCTTCTGTGAGGCAAGCAGAAGGTTCTATGTTTTAGATGTCATGTGTTGGAAAGGACATCCAGTCTATGACAGCGAGGTAAGTTTACTGGCTCCTTGTACAAGCTTGAACCCAAGAAGATGGACCTTATTTGTCACCAGTTTACTAGTAAACAGAATAGCTACATGTACGAGGGGTGATCAATAAGTCCTCGGCCTCACCTAGAAATAAGGTCCACAACTCAAATTTCAGGGCATAATTATGTACTGTGACATCTTTTAGCAATATCCACCAAACTTCAAATTATTGTGGCCAACACTTTTTAGTCGACGTCCATTTGAAAACTATCAGGTAAGTGACGAGAAAAACAAGGGTGCACTGTGGTCAGAGCTGTGTGGGTCGAGTTCTTCATGCCATGAATCGGCATAAAATCTGCTAAGACATTGTCAAAATGTTTGATAAAGATTCCCTTCTTATTTCAACTAAAAAGAAGTGGGTATCTGACTTTCAGCAGAGCAAGTCGGCCTGCACACCTCAAGTCACAGCTCAATTGTCCATGTTTTTATCCTTCTACCTCACCTAATGTTACTGAGTGTCATCTGTAAAGTGATGCTCACAATGATTTGAAGTTTGCTGGATATTGCTAAAAGATGTCATACTACATAATTATGCCCCAAAATTTGAGTTGTGCACCTTATTTCTGGGTGGGGCCGAGAACTTGTCTCTTGGTCAAGTTGCCTTTAATGCATACATGTCAGGGCTGTGTCCAGCCTTATTCCCCCCCCCCAACTCATTATTTGAGATCCAATGTTGTTGATTATCTTTGTTGAATCTGTCGTTTTAAGCTATATTGCCATTTCTGTTAATCCTAAGAACAACAATGTTAATCCTGATGACAACTTGTGTTTCAGACTGACTTTAGGTTTTACTGGTTACAAACCAAGCTGCAAGAAGAGCCTGGTGTAGGAGAACACTCCAACACAAACCCTGTAAGTGCATTAGGTTGTCAAACATTACACCAAATGCACTCGTGTAGTCTGAGTTCCAAGTACTGTAAATGCAGAAACTTTCGCGGGAATTTAATTTCGCGACAGGGAGAAAATGGAGTGTTCGCGGTGGTTTTGAATTCGCGTTTGAAACAATAGTATGGCTACAGTCACACAATGGCACGGCTTTTCTCGGTGGTTTTAAGTTCGCGGTAAAGAGCTCACCGCGAAAACCGCGAACATAAAACCACCGCGAACATTTCTACATTTACAGTAGTTAAAGCAAGGACATATTTCTTGCATCTAATTCTTCTGTTTGGGGCAGCAGTTCTTAGTACATTTGTGGGTCTTTTTGCTGATATTGGATCATACCTAGTTAGATGAGTGTAGCATTGGACTTGTTTTCAAACCAATATTGTGTCAAGCAGACATCTGTAGGCTTTATTGTTCTTTTGTTTTTTTATTTTAACATGTGATGGAGGGTTAGATTATGCAGGAAAGGTTATTTAAGAATATTGGAAATACTGCTAAAATACACACTCAAGGGGTAATGATGCACTGATTTATTTTCGATGGGAACATGTACATGTGTGAGTGAGGTCAGAGTACCATGCTGATTGATTTCTTGAGTATCTCCATTCAAATTCATAGTCCTATGTGATAAGGGAAGTTTCACTGTGACATGTATGTTTTCTCCCACAGTTTGTGTTTGTGGCTCTAAAGAACACCCCTTGTCAGAGACTCAGCATACAGCAGAGACTGGCTGAAACCTTTCCCTATGAAGTAAGTGAAATTGTTCCCAACAGATGCAAAGTACAGTGGGGCAGGATGGCATTTTCATTCTTCAGACTACCCACCTCCAATCTTTTATCTTTTTGCTTCCCACTTGTACCATTTTGTTTTTTCTGCAACAATTTCTGCAACCTGTAAATTCATAACCTTTGTGTTGTGCACCCTCATTAAATCAGGACCCCTATCGCTCCACGTTACCTCGATCGCAAAGGGGCCCTGATAATCACCGCCGCCAGACATGGTTATGGCGACGTCGCCACCAAAACAGCTTCAGCCAATAAGAGGGGTCTGCTTCCCCTCATCGGAAGCAAACTCGAAAAGAACGCTGGGAAGCTATCTACATCAGGTTACGTGTTACATCGTTACTTTGGTTACCCAAAACAAATGGCAGCCGATAGTTTTGCTTCAGCTGTGGAAGACTTGTTTGGATGAGAGCGGCTTCGTCAGCATCAGCAGTCCACCCTACAGAGATGAGTCTGTTACAGAGATGAGTCTGTCAGTCCGCTCATTGCCAAATAAGGCCAGCTCATTAATTATTCATGAGCAAGTGTCGGCGACGTCGCCAGAACCATGTCCGGTGGCGGTGATTATCAGGGCCCCTTCGCGAGCGAGGTAACGTGGAGCGATAGGGGTCCTGATTTAATGAGGGTGGTGTTGTGCTGCTCTATGCACATCTATCTAATTGACTTAATAGCAGGTTCAAAACTATACGTAATTGTATGTTGCATGCAAAACTAAACTGTTAATCTCTATCTGAACATTAGTATGATAGACTGTAAACTTACTGCCTGTATCTGTATAGCCGATATAACCGCCCTTTGGCATGACACCAGCTTTGCAGGCATGCGGCACAGCCAAAGGTGGTTATACTACACCGAACAACCGGTTACACCTAACCATTGCACTGCAAATGTTGCCTGATGTAACTGAGGGTCCAATCAGACTCTAATAATAATCTTTTTCTTTCTGTGTGTTTTCCAGGTTGATGGTTTGCTGTTTTACCACAAAAGAACCCACTACACGTTTGGCTGTAGCCCACTGGTGGGCTGGCTCAAACCCCACATGTTACCTGACATCTTAGGCATCCCTGCTCCAACCATCACCGTGGAAACTTCAGTTATGGACACAACCCATGGTAAATACTGTATTGTACCTGGTTTCCTCTGTGAAAACGAAGGTTTCGTAGTCTGTGTGTTTGTTTTTTGTTGTTGTTTGTTTGTGAGTAGTGTGTCTGCAATCCTTTGAATGCTAGGCATGTTGGGGACACTAACAGGATGTCATAGGTCAAAAGTACCAGAGTTTTTCCCACTGCCTGTACTACATTTGTACATACTGTTCACTGACAAAAGTTGGCATAATTTTAGATGGTTGAAAAAAGTTTTTCCACTTTAAAGAAGGTGACCAAGATTTCCCAAATGAAGTCAAATATAGGACAAATTTTTCTTTCACAAGTCACAATGGAATTAATTGCAACAACAGAGGAAGTTAGATCTGTTTCCGGATCACAAAGAGGATAACAATTTTTTCTGTGTGTTTATAGAAAGTGATGAAGACAGCATTGAAACCATGGAAACAGGCAACACAGCAAGACGAAAGAAGGGAAGAAGGAGAAGGAAGAAAGGTGGATCGGAAAAAATGGAGGCAGAAGTCTCTACCGAGCCTGTTGTAGATGAATAGTGAAATAGAGAAACATTATATTGGTCATTCTGTGGTGCACCGCAACACTACAGTTGTATCCAACAACATAAGGGAGTGCAAGAAGTCTTGGGGTGGGGAGGGGGTGGGGAAATGTTAGGTCTCTAAAAGAGATGAGCTAGTAAGGCCTTCTAAAATGTACAGATGCATGTAGCCCACACACCCTCCCAAGCAGGCCCGATATGCTCGGTACGTTATCTCCCATACTGGCCCTGCCATTTCAAGCCTGTAAAATCGCTTCTGGCAACGTCACCACCAAAACAGCTTTCAGCCAATCAGGGGGTTTGCACAATCTCATCTAGAGCAAAACTGCAATGGATGCCGGGAAGCTATCAACCAATCAGGTTACGTCTTACATCGTTTCTTTGGGTTCAGGACAAAATAACGGCTGGTTGTGCCAAATAAGGATAGCTCATTAATTATTCATGAGCTAGTGTTGGTGACGTCGCCAGAAGCGATTTTCAGAGAAGAATTCTGTTCTTCTCCGCTCTTGTCTGTTTTCACCACTGTTATTACTTCTTGCCATTTGAATACTAGAATCAGCAGCTGAACCTAAATTGTACAAAGTGCAGGGAACAAGTAACTGTTGTTCCAGCTTTTGCCAAAATGATCTTTTTTTGTGTGTGCATATAATATTCTATCAGCAACTTACTTCAGGTCAAATTTTTAACAAATGGAGCATAAATCAATGTTTTAGCTACATGAACTGAAAATTAGATGTTTTTACGACATTTTTGTGTTTTTTTTAACATTGTGTACATAAGATTTAATGTATTATGTTGATAATCCTGCAGACCAACGTCTGAATTGCAATATGTTTGTATATAACCATTTATCAATAACTCTTCGTGTATTAAAATGAACCTAGATTTTTTCTCCACCAGTTTGTCTTTTTTGACCCCTGTGACATTTGTTGCCAATAGTTTGCTAAAATACTGTAATTCTTGAAATTTTTGCAGTGGTTTTATGTTTGCAGTGAAGCTGTCACCTCAAAGTTACATTGTAAAACTGGTGTTTCCATTACTTTACAATATGTGACTATATAAAGCGCTACTACGAACTTAAGACCACAAGCAAACACTCAATTTTCTTTCTACGCCGAAATTAAATCAACACAAACTTAAAGGGATTTACAGTAAGACACAAGCAGAGCTTCTTTGTTGCACATTGATGAATTGAGGGACTATGTCAATGCCCATGTCACCATGTTTGATGACACATCACTATACTATTTACGGATATCAAAAACAATAATAACGGTGCTGCTCTATAGACATGAGGCACAAATATTAACTTTTGCGGAGAGAACAAACAGTGATCTGTGCCGTGCATACTAATGAGCTCATTTTCCATGTGTATGCTTGCGATTCACAGGAAACCTGCGTGACATACATACATGGGGAAATGAGATAAAAGCTATGATACTAGGAGGTCCTTGCTGAACCATCTGTATACGTTGGAAACGTTAACATAGATGTATGTCTTGGTCCAGAAACAAGAGAAAACATTATGTCTGCATACTGTAAATGCAGAAATGTTCGCGGTGGTTTTATGTTCTCGGTTTTCGCGGCGACCATTTCACCGCAAACTTAAAACCACCGCAAACATATTGTCCCATACTGTAGCAGTATATGACTATAGCGCTGCCGTAAACTTAAAACCACCGAAAACACTCCATTTTCTGCCTACCGCGAAATAGAAACCATGCGAACTTAAATGCATTTACAGTAGTTGCTGCCACTGTAAAGTAGTAGATTCAGGGCTCAAAATACTGGGTGCATGTACATGTGCACCTTTGTGCACCCAAAATTGGAACTGTGCACCTAATTTTTGACAGTGGGTGCACCTGTGCACCTAGATATTTTTGTAGACTATAGGGTTGAGGTAGTATTGTACACTACATGTAGTATACAAATTTTCTTGAAATTTAAGTATCAGAAAAAGTAGTATAACCTTTGTTGTACTTTGATGTATTACTTATTATATATAAGTTTTGAAGTTAGCTGTTAGAATTTCAGATTGAAGTTCTTAAGAGAGGCCGTAGGGTTTGTAAATACGTTTTGCTGATACTCTATGTTGTGTACCCAAAATTATTTCTATGTACCTAAATTTTTAGGTTAGGTGCACCAGAGCCCTGAATTTCGAGCCCTGAGATGTCTTGAGGGAGGATTTAAAAACAATCAGAATAAGTAGATGCCAAAAGTGCACTGCAATAATTGTTTTCCACCGATCGTGCCCTGGTAGATAGTTAATGTATTGGTGTCATGTATGTTGTGTGAGGGGAATATGAAACACTTCATTAAACCTTAAATTTTTAGTTATTCAGAGACAGCTGTATATTGTGTACCATTATATAGAATACAACACGGTGTGCTCCGTATCACCCGAGGTACCAGCCCGACCACGGGTAGGATCGGCCAGAGGGCGATCCGACCTGTGGGAGGGCTGGGACCGAGGGTGATGCGGAATACACCGTGTTGTATTTTATTTATGTCATACCAACCCGAAAAAACACAATTTCAATGCGAAATGCACCTGAAGTTGAGAGAGTTTTGTGTCCTCAAAAAAAGAACTCGTAACAACATTGATTCCAACCTCCGAATATGGCATTCGAATTTTTGACAGCGACGCAACCAGCGCACTCGAAATGCATTCTAAATATTCTATGGAAGCCCGTGTGATACAACTTAGAACCCTGTGTGATACGGAAAATTATCACACGGTCCAGACCACCCGTATCAAACGTTTTCACGGCCCAGGTATGACAAACTGCCATATCAAGCAACCACCACATTTACCTGTAGTTAATAAAGGAACAGGGGCTTGTTATTTTTGGCCAATTTTTGTAGAGCAACCTTTGCTGGAAAATTCTTACTCGTGCATTTGTTAAGATGGGCAAATGTTGAGAGAAACTAACTATTCTTGTCCATTTTGTGCTGTATAATACATGAAAAATCCTCTTACACTTGCATGTGTATTCTTAAGATAATCTTCTTTTATCTGTAATAAGTGGCATTAATAAGGTGTCTTTAGCAAAGGGTTTTGTGTAACAGAAGAAGCTTATTTTGTGGGGTCCTGAAAGCATCTTTAAAGGGTCATCTATCTATAGTCAAGGTCACCTTGAGGGATAGACAAGCTATACGACATGTCCCAGTGGCGCAAGCAGTAAACGCAACCCCGCTGCTTCGCCACCTGGATCAAATTCAGTGGATCCTAGGGCCCAAGTTCGATCCTAGGTGTCGACTCCAGCTCGGACATGTTGTATTACATTTGTCATTTCAAATGGTGTCGTAAAGCCGGCGGCCCCGTGTATGAGGGTGCTTCATGCATTAGCCTCAAGCGTCAAACCTCTGCATGTAAAAGAACCCAACACACTTATCTAGAAGAGTAGGGGTGACCCGTGTGCTTGGCTGAAAAAACGTGAGCCGTAGCGAAGCCGCATTGCATTACCACTAGCTACTTGAAAAAGCATCATGCTTCACCTCAAATGAGGATGCCTTGAAACGAAACTACAAACAAGCTATATGGTAGAAACTATGATTCCAGAACACTGCTTTTTTGTTCTTTTTCATCAGTCTAGGAAAAATTTACAATTCCTACAAGGTTTTCTCGTCTTATCCATTTCTTTTATGTATGATAACTTCTTTTAAACAATATTTCGCTTTAAGGTTTCATTGCTACATCTTTTACCGATTTTCCAAAAAGCTACAATGACTATAGCTGTAAGGTTTTCTTATCCATTTCTTTCATGTATGATAACTTTCTTTTAAACTTGATACATGAACGTATATAGAAATTTCAGAAAATGATCATCTTTCAGGCTCCATAACTTGATTAAATGGACATTTCTGGTATTGCAGAATTAGATGTTTTGCTTGTTCCACCAACCATCACCACAAAAGTAACATTTCACAGTGTAAAATGGGGGATTTTCGTCCATTATTCGGCTATTCAATCTGTGTGATGTATCCTCAAGTCACCTTAAAGGGTTTTTTTCTTCAATATTTGGGCTTACTAGTACTACTCTATGATTCATGTTGCTGCGAGGGGTGATCACCAAGAAATACGGTCGAGAAGCCACATTTCGGGGCATAATTATGTAGTATGACTTCTTTTAGTAATATCTACCAAATTTCACATTTTTGTGGTCATTACTTTCCAGTCGACGTCCATTTAAATATCAGTAGGTAAGTGGCGAGATTGAACTGTGATCTTTCAGCAGAGCAAGTCGGGCCTCACACCTCAGGTCGCAGCTCAATTATCCATATCTTTATCATTCTACCTCACTTAACGTTACTGGGTGTCGCCTGCAAAGTAATGCTCACAATAATTTGAATTTTGGTAGACATTGATAAAAGCCTTTATAGTTTAAAATTATTCCCCAATATTTGAGTTGTGCACCTTATTTCTCGGTGAGGCCGAGGACTTATTGATCACCCCTCGTATGTCTGTGCCACACACATTGAAAAATAACACTGATGCAGATAAGGTTCAAGTAGTCATATTGCATTATCACCACACAAAACAACACTGCATAAGTGCAAGGCACACATTGTATCAAAAGACTATCATAACAATACTAGTTTCTCTTACATCATGTATTTTACAAGTCTTCTCTCCTTGCATTTACACACAGCCAATTCACATTTGTTGAAAGGAAAAAATACATTTTTATTCTGAGGTCTCCAAACATGTTAGTAGCAAACATGCATGGCAAATAATTGATATTCCTAATATAGAATTGTCCTAGATTAAGCTGAAATCATCATACAACATTAAGGTGTCATTGGCAAGTGTATGCCTGATTTAACAAATATCCATATATTAGGACAAAGACACTGCTTTGATTCTAAAGTACTTCAACCACCAGGTAGTAATTCCATATAAAACTATATACTGAATACTTCTTTTTCTTCGGTTCCTCTATAAAACAAGCCTTGAGTTGTTGTTTGGTGAGAAAACATAACTTTAGTTCAGCAGTTTTATCTAGTTTGTAAATTGTATTCATGTAGGGGAACTTTGACACCAGCAAACTTAAGCCTCAGTCGCAATTTACATAGTATGCTTCCAATTACGTCATAGATCCAACAATGTACATTAAACTTCAATTCATTAAGTTTGCAAACTGTTATTATCAAAGGAATTAGATGATGGTCACCTAGCTTGTGCTTCTGACATGTAAAGCACTTCTATTTCCAAAATGTGAGGTAGGATGTCTTGTTTTGGGGCTTATATGCTAGAAACTTAGAATACAGAACAAAAAGAACTTAAGGCCACAAAACAAACTTGAAATAATGTTCAGTCATGGAATTTAGGCTTTCTTTAGTACTGATATGGTTTGTTTTGTGCCTATAGTCCCCAGTACATGATTCAGTTTACACAACAGTAGCCTGGGTGGCATCCAAGTACTGGTAAACTAAGAATTCCACAATAAGGCAACCGTGCTGCGTCCTAGTTGCGACCTAAATTGCGTTTGTGTAACCCTTCATAATTGGAATATCATGCAGAATGTAAAAATATGACTGTAAACACAGCAAAACAAACAAAGTGTGAAAGGATTACAAGCATCGAGCGTATTTTATGAGGCTTGAAACTTGAATAAAAGAACTTCAATTTCTAGGCATTTCTACACATAGTAAGTTTCAATAACACTATACCATTACATATCGACATTAAAGAAGCAAAATAATGTCGTTGTGTGGTGAGAAATGATAGAAAATTCAAGCCCTAATAGACTGATCCTGACTGTCCATCACAATTAGCAGTTCGACCAATGAGAGAGTGACTGCATGTCCGTCAAATGTTTGCATTTCTATATTTTAATTCTGCATTTCTACGCTCTGACGGAGGTGGGCGGGGCTATGGTATCTACAGTATTTACAGTAGGCGCGTGAAACTGAAAGATCACCATGTAGATAATTTTTGTGCCGTTTTTGCGCACTTTTGAAAAGAAATCCGCTCGCAAATGTGGTAAACAGTGGCATTAAATGTCAATTTCATGAAGATTACACCAACTAGAATATGTCCAGTTAAGTCTCATAAAATGCTCTGGGTGCCTTCAAGTAGTACAACTCTGCAGAGTTCAAAAGTCACTGACTATAGAAAATATCCTAAGGCCTCTTAGGCATCTATCTGATTGGTTCCTTTATGTAATATCTATACATGATTGTGATGAAATGAAATGAAGGTTCATATAAATGCCTGAGTCAGAATGCGTGAGAAATCTTTTAGTCATGTTTTTTTTTCTCCCTTAACCTTCTCCCTGCTGCCTAACACCATAACCAATACAAATTTGTTGCCAAAGGAAAGGAAAAGGTCAACCTATGTTCATGAATGGCGCCACCTGGCTGCAAGAGAAGAAAATGCACTGGTGCTTTGTAATGGCATCAGCTTTATGTTTGCCTGTTGACATCTGCACTGTCTACAGCATAAAACCTGAGATGGAATACACGATCCCAAATCACGGGCAGTCAGGTTCCGGTCACATGTGTCGTACGATTGTCTACAATCGCAAACTGATAGCATTCTTGGGATAGATGTGCACGTGTCCTTCAAAATCCAGCTGTCTGATGTTGCACATGGCTGTCTTAGATCTTTGTGTGTGGTTGGATCAGTCACAGCCTGCTTGAAAATTCCAACGGCATCAAAACCGTTTGATGAATGAGACTGTGCCGTTAGTTTTGTACTGTTGAATAGTCTGCTGTTTGAGTCTTTTCACTATATCACAATTGCCGGTCGAAAGCAGCACATCCCTAACGAAAAACATCTGGGCATTTTCCTCCTCTTTTCTTCAAGTTGGTCCTCTGCAGTTTCTGAAACAGAATGATGTGCATGTTTATAAGAATACGATATCGCTAAGGCCACACCAATTTTATTTGTTGCTTCTCGGATTTTTTCAGAAACAAATTGGAGCGACAGGGCGGAAAAAAATGAAAATTATTTTTGTGTGCAAATAGTCTGGGGTAAAGATAAGGGTTTACATAACATAAAGAATAGGAGAATTATTCAAGTTTCAGCTTTGTATGGCTCATTTTATGCAATGCACCCCATTCTTTGATCTAGTATTATAATTTCAGTAACAAAATTACATTTTGCCATGTAATGTATGGATTGATATTGAGAAATAGTTTTAATAAATGAAAAATTATAACTTATGATCAATGTGACCACACTTTTTAGGTATGTGCAGGTCTTTATAATCTTTTCCGGTGGCTATTGAGTTTTACAACTGAACAGATAGTAAAATTGGGAGTTTAGATTTGTGAATGGGAATAGTGACCCAATTTTTTTTTCAAAATGGGAAAAACAGGACAGGCTATTCCGAGATGCAACAAATTAAATTGGCGTGGCCTAACAAGAAATAAACGTGTTGATAACACCGCTACAAACAATGAACATCGAAACATGTCTGACACAAGACCCACAATTTAATGTAATTCCAGCGTGAGCATCAGGTAAAGGTCACTTTAATTTGTAGATGTCAGTAAGTAAAACGCATCCATCATTGTTCATGTCAAAGCTTTTACATGCAGCAGTCAGCCATAATAACTGCCACGCCATTCATGACTTACCCTGGGCAGCTGGTATGACTTCATACAACTCACACAGTGTTGATTGCGAGGACACAATGTCTCTGAAATTGGAAAAAAAGAAAACAGTTTAAAAATCAGGTCACCCAAAAAAATTCAACCATCTGTTTTTTGCAGCTTTTGCTTTAGTCATTTCCTCTTGACCAATCATGGTTTAGAAAGAAAGCTGTATATAGGCAGGGACCTTATAGAGATGGGTAGCGGATGGGAGGGGCGCAATGGACAGCAACCGATGAAGAAGATTTGATATGATTTGATTTATAAGAAGATGTGGAGGGCAATGCCCGGTGTTACGCACAGACATGCGGTGATGATGATGATGATGATGATATAGGCAGCTCTTATGAAATTATTGTTTTATAATGTCTGTCAGTAAAACTAGGAAAAGCTAAGGGCACTCATGTCCATGGTGCTGAAAAGCAAGATGTTCTAACATTAGCTTTCAATTCCACATGTAACATTATATTTTGCAAGTTCATTGGTATTATTGTGTCAATGTTATGTTTACACACCCAGTAAGACAATCTCATGGCTTTCTTGTGTCTATGTGTGTGAGCTGTATTTAGACGTTGTGCAATATGGCCCAACACGCTGCTATGGCTGAGTAATTGACACAATATTTCATCACAGTAATTGCTGAAATACTACATGCTGGTCCTTGGATACGCCACATTCTTCTTCATAATTGATTGCCTGCGGACATAAACATCCTGCAATCTCAGCTTGAATTGGCAGCTTCGAATAATTCATTACAAAACGAAGGAAATCTTCGTTATGATGAGAGTACTATCACGTCATCACTCAGCCTCGGCTTAGTTGCAAACATACATAATCTCATCACATATGGTTTGTTTGCGATGAAGTAGACACAATTGGAAAATTGAAGTATGGAATGATGTTATTAATTTGAAGCTCCCATTGCATTATTTGAATGATTCTCATAGCATGAAACCAACAGTATTTTCTACCTTTAAGACATTGGAACCGTGCTGAATAAATTGTTGAGTCGGATCTATCTGAGCCAAATTCGGCCGATGATTTGGCCGATGTTTATAGATAGCCATAGCAACACATTTTGAGATCCTAAGTCACTCTTTTGGCAAGCTTTACAGCTTTAGCATTATCAGGTTACAGGAAGCTTCATGTAATTCCAGACATGAAGCTTTACGTTAGTGCATTTTGAAACCAAAGATATCAGCGTTCTTAAGTTTCTAAGGCCTTTACCAGAGATAATTAGAGCTTAGAGCGGCCCACTCCATAACTTAGACCAGTTCACCTGCAGAGGGGGCAGTCTTGGGGAACGAACGATATGATATGATATAAGAGACAAAAAAAAATACAAAACACAAAAAGCTCGCCAAAGATAGTTACTCAAGTAATTGTATAAAATTTTGAAATAGTCAGACGTTCCAGACAGCATCCGCTGTCTTTCGTCAGTGACCAAAAAGTATTCGAGACCAGAGCTTCCGCATATTTCTTGATATAACGGTTAACGTTACAGTTTGATTTTTCTTCTCCACAAGCCGGGCCCCTGTTGGGAAATGTGACCCTAGCATTACAGAGACTACATACTTAGATAATCTCCTGTGATCGAGTTTGTTTGTTTGCGCCTTTATCTATTCTCGAATATGCTCATTTCGGCCATCAGGGCTGCTTTTCATAGAGGTCGAGATGTAGACATGTCAAGGGGTCAACATAACAATACATATCTAACGCTTGGTCAACCAAGGTGACTCCAAATTATATCAATAATACATGTAATAATAATGATAATGACTGGTTTATTTGTAACAACAAGTGCATTCACATACCATTGCAGCCTTTCCTGGCTGAATTGGGGTACGAGACAAAACATTTCCTAAAATCCGTTAAAATTCATTCAATAGCTCGTACAATTTTTACAATAACTTGACATTACATTCAAAAATTGTACACTTGAGTCAAGACCTACAATTCATTCGGTAACTCTACGCTAAAAGGTGGTGTTCTTAAATCTGGAGGTTTTGCAGCGGAACTGTGTTTATAATACAAATAATAGATAAATAATGAATAAATTACAAAACGAATGAATATATCTGAACCTACCCAAGTATAGCTGCGAGCTCCTCCAGTTTGCCGTGCTTCTTCCTCTCCATGGAGGGCATCCAGGGGTGCAGTTCCCCCGGGGCCTCCTGCGGCGAGCCCCCCACCGAGCACCCGTTCGTCTGGAGAGTGTTCCCGATGGACGCTTGCGACAGGCGGTGTCTGCCTACTGGTGCATGCACCACAGAAGACAGAGAAGTTTGGTCAGTCTAAGCTTAGCTCATAGCCATTCTTATATACAAACTGACCATCACACAGACGACTTCATCAACGTAGCAAGCTATGTTACTATTGCTATTTTGCCATTTGATGTTTGATACGTAGAATGCCACCACATGTCATCAAAAACATGGAAAGCAGCAAATTTAGCATAATTAACGTTACTTATGGGGTACCAATTATCATGATTTAGGTAGATTCACTTGAGCACACAGATCATTTCTCATGAGTACTCTTACTACAAAGTACATCTTTAAAGGCAACCAAAGCAATATTAGGGCCCAAAAAATGGAAACCTTTCTGCCAGTGACATTTACTAACACTGTTTAGCATATTTCCGTAATTACTTCATACTTTGAGCATTTTAAAACCGCACAAAACGTGCCTTATGATGATCCCCTTAGTTTCGCAAGCCTACGAGAAAACCCGGCGACGATTTCAGTGAGTTGTCACATCACAACGATGCCGTATTTTTGTATCATGGACGTCGCTATGCATTGTGTTAGTGTTATTTGAACTTATCATGTATAGAAATCGAAAAATAAATTGACTTTCAACATCCGATTTTTGGGCCCTAATATTGCTTGGGTTTCCTTTAAGAGTCCGTTTAGTCTCACTGTGATGTACCAAATACCCACCCACAGACACCTGAGAGGCCCGCCTGGCCAGAGCTGAGGACAGCTGGGACGCCCAGGAGGCCTGGGACCACCTGTCTGCACCGGGGTCATCCGGCTTAGACGCGCTGCGAGACTTTCTTCTTTTCTCTGTGGAAAACATGAAAACGATTTTCACTCAGTAACAACACCGCGACTCATCAACGAAGACACTTTGTGTCCTTCGCTTGTTCCGCAGATGATTCTAAACATTTGCATAAATTTACATAAAGAGCCCTAGAACCTCGATGTCCCACCGGGACCATAGAACAACATACCTAAAATGATCAAGAGTCATCAAGCTATCATTCTATGATACTGAACTAAATATATAAAGGATGGGCTACAAGACCATTTTTTTCTGGTTTCTCTTCCTGGACTATAGTGAATCATTCTGAAACTAGAAAGGTAATATTTGCAAGCAAATACATAATGTTTACTTTCAGATGGTCCAGCCTAACATACTACTACTCTAGATCTGTTTATTCTTACTCAAACGCATTCATACATATGATGACGAGGCCCTCCAGCTCTGTTCTGCCATAATGTAATCAAACACAGCAGGGTGTCTGTTATGTTACCAGTAACCATGGTGACAGCCGTCTGGTCCAGGTCATTGACCTTATTTGTTTGAAGAAGAATAAATTGAACAAAAACGATATGTACCTTCAATGTACTGCCACTTCTACAGTCTGTGCAAGACAAATGTACCAAGAAACGATGATATTTTCTCGCTGATATTTTAAGCCAACGTACGTGTGAACGATTTGCTCAAATTAAGAATTGATCTGGTTGCAATGTTCCTAAACGCAAAAACAAACTAGAAAGGCAACATTTGCTTGCGCAAATACAACATGTTTCGCCCATTTCCCTCCCCATTGCATACAAAAGTCGACTGTTCTAAAGTCACCGCCTATGCAAAAAAGGAGTATTCCAAAATAACGTTTAACTATTATAAAGTAAGACCATGTAATGACCATTGTAAATATCAACGCCATCCAGGCTAACGTTTGTTGTATGTCTGTAATGTTGGGTTTTAATGAAGAATTGAATTGAAGACCAGTCAGAAATGTACGTTTTTGGTCTGAAAATGGCAACAACAAAAAAATCATTTTAAAGGCATTTATCCCCCCAAAAATGAAGAAAAAAATCTGCGGGTACGTGCATACCAAATTTTAGCTCATTTGGCCCAGGGACGACTGAGATGAAGCCCTTTGAAGATTTGACAGCCAGGAGAAGAAGAAAAAGGAGAAAGAAACATGACCAAAGACAATATGTATCGCCCATACCTATAGTATGGGCGAAACATAGTGCCCGTGGGCCTTACCGCGTGGTTCAAAGGCGGAGGTGAGGCGGTACGACTTCTGTAGTTCCCTGATGAAGAGTTCCAGCGCACAACACACGTTATGTACACGGGTCTGGAGCTCCTCCATTTGGTCCGCATTAAGTCTGAGGAAAAGAAAGGAAACATAACTGTGTAAACCGGTCCCCAGAAAGTACGAAATGGAACGAAATAGACGAAATGGAACGAACTAAAACAACATATGTAACATTATGAAATGAAATACCAGTAGATAGCTAAACATAAGGAGTAGACCGGAACAGGAAGCATTTTAAATACAGAAGTGAGTGGTTAATACATAATATAACGTATTTTATTTCTTGAATCTATGTGATAATATTAAATACTTTGCGTATGGTAACGCATCTATAAGCAGCGACACCTGTGCTGCAGTGCAATGTGAACCAGTCAGAATTGCTTTGATGAAGGTGACAGATGATGACCGAAACGTCGGTTGAATAAATCTCTTGGTTGTGTAAAAAGAGTCTTTTTATTCAGTGACTTACCAACCTGTTGAAACTATTCACGGATATTTTACCTTGCTGTTTATTTTTGATTTCCAGATATGAGTGACATACTAAGACAACACCGCCTGTGTTGCCAAGTTGGAAAAGCGGCTCACAATGCAAGTTCATTTAAAACACGATACACACAATTACACGGAATGTCCAAGGAGTTTATGCCAATGCAGATGTGTTTTTTGTAATTTTTGTGTCCTACGTAAGCCAATACATGCATCAGCTTGACGATAAACACTGCAATATACTGCAAATGTGCAACCCATCAACGTCTTATACGATTTTATCGTAGTAATCGCGTCGGAACAGTGTGGACTGGAATAGGCTGTCCACTTTAACGCCCATTCGATACCAACTGAAACGCCGCCTTTGTGAGCTGATACAACATTTCAACCGGAAATTCTGGTTCAGAAACCGACAGCCGATCAGATGGTTTTACGCTCTGAAATGGACCTTGGAGTGACCTATGACATTGAAGAGTGAACTAGGCACGTTATTGTGTCTGGACGCTGACAATAGAACTGATCATTCTGGCTTTTCATGGAGCGAGCACTTTGACTTGCTCTTGCGTTGTAAAGTTCAAATGATAAGAAGCAACTGATAGGTCGCCAAACAGATTCTCTAGCAAAAACAATGCTCTATTCTCTCACGATATCTTTTCTGTTAACATTAGTCTTTATTTTTGCACAAACAAAAGTACCGGAATGTATCAAGAATTCTTGATTGTCTTTTTCACAAAATAAATGAGGGGTAGCAACAAACGCTTGAAGCAAATCTCATCCACCTTCCTAAAAGCAGGACCCCTGTCGCTCGATTCGTTGGCTCACTCGCGTAGGGGCCCTGCTCTTTAGCCCCGGTAGACACGGTTCTGGCGCCGTCGCCACCAAAACAACTTCAGCCAATCAGAGGGTTTGCTTAACCTCATCTAGAGCAAAAGTGCAAAGGACGCTGGGAAGCTATCATCCAATCAGGTTACGTTTCACATCGTTACTTTAGGTTCAGAACAAATTAACCGCCAAATTGTGCCAAATAAGGATAGTTCATTAATCATTCATGAGCAACTGTCAGTAACGTCGCCAGAACCGTGTCTACTGGGGCTAAAGAGCAGGGGCCCTACGCGAGCGAGCCAACGAATCGAGCGATAGGGGTCCTGCTTTTAGGAGGGTGATCTCATCAAATCCCGATAAAAGTTGTGCGTACACCGACCAATTGAAAACCTTGTTGAAAAGAAAGTTTGTGTTTTCAGTGCAAACAAGTCACCTTTACCGTAGTAGTATTATCAGTCAGTGATTCCCCGATGCCTGGGCCATTTGGATAAAGTTAAAAAGTTAAAATCCTCCCACACCATAAGGTGTATAGGGCTGTACCCATCTGCGTTTCACAGCCCTGGGCCACACTGTGGTGCAATCACTGCAGCAGGGGGCTAGTCCACTGGCAGTGGAGTGTGTTTAACTTCCTTACTGTTTCAAAAGTATGTACCATTTTTATAAAGTCTTTGGTATGACTCAATGCGCCTCTTGTCCAGAGGTGTCCTACCCGGGGCTTGAACCCGGGCCTTCTGGTCCAAGCAATTTGAACCAGATGTGGCTAGTAACAGAAGCGCAGACCACTACACCACAGGTCGGCGCTGAGTTGAGAGTAGCCAGGAATTCATCCTATTCTAGCTCCCGTTTCCTCCCCTGAATCCATCCAAGCAAAATATAGGACTTTCCCGGTTTTTCAAAATTCAGACATATTTCTTCTGATGCAGGCGACTTTTTAAGACTTGTAGACAATCTCGTCAACCGACTCAAAACCACAGCTGAAGTTACTCACGACTGACTCCCAACCGTGGTCTGGAGAAGGTTGGGAGGCTTTGGTCGGCTAGGTGTGACTGGGGCTTTAGCCTTTTCTTGTCCCTTAATGGTTCATGATTGCCACTCAAATTACACTGATTCAATCATTACAATATTCAATCTTCCTCCTACCGGTCCATACAGATGATTGATTATGCATATTTATGGTGACTTAACTCTGGTGCTGACTATTTTACTCGGTAGGTTAACTTAATTTTCAAGTTATTTAGAGCTTAAGTAGAGAGAATGATTATAGAGAGAGGGGCCTAAGTAATGTCGTTAAAGTCAAAGTGGTGGTTCGCACATCAGAGATAACGCACGATAAGGCCGCTAGTGTTCTAAGGGTTGGTCAAGGAGGGATAGTTTGTAAATACAATGTTCATTCGTTCGTTTGGACCCTTGTACCAGCAAGCACACAGGGCAGCAAGTTTTCTTGTTTCAGTAGCAGGGTATATTTTTACAGGGAGGGGTTGCTCGCTAGCCCTTCCCCTTTAACGTGCTCGGGGCACCGTCTTGAGCACAAGACCCCCATTTCACGTCCCTTCCTAAAGACGGGTGCAGCCCCAACCGTGATGTCATATCTAGGATTGAACCTGGGTCTCCCAGGTACCAACATATTGGAACCAGGAGCTCAACTGTGACACTGCTACCAGTTGAGCTACAGAAAAATCCCTGTTTGTAGATATATTTTGTGTTGTATATTCGCATGGCTACGCATCTCATTGTATGCTACATTTTTGTTGTAGTTAATCAAGATAAACTCCACTTACAACTTCGCCATACAACCCTATCATTCCTACGGTCTTACCTGTTCAGCCTCTAACCCTTAGAGCACGAATCCTGCTATCTTTTGTGATCTCCGATGTACCAGCAGTCGTGAAACACACTCACGACTTATGCTTTACGTGCATTATCTTTAATCTCTAGATCCTAAAGAGAGATTGTGCACTCAGCCTGTTCTACGATAGGGCTCAAAATTCATTTTGGGGAAAAGGTACACTGGTGCACCTAACCTAAAAAGCAAGGTGCACAACATAAAAAAAGTGAAGTAAGCAAAACCTACCAACACAGTTTCGAGCTTTGAAGATGAACCTAAATCTTATAGATTCGAAAATCTTAAAACAAATAATATATCAAAGGTATTATTATAATTTCTGATACTTAAAATGTCACGAACATGCTGTATACTAGTGCGCAATGGCACATTTATGTACGTAATCGTGCACAAATATTTAGGTGCACACATATTAAAACAATAGGTGCACAGATGCAATTTTGGGTGCGCAAAAGTTCATGCACGCCAAACAATATTTCGAGCCCCTTAGGTTGTTGATAGAGTGAATACCTTTCTAGAATACTTCAAACTGCTAGATATTGGGAATGAATGTTATTACTAAATCAATGACATTTAAAGATGTACTCGAATATTTCCCTCGGACAATGACATAGAAGAACTTTATTGCGCGACAATTGTATCTGGTACAATGTATGGCAACTTACGCACATGAAAGTTGAACTATTGCTAATAGTTAACAAATACAAAGAACTAGTCTAATCTATGACTAACAGTAGAAACAATCTATAGAACAATGTACATGCTAATGCTCTAGAACAGTATGTTGGTAACAGTATGCTGTGTCATCAGGAATTTATAATACTGTTTCATACATACATTATAAAAAAATGGCACACTCACGTTTGTGTGAGGGGTTCAACCCTTAGTTTCAGGGCACAGGACAGTTCCATACATTTGTAGCGGGTCTTCCTGATCTCCGTTCTCAGCCCAGGTGTGTCGCGCCTCCCGCCGATGTGAGTGAGTAGGTCCCGGTAAACCGCAATCTGTACGTTAAACTCGTGCAGCTCCTACAGAAGTGCAAACAAACAACGTCGATGAATGTAAGACATCCAGGTAATAAGATACGCCAAACAGTTACTCCAGCAACTGGATACATTTTGGAAACGTTTCAGGCAGCGTCCACACTATTGTTAGTAACCGTTGCTTGAGTAACTGCTACCTTGCCTACATACAACCGAGATTGGAATGTCAGGCAACACATGGACAATGTCAATGGTCAAACATAACAGCCAACAACGCAGACGTAAACATTCCACTTTTCCCTTCGCGTGTTTTAAAGACGCTGTACATGATGTACACAGGCTGTGAAATGAGAATAGCTATAGCACAGACCATCTTGTATGTTGTGGGTCTGGTACACGTCCCTTGGAGGCAGTCTGTGCTACGTGGACTGGCCAAGCTGACTGTGTTGTACACAGCACCATCCATTTTAGTCAGAGTGTCTTATCGGAACTTCATCAAATTATCCCGGGGCAAAGCTGCGATGACCTCGTCGATAGGGCCCCTCCACAAATGTGTTTTTTACGAACGACTGATGATGCGACGACCCTCCCCGTCAGAGGTCGTTGCTCGGAGTCAAAACGACATCTGTTGGAATGTGGTTCAATCTTCAATCATGTGGCATTATGCACTTATCAAACAAGCACTTATGAATTAGGTCGTTATGTGTCACAGAAGGGCTGTAGACAGGTCTTCGAAACAACTAATTTCAGTCTCAACTAGAAGTCACTTAGTCTGCGCAAGGAGGTAAACCTCCTTGGTCTGCGTAACGCAAAGTCCACCGTCCGAGGCTGTAATGCCCTGGAGAAGGGAGGGGGCGCCGGATGTTGGACGGGCCACTAAAGGCGATTCAATCAGACTAGAAGTCACTGAACATGCACGTGGTCCACCATGAAGGATCGTAGGAAAAAGGGAGTCATGACAAAAATGGCAGCAAGAGTGTGAAGCCAAAACTGAAAACAATACTTAAGACATTATACTCTAGGGAACAAATCTGCTAAGTATACTTTTAACACAACGTCATTACATGAAATTACCGACCCCATCCAAACTAAAAATTTGGCATAACCTGGTAAGTATGCTGTTACGTTACTCAAAGGGATAGGAGAAGCTACGATTATCACATTCAGGTATTACCCACCTTGAGTGGCATTCTACACATCCTCTTTTCCAATGGTAATTGCGAAAGCGGATTTCCCTGACTCCCATAGCGGTACTGAGTCTCTTGTTAGACAGTGGGAACAACTCTTTAATGGGTGTTGCTCTGTATCTTCGACATGGCCATCTGCCTTCGAATCTGGTGTTAAACACCATGGGACGGCTATCCGATTCAGACCACGATCGCCGCTGTCCTTAATCACTAGAAAGGAGAGTCAACTCCAAGAGTACAGAAAAGTGTCTTTCATGCTAGACCTACTAGCTTGCGTTGTTGAATGGGGCACGAACTTACAGCAAGAAAATTTACATAATATTCGATTCAGACCACGATCGCCACTGTCCTTAATGGCTAGAAAGGAGAGTCAACTCCAAGAGTACAGAAAAGTGTCTTTCATGCTAGACCTACTAGCCTGCGTTTTTGATTGGGGCACGAACTTACAGCAAGAAAATTTACATAACATCCCCTAGCTTTCCACTAGAAGCTGCAATCCCTTAGAGACCAAAAATTTGACAGGTCACTCAACGAATTTCATTGATGAACAACGAATGTTCTAACGTTCTGTGTGTTTTGTTGTCTTTGTAATCATACTTTTACATCTTGCATTATATTCCAATTATAAAACCAAGGGTCAAACAAATCCAATTTTGGTCGCTGTACGGTCGCTCAGGGATCGCCGTCTTGTAGACAGGAGGCCTTAGCACCATAGTTATCATTTGTGATCGGAAGATATCTAGATATGATGAGACGAAGGCTGTATTCAAGGATATAGATTTGTCTATATTGCTTAGGTGTATGAAGTAGGAAAACATAGGTTGTAACTACGTCAGGACATGTTATACAGATATAATATTGTATATTGTCAATATAAAGGGGACCTACGTTTGGTGAGTCTGTTTACACAGAAATGCGAAGAACATGTTGGGAAACGATTTTACACTATTTTGATCAGTCAGAAGAATAAAAAAATTGCCCCTTGCCAGTGGTTGATCCTTGTGATCGGAACATATGATGATACGGAGCATGCACTCAATGATAAAGCGTGTCCGTCATAGTGCTGGCGTAACCTTGGGTACAGCATCAGTTTTAGCACCAAGGGCGGTTCCCATCCAAGGAATTTATCAATAGCGGTTAACGATGAATTCAGGATAACAAATAACGTGCTACGTAGAATCAAAGCCACCAATTACGTTTCACGAAGGATTTACTCACGAGGCTTAACGTTGGATTAGAGTGCGCTGGCTACGATTAACGGTGGATTAGAATAGCTCACTACGCCTCACTGAAAAGGCATTCAGACACTCTGTAGATAATTTAGGATTTAGAAAGCCATGCTTCGTTTTACGCTGAGGTATGGATGATTATCGAACGGCGTTAGAAAGGTACGTATAACTTGCCGTCGTCAAATAAAGAATAAAGCGGCTTGATGAACTGTTCTGGTGCCATCTTAGTCAGGCATCGACACCAAGCTGGTGTGTTACGCCGAATAGCGGTTATACCGGCTATATAGATACAGATACAGACAGATACAACTTGAAACGTATTTGCTGTAGTTCTTTTGTTCATTCGTTCAGACCCTTGTAGTTCATTGGTCGCTTGCTGTTTCAGTAGCGGGGTATATTTTCAAAGGGAGGGGTTGCTCGCCCTTCTCCTTTAACATGGTCAAGGCACCTCCTCGAATACGGGACCTTCGTTTTAGGTCCCTTCCGAAAGACAGGTGCAGCCCCGACCGAGATGTCCCCAGCCCGGCATTGAACCGGGTTCCCCCAGTAATCCTCGGGTCACATTTCCCAGCCGGGACCCGGCCGGGCTGTTTGAGGAAACGAAAAATCAAAATGTATATCAATAAACATGCACACGCTATGTTCTTGAATAATTTTTGGTACGTTTTGTGTTTTTTGTGGTCTTTTATATCATACCTATTGTTCCCAAACACTGCCCGCCCGGGCCCCGGATTGAAAATGTGACCAAAGCATTAGCAACTAATTGTAATCAGAAGCTCAACCGTGCTACAGCTCTGCTACAGGGATACTCCTTTTTAGAATGTGGTGCTATTTCTTTCACGACTCCCACTAGCAGGGCAGACTGATTCCCGCTGTGCACCCATACTGAGTAATTAAGTCAACAGAGAAGGAGTCAGACCGGATGTGAATATGAATATGAATAGAATAAATCTTTATTCCATATCATACACCTTAAGCTTTTGAAAGACATAGTAAATGTGACTTCTCCGTACCTGGCAGTGGCAGAGCAGTGGGTCCGGCTGGTTTTGACGCGTTTTTAGTGTTTTTGTCGGGCTTTCTATTTTGTCCCCCTTTCGTTATGTCACGAACGTGCTTTGGACGAAAATGCCTAAACTGAACACGTGAAAAACCAGCCGGACCCACACCTCTGCTTGAAAAGTAGTGCTATGCTCTATTTGTTTATATGGCCTATTTACGGGGACACTGTCACATGTTGTGGAGAGTCCCAATATGAATTGCAGTGCTGTTTATTTCACGACTCCCACTAGCAGGGCAGACTGGTGATTTTCATCCCCGCTGTGTACCCGTACTAAGTAATTAAGTCCACAGAGAAGGAGTCAGACCGGATGTGTTGTGACGTGAAGAATATTCAACCCGATGAGATTCATCTAACCTCTGCCAACGTCGGTAAATTAGCCCACACAGACCCATACTGTATATCAATTAGCGTGATGGCGGTAGTACCAAGCCATCTGGAGATTTCAGGTCGTGTAGACAGCTGTGCCCATCATCCTTTCTCTTGTGGCGTAGACATGGATGCTACCATAGATGATACTTGTCTTGTTAGGCCCAGGAAAGGTTATGTTAGGTTTCCAGTTACGGTCATGAAAAAAATGTTTGGGTCGAAAGGTAGGCATTTTTTTATTTTCTGATTTCGGCCAAAGTAATAAAATAATAATGTTTTTTATTGGTCAGAAATTACCCGCAATGGCAGCCTTTCTAGCGCTGAATTGATGCAGGGTTTACATGTTTCACATGATACACAACATATACCTAATCTATCCACATTTTGTGGATTTGTCGTAAGGGTCTGGGCGGCTGCCATTCGGCGCCACCAGGTGACCTCAATACGACCTTCCCCAACCGAAGTCAGGTACCCATTTACACCTGGGTGGAGGGAGGAAAGTCGTGTAATTCGAACTCGGGACCTCTTGGTTCTGAGCCGAACGCTCTGCCGTTGCGCCACACGACCCCACAAATACATTTTAATACGTGATGTAAAACTGCATCAGGACATATTATACAGATATGGTATCACGTAGTTTCAACACAAAGGAGACCTACGTTTGGCGGGTCTGTTTACTCAGAACAACGTTTTGATGACACAGAATTTAAGAAGTCAGATAAAAAGTGTATGCCCCTTGCCAGTGGTCAACCCAAAAAAGGCTAGGGTCGGTCAGGTGACCGGGAACACAATATTTTTGCCAAGGCATACATTACACTGTCTGATCGCCGTGACTCCGAGATATGGGCGTATACGAGCCCGCTGATTCACAAGATGATTCAAATTCTGTGGCAGGTGTTATAATAAAGCTCATCCATGCGCTGAATGGTTGATCTAATTTGAGCTTAGGGACGCATTTTAACATTGAAATAGTAGAAGAAAGGTAATGTGTTCTATTTAGTAACAGATTTTTTTTTCAGAAAGTATTTCTTCAACAGAGAACGTTTGGTGTTTGCAGAGCACACGGAACGTTTCCAGCAAGCCAACTTCAGTTCCATTCTTTTTTTGTTTAGTATTTTTTTAAATATTTCGTATTCTTTCATAAACATACAACATACAACATACATGAGGTAACTAGCGCCTTTAAATATTTCATATAATTTTCTGTATACCAATTGTATAAGTTTTTGATCTTTACATTCCATTTAATTGTACCTAATGTAAGCGGACTCCAGGAAGAAACTAGAATGGTGTGAAATTTATGAATATTTAACATTAATGGAGATCTTAATAAACATATAGTATATCAAGCAAACAAACAAACAAGCGTATAGTATGTCAAACAAACAAACATATAGTATGCCATCGTCATTGTAACATATAGAATGCCTACTTCAGTTGTACGCCATTCGATACTTCTTCGGTACCTGTGGAAGAGTGCAAATTCATCTATGGAGGAGATTTTTTTTATTTTCTATTTTTTATTTTTTGCATTTCACAAAATGAACAACGCATAATTGAGAACAAGATAAAAAATAAAGTACAGGAATATAACATAAGCCACGGATCCAAAACAATAAGTAAAGGTGGAACAGAAATGAGCTATAAGTAATAACCATAAAAGTAAGGAGATCTTAGCGATGGTTCTATCTTAGGACGTCATCGCGTTTCAATCTTCAGGTGCGCCTTAAACAGCTGTATTGTATCGTCTTATCAAAGACTGGCTAATCAAAAGGACCAATAAGCAACAGAGTCCACGCTGCAGCTGGGGTACCAGCCTATCACCTTTGTCATTCCACTAACCCCACTGCCGCAACATGGTATCAAGCGCGATAACATGCGATGATGATTGAAATCTTTGCCAGTCTCTTGTGTGCATTCATATCTATTTTTTATTTCTATTTTATTTCTGTATTCTTTTTTTAGGGTAGCTCCCTCAGTAGCTTGGCACTGATTTTCAGGGAGGCCCTAGATACACATATACAAACAATACACTGATATTTACATAACATATATTTGTGCGTCATTACAAAATCGTATCCATACTCATAGTCCATATCGTGCAAGGTCGTAAGGATTGGAGGTCATAACCACACACATCGATATAGTTTGAACCAGAGTTCCACGAACACATTATCTTCGCCAAATAATCAAGGCTTATTATGGATAATGATTCATATAATATTTACATGCTTGAATATCACCCCCTGCAAATTTGATCATACACCATGCCATTTGGAAGTTATGAGGGGGGGGGGCAGTCTAGATAGGGTTAAATCCTTTGGTGGTACAGGACTAGTATATGTGTCTATTGTGCTGATATATGTTAAAACTGGTCATGAAAAATATGGGTATGTTGATATTATATGGGCCACAAAGGTTTGATATTGCAGTGTCGTAAGTTGAAAGTGATGACTGCAACGTTAACGTTGATGCAATTGGCGTGTAATCAGTTATACGATGATTGAAACAAACGGTGTTGCTCACTTTTAAGTTATTTTTGACACGTTTAAAGTAGTACATAGCTCGGTTTTGATGACATTCTCATGGTAGTTTTGTTCGACTCAGTGATCTACGCAGTGTATTTTAACCTTAGATATCCGACCAGATCTTCAACACGCTCCAGGGGCTGGGGATCACCAGAACCGACTGGAGGGTCTATGCCGAGAGCAGACCAGCCTGGCGAGCCCTATGCATGTCTGCAGCCGCCATGCATCAGACACTGATGCCTGCGAACGATTGATTGATTATCCGACCACACAGTCTTACTTAGACTTAGACACTTTAATGTCGTCCGAAACATGAGGCAGTTAGGTAGGCCCAGCAAGATCGGTCACGGGTATTCTCTTAAAGCCCCACTATGTAAGATTTTGGCGGAAAAAATTGAAAATATTCTTGTGAACAAATCTTAAGGTGAATGGCAGGCACTGACATGTACAACCCCTTTTCAGCATACTTTCTTCATTATTTCGTCTATTTTTGGTGTTTGTTTGTGAACTGTGCAAAAACAAAACAACAACTCCCGGACACCACCTCAACTTTTGTAAATAACAACATCCCAGTCCATCCAGCTCATGGTTACTGCTTTGAGTAGCCTCTACTAGGCTCCGTAGATCGCTGGATCGGATGGAATAGAGTGAATAGTATGCTAGGGAGTCGGCTACGGAGAGAGGGACAATACCCACGCCTATTGTCCCTCTCTCCGTAGCCGACTCTCTTAGCATACTATCGAACTATTCACTCTATCTGATCACAATTTCTACTGTTTTTCCAGGCTGTTTTTGAGGCTGAGGCAAAGATGTCCGCAAGAGGGACTTGAAGGCTCTAGATATTGATACGGAGCACTGGGAGGACCTTGCAAGTGACCGTTCCAGGTGGAAATGCACACTGTCCAGACAGCTCAAATCAGGAGAAGCCAGACTGATGCACAGCGCAGAAGAAAAGCGGATCCGCAGAAAAGAGCTTTGCAACATAGCTGAGTCAGCTTACAGATGTGATTTTTGTGGCAGAGACTGCCATTCTCGAATAGGGCTGTTTAGCCATAGTCGATGCTGTAGGGCTGTTGTGAATTAGGATTTTACCATGGTCAATACTGACCGACGGAGGCCATATATTGTATTTTGAGGCTGTGCTTGGAGGTCGCTCTCTCCCACAGAGACTCCACAATGTTTAAACACAAGGATAAACGTCTGTCTTCTATTTCGCTTCAATCGGCCACATCACAGGATGTTTACCGGTCTACAGTTACCCTGGCTATCCATGCGTGACACCGGATACCGGCGTGTGACGTGACCAAAAGAATTCTGCAAATTGGACTAGACAGCCTTTGACGTCACTGTGGCATCGGTTTGTAAACAGGGTTGTTATCGTTTTGCATCTTCCTCATATATCTATTATGACGATTCCGCAAGCCATTTACTGTTTCTAGTTTGCGACTTTTGAAATGAAATACAGGTACTAATGATTTTCAATTAGTAACATGTGTCGTCCTTTTACATAAACCCCTAATGATGATTTATTTTCCCAGGGCAATAAGATATCCCTTTCATTCCTTGGATATCCATGCCCAATGTGCACATGTACTAGTATTAGATGTACTAGTACATGTATTTGCATTACTGTAAATGCATTTAATTTCGCGTGTTTTCTATATTTCGCGGTAGAGAGAAAATGGAGTGTTCGCGGGGGTTTTAAGTTCGCGTTTGAAACAATAGTAGTGGTACAGTCATAGGTGGGCAAAATGTTTCGTGGAGGTTTTAAGTTCGCGTGTTTTTTATTTCAGGGTAGGGAGAAAATGGAGTGTTCGCGGGGGTTTTAAGATCGCGTTTGAAACAACAGTAGTGGTACAGTCATAGGTGGGCAAAGAGTTTCGCGGGAGGTTTAAGTTCGCGCTATAGGTTCACCGTGAACATAAAACCACCGCGAACATTTCTGCATTTACAGTACAGGCATTTACAGTACATGTATTAAATGTTACATTCTTCAGGTGTTGCAAATAGTTACCTATCATTCAACCCGCGAAGGCCACGAAATCAATAAACATCATTACCTTCATACTAGTGTTCGCTTTCCCGCAGACATCACATTTGTAAACATTACATGCACTGGAAACGGGGACTGACTACCCGTGGTTATTTTCTCGTGATTCATACATCATAGCAAGGCTCGAAAATGTTCGTAGGAAGACCACTGCTAGGTCAGCCAACAGTTACTCAAGCAGCTGGATTGAATTTTGAAACAGTCAGACCGTCAGACGTTTCAGACACTTCCGCCAGTGTCTGAAGGGAAAAACTGGAGAACCAGGTTTTATACCAAAACTATGACTCGAAATGTGAATGTTGGTTCAAATGAAGACTAATTCAAGACAAGGTTGTATGTTTATAAGTCAATTAGCTCGTGTTAACGTTGTTTTAGTATAGTTTGTCCGTGGGGAGTGCATTATCCCAAGTGCCTAAAAGTTCAACGCGTAGACCTCCTTTCCTGCTGAGGGTGGGATTGTACCACTACTAGGTCATCAGCTACCGTTTGGTGCAAAGCAGCCGGACGCACAATTCATCAACCAATGTCCATTCACCCACACCTCCTATTCTCCAGTGGCGTTTCCGTGCTTAATTAGCCCAATGGACGGCATTAACTGGAGTGGAACTCCATTGACTAGGTTTGAGATAATCAAGAGGATATAGGAAATGAAATAAATCAGATTTCTCCCATTCGGTTTCATTCTAATCATCCGCGGCTTACAGGATTATGGCGTGAAAGGAAATGATATAATTTGCGTTTCTCAGTCTTTAACCGTTTCTCAGAAACATGGGCTTGAAAGTTCTTGCCCATTGCAACATGAAGTGTATAGAAAAGGTATACAGACAATGCAAGATGACAATGATGACAAATGGAAGAAGTAACTATTCTACTGCTACGGAATACAATCTCAGCTTTTTTGAAAGCAGTGGAAGACGAAGTGTCCCACTTTTTCTGCAATGATTGGGTTTGGGGAAGTTAACAGGGTTATAATCACTTAGATTACTACATTTTTACGAGTCCGTTCCTGTATAATCGTATCTAATATCATTCTATCTCTGATCACATGATATTATCTCAGCTTTTTCGGTAATACCATTTCTTTAAAAGTACGTGTTGTTGTAGGCTTGAGCAACGTTTTTCAATGTTCCGAGTAAAATAATCTGGAAATTTTACGATTTGTTATGAAGAAAAAACGACGATAGTGTGCTTATTAGGTAATAGTCGGGAACATGACGATGACTAGGCGGTTATGTTTTCCATGTGCATAATGATCAAAGCTACAAATGTACGTTCGCACATCTTGATACCTACTAATTGTCTAAAGTTGATTATTAGAAAATGATTTTGTTTAATTAGGCAAAAACATTCATTTTCTAATAACAACAGACAATTAGTAGATATCAAGATGTGCCAACGAACACTACCATTTTATTGCACCGGTATGTACCAAAGTGCTGTATTTTCTCTTTTATTGGGGGCAATAAGACTTGATGGCGTCATCCAAATGATCCAAAAACATTTTATTCAGTATTCTTTCATGCCCGGCTATCAATATAGTTCTTGCTTAATTCATTAATGAGTTATTCCCTTTCACAGTCTGAAGCAAAACCTGCTCCTGCAGTTCCAGCCGCCAGGGGGCCCAAACCTATACCACCTACTAAAGAGCTATCTACCACTCAAAAATCAGTACCATAGCATGTCCAGAACACGAGATATCAAAACAGGAAGTTCTTCTGCAGTACCGTAACAAGCCGCTAGGGGTCCACAATCTAATCGTTTTCAGGTCTCACTAAGAGCTACCAAAATACCAAATATCAAGACAATCCATCCAGGCGTTCTTTAGTTACTCTGGTCTTCTATATACAAACATACATACAAACGCTACCCTCTGCATATCCTTCTTGGCGAAGGTAATGACACAAGGTGATTGACCGTTTGTATATTTGCATATTACATCAACAGCCCAATTTCTATGAACACCTGCATGTAGTTGCTCTTTTGTATGATTTATTTTCTCAATTGCCCCACAATTGTAAAAAATGATATTCGACTCCAAAGTGATTGCCCAGTGACCTAAAAAGGAGAAATCAAATACCAGCCAGGGGCTGTTTTCTGGGTTGGAAAGACTGTGTTGTGACAAATGGCAGAAGAAACCCCCTCTGGGATCCTTAGCCACCCAGACCAGAGTTAGGAAGACATTTTAGTCTGTACACTTGAAGAAGCCAACACGGCGAAACCGGTCGTGGTAACAGGCTGAGTAAAATTCTAAACGGGAACTATGCAGCTCCAGCGGTCTTACTGAGGGATGACTGCGGTGTGAAAGATGTGGGTTAGCTTGAGGAATGAATCCACTCTACTTTATTAGTCTCTACCAGACTAACCGTGTCGGAAATAGAGAGAACATTTGCCGAGGGACTTTGGCCATGGAGGATAACATTCCCATCCGCAGTTAGGGTTGCCTATTGGACCCTCTCTCTGTAGCCGACTCCCTTCATACAATTGACTCTATTTGGCCCATTTCTACTGTTATCCAGCGACCCGCAGAGACTGGTAGAGGCTACTACTTTATACTAGGTTGGAAAGACTGTATTGTCACAACTGGCAGGAGAAACCCCCTCCGGGGTCCTTAGCCACCCAGACCAATCTTACCAAAGGCACCATGTATATTGCTCAGGCCCCAAGGATTTAATTGTATGATTACATTTTCTGGGCACTGCAAAATTGATGTGAGTGTGCGAAAAAAAACTTGGGCAAACAAAAAGTTGCCTTCATTATGAAATCTAAGTGGTCAGAAAGGTTTTACAAATGACTGGACTTACAGAACATGATATATCAAACAACAAATTCTTTGTCTTTGTTCTCCCACATCTTGGAAGACATTGTCAAACTTCGTCAGGGCTCGAAAATAACAAGTGCAAGGAGTAAGTTTACGACAAAATCAGTACGTTTTACGATAGAAAAAGAGGCATTGTGTGACATTTTTTCCTGTTTTTTCTCAATCTACTACATTTCATTGATCATTTTGTAGCTTATCAAGACGATTCACAGTACGGTTACAATCTTTTTTTGGCAACGGACGAAAATTGATGCGTGCGTGTATGTCATCCCTATAATCAAGTCAGCACGACATAAAGGGTTCCCGAAATAGCCGGTCTGATAACCACCTGTGCTAGTGTTTTCTGTGCAACGTATATCTTGCATTGTCGACCAAAAATAGGGTGTGTATTTCTGACACAAAAAACAGAACAAGCTATGATACTCGTTCATTGATTTGTGAAACCAATCGTAGGCGCGAGCAGTAACATTTTATAAGGTACTAAAGCCTCAGAAATACTGTAAATGCATTTTAGTTTGCGTGTTTTTTATTTCGCGCAAAGGCGAAAATGGAGTGCTTGCGGTGGTTTTAAGTTTACGGTAGCGCTGTAGGCACATACTGCTACAGTATTGGACAAGAATATTCGCAGCGGTTTCAAGTTCGCGGTAAAACGGTCGCCGCGAAAACCGCGAACATAAAACCACCGCGAACATTTCTACATTTACAGTATAGACCAAAGCTGTCAGAATGGCTTGGCATTTTCTGTTATACATACATATCGGAGCTAAGGGCTTGGTTTATGCTTTTGTACTGTCGTTCCTGCTGTATTTGAAAGCTGTCTCCTTTATGCTCGTGTCTTCAAAGATATAGTTGAATCAAACGCTGGCCTCGCGTCTCTTTTAAAACTACAAAGGATGGCTATTGGATATAAACATGGTATTCGGCTGGAAATGGCAATAGCCATGGAAAGGGCTTACAATTTGGATTGGGAATGCACAGTTCGTACTTTTGAATTTTTCACATCCTTTGTTCATCCGTTTGAAATACATCAGATTCGGTCGGTCTATGAGGCCTTCATGTAAACGACTTTTGAGTTTGAGCATTGTAACTTTCATGTTTCGACATGTTATATTGCAGTCAGTGGCAAATGATTGTAGAAAAGACGATTATCCATATTTTAGACAATAAAATCAAGGTAAGTATGGGAAAAATGAAAGTATTAAGGACATGAAACGGAAGGCGGGTGTAACAGAAGCGGTTAGTCCATGGAAGTGGTTACAACATGGGAAGTTGGGATTTCTAGGCCTGTATGTTCGCGCAAAGGCCGGGATTCCAGTCACCGCCGTCGTATTTTTCGTCTTCGGTATACCGCAAAGACAATCAAAGCAATCAGTAGTTCTTATCTACTGTCAGAGTATATCATTGAACCAGCTATGCACAACGGAAAACATCTAAACACGGCGGTTCCGCCATTCAACAACAGAGAGTCTGATTTGAACAGATGCCGAACATTCAGCACCAAGGACGGCGTGCGGCTGAATGAAATTCATTTCACCCGTTTTTACTCCAGGACAGCTGTGAATTCTAAGGTTAAAAAAAGAAGTATGAATGTTGATGTGAGCAGGTGAAGTGTCCAGGTGCCGAGAGTTCAGCACTAAGGACAAAGTGCGTCTACCACATCAGGTTATCGCGCGCGCGGAGAATAAAATTGAACAACATTTCACTCGTTTTTACTCCAGGACATCTGTGAATTCTAAGGTTACAAAAAGAAGTATAAATTCTGTTGTGGGTAGATGAAGTGTCCAGATGCCGAGAGTTCAGCACTAAGGACAAAGTGCGTCTACCACATCAGGTTATCGCGCGTTCCGAGAATAAAATTGCACAACATGCCATCCTTTTTACACAAGGACATCTGTGAATTCTAAGGTTATAAAAAGAAGTATGAATTTTGATGTGGGCAGTTGAAGTGTCCTGATGCCGAGAGTTCAGCACCAAGGACGGCGTGCGTCTACCACATCAGGTCATCGCGCGTGCAGGGAATAAAATTGCGCAACAGACCGTCCGTTTTACACCAAGACATTTGTGGATTCTAAGATGTTCCTCCTTTGTTGGTTCTAAGAAGAAGTCTGGATTTTGGTGTGGGTACTTGAAGTCACCGTAGACATAATGGTGCGCGGAAAGACATCTCAAGTTACCCAAGCATACATCCGTATAATGGCAGCGATCGACGCTTCAAAGACATTTCCAGACAGTAAACATTGAAGAAAGTATGGCATGTCTGGCTCAGTCTGTCAGACATTGTTTTCTTGGCCTAGTAATGTATTCGCCGAAATAGATCTGTATTAAACCTCCTTGGCTGAAAGTAGAGCGAAATGTCAGTACCACAATTACATTGATTAGTTCACTGATTGGATGACAATACACGCGTAGAATATCATATCATCATAACTCCTGGTGATATTTTCTGTGCAGCTTTTTGTTCGGTAGCCATGCTTGTAACCGTAAATGCAGAAATGTTCGCGGTGGTTTTATGTTCGCGGTTTCCGCGGCGACCGTTTCACCGTGAACTTAAAACTACCGCGAACATTTTTGTCCAATATTGTAGCAGTATGTGACTATAGTTCTGCCGCGAACTTAAAAACCACCGCGAACACTCAATTTTCGCCTTAGCGCGAAATAATAACCACGAGAACTTAGATGCATTTACAGTACTAATGTCCTGTGGTAAGGGTCATTACTTTGAAAGATTGTACATAAAATATGAAGGAAAGTGTTAGAGCCTCCTGTTTCCTTTCCGGCTTTCCAGTAAGCTTGTCTGATCTATGGAGAGCGACGGAGGATGAATGTCCACGTCACATGTATATCAGATCAGCAGTCCTTGAGTACCGAATTTCAGCACAATTCAGCCCGTATGTCTATTATTTCTCCTGTGATTCTCTGGATTGAGTCAATCCGTCTTGATTCGGTTAATCAGCAATCGATCTACGTGCGATGGCACCGCTGGACCACAGTCCTCACAGAAACAACGTGCCAGTCACGGCCCGTCTATCACCCGTGGTTGATATTCAACACAGGAATAGACACGCAGGATAAAAATAGCACAGCGCATAACAAGATCAATCCCGCTACAGACCCATAAAAGAGTCGTTTCTCTTTCCCTGCCAATGGAAATGTCATGGTGCGAGATGGTTGTATATTTGCTAGGGTTGTGGATTATTCCGTAAATTAAATAGCTCACGGTTGGACCGTTCTTTGGCAAAAATCCAAACTGTATCGCAATCAGTCTTACGCACTTATGTTACTTACTATCAATCTCGTTTCGCGCAAGGTGAGGTATATACACGGTGAAAAATCCCCTGTTACTTCTACTACCGGAAACCTTTTGTGCTATATTTCTACGAGATCCTTTCAAATTAGATTATATGAACTCCCAGAAGGCTGCCAGCTTACGAGCAAAGTGAGAGGAGGGTCTTCAGGGTTATCTTACATCCTCTTAAGCTAATCGTGTTTGGGTCACGTTAGATTTCTCCGTTTTTATCGGAGATATGCCACAACAAGGCCTGGGAATTCTCAGTCAGGAGAGGTTTTATGGATAGGTTTGTTCGGAATTGAACAGGGGATGTTGGGATGCCCCTCTCGCCTGTTTAGTAGATAAATTGATAAACGGGATGCGTAGATGCAGAGTGATGAGCAAAGGAACGGAGACGTTTTCATCGATTGTACTGAAGCCAAGACAACCGCCATGTGTTGTCTTTTCATTTCCCGTTCCTTGTTGTGATTCTGCGCTGATGTCATGCATGTAAACAGTGCCTTGCTTCGCTTCTAATATATCGTACGTGTTCTGATGTGGAACTACACCTGTACCCACCTTGGTTTTCTTGCTTGTGAGTGGTTCGGGTGAATCACGGGGTTCGAAGGCCGGGGAGGTCGCCTGGGGTTGGACGCTGTTCTTCCTCCCGAAGCGCAGCGCTAGCACGTTCGGCGCCGTGCTCATTCATCCGCCGTCAGCGTCACCGTCAGGTCGCGCCGAAAATGCTCACAAGCCCGGGCAGGCAGCGGACATCTTGGTATCGTTACCGATGAACTGACAAGCAAGGGAGGGAATGTGTCTGTTCCCTTTTCCTCTCGGCGTGTTACCGTGATGGAGCATGCAGCCAACGCGTGTGTCACTCCCTGCGCCCCGACTGTGTGAAGGCAGCTTCGGCAGCGCTCGCCCACCCATCCATTCCGCAGAGGTCACCAAGCCGCGCCTCGGGCCAGAGAGACTCCACCGTGTTGCTATGGCAACCCTTCCGTTGCTAGGATAGGCTGCCTCTTTGGTAGAAAAGGCTCATTAGCGACAGGGCTGACTCTCTAAGCGGCACTCTTGTCCCTAACAAAGCGCCAGTTGGGGCACAATTGACTGAAGCAATGAGACGTTGGCGTTCCATGGGAACACGAAATAGCTCACCTAATGAGAGGATAGCTGTTAATTGCACGCGTACATGAATAGATATGTCGGAATATCAAAATATGCATCGATTATATTCATACCGTTCTCTCGCCACGGGTCAGAAAATGCTAACCTGTTAATGTAGCAGTGCCGCGCAACCTGGCGTTGGCTGTACTTGGTTGTCACGAGTCGCATTCATCATTTTCCCTGTAATCTCTAAGCAGATGTGAGCGGTTGTGTTGGTCGAGAGGAAATGCTCAACTTAAAGACATGCAAACGGGCGAAAAAAAGTAGAAACGCGAACTAAAACTAAAGATCTTGGAGAATTTTCCTCGCTAGATAAATTTCTAACTGGAGAAGTAGAGAAGACATTCATGCATTGTCAACTGTAAATGAATTGATAGTGATAACGCAAATTTGAAAGGTCACTTTTATTTGCCACGTTTCCAAGGGAATGTAATGCGCTTTCATGTTTAATTTGTGTGTTCGAGCAACAACTCCGGGAGTAAAACCAAAAGACATGAACTTCCATTTGCACCCCGATCGTAATGTCAGTTGATGGATCCTTTGTACTCGTACCTGTCAGTAGTGTAATGGGCGGTGAAGTTCTTTTTAAAATCAGTCAGTATTGACTGTTACTTTAATCATAACAACGCTTCATCTGGACGTTGTTAGAATTTTAAAACCGTTTGTAATCATGTATTAATGTCCATGAATTAGGAATCATATATCTACTGTATGTTTAAGCGATTTTATGTAACTGTTAATTCAATGGCAAGCCATGTAAGTATTGGCGCAATTCATGTGGATATATTTGATTTACATTAATGTCACATGCAATGACAATCAGAATAAATCTGAATCTGAATCTGATTGCTCAACTAGTTATCAATAAATCAATAGACTGTTATTCTGATCGAAGTAATGGTTGTCTTTATAGTTGAATCTGATTATTTGCATGAAATGATAAGCATTCGGTTTTGAGTGTGGATGTAAAAAAATGACTTTCCTCAAACTCAATCATGAATATGCGGATGAGTGGTCTTCGTCTAAGGGACCTACTAATTATCGTCCGACTTATTCAAATCGTTATCATATGTATCTTGAAAACACGCCTGCGAAGCCAAATGTGTAACCCATGGGAAGAAATATCAGCTCTTAAGGGACAATACATGGTATGCAACTTTTTCTCCCTCTGTTCAACGCCGTGTGAGCATATGCATCATTTACACTGAGGTCTATGATGAAGAATTGATTTATACAAGGGTGACCTATTATCGTCCACCTGAGTCTTTGTCCTTCTGGTGCTCTACATGATGACATAGATCAGAAGCTATGTAGAACTCATTAGCATTGTTATAGGCGAAGGCATATATGTCTTTATATTTAGTACTGCTTAAGAACTTGCCATACATTGTACCTGTTACATGTATTGTTCAATAAAGATTCGATTCGAATGTAAATAAATTGTCCAAAGCAGTCTACAGACAAATGATAGTAAAATCACTATGTTTGTCCCACCGCTTGCATGACGGGGTAGAACAAAACAATGTAATGCAGTTAACATTAATGATTTAATTTCACCAACTCTGAGTGGTACTTGATAAAGACATCGCAACAATATTTTGACGTGCGAAAACAAAGTGTCGGAGCAGGGGGTCGTCATTAGTATATTAATCCTTCTTAAAGCTAGTATGACCCAAGTGGACAATGATACATAGTGTACGACACTCGGTAACGCTACCTTACTAGTATAGTAGTTCTCCCACTGACAATAGATAAGGCCATGCTGATTTGATTACTAAGTATATGGATCATATGGACGCGCGCATCAATTTTTGTCCGTTCCCAAAAATAAAAAGAGAAAGTTTTCGGTAATATCGTAAATTGTAAAAAAAAAACAGCTGCAAAATGAGTAAATATTTGCTGAAAATTGGAGAAAAAAAATCAGAAAACGAATACTAATGTCGCAAAATCCCAAAGTCAAAGAAGAAGTCTGGAAAGAAAGAAAATGAAGAACCTATATTTTGCTTTACCATACTCTGTGTTTAATGTTTTGATCATACTTCCTGACCACGTAGATTGTAACGTTATAATGAAGGCAACTTTTTTTTTGCCAAACTTTTCTTTTTATATTCGCACGCTCGCATCAGTTTTGGAGTCCCCGGAGAATGTCATCCATATAATTAAATCAACATGGCCTGATTTGCTTTTCCTGAATACCTTCCCTCCCCTTGCGCCGAATGGTACAACCCAAAACAAGTATGGCGGAACTTGTCCAAAACTCCCGGCCGAAAGTCGGAGTCGGTGTTCTGGTGACCAGCCTCCGGCACCCAGGCTGTGTTGTTGTCGGTAAGAGGAAGGGGGCAGCCGGTTCGGGAACTTATGCACTGCCTGGTGGTCATCTGGAGTTCGGGTGAGGACACTGGGACAGATAAAATAGCTACCAAGGGTTCTGACATATTGGCAATTCATTCATTCTGAAGACAAGTACCGTGTTTGCCATTTGATTTATGTAGAGAGTGGCCACATATTCTGATTTTCAGAGACATTACAGAGAGCTATAAGAATCTAGAATCAGTACAAGGTCATCCAAGATATAAAATGTGTTTTAAAGGCATCCAGAGCATTTTATGAGGCTTGAAAATTCAATAAAAAAAACTCCATGGCCAATTTCTATTCATTCCTACAATTAGTAAGATATTGTACTCAAAATTTGTTGTTGTTGTTGTTGTCCTTACTTATCGCTAGACGTGGTCTCTTGGTGCTGGGTTTCACTTGGTTCAGTTATGAGTTAATTGTCTCTCTAGGTATTATCAACATCCCTTTTCGGGTTGGTGGAAAGACCTGTCCAGTCCGGTCAGCGGAAAAAGCTGTCCTGTCTGTTTAGACAGGTTGAGCCCCCTGGCAGAAAGTGATAGAATTGCAAGCAGTCTGATATGTATCAGATTTGCTGTATATCTCAACATGAAGTGCACTTATTGGATACATGGGGGTCTGCAAGCAAGTCTCATTGTTTATGTCGCATTCAGAAAGATTCGTGACAGTTTTTTCAACCTCCTTGGCGACACTGCTACCTATTAAACTAACTCATCGCAAAGCATAAGTCTTGAAATGACTTAGGAATGATTGCGTGACTGTACACTAATTTTAAGCTGGCTTGTCCCTGAACAGTGGGGACCCATCATGCATGGCGTAAATACAAGCCCGTAGGCAGGGGGAGTTCGGAGCCTTAAAGGCAACCTAAGCAATATTAGGGCATTGAAAGTCGTATTTTCAAAATCAATTTTCTAGTGATTTCTATCCATAGTAACTTTGAATAACACTATGCCATTGCATATCGACCATCATGGAGCAAATATGCAATGTCGTTGTGTGGTGGGAACTAATTGAAAATTTGAGCACTTGGAGGCCAGCCATTATTTCAAAATTGTTGACAGAAAATGGTTGGGGCTGGATTCTGGGTTGATTTTTGGGTGGTACCAATAAATAAGATACTCCTTCTGCGACTTCTTGCTGCACTCTTTTTAAACGCCCAAACTTGCCAAAGTATGAAATAATAATGCAAATGTGCTAATATGGGGAAGTAAATGTCAATTTCATACAGGTTTCCATATCCAGAATATTTCCAGTTTTACCCCCTGGAATCGCTCAGGGCACCTTTAAGTGGAAGTAGTGTTCCAAACGTCATAACCTGGCGGTCTTACAGTTACCCCACATTACCTGAAATCGCATATAACTTTCATGTGTAGTGAGGAGTGGGCAGAATGCGCGTCCAGGGAAGTGCTAGAAGAGACTGGACTGAAACTGAAGAACGTCAGATTCGCTACGGCTGTCAACGGAATAAAGTTGTCTGAGAACTACCACATCACCATCTTCATGCAGGCAGAGGTGGACACTAGCTACCAGGAAGAACCGGTCAACCTAGAACCGGATAAGTGTGAAGGTGTGGGTCATCTTTGACTTTGATACCATTTAATCATTCATTTCATCACTAAACTTGTGTGTCTATATTAGGCCACAGCAAGTAATTTTTATGGATGACATCAGCGCGTTCATTGATTTTCGCCTGATTTGGAAATAAAAAACAAGAAAATTTTATTGCCCTCCGACGGTGGTCAATATGCCAAAAATTGGCAAATATGTCGTAAACGTTGACAGTCTAAGGTGTTTCATTGCATGTGAATACCCAGTGTAGTTCCTGCCCATGATGGTATAATAACAAGCTGTTTTCTGCATTTGTTCTAGCAAGGACATTATATAAATCATGGGGGGGGGGGGGCTTCTAGTTAATTGAGCTGTATACACAAGGTGTTTCATCACGTATGAATACCCAGTGTAGTTGCCTCATATGATGGTACAACAAGCTCTTTTCTGCATTTGTTGTAGTTAGTCTATTGAGATGTATACACATCTACAAGGACATGTTTACTGTTGAATCAAGGAGGTTTTAATTATATATGAATGAATACAGGACTAATACATTGGGTGAATACAGGACTAAAACTAGTAAAAGACCTGTTGGTCATGATATCATATTTCGTCGCCTCAATTCTTGTTTAACAAGAATAATGATCTCAAAATTTGAAGATATAGGAATCTTGTTTTTTTTTGGCCCGCCTTGTTTTTTTTTGCCCTATCTCAATAATTTTGGAGTCTGCGGAGGATGTCATCCATAAAATTTGCTTGCTGTGGCCTTATATTCTAACCTAGAACCAAATAAATGCAAAGGTGCAGGTCATCTTTGATACCATTCAATCATTTGTTTCATCACTTGTGCATTCATATTACATTCTCGACCAATAAAACAAATTTACACATATAGTGCACTGGGTAGCAAAAGGATCAATCACAAAAAGGAAGATTGAGACAAATAAAAAATTGACAATTAAGTGACATTTAATGATTACCTTCGCTGAGAAGGTTATGTTTTTTTGATGAAGTAATTCAAAGAAGATCCCATGATTGTGACTTCTATCTTCCAACTAAAGCACCAGTATCTTCCTAGCCTGGTACCGTCTTAGTGAGTATATGATCGCTCTCACTTCATCACTCACTAACCACCATAATGATTGTTAGCAAGCAAATCAGTGGGACCAAGCATAAACTCATGAGGATGGTACAAAAAACATGTACATAGGCTTGTATCTTTCTAATCTATTAAAAGGTACATAAATTCCTATACAACTCCTCTTATCACCTATAGCAGTGTTTCTGTCATACACTTCCTATAATGTCAGAAGCTTTTCTAATTGCAAGCAACAAGTCTGTATCTCTTTCAGCATATAATGTAAAGAAGGGAATAAGTTACACAGACTTTAGCTAAGTCTCTGCTAGACTTCATGGGTTGCTGGAAAATAGTAGAAACTGGCCAGAGGTATTAGCGGGTCATAGAGTTAATCTCCAAGCAGATCTACACGGTGCTAAAATCGTACAAGCTAGCCAGAGAAGCTCCAGTCAGCCAGAGAAGTTGTCAGGCACGGATTGCCAGTTGGATAGGTCTTTGCAACCGTTGGGTCTGCTTGGAGACTACCATAGAGTTACAATCCACAACTAACAGACAAATCTGAACTTCAACAACCAGCCAAGCAATCTGATAAAATGCTCTCCCTATTTTCGCCAGTTTGTACAAATCTTTTTTCAGTCAGCCAAGAGGTCTAGTAGAGACTAAATGCAGATGGCAAATCTGATGACAGTGTTCCAGCTACAATCTTCTCTCCTGTTTTAAAACAATTCAATCTCTCTACAACTGGATAAGATTCAGAGATTTTTCCATACGTTTTGAGTGACAGCCATCACCTTTCTTCAGCACCACTAGAAAGAACTTTCAGAACAAATAAATACTAGTACATTTAACTGGACAAACGGACTGAACATATCAAAGTCACTAGCTTGATAGGATTGTATGCACAGTAGTAGTATTTATTTGTTCTGCCAGTTCATTCTATTGATGCTGAAGAAGAGTGATGGATGTCACTCAAAATGTCTCGAAGTAGTCTTCTAATCTTATACAGTTGTGGAGATACAATTGTCTTAACCCTTAAGCTGCCAGTTTTTTTAGCCAAGTAAAAATCAAAAATGTTTGACCCCTGACCTCCCTCACGAAACCCGCGAAACAGCCGGCGGCCCTAACTCCCAGGCTTCGAGCGCTACACGCACACAAAGCTGTTTTCTTCTGGGGAATACCCTATCCCGGGTGCAGCACACAAGGCATGTTTCTGTATCCCTGATAAAACCGGGACTGGCAGCTTAAGGGTTAAGATATTATTTACCTGGATGTCGAACATTCATAAACAATCCTCCTGTTTCAGGATGGGACTGGTATGCATGGGACAAGTTTCCTGACCATGATCAGCTATTCCGACCTCTACAGTGCTGCAGAGAAGAAGGTTACAACCCTTTCCATACAAACAACAGATGACGACAGGATTTGTCTGCCATTTCGTCAGATTCTGGAACTCGTAAAGTTGTTACAACCTTTCAATGATCAAGTCTTTCAGAAATCAATTCAAGATAAGATTTTAGAGGATGTCAAGTTGCTGAACCTCTCGATCTTGCCTTCCGAAGAGGCAAGCAAGGTTCTGACAATATCCTTAGGAATTCCATGATTATTTCAACAATATCTTTGGTAGCAAGCTATCAATAGAAACTCTGCATGGTTCAATATGACAACTTTTTGGGTACTTTGTTAAACCAAGGAGGTTAAAAGTTAAACATTATCCAAGTAACATATGACAACAAATATTACCTATTAGTCTATGAAGAACAAGAACAAAATTTTCTTTTTACATCTACAGTATAATATTTATGTAAAAATCTCCTTTTCCAAAAATACAATCACCTTCCCATCCTTTACTTGAAGTTTACATCATTGCAAAGACTAAGACTACAGAACAGAATGTGATATGTAAATATTAGCAATGGCTAATGATACATGTATCAATTATATCCAAAGCAACACAAACTAAAAATAACTTCTATAGGAATAACGTCTATGCCTCTAATTACATTATACTACTAGACTAAAGAAAAATGCACAAGGTCACTTGGAGATCGGATGGAACTAAGTTTCCAGCCGATTATAATAAAAAATATCTACTTTACTTTCAAGGCACACCACATGATTTGTCAATCAATCACTCCACATAGCACACGTACTAAAAGTTTGAAATGGTATATTAAAGGGCATTAGACACCAATAACATCAAAATGAAGAATTTTCTGAAATTACATAAAACATAATACTACTGTTTCATAACAGAGAAATTTTCACAAAATATTCACACTTCGAACGTTATTGAACGTTAGAAAACGTTATTAAAAAAAGTGGGACACTTCGTCTTCCACTGCTTCCAAAAAAGAAGTCAAACCCAAAAAGCGTAGATTGTATTTCGTAGTAGTTTTTAGAATAGCCATGTGTTCTACTAGTCAACATTGTTAACTCGCACTATCTGTACAGTATACCCTTGCTATGTATTGTTTCATGTTGCAATTAGCCCTCGGGCAAGAACTTGCAAATAAAATTATTATTGAACGTCGAACCATCAAAACTTTATACCTCCAGCTTTTGATTCTTCCCACCAGGTAATTACATTAATCGGTGACTTGCACAGTCGTGACGTCACAGTGAACACGGCAGCCGATTTGGAACTTTGCACTACGGCTCGGAAAGGAACGTTATTTTTACAAGCAAACAAAATAGATATTGTTGTGTCCTTTAATTGAATGTTATCACCATAATTAAGCACTGTTAGCTCATCAAATCATGTTTTTCGCAAGCCGTTGTGTAAGGTTCCGAACCGGCTGCCATGTTCATTGTGATGTCATGATGGGGCATTAGTCACTGATTAATGTAATCACCTAGTGAGAAGATCAGATAAGAATCAAGAGCTGGATCCATGAAAGTATGGTTTCTGATGGTTCAATGTTCAATAACATCAGAAGGGTGTGTGTTTGTTTAAAACGTTTATATTCCTTGAATGATGCTACTCCTATGTCAGATAATAAGAAACTGTAACAGTTGTATTTTGGTGTCTTATGCCCTTTAAATGATTAATAGTTACTTCACATACATGTACAGCTTTAGTTGTTGCTGTGTTGTGAAGAAAGGCAGTATCTGAAAGTGGCCTGCAACTTTCAGAAACCCTGGATAATTGCATGATGTGATGGTGCCGTGTTAAAATGGTTTGACTTGACTTGGTTTCTTCTTAGTCTCTTGTAGGCAATATCCTGCAGATTCTGTGAACAGAAAAGTACAAAATGTTTTACAGTAAAGTGCTGGGACCAATCCTTGTCTGATACATGTACGTAAGAACAGAAAAAAGAACTTGTGAGGATATATTGAGTGATTTTAGGCTGCCAGAATCTCCGAGCATGTACATGTATGCTATATAGTAACAGTGGGGTCGTGTGGCGTAACGGCAGGATTTTCGACTCAGAACCAAGGGGTTCCGGGTTCGAATCCCCTGCTGCCACCAATCTTGTGCCTTTGGGAAAAAAGGCACTTAACACGATTTTCTCCACTCCACCCAAGTGTAAAAATCGGGTAAATTATGTGTGTGGGTCATGACATCAGCAATAGCTGCCTGTGTCCCACGTGTATTGCACTGTTGCAATTCCAATAAATCCAAATCCAAATATAGTAACTTGCAAACTACCAGGCTCTAACTAAACTTTGATGGCCATTATGAGATTGTTACAGTCTGAGATAAAATGTACCTTTCTCAATCTTGTCGGGGGAAGTTGGCGGGTCCCGGGAATCCTGGCAAGGACCACAACCTAGGGACACAGTTTTGTTTGTAAGTCTGTTTTATTTACTTAATTTTCAGACAACTGGGTTTCCCATACTCTGTTGAAATGTTTTTCAAGGGGGCCCAGTCCACAAAAACGCATAAAATCTTCAACATTCTGTAACAGATTGTAACACAAGTAACAGGGGGTATTGCAAGCATACATTATTAAGTAACATGTAAGTTTTCCAACATAAGTTACACATACAATGTAGTACAATAAACTCACTCACTTTGAATTGAGTAGAAATACATATAATATACAAAATGAATAGTAAAAATAGGTGCTTCTTTGAAACCAACTGGAGTTCTCTCCAAGTAGAGGAATGGCTCTGGCTAGTTTTTGACATGTTTTTAGGTGTTTTTGTTGGGCTTTCTATTTTGTTCCGTTTTCTTTATGTCACCAAGGCATGGCTCCTTGGCTAGGAGAGTACAACTGGAGTATGTGTCTGTCTTGAATTATCCTTACCCTTGTGAGCCTGTCCACAGTTTTCCTGCATGGGTGTGTAGTCAGAGTTTTCAATTGCTACCTTCGGGACGGTCTCTTCAGTGGGCAGACGTGGTGTGTCTGGCATGTTGTCTGTCCCTGACGTCAGCTGCTTTGACTTTGACAGGTGTGGTATGTCTGGTGGCATGTCGACTGTTCCAGACTTCAGCTGCTTCAAGGTGCGCAGGATCACCCTGGCCAATGTGTGATCCTTAGCATCTATAAGGAGGAAGGAAGCACTTTGTTGAACGGTTGTATCCTATCCTTTTTTACTCAGAGCCTCCCTAGCCTGTGTTACACATCTCTCGCTGTGAGATGTCTCAAGACCTGTGGATTTAAAAAAAAAAGTCTACTAGAAGTTGATTTAGTCTAAGAGCTTCCCCATCCGTACACATTGCACAAAGGCGCACAAGACATGTACAGTTTTATTGCACACAATCTCATCCAGCGTGCTGAAAGTTTGCTGGATGTCCACTAAACTAATATAAAATAATAATAATGGTTTTTATTGGTCAGAAATTACCCGCAATGGCAGCCTTTCTAGCACTGAATTGATGCAGGGTATTACAGGTTTCACACAATACACAACATATATAAAATCTTATCCACACTTGCATTTTGTGGAATTGTCGCAAGGGTCTGGGCGGCTGCCATTTGGCGCCACCAGGTGACCTCAATACGACTTTCCCCAACCGAAGTCAGGTACCCATTTACACCTGGGTGGAGTGTGGAAAGTCGTGTAAAGTGCCTTTCCCAAGGGCACAAGATCCGTGACATGACAGGATTCGAACTCGGGACCTCTTGGTTCTGAGTCGAACGTTCTGCCGTTGTGCCACACAAACTCACTAAATTTAAATTTAAAATGTCCACTAAACTAATATGAACACACCAATACCACAAGCAAGAGGAAGGTTGATACCTGTTATGTCCAGTGGCACCAGGACGACTCTATCCCTGCATTCAGGATCATCATCTATGATGTTCTTCAGGGTACAGTACAGCAGTTTCACCTAAGGTGATAACATGATAAAGAAATCAAAAAGATTTTTAAAAGATGAATTAAGGACTTCAAAAAGCACTCAGCAGAATGCAAAAAGCTGACTATAAGGCCCACTTTCCACTAGCCAGCACTCGCTGAGCAACCATTGAACAAACAAAAGTGGATTTGTGTGACCCTTGTTTTAATGATTGGAATGCAAAAGTATTACATGTGTATTTAAAAGGCAACAAAGCACACAAAACGTTTTTTAAAAGAACTAATTGTCTATGAGATTTGTTCTGTGATCTTGCAAGTATTTAGCTGCTCAGCAGTTGCAGCCTCAAGTGGAAAAGGGGTGTAAGGCACTTCCCTGATACATGGCATCATCATCCAAGCAATGTTTAGAATATAAAGTACAATGTAAGGACCTGAAGCAGTTGGCAGAATCGACAAAGCATTCTTAGTGATCTGACTAACCTGTTGTTCCCTGGCCTCTCTACTGAAGCCTTCGCAGGCCGCAGCATGCTGCATGTCGTAGAGGGTTTGGACGTTTGTGGCATACTCCACAACACAGTACTCTGACTGTGAACAGACACAGCACTGATTATGGCAACTTCGTGTGGTGTACAATGCAAGAAAAACATGGCACAATCAGAAAGAAAGACATTATTTCCTTCGACTTGATTTGAAACCAGACTGCAAACTTGGAAAACGAATTTGGTACAGTTCAACCCGATATCATTGTTTTCCTATCATATGATTATAAACAAGCTTATTATATCATACTATAATATAAAAGTATTTAATGATCTAGTAATAAAACTCTAAAACAGCCAAATAACAGTTACTAAATGCAACTGGATAAAACTTTGAAACAGACGTTTCAGATAGCATCCGCTATCTTTCGTCAGTGACTAAATTCATGAGGTCCACCAACTCTAAAACAGCTTCATTTAGTCACATGTATCTAAGTTTAAGCTACAAAATACTTCTTTCACAAGATAAGTTCTAACGTAAAAACTTACAAGTCCAGTGTCTGGATCAGTGATGCAGTGCACATCATTTTTGTACACCCTATCCTTGATGCCGGCCCGGTCCGTTTTAACAGGTTGTAGGCCTTTATCGGTACTCAAACCAGCAGTAACATTCTACAGAGAAAAAAAAATGGTTAGGGTTGTTAACTTAGAATCTTAAGGTTCTGGGTTCAGTGTTGTGCTCTTGAAGTAGACACTTTACACCTATTCCTTACTTGTCTCAGGTGAAAATGAGTACCTAGCTTTGGTTAGGGACATCCTCTCATATGGGATGTAAAGCCGGAGAGCCACATCTCAAGCACATAAAAGAACCCACCACACTTATCAAAAAGAGTAGGGGTCCTTCCCAATACACCCCGACCAATCAAATCACGTGAATCGCGTTGAAAGTCAGATTCGTATCAGCCATTTCCCGACAAATTCCTTTCTAAGTTGCGTTAATGACTGGAAGGTGTCAGCTTTCCAGAGATGTTTTCAGATTGGCAATTTTGGCACTTTGGAAGTAATAGAAAGTGACCGCGATTTAACGTTTAAAGAAAAGTAGTAGAAACTATTTTTTTGTAAACGTTAAATCGCGGTCACTTTTGATTTGTCGGGAAATGGCTGATACCAATCTGAGTTTCAATGCGATTCACGTGATTTGATTGGTCGGGGTGCAATATGATGAATGGATGAAACCTTACACAGCAATGCACTTATTGTACAAAACTGGTGTGTTACACCTAAAGGCAGTTTACCTGCCATGCAACAAAAACTAACAAACCTTGATGCAGGAGTCTTCATCCGCCAGCTTTGCTCGGACTTCACATTTCAGAGGAATCAGAACCAGCAGCCTGCGAGCTGAGGAGTGGATCTTTGTTTTCCATGCTGACTCCTCAATTCGCTCACCAAGACCTAAGAAATGTACGGTACAAGTCAAACAAGGCATTCCTATCCCAAAAGTGACGATTTGAGCGAAGGCTCAAATATGCTAATTAGCCGTTCGAACCCTAGCTCACGTGATCAGTAGACACGTCATCCACGCCATAGCCACGCCAGCGTGCTAGCAGTAACACGGTTCGAATTTCTGAGTGAGTTTCTCCGTTATAATCTCCGCCTTGTGCCCTTTACTCGACCATGGTGAGACGGAAACGATGCCCAGGTTGCGGCGAGGAGTTGAGTCTGCACCCGAAGGGTAAAGGGAGTAAGCATTGTGAGGGGATAGACCTTCCTTCCGAGCGGGTCAAGGACCCTCCCCCACCACATGGCCAAGAGAAGGACAACGTGAAGGACTCGCCGGAGGAGACGGAGCCGCCGTCGCACGAGAGCGCCACTGCAGAGCTAGAGAAGAAGAAGGAGGCCCTGCTCGAGCGGCTGGCTAAGGTAAAGTTGGAGAGTGAGGTCGCCGCCTTGGAGGACGAACTCAAGCAAGCACAAGCAGCTATGGCGGCCCGCGCGACCATTACCGGGAAACCCCTACAAACCCCTAACAAGATGGTGTTAGGAGAGGGAGATATCACCTTACAGCAGCTACGCGAAAACGCAGCTCTCCAGCACGCAGTGGACACCAAGTCCGCGCTACCGGGAGCCGGAAAGAAGAGGAAAGACGAAGGTAAGCCGCTGTCCCCAGAAGCATTCGTGTACAACTTAGACAGCTCCGAACCGAAGAAGTATGATGAATTGTCTCTCGGAGAGTTTGTGTCCGGATGTATGGCGTTGTTGCGTTCTGAGAATCTGCCACGTTCGGAGTTGCTCGGCCGTCTCTCTGTGCTGCAGTATTGCTTCGACAGATTGGCTAGGTACAAGTGGGCTCACGTGCGTACTTTCCATGCTGCCGCGGTCAGCGAGGCAATGAGCGTCCCAGGCGTGTGGTCGGACTGGGCGCATTTGAAGGAGATGTTTTTCGACGGAAATAAGGACAACCTCAAGCCGGAGGATTCCGGTGATGGCGGCACGTCAACACAGACAGTACCGCAGATATGCTGGCGCTTCAACAAAAACAACTGTTTCCTCTCAACGTGCCGTTTCGACCACTGCTGTCGATTCTGCTGGGAGAGCAAGTCAATGAAATACAAGCACGCAGAAGCCGACTGCGAACGCAAGAGGCGGGAAACCAAGCAGACGCGAGTGCAGACGGCTGACAGCACTGCGTGATAAGCACGCCCACCAAAGGGCACGGGGACCGGCTCAAGAGCCGGGGACACTACCGTGCGGAGAACTGTGAGTTTGGTTTCTGTTTGTCCACGTCCGTCTCCTTCTAGTAGCCACGTTCAGCTCGCTTCTGTCAGTAGTTTTCCGTATTTAACTCGCCACAGTGCGGATAGTTTCAACAGCCTTCCCTACGCAGATTGTAGCGATGTGTCAATCAACACAGACGATAGTTCTTGTGTTTCCTTCAGTAGAGTCCGACATTCAACTCGCCACAGTGAGGATCATGTTTACAGTCTACCTCCCACTGACGGTAGCGACATGTCCATCCGCTCAGACAATGCTCATCGTGTTTCGGACAGTTGTTTACAGTTTTAACAATACAGATATGACAAGAATTGGTACAGATTCTTTCGTCTAGTTTCCCCTCCAATAGGGCGTCGCCGCCAGGCAAAGTCAGATAGTTCTCGTGTTTCCTTCAATAGCGTCCGACATTCAACTCGCCACAGTGAGGATCATGTTTACAGTCTACCTCCCACTGATGGTAGCGACATGTCCATCCGCTCAGGCAATGCGCCTCGTGTTTCGGACAGTTGTTTACAGTTATGACAATACAGATATGACAAGAATTGGTACAGATTCTTTCGTCTCGTTTCCCCTCCACGAGGGCGTCGCCGCCAGGCAAAAGTCAGGTCCCCTCTAGAGCAGCCGATGTTTCCATGACTGTACATCCCCCAGCGGGCGTTGCCATGAGGCACAATTCGAGTGACGGCTTTCAGGTCGGGCGTACCTGCGACTCTACAAGTGATACTCCCCCAGCGGGCGTTGCCACAAGGCACAATTCGTGACGGTTTTCAGGTCGGGTGTACCTGCGACTCCACAAGTGATACTCCCCCAGCGGGCGTTGCCACAAGGCACAATTCGAGTGACAATTTTCAGGTCGGGTGTACCTGCGACTCTACAAGTGATACTCCCCCAGCGGGCGTTGCCACAAGGCACAATTCGAGTGACGGTTTTCATGTCGGGTGTACCTGCGACTCTACGAGTGATACTCCCCCAGCGGGCGTTGCCACAAGGCACAATTCGAGTGACAATTTTCGGGTCGGGTGTACCTGCGACTCAACAATTGAAGAGTCGACCCGGTCAGTTTTTCCGTATTCAACCCGCCACAGCGCGGATAGTTTCAACAGCCTTCCCTACGTAGATTGTAGCGATGTGTCAATCAACACAGACGATAGTTCTCGTGTTTCGTTCAGTATCGTCCGACATTCAACTCGCCACAGTGAGGATCATGTTTACAGTCTACCTCCCACTGACGGTAGCGACATGTCCATCTGCTCAGACAATGCTCCTCGTGTTTCGGACAGTTGTTTACAGTTTTCAACTCGCCACAGTGATGAGTGTAGCGGGTCTTCCAACACAGTTTGTAGCGATGTTGCAGGCACAGAGGCCAGCAGTTATCGTGTTTCCGTTCAGGATTTTGATGTTGTTGTAGCAGAGAGGGAGAAAATATTCGATTCTGACGAAGGGAGTATAGTTGCCGGAAATACCACAGCCGGTATTGATGTGACGATCGAACCAAGCCTTGGTTCTAGTGTTTCACTTCAGAACTGCCACGGTTCACCAGTCACGTTCACGGCTGGCGAAAAGCAAGTAGTTTCAAGACATTCAGACAGTCATTCGTTGCACGGTGCGGACAATGTTCTTCTAGATATGACAAGAATTGGTACAGATTCTTTCGTCTCGTTTCCCCTACAAGAGGGCGTCGCCGCCAGGCAAAGTCAGGTTTCCTCTAGAGCAGCCGATGTTTCCATGACTGTACATCCCCCAGCGGGCGTTGCCATGAGGCACAATTCGAGTGACGGTTTTCAGGTCGGCTGTACCTGCGACTCTACGAGTGATACTCCCCCAGCGGGCGTTGCCACAACGCGCAATTCGAGTGACCACCTCAGCCGCTGGTCGACTTCGCAGTACCACGAGAACGAATTCAAACGCCTGACGGCCGGGCAGCGCACAGCCAGCGTTGTTGTCTGCCCACGACATTTCGAGTTACTGACACACTGCAATCCTTCCAGGTACCTGCACCCTGCTACGGCGATTGGACTCAGACGTAGAGGACGCAAAGCTATCGGCTTTCGCGGCGGGCACTTTCGCCAATTTCCGAACGCAGCGGAGGGCATTCTACTATTCTGTGAGTTTTTCAAACTACCTGCTCTACCGACTGACTCGAAAACTCTCACCCGTTACGCACAATTCCTTACGCGCTCCTTGCGGAGCCCGAGTAGCGTCCAGCTGTATCTACACGGGGCACGCATGTTGCAACGATTTCACGACTTCGAACCGCCCGAGAACAGCTTCGAACTGAAGCTCGTCGTGTCTTCCTTCCGTAGAGGTTCCCCACATGTGCCAGAGCGAAAGCTCCCTATCACGCCTGCCATCTTGCTCAAAATCCGGGAGTTGTTGGACCTGACAAGGCCCATGCACGCCACGCTGTGGGCAGCATTCTGCGTGGCCTTCTTCACATTGCTACGGAAGTCGAACATAGTACCGCGTTCACAGTCAGCATTCGACCCACGCAAGCAGCTAACGCGTCGCGCCATTCAAGTTTCCAAGGATGGACTCCTGGTTCAGGTGACTTGGTCGAAGACGATCCAGTTTCGGCAAAAGGTGCTTCTCCTACCATTGCCCGTACTGCAAGGGCATCCCCTGTGTCCTCAGTACGCATACGTCAATATGTGTAACATGATCCCGGCCGAGCCAGACGGGCCGGCGTTCCTGGTCCCAGGTAACGGAGGCGGACTCATCTCCCTCACCCATGACACGTTCGTCCACCACTGAAGTCGTTATTATCCGCGGCAGGCTTCACCCCAGGGAGTTATTCGGGACATAGTTTCAGACGCGGCGGGGCGACTTACGCGTGGCACTGCGGTGCTGACCCACAGGTGATTAAACTGTTAGGCGACTGGTCTTCAAACGCGTTCGAAATGTACTTGGACTGCTCCTTCGACAAGAGTTGCGAGTATTCCAAGCTGATCGCGGAGAAGCTACAGAACAGTTCGCTGGAGCCACCAGATTAGTCTATTGGAGGGACTGTTTAGCAACGACTGACTCCCCAGAACAGTTCGCTGGAGCCACCAGATTAGTCTATTGAAGGGACTGTTTAGCAAAGACTGATTCTCCAGATGTACTTGCAGTAGAAAGACTTCCTTCACGAAGCGGACTCCTATAGACATTATCAGCAGCCAACTTCGGACTCTAGTACTAGTAGCGGCTGGTTCAGTATGACAGCACATGTCATATAATCAAGTGTTTAGGACAGTGTTTATACATTCGTCTTGTGGCTTAGAGACAATGGTGCAGTTGTTTAAAATAGTTACCCACCTGTTAGGTTAAGGTTATTTACTCAACTGTTAGGTTACGGTTGTTTTAGTTTGCTCACCTGTTAGCCTTAGGCTGTTTAGTTTGTTTAACTGTTGGTCGTCAGTCTTCCCTAGCTTGCTAAGTTGCACTAGTCTTGGCGCTGGCTAATTTACTTACTACTAGTTTTGCTGTTACAAACAACGGCCGTATACCAGTTGATGCCACCAGTAATATCTTATCGGCAGCTCACACTTCTTCACACTCCTTGGTACCGAGGCCTAGTTGCTACAGACTCTCAGTAGCTTGTCACTACTGCTCCACCACGCTCCTCTCGTCGCAACTCCCGCACTCTACCCTACTCGCATAATCTCCCGCTGGGCTTGGTCTTGGTGTTCGACAATCTCTGCTATACATTAAAGTTACCAAGCCCATTCAGGCTCTTTCTCCTTCTTGTGTGAGAGTGCGGATAATTGTGACGATTTGAGCGAAGGCTCAAATATGCTAATTAGCCGTTCGAACCCTAGCTCACGTGATCAGTAGACACGTCATCCACGCCATAGCCACGCCAGCGTGCTAGCAGTAACACGGTTCGAATTTCTGAGTCCCGCCCACCCACCCGTGTTCGACAATCTCTGCTATACATTAAAGTTACCAAGCCCATTCAGGCTCTTTCTCCTTCTTGTGTGAGAGTGCGGATAATTGAAGTAATAATACTGTACAAACAGTCCCCCTGCGAGGACGTCAAATGGAGGTCCTGTGTTTGAGGAGAGCCCACCACATTTATCTAAAAGAGAACGGGTCCTTACCTGTATGAGTGGATCAAAACCTTCCAGTCTAAATGGAATGGGGAATTTCCCTACTTGAAAAAAAATCAGCATAGACAAAGGGAGACTTCAGACAACAGATCTAGAGAACCATGCATGGACAGTTGATGAGAGCATATTATCAAAAACTTGAGTGAAGTGCTGTCCCTCAAAAAATGTAGTAAAATTAGTAACTGTTACAGTAATAGACATAATCTGAGTAAAGAATAGCTATGATGAAGGACTATGACCCTAGGGGATTATAAGCCCTGTGTTCCGATACCCCTACATTCCAACAGTCCTATGTTATGACATCCCTATCATCGTAGGGTTAGGATTAGGGGGTGTCTGAACATATACATATATAGGGGTGTAACTATTATGACACTTACCAGGTAGAACAATCTTGAGGTAGCCTGTGTAGAAGGACCAGGCCAGTCCGTGGGCAACGTTCTGTTTGGAGCCCTCCAACTGCTCTTCCACCTCCACTGCAGCTGGTTTCTGTCGGAGATACATTAAATTTTATAGGTCATGATATAGTAGCCTTTAAAACTCTCTAAGCAGAGGTTAGTGGAGAGGATCATGACCTTTTTATCCTCTGCCCCATTTTTCGTCGGCCATCTCCTCATCTTTGTGGCCTTACTGGAGACGGCCGAGGAAAAACGGGGCAGAGGATAAAAAGGTCACGATCTTCTCCACTAACCTCTGCTTGGAGAGAAGCCTTTAACGGTGCACACCCCAGTTCTTCCGCGACCGGGGTCCACGGAAGTGCCCGACAAAAAAAGTGACGAAAGGGTTTCGAGGGGCTGGGTTTGAGTTTAGATTTCTCATAATGTGCTTCGAACTGATATTAGATACTAGAATGGCTGAAAAGCGTATGAATTGGTGTGTTTTGGGTGAAAATTGCGTTTTGATCTGAGCCTTACTTCCGGATATCCATCCGCATTGATGGTGAAACGTCCCTGGGCCCGAGATTGACCTTTGTTGCGTTCTGTGGGTCATGCTGACATGCCTCGCGCCGTGGATGATTAAAGAAATCTAAGTACTAGAATTTTCTTTATAATTGGCTCAACTGTACGCTAGGTTTTTCTCTTTCTGACAACATCAGTCGTTTCTACCCAGATTCTTTTTCTACGAGTTTTATCCTACGCAAAAGTGCCAAAATTTGACCATCATTTTTGACGTGAAAATTATGTTTTTGTCTCCTGATTTACCAAAATTAGAGAGGTTGAAGAAACAGAACTCAGCTGGTCCTGTAGCGGAATGGATATGCTTTTATCCCATACACAGTTGATTTACTTCGGAATACTTCCCTGGAAGAGACAGTACCTAGACTCGAGGGTGCGCAGCCTCCAATTGAAGTCCCAAATAAACTGGGGTGTGCTCCCTTAAGCCTCTACCTCACTAGACCCGGGGCATGTTGGCGACCTCACTGAAACTGAGCGATTTGACAGAGCACTCAACGAATTTCATTGATAAAAAACACTAGTCTCTTTACATTTTGTGTGCTTTTTTTGTCTTTTTAGTCATTCTTGTTCATTTTGCATGATATTCCAATTATAAAGTAAAGGGTATCCAATTTGCAAATCCAATTCTATCTCAGGCTGCCAATATGCTGCGGATCCAGTGAGATATGGGCTTTAGATGGCTAGGGTATGTTGAGAGAATGGAAGGTGTAAGAATTCAAAAGATAGTACTATTCAAATACAAACCAAAGGGCAAGCGCCCTCAAGGCAGACCAAGGAAAAATTGGAAGGATAACATACAAGAAACAGGTACAGACTGGGCAGAGTCAGACTTTAAGAGGGGGGTGTTCGGAGACTGAGAAGAATGTAGAAGCGATGCTTTCAACTGACCGGCCCTGAGGCTAACCGGGGGAAGATGTGAGTAAGTAAAAAGATGTAGCAAGTCAGTCGGAAGAGTTTTTTCAGATACTCAAACTTTGTTTATTCATTATGATGCTGACTTCCTAACTAGCTGGAGACTGTTCCATAAGTCAGAAAATGTAATCTAAGCTAGTCAATCTAAAATACCACCAAAAAATTAAGACAACACCACATCCAGGACAAAGGAAACAAAAACAAGAAGTTCTGCTGCAGTGCCAAGGTCACATACCAGGGGGCCCAAAATCGACTTTGACCTTCGTCTTTTCAAGACCTACCCACATACAAAATATCATTGCAATGCATCCAGAGGTTCTTTAGTTATGTTGACTACAATATCCAGAAACTCAAACACACAGACAGGCCCAAAACTCAATTTTTCATGTTGGTAATAAATGTATCATCTTGTTACCATGAAGCATAATACAAAAAGCTGCACCCCCGTCAGCATCAGTAGCAGGTCCCAGTACTGGGAGAATAGCTGGGCGAACATCTCTGTTTTGATGAACCATAGGACAAAGAGGATGAACGCAAACAATCCAAGCAGGACAGGAGGGGCACCCTTCATGGGGAAGTGGAGACATCTCTGGAAGGCTTGGTACCTGTAGAATCAGGACAACAACTTGTGATTAAGGTGTACTTATATAATGTAACAAAATCATGTCCCACCAAGAAGATATTGGATGTCTTTTAATCTATTCTTAGGGCTCTGTCACACTTGTGCATATATTCAAGTGTGCATGAGTTGCAGTCATGAACATTTTTTTTGTTTAAGTAAGGTTAAAATGTGGGGAAAAAGTTGTTTTCTACTTTGACCCACCATTGTGCGGCCTAGTGATCGAACCTAAGAAATCACTTATTTGGCTGCAAACTTAACCTAAACCATAAACATGTTAATACGCAACTCATGCGGACTTGTATATACGCACAAGTGTGACAGGGGCTTAAGGCAACGTTTAAGGCAGTTATTGTTTAACATAGAACATTCTTACTTTGTACCGGCAAACTAATTCTAGAGTAGCCGCCTGGGTACCATTCCGATTACTACCCAGGGCTCCTACACCTGCTACCCCAAAATTTGATTTCATTTTCAAGGCAGCGAGTGTAGGAGCCCCGTTAGTAATCGGATGGCACCCAGGCTAATCTTAGAGAGCGCATGGAGAGAAAAGCGCCATACCTGTCTCCGTGTCGAGAGTTGATGTGTTTTCTTTCCTCCATGAAGAGACCGATGCTGTGCATGTTTACAGCTATGACAGTCGTGACAACAAGAGCAGCTATGATGAACAGGCGTTGAATAAACACGGCCGTCTCAACGTCTGTGTCATTCGCAGATTTTTGACCTGCAAAATACACATAAAAACAGCACAGTTACAGCATTTGATAGACGGTAGACAATGTGCCCATCACCAAAGAAACTGAAAGTGAGCTTTACTAGTAGTTGTAAGTTCTTGCCTGAGGGCTAATTGCAACATGAAACAGTGTGTAAGAAAAAAGTATTAATTAAAAGACAATTATCATCAATTTCTTAAAGACGCGGTCCCAAACGTTTTGTTTTTTTGATTGATAGATGTGTTACACTTCTGTATGTTTGGGGCCGCATAGTGATGTCATCCCCTGTGATTGTACATATGTAAATACTTTGCGTTTGGGAATGCATCTCATTATTATATATAAGCAGCAACACCTGTGTTGCATTACTATGTGAACCAGTCAGAATTACCTTGAAGAAGGTGACAGATGGTCACCGAAACGTTGGTGGAATAAATCTCTTGGTTGTGTAAAAAGAGTCTTTTTATTCAGCATTAAAAACAGTGCAAGATAACAATGGTGACAGGTGGAACCAATGAGGTAATTTCCCTATAAGTACAACCTTGGTGGAACAAGTGACTTGTAATATGAACTGCCACGGAATACATTCTAATTATAAGCTTTTGGATTTCACTTCTTTTTTTGGAAGCAGTACAAGACGAAGTGTCCAACTTTTTCTGCAATGAGAGTGTTTTGGGAAGTTAACAGGGTTTAGTTTTCAATTCGTCAGTAGTGCTTCTTATTGTTAACTAAGAATAAACGATAAATCATGATGAGAATGAATTGATTATGTGTCACAAAATCAAATATCTTTCAAGTGTATTTCTTCAAGCAGAGGTTTTGCAGCCACTGTGAGTGAGTCCTATAGCCCCTCAACCAAAACCTCTGCTTGGAGGATAACTAACTTGGACCCTGCACATATAGAGACTGTTTCCACCTACCTAGTGAAGGTTGACCTGGCATACTGTGTGTCGTCTTTAGTTTGTATAAACACCACATGCCTCCCAGCCAGGCTGCCAGCATTGCGAAGTGGACCACACCCGCCCGGTTACCTCTCCGCACAGGGATGGGACCAAAACCATTGTTTTCTTCCTGGTTCTCCTGAGGCATGCTGACGTCCTACAGTATTGTGGAAATGGACAGTAAATCAGTGGTGTTCAACTTTTCTAAAACATAAGGAAAATGTTGGGGTTAAACTAAGCTGTGGTGACTCTGGGATGACGTTTTTGCTTGTATATTATATATTGGAGGACTACTATATATTATACAACAATCTTTATTGACACAACAAAGGTACAGTTACTTTCATAAGGTCTTCTACAACTATATATGCAAACAAATAACTGGATACAAAATGTTAACCTACGTACAAGTATATGGATAATTCAACATGTTAAGTTATAAGCAAATATGTCCTCCCTGAGTCATCACCGCTACGATATAATTTTTCATTTTTTAACAAACTCGCTCAGTGCAAGGCCGTAGGGGGCCACTCATCTAAGCACTGAACTAATTCTTACTGTAGCAGCATCTCTTCACCCTAGGTCAGAAACATCAATGTCCGAGACAAGCAAAAAATTGACTTCACTGACCCAATAGGAGAATCATTTAATATAGTTTCGTACATATATGAAAGTGGCTGCATGGATTTAAATTTGCACACAAGTAAACATGATCCATTCAAACAGTACAGTCAAACCTGTCCTCAGCAACCATTCAAGGAACCGAGTAAAAGTGTTTGCTGATGACAGGTTGTTACTCAGGACAGGGTGGGTTTCTTGCTCTGTAAAAATGGTCGGGACTGTTTCAATGTACTGTAAATGCATTTAACTTTGCGTGGTTTCTATTTTGCACTAAGGAGAAAATGGAGTGTTCGCAGTGGTTTAAGTTTGCGGCATCGTTAAAGTCACATACTGCTACAGTATTGGACAATAATGTTTGTGGTGATTATAAGTTTACAGTGAAACAGTCGCAGCGAAAACCGCAAACACAAAACCAACGCGAACATAAAACCACCGCAAACATTTCTGCATTTACAGTATTTGCCAGACCCAGGTGGTTGCCTATGCCAGGTGGTTTACCGACCAGGTTAATATCATTATTCTGGCTCAGAGATGTCAATAACTCTTATTTTTGCACTATTGACAGGATCATCTTAACAGGTTAATGGTCGACAGGATCATCTGCTCAAAAGTGAAAGAAGGTGTTATTGACAGGACTATCAAGGATGTAAGATGGTTGGTTGCATTTCTTGGCTTCTGGTTGGCTTCCAATTAACATGTGATCCTGTCAATAGGTCAAAAGAAAAGTGTTATAGACAGGATCATCCTGTCAATAGTGAAAATCTTGGTCAAGCAACCTTGGTCTTGTAAACAATACATGAATCATGCTACGTTGATGAAGGTTAGACATCCAGGTAATAAGATACGCCAAAAATAATTACTCCAGTTGCTTGAGTAATTATTTTTGGCATGAATCATGCTGTTAACATTTGACATTAAAATGTTATTTTTAAAAATGAATCAGGTACATAATGTTAGTTCTTACCTACTGTGACACGTGTAATGTTTACCTGTCCTATACAAGCACGTGTGATCACCTTGGTAGCTCTCAGTTCAACTGGTCCAGATAACAAAATGTTCATCTTGTACGTTTACATACCTGCCAGGTGTGAAACTGGAGGCCTTTTCTAGATATCTATTTCTTGTTATGTAACACAAGAACTTGCACAAAAATTGGTAATCGTACAAAACTTAATAAGATTAACGTTACCTGTTGGTCACAAGTTTTAGATTGTGGAATTCCCCGTTTTCTTGGATTGTTGTGGTGAGGGACTTTCCGAGATGATCCCCCAATCGTCAGCGATATCCTTATATGGTAATGAGGGGAATCCCCCACCCTGAAATCCCCGCCAAAAGAGTGATGTCATGGTAGACAACATTTTGAAGGGGTGTTAGGTGGGAATAGTATTTTTAAAACACAGTTGTGTTGCCACTGCTTCACAATCTATCTTTTACAATGTGTTTTCAAAATATTTTAAAATATTTCAGCTAATCATTTTTGATTTGCCTTTACAATTGTATGATAATTATGCTATACTTATCATATACCACCCCTTTTCATAAAGTTCCGGTGCATTATGGGTACGAACCTTCGCCAGGCTATTTTTACTTCCGCATTCGTCGGTGGAAAAACCTGCTGCGCGCTATCGACACTAAACGTTGGAAAACCCCCAAGGAATCATCTAGAAAATCTTCGTTTTGAAGACGACAGCTGTCGGGACTTGCCCAGAGTTTCTATCGTTGACGTCGGTGAGTTATTTTATCGCCTAGTTTTTTGTGTTGGAAGTATCTATAACTTAGTTTCGCCAGGTGTTGTGTCGAGTGATGACGTAGTTTCCATGTCCCGTTTTCTAGGTCACAGGGTTCATGCCTTTGTTGTTCGCTATATATATGCGACGATTTCACCATTTTAACTGCGAAGTAACCATTTTGAATCGTTTTTCTTCCAGTTTCCATGCTATGTTCTTGTGATAAGGCAATTTTGTTGCTTCAATGATATAGTATAACGGCATTTTAGCAGTACATTTAACACCCACAGTAAGATATGAGTGTAAGACCTTTATGTTTCCGATATATTGTGACGTCTTAGTTTTTACTGTCAAGATAAGAAAATCGATTGAAAATGCAACATGAAACAAGCCTGTTGAATTTGTCTTAGAATTGACCATACAGGAAGATAGATCGATATTTTCCCGTCCTAAGTTACTATTTAACAAAGTCATGTGCTATCACCTATGTTAGCGGAACAATTCAATATATACTGCCACTTGGATCCCGCTTTTGATCGTAGCTTGTTTGTAGCTCATATTTTCCTTCGAAGGATTTCTTTTTTTAAATGTCGCTTGAGTACCGTTATATCTGGGTTCCTTCTTGCCTGGCGACATGCCCAGTCTATGTTGACTGGTGCCAGCTATGTTGGACTCCGCGCCCGACAGAGCTACTGCGCCACATGGGGAATTTTCTGACGCCTTTGTTGTTCGTTTGCTCAGAAAAGCCCATGTAGGCACGTCTTGTTAAGGCTTAATGTTTGGTTGTTTCCAGTATAGTAGTTTTGTCCTATGGATATGTTTATCATTGAAAGTATCGACAGAAGTTTAACACCTTTGATGTCCGCTAATATTATCGGGTACCACGAGAATACTATGCATTTTATTAGTTCAACAAGCAAATTTTGTTTTGACCATTGTGGTCTTTTGTTTTGACCTTTACCTTTTCATTACCTTGCGTTGCGTTAGCCGTTGTCAATACCCAGCTGACTAAACGCTCTCGTCTGCATACCAGGAAGGTCGGTAAGAGTCTCTTGTAATCTCAGATCATATACCATCATCTTTTCCTATTTTCCGTAATATCTAAAGGCTCTCATGAAACAGTTAAACGAAGTTTAGATCGAAGCTTCGAAGGCTAGTGGCGTTGGAAGTACAGTCGTCAGTGGTTGCATTACAACGTATGTCGTAGTGCAGGGGAAGCCAGGTAAGACTTTGAAAGCCTATCTTCGCAGTAATATCATTAACATAACTTGGTTAATTTATGTTAACGTTGATGACTCGCATATCTCAGCAATGGTGTATCTTTACAAAACAAAAGCTGTTTAGAAACAAGAAGTTATTGACTTAGTGAGTGACGTTTTGCACGATTGGCGCCAGTCCCGCTACTAAACATAGTATTGCAGAGCGGTATGTCGTCACCCCTGCTTCATATGTTACCCCTGACTATCTGTGTATGTAGACCACTAGTAATTGCGCGATAGGCTTAGATTAGTTCAACCATAATGCGGTACTGACTTTGTTTATTGCATCATCCGTAACCCACTCCCCTACGGAAGTGACTAACTTGGATACTTGTACCGTACGCGTCTTGTGGAAAACATGTATGGCAAAGGCTTGTATGTGAAAATAGTAGGAAGAAAAATGAGAGAGAGCGAATGAGAAAACGAAGGACAAACATTGTTATCTTGAAGTTACGGGGATTCCTACGGGTGGATTGAATATCTTAAGGGTAACGTGACGCGACGTGACGTGGTCGCGCATCGACGTCATTAATAGCAACAACATGGCGGGAAGCCCCAGCCTCTATACATAATAGCCGCCCCTTACTCTGCGTCCTCTATAAAACAGGTGCACGCTTGACGCAGCCTTAAACTTTTTTGGATATCGATGTACTCAACAGTCTTCCTCGCTGTCCTGTTCCCAGTACGTTCTGAGAAAAAACGCCACTAGTGCACCGTACCTTCTTTGCAAGTCGCTGGAACTGACCAATGTACGAGTACGTATACCATAGCTAGCGCTGGCTTTTTGGTTTGAGTCTGCACTTTTCCCTCAATATTACGTTCCTTTATTCACTTCACTTCACTTCTTTATAGAAGCTGAGATTTTTTTCGGCTGCATGTTACTTGTCCCATACCGAGCCAAGTATTGTCCCATCTCCAAGCAAATGTAACGTTTTAGCTTGGGCTCTTTTGCAAGTGTTTTTGTGACATTTTCTCCATCTTTCTAGTTAGCCTCCTTCGCGGCCGGGTTTATTTTTGGGAGAGCACTGATTTGCGATTTGTACCATGGGCCACGTTCTCAAATGTTGGGTGGCGACATCGAGCTCCCGCGGCATTTGACTTTGAGAACATCGAACCTCGCCCATGTTAAAAATAGCAATCAGTGCTCCCACCAAAAACTAAATACTAGCCGCACCTAGAAGGTCTGCGAAGGAGGCTACTTTCCAATGGCGAACAGAGATTTGAAAAGGACACCCCCAACAAGACGAAGCAAAAAGACGTGCAAACCAAGCCTGAGCTAGCATGCATTTACCTCTGTTGACGAGCTGTGCGTGGTGACCCCTCTAGTACACCTTTGTTTGTGTGACCTTCGCCCCATACCTGCAGGTGTAGATTTACCACCGTCGCCATTATGGCGTCTGCCGCGTCACATTTCCACCGTGAAAGGTAGCTAGTAGATTCGTACCGTGGCGACTGTTGCCTGGGTTACGACTTGCAGGCTGCGAGCAAAATTGCCCCTGCAACAGTCTCCGCGGCTACTCACGAACAATAGGGATTTGTCCTGTATCTGTAAATGCCTATGCTTGTTGCTCAAACTGTGTTTTGTAAAGCAAAGAGCCTTTCGATTTTGCTGTTAGTTTAGACGTTTGACACAGTACAACGCCAATCAGACATGTTTCAAACTAGGGGGGGGGGGCTATCCGTTGTCAACATTTTTTTGTCAAGAAGTCTTATGATTACACCTTAACAAATGTCACTTATTTATAATGCCTTCTAATGGAAAGTAGTTTACAATGTCTCTGACCGTGAAAATGTATGTCCCCTCAGCAAAATGGACGCACGTGACCGCAACAGGCTTCGCATGAACCACCGCCTTCTGAAGAGGACGGTCTCCACGCATTACATCACCGGCTACCTGTACGAGAAGGGTACCCTGACCATCGACGATGTCGACCGGATCAACAACCAGGCAACAGAGGAGGACAAGATGGAGACACTGCTCTTCATGCTGCCCAGGAAGGGCGACGGAGCCTTTCAGAAGTTCTGCTCGGCTCTGAAGGAGAAGCGCGATGGGGCGTCTCTGTACAAAGACGTGGCGGAAAAACTGGAGTCTACTGTGACAGATGACGAAAAGGACAGCCAGCAAGGTAGGAAAAGACAGCTGCTATCACAGAATACAGTAAGCAAGCATAAAGGACGTGCAGAATTTGTAATTTTCAGCTACTGTTTTTGTTTTGCAAATGCAACATTTAGATGTATTGACTAGCCTCTACCAGGCTCCGCGCGATCGCTGGGAAAATAGTAGAAATCGGCCAAATAGAGTGGATAGTATGCCAGGGGTAGTCCGCTATACAGTGAAGCTCCGATGATAGCCGTGCATCGCCTATTGAGCTTCACTGTATAGCGGACTACCCTTGGTATACTATCCACTCTATTTGGCCGATTTCTACTATTTTCCCAGCGACCCGCGGAGTCTGGTAGAGGCTAGTAGTTCCACAGGAGCATACATCGTGTCTACGAGAAAGACACAAGGGTCTGATTTTTTTTCTGAGCAAGTCGTGAGCTTGACTAAGAGATGCTCATGTTACCAACGGACACATTTTACGATACGGCCTTTGTATCGCCAACAGTCGAGCTGATTTATTGCAAGTTGTTAACCATTGCGTTGTAGGTAAAAGGTCACACCAGCTAGTCTCATGAAGGGCTAGTTCGTTATTCATCACGCTCTTCCGTAGTTAGGGGTGGTAGTGTAACAGTGTGTAACAGCGCCACTTACTGACCATGTCTAACTGGTTCGGACCTTTTACCTTTGTGGTAAGTTCGTTGGGTTTGTGAGCTGGCGACCAGGGTTCGATTCCCAGGAGACTGTGCTACTACTCGCCTAGTGCGTTTCAGTAGTAAATAGACTCAAGCCGCAGATAAATCACATCGGGAAAGAGTATGAACTTCTGCACCCTAGAAATGTATTACATGAACACACAGCGGGCATGGCTGTAAGAGTCTGAAATGTCCTGTCACACTAAACATTGATATTCGACATCTTTTTTATCCTTTATGTCTTTTTTTTTAAAGGAGCCTCTCCAGACATCCCCCAGGACGTTGCTCGTTGGGACCTCCTTCGCAAGCACCGTCGAGATATCGCAACCTGTCTGGACACAGAGAAGACCTGCTTGCTTCTCATCAACTCCGACGTCCTCACCGAGAGGGAGCGCAACGTGATCGAGAGGGAGGAGTCGCCACCCGAGAGGGCCCAGACCCTGCTTCGCATCCTCCCCACCAAGGGGCCCAAAGCGTTCCATGCCCTCCGCGAAGCTCTCAAGCAGCAGGATCAAGACGACCTGGCAGCCCTCCTGGCCGGTGGGGACGGTAGAGTTCACAACCCCGTAAGCAACGTCGCCAAGTCGGTGAGCCACTTCTTCACCTCTGAGGACGCCAGGAGGGTCAACCAGGCCATGGAAGGAGAGCGGTTTCTTATCGTCCTGTCTGGCATCACTGGATCGGGGAAGACCCAGATTGCCCTGTCGCAGGCAGAGCTGTTCGAAGAGCGCCATCCCACAGCCGTGGTTTGGAGGTTGGACGGTCATGACAAGAAGACTTTCCTCACCGACAAGCAGAATCTCCTGGAGAGGCTGAAGGAGAAAGTGCCGTCCGATGACAGCCAGGTAGATGCCTGCGTGGCGAAAGCCCTCGACAGCCGTAAGACCCCATTTCTCCTGATCATGGATGACCTCGACGACGGTCTCTTCCTCTCGCCCGCCTTGTTGAAGCCAAGACAGGAGTCCAAGATCCTCCTCATCACTCACCGCAAGCGTCTCCAGCAGCCAGCAAACGTCTCCATCCCAGACGACTCCTACATCCCCATCAAAGGCTTCTCGGACGAAGAGGCAGTGGACTTCCTGAGAATGCAGCTGCAACAGCATCCACCTGAAGAACTGCAGCGTTTGGCTGCAAAGTTCAGCGGTCTCCCCCTGGGACTGGCAGCAGCTCGCAGCTACCTGCGCCACACAAAAACAAGCGTGGAAAACTACTTGACTCTACTGGAGAAGAGAGAGACTGCGTCCAAATTGGAGGAGAAAGCCGACAAGTAAGTAGTATTGCCTTCAGCCATTGCAGCGTTGTTCCAAGTGCTACTGCAAACATACTTGTGATTTATTCTACCTTACTATGATACCGAATGATAGCCATGATTTCTTTTGTTTCATTGATCAGGTGGATGTCGCAGTTCTACGAAAAACCAGAGCTCCAGCAAACGGGCAGAAACCTCTTTGCCGCCCTGCGCCTGGCAGTCAGCAAACTGGACCAGCAGGTAAATAACAATCCAGCATTTCATGACTGATATTTATGTATCGCCCATACTATAGGTATTCGGTTAGCCAATGAGAGAGCGTGTTGTAACATACACATGGTTTATCAAGCTCAACCTGATTGGTTGAAATAGTCAATTTAATTAGGGGCACTACTAGTACTCTGACAGGTGCAGACAGGCACAACTTCACTACTCCCTGGCTCACATCCTTGTGTTGTTATTGTTCTGTCCTACTCAAGTTATGTGCAATTGAGAAGGTTCAACATGGGCTGGGCGATACATGTTGCATTTGCCCCTGCAAATGTTGCCTTTCTAGTTGCTTTTAGTATCAGTTGTGTAAAATCCTTGACGCAATGTTTAGGACCGTAACATGACCTCCTGTTGTCTCATCCCACTTGCAGACCAAGTCGATGTTCCAGTTGACCGGATACATGGACCAGAGTCGGATCCCTATCGTGGTTCTGAAGGAGGACGTGAATGATTCGCCCGCCATGAGAAACATGGCGCTCAACCAGCTCGTCATGCAGGTCGAGGACTTGTCTCTCGGAACCGTCGAAGGCCTCGACAACGACCGCCTCCTGACTGTCCACGAGGTACGACAGTGTGGGGTTATTGCTAGACTGGGGTGCAAAATTGTTGTCTATCTTCTTGTGAGAGAGTGCAATTAGTAAGCATGACATGCATAATAGTTAGACGTGTTTTACTTTTGATTCATCGTTTTCTTGTGATTGATGTCATCATCTAGTTGCACATGGAAGCCCTGTTGTGTTTAGAAGGCATTTCGCACGATATCTTATGATGATAGAGTTTCGTATGGAACATTTTCGAGCATCAATCATATTGTTATCGTTAGACCTTTGAGTAAGAACTTTTATGTTATCCACTAGGTGACACAGCTGGTTATGCGTCTGTCGTTTACTGAAGACCAGGAGAAAGAACGTCTTAAGAAGCTGCAGAACATTCTTCTCAAGTACTTCGTCAAGGACAACCGATACACCAAGTACGTCATTGATCGTTTCTCCATTGACGCATGGATGATGCTATGTACTTTTACCTGTACGTTAGTGTTGTTTAAATGTTCTCTTTCGATGCAGAAAAGAAGCTTTTTACGTTTAGTTGTATCTTATCGACTGTACTCATCATAATTTCTCTCACGTCGCAGATCTGGAAAGCTGACTGAACTTCTCCAGCCTCATGTTGGAAAAGTACTGCGGTACTCCGACGAAGCAAACGACGATGGGAGCTTCTCCCTGGCACTGGCCCGGCTGAGTGAGGTGTACGGTTTCATGAACACCCAGTGTGGGATGCCTGGCAACGCTGAGAATTATCTTAGAGAAGCAAAGGTACATAGATTATGTTTAAGGCTAGCTTTTTTCATTACTAGTATACCATTTTAGTTTTTCACATGAAGAAACCTACATTAAATAGAGTATCGTTTGTCTAGTCTTTGGCTGGTATGTTGGTGCTGCAAAATGCTTAATTTTGTATTCTTTTTTTTGGACAGGAGCACATTGAGCAGCTCGCCGGCATCAACTGGGTGGAAGTCAACTCCAAGGTAGTTGAACAGCTACATGCACACCGATATGAAAGTTTTGTCTCCTATGACGAGCAAGGCAGTGTTGAAGAGAAAAGCGTAAAGGAAGCTGAAGTCATCTACTGGAAGCTGTCCGCAGCGAGCAAGCGGCTGCCTGACGAGGTTTTCATCACCATGATCCAGAGCAGGGTGATCTCAGAGCAAGACTTGGCTCTGTTCACCGCGCTCGGTAAGGTCCCCGCAGGTCTGGCCCAGTCTGTCAGGAACAAGGAGCCGCTGACAAAAGGGCAGTACGAGAAGATGGTGGCAGACGGCATCGCCATTCCCATCGAGCGCATGAAGGAAGTTTACCTGCCTGAGCTGTACGCCTCCATCAGCTACTCCCTGGGACGCTGCTTCTTCTACATGAAGGTACGAAGTCATTGTGATCATCTCCAGATTTAGGCTGTACGAGTACATGTCTTTCCATTCATCATATGATTTTCTTGGAACCGCCCTGATTATCTTATCTCTGACCATGCAGGACAAATATGCAGACGACCCGGCAGGAAAAGACAGCCTCGTCAGAAGCATGCAACTCGCCTATCACGTCTGTGACCAAATCAAGAAGCATGCTGGCATATCAGTGCTGCACCAGTACCTTTCTGAGACCAACGCCCTTCTCTATCTGCGTCTGGAGGAAGACGGAAAGGTAAGACACGAGTCAGAGTCCAGCTATGAAGAGTCAGATTCAAGAAAGCTCCTTTCACACCAGGCAGGCTAGAATGTCTACGTAGAGTTAGATAGATCCGTCTTCAATTCCTTGTCTCAAAACTTCTAGCATCTTTACTTTTAGTTATCCTGCACTGTCACTCCACAACCATTTAAGCAAGTCCACATACTTTATTTTTAGAGTCCCGACGAGCTGAGGAGGGATATCAAGTACGCAGTCAAGAGGTACTCGGAGTTCGTGGAAGGAGGCGGAGAATACTTCGAATTCGGCGTCCTGAAGAAGTCTGGCCAAGACAGCTATAGGTACATAAATTTGATCGGCATAGATAGCTAGGTCTAAAATGTCTCTCAAATACATTTAATTCTAGTCTGTGCTTGAATTCTGGCCTAGTTTTGATTAGTGGTAGTTGGTCTACAACTCTACATACAGTGGAGAATATGTCACATATATGCTTCATCACATTTCTTGACACAGCCTGATGATGTGCCAGCGCCAACTCGTGAAGTGCTTTAACGCGCTCCTTAAACTGGCGGACTCTGAGGAAGAGCGACTGGCGTGTATCGAGCAGGCACAGATTGAGTGCAGGTAAAAGCAACGTCATATCAATTAATGCGTTTTGCTTGTATATGTCTTGTCTTTTTTAATGGACAAAGATATTGGTGCTGAATAACGTTGGTACATATCATGTTAAAGAGTAATAATTATGTATGTATGTATGTCATGTTATTAATTCTTAAAGTTAAAATTGACATGACGCTGATTTTTGTAGGAAGATGATCGATCACGCAGAAAAGCAGGTGCAGAAAGACGCCTATGGAAAGATTGTGGAGCGGCCAGAACGATTGGCAGTTTTCTACAACACTGCAGGTGAGGGTTGCTGCATATACTCTCTACTGTATTAGACATACTATTGGGGAAAAGGTCTACTATCAGATATATAGCAAGCCGTAAAGGTTGGTAAAGTTCCTATACAACACAATATTAGCATGTGATTATGATTAGACATTTTATTTTAGTTAAAAATATTCTATCCATTTTATCATACGCAGGAAGATTCTTTTCTGACGATGGCGACAGTAAGAAGCTGGAGGAGGCGCTTGACTGGTTCCAACAGGCGTACGAGCTCGAGAAAGAGAAGGAGAAGGAAGACTACCCCTTGTCGGACGCCCTCTTCGGCCTGGCTGAAGGTCTAGTGCGCCGTAACCATGGCGATGATCTCGAGAAAGCAGAGGAATACGTTGGTGAGCTCTTGGAGTTGTACAACAGAAAGTGGCCAAACAAGAAGGTTGAGATCGAGAAAGCCCAAAAGATAAAAGTTCAGATTACTCAGCTGAAGTAAACAGCATCTTGGGCAATGAAATGCTGTACGTATACAGAGCCGTCGCCGGCAGAAATATAACACTTGTGTTAAGCTTCTGTATTGCTGTAAGAAACAGTTCGTGTGACAATGTGTTTTTTGCTGGCACAACTTACTACTGATTATAGATTTAATTCTTTTCAAACGTAGAAAGTAATGATGGATGAATAAGTGTATGAACGAATGGATTTTTACACATAACAGTACAGAAAATGGTGATAGCATGAGGCAAGGGGCAACGATTTAGATTCATTTAAAGGAACATACGTATACATCAAGAAAAGCGCAAAAAGTAACTCTGTCTACAGTTTGATTGGAGATACTTTCCCTGGCCTTCGACCCGACCTGGCCGCGAGTTCAAGGGAAAGGCCTTTATTCTTACGGCCGAACTCAGATCATACCAGCTTTAAAGGTGTGTTAAAGACCGCCCATGCCGGCGAAGACCGCACGCCAAGACGTACGGTATGACCCTGCATGGCGGCTAGTCTTTCTGTAGTTTAACCGTGAAGTAAACAAATACGACCAAAAACAAGGTAACTTAACAGCCTATAATAAGGCATACTAAATAAGGTGTGCTGAATTTGTTCCGTATACAACAGTTGGCATTCTCGTATAAAGTGACAAGTATAGTATTGTCCGAAGTCGGCGAGTTTTTTTTGGTGCCATTACCGTTTGGATGGAAAGCGCCATTAACGTTACATACGTATGATTTTCAAAACATTGCAAAATGTTATGATTCACACAAATTCATATGCATGTTAGTGCTTGGTTATTTTAGGGTGGTGTGTCAGTATTGAAATTGTACAAACGACTTGCTTTGCGTTTAACTGTTTGAGAGTGTAGTATATAATAACGAATATCTAATATACAGTACCTTTTTGTCAAATATATTGATTGAAGTGGGTAAATTCAGCTACACTATGTACCGGAATATCCAGTCAGTATTGTTATGTAATTGTGAGACAGTTTGCAAATTTTGCATATGTATTGTGTCAGGAGAGACATGTTATGGTTGTTACTAATGGTAATTCATTGTGGTATTAGCAGTAGACATTATTCACAAACGTTAGACGGTAATGATTATATTTTGATAATGATTCGTTTGCATAGTTCTATGTAGTTGGCTTGTATTTTCATATGAGGTGAATATGTATGGTGTTGTGCTTTAGTGCTAATAGTTTCTGTCTACTCTATATCTTGCTTGTTGTGTGCTATGGAAATGTGTGCACTACGTACATACGCGTGCAGGTTGCTAAATTGTTGTTGAGAACACTTCATATACCCGACAAGTCATCGTAATATATATGACCTCTCATTTTATTCATTTGTATTTGTGTGAATGTTTTAATAAAATTATGAAGCAAAAGTTTGGTGCAGTACTGTATGTGAGTGAAATTTCTCGTTCAGTAGTCTTGATATATGCTGTACAATACTGTAATGTTACTATAATTCATGTGCCTCCTCTGAAGGGACCGACACCTTGTAACCATGATTAATACGTATACAATTCTTTTGAATAAGGTGCTTCGTACAAAATTCTTGCACCGCCTGTTGAAACGATCGATAGAACTAACTTGAAGGAAAAGAAATTACGACTGCCATTTGAAGACAGATATTATTTGTAATCTTCATTCTATGTCTGGTCAAATCCTTTGGCAAAGTTTACCCTATTTGGGCACATTTGATTCAACCCAAAAATGAGCCTGAAGGAAACAGCAAAAACTAGGGCAAGGCAAGTATTCTACAGTTTAAATACTTACTTCAGCTCAAACTGTAAACAGTGTGGTGAAACACCCCACGCAGGGGAAGCGTATTCCAACATAGAACAAATAAAGGGCTCCTTGATTTGCCCGAATACGTCTGCATCTGGCAGTAAGCCACCAACAATAGTTACACTCACACCGCACCTCGAAAAACATGTGTGCAACTTGGGAAACCCGGGTTATTACTCTCAATAACGCCAAGGGTTTGGAACGTGATGACCTATCTCGTTATTCAACATAGGTATGTCTCCGACACTTTAAAATTTGTTGTTGCTTTACGTTCATTTAAAAACTATATTCTGAAACGGTATAACAAGCAACAAAAACAGTTGAGTACGATTCCCCGGTCCCAGACTGTGCGGTAAAGTGTGTAATGCATAAAATCTGAACGGTGGATAGCCGTTGTTTATTATTCACTGTAAGAACACACTGGAGTTGCATTTTGAGCGGCCATTTTAGCACTGGGAAACGTTTGATAAATCTGTCGAGCTGAATAATGATACTGTACTTACTAAAGGCCCTGCAAACTACATGTGATGAAACTCGTGGCCTTAGAAATAATCCTGAAGAAGGTTTTTAATCCAGCTTGGTCCATTTTATGTTTGCTTGGGGCCCGGTCATATTCGACGTAGTGCGATGACAAACTGAGGGCGTTCTTGCAGCCTAGCCGCACATAGGTCGTTCAAAATTTAGCTGTCTTGTTACGGAAAAGGCTGTCTAAGATCCTTGTCGGCTGATGGTTCTGTCACAGCCTGCTTGAAAATTCTACGGCATCAAAATCGTACGACGTCCCGCGACAAATGTGACCGCGCCGTCAGTGGCTTGCCAGCTCGGAGTTTTTATCAGGTCACTGCCTGTCGGCAAAATCCACGCTTCACTAGCTACAGTGATTAATGCACAAGATCTTGCATCATGGCAGCTGCGCTTAAAGTCCCATTCCTTAATATAGTTTGAGCTTGCAATACTCAGAAATATGCTCTTTTGCCCTTCAAAAGCAACAGAAACCACGTATGTGTGTATGGCTATTCAAAGCCACTCCCACCGACACCGATTCATGTTTTGAGCGTGCGCAAAGAGTACCTGTATCGACACTACGTCACAAAACAAACCGTCCGATGGAAACCGAGCTGGTAACCTAACGACCCCAAATGTGGTGCTTTCTGAAAGGGGCCAATCCATTATATTCTAGAAGGTGCGGGTCATTCCTCGATGGAAACAAACACCATGGACATTGAACGTATGCCACAACTAGTTTCTGGAGGTTCGCACACTAATTGCAAACAGTTGCATGTTGGGGCATATGATCTGCTATAAATGAGATTGCAAAAGTCGAGGCAACGCAAGGACTTGGCTGAGAGACCAGCTAGACAACACGCACGCAGTTCAAACGACTTTCTAAGGGTGAGTGCAAATGCTAAATCACTTGCAATATTTGGCACTATTTCTTTAATACTTTGCTCCGATTTTCAGCTGGTTGCATGACGAAATTCATGTTTTGTAGCTGCTTTAACCGTAGCTAGATCAGTATCACCAGAGGTAAGCATGGTAAAACAATGTACTATTGCACAAACTCGCCTTTTGTTCAATAATGCATCGGTGTTGTTGAAGTATGCAATCTGTAGCATTCAACAGCTTTGGATATTCTTGGTGATTTCAAAACCTGTTCAAGCTGACCTTTTATGTCAGACATATGTTTTTATTTCGCTTCACGTTTTGTGTATTTGAAAAATGTAGCGATTTTAAACGCTCGGTAGCACCTATACTATGTAATGCAGTAGCCACGACTGGCAATAGCGCAGAGCTTTGTTTACCTTGACTTATAGTCCATGACTTCAAATCATGACTTGAAGTTCATGATTAAATGTGGAAAAGGTTTTAGAATACCAAATTCAGAATAAGATCTTGACCACAGAATTAGAAATAGAATATATTTCAGGAATAACTATGTCAAAGAAAATGTGCTTTACTTTGGAATAGCGGCAGAGCTCGCATGGTATTACACATGTGCACATGTTGGTAAGCCTTGCACACGTAGCTTGTATAACATTTCTTTGGCCAACTTTAAAAATCAATCATATTTGTCGATAGAATTATGTCGATATGGGATTTATCTATGATGCACAATTCTACGATTTTGCAGAAACCCACTCAGCGACGCCACTCTCTCTTGATCTTATCTTATTTTTATACATTCTAATAATTTATATGTAGTACACCACCTTAATCTTACAGACACAGTTTCTTAGGTTTGCAAAATCTGAAGAATGACCCTAAAATTCTAAAACTTCTCGCTTGCAAACACAATGTTCGAGGTTGATTTGAAATAAACAATTAGAATAAAGTTTTATAATAAAAGGACACAAAGTTAACATATTTTGGAATTCCTCAATCGATATCTAAGTTTTCTTATTTTCAACTGAATCGCCTTCTTATAAATTACTCCTTTCAAAATTTGTAAGACCAAGATGTCAACCTGGGCTTTCATGATGTCTTTAATAACATACCATACATGCATGGATTTGTATGGCGTTGCAAACTATGAGCAAAATACTGTACATCACTGTCATATGAAGTGAATTGCATTCACATGTGCCCAGCCGCTGGCATGACAGAATGTGACGTGTTTATGATTTTAAAGATTATAACAGCAACCCAAATTCAAGGCATTGATGTATGCAGCTGTTTCTTACAATCCCTCTAAAGAATTTTCTTTCACCAATGCTCAATGCTTATGGACAATTGTTGTGCTAACTTGTGCGTGCATTTTCAGGTATTCGCGAGCACCCAGTCGATCCAAAATGGCGACGAACGCTCAGCCAGAAAATGTGTCCCGGCCCACAAACATGAGTGAGCCAACGCCTCACTTTCTACACACGGGAATCTGCGAACGGTTGAAGGAGAGACTGGGACGGGAATCGTCGTTCACGATCCTGCTGGGGATCTGTGGGTCAGGAAAGACGCAGTTGGCGCTTTGGTTCGCGGCAGAGTTCAAACTACGACACCGGGATGCCATACTGTGGCGGTAAGACTTGTTATTACATTCACACCAGGCTCCTAAACTTGTCCAACAATCGTCACGATAAATGTTTTGTCTTTGAATAGAATAAATATATTTCAAAAATACGTTCAGGCAAGGCGTCCTGGCGGTACGGTCATATATTCGTCGTAGGTCGTCGTGCGATTTTTATGTCGTAGAATTTTCAAGCAGGCTGTGACAGAATTAACCGCCGACAAGGATCTAAGATATCATTTTCGGTACACGACAGATGGATTTTGGACGACAAGTGCACGACTTTTCCAAGAATGCCTTCAGTTTGTGATCGTACGATAATCGTCCGACGAATGTGACCAGGCCTAATATACCATGGAAGCTGGAATCGTGGCGTTGGCGTTGTGTGATGGGCCTGCCAAACTGTCGGCTTCTATGTTGCACGTTGTAAAATGAATGTTGTGAACCGTAGCGTTACCTTATTTGGTGCACTACCCAATGTCGTCCGTGTGCATCATAAAAATCTGTCCTTATGGGAATGACGAATCACTAAAGTATCCCCCTAGTGTCTTGAAATAAGTTTGTGTTCAGGGATAGAAGAGAATATGCTTTTGACATTCGTAACAGCAAGACTTGTGCCCTGTGAATATCACGAATTATTGGCGTATTTCGTTCCTTTTTTTCAAAATTGTGCGCTGATATGATACGCTTTAGTATGATGAATTGTCCGCTGTTTTTTTGCCGTGTATGATTTGCTTTGGCCACTTATGGGTAAAATTTGCCGACTTCATGTCTTTGAAGTGGAGCTCACTAGAAATAGAAAATGAACGACAATCTTAGCACAATTCTTCAACGTAGACCTCAGTTTGAATTCATGCAAGTTTTACAGGCCAGGTCTTTATGGAAGAGCTGATATTTCGCACATAGGTTAAACATTTGGCTCTGTCCGCGCGTTTGCAAGGAAGTGGCGTTTTGAACATAATCGGGTAGTGCTACGTTATACCTCATAACGTCATTACCTAAAATAGCCAAACAAGCTTGAAATTACCTTGTCTACGTTTACGTACTTTTCTGTTAGTGTTCTCATGATTTCCTGATTTACATCCCGTCATATCAGGAACGCCAAAAAGTTTATATGATCTATACATTTAGCTTGAGGTCGACAAATGTATCGTTTGGCTTTACACATGTACAAAGCACACACCATATAATACACCACGGCATTTTCATGGGCCTTAATTTCCAAGGTATGCTTGTACTTTTGTTGAACAGCGTGGATTATGTCACATGAATCTACATTGTGCCAGCTACTTCTTGGTAAGAACAGTAAGTAGACGTCAGAATCAGCCGTCAAACCCTTTATATCTGGACAAAGCAGATATACATCAATAATGCTGTTGCATGCTTATTTGCCGTTCAGCGTTCAACGTTTGCCCATCAAAATCATCTGGCAACCGTTATATAATACACCATTTGTATCAGGACAAAGCTGATGAAAAGTTTACGCCGCAGGTTGGACGCCAACAGTGCGGACAGCATGGCGAAGACCAAGGCGGGGCTTCTACGCTGCCTGAGTGGGCGAGCAGGGAAGGAAGGAGACGAGGACATCGCGATAGAAAAGGTAAGACCTAGGAAAATAATGTTTATTTATTTATTTCGATTTACCACATTTGTGGAAGGATTGACATAACAGGTGACTATCACCTTTTCAAGATGTCATCCCAGACCAGACTGTAAGATTTGGACCATCGCACACCGGGGCATGCCCCTACTCTTTTTCGAAAGGTGTGGTGGGTTCTTTAACGTGCGCGGGATGTGGCTCTCCCCAAACACGGGGCCTCCATTTAACGTCCTATCCGAGGGATGTGCCTAACCCTAGATGAGCTAGGTACTCATTTACATTAGTGAAGTGAGGAAAGTCGTGTTAAGTGCCTTTCCCAAGGGCACAACGTCGTGGCGGAAGTTTGGACATGTCTCTGGGCACAACCTGGGATTAGATCCCGGGTCCCATTGTTTGACAGCCGCGCGCTCTACACTTGCGCCACACGACGCCACGAATGTTGTATCTCCGATTATGATCCTGAAAACGGTTAGGGTAGGTGGGTAGGTAGGGATTCTCTCTTTGGTTTTAGATTTCGGCGATAGCATAACGGGGTTTGGTCGGTCTGTTTATGTCACTTTTTCTGGAGCAATAAAAATGAAGAGAACATGTTGGAAACGTTGATGAAGTTTAGACATCCAGGTAGTAAGATACGCCAAAATATATACTCATTGACAAGCAACTGGATACAATTTTGAAACAGTCAGACGTTTCAGACAGCATCCGCTGTCTTTCGTCAGTAACTAAGGATAGGTTTTATACCGAAACTCTGAATAGATATGTTAATGAGGTTAAGACAATTTAGGATGTCTTGACATATTGGAAACGATTCTATAACGTCTTTATCGCTCACGTGTCAGATCGAAAATTTTATGTCCCTTACCAGCGGTCGATCCAAGAAAAGGGGCTAGGGTCGACAGGTTTCTGCTAGGAACGGTCGGGTAGCCGAAAAAACAACTTTTGCTAGGCCTAATGAGAAATACACATACTATTACTATTGATAATATACGGAAAATTCAACATTTTCTCTGCGATATATTTTTGTTTTGGGTCTATCGAATTCGAAATATTCCTTTGCGTAGGATGTGAGCAGTTTTTGCTTGTTTAAACTCTTGAAATCTAATAAATTGTAGCTGCTGGACCGCCAACAGTTTATGAAAGTGAAAGGATCTGTTCCCCTTTTGCTTTCGAACGAACGGAGTTCAGTAGCTTGTGTAAGTTGTAACCTTATTCAATATGGCCAATACCATGGTCAATATTGACCAACGAAGGCCATATTCAACCTGATTCGTGTGGTCTTGCTAAAGCCCCCCTCTCACTGGACCCGCGGTACGCCGGCTGCGTCCTAAACTGGATTTGTGTTACCCTTGACTTTATAATGGGAATATAATTCAAAACGTACAAGTATGACCAAAAAGACAGCAAAACACACGAAGCTTTAAAAAAAAAATTTTTGTCGATGAAATTTGTTGAGTGCTTTATCAATTCTATCGGACGCAGCGACACCGCCAGCGTGCCGCGGGTCCAGTGAGAGGGGGGCTTAACTGCATGACTCATTACTTGCTGCATGACTCAAAATGAGTACGTTGATGTGTAACTTATAATTTAGTATCAAACTATAGAATTTCAGTAGCAACGAACTTATCCAAACACCTTGTGGCAGCAGTAAACAAAACAGCCGCTTACATGCACTGCGTAATATATGTCTCACATTGAAAGTTTCATTAGAACCATGTAACTTCTACTAACATAATTCTACAAGAACCCGTAGCACATAATTCCGCCACCCTAAAAAGGTACATCCAAACAGATCTCTAACCCAACGTCCTACAGTATAATGCACTCCTGTATATCTAAACTGTGCATACCTGGGGAGTGCTGCACTAGAGATCTCTCAAACCCACAGTTTTTTAACGTGGCGGATTTATGTTACACGGCGGATTAATGTTAATGGAGGGTTACAATTCTTATTTTGTATATTATAACTATTCTGGCTCAGAAATGTCAATAACTCTTATTTTTGCACTATTGACATCCTGCTCATAAGTGAATGGTGTTATTGGCAGGGCTATCAAGATGTAAGGTGGTTGGTTGCGTTTTTTGGTTTCTGGTTGGTTTCCAGCAAGTGATCCTGTCAATAGTGCAATAGAAAATTGTTATAGACAGGATCATCCTGTCAATAGTGAAAATAAGTGTTGACTGGATGTTGCTGTCAATCATCTGATGGGTTTATGTAACCCGGCGGATTAATGTTAATGAAGGTTATATTATCACCAACCAACAGGCTATGAAAGAATCGAAAGTCCCCGTGTTCGTTCTGATTGATGACCTTGACGACGCAGAAAGGCTGCCGCCATTTTCACTGAAGTCTCAGCCTCACTGTCACATCGTCATCACCACACACAACCGGAAGTTACTCAAGGGGAGCATTGTGGGACAGGAAGTTATCCTTGTGAACGGGTTCAACAGAGAAGAGGCCTTCAGTTTCTTTAACCAAGAGTCACAGGTAAGTTTGAAGTCTTCAGTGTACGGATTCTTCTGATGTTTCACTGACTAGTCCGAAGTGCTCAATGTTGTTTTTTTGCGCAGGGCAATCGTTACTCAAGCAACTGGATACAATTTAGAAACGGTCGGACGTGTCAGACAGCATCCGATGTCTTTCTTCAGTGATGACTAAACAAGAAACTGAAGGTTTTAAACCAAAACGTTTCCAAATCCAGTTTCTTGAGACGTTTCATGTAACTGAGTAACTGTTACCTTGCTTATCTTATTATCTGTCTATTAAACCTTCATCGACTTTATACAATATTTGACGTTGTAGCAACCTAGTTGATTGCTATTGGCAATGGATCTGAAGACTGTTGTTAGTTGGACCAATACAGTAGCTATTGCAAATGTAAAATTCATGATATACAAGACAAATTATTTTTTCTTCCTTTTTTCCACTTTTTCACACAACTTAATTCACCACCACCAATTTTCACAACCAAGAACAAAATTAAGTTAAAATCCCAACATCATAACAAAGTTGGAGCAATACTTGAAAGTAACATTACAGAAGCGATATAACATTGTATACAACATGAAACTAACTACCTGTGACAAATAGACAAATGATGCATAATCAGCAGCTCGAATCATAGCAAACAGGCTTCATGATCCGATCTTCAGGGTTTTGACAGGGAAGAGGTATTGGCGTTGGTCGACAAGTTTGACGGGCTGCCCTTGGGCCTGGCCGCGTCCCGAGGCTACATGGCGAGGTGCCGGATAAGCCCGAGGGCCTATCTACAGCTACTGGACGAGAAAGCCGCGGTCAGCAGGATCGAAGAGGAGGAAAGCAGGTTCTGTCATCATCTCTGATTTTGATAAAGATATGACATAACCTATTTTTTTGGTGTTGGGTGTATCAACATGTACTTGTATGTTGCATCCAAAATCGTTGTGACAATCTAAATGTATTTTTCTCTTTGTTGATACCATACTGTTCAGCATCATGGGACTTTCCTTTCCTAGACACTTTTGACATTGGACTGTCATCATCGTTAATTTTGATAAAGATATAACATAACGTAAATATTAAAGGAATTTTCCTGGTGTTGAGTCTATGAATATGTATGTTTACATCCTAAAATGTTGTGACAATCTAAATATATATTCCTATGATACTACCATACTGTTAAGCAGCTTTGTGCCTTTCTTTCTTGAAAATGTTTTGATGTTGTCTGACATTGTATTACTACTAACTATTATTGATCGTTCTCACTCACCAGGTGGCTCGGGAAGTATTACGAAAAGCCGGGCACGAAGGACGGGGCCATCAAACTTCTCAACCTGTTCGCTGCTATCCGCATGGCGGTGGACAAACTGAGTCCAAACGTGAGGACTTGTTTTGTCGTCTGCTACTTTGCCTATTGCTACATTCTGTACACTTTTACACCTTATTGCTACATCATGTACACTTTTTGCATCTTATAGCTACATTTTATACACGTTTTGTACCTTAATTTCTATATGTGGATTCTCTGTGGACATACAAATGGCCAACTACTCATGTTTGATGATGTGATGAACTTATTGAATGTTTTTGACACAGAAATTTCATCATCAAGTTGAAGAAATACCCAATATCAGTCAGCATTTCATTTGTAAAGAAAACATAAGAACAACAAAATGAGGTGAAGTGAAACTAACTAGTTTGCAGTTTTATCAGTTGATTACAAAAGGCGTGCTAAAAGTCCTGTAACATCTTACTGTAGCATTCTTCATAAAACCATATTTCAGTCACACATAACAAATCGTTTACGTTTTGGTGCCCCCGCTTGTCTTCACTGTCCGTAGGTTGTTTCCATGTTGAAGCTCGCCGCTTTCATGGACAACACGAATATCCCATTGTTGGTACTGACGGAAGACCCCACCAACGTTACACCGCGCATGCGTCAGGAGAACGCCGATGCCTTGGAGAGCGAGGTGGAAGGTCTGTCTCTGGCAACAGTGGAAGGAGCTGGAGAAAACCGGATTCTTTCTCTACATCGGGTGAGCTGGTTTATTTTTGAAGCCCAAGTTAAATACAAAGACAGCTGAATAGAAATACTCTTTTTACCGAACCAAGAGATTTTATTCCACCGACGTTTCGGTGACCATCTGTCACCTTCTTCAAGGCAATTCTGACTGGTTCGCATAGTAATGCAGCACAGGTGTCGCTGCTTATACATAATGAGATGCATTCCCAAACGCAAAGTATTTACATATGTACAATCGCAGGGGATGACATCACTATGCGGTTCCAAATGTGCAGAAGTGTAACACAGTGCAAAGACAGCTATTTCAAGAAGCATAATGTATATTCATAAAGCTCTACAAACCCGTTGTCTTGGGATTGTGGATTTTATATATTGGGCTAGCCACAATGACTATTCTTTGACTATGACTATTCTTTGACTATGACTATTCTTTGGCACTGTGTAGTGCACGTCACTTTAGGTATCTGTGTACTTACTCAGCATTGCCTTGTGTTGTTTTTAGGTGACTCAAACCTCAATGCAGCTGGCCATGACCGAAGAGGAAGAAAAGGAACTTGTCCAACGGCTTCTGAACACCCTCCTAACGTTCTTTGTAAAGGACAACAGGTATTCCTGGTAAGGGAGCACTATATTATTCTGTGTGAGTGTGTGTGTGTGTGTGTGTGTGTGTGTGTGTGTGTGTGTGTGTGTGTGTATGTATGTATGCAAATATTGGCCTTTTCTCTCATATGTTAAGCAAATGGATTCTACTGCAGCAATGTTAACTCAATGATCTAGTTTTGACAGAAACAGAAAACACTGGTAAGAGTCTTTATTCCCTGATGTCTAAAAACGGTTTGACGGTCTAGTACGGGCCAGACGGTCCATTTTGATCTTCATAGTTGCTGATTCTACTGCAGTAACGTTAACTCAATAATCTAGTTTTGTGTGGAGGATTGATAGACATGTGAATGTAGTGAACAGACGTTACTCTATGAAGTTGTTCTAAGAAGATTCGTTTCCTCTTTCCTCAGTTCAGGACAGCTAAGTTACAGTCTGATGCCACACGTGGAGACTGTTCTAACGCACGCCTGCCGCATCAGCAGAGACGACCACCACCTGAGCAGGGCTCGGCTGTACGAGGTGCTGGGCTTCCTGTACACACAGAGAGGCATGGCGGCGAAGGCAGAAGGACCACTTCGACTGGCAAAGGTATGGTGTTCGACCAATTCATTTCGACCTTTGCAGTACATAGTGGTGGGACATTAAGTTTCTTGCAGTTTCAGTAGCAGGGCATATTTCTGTTGGGAAGGGCAACCAATATCGTAACCAGGTGCTCAGCTATGAGGCTGCTACCAGTTGACCTATAGGGATAGCCCTGTTCGACAAATTGATACTTATAGCTGTTTGTATGTTTCTTTGATTGTTTGATTGTTTTCTTGTTTGTTTGTTTGTTTGTTTGTTTGTTTGTTTGTTTGTTTGTTTGATGCAATGTCAGTTGATAGTGCTGGGTGTCTATGTGTGTAACTCCACCCATAAAAAGAGCATCAGATAAGGAGCTAAATGTTTCCATACGGGTTACCTGCAGAAGAACTTCCTTTCAGTACCAAGGTCATCACCGTGTGAAGTCCCCATTTTCCACTAGACGGCGATCGCTTGGCGACCGTTGAGTGACCAAAATTGAATGTGTAACCCTTGATTTTATAATTGAGAAATCATGTACGATGCAAAGTATGATACAAAAGACAACAAAACACATAAGGCTTTGAAAATCGTTCTTCATCTATGAAATCCATTGAGAAATCTATCGAATATTTCGTCGTTTGGTCTAATATTTGTTCGCTCAGCTAAAAGGGATTATAACAATCTTGGGAAATCAAAGGAAGCTTCATAAAAATCTTGTATGATGCAGAAACTTCTGGAGGATCTAGCAGAGGTGACGTTAAAGGAATCCAGCGAAACACCGCAGGGTCAAGCGACCGGAGAGACTGGCGGGGACGAGGTAGAACAGGACGCCCGGCTGCTCTTTGAAAAACTGGCCCTAACAGGACAACGCCTTCCGGACAACGTGTTCTCTCAGATTCTACAGAATAAAGTCTTAGTGGATCAAGATGTTGAGGTACGGACAGACAGATAGATCTTAGTATATGATATATATATTTTTATCTATTTGTTCATGATCAGTTTTTTTTTCCGATTAAAAACAAATCTGATAGGAACCGACACAAGAAACAACAGTAGTTCGTCTATTACAATATGTGCAGTATTTGGTAATCCTTGAATCACTGCATACAGTGTTGGGAAACAGTACAGTAGGTATTGATGATTTTCTTTTTGTACACTATGATCGATTCCCAGTACTATAAGATTCGTTTAGACTAAGCAATGAACAAGTAAGAGTACAGCTTTCGAGTAACAAATGTACTGATGACAAAGCAAAGCAATGCATTAATCTGCTTGTAAACATTCAAATCAGAATTAATTTACGTTGCATTTGCTTATCTGGTTGCAGATGTTTCGAAGCAAGTTGCCAACGGAAGCTGAGCTGGATCAGATCTACCGGGACAAGCAGCCTCTCTCCCCCGCCCAGTTGGACCTGCTGGTGCGGCACGGGCTCGTCCTACCCCTGGACCGACTGAAAGAGATCTACCTGCCTGAACTACACGTCTCCATCAATTATTCTTTGGGTCGTTGTTACTTCTACACCAAAGAAAAGTACAGGACTGACCCAGAAGGGAAACGAGACTTAGGTGTGTTCTTTATATATGTCAAGAGACATTGTCCAAATGGTGATGATGATGTAAATGTGCGCGCGCTTTCTAAGCAATCTGACAGCTAGGGTATGGGTTTGATGACAATTTGTTTCTCTTGTTCACTAACTCTGGTTTATGATATGGATTCAGTGCAACCATTGCTGAGTCGCTGACCCTTCTCGACTTTTCATTATGTCATGTCTTTCTCCACAGTTAAGTGTATGGAGTTGGCATACAGCCTTGCCAAAGAGATCCAAAGAAGGACGGGCGTTGCTGTCATACACCAGTACCTAACAGAACGTAATGCCCTGCTGTATCTACGCTTGGAGGAGGAAGGCAAGGTACCCTCATGAACTACAATTGACATCATACATTTTCTTTATTGTGCCTCTATGTGCCTATTTTTAACCTGTTTTGCTGGTATCTTTGATGAGCAAACAAAATTCATTCTTCTCAGGACGCCAAACAGCTGAATGAAGATATCCTGTACGCCAGGGAGAGATACAGCGTCCTTCTTAAAGACCAGGAAGATTACTTCGAATTCGGAATGCTCAAGAAGTCTGGAAGAGAGTTATACAGGTAGGCTTTTCAAAAGACATGCTTCTGTATTTGAATCTGTTATGTGAGAGCTAGTCATATCATCTCCGAGAAATGTTCCACATGTGGTACAGTGGTTAGTGACCTTGCCTCTGGACCAAGAAGTCATGAGTTCCGATCCCAGTTGTGTCGCTTATCCAATGTGTACACTATTGGAAAGGGCTGCAGTCCTTGAAACGGGGCGTTAAGTCGTGGTCCACAAGTGTTCACTGTACTTGTCGAAAAGAGGGGAATTCGTCGAAAAGAACGTAAACATTGCACGTGGCGTCTGTCTTCTCCATGACCAGTGGAAAAGCAGCTCTAAATTTCTCATTAAGTTTATCTGAGCATAACTGGTTCGAGAGACCACTTTCATTTTCTAAGTACTGATTAGGGAGCAATCTCTCACATACAACATGTCTACAGCATGACGATATGCCATCGCCAGCTGGTCCGATGTTACAACCAGCTGATCAAGCTTGCCGACACTGATGACGAGAAGGCTGGCTACTTTGAACAGGCACAACAACACTGCAGGTACAAACCTCCCTATAATTGCCATCAAATCAGAACTGAATACAACTAAACTTGTACCACCTCTACATAAGGAACACCTGGCTAATGCGACCACTCATTGGTGGTCCCTTAGATAATTGTTCCCATTGACACAAGCATTAAAAATCCTGTCTACGGTGACTACATGTCCACAGAGACCAAATTTTAGGGTAGGATTGACTGGAGTGCTTGGGTAGTTTTTAGACCATCTTCTTAGGTAGTATTGACTGTATATATTTCCTCCCTTGCAATAATACCGGAACATTCTTAAAGGCAAGCTTCACAAAAAATTGAAAATCATACTATGCTATGCTTAATATAATCCAAAGTCAAGTTTTTATTTCAAGTTGTTTCACATAAGTCCGTCATAGTTCTTAGATTTTCCACCGTTTGCAACTTATGCCGTGCTGACGCCTTCTCACCTGATGATTGAATTATATGACGTCAGTGTTCTAGATTTTTCACCTGATGATCGAATTATATGACGTCAGTGTTCAGTGTACCATATTATTAGGTGAGAAGGCGTCAGCACGGCATAAGTTGCAAATGGTGGAAGATCCCAGAACTATGACGGACTTATGTGAAACAACTTGAAGTAAGAATTTGACTTTGGAATATATTAAGCATAGCATAGTAGGATTTTCAATTTTTTGTGTAGCTTTCCTTTAAAGCGCAGTACACTCTAATTCTATGGTAACACTAATCATTGCATTATTGCCTTTACCTTCTCACATCAGAGAGATGATCCAGTATGCTGAGGGAGAGATCCAAAGAGATGAACAGGGGAAGGTGACAGACCAACTGGAGCGACTGGCCAACTTCTACAACACTGCAGGTAGTGACATTAGCTTGATGTATGAACCTGTAACACTTATTAATAACTAACCCACTGAACCACAAGTCACGTTGTCCTGCTTAGTGTGAACAGAAGTACACTCACATTGGACACATCATCCATATGTTTCGTTGATAAAGGTTAGACATCCAGGTAGTAAGATGAGACAAAAACAGTTACTCAAGCAACTGGATAAGATTTTAAAACAGTCAGACGTTTCAGACAGCATCCGCTACCTTTCATCAGTGACTAAGGATAAGACTGGAAAACCAGGTTTTATACCAAAACTCTGAATAGTCTTGACGTAGTCTTCAAAAGTCTATTAGGGCTTGGATTTTCTATCAGTTCTCACCACACAGCGACATCATATCTTTGCTCCTTTAATGTCGATATGTAATTATGGTATAGTGTTATTGAAACTTACTATGTGTAGGAATGACTAGAAAGTTGAGTTTTTTATTCAAGTTTCAAGCCTCATAAAATGCTCTGGATGCCTTTAACCTACTAATTGTGAATAGCAGTCTCAGTACCTACCTATCGTCCATATGCCCTACCTATCTCATAATTGTATGCTATCTCTGCATGTAGGTCGTTTCCTCGCTGCTGATCAAAACCCAACACATCTGGATGAGGCCCTGGAATGGTACAGAAAAGCCTACCAGCTCGAGAAGGGACAGGGAAGAGTGGACTATCCTCTGTCGGATGCCCTCTTTGGTCTCACAGAAGGACTGATCCGACGCGGAGACTTTTCAAAAGCTCAGGTTTTTGCGACGGAGCTTTTGGCAGTGTACAAGGCCAACTGGCCAGAGAAAACAAGAGACATTGAAAAGGCAAAAGCACTTCTCGAAAAAGTAACGGACTTGATTTAGGTAAACACATCGATGAACATACAAACAAGCCGGCATCATACAGTTAAACAGTATAATGTTCTTAATTTCTTACAGTAACAGATGTTGAAAGCTGAAATGACAAATGATTTCTCATAAGTTGCAAGTGATCCGCTTACTAGTTCAGACTATCTGACTAACTATAACATTCAAATACATTTTGCCATTTTGTAGCTTAAAAACATTTCTAGCTTTGTAGTAGTGTGTGGTCATGTACATGTATATGATAGTGCTGTACAAATAACAAGGTGCATATATGGGAATAGATGTAATATTGTTCCACTATCACATCTGGAAGTATGATAACCTCAAAATATAAGCTATCACTACAAGTCAATATTACCAATTATCAATATTATCAGATATTGCACATATTGGATTTGTTTGTCTACCAAAATAGTACCTGTTATATCACTGTAACAGTTACTGGACAAGAAATTTACACATACAACATTGTTGCATTATTGTGACTACATGCACAGTTTACCATTACGATACGTACAGAAGGTTTGCCTAATTCTATACAATGGTCAATAAAGGCCATATCACATTGAAACCAGAGGTATACAACATTGAAACAAGACCTTTTGTTGAAATTCCATCCATGTACAGAATGGTAGTATACTCAAAGTCCTTAATCTGGAAATAAGTCATAAAATTTAACACTTAGTATCTGAGAAGTTTGCTAAGTGTCCTAAGCTGTAGTTGTAGAGACAAAGTTGTTGATTGATTGGTTGATTGATTGATTGATTGATTGATTGATTGATTGACTGGTTGGTTGGTTGGTTGATTAATTGATTTGAAACACAATGTGATTGGCACAGATAAATCTGTAAAACTGAGACTGTCCTGAATTAATCTCCAATAATTGACCTATCACACATGAATGTCAAAGCTCATCAACATTATTTTCTATTCCATCATTAATCAAGACTAATATATTGTCACATTTGTTCTCATACAACGTACCCCATTTACCTGTCACATCTGATGTGAAAACAAACTAATCTTCCAAGAGAAATGTACTCCATGGCCAGATCTCCAGGTTGTCATCATGCCCAGAGCTGGAAAACAAATTTTACACATTTAGGACTTATGCTACAAAAAAGACTTGCACTTCATGAGGTGTTCTGGGGCTCCCCCATCTATGTGTGAAGCACGTCCAACCCCCATATGATGGGGAATAAAAGACGTAACATTGGAGAGAGAGAGAGAGAGAGAGAGAGAGAGAGAGAGAGAGAGAGAGAGAGAGAGAGAGAGAGAGAGAGAGAGACACAGAGAGAGACACAGAGAGAGACAGAGAGAGAGACAGAGAGACAGAGAGACAGAGACAGAGAGAGAGAGAGACAGAGAGAGAGAGAGTGAAAGAGACAGACAGAGAGAGAGGGAGAGTGAGAGTGAGAGAGAGAGAGAGGGAACTTATGACAGTAGCGAGAGACTAAAGAATGAATCAATGCAGGACTTCAACTTCAACAATCAATGGTTTTGCAAATGTAAGGTCATCCTCTAATAGTTCTTAAATACATCCAGGCAATACAGAGGTAGAACCAGCATGCAATAGCATTTTAACACAGAGAAAGTGGAGCTTCTGCAACATGAGCAAATGTGCTAAATCAGTTATCATGAAACATTTTTATGGTAAGATGTTATGAGGTATTATTTGAATAGTTCAAAAAACAAAGCATGCTTATGTCTATGTCTAGTAAGAAGAAACAGTTTAGTTGACCTTGAGTGTTGTATCCCAGCTTCCCGAGCAGACGGCCGTGCCGTCAGGAGATCTTTGCAGACATGTGACCTTGTTGTCGTGTGCGTAGATCCGTCCTACCCGCACGCACTTCAGCACATCCCACACATTCACTGTGTAGTCATTGTACCCAGCAAACATCAGGCGACCTAGAAAAGTGAAGAACACATACTTAAAGACAAATCAACCTCTACAACTGGATAAGATACAGAGCTTACATCTTGACATTTCAAGTGAAATATATTTCTAGCAGCACTAGAATCATCAGGTGACCTGGAAAAGTAAAGAACACGTGGGCTGTAGTTCTAAAGTGTTCTTCAGGCAAAACTACCCAAGAAGACCACTTAGAGGTCTGATAAACCTAGTTGATGTGGTCAGGTGCACGTGGTAACTATTATAGACAGTATAAATGTTAATGCTTGAATGTGTCAATGGGAAAATTATCTGAGGAACCACCAAAAAGTGGTCCTTATGTAGACTGAGGTAGTCACTTGTGCAGGTTTGACTAATTGTATTCATGGTATAGATCAGCTATTGTATCTATCAGACTTACATCAAGTTGATGAAAATATTTTTTACTGTAGCATCATAATCTAAATAGCATAACCAGCAATACTTTGGCAAAAAGATGTTGTGTAATGAGTGATATTGAATGCAATAACTGCTACTTTTGAAAGAATGCTCTTCCTGAAGGCATTGCATTATCACCAACCGTAGACTGACCTTAATACCTCATGTCTGGATCACTGCATCAATGTACAATAAATAATAATAATTCACAGAACAAAGAAAGCACACTAACATATCAGCTTTTATATTAGAAATGGACTTTGTTAGCATTAGAACTGGTACTAAGTTTATTGTACAAGTTATATTGAATTTCTTGAATGTGTATTGTGTAATGTATCTGTGTACATAATGTCATGTATCCATGCAGGGACACCTGAAAAACAGGTCAAGAGACATGAGTGTATCTACTGGTATAAAAATGAATAAACGAAATGAAATGCAATGAAAGAAATTAATGATTAAGTCAAACTCACCACTCTTTGAAATGTCCACACACGTAGCAGCAAAGATCATACAGTCCTTGGTGTACAAGGCAACCTCTCTGTCTGCCCGCAAGTCATAAAGTCGACACTGGAAAATGAATATGAAATGTATGAACTGGCTGTAATCAGCCAAACATTTTAGAAGTTCCTATACAATTAGCCCTCAATGTGTGAAATAGTTTAGTCCTTAACTACATGTAACCCAAGAAATAAACCTGTATATTGATCTTATTACATAATCAAGACATACTATACAATCGTGCATATCCTTGAAAATGAGAATACACTTATGTCTATCATTTTCTGGCTGTATAAGTTATTCTTTGAAAGTCTGATATAAAAACACACTCACTGTGCCATCATCTGAAGCAGTCACAAAGGATTCTCCTGTTGGAAAAAACCTATAGAAGAAAATATGCAAAGACGAATCAATCTCTACAACTGGATAAAATACAGAGATGACTTCTGGACGTTTCAAGTAACATCCATCACTCTTCTTCAGCATCACTAGAATGAACTGTCAGAACGAATCAATACTAGAGCATGAAAAAAACAGTGTTCAAATTTGAAATCGTTCTTTCTAGATATGTCCTTATATAAAGATCAGTCAATAGTAATAATAACCTTTATTGAACGTTCATGCCCTATCACAGGCTCAGCTTAAAGTACAGGCATATGGATGGTAACAATGGTAACAATCATATGATGACACTGGCAGGATTTCTAATACTAATCTAAAACTACTCTTACGACTAATTTATATGTTCAACTTCTTCTCGTCTCTTTGTGATGTCAGAAATATAAGTTCAGATTTACTTAATAATATATCTAATATTATATGGTCAAAACGCATAATAAAAATGAATTTCTCAATACTGTAATCTCCAGTTTGCAGCTCCAATTCTAAAGCACAGCACCACTTGACTATATCAGACAGACAGCAGAAATGCATACCTGACCCCATTGATGTCCCCATCATGTCCGTCAAAGCTGTGCACACACCGGCCTGTTCTGATGTCCCACAGACTCGCGGTCTTGTCACTGCTCTGAAAAATTCAAATCTCATCTTCAATACACGAAAAGGACAAGAAATAGTCATGCCTTTAAGTACCAGAGTTATATATTAAGGATTGATGTGTTCAAAAATTCGTATTTCCCGAGAACCATAGTAGAATGGAACTCATTGCCATCGGATGCTGTAGGAACACCTTCACTAAATAGCTTCAAAGAACGATTGCAGTCAGATGTGCAAAAGTTAGGTGTGACAGGCCGTACAGTGTAATATAACCAGCTGCTGCCGCAGAAATGGAAATCCTTCGTTCCTTTGTTCAGTTATTCTCCTTAGAAGATTTTCACTATGATGCCCCTGCAGCTCCAGAGCAAGCTGCTAGGGGGCCCAAACCCACACCGCTTCTTCATTACATCACAAGCTATCTGCCACCAAAAAATCAAGACCATAGCATGTCCAGGTCAAGAGATACAAAAATGGAATTTCTGCTGCAGTACCAAGGGGCCCAAAATCGACCTTGAATTTTGGCCTCACAACACCTGCCGACATACCAAATATCATCGTAATCCATCAAGAGGTTCTTGAGTTATGCTGACTACAGCAGTCCGGAAACACAAACAGACAGACAAACACACAAACAAACAGACACACAGACACACCCAAAACTATATCTCCATTTTTCATGGAGATAGAAACATGAATAACAACACCCCAAAAGTTTGCAGATTCACAGTATTGAGTGACAGGTGTCAGCTGTCCTTTGCTTACCCCTGACAGAAAGGTGCGACAGTGGACAGGTGAGATGTCCAGACACAGGACGTCGCTGATGTGTCCGTGGAAACTCTGCATGAGCTGGGAGCTGTCCACGTCCCACAGGGCACAGGTACAGTCTCCGCTGCTCGTCAAGATCTAGGCAAATGCAGGCGTTTATTAGATTAGTTCTTTAAAATTGTTATACACAGTAAAACTTGTCCTCAGCAATCTCTCAAGAGGCTGAGCAAATGTGGTTGATGAGGACAGGGTAGGTTTAACAATGTAAAAATGGATGGGACTGTTTTAATGTGGTCGCCTGCGCCAGGTGGTTGCCTATACAAGGTGGTGGTTGCCTATACAAGGTGGTGGTTGCCTATACAGGGTGGTGGTTGCCTATACAATGTGGTGGTTGCCTATAAAATGTGGTGGTTGCCTATACAAGGTGGTGGTTGCCTATACAATGTGGTGGTTGCCTATACAAGGTGGTGGTTGCCTATACAAGGTGGTGGTTGCCTATACAATGTGGTGGTTGCCTATACAAGGTGGTGGTTGCCTAAACAAGGTGGTGGTTGCCTATACAAGGTGGTGATTGCCTGACAAGGTTTGACTGTATTAGCAATAGCTTAACTATGTACGTACAAGTTGCCATACATTGTACTGGTTACAATTGTTGCACAATAAAGTTCTTCTTCTTTATTAGCTTGAAAGTTCATCTGTGTTGGTAGAAATTGTTCAAAAGCAACGTTTTAACAGTAAATTCCAACACAAAAACACAGATTCCTTGACAAAGACTGTATTTTGACAGTTGGAAAATTTGGGTAGGTCCAATTTTTGTGTTGGACTTTATGGCTCAAAACAGGTATTTATTATAGTTGAGTGATGTCAAGAATAGAATTATGCAGGATATCCTGACTAAAGGCTCAAAGTCAGACCCCCTCATACATTATTGTAAGAACTGGAATCTATGAAAGATTCACTCATGTAATATATAAGACACTTTCAAAGGATATGAGCCAACAAGTTACATTTTGGAAACTTCCCTGCGAGAGTCACAGTAACACTTTTGGAAATAATTTGATGGGTGATGTGATGAAACAATCTCTTTCCCTGTCCTTGGTGCTGAACAACACATTCGTTACCCTCTCCCAAGTGCTGATTTTTCTTCACAAAAGGAAAGAATTAAGGGTTAATGACCCGCCCCAAGGTGTATATGGTGTCATAACGCCTGGTCATGTGCTATAACCACCGAATAAGACCACCGAGTGAGTGAGAAATATTGTTTTTAGTCCTTCCGTTTGAATTTTACTTGAATTTAATTTTTTGTCCTTTTTCATGTATTCTTCATGTATTCTAAGGACATTTTGGGGAATTTTAAGACAATAAAGATATTTTAAACAAGGTTAAGAAAAAGATTCATCAAAAAGATACGCCCTCTACAAAGTGCAACGGTTGTGTTATGACATGACGTCAATAAGTGGTGTGTTATGGCCTCATAACAGACTACTTATTGTGGGCAATGGAGGCTTCTGATTGGTCGACGCCATCTGGCCATGTGATAATACTAGTATACAATCACTCATGAGTCAGTGTCAGTCTTGCCTACCTGGTAGCCAGACTTGACAAACCTACAGCAGGACATGAAGCTGGTGTGCATGGCGATGGTCCGTCTCTTTCTCTCCGGGTTCTCTAAGTCTTTATCTATGGGGAACACTGTGCACTTGTTGTCCAGTCCCCTGTACATGTGGTACAGTAGCAACTGTTAAGGAAGTCTCATGGGATATTACATTCAACATGTACAATGTACTTTCTTGCAATAGGTAGAAAGATGGCATTCAACAGTTACTGAGAAAGGTCAGAAAATATAATGATACCAAAGATCTAGTTGCATAACTTGCAAAATGTATTTTCTTCTAACCAGCCAGGAATTCATCTAATATTTGGATTACAATAATTTTACCACAAAACTTCAAAATCAATCTGTATTTGTTTAACTGATAGTAGATTATATATAATAACTGCCTCTCGGTGTAACATACCAAGAATCAAAGTGTAGTGCATGCACTGTAAATGCATTTAAGGTTTGCGTGGTTTTTATTTCGCAGTATGGAGAAAATGGAGTGTTTGCGATGGTTTTAAGATGCGTTTGAAACAATAGTAGACAAGGGCAAACAAATTTGTAGTGGCTTTCAGTTCGCAGCAAAGAGCTTACCACAAACACAGCTAACATAAAACCACAGTGACTGCAAACATTTCTGCATTTACAGTACTTGCATCTCATTCATAATGCACATGTCAGACTTCAGTATCAGCAAAAAAAATTTATATGAGTAAGTTTTCATTCCTAAAATATCAATGGATGATTGAAACCTATCACTTGACTCATCATACATTCAGGACAGTATTGTGAGTAACAGACGACGCACTTACCCACAGGCTATGATATCACCAGAAGGTGAAAAGGCACAGGACATGATCCAGGTGGTAGGCATGGACAGAACCCGCTCCTGACAAAAACATAACAAAGCCCATTCATTAACCTAAGAGTGAATCAAAAACTAATCAAATCTACTCAAGAAGACCACTCTGAACCCAAAAAATGTGGTATGATGATGACGAATGGTTTATTCAATTAAAATACATCACAGCCTTTTGGGCTAAATTGCGTATGTCATTACAATCTAAAAACAAACAGATCATTGTCCTTAAAACATTTACAGTAGATCAAGGTCTTTACATACTAAATAGACTTTTACTTTCTATGATCATCACAATTGAAGATTAAAAAACTTGACAAACACGTAGTAGTTAAAAAAGTTACTTTCACGTGTACTAACAAAGATCAATATTCATAGGAATCAAAGAGCATCATGGTACATTGCTTGCAGATGAATGTATTACTTAGCTGTTCAATAAACGTGTCAAATAAGGAATTGACGAGTCTCTATATCTGTTTGTTTTGTATTTCAAAGTTCTTAACTTGTCCGAGTTTCTTGTTGACATACTACGGCTGTCTCCATTCTTCGGTGGGAGCAGTTCAGAGACCAGTGTTTTGGCAAACTTGGTATAAGTGGATAAGTAATCACTATGGACAGGATTTGTAAAACTAAGGTGGAAAAATCATATAGTGGACCACCAAAAAGTGGCCATATGTAGGGTGGTCACTTGTACAGGTTTGACTGTATGTGCAAATGCTAAAGTAATGTTCAAGGGAGCAATGTGTAAAATAAGCACATATTCTGATGATCCTTACCTGTTTGTTTGCAAAAGCATCCCAAACGATAACTTTCCCATCCTGTAGAATAGAAACTTGTGTTGGTAATCCCCGTTGTTAAATTGTGATTAGTAAGAACACATAAAGATACTAAAGATCTAGTGCTGTGTACCTAAAAATGTTTTAAGGTCCTGAACAATTCGACAATGTAAACTGTGATGATGATGGAAACATGTACTTATCTATTTGTATGAGCTAACGGAATGTTTATTTAGACTTCAGTTTTAAGATATACACTTGAGTGTAAGTCTATTCAGGTACAGTACTGGTACATTGATGTTGCAGTACTGTAAATGCATTTAAGTTCGCGCGGTGTTTGCGGTCATATACTACAGTACAGTAACTACAGTATTTGACAAAAATATCCACGGAGGTTTTAAGTTTGTGGTGAAACGGTCGCCGCGAAAACCGCGAGCATAAAACCACCGCGAACATTTCTGCATTTACAGTATTTTTTTACCTTAACCTAAATGATTTATGTTGTACTGTACTGTACGGCACAAAGATTTCTTGAAAAGTAATTCTAATTTCAACGTAACAGCATATGAAACCATGTGAAACCATGTGACCCCTGACCTGCGATGAGCTGACCAATCGTCTCTTGTCCGTTGACCAATCCATGTCCAGCACCTTGCCCTGGTGACCCTTCAGCACCCGTCTCACCTTCATCTGTAGAGGTGGCACGAGCTCCAGCTTACTGGCCACATCTCTCACTGCATAGGAATAAAACTTACACATATAAGTACATGATTGTACATAATGGAAGATGCCCTAACATCGCATGTTTTTTATGCGCTCAAACTCATGGCAGTCCATCACTAGTTGCCAGAGAGTGATCAGGTTTTAAAGAATGAATTTTGAACATATTCATCTAAAGAAAATAGTTGGATAAGAAATGCATTCATACTGTTCATCAGCCTTTTATGCTTTGCGTTAGGAGCGGCAAATGCTGTGAGATGTTTTCGCGATTGTACCTTCTGATTTAGTGCTACGCCATACATTGAATGCAAATGACAGTTATTCACATGGACTTGGTTCAGCATAGTCAGTGGTCACAAACACGGCGTACTTATGCATAATAAGATCAGTACAAAATCCGTGCGATGTTAGGGCACCTGCAATATTAGGGGGCCCCCCGTTACATTTTCACAGCAAAACCTTCATCTGTAGAGGTGGCACGAGCTCCAGCTTACTGGCCACATCTCTCACTGTACAGGACAGGAATAACAGAAACAAGAAATGCTTTTCAAAAAAGCTGGCCACACAACCTTTAGATAATGGTGATGATGAAATGGTGATTGTACATGTAATGACTTCTATAGACTTCGTTACGCCCTGCCCTCCCCACCGATCGTCACTTATGTATATCTTGCAGTAAAACTGGCACAGTTTTTGCCACCCTATCTTTTCTGCATGATAGCTAATGGCCACATGTACTTTATTGGTCAAAGTAAAAATGAAACCTTCTCGGATGCCGTTTAGATTGACGAAAGGAATCGGATTATCAGCAGTCTGTGCACACACATTTACCAACTATAGTCAGCCATTAGACATGGCAAAATACGATTGTCTGGCCTTGCAGCGCCCTCTGGCAAGGCTCAGCCTATCTGCAGCTTTGATGAAAAGGATGGACAGGAAGACAGAAATCTAATACCGACCACAATGCCAACAACCGCCTTGCAGTTGCGTGGCAAAAAACCTTCATATGCAGGGACAGTTAGGATAAAATACACAAAAGTACCTGCTTTAACCTAATGGCTACATCTCTCACTGCATAGGAATAAAACTTACAAATCATCATCATCATTATCATACATCCGTAGAAATATTCCCCAGTGAGGTAAACTAGATAAAGCAATTGCAGTACTTTTTGACCTTCATGGCAGACACCAGTGAAGACCCTTACAAAAATTCACAACAAAATAAGGGATGTCCCTGTGGCTCAACTCCACGTTACAGTTGAGCTACTGGTTCCATTTCAAGGCTCGAAATAGTGGGTGCATGTGCACCCAGTGCACCCAAAATTGGAGCTGTGCACCTAATTTTTGACTCTGGGTGCACTGGTGCACCTATATATTTTTGTAGCCTATAGGGTTAAGGTACTATTGTACACTAGTATACAGAATATTCTTGAAATGTAAGTATAAAAAACAGCATGATAACTTTTTGCTGTACTTTATCTAATGTATTATTTGTTTGAAATTTTGAAGTTAGCTATAGAATTACAGATAGGCAGCAGCGTTAAACTTTGTAATTATGTTCTGAAGAACATTCAACTTTATTTTATCTGGTGCACCCAAAATTCTTTCTGTGCACCCAATTTTTTGAGTTGGGTGCACCAGTGCACCTATTCCCAAAGATGAATTTCGAGCCCTGCATTTAGTTGGTAACTTGGAGACCCCTGTTTACGTCCTGGGCTGCACCATCTTTTGGAAGGGCGGTAAAATGGGGGTCCCATGTTTGAAGAGGTGCCTTCATCATATTAAGGGAAAAGGCTACTAGCCCCTCCCAAATCAATATACCCTGCTCCTGAAACAGCAAGGAACCTTGCTGCACTATATGCCTATAGGCATTATAAGGGTCTGAAGTACTACTCTGAACAAATGAACAAACAAAGTATACAAAATCTTCATCAGTAGGGGTGGTACCTGCTCCAGCATACAGGGAACATATTTGACTGTGTAAGAATAATACATACATATAAATACACAAGAAAACCTTGATCTGCAGGGGTGATTATATAGGGTAAAATGAACAAATTTGTCATCTGTAGGGACAGTACCTACTCCAGTGTACTGGCCACATCTCTCACTACATTTGAATACAACGCAAAATGATCACCATGAATTCCTGCATAACAAATTGGGTCAAAAGGTCTGCCAGAGGCACATTCTATCAACAAAAGCACGAATCATCACAATCTTGGTCCGTTTTCTAAGTAACTGCGTTAGAAATAACTTGCAATGTCAGCAACCTGTTTCCCTGTCCTTGGTGCTGAACAGCATATTCATTACCCTACGCCTTGCACTGCAGCTGGCTTTTCTTCACATATATCAAGACAAGGGATTAAATATTTACAGGAAAGCTTTAGGACATGTCGGTCGAATACATGAAGCTGGCCGTGATTTGAATTGATTCCCTAGGGTTGATTTTAAACCGTTCATATGCGACTTGGTGGCCATTTTCATAATTAGTTGGATAAAAACGTAAACATCTACCTTACTGTGTATTTGTCTTGTTTCTCTGGTTACAGAAAATTCCACTTCATCAAAAATACCCGCCTCATCAATTGTCTTCATCAAAACCATGTTATGTTATTGATTATAAATTTACATACATCTAATGGCTGACTGGGATTTTAATTACAGATTTTCCTGCGCAATAACAACAACAACGTTTGACGAGAGAAAACCCTGGAAATAAAAGAACTGCAAGCATACATATAATGTTGTGTATATACATATGCCATATCTAGCTCCTCTTACGCTGAACATCGTTTGATTTCCTGCGTTCCTCCTCCAGGCGAGATCGAAGTGTTTCAGCCTCCTTGCGAAGAGCGTCCAGGTCCAACTCAGTATCCTCCGCCGCCACGGCCGCCATCTTGAAAGTGCAAGGATGATGTCATCGCGGGACTGTCCATTATAGCAGGCGGATGGAGGGAGGATACTGTTATTGTATTGATTATAGGCCGTGGGTATTCCTAGTACGTTCCTGACAGTAAAACGTTTTTATGCACTATTGACAGGATGTTCCTGTCAATAAGAAATAATTGGGCACTTTTGACAGGATTTGTTTAATAACAAGTTTCTAGCACTTTTGACAGGATGTTCCTGCTAACAAGAGTTTTTGGCACAATTGACAGGATGTTGCATATCTTTTGAATAACACCTCTTGTTCCTGTCAACCCTAACCCTAACCGCAATAATAGCCATGTAAAATAGTGCAAAATAAGACTTATGTACAATCATAATTAAGACTAATTAGTAAGAATAAAGAATTAACAGATTACATCAACGTTATTGACATGGTTTTCCTGTCAATAGCCACGCCGTTGAGGGATATGCATGTTGAACTAAATGGGAAATACATGAAATCTAGTATCCTGCGAATACGTACATGTAGATTTCAATCAGTAGCACTTTGTCTAGATCATGTAACAACTTCTATTTACTCTTTCCGCATGAACTGTTTTATTAATAAAGTTGCACTGGCTCAGTACTCCCAACAACCCATCACAAGACAGGACTAGTGGGACAAACCAGAAACTGTGTGGAAAGTTGACCGTTCACACTGTTCTGGAACAGCATTACCAAACAATCGCTCCCTTGCACGTGGTAACCGAATTGTTTATCGTTCGATAAACACACCTGCATTCTGTTCGAAGACCTAGGTGCGTCAAGACTAGTGTCCTTGAATCGTACGTCTAACTGTGAAATATCTTGATTACATAATTGTTTCATGATGGCTAGCAAACGAGGATACGTGGCTGACATGAGCACCACAGCCGTAAGTAGACTTTAAGTCAAATTGGATCAGTGTCATGGTACATGCTAAACTTTCTTCCAACACTAAGGTATACACGGATCAAATTTTCGACGACCACTGTCGCCTTTTCAGGATCACAACTATCAACCCAGTGCTTATTGATCCTAAGAAGGCGACAGTAGTCATCGAGAATTTGATCCGTGTGAACCTTAGTGTTGTAAGAAAGTTTGGCATTATACTATGATTACTACCAACCCATCACGTAGTAAACAAAACTTATTCAAATTATCATGGAAGCACATCTAAGTTTTGTTTACTTCGTGATGTAGACCATTCCTGTTTCTTGAAAACATCGACCTGTTGTTGGAACTTGTAAATAAGAATGTACTCTAGCTATGCCATCTGTGTGTTGAATCAATGATATCCAATGATTGTTTTCCTAATGATGATACCGGATCTTTGGGACGCGTATCTTCTTTGTATTTGATTTTAGTGAAACAGGTGCATCAATGACTATACGACTGCAGTGTCTTCATTCTATGCTTTAGCTTTCCAATGTTATTTTGTGATCATTTCTTGGCGTGGGGTGAGAACAAGTCACGTAGTCTATAAAGAGAGATAAATGAGTGATGTTGTATTTTTATGTTCAAACAGGTGGGAAAAAAGTCAAAGTCAAAGAGGAGATATGTCCCAGTTCGTGGGGATGATAGGGACTCGTTATCATGGCTCCATTCGACATACTATCCGTCGAGTTATCCGGACCACAGGCTACAGCAGTCGTACCGTCCGGACCCCAGGCTTCCCCAGCTCAACCATCCGGACCCGAGGCTCACCGAGGGCAACCAGTCGTACTTGTGGCATCACAACTCTTCACTGTTCAGCCAAAGCTCTCACAGTCAGTTCGCACCCTTGTCTTCTCCCGTTTTCCCACCGTGTCCGCCAACTCCAGAAGAAGAGCAGATGGACTGGGAGCCAAGCATCTACACTGAGAACATGGCGTGGTCAAGCAGCCAGATGGACGAGGAAATCCCTATGGAATGGGACTGATCATAACTAGAATAGCTAGTTGGACGACAGGTGACACACGGCTCTACGAGTAATGGCCTAGGGCGGAAGAGCTGGCCAAGAAAGAGAAGCCAAGAAAGAAACGGAGAAGACTTTATTCCGGCACATGGAATGGGAAAAGGTCGTTGGAGAATGGAGAGGGACTGAGTAAAGGACAACAGGTGAATGTTAGAAGGTGAGCTACGGCTCTAAAATGTGCGGTATAAGACGAAGCGAAGTGGTCGATGGCCGAACAAGAAACGGAAAAGACTTTATTTCCGCGGCCCATGGCAAAGACTGCACTCAATGAATCATGCCTATGTTGACCGTTAGTATTAGACTGTTCTGTGAAAGGAAGCTTGGTTTTACTTCCACTGTGTTGCAAACTACTTCACAGTGATGAATATTGCATCGTTGTTGTACAGTATTCATTGTTGACCTGATACAGATTTGAATTATCAAACGAATTGCCAGAATTCTATAGAATTCATCATCGCTATGATGTGGGCGATAGAAACCTACATGTCTGATCTGCAAAGCTGTATAATAAATTCTACCAAAGATGTACATTAATTGAAGGATTGCTGAAATAGCATGCTACCACTTGGTTGCTTTTACCAACAATACTATTTGATTACTGCCATAAAAAGATTATTGTCTTTGATCGAAAAGATCTACAGTTTACATATGCTACAGTTGTGAAATGTTTCAAAGAATAAATAAACATGAATGATTTCTCCTATGGAAAGGTTTGATTTTTTGCTGACTTACTATAGTACATGTACATAAAACGTCAGAAAGCCTTACAAGAGAGCAGTCTTTGATCTTTGATTATTGTCTTTGATCGAAAAGATCTACAGTTTAATCTTTTAATCTTTGATTATTGTCTTTGATCTACAGTTTAATCTTTTAATCTTTGATTATTGTCTTTGATCGAAAAGATCTACAGTTTACATATGCTGCAGTTGTGAAATGTTTCAAAGAATAGATAAACATGAATGATTTCTCCTATGGAAAGGCTTGATTTTTTGCTGACTTACTATAGTACATGTACATAAAACGTCAGAAAGCCTTACAAGAGGAATTGATAACGATCACCTTAACAGCCCGAAACAATAACGTATACAATGGCAACATGACATGAAAAAGGCATTGGATTGGGGTACTGACAGTGTGTGTGTGTTTGTGTGTGTGTGTGTTTGTGTGTGTGTTTGTGTGTGTGTTTGTGTGTGTGTATGTGTGTGTATGGCATCCAACACCAAGGACAGGTCTGTATGTGTGGGGTGGTGCTCAGCACAAAGGGCATGTTTGTATTTGTGTTGATGGTGTTCAGCACCAAGGGCAGGTTTAAATGTGTGTAGATGGTGTTCAGTACCAAGGACAGGTTTGTATGTGTGTGGATGTCGTTCAGTACCAAGGACAGATTTTTATGTGGGTGAATTGTGTTCAGCACCAAGCACAGATTTGTATATGTGCGGATGGTGTTCAGCACCAAGCACAGATTTGTATATGTGCGGATGGTGTTCAGCACCAAGCACAGATTTGTATATGTGCGGATGGTGTTCAGCATCAAGGACAGGTCTGTATTTGTGTAGATGGCGTTCGGCACCAAGAACATGTTTGTTTGTGTGGATGACGTTTATCACAAAAGACAGGTTTGTATGTGTGTGAATGGTGTTCAGCACCAAGGACAGGTTTTAATGTGTGTGTATGGTGCACAGCACCGAGGACATGTTTGTATGTGTGTGGATGGCGTTCAGCACCAAAGACGGGTTTCTAAATGTGTGGATGGTGTTCGGCACCAAGGGCATATATATATATATATATAACACTACTACGGCTTCTATAGTTATGCACGCCCCTAAAACAAAACCATTTTGCGAAGATAACTAACGCTTTATCGCACACAGTTGGAACGGGTGCGGCGTCAGCGTTATTCCAAAGACACCGTCACTGTTTGGAGGAGGAGCGCCCTCTGGCGTCCTGAAGGTGAAGGACTGCAGCAGGGTCGAGAAGAACAAGAAAAGTTCCATCCTGGCCAGCTGCTCACCAAGACACACGCGTCGGCCTGGAAATACAGAATGCCGAGTATCAAGATCAGACAAATGTAGGATAGAATAGAATAGAATAGAAAATAAGTAAACATTAATGTTATGAAATATGTACGATAGTAATATGTCTAATCCTGATAATTACCTCCTGAAAAAGGCATGAAAGACTCAGGCTTGTTGATGACGTTCTCTTCCGCGTCCAGAAACCTTTCGGGGTCAAACCGGTCCGGATCAGGCCAGTAGGCGGGGTCCGTGTGGAGGGAGTGCAGGTTCATCAGCACCTGGGCCAAACAAAGAGAAAATGAGGCCACAAACACAATCTCCCGAAAAGAATATTTGTATGGATAAACTTCGAGCAAATCATCACTTCGACTTTAATAGAGGTCAATGGATCACCTTATTATCGCTTCGTCATGTGGCAGCCTGTAAATGAATGGGGCATTTCTGCAACGGTGCAGAAAGGTTATGCAATCTGAAAATAGGAAAATAATAATACATGTACCCGAGTTGCCTTCGGAATATCATATCCCTGCACTGTGACTTCCTGCGTGGTGGCGTGCGGTACCCAAGGGAGTAGAGTGCGGATTCTCATGACCTCCAGCAGACAGGCATTCACATAGGGCAGCTGGGAACGGTGGAACAGGGTGGGCAGGCCCTCACCAACAACGGCATCAAGCTCCTCTTGTACCTGTTCGGATGGTATTGCCGATATTGTTTCTTAATATTCACAAGAAAAGCAAATACTATCTCGCGATTCTTTTTTTTTCCCAGCCCTCTAGAGTCTGACAAAGGTAAACACTGAGACGTTTTGAATGAGCCAGACTCCTCAGAAGTAACGTTACCTTATCTTGGATGTCGGGGTTCAAAGTCATGTAGAGAAGACTCCACAGCAGTGTGTTGGTGGTGGGGTCCGTTCCGGCGACGAAAAGATCCCCGGTCATGTACATGACGCTCTCCTCTGTCAGACCGTCCACCTTTTCCTGCTGTTCAAGCTCCAGCAGGCAGAAGTCGAGGAAATCTCGCGGATTCTCGCGATCCAGGTGTTCCCGATGGCGAGATATCTCCTCGCTTATCACATTGCGGACCTTGTAGAACCCTTCTAACGCATTGATGCCGGCTCTATTCACTGATAAATATGCATGTACTGATTAGACATAAATACAAAGTTTTTGCTTGTGATGACATAGCCATAGAGGTTGTGGTAACTCCTCAGCAACCTTCCCCATCGCCTGAATGGACTATACTAATCTTTGCCGCATGGCAATGATGCTGTCCCAAACGTGACTCAGTTTTTTCCCGAGGAAGCTAGCTGAGAAGTTATCGTAACGTCGGCCAGGTAAATTCCAGCATGGTTGTTAATTATAAACATATACGAACTACCAATCTATTCATGGAACTGTAGAAAATGCTGTGCAAAGGAAATTTGACCTACCGACAGGAACAAAACGTAGCAATGGGAACACGCTAATGATCTGCCCAGTTCCGAGTTCAGACGCTAGGGTAACAATCGCTTTAGAGAGCTCTCGGAACGTTTCATCCTCGTAGTCGTAGCGCTTCCCGAACGCCATGGAGCAGATGACGTTTGCCACTGTCACTGTGACGTCATGAGCGACGTCAAAGGGCTGTCCGTTGTTTTCTGCAACCTGAATAGAAATTATTCTTTTGCAAAATGATGTTTCTCAAGATCGAAACAGTCCTAAAAGGTGTTGGTCAAACGTATCGTGACTCTATAGTTTGTAGACCGCATATCATCGGCATTTTTTAAAAATTCCTATGAATTATGAAAACGATATTGAACAAAAATCACTAAAAACTGCATGATTTACATCTAATAATACATCAACAAACGATGGTTAGGAGAGAAAGCATATGATTGAAACTTATCGACATGTTTTTATGAAAATGCCACCAACACTATCACACATACTAACAAGAGTGTGAAGACCCAAACTCTCCATGAAATTTGTTTTTAAATATGATGTGTTTTTGACAAATATGCCATTACAGTTCCAGGGACACAAACCAGGGGGCCCAAAATCGACCTTGACCTTTCTCCTCCCAACACCTACCCACATACCACATATCATTACAATCCATCAATACACGTTCTTCAGTTATGCTGACTAAAAGCAACCGATGACACACATATACACACACGCAAATACATAGGCAAACTGCATTATAACCATTTCTAGTAACACTTAAGCTATCCACATAATTTACCACCAGCTGTAGGGAATTCTTGTCCTAGATATGAGACAAACAGATGTGACAGGTGTGAGATCCTTCAACATACCTAGATGGAGGGGTAGATATTCCTCATTACTTATGCAAATTCAGTAACAATTTGCATAATTAGCACTTCAGTTTGTACATCTCTGTCCAACATACCTGCATACCAAATAACAGGAAAATCTGTTGTTACTTTCTTCAGTTATTCTCCTTAGAAGATTATTACAAATTATTGCAGTTCCAGTGACAAATACCAGGGGGCCCAAAATCGACCTTGACCTTTCTCCTCCCAACACCTACCCACGGACCAAATACTAGTACAATTACAATCCATCTACACGTTCTTCAGTTATGCTAACTTTAAGCATCCAGTGACACAAACATACACACACGCAAACACACACGCAAACGCACGCAAAACAATATCTCCATGAAAAAGTCTTTTTTCATGAAGATAACTAGAAAGGCAGCATTTTCAAGAAAATGCTGGATATTCCCCTCCCATTACCTACACCTCAAATGTGACATCCTTAGCATTTACTGTAATGGACTTGGAAGTTTCTGTCCAGGTCTTCCTAAAGGTACCTACATGTCAAGTATGACATCCGCAACGTTAGTATGCACCATAAGGGAAATACAAGTTTTTGCATGAATTATGCAAACCAGGTCCTTATTAGCATAGTATATGTCCAGGTGTATTCACCTTTCCTAAAAGTACCAACATCTCAAATATGGCTTACCGTAAGGGAAATACACGTTTCTGCATAAATTATGCAGAGGAGGTCCGCATCAGCATAAGTTATGGATAGGTGTGTTCACCTTTCCTAAAGGTACCTACATCGGAAATATGCCATCCGTAACTGTTACGGTAAGAAGAAACGCGTTTCTGCAGAAATTATGCAAATGAGAACCTCATTAGCATAATGTATGGCCAGGTGTGTTCACATTTCTTAAAGGTACCTACATCTCAAATATACCATCCGTAGCTTTGACGGTTAGGGAAATACAAGTATATGCATAAATTATGCAGAGGAGGTCCGCATTAGTATGATTTATGGACAGGTGTGTTCACCTTTCCTAAGGGTACCTACATCTGAAATATGACATCCGTAACTTTTACGGTAAGAAAAAAGGAGGAGGAGGAAAGCAAAAACAGTATATTCCCTCATGTGGAGGGGAATATAATGAAATCCAGAATCAGCCTACGTGTGACTTAACTAGTAATTTATGGATCACATTTTTCATTAAACAGATATTCGAGATGGATCCTACATTTTTCATCCTTAGTTTTATTGGTTGCATCTTACCCTGTTGCGGAGACAGTCCGCTTCTTCTCTGATCTTCTTCTCAATGCTGCCACGTCCCACCTTCATGCCCAGGTTCCTCAGGGTGGTGGCGGCAAACCTCTTTCTCTGTCTGAACCCGGTCACCCAACGTGCAAGAAGAATGTCTACAGCAAAGAACATGTCTTCAACATGTAATTTGATATCATACATATCCAGTTTTGTATCTATTCTAAGACATACTGCCGAGAGGACACCATGTTGACGAAATTCAGTGAGACAATATCACCCCGACCAGTCGAATCACGTGAATCGCATTGAAACTCAGATTCGTATCAGCCATTTCCCGACAAAACGCTTTCTCACTTGCGTTAACGACTACATCCGACCAAAAAAACTCATCAGTGAGATGGTAGAGGGTGTCAGCTTTCCAAAGATGTTTTCAGATTGACAATTTTGGCACTTTGGAAGTGATTGAAAGTGACCGCGATTTAACGTCTAGTTTCTACTACTTTTCTCTAAACGTTAAATCGCGGTCTCTTTTAATCACTTCCAAAGTGTCAAAATTGTCAATCTGAAAACATCTTTGGAAAGCTGACACCCTCCACCATCTCACTGGTGAGTTTGTTTGGTCAGATGTAGTCGTTAACGCAAGTTAGAAAGCGATTTGTCGGGAAATGGCTGATACGAATTTGAGTTTCAATGCGATTCACGTGATTCGACTGGTCAGGGTGAATATAGATCACACTGTAGTTGCGACGTACGATTTTCAGCGAGGCTATGATAGACGCGACTGATGACAAGGCGTCTTCTGTCACAGGACAGCTGACAACGCATCCACGACTGTCCTAGTTTTCTGTTGTACACTTGTCGTACGACTATTGTCAATAAAGCATATGATAAATAGAAGTTTACCTTTTCCGCAATCAGTCATCACATCAAGCAGGTAGTTTGGCGCCATGGACGCGAACAGTTCGGACCTGTCCACGAGCGCGTCCTTGACGGCAGTGTAGCCGTTCAGAACTACTACATCTTCCATCCCCATCCTGACGGTGAAGACGTCCCCGTACTGCCGCCTCCACGCCGTCAGCTTGAGATGAGGCGCTCGGCCCAAGGCGAGGAGGTGCCCGAGAACAGGCACACGTCCTGCCGGGTAAGGAGGCAGGTTTCGGGATCGCTTGAAGATGACATATGCTAAGAAGAAAGTCGCACAGAGGACAAGAAACGTCTGCAGAGTCGGCCCAGAGATCTGCAAAATCTCCTGGACGGACTCGGCTATCCACTGTACAGCACCGGCCATTTTCTCACGAATGAGTGGGTGGCCCAGTTAGATGGGAATAAGGCGACCTACGGCCTCTATTGTTTATAGTGATAATCCAAGGAGCGATCAGGTGTACAGGAAGCCAAGCGAGGCCTGACTTGTAGCAGAACAGATATTATCATCAGCCCTGACCAGGTTGAATGTGCTATCTGAAGAAACGTCATACATGCAGAAAAAACGAATTGAAAATAAAACTGTAGTTAATTTCAATAGAGATATGAGAGCGAACAAGATGCGTTCGCTCGCATCTCTCGATTGTTTGCAAGTAAGAAATCAAAAATATGGACCACTTCAGACTTCCCATTTTCTACTAAGGGGTGGTCGTGGAAGATCTTTCCAGTCTGTTCTGTTGAAAGCTTTGTTTAAATGTAGGCATTGTACCACTATCAAATATAGCAGATGATGAACTGGATACTTTAATGCATTCATGAATGAAGACCTCTATTGTACATGTTTGCCCCACAGTGCTAAGCACAGGTCACATGTTAACAACTATACACATATTCATGAGTATATAAACATCTAGCATACTCTTATACATTCGGCTTCCTCTCGTTTCTTGGTAATTGTATAAATGTAGGAGGCTGTATGATTAGTTAGAGTTGGTTTATCGAAGGCTGCAATAAATATAAATTTCTCTCTACTATTCAGGTATCTGAAGTAGGGGAATGTACTTAACACAAAACTGAAAAAAATAATTCTATCGCTACTATACAAATGACAGGCAACAAGAAAATGTACTTCGTCTTTTCTTTGCCTAGGCTACAAATTGGCAGATTCTTCGCTCTAGAGGAGTGCGGTTATGTATTCTTAATTAGTGCTTTAGCATTAAGTTACTGCTGTGTGGCGTCACTACAATAACACGGATGTACCTGTTATCTCAGGCTTGGGCGGAGAATGATTTGGGGCCCGCCGTGAGAATGTTTTTTAGTCATTGTGAGAAGAGCTCGAGGCTGCTAGTTCCGAGCCAATGCCAGCTACAATAAGCGTAACCTCGAGCTCCACAGCCGACCCTCAGCCATTGGTACTGCACATGTGTTTTGTAGATTTTGGACAGCAACCCATTGTCAAAACGCGAGGGAAAATGCGCCGCGGAGTTCAAAATCGTATATATTGTTTGCCAGGTAGGAGTAACGCCACCTTGCGTTAGACCTTAGTACTTCACGCAACGTAAAGGCAGAAGAAATGTAAAACACATACTTTTCAAAGAGTTTAATTTTGATACTTTTAAACTAGGCTTGACATAAGATTACTAATAACGATGATTATAATAAGAATGATGAGTAATAACAAATCTATTAGATATTGGAGGTCACAAATCGTAATTTCAGCGGACGAACAAACAAATATACGAATTTTTGTCGACCGCCGACAAGGACATAAGGCCCAAGTTACACTTGTTCTGTGAAACTGTAGCACGACACATGGTAATCTACTACTGTAGTAGACTACAGATTCGCGTCCACTTTACACTCAATGATAGGAAGCCTAGCAGGACACCCACTGTTCCTGATTGCCACAGTTTCGCTTTACACCCGGTTCGAAGTCTCACAAAACCTCCGCCGAAGTGTAGTACTACTACCCCCGAGGTTGTAGTAGACTTCTGTAGTAGACTACAGTAGTTTTCTTTTCACATCCAGAAAAAAGCTGTAGTCTACTACAGTAGTAGATTACTATGTGTAGTACTACAGTTAAAAGGACAAGTGTAAATTGGGCCTAATATTACATGTACCACCTCCGAGGGTGTAGTAGACTTCTGTAGTAGACTACAGTAGTTTTCTTTTTACGCCCAGAAAAAAGCTGTAGTCTACCATGTACTGTACTACAGTTAAAAGGACAAGTGTAAATTGGGCATAAGACGACATCTCCAGTCGCAAGACAGCTGAATATTGCACGTTAAACTGTACCCGCGACTGTCTTACAATGATCTCAATTTGCTCCAGTCGTAAACCATTACGACGAATATGACCGGGCCCTTAGGACCAGGAAAAATGTTTGTTTTTTTCATTAATTCTATTCATTCGACTTCAAATATAAAAACAGTAAATCTGTAGGAACATATAGGAACAGGCAAAGGAAAGCTTGCTTCTCTGCAAGGCCGGCTCCTCAGTAAATACACCATGAAACAAATAATGAAAACGTAGTGATGAAATAACAATAACAATAATAGAAGTAAATACAGCAATGATAAAAATACAATGTAACAGTTAAGGTAGTTAGAAATACGCTGGTGCTAAACATTACGAGAGGTACGGAATTTGTATGTTACGAGGCAGCGGTTACAGATAAAGGTTTTGAACAGTTGACATAAGACTGTATAATAAACATTTTATTCCTTTATTCAGTTAATTGACGTAATGTTTGGTGCTTGACTTATCCCAACTATACATTCAGAACGCAAAACTGTGTGAAAAGCTACGAATCCATATTGACCGTTTACATCGTTCTGGAACAGCATTACCAAACAATCGCTTCATTGCTCGTGGTACCCGGATTGTTTATCGTTCGATAAACACACCTGTGTTCTGTGTGAAGACCTAGGTGTATCACGACGCTTGTGTGCGTGAATCTGTCAAAGTCTCACTGTGAAATATCTTCACATTGTCTCATGATGGCGAGCAAACGAGGATATGTTACTGACATGAACACCCCTGCTGTAAGTATACGTGTTAGAAATAGAGTTGAATCAATCAGTTTTGTTCACTTCTTGCATTCATTCATTCATTCATTCTTGCTGTTTGCTTTGTAAAGTCCTGCTTAAATATGTAGCACGTATTGTGTACAAGAGACGCAATTCAGCACCTGTGCTGCGAGGTTTTTTTTATATTGAATAAACCATTTCTCTCTCTTTGTCTCTCTTCTTGACGCGTAATGTAGATCATTCGGCAAGTAGTGTTGGTAGTAAACATTGAACTGTTGTTGGAATTTTGAAATAAAACTGGACTCTATCCATTGGGAGTAGTTGATACTCAATATTCTGGTACGACTAGTTTCCCACTGATCATAGATATTTAGGTCGCCTAATATCTTGCAACTTTGTCTTCTTGTGTTCAAACAGGTTGGGAAAAAGTCTAAGCGAAGATATGTACCAACGGTACGTGAGGACTCGTGGCTTCATCCGGCATACTATCCAGACCCGAGACTCCAGTCCCGTTATCCGGACCCCAGGCTACCGTCCTACCATCCGGATCCGAGGCTCACACAGGCCTCCCATACGTACCAGTGGCATCACAACTCTTCACTGTTCGGCCAGAGCTCTCACAATCAGTCCGTACCCTTGCATTCTCCCGTTTTCCCACCTGCTCTGGAAGAAGAGCAAATGGATTGGGAGCCCAGCATCTACACCGAGAACATGGCGTGGTCAAGCAGCCAGATGGACGAGGAAATTCCCATGGAGTGGCAGTAACTAGAAAAGTTAACAGGACAACAGGTGAAGGTCTCGATGTTGCTCCACAGGACGACAGAGCTGGCCAAGGAAGGAAAAGGGCGAACAAGCTTAAGAGACTCAATATCCGCGGCTCACGGCAAAGACTATAGCACTACACTCAAAGACAGTGATAGGGGCCTGCTTGTTCTGACTAACGTTTGGCTGCTTGGTAATTGGAGAACTAGCAGAGCTACCAAGACGATAGATGTAGTAAGTAGTGGCCTAAGACGACAGGGCTAGTCAAGGAAGAGAAGGCGACTAAGAAACGGAAAAGACTTTATTTCCGCGGCACATGGAATGTCACCATCACAAAGTTCGCACAGAAAGACAGTGAATGTGAGACTGTCTGTGTTAACTGTTAGGGGAATGGAAGTTAAGCGTTGCTTCTTATGTTTGCGCAAACGACTGTTTACATCGAGAAATATTGCATCGCTGTTGTGCTTTTGTTGTCGACCTGATACAAGATTTAAATGATGTAAAAAAAAATTGCCAGAAATCCGTAATGCAGACGATAGAAAACAACATGTTGGATTTACAAAGCTGTTCAATGAATTCTACTGAAGTTTCAAATAATTTGAAGATCACTCAAATAGCACCGGGTGGCCATTATCAATAATACCACTTGATTAGTGCGGTATTAGTGCTATACCGACGCTATTTGTCTTAATCAAAAATACACTTAACGTATGTTGTGAAATGTTTAAATGAATAAACAAGGAGGATCTTTTTTCTATGTTTCTATTTTTCTTGCTAACATACTACACATGAAAGGCCATACAAGTGGAAATGACAAAGATCACTTTAAGAATTTGAAACAAATAGCGGATACAAAGACAATATGACATGGGAAAGGTATTGGATAGTAAGGAGACTGTCATTTTTATCTTTACCGCTACCAGACGCATTCTATGAGCCAGTGTGTGTGTTTGTAGTAGGGTTCAGCACTAGGAACAGGTTTGTATATGTGTGGATGGCGTTCAGCACAAAGGACAGGAACTTATGTGTGTGGGTTGTTAGAGGCCGCTCTACAAAAGAGGAACCCTGTGTGAAAAAAATTGTTTACATTTTGTCTAAGCTGCCTGCATGCCAAATATCATGAAAATCTATCGTTCCTATATTAAGTTATCCTCTTTGAAATACAGTATGTTATCCAAAAAGTTCCAGCAGTTCCAGAAAAAGTTGCTAGGGGGACAAATCCTAGGCCATCTATCTGCCAACAAGAACCAAAAAACCACAGCATGCCCAGGACAAAAGATGCAAAAACCGGAAGTTAAGCTGCACATACATGCACGTATTGGTACGAATATCAGTCTTGCATATAGGTTCAGCTATTCTTCTCATTGCTGTCTACAATCAAAATAAGTTTTAAAAGTTTGCTGTGGAATAAGTGACTTTACGGCTCCTATCATTATTGAATTAGATGTGCAAAATGGGATTAACATGTTGCCAGATGAGTTGATCAGAGTCTACAGAAATTTCATATCACAATATATGTCTTAAAGTGGCAGTTGCAATATCTTTTATCAACTTGATATACAACGACGTGTACGTTTCAACATGTGGTGCAAGAAGTTTTATGAAGCACCCTATTTTAATGAATCGTACTAGTGCTGATCGTGGCTACAAGTTGTTGGTTCCTTTGGAGTAGGTATAGAATATTACAGTAATTAGTAGTTCCAACGGTATATATACTGAGCGAGAAATTACAACCAACAACAGTTTTGAGGCAAAGGTTGTCTTCATAATCTTATTCAAACATTCACGAATACATGTGAATTACATGAGTGACCCTACGTTTTACGATGACCTTTCTGGTATTTAACGTGCGGTTAACATACAAACACACATGCAGCAATGAATTGCCATTAATGATATGATAGATATGTTTGCAACATGTAAGAGTAATTATAAAAAGATTACAGACATGTAAAGACCATATACTATATCCTTTTTTAATGCAATACTCCAATAGACAAACTGTTTCCCAATTGCACATTCGGTATTTCGGTGCATAGCGTGGCTGTATGTACCCACTTACATCAAGATAATTTTAAAAAAGCTATATTAGACTAGAGAGGCAACATTTGCGGGCAAATGCAAAATGTTTACCTTCGCATAGTCTAGCCTGCCATTCATACTTCTACAAAGGTACTTTGGAGGGATGGGTAAGAGAATATTTTGCCTTTGCTCATATTGCAAGACTTTCATAAAGATACTACTGGAGTGCCATTCATTGAATAGTTTGGATGTTCTTAGCCCCAACAAGGATGAATGTCAAATGATTCACTCAGCACACACTCTTACTCTCACCATCAATGTAATTAAGAGGAGAGATACAAGCACAAGTCATGTACACTTTGAATCTTCTTGACAGGTTTAATCAAACAATTTTTGAAATCTTACATTTTGTCTTCTCTCACAATCTTATTACTTTTTAGTACATACAAAAATGCAAATACAAAAACTGTAAATACAAGAAAAATGGAAGTACAAAAAATATGCAAGCTGAAATAATATACACTTTGAGTCTTAACTATGTGAGCCAAACAATCTGAAGCTTAATAATTGTTATCAAAATTTGCAAAGCTGGTGTCCTTCTGCGCAGCTGCAGCTTGCTGGGACCTCCCCATGCAGTTTCTCATGGAGACATGGACCACGTTCTGCCTCTCTTCTCTAGATGGGTCCCATCTGGAGGACAGAAACAGGAGTGAGGTTTGAGGAAAAGAAGCATTCAGGATAAAAATCATAGGTTAATCAGTCTCTTTGAAGTTAAAGAAACAATCAACATCATGTGCACCCTTTGCTGTTGACCCAACAACTTACACTTGACATCACCTTTTCTCTAGATCTAAAACACATGTTTACTGGTGTTTTAACAGAAAACAATTCTATTTTTATTTCCTTGTTATATTAGCACAAGCATACCTGCTGTATGTTCAGACTGCTTGAGCATGATCTTCTGACTGCTTAACCACTTAAAAGAAAAGGAAAATTATGGTTACTGACAATGATGCAGTGGTGGAGAACTCTAAATATGGAATTTCATGCTTTCAAAAGGAAAAATGAGTTGAAACATGACAATAAGAGTGAAAAAGATATATTACATAAGATCAAGATACAAGATTACAAATATAGAATCTATAATATAAAGAAAAAGTTAAGAAAAAAAAACGCCTGATATATTTTCCAAGGTACTTTAAGGTGCTCTTCGAACAGAAGAATGGTCTCCTAAAAGAAAGGGAAAAAAAGAAGAGATTAGATCATTGTTTAAAAGTGACTACCTATTGTTATCCTTGTGCATTCCGTTTTTTTCTTCTTTTTTCATTTCCTCTATCCCAATCACAGGGAGAGCTATTTTTCCTTCCTCAACCACAATCACAGGGGAGAGCTCTTTTTCCTTCCTTTGTAACACCAGGAACCCCCTTACCCACCCCTAACCTTAGGGGTGGGTAAGGGGGTTCCTGTTTCACCAGGAACCCCCTTACCAACCACTGAGGTTAGGGGTTGGCAAGGGCGGAGTGGGTACGACTTCATCGTTCATGTCCCCTCCCCCTTGCATACCCTGTTTGTTCAGCTTTGACCAAACAGGATTACCAAGACCAGAGCTGGTGATGATCCTTATGTCGCCAGGAACCCCCTTACAAACTCCAAACCTCAATGGTTTCTTGGTAAGGGGGTTCCTGTTTCGCAAGGAACCCCCTTACCAACCACTGAGGTTAGTGGTTGGCAAGGGCGGAGCGGGTATATATGACCCTCCCCCTCGCATACCCTGTTTGTTCAACATTGAGTTTGACCAATCAGAGTATGCAAGGCCAGACTGGCGACTATCCTTTTTTTTTGCACCAGGAACCCCCGTAGGCGGAGCGGGTAATGCCTCCTCTCCCTTGCCCACCTAATACGGTTGGCAAGGGCAGAGCTGGTGCATATCCTCATTATGATAACAAAGGAAGGAATTTTTTTCTATTCCATCGCCTTTTCACAGGTTATTGCAGCATCACTGATACAGCGAACAATACACAGCATCATGGTAACTGTAAAATGTCTGTATGACCCCACAGCTTACATTTGATGGCACTGGTGAAATGTAAACATGGTCAATAAGGGTTCCTTTCATGGTTGTAGGATCTTCCACCAACTGTTCGAAATCCTTTGTCACAAAGAAATTCAGAATCTTTTTGTTGTCTTCCCCTGAAATCAAGTTCTCGTTAAAGTCCCCAAGAAAGATTGTAGTATTTCGTTTCACCGTGGCCAGGTGCTGCATCAATTTCTCTAAATTGCATATGAATACATCTTTTTTCACATTGGGTGGCCTGTAAATAGGTACAATGAGAATTTCCACTCCCTCAGCAGACATACGCATAACCACACATTCAAGGCGTATGTCACTTGGAATAGGTATTTCAGAACATCTGTACCCATCACGGACATAAACTGCCACTCCTCCATGAGGGGAACTTGTTGTCATAGAGTCTGCCTCACAAACACGTCTCCTGTCTTGACGAAACACAGTAAAGTTTTCTAGCTGCACCTGAGAAGACTGCACATCACCAGATAGCCATGTCTCAGTCAAGCATATTATATCAGCTTTGAGCAGACAGGTGGATTTCAGACTTTTAAAGTGGCCTACCAGGCCTTCAGTATTGTGGTGGACAATATTTAGGACCCTATTGCTTTCAGATCTGTCATCAATATTTATGAACGGGTCACATCTAAACTGTAAGTGCCTCATACTTTTGACCGCCTCCTCTACTTGCTCATCACAGTAGATAGAGTCCTGCTTGTAGTCGGTAATGTAGAGCCCACCTATTGAACAAACCCTACTTAATGCCACATACGACATACCTGATGCGAAAGCCTTTTTCATGGAGACAACCGCTTTAGGAACAGTCATGCCCTGCACTTTGTGTGTCGTACATGCCCAGGCTAGCTTCAACGGGATTTGGTGACGTGTAACATTGCGAATTTTTTTCAAGGTGCTCTCGATCTGACGCACTGGCACTGAGTTGACAGGTATCTCCTTGGGAACAGCACTCTTTTGCCTTTCCTCAGCACCTACCCTTGGGTTATCAAATAGCACATAAACAGTTGCAACTTCACTGGCATTATCTTCCCCACCTTTCATTCCAGTCACAGTTCCAAATGCACCATTCACTAAACCATCTTCAACGTTGACATTGCGGCAAAGTATGACCCTAGCACCAACTCCGACTCGGAGCACATCTAGTAGGTCGTCTCGTACCCCTTCAACTAAATCTCTCCTTTTAATCGAACCTGAGCACAGATCTTTGGAAAAATCAAAGGCCTCGTATCGTCTAATCGGTGAACACCGGAGGATCAACATGTTGTCATTATGCCGATCAACAGTATCATTGGTGCCGAAAATGTGAAGGGCATCTTTAGGGTAATCATCTGATGCAAAGTCAAGAGAGAGCACCCTTGAACACAGAGTTTTGTCATCTTCATCTGAAAGTTTGTCTTTCTTTCTCTTTACCCTAAGCCTGTTCAAAAGCTCGGCAAATGCAGCATCATCCTTCTGCCTCATGATCTCCTCTAGTTGCACAACTTCAAAAATGGGATTCCAGAGGTCAATGATCTCTTTTTTTCTATCCCTGCAAAGGCTCTTACCTTTGACTGGAGGTAGTTGGTACATATAGGTCTTCTAAGCATTGAAGCCATGCAGTAGATTTCAATATCAGTTGCCCATGTACCATCAAAATGCATTTGACTGGTTACTATGTAATCAGTCATGGACAGTCCTGTTGGAAGGAAAAGCCTGCAAAAAGCATGAGGTAGTATCTGCATGTGTGCAACTAACAATGACCTGAGCGCAAGATGGTATTCCTCAATTCCAAACACTGCATATGAGATTGCTTTGAAAAAACAATTCCCCAATCCCCCAATACTTTTCACATTGAATGGACACTCTAGGGGAACGCTATTTTGTCCAGGGGGCAAGGGGGACTCATGCAACGCTGCAACAGGAATGCCCAACTGACCTGATAATGTGAACTGGTCAGTCTGAGTCAAAGGGGAAAACACAAACCCTCCACCAGCATTTGCTCCTGTCTCCTGCACATCTGGGGACCACTGCCTTTGCTGGCCTTCGTTTCCCTTTGATGCCTTCCTAGAATGGCACGAGTGTGCACTAATTCAGAAACGTGATAATTAAGTATCTACAAACTCAAAGCCCTGGATCTTGTGGAGGACTTCTGGCATTCAAAAGCAATTCACACCTACTAAAATGAACATTGTACATAAGTTAAATTGATGTTAAACAGTAGTCGAACGTGCCCCAAAACCACCCAGGAGATTTTTGAAAAAAAGGTATTTTTGAACAGGCAGTCTTATCTTCACTCTCAACATGACAGAGACAATCGGTTCCAATTTCCAAGTTGTACTGATCCCAACAAATTGCAAATCACTGAACATATTTGATAACGATAATGTTCAAGATTCATCTTGTAACATATGAACCAATATATTGCAAAGTACTCTATCTAACACTAACAGGATAAAGAGCTCTGATTTCTGATAACAGGATAAAGCTGATTTAGGATAAAGCTGATTTCTGATTTTCACCTTTCCTTGGGTCCAGGATTCTCCTCCACATCCCCCGCTAGCTTCAGCATTAGTTGTGACATCACCAGCCACACTAGCAAACATGACGCCTCTGCCCAACAGTGCAGTGAGTCAAATCCAGGGTTGCTGAAGCAGCCTATCCGCGCCCTGTATGTGGCCAGGTCAACCCCCATCCTGCTTGCCACAGGTCAGCTATGGAATGAAGGCATGAAATTAAAATTGTGCACACATTTCCATATTGAAAAGTTTTGTCAAATAGGAATACCTTTCCTCTGAATGGTCCTCAGCCTGGTAAACAAAAATTACCTACTAGTAAAGGAGTGATTTATACCTCATTACAGCCACCTGTACCTAATCCCCTAAATGATAATAAAAATTGGGTACACAAAAGTGCACATGCACCCTGTATTTTGAGCCCCAAAAAACTTACAAGCAATTGCCAAGATGTTCCCGAAAGATTTCTCAGGAAGTTACTGACAATGACAATTTTCCTATCAATAAGAATTTTCTTGCACTAGGGACAGGATAATCTTGGGAATAATACCGCATGATCTTATTAAATAACATTGTAATCACTAGATGTATAAACATAAACTGCCTGGTGATTGTCTCGGAAAATGGTTAAAAAGTGAGACAGTCTTTTACTCTTGATAGCAAGACCAATGGACTATTGAATGGATGGTTACCACAAAAATATACTTGCATACAATACGAATATCGAACCAAGTTCTTTTACCAAAATTTCTCTGTTCTACGATCCAAGGACATAAATTTGTACTTGCTAGATCTAGAAATTACTCAAGACCCTGACGTAAAAATTAGCAGCTAAAGAAATCTGAAACTTTGAATACTATAATGAAGAAAATTCATCCGACGCAAGATCGATCTCAACATTTTGATCAGTTCAAACAAATTATAATTTGATAGTTCTCTGACTCTGTCCTTGCTCTGTCCAAGGAGGTTCTGTCATAACAAATGGCGGGAAAATGAAACATCGAGCTTTATAAGTTACACTCACCTTGAATGGCTTTACGTTCCCTGACGAGAAATAACTGGACAGCAGTGCCTCTGAACCGACTCAACTTTGAAGAAATGAAACCCAAAATTCGCCGATATCGTCACTGCAACTCGGAGTTGAAAATTTTGGTTTTCGAGTTGGAACATTTGGAGTTGAAACAAGTCAGTTGAGAAACAAGTCTTGCTTCAACTCTCAATTTTGTTGATTCGAATCGAACCACAACCATATTTGGAACGGTCGATACCATTATCTGACATGAAGGGAGAAAAATACCAAAAGTATCCTAAAAATAGTGTCGTAGTTGGACCTATGTTCCTGTGTACACAATTGATTATTGTAAATATATGTTTATAATTTTTACTATGCATATACTGTTGGGTTAAAGACTATTCTTTTTGCCATAAAGTGGCGTTTAACTTCCTTGTGTTCACCCAAGACGAAAATAAAACGTTCCGATTATGCAAATCATTTCTTTGGAACATCCTATTACTATAAGGGGGAAAAATAAAATTCTTTCTAGTACAAAACGTCTGACTTACCTCAGTTTTTTTCATGTATAGTAGTTTTGTTACATCCAATAATTATTAACAATACATTAACATGTAGTTTTTGTCAATATTTTATTTTATTATGTGAAAACTTTAATATTATAACATAAGTGACTCCTGTATAGTCATATGAACTTTTCTGTACTTCCTGACTGCCTAAAGACGCTAAATTTTTTTTAACAAAACGCCCTCGGTACAAATGATTCAATTTACTTGTTTTGTCTCCATTGAAAATGTCCCATTAATATTACAATTAGGAAACAGTCACTCAATTTACGCAACGTTGGTGTGTAAACTCCTTAGTATGATATACATGTACGTGCTTTATTGGCGTTTTGATGCGTGCCGAACTTTACTTCCGGTGAGGAAAGGTTGTTGCCGTATTTTAAAATAATAATCGTGGTACGGCATCGTCGGGTATGCGCGTAACACTTGCATTTAATACCGCCATCCCAGTGTCATGAGTGGTTTTAAGTTGAGACGTTGTGAAGCCGAGCTTAGATGGCGCTGGTTTACAGTATGACCGCGGGTGACCGCGGCCGTGGAACGTTGTGTTCTACGAGTTCGGCAGCGTGTTCTATTCACCCCGCGGCCACGGATCCTATTTCGAACAGCCTTCCAAACTTCGTTTGGCATTCTATTAAGATTCTAAAGTTCCATTTAGTGCTTAAAATGCTAGTTTTTTCAACAGTTTTTGCCGCATAAAACAATTTTTTTGCATCTATATGGGACAAAACGACCATGGTGCAGTGTCGTATGTGCAGGCCTACCAGCTTGCTGGATTTCAAGATATTCCAAGCTCTAGTTTTGGAGATATTAATGTTTTTTACTTGTGCGGAGAAGACGAAGAAGAGGAAGAAGAGGAAGAGGAAACGTAGCAAAAACAATATGTTTACTTCTGTGAAGGTAAACATAATGATCATAATGATACAGAAGTGTTCTACACTCTCACACACTTAAACCCAAAGTTTGTTCCATTTTCAGTAGATACATCCCCTAAGATCCCCAAGCATTGACATTAAGTTGTGAATTTTCTATGTTTACGATGTCTTAAAAATTATGTCATTTTGCAATGGCATGTAATGGCGCTTTCCATCTGAAAGATAACAGTAGTTTAAAAAACCTTCGGACTATGTGCTAATGTGTTTGTCACGTTTTACTAGAATAACGTTTGTTGCCTGCGAAACAACTCTAAAAGCATGCCTTATTATGGCTGTTAAAGTCACTGTTTTTTTGTTGCTGTTGAACAGTTGTAGTTTGTTAAGTTTACTTTGGAACTACAAAAAGAATAGCCACCCATTCAAATCAATCTCTGCAATCAATCAAATGATGATAAAATACGTACTGTTCAGATTGAATAAATAATGATAATAACTTTATTGCACAACACTTTTAAAGCAGGTGTGTTTCATCATGAGACGGTCTAGGGATATGCAATACCATATCCTCTCTCTTCAGGGTAATAAAACAAAACAAAACAAAGCAGTATCACATCGGTCCACTCGACCTTCGGTCTCGACCAGCACGGCTGTTCTTATAATATAAAGCGGGTGTGTTCTGAGTTCGAGAGTAAGGATGTCACCTATTGCTTATCTACCCACACCTCAGGATCTTGTGAGGTCAAAGACTAGCTAAAGCGTCTCAACTCAAACTGCAGACTGAGTTACTTTTGCGCATGAGCTTCTTTGAATGCATATAAATCGTTGCTGAAAAGACGATCGTCAAATTTACTCATTTTCTGTACTATTTCATGTTTTGAAAACTTACAATCCATTCATTTATCCATTATCAGTAAGTTGTCTGCCATAAAAGAAAAGAAGAAAGTGTTGTGTCAACGAATGTGATTGTGACAAACTCATATATGACATATGAATTTGTCGCACAAACTGTTTCTCAAAGCTTAAAATGCAGACGCATAATGCTCAACACATAAGTTTCATATTTCTGGTGGCTACGGCTGTGTATATGTACATCATTTCATCGCCCATCATCCTGTCTACTTCAGCTGAGTAATCTGAACTTGAATCTTTTTGGCTTTCTCGATCTCAACCTTCTTGTTTGGCCATTTTCTGTTGTACAACTCCAAGAGCTCACCAACGTATCCCTCTGCTCTCTCGAGATCGTCGCCATGGTTACGACGTACCAGACCTTCGGCCAGCCCGAAGAGGGCGTCCGACAAGGGGTAGTCTTCCTTTCCCTTCTCTGTCTCGAGGTCATACGCCAGTTGGAACCAGTCAAGCGCCTCCTCCAGTTTCTTACTGTCGCCATCGTCAGCATAGAACTTTCCTGTGTATGATAAAATGAATAGGATATATGCTATTCGAAAAAAAAAGAAACTTGGATTCAACCATATACAATCTGACTTGTATAAAATCTTTGACACCCTTTAAGGCATGCTATGGATGCGATACTAAGAATATATATATGACCTTAGCCTAAAACGCTACAGCCTTTATTCAGCACTACCACCATTATCGTTATTTTTCTGACAAAAATACTATGTACAAGTATGTTTTGAATGTTGTTTGCATTGACTTGGTTTATTTACGTTTCTAATCACCATAGTTCGTGCAACAAACACCAAGCTTACTTCATCATAATAAAATCAGTAAATATCTGTGTTAGGTTAAGGAACGTCTTATGCAAGGGGCCCCCCTCCCGTTATACATGTACGTTTAAAAAGCAGGAACCCCCACCTGCAGTGTTGTAGAAAGCTGCCAGTCGTTCTGGCCGCTCCACGATCTTTCCATACGCGTTCCTCTGCACCAGCTTTTCTGCATGCCAGATCATCTCACTGCAGAAGTCAGAAATCAGCATTATGTCAATTTGAATCTTAAAAGTGGACAAGACGATTTGTACCAAGTTTATTCTCTAACATATGTATGTCCACCGAAGGAGACATTATACATGTGCAAGCTGATGCTCCAAATGCAAGAAATGACGCTGCTGTTACCTGCACTCGGTCTGTGCCTGCGCGATACATGCAAGTCGTTCTTCTTCAGAGTTGGCCACTTTGATGAGCAGGTGGAAGCACTTCACGAGTTGGCGGTGGCACATCATCAGGCTGTATGGGGATGCAATTAGATTAAGTAACGTTATATGTGTGACACATACTTCACTGGATGTAGACTTATTACAACTGCAATCAAGGAGGTTTAATGTAAAACCTCCTTGCTGTAATAAAACCAAGCAGTTGCGCAAGAAGTTAATATATGCTAACACTAATACTTTCTAGTTCAAGTTGTGAATACGTATTTAGGAGGGATTTACCGACTGCGGTATTGAGTCAAAACTTAGCATACCTAAAGCTGTCTTGGCCAGACTTCTTCAGGACGCCTGATTCGAAGTATGATCCAGCTCCCTCCACGAACTCCGAGTACCTCTTGATGGCAAACTTGACATCATTCCTCAGCTCGTCTCTGCTCTGGAAAAAAATCAACCCCCAAAAAAACTTTCATGTAAAGCATTGCCAAGTGGATTTGATAAAACGGATTAATGGATATATTTACATATGTTATATGTTCACGTATTTTTCGATACGAGTTAATTGAAACCAATCTGGCAGAACAATGTACCATCCTTTTTTTCTGTTATTCTGTCAATATCATGGATTACCTTTGTACTAATGTTTTATATGTTATATTTTCTCTCTACCATAGTATTGTAATTTGAAACTACCGTCACAAGCAGAAGGTCGTTGCTTTCTTACATTGAACTCTTCATGGCTCGACAAGATCATGTGTCCATCACATGACTTACCTTGCCACTTTCCTCCAGACGCAGATACAGAAGAGCGTTAGTCTCAGAAAGAAACTTGTGTATTACTGATATCCCAGTATGCTTTTTGATTTGGTGACACACGTAGTAGACGACTCGCATGTTTTTGATGAGGTTGTCTTTCCCTGCCTGGTCATCTGCATATTTCTCCTGCGTGGTCAAACATGAGATAATCAAGCCGGCTCAAATACAACAATACAATGTATAATGAAGGGAAAGACATTTATACAGTCTGAAATCTGGAGAGGGCCAGAATGACTCCATCCGTACCTTCATGTAGAAGAGGCAGCGTCCCAGGGTGTAGCTGATGGAAGCGTACAGCTCGGGCAGGTAAACCTCCTTCATTTGCTCGATGGGAATGGCGATGCCGTCTGCCACCATCTTCTGGTACTGCGCTTTTGTCAGCGGCTCCTTGTTCCTGACAGACTGGGCTAGACCTGTGGAAGCTTTACCGAGCGCGGTGAACAGAGCCAAGTCTTGCTCTGCAATGACCTTACTCTGGATCATGGTGGTGAAAACCTCGTCAGGCAGCCGCTTGCTCGCCGCGGACAGCTTCCAGTAGAGGACCTCAGCTTCCTTCACACTTTTCTCTTCGACGCTGCTTTGCTCGTCATAGGAGACAAAACTTTCATATCGGTGTGCATGTAGCTGTGCAACAACCTCAGTGTTGACTTCATGCCAGTCAATACCGGCGAGTTGCTCAACGTGATCCTGTCCGAAAAAAAAAAATCAAAATCAAGCAGTTAGCAGCACCGTTATAACAGATTTAACTGACAGTGCCAAACTAACTGCAAATAAGCTATTTATCTAATCATAGCTTACATACCTTGGCGGCCCTGAGATGCTCCTCAGCGTTGCCAGGCATCCCACACTGGGTTTCCATGAAACCGTACACCTCGCTTAGCCGGGCCAGTGCCAGGGAAAAGCTCCCATCGTCGTTTGCTTCCTTGGAGTACCGCAGTACCTTTCCAACATGAGGCTGGAGAAGTTCAGTCAGCCTTCCAGATCTGTAAAGTTAGTCGTAAGAGAAATTATGATGAATACAGTTCATAAAATACATGTAAAGGTGAAAAAAAGACCATTGGGAATCAATGACGTACTTGGTGTATCGGGTGTCCTTGACAAAGTACTTGAGAAGTATGTCTTGTAGCTTCTTCAGACGTTCTTTCTCTTGTTTTTCAGTAAACGACAGACGCATAACCAGCTGTGTCACCTAGTGAACAAGATAAGAGTTCTTTCACAAAGGAGTCACGTTTATGTGCGTCAGCGATGTGCTTGATGCTAGTTTAATTTTTTGTCCTGATTGATTAAAATGTTCAATACAAAACTCTATCATCAAACAATATCACACAATAGGACTTTAAGACACTATGTTCAACTAGACAATTACATATTAAATCGCATGAGTCTACCAACACCATATATCAAAAGCTATGATACTAACTGCTATGCATGTTATGCTTGTTAATTGCAACAATTCTCTCAACTAGATCGGCAATAACAGAGTCTTGTACTCCAATCTAGCAATATTCCCACATTATCTAACCTCGTGAACAGAGAGGACACGGTCATTGTCAAGGCCTTCAACAGTTCCGAGGGACAAGTCCTCGACCTGCATGACCAGATCGTTGAGCGCCATGTTTCTCATGGCGGGCGAATCATTCACGTCCTCCTTCAGGACCACGATGGGGATCCGACTCTGGTCCATGTATCCGGTCAATTGAAACATCGACTTGGTCTACAAGTGGGATGAAAAAACAGGAGGTCAATGATGTTACCGTGACGGTCTTAAACTTTGTGTTAAGAATTCTACACAACTAGCTATAGCGTTGCCTGACTCACATTAGAACCAAATCAGATCTGAAATGCCCGATTGTTGCTAACCTGCTGGTCCAGTTTGCTGACTGCCATGCGCAGGGCGGCAAAGAGGTTTCTGCCTGTTTGCTGGAGCTCTGGTTTCTCGTAGAACTGCGACATCCACCTGATCAATGGAAAACACGTCATCTGTCCCTTTTTTTTTATCATAGTAGGCCAGAATTAACCGCAAGCATATTTAGAAATACATTTTTGCAGTAGCAATTGGAACAAGTGTTTAGTACAATGACTGACAGCAATAATACTTACTTGTCTGCTTTCTCCTCCAATTTAGTCCCTTTCTTCTCAAGTAGAGTCAAGTAGTTTTCCACGGTTGCTTTTGTGTGGCGCAGGTAGCTGCGAGCTGCTGCCAGTCCCAGGGGGAGACCACTGAACTTCGACGCCAAACGCTGCAGTTCGTCAGGTGGATGCTGTTGCAGCTGCATTCGCAGGAAGTCCACTGCCTCGTCTTCCAAGAAGCCGTTGATGGGGATGTAGGACTCGTCCGGAATGGAGACGTTTGCTGGCTGCTGGAGACGCTTGCGGTGAGTGATGAGGAGAATCTTCGACCCCTCCCTTTGTTTCAACAATTCTGGCGAGAGGAAGAGACCGTCATCGAGGTCATCTATGATCAGCAGGACTGGGGTCTTACGGTTGTCGAGGGCCTTCGCCACGCAGGTATCTACTTGGCTGTCATCAGACGGCACGTTTTCCTTCAGTCTCTCAAGGAGAATCTGCTTGTCGGTGAGGAAACTCTTCTTGTCATGGCCGTCCAGCCTCCAAACCACGGCTGTGGGATGGCGCTCCACGAACAGTGCTGCTTGCCACAAGGTAACCTGGGACTTCCCTGATCCAGTAATGCCAGACAGGACGACAACAAACTTTCCGCCTTCCATGATCTGATTGACCCTCTTGGCATCCTCAGAGGTATAGAAATGGCTCACCGCCCTGGCGACGTTGCTTACAGGTTTGCAAACTTTGTCACTGGCCAGGAGGGCTGCCAGGTTGTCTTGTCCCTGCTCCTTGAGAGCCTCACGGAAGGCATGGAATGCATTGGTCCCCTTGGTGGGGAGGATGCGAAGCAGGGTCTGGGCCCTCTCAGTTGGAGATTCTTCTCTCTCGATCACCATGCGGTCCCACTCGGTCAGGACGCCAGAGTTCATGAGAAGTAAGCAGGTCTTCTGTGTATCCAGGCAGGTTGCGATATCTCGACGGTGCTTCCGGAGGAGGTCCAACTGCTCAACGTCCTCGCATACCATGGGGGAGGCTTCCTCTAGAGAAAAAAAACACAAAGGAACAAAAATAAGCCTACATTACCACAGTGAATGCCAAACATGAATAGTTGAAAGGACTTTTCAGACTCTTATAATCATGTCCACTCATATCTCATGTCAGATTCATTCTCCTTCCAGATGTGATCTCTGCGTCGTAAGCCTATTTACTATTTTATGGACCTGATATGTAAACATGAATTGTGGTCATTAGTAATTTGCCTTGAGCACCATGTGGTCAACCTGACGACCTTATGTCTTTAAATTTCTTGTGGGTACTTTCATCAATATGCTCTTGTGGAACAGACATATATTTCTTGATGTCAATACATTTAAAGGAAACCCGAGCAATATTAGGGCCCGAAAATTGGATTTTGAAAGTCAATTTATCTAGTCATTTCCATACATGATTAGTTCAAACAACACTATTACAATGTATAGCGACGTCCATCATGCAAAAATACGACGTCGTTGTGATCTGAGAACTCATTGAAAATCGTCGCCAGAGTTTTTGTAGGCTTGTGAAACTAAGGGGTTCATTTGTACGACACGTTTTTGCATGGTTTTAAAATGCTCAAAGCATGAAGTTATTACACAAATGTGCTAGACAGTGTTAGTAAATGTCACTACCATAAAGATTTCAGCATTGTTTTTTAATTCCATTTTTTGGTCCCTAATATTGCTTTGGTTGCCTTTAAGGCTATTAAAGTGCACTTGCAAAATACAGTACTGTAGTTACAAATTGTGTACATGCTTACCGTCTTCCTTTTCATCATATGTAGACTAAGTAGACTCCAGTGTCTCTGCCACATCTTCGTACAGAGACACTCCGTCGTAGGTCTGCTTCAGAGCCGAGCAGAACGTCTCAAAGGCTCTGTTGCCCTTCCTGGGCAGATTGAAGAGGAGCATCTCCATCTTGTCTGCCTCCGTAGGCTGGCTGTTGATCCGTTCGACATCATCGATGGTGAGGGTACCCTTCTCGTACAGGTAGCCGGTGATGTACCGTGTAGAGACCTTCCTCTTCAGTTCGCGGTGGTTCATGCGAAGCCTGTTGCGGTCACGTGCGTCCATTTTGCTGAGGGGAACATACATTTTCACGGTTAAAGACATTGCCAAATGCTGTCCATTAGACGACACAACAGGCCTCATTTATTATTTATATCAAATATAGATTTTCCTCATTAGCTATGCAAATTAAGTCCCAATTAGCATAATTTGCACTTCATTGTGTACATCTCTGTCTAAGCTACCTGCATACTAAATATCATGGAAATCTGTTGTTCCTTTGTTCAGTTATTCTCCTTAGAAGATTTTCCTGATAACGCCCCTGCAGTTCCAGAGCAAGCTGCTAGGGGGCCCAAACCTACACCACTTCTTTATTACATCACAAGCTATCAGACATCCAAAAATCAAGACCATAGCACGTCCAGGTCAAAAGATACAAAAAGTTCTGCCGCAGTACCAAGGTCACATACAAGGGGGCCCAAAATCAACCTTGAATTTCCGCTTCACAACACCCGCCCACATACCAAATATCATCGTAATCCATCAAGAGGACATGCTTACTACAGTAGTGCGGAAACACAAACACACACACAGACAGACACACCCAAAACTATATCTCCATTTTTCATGGAGATAAAAATCGAAAACTAGCGAAAACAACCAAAAGCAATGGAAAATAAACCAAAAACAACTGATAGCAAAACGAAACAAGAGTTCCACGACCTCATATCTCCATGAACAATTCTTTTCATGCAAATGACTTACACATTTGCATAATATATGCTTGGTCATAAACACCTTTATCTAACTTACATGTTGCAATATTGACAGTCCTATAATTTTCCAATTAGATGAATTATGGTGTTTTGCATTACTTATGCAAAGTAGGAATTTATTTGCATAATTGGTATCTGTTGATGCTCCACTTTCCATGAACTACATATGTTACATGTATTTGAGTCTGATAATGGAAAACACTACAAATATAGATTTTCCTCATTAGCTATGCAAATTAAGTCACAATTAGCATAATTTGCACTTCATTATGTATATCTCTGTCTAAGCTACCTGCATACTAAGTATCATATTGACAGTCCTATAATATGGTGTTTTGCATTAATTATGCAAATTAGGAATGTATTTGCATAATTGGTATCTGTTGATGATCCACTTTCCATAAACTACATAGGTTACATGTATTGGAGTCTGATAATGGAAAACACTGCAAATGTAGATTTTCCTCATTAGCTATGCAAATTAAGTCCCAATTAGCATAATTTGCACTTCATTGTGTTTATCTCTATCTAAGCTACCTGGATTCTAAATATCATGGAAATCCGTTGTTCCTTTGTTCAGTTATTCTCCTTAGAAGGTTTTCACAAAAACACCCTTGCAGTTCCAGAGGAAGCTGCTACGGGGCCCAAACCTACACCACTTCTTTATTACATCATAAGCTATCTGCCACCCAAAAATCAAGACCACAGCACGTCCAGGTCAAAAGATACAAAAATTGAAGTTCTGCTGCAGTACCAAGGTCACATACCAAGGGGCCCAAAATCGACCTTGAATTTCAGCTTCACAACACCCGCCCACATACCAAATATCATTGTTATCCATCAAGAGGCTCTTGAGTTATTCTGACTGGAGTGGTGCGGAAACACAAACATACACACATACACACATACACACATACATACATACACACAGACAGACACACCCGAAACAATATCTCCATTTTTCATGGAGATAAAAAGCCGAAAACCGGTGTTTATGGTGATCAATGAGTATTCACCAAATACCAAAAACAACCAACAAGAATGGCAATACAAAAGTACTGCCTTGGTGACGGTGGCCTTTGAGTAGAAGTACATGGCATGCAAATAAGGTCATCACATGCATTAGTTGATCATCTTCTTCACAGGAATATACAAGTTGTTCAAAGTATGAAAGTCTAATCTAAGCAAAGAAGTATTTCTCAAAATAATTTTTCACCAACCGTGAAGATCAAAATGGGCCATTTGTGCCATACTAGACCGTCAAGAAGTTTCTTAAGACAGCTGGGAAAGATTTACCGATTATTACTGTAATAGGGTGCGATTATGATATAGCTGAGTTTATTCACAGTGCTTTCTAAGATTCCTTGAGGATGATGTCCGTTCTGATGACCTGTTCTGAGAAGGAGTGTAAGCGGGCACTATTTCCTCTGAATGATGGCTAGAGTAATGGCCCAGAAAGAGATAACGATGCTTCTGTCCAGGGGGGCAAATGTCTTCTAGGTTGATATGACCTTATTTGGGACTGTCCAGTGCCCTCCTTAGAGGAAATGACGCATGATGACTAGATAGAAGAAGAATGTACCTTTTCTCAGAAATACTTACGTAGGCGGATAGAAAGTGTATAAATGCATAAGACCATGTACTAGAAATCAGTCTGGACTAGAGTTAGTCCGGAGCGGAGATTCGATGTAGAGAGAGGACAGAGAGCGAAAATACAGATCAACGTCTTCACGATGTAGCGACTCCTTGTGTTTCCTTGGGTTGAGCGTACCACTAACATCGCAGCTATACTAACGAACTTCGTAAGGGACACACCATCGAGGCCAAGGTCACAACAGCTACCCTACACCCCTTACATTACCTCCATGAAATGTCATGGAGGTTATATTTTCAGCAGTGTTTGTGTGTGTGTGTGTTTGTGTGTTTGTGTGTCTGTCTGTAAACAAGATAACTCAAGAACGACTGAATAGATTGGTTTCATTATTGGTGTGTTGGTAGGTTGTTACAAAAGCTGGAAATGATTAGATTTTGGGCCTCCTGGCAACTTTCCTAGGTACTGCAGCTGAACTTTCAGGTTTGATATCTTCTGTTCTGGACAAACTATGGTCACAATTTTTGGTTGGTAGATAGCTATTGTGGTCAAAAAGAAGCAACATAAGATTGGAACCTCTATATATAGCAGACTAAGCTTTCTTTGCAACTACAGGGGACGTTTCAGTTGCAGACTTCATAACTGGATAAATCACTGACAGCTAAATCAAGAGAGGATGAATGAATTTTCATGATTTTTGACCTGTAGGCTGCTTTGATGAAGACCAACACATTGGTATGTCATTTATGGAAATTAGGACATGATTTTCATAATTAATGTGGATTATTTATATTTCAATTGTGCTAAATGACAGATGCTTCATTCTCATTACCTTCGGCCAACAGAACGCAACAAAGGTCAATCTTGGGCCAAAAGGCCCTGTCACACTTGTGCGTATAACATGAGCGTGTGAGTTGCGTGTTAACATTTTTGTCATACGCCGGCGTGCGCCCAACACGCACCTAATGCGTTTCTCAATCGTTTTGTGATAGTTTTAGGCACGCAGGCACACACAAGGCACGGCCCAGCACGCCTGATAGTTTTGAAACTACCGAAAACTTTCGTGCGAACACTGGGACGCAGCTCAGACGTTGTAAGAACGCAGTTCACACGTCCGACATCGGTCGAGTAAGGTACAGGCGCGCTTTGTGTTTGCGTTCCAATCGCCGTAATACGCTTCTCTTGCGGCACGATCTCTGCGCAGCGACCACATCGCGCACTTGCAGCGCAGATACAACGCATGATGATCGACCGTATAGCGAATAAGAATATACGTCACGAATTAGTGTCGTTCGTCCTGCGATCGGCCAGCGCATTGCACGTACCAGTAGCGTCTGGCAAACGCACAGACAGCTAACGGATATCGTTCACATAGCGTGCTCGACGAACATCCGGGGCATATTCCAGATTTGGTATAGATACGAGGGCACCTATGACTCCAGGGTGGATAGACCTTCCGAACATGGCAGATCCAGGCCATAACCGGCGACACCCCATGCTTGCTGTCATCCAACAACTCCATCTCCTTCGTCAAAGAAAGAGAAGAAGGAGAAGAGCACACCAAAGGACCGCCTGGGTCCGACCGTGGATAGAGAGAAGACAACAGTTTGGGATCTATCGCCAATTAATTGTGGAGCTACGAAACGAAGACACAAGGGCCTTCCATACTTACACTTCTCATTGGTTGCGACACATGCCGGACTAGTGGCCGCAAGAAAGTACAAGTGGCAAAAATCCATTCTTCCCTCTCAGTGAGGTCCTTGGGCCCATCTCCGCTCTTCCTCTTGTGTAGCCTTGTGAATATGTCCTTAGTGGACCTCCACCAGCCTTTCAAGTAGGTGGCTGTCTTTTCTAGGTCTTTCGCCTTTCGTTCCATAGAGCTTCTTTTAAATCTGTACGTTTGTAGCGGATCAGCTTACTGTTCCAGAGGATATCGTTCTCGATCCATTCCACCAAAGCCTTTTCTACCTCAGCATCTAGGGAGTAGCTGGTTTTCTTTGCTCGTGGCTTTTGGGGGGTAGCAGACGAGGCCTGAGGTGATGGTGACCCTGAGGTCTGCTCCTTCTCACCACCCGCGTTTGCAGGTTCGTGACCAGGGGAGTGAGACTGGACAGCTTCGCCTGTTGGGGCCGGGGGACTGTCTTCAGTACCATGGCCAACACAACCATCACGGTCACCTACAGCATCAGGGGTGTTAGACGCCTCAACGGGTGGTCCAGAATTAGACGAGCCACGGCCACGGCCATGGCTAGCGTGGGTGGAAGAGCCACGTTTCGGCCGGCGCCCCATGTTGTTGTAGTCGTTGTGGGCATTCGGAATGCGCTCAGCACACGCACCTGATGCGCAGCTATTCGCTGCAAAGATAAGAGTATTGCGCACTTCATATGCAACTTACACGTGTCTCAAACGCATTGGATGCGCTGAAGTCGTTATTCACACGCTATATGTGCGCCGCGCATAACTGGAAAAAAATTGATATTTTGAGCGTACAACTGCGTGTTGTCAAAATGCAACACGGAACTCACGCGGAATGGCTTATACGCACAAGTGTGACAGGGGCTAAAGGGCGGTTTACTTTCAACGCGGACGGTTATCCGGAAATAAGGCTCGGGCCGGAAACCAAAAACACATTGATTCTTACGTTTTCAGCCGTGTTGGTATTTTATGTCATTTCACAGCACTGATTATGAGAAATGTGGGTTGGTGGGGGTCGGGAAAATGAAGGTCAAGATTGATAAGGAGCCTCCTAGCGGCTACCTACAGTATTGAAGCGGGACATCAAAGTTTTTAAGTTCACGTTCTGGATGTGCTGTGGTCGTGTGGTCGATAGCTCTTCTGGCAGAAAGGAAGTCGTGTAAGTTTGGCCCCCTTGGCAGCTTGTTTGGAACTGCAGTGGGCATTTGGAGGAGGATAACTCAAGTAGGGTTTGGTGGATTTTCCTTGTTTTGGGCAGGTAGGGACTTTTGATTATGATTAACATAATGAGATGCATTCTATGCAAATCATGGACTTATTTACATGATTAATGAGGAAAAGTTGATATTCTCTTTCAATGTGCTACGGCATTTTGCGATGACGAACTACATACGAGGACACCATGACAGTGTGACTGGGGCTGGGATTTTTGGGTCAACATGTGGGCACTGCTTTTCATAATGTGACGTCAAGACATATGAACTGAGAACCATGACACAGAGAGAAAAACCGCTTGATATATTATTGATTATGTAAATAAGGACATAATTTGCTTAATTTGTGATTCCAAAGTTGTAAATGAAGGTAATTTGATACCTGCGGTATTCGGTAGTTAGTTGAAGATGAACATCATCAAACATTAAGTATACAAACCAGGGCCTCATTTGCATATATGATAGAAGTGATAGAATTACAAGCAGCATTGTGTTTTCCCAAGTATCCCAACATGAAGTAAAGCGTAAAGCCAATCTCCCTGAATCTAGCCTTAACAAGGACATTTGAATGCAGACCCCTGTAAGGCCAATCCATGCGCTTCATGATGGGAAATACAGGAACACACCATACTTTTCGCAGTTATATCACTTCCCGCCACGGGGCGTAACCACACACAGAAAAGGCCAGACCACTTTTTCCGCCCTCTAAACCAGAATGGACAGCTTTATCCGCTGTCCAGACTGGACAGCTCTTTCCGCCAACCCGGCAGAGAGAGCTGTACTAAGTAAGTTACTAAGTTTGCTGGATGTTGGGAACTGCTAAACTGGATGTTGGGAACTCTGAGGTTTTAAAGGTACAGCCAAAAGACCACAATGGTCAAAACTTGAACTTCAATATAAGAGTAAGACTGCCAAAATACATGTTGCCCGTATTCAAGATCAGAGGGTAACCTACTTCAACTTCTATCCATACGTTCAATGATTAACACGGCGACAGGGCCTAAGTTCCCGGCAAACAAATATTGACATTAGGCATATATTAGAACATTCGTGCGCTAGGAAACGAATGGAAAAACTCCAGACATTATATAACCTGTCGAAATAGCTGTTGCAGGACTTACTTTTACTTGCTGTCTAGTGTCTTGTATGTAGCACAGCAAGTAAAAGTATTATAAAGCCCTACAACAGTCGCTATCAAAGCTAACTGGCGAGCACAAAAACTAGGTGGAGTGCAGATAAAATAACTCACCTGCGTCAACGATCGAAACTCCGAACGTTCGGACAGCTTTCTCATTAAACACGAATATTTACGATTTGAGAATTTCCTTTTTTTCCAACGTTAGTGTCGACAGCGGAGGTTTCCAACGACAAATGCGGAAGTAAAAATAGACCTTTTGTGTCGGGCTAAAAGTTTCGTACCCATAATGCACCAGAAATTGATATAGACTTACTTGACTATGAATATAGAGGGGTGTATTATGCTTAGCTTAAAACCAATCAGCGAACAATTAGACCCAACAGATCTAAAACAGTTTTATAAAACATTACAACAAAATAAAAACGTGCTTTGTAAAGGATTAGTTTCATAGTAGGAGTAATGAAATGTGTTTTTTTATAGATTGATTGTACACAGTCCCCCTTCAAAATGGTGTCTGCCATTCATTTATTTATTCATTAATCTTTAGGGTAGTCCCTTCAGTTAACATTAGTCACTGATTTCCAAGGGAGCCCTACAAAATGGTGTCTGCCATGAATGACGAAACATTTTTAGCGGGGATTTCAGGACGGGGGATTCCCCTTACTCTCCAAGCAGAAAATGTTCACCACTACTAGCCCCAGAGGAGGACCTGCATGCCCTTTTTCGTAAGGCGTAGTCAGGCCTTTTTAGACTTCGTAATCCGCCCCAAATCAACGTAATTCGTAATATGTAGATTGGCCGTAACGCATACTGTAATTCTTGATTTGTTAACTGATCTTAGCTGTAACTTGATTTTAGCTGATTTAACGGTCACTTGTCAACCGCTAAAATTTCATCATCGCTAATATTTGATTACTAGTATTTGAGACAATAATGTTTGTTCAAACTGTTAAAATTAAGTGCCGTGACCTACTCCATTTTCCCCAAACCGCTATATTTTCCAGCCGCTGTATTAAAGTGTTAATTGGTCGCTTTCATTCTATGTAAAACGTAGTTTATGTAACGTAAAACGTAATCCATGAATTACTTACTAAACAGCAGGCTGATTTCTAGCAAAGTCCCACAGCAAAGTTGCCCCTCAAAATGCAGGGAATAGCATTTCAAAGAGTATATATTTCAATTTTTCCCCAGACCCACTTAGAATTGTCGCGCTTCTGGCGAAAAAATGCTCTGAGGGCGTCGAACCTAAATATTATGACTTATTATTAAAGCTGAAACCATTGTGTCTTTTTCAATCACAGAGATGCCATAAAACATATCCTAGACTATCAGCCAAATTTGCCCCTAAAAATGCAGGAAGTTGAGTTTCAGAGGGTAAAGATGTCAACATTTTCTCGGGGTGCATGCCCTCAAACCTACCTTAGGATACGAGCGCAAAATTTTCTTATGAAATGTGTTTTTTTAACCGTTTGTACACAGTCCCCCCTCCAAAATGGTGCTTGCCATGAATGATTCCCCTTATTCTCCAAGCATTACTACTAGCCCCACTGAAACCTTTGCTTGGAGAATAGGTTCCCCTCTTTGCTATTTAAGGCTATGGCATACCGTGATAGGAGGGATCTTGACATGCAGATCACACATAGATGCCGGAGGCTATCAACCGCGGAACGAAATCTCGTTAGAGTTTTGAGTCGGACTTTTGACTAACGGGTAACCTACATCAATGTGCCATTCTCCCCTCTCGAGTAACAGAAATTCTTAAACCCACTGGATTCACACCTAGCCTGTCAGGTGTACACTTTGCTACCGGGAGCAGTTGACCTTAGAGCTGTCACGATGATCAGACGTGTTTGTAACGTACATGTACTCAGACAGGTTACATGTTATTAGTTAAGAAATGACATTGTCAAACTGATTCATAAGCGCAAACTAAATTTATAATCTCGGCAGACCTAGGTTATCAAGATGTTTGACGGGATGATCCCGTCAAGACTTTTTTTCAATACACGTATTAAAGACGTGGCAAATTTTTGGCAACCAATCAGAAGCAAAAAATGCAACCAACCACATTTATAACATACTGCACATATATACAAAGCCTTACAAGAGAAAGTGATCAAGATCACTTAAACAGCTTGAAACAGGAACACATACAAGGACAGTATGACAAAGGGAAAGGCATTAGATACGGAGGCTGACAGTGCCGTCTTTACTATGTCGCCTCTATTAGCCGATGACTTACATGGACAATTGGACATGGTTTAGCAAAGTAAGGGTGGATTTTGTAGCAGGTATTTGACTTGACATCAGTACCGAGGACTGGAAGGATGACGAGAGAAATGCTATTTGTCAGCGTGTGGGTAGTGTTTAGCTCCAAGGACAGGTTTGTATGTGTGTGGATAGTGTTCAGCACCAAGGACAGGGCTGTATGTATGTACATATGTGGTATTCAGCACAAGTACAGGTTTGTATGTGTGTTGATGGTGTTTAGCCCCAAGGACAGGTTTGTATGTGTGTGGATAGTGTTCAGCACCAAGGACAGGTCTGTATGTACATGTGTGGTATTCAGCACAAGTACAGGTTTGTATGCGTGTTGATGGTGTTTAGCCCCAAGGACAGGTTTGTATGTGTGTGGATAGTGTTCAGCACCAAGGACAGGTCTGTATGTACATGTGTGGTATTCAGCACAAGTACAGGTTTGTATGTGTGTTGATGGTGTTTAGCCCCAAGGACATGTTTGCATGTCTGTGGATAACATCTGAGGTTTTGAACAGTTGGTATGAGAATGCATACCAAACATTGTATCCATTTGTTCAGTGCATTGATATACGTGTGCTTTTTGCTTGGCTTATCCCAACTATCCATCCAGAACGGAGAACTACGAAAAACTGTGTGAAAAGCTACGAATCCACATTGACGAGGCTAGGGGATCGGGTAACTGGAAAAACAACATTCTTTCTGGTGCTGATACATTTGTGACTTATCTATCAAATTGCCTGAAATCTGTGATGCGGGCGATAGAAAAACTCATGTGGAATTTACAAAGATGTTTAATGAGTTTGCAAGTTCCACATTGATTGAAATATCACTCAGATAATATCAGGTTGCCTTTACCAATAATAGTTAATACTATTTGATTAGTGCGATATTAGTGCTATACCGATGATGTCAATGCTATTTGTCTTAATCGAACAAACATGGAGGATTTTTTCTGTTTCGATTTTTCTTGCTAACATTCTACAGATGAAAGGCCATACAAATAAAAATGATAAAGATCACTTTAATAATGTGAAACAAATAGCGGATACAAAGACAATATGACATGGAAAGGACATTGGATAGTACGGAGACCAGTACACGCATTCTATGAGCCAGTGTGTGTTTGTAGTGGTGTTCAGCACTAGGAACAGGTTTGTATATGTCTGAAAGGTGTTCAGCACCAAGGACGGGTGTGCATCACCAAGGAAAGGTTTCCAGCAACAAGGAAAGATGTTCAGCTCCAAGGACGGGTATGTATGTGTGCGGATGGTGTTCAGCACCAGATCGCCGTGGCTAGAACAGGTCTGAGCCTCCAAGTGTTTCTTAAGTAAAAAATCTCAAGAGGTGAGAGCAAAACAGCGCGTTTTTTAATTGTTGCCTAGCTCCCTAACTTTTACAGAACGCGGAGGGACAATTAGGACTTTATGTCATTATTGTGCAAAGTTTAACTGCAAGTCACGGTTTTCAATTGATGTGTGAGAAATGTGAGAAAATACATGCAGCGGATGAAATTCTGATGCTGGTTTTATGTTCGCAGTTTTTGCGGCGACCGTTTCACCGGGAACTTAAAACCACCACGAACATTTTTGTCCAATACTGTAGCAGTAATGCTTTTTGTGACTATAGCGCTGCCGCAAACTTAAAACCACCGTGAACACCCCATTTTCACCTTAGCGCGAAATAAAAACCACGTGAACATAAATGCATTACAGTAGTAGCACTACAGTCACACAATGGAACGGCTTTTCACAGTGCGGTTTTAGGTTTGCAAAAACCATGAACATAAAACCACCACAAATATTTCTGCATTTACAGTAACATCCTGCAAATGAGGTACCATGCTGGTCATGATCAAGGGTTAAAAGGTCTCTAGTTATTGTTGACAGTTGACTTTGCCATTGATTATTGATTTATACTTTGTATAGCTGAAATTAAGCCACCAATCTCAAAATGAATACAAAATGTGTATTTCAAAATTACCATAGTCCTCCTGATATTATTGGCACTCACATACTCAAGGCCTATAAAACAGTGTTCTTATTTTCAATATTTTTGATTTTGTAGGATTTTCACAAACAAAGAAGAAACAGAAAAAGAAAGCTTTTCGGGAAACTTTTAATAGAACTAAAATTTGACTTACATCATACCACCTATTATATTATTATGATATTAAATCTGGTTACATACATGTACATACTTTTTTCCACAATATACAATCAATATGTAAAGCAAGGTGCATGTAAAACTTTTCATTTGAAATAAAGAACTTTCAATTTTTACCATGATATATTTGTACATGTAATACAATTTGGTGGATCTCAATTTTTTTCCCACTGGTATCAAAAAAGGACATTTAACGCATTTCAAGTATCTGTCCTTTCTAATGTAAATGGTGATATCACATGATCTTTTGCTACTCTAGTACATAATATTGCTTTCTCCTTTGGTCTTATGGTACTTTGTATAGCAAAATAGTCGTATTAAACATAACTATGACCAAACTTTCGAATGATATAATAAGCGAAGAAATACATCTCTTTTTTGCCTCACTCACTACTTCCTTGCGTAAATTTGAAATAAAGAAAACTTTCAATTTTTTTTTACCATGGTGATATTTTTGTAATACAATTTGGTGGATCTCAATTTTTTTTCACTGGTCTTAATAAGGCCATTTAACCAAGCAGTTCAAGTATCTGTCCTTTCTAATCTTAATGGTGATATTACATGATCTTTTGCTACTCTGTAAAGCTGAACCCATAGGCATAGACCAAAAACGTTCTGCTACTGTAGTATATAGCATTGCTTTCTCCTTTGGTCTTAAAGTACTTTGTATAGTAAAATAGTCATATCACAACTATAACCAAACTTCTGAATAATATAATATGCGAAGAAATATTACATCTCTTTTTTACAACTGAACAGATACAACAGAACATCCTACTACATCTTCTTAGATGATGGCATCATAACACTGCAATATTATGCTTTTAGAACAAGTGTACAGGTTTGTTGCCGTTGCTTTTATACCAGCTCTCATCATCAGAGTCTCCGACTAATGCCTCTTTCCTTCCATGCTTGGGAGACACAATAGGGTCATCTGGTACATCGACTCTTGCCTTCTTGATTCCGCGCTTGGGAGACGCGACAGGGGAGATGTCATCCGATTCTTCAAGTCTTGCCTTCTTGATTCCGCACTGAGCTCCATCCTCCACCACCTGCTCCATGACAGATACCCTCTTGGACTTCACCACTGTCTGCCTTACCTGAAGATAGCAACAACAAATCAGCATCATGAGTGATCATGAGTCATGAGGCAAACTGACAGTGACTACATGTTGCTGGCTCTGCTCACTTTTCCTCAGCTGAAGTTATATCTAGCTCTTCGCTATTGCTGTCCTGACTTTCTGACTGAATTGCTGTGCCTTGGAATTCACCCGTCTTTTCATCCTGCCTTCAACATACAGACAGTTGGTCTACTCAAAACCGCTTGACATTAGTTACTTCATCTGACCCTGTTATTGAATTTGTTTGTAGTTCACTTCATTCAAGAACAGCACATTAGATTACACGTTGTTCTGGAGACTCCCATGCCCAGTGTACGGAAACCTTGTCTCTGTCGTCTTGATGTACAGACCCGGATCTAAATCCATAATCTAATTATTTCAATGTTGACATCAATGTTAGTTAATGTTTTATTGAATACAGGGATAAAAGACTTGTTGTATTACCATTTTATTGCTTAAAATTCCTCTTACATGCTTTATGGTATTCAAGTTTGAAAATGTGGATGCCTTTTTTTGCCTGCCTTGTTTTTTTCCCGCCCATGCACACTAAATTTGGAGTCTGCATAGGATGTCATCCATGAAAACTAATTGCTGTGGCCTGTTACGTTACATGTATGTGTTTTGTTTGGTAAGTTATTTTGTCTGTGTTGGCAATTCTATGGATCTTCTTGATACCTTTAACATGATTGTGATTTACGATTTTAAGATAGAGTCATATTTTTTTGTATATATGGCTTCTATGAATTACAAATGGTATAAGCAAAAAAAGTTATAATCTATTCAAGTAAGGTGAATACAAAATATATATATTCAAAATTACCATGATAGTTTTCTTCATGGTATTATGTCTTGGCTCTTCTTTATCCTTCATCCTCTGCTCAAGGACGGACATCCTCTGGGACAGCGTCACCACTAGCTGTTCTACCTGCAGGTAACAACAACAACAACAACAACAACAACAAATCAGCATCTCTAAACTGCACCAAGAAGGGGGAGTGTTATGAGTAAAAATCTAATAGTATCCACTTTAGACTACCGGTAATAAGTGTTAATACTGACAAGCATTGAATAAGCCTAAGAAAAGAAATGTACAATGTAGTTGTGTTTCTGGTTACGTAGCCTAATTTTTTTAGGTTCGACCGCTGGCAAGGGACATCAAATTTTTTGATCTGACATCTGAATGACCACAGACCGACACTAAACCTTGAGCTAGGTCCGCAGCATGGTATTTGTTAGATCACTTCGGCTGAATTCTAAAAAAAAAGAATCCGTACTTGCCTCTATACAGACCTAAGTGTCATTATGATAAATTTCTAAAAAAAAACAAGACAGAGATAGATGACCTCTTACTTTAGCAAGTCCGTCCTTCACAGTCATCACTCCAAGGTTGCTCTGGGAGGCGGAGTTGCCAGACTCAAGGCTGTAGCTGTGGCATTGTGGGATACAGTCACAATATGTCACATTGTACAGTATGGTAAGGTACAAGTTCGATTTGAGGAAGTTTTTGGCATCAAATCTCGGAAGTTTTACTAGTGAAGTTACAAGCCATGAGTGTTACATGTGTAGCACTTCTTGAATACAGGAATCAAATAAAAGACTAAATATAAAATCTTACGGTTCAAGTCTTGTTATAACATTTAATATGGTGTCTGTTACGTGTTTGCGATCTTATCTTTTTCCCAATCATTTTTTTAACCTCTCGCTTTAGTCTGTAGAGGATGTCATTCATATGATTTATTTGCTGTGGCCTTGTTGATTTCTTTTTTATCCAACCAAAGTTTCAAAGTTTAAAAATGGCATAGTGTGGCGCATTAAAGTGGTAGAGCACACGGCTATCAAACAATGGGACCCGGGATCGAGACTGTCCAAACTTGCGCCCCAACGTTATGCCCTTGGGAAAGGCACTTAACACGACTTTCCTCACTTCACTCAGGTGTAAATGACCCCTTTACGGTTTTCTGGCCACCTTTTAAGTCCTGAAATGCAAACAATGGGATAACAGCAAAACCAGAGGAGTGTACTTACTTGGTGAGTTTCTCCATCTTGAAGGTGTACGCATTCCTCATGTCGTCAAACTCCTCACGTGTAGATGTGTACATCTTCCCTATCATCGACTCACATCCCGAGCAGTACAGGGGGCGGTATGAACTGCAATATAAGAACAACATGTACAAACTTGGTGTTTATGTTTAAGGTACAGTCAAAGCTGCTTAGGCGACCACCTTTTCAAGGCGACCACCTGGCCATGGCGACCGCTTTTTCCAGTCCCGTAAATTTTCCCCATAGGCACAAACATTAAGTGGCCTGCCCAAGGCGACCACCTGTCCAACGCGACCGCGACCGCCATAAATTGGGACCGCACAGAGCCCGATCCCTACCGATGGCGACCGCCTCATTTTCAAGCATGTGGCGACATCGGGTTTTGCTGCTTATGACTATGGAATGGCATCGATTCATCCATAAAATGTTTTTACAAAGATTTTCTAAATTAAAGTTAATAAAACCATAACCTCCTTGATAGAGCAAAATGCTTTTCGGCGTTGCATGTACCCATCACCACCAGCTTCTGGTTCGGTTTCAACATAAAATTGTCAAAACGAATACGTGGTACATGGCGTTAAAAAGTCAGATTTCACAGAAATCACTATCCATTCCTTGCATTTCTATAAAAATGTGTCCGTGTCTCTCTAGATACCGCTGAAAATGGCTTCGCAGCGGGCAAAACATATCGTCAAGACGTGTTGTTGGGGACCGGCGCCATCTTGGTAACGTTAACACCGGCGTTTCTAAAGCACAATGTTTTTTTTTTAAATTTGAACATTCAGAATGCTCTGATGAAAATTAAGATTCGCATTATACTTCCACGAATCTCACAAAGCTTCATTGGGCACTGCTTGCTTGTGATTGCCGACGCTGAACGTTTTGCTGCACTCTTCTCTGTCGCTGCGGTCGTCACAAGGCTAGGCTCAGTGATATCACAGCGCTCCGTTCATCATGCTGTTGTCAGATCGAAAAGGTTTTGCCCTTTTTATCCAGCCGTCGGAGCCCCAAAAAGGCTGGGGTGGGTAGGGTTCTGCTAGGGCTTTTTCCTAGACCTTACTGTTATGTGTGTGTGTGTGTGTGTGTGTGTGTGTGTGTGTGTGTGTGTGTGTATGTGTGTGTGCATGTACTATTTGACGTACCGTGTGAATGCGGGAGGGCGCTATTTGGTCGCTTTGAAGTCATAAGTATGACGAAAATTTGTACACGATGTAACGTTAAAGGTACACCAAAATTAAAACGATAACGAAGAATATCATTTTGTAGGATCTTTCTGTCAATGGGAATTGAACCTGGTGGTAGTTATGCTGTCTAAATTCACTTCATGTTCCATCCATCTATGTAATGCTGTATTGATCAACACCTCAACTTGGAAACATGTCGTGAATCGATCCTCTTCAAGGCGACCACCTGTCCAACGCGACCACTTTTCCTTGGTCCCCTGGGTGGTCGTCATGGGCAGATTTGACTGTATACACAATTACACATAACAATAGATATTTGTCATGTTTGAATTGTACTACATTACAAAAACAACTGCCATGCACTGTATGGTGCATGAATGAGACCACAGGTCCCGACAAATTATGCTTTACGCTAAATTCAGGAGGACCCCAAGGTGCCTCAGATAATGAATGATATGATGAATTCGGGAAGGCACTCACCATTCAGTGCTCGACGTAATATTTTTGCAAACTTGCTACAAGTTGCACTTAAGGTAACATATTATTATTTGCCGTGGCGATTATAGAAGGGTGTTTTGGCTTGCATATGTAATAACAACCAAAAACGCCACTCTGCAGTCGCCACAACTACACTAAAGGTGATGATAAGTCCATTCCTTGTAGAAAGTGACTAAGCAGTTTTGAAGAGAAGAAGACATACCATCCATACTCCTTGTCAATCTTCTCCTTGGAATCTCCATCTTTCCCCACCATGACTGACTCTGTCACGGCTGTAAAAAAAATATACATAAACTTAAAATTGGGAGTCCACCTTCCTAATACAGAACATGTTGATGATGATAACAAGTGAGGATGTGAAACAGTGCGGTTAACTTAAAGCGCCACTTACTGACCAGTCTAATTGGTCCAGACCTTTTAGCCTATAAAGTGAATTGGGTTTCAGAAATTAACTTCTTTCCCCTACTGTTCCAACATTGTCCCAAAAGTGGATTTCAACTGTCCTGAAAGTGTCCCAACCAGGGCCAAAGAACTTAGTAGGGGGTCCGGATTCGGTTCCAGAGGTTCATGTTCAGGTTCGGACTTAAACTCAAGTCTGGACCTAAACTCAAGTCTGGACCTGAACCCAAGCCATGGCATATGTGTGTTAAAATATTTTTTTTCAGTTATATACAGACATTTTGCATGAAATTTGAAAAATACAGTATGATACATGCACAATTATATACTGTCAGTAGAAAGCTCTGAAAGTTTTGAAACAGTGAAGAATTACAACATACAAGTTTTTAAAAGATAAGAACCTTTTTCTACTTGAGTAAAATTTCTAATATGTCAAAAATAACAAAGAAGTACTTAATTTTGCCCAAAGAAAAAATAAAGTATGATGCTGGATTTAATCTATTTTGTTATCGGCATTTACATCGACATTTGTGAAACTACAGTTTTGCAAATGTCATTAGAGGGCGTTGTGTCATTCTCGCATGAAATTGTTAAATATTTGAAATAGTTGATTGTTATGTATCTACAAATTGCCATACATTGTAGATCATTGTACCCGTTACAATTGTCGCGCAAAAAAGTTCTTCTTGTTATTGCGAGATCTAGCGAGAGTTCGTGAAAAATTCAAAACGTAAATTGAATTGTCCCAAACTCAAATTCTACTGCCCTCGGGACATCGAGACAATGTTAATTTCGAGGCCTGTGTTTGTGAACTTGCCAGGAGACTGTACTATTCGCCTTGTGCGTTTCAGATGCAAACTTCAGCTTGATTTTGCACATACAGCTAAACTACTCGAGGCAGTTTGACACCGAAAATGGCAGCAAGGAAAACATTTCACTAACATCTTCTACAGTTCAAAACCTTGTTCTTTCAATGTTCAAGTGATTGCATTAAGCTTATAACGTTAAAATAGAATGTTCAAACCTAAAAATTTCAATTATTCCCAAGGGACCCAGCAAAATAGAGTTTTCAAACAAAAAATTCAGGTGACGGAAGGAAAATTATATCACAGGGTCATTTTTCTGCCAAAGAATTTTGTACTACACATTTTCTGACATATTTTAAGAAATTTAATTTTTTCACGCGCAGAAAACCCTTCCCGCATGAAGAAAAAGTTTCTTTTCCCGCCATTTTGAAAGCGCGCGCTGTCAAAAACTGGGACTTTTTTTAAACGGAAAAGAGCATGCAGGCCCTACTAAAGTGATCTATCCGTGATCTTTGATTAAAAGGGTCACTTCTTGTGTGAACAAACAAACAAATAATCACACAAACAAACGACTGACACAACAAACCTTTGAATGAAACGTAGTCCGTCTCCTCGGAGTCATCCGGTCCCACCAGCGGGTCGATGAGAGCGAGGGAGTCCGCTAGAATCTTGCCGCACTTACATTGGTAAACTACAGGAGCGTAGTTGACCTTCTCTTCTTCTCCATCTGTGCTCGAGCGTTCCTCTGCCATAATCTTCCGATTCAACGCTGTCAAAATCCTCAAGATCGATGTGTCCGCAACTCTGTAACCTCCTTGGTAGGAACGTTTGAAAGTTTTTCGGTATTCGGGTGAAGAGGGGTATGCAAATATAAGATGTCCTTAATGATATATATGTGCTGCCTGCATAAAGGAATTTGTATAATGTTATAATGTAATATTCTATTGGTATAGTAAAGACAACGCAATATATAGTATTCATTTACGTTGAAAAGTACTTGGTATTCTGCAAAAGCGTTGAATATTCAATGTATGGTTATAGAAACTGGCAAAGGAAAAAGTTACAATGGACATCTATAGTAGAAATCAAGGTAGCAGAAGTGACTGACTTCGAAGCGGTTAAAAAATTATAGTAGGATGCGATTAAGAATACGGGAAACGAAAATATGTTCCAGTATAGGGTACAACCTACAAAAAATATTCAAAAACAACAAAAAAATTCTGTCAGCGTATCGCGTTTTGACGCCCACTTTGAGATGCCCCTCTGCGGAGGGAAATATACTGCAGCCGGCTCACCCAAAAAGACAGTTACGTCATGAAGCGCATTTATACACGCCTAGGAAAGCCTTAACAATCTAGATCATACAGACTCAAAGTCGACGCGCTACTGTATCACTCGGCATACTTAACACTTGGCTGCCTTATGCATGCGACTTTCTACCAGGCCTTCAAGAATCTAGCCGCACTGCTTTATGCATCCGCGTCATATCATAGATAAAAGTGTGTTCTGCGACCTTGAACGAACTTGAGCTTTTTTTCTTTTAATTTTTACAAGTCAGCAATATGTCTCAAACATGTGTACCCGATATCTTTCTTGTCCGAAGGAATTTCGCCAAGATATTGCAACTTTTGTACTTTGCCATGCATTCAGTCTGGCCCTGCCCTTGGTGCTGATGTTAAGTCGTGTAATGAATATTTTGAAGGGAAAGTCTATTGTGTTTGTACTTTATTTAGCATACTTGTAGGGAGATTCAGTATTGTACTTAAGTAATATATAGGATAAGCGCGCGTGCGTGCGTGCGTGCGTGCGTGCGTGCGTGCGTGCGTGCGTGTGTGTGTGTGTGTGTGTGTGTGTGTGAAAAGCTTGGTTCCGATATCGATGTGAACGAAGTACAAGATAGCTTGAGATAGGAAAGGATCTAAATTTATGCTGACCCACTACAGCAAAGTATTGTTTGAAACAACAGATTAACTATTTAGCCGCATTTTGTGGTTTTGTGGGTCGATGGTATTACCGCTACCCACGGTGAAGGCAGCAAACGCACTGTGGGATAAAAACTGTTTTCTGAGACGCCAACATGGCCATGGCGTCCTATGAGGGAAGGCCCCCTAACGTCTGTCTTCCAGATTTACTTGTTGTTAGCCTGAGTGTCATCCTGTTTCAGTTCCAGGCTGTACCTTCGAAGGTAGAGCCTGGAACTGAAACAGGATGACACTCAGGCTAACTTGTTGTGTCTACCAGCATAAACTCTAACGGCTTTCTTACACAACCTCAGATCTGTTTTTTACAGCAATACACTACAAAGGAAACATATATAAAGAGAATTCAAACTCTACAACTGGATAAAATTCGAAGATTTATTTCCGGACGTTTTAATGACATCCATCCACTCTTCTTTAACGTAACTAAATGAAATAAATCTCCGAATTCTATCCAGTTGTAGAGTTTGAATTTTCTTTATATATTGTTTACCTGGATGTCTAACATTCACAGCGTATAAAGGAAACAGTTTTGGATGTCGTTGCGGCGTTCAACTGCTACAAATCGTCAGTCGTTTGTAATCTCCAAGCAGATCTATAGGTTGCATAAAGACCGTATCAAACTGGCAGAGGAAGTACGTTTTGCAACCCAACTTGGATTGCATTACAAGCTCCTTCTTCCAGTTGGATACGGTCTTTGCAATCCATTGGGTCTGGTTGGAGACTAGGTCGCTTGCGCTCTTTTGGTTGCAGTACTCACTCACTCAATCACTCACTCAATCACTCACTCACTCACTTAGGTAAGTTGCAGTACTGCAATATAGAGGACGCGTCAGATCCATACAGTAGACACAGTCTCAGTATTGCATTGCTGCAACGGATTAATAGGGGTCGCTTTTGATCGATGCAGAAAATAACTAGAGTAAATATTTGCGCTAGCGGCAAATACAGACAGGTTTGCCTATGGAGAAGACATTACTAGCCTAATCAATACCAACCAAGAACATTATATAGGGATAATAATGCCATTGCACCAGCGTATCCATGGTCAGAGGCACACATACTGCCGATTTTCATAACTGTCGCGAGTACCCTCCTCCACGGAGATTAAAAGTATTTTTTATTCACAATAATTTACTAATTAGTAATGCCATGTTAATTTGATTATAAGAACGACATCGCATATACCATGTGCGCATCACTGTTCGTCTGTTTTGTCTGCGGCTGCCACCCTACCCTACCATTTACACCTTTGCACTGGTATAATATTATGACGTCACATCTGACTCCCGGAAGCCTCAAAACTACTCGGTAATCATCTTCTGCCACCCTAACTTCTGCCACCCTAAATAAAGAATATTTATCTCCATTCATAAAAGAGGTATGAAACAGCATCGTTGTTTATTCAAGCTACATTTATGTCGAATATGAAGCCCCTACCATTTTTGCATTTGATTTTGCAAATATAGTCATCATCAGCAAAACACACCTAAAGATAATGGTTTTAGTAAAGCTACCTACACATCCAATGTGGCATCCGTTGTATTCATCGTACAGGAAATATGAAGTTTCTTCAATAATAATGCAAATGAGGTCCTCATTAGCATAACATACATTCCATTGTATTCACCTTTACTAAAGCTACCCACATCACTAATATCACATCCCTAGCATTTACCCTAAAGGAAGTATAACTTTTCTGCATAAATTATGCAAATGAAGCCCTCATTAGCATAATGCTCCTCCATTATTTTCGACTATCCTAAAGCTGCCTACACCTCCAATATGACATCTGTAACGTTTATTGTAAGGAAAACATAGATTTTGCATAAATCATTAATAATGCAAATGATGCCATAATTAGCATACTGAACATTCAATTGTATTCGCCTGTCCTACAACGACATTCACCTCTTATATGACATGTGTAGCATTTAGCATAAGGGAAATATGAAGTTTCTGCATAAATTATGCAAATGATGTCCATATTAACATAATACACATAAAGATGATAATGATAAGTACATATGACTTAAAGATGAAACACCTTTCCTTTACCAGTGAGGTGTTATAGCAGTTTCTATTAATATGTTAATTACCTTCGATCAGAGACAGAACTACACATGAATATATCAATTATCTATGTTAATTATCTAACAACGTGGATTTCGTCAAGATAGTAAAAAAACTTATCTTCTTGCCTATTAATTGATACCAGTTTAGTATTGGTTAATCTCTATTCAGCATCAATTCAACTGCATTTTCATGTAGTGTTAACCCACAAACAAAAGTTACCAGCTTAGTCGGTGGTATTTCTAGTGGGAAGACTGGCTGGCCTAGACAGTACAAAAAGCTTGAACTGCGAATGAATGAATATTGAATGATGGCAATGATTGATAATGTTAAATATTCAGCAGATGATGTAATGAATAAGCAATAGTGACGACCCTGTAAAAAGGTACCAAATTAATATTGATATGACTATTATATATTCAGTAGAAGATGTATCTGAGCTACAGATGTCATGAATAAGTAAAAAGGCGATGAATAAGTAAGAGGAATGACTTGCGTCACAGTGACAAAATTAGATATCATTGGCTGATGCACTGCTACGTAACAACATGGCGGCGCCCATAGACCACGTGATCACAATCGTACTAAAGCAATGACATACGTCAAACCTGTAATCACAAGATGGAAACATCAATCTAACGTTACTAGCTCCAAGCAGAAAATGGTAGGGCGGCTGTCAGATAAATGGAGCAAGTTTATGGAGGGTAACACACAAACTTAGAAAAGAAAATGGCAAGATTTTTCATCCTAACATCTGCTTAAAAAAGGTTAAGAACACGTTATGGCGATTCTGTCTGAATAAATCGAAGGAAAGAAAAGGAAAAGAAGGAAACATTTTATAGAAGAGGAAGAACTTTATTGCGCAACAGTTGTAACGGGTACAATATATGGCAATTTGTAGACACACAACAATCAACTATTTCTAATATTTAGCAATTAAAAGGAAACAAGGTAAAACAAACTTAGAAAAGAGAATGGCAAGATTTATCATCCTAACATCTGCTTGAAAAATGTTAAGAACACGTTATGGCGATGCTGTCTGAATTGATCGACGGAAAGAAAAGGAAAGGGAGGAAAGAGAAGAAGTGATGAAACCGTTAAGTAGGTCAAAAGTCAAAGTATGTTTGGAATATGACGTCATTAAAAAGTGCGCATGCGTCCTCTGTCATCAAGCGTCACGGTCACGTGACCTACCGCTCGTCTGGTTGTTCGATTTTGGCGATTTGTTCGTGTATTTATCACGAAATTTGAGCCTTTTCTACCAAATCAGGCGCATAATTCACATATTTTGTGGACCAGGCGACTATAGAGAGCAGTACAATGAAGTCAAAACTGCTTATTAGCCTTTTATTGATGGCTTTTGTTGCATCTTGCAGAGCCCAAAATCAAGGTAAGTGTTTGGGGAGGGCATCGGGAAGAAGTGACCAAGGGACACTTGTGACTTGTTATTCCTCCTGCGTGTCAATTATGTATCATTGCCTGTAAGAAAGTACAACAAATATTGGGGCTTTGATCATACTCCCCACAAAATTTGTGAACATGCAGTGTAATCTGTTAAATCTTGCGTCGGAACCTCTTGATATTGCGTCAGGTACTGGCTTGTCTGATGAAAAAGGGGAGGGGCATACAACCTTGAACATCAAGTCCGCAAAATTAATCGGAGTGTCGCTTCATAATTCATTTTGTTAGCTCGAAATACTGTATAAGAAATAACAGTTGTAGGCCTTTCTAAGAGTAGTCAGAAATTCATGGACCAATTTGGTATCTGCACCCCACCCAGCCTTATCTCAGCAGATGCGTCATGCTGACATGGTTCTAGTAACGGCATGCAAACCATGATACATGTACTGTAGTACATATGAATGTATGAGAGGTCGGAGAATTCAAGCACACAACCGTACTCGATGAAATCTCTCAAACAACTGTTTTATTCGAAGGATAGAATGGGATTGGCCGTTCTATGTTCGAACGGCCGGTCCCGTTCGATATAACGACTTTGCTCGTTATATGATGGAACAACGCTCGAGACACAACGACTTTGCTCGTTACATTCTGAAATTTCTCAAACAACTGTTATATTCAAATGATAGAGCGGGATCGGCCGTTCTATGTTCGAACGGCCGGTCCCGTTTGATATAACGACTTTGCTCGTTACATGCATGGAACAACGCTCGAGACACGATGACTTTGCTTGTTACAAATGTACTTCCAGTGTAGCGATGTTCTCTGACCTTTCCCAACTGGGAATTAATTAATTTTGTGTAAAAGATATTGTTACAATGCAAAAGCAACAGTACTAGAGAATGTATCAATACAAGACAAGATAGTTTTACCTTCATTTTGACAGACGTGTCAAAATAATATTTTGATGGTCACAGATAATTTCTTATCATTGAAAGGTTCACTTTTGATATAAAAAAACCTTTTCATTTAAACGTTTCAGAGTATGTGGTATCAAGCCTAGAATGTAGATTGATTTATGATACTGATAGTTAATTTTTTTCTTTAAAATGAGCTCATCCACCAATAGTGTTGAGACAATGATGAGCAGTGCCTGGACAGAATAATCTTGTGCCAGTTTCAACAGCAGACCATTTGGGGACTTATTTTGCAGAGGGAAAAAAACGCAAGAAAAGGTTCCATTCTTTCAAATAACTATATGGAACCTTGTGAAATTGATGTTTATCTTTTCAAGAAATCCTAATACATGTTCTAACAAAATTTCCTGATACCCTGGTCTAAATGCTTACATTTGGGGCTCCAATTCTTTCACCAAGACTCTAGACGAATAGTCATCTGCAATGTTTAGTGAAAGAATTGCAGCCCAAAATGTAAGCATTTAGACCCGGGTATCACTTTATGTGAAGTCATGCTTCTGCTGTTGTACATGTGGGATGTACATACCTGTATTGAGAACAGGGACAAGGTTAGGGTCCGGATTCTAGACCTTTGAAAACAGGCCACAGGTGGTATATGTCTCCGCTGTAGCATTGTCCTTGGACGCAGAAATGGTATCTTGATTTTTAAAGGAAGCTGTTCATACTGTTATTGCTCTGTATCCTGTAAAGATTTAAAAAGCAGCGTACATATACATTTATTTCATACCTGGACCGCGAAAACGTTCGATACAGGTGTTCCGGACTGTGTGATAATTTTCCGTATGGCACAGGGTTCTACTTGTATCACACAGGCTTTCATAGAATATTTAGAATGCATTTTGAGCGCGCCGGTTGTGCCGCTATCGAAATTCGAATACCGGATTCGGAGGTTGGAATCAATGTTGTTACAGTTTTTTGTTCAAGGACACAAAACTCCCTCAACGTCTGGCGCATTCCACATTGAAATGTGTGTTTTCTCGGGTGGGTATGACATAAATGAAATACAACACGGTGTATTCCGCATCACCCTCGGTCCCAGCCCTCCCGTAGGCCTACGACCGTCGGGCGATCCTACCCGCGGTTGGGCTGGTACCTCAGGTGATACGGAATACCCCGTGTTGTATTCTATATGTATGATTTAGTTGCTGTGTTGTTTAGTAAGCAAGATCAATTCATGAAAGATCTGAACATCCAACAATAAGGGAGGCATCTATGTAATGTGTATGGTACTTCCTCAAAGATTGCTAATCCAGATGTAGTGGGCACTATTTACCTCACCGCAGATGGCAACATAGTTGTACTAGAACAGCAAAGAAATCTGTATGGTATTTAGACCACTGTCACAAGCAGGCGAGATACAATATAATCCAGTGAGACAAACCAAACCATGGCCGGGATTTATGGATTACCTTATAAGGCACATCCGTGTATCTTCATGTGTGATTACATTCCATACCACTTACTTTGGTTGTCATGTCACCTCATTAAAGCCTAGCATCAGTACCTCTCTCGGGAATAGCTAACCTTTAGGTCACTCAAACAAAATTACCTTTTTCATTGACAAAGTAACCCAAGCTATATATGCAAGCTACTGGTATCCTTATTGTCCTGAATTCATGATGATGGCTTTAAAGGAAACCCAAGCAATATTAGGGTCCGAAATATCGGATTTTGAAAGTCAATTTATTTAGTCATTTCTATACATGATTAGTTCAAACAACACTGTCACAATGTATAGCAACGTCCATGGTGCTAAAATATGACGTTGTTGTGATGTGAGAACTCACTGAAAATCGTGGCCAGAGTTTTTGTAGGCTCGCAAAACTAAGGGGATTATCATACGGCATGATTTTGCGCGGTTTCAAAATCCTAAAAGTATGAAGTTATTATGCAAATGTGCTAAACAATGTTAGTAAATGTCACTACCATAAAGATTTCAGCATTTTTTTCATTTCCATTTTTTGGCCCTAACATTAATATTACTTTGGTTACCTTTAAAAGTCTTTTAGTTCATATGCTAAGATGATTCCAGTTGTCTAAACATTGAGTTTTAGCGTATTCACCTTTCTGTCCTTGTTTTGATAAATATGAGGGACAATACGTCATGTTCGCATTCCATCATTTGCTTTAAATTGATAACATAGTAATTGCTCGGCTGTCAGGTGTTACTGACGTATTTCAGCTGAAGTAATTTCATTTCTGTAATTGGTGCATGTCTCTAGAATATTGAATAGTTGGACTTCTTTGTTTCTTGTTATGTGTGCACTAACTGTGGTACGTGTATGTGTACTGTATATTTCTGTCTGTGACTTGGCATTTTTAAGGGTTAATGATAAACCCTTTCTTTATGATTTATGATTGATGAGAAACACTCCTAAATACGTCAGTCATAAAGGTTAAAATCATTTGGCGAAGGTATGAGGTTGTGGAACCCTAGTGTGAGATTTTTTAGATCATTTGCAAGGTAACATTTTTTTAAACTTTTATTCTGATACAAAATGATTTGTTCAAGGTCTGAAACAATTTCCCCTTCATATTACATAACTGTGTGTCACATTTGGTCACTGACCCATTTCAATCTACCCATGGGAGCCCAGGTATGCTTCAAGGTAACCTTCCTTTTACAGCTAGTAATAAGTTATGTGTCCCCTGTACTAGTTCATTTGAAAATGGAGATCTCCCTTGGGAAATTTGTAACTGACATATTTGCATGTGCATATTGTAGTATGTAGTATTGGCAAAAATATATGAGGATCTTTGATTTTTCATGGCAGTTAAAATGGTCCTTTATATCAACAACCTACATTTAAGTAGAGGGAGTTAGACTAAGAGTAAGACCCAAATATACATTTGTTACAACTAAGATCTGAAATAATGTTGGTTCTTGATACCTTTCCTTTCCTACAACTTACAAGTTTGCAAGTGCTGTAGCTACAATTTCACAAATCTAAAGAAGACAGTCTATCAATGTATCAGTACTAACAACAAGTTTTACGTATATGATTATCTATTTGTATTACACCTTAATTGATCATTATCATCTGCATGGTTTATCTCTATCGTTTCCTACTCTCCAAGCAGAGGTTTGGCACTGGCTGGGTTCTGACGTGTTTTTAGGCATTTTTGTCGGGCCTTCTATTTTTCCATTGAGTTGGCGACGGGACAAAATAGAAAGCCCGACAAAAAAGCCTAAAACATGTCAAGATCCAGCCAGAGCCGAACCTTTGCTTGGAGAGTAATCGTTTTCCTTCTTATGGCTCATGAGGGTTAGGCATATTCCTGGAGCAGTTTAGATTGATCGTTAAGGGCAGTTAATAATTAATGGAGTTGTCTCTTTGAATGTCCTTGGGATGTCGCAGTTCGTCTTTCTCCATTTGTTAACCTGTGTCTGGTGCAATAAGGAATTTGTTTCACTAAACATAGTTCCTGTTGTAACTTGTACTTTATATGGCAGCTCCATAATTGATAGTGATAGGCAGAGCATCATGACAGATTTTCAGAACATCCGTCCCTAAGTTACTACATAGTAGATATGTAGATGATAATTCCATGTCATTGAAACGTAACAGACAGTAGTGATGAAATCTGCATTGACAGCTCTTTTCATTCGTCATCATTTCGCGGTCAACCACAAGTCTTAGGGCCTCTTTACACCTACGACATTTTAGAGTCGTGCGATCATCGTCGTGGGCGACGTCGCCGGCGACGGTATTTTTTGGCCGTCTAAAGACGATCAAAACAATCGTACGACGGCAATAAACGGGAAATCCTCGAAATGTCGTGCGACCACCTCGGACCCAGTCGCACGACGTTCAGCGGGGGGGCCTGTGGCTGTGTTTTTCTCGTCTAAAGAAGAATCGTCGCCGGCGACGGAAGTGGGTGATATGCTAATAAGCCTACAGCGTGCTGTTTCCTGTCCGGGAAGGAAAGTTTCTATCGTTTTCTTTGTAAATATGCATGCAGTTAGCAATGGAAACATATTTTTCTCATCCGAAACCGGTTATTCCGGCGCGACGAGCTGCTACCAGTGGCTACTTCTCTAGTATGCCCCTATTCCTCGATACCCGGGACATCCCCGGCGGCGGCCACGAACTCGGGTTAAATCCCGTCCGTCTCTGTACCAGCCTCAATCTCTTTCTTTGTTGAGCACCGTTCTCAACGTCTCATCTGCAGGGCAACAGTTGTTGCAAAGTCAGTAAAAGCTTAATCTTTTGACGAAAACAAGCGGTTCCCCCGCCATTTTGAATTTGAGCGCAAGAGTTCACTTTGAGTCACACGCGCACATCAATGGAATTCTGCGCCGCGGGGGTCCCGTGATATTTCCTGACCGTGTGTCTAAAGAAAACCGTCGCCTACGACGATGATCGTACGACCTTATAACATTGTAGGTCTAAAGTGCGCCTTATACAGGATTACCAGTTGGAAAGGATCAAAGTACATGTATTTATTTCAGCGTGTCTGTGTAGGACTATACCTACATGTGTATATGTGTACATGTGTGTTAAGCTTTTGGGGATCCTAGTACTCAATGCAGCATACAAATGTACATCCAGGGAGGCACAAGCCATTCCATGCGCATGTTAGTTTGTTGGTCAATTAAATAAATAAATAGAGAGATGAATATCCTTCGGACTGATAATAGTGATATTTTTGTCTGCGGGACAGGACGGGCTGCAAAGCATTATGGGTAAGGGGCTGAAGTCTGCCTTCTCTGATTGCCTTTTTCCCCCATGTTTTTTCAAGTTGAGATCACCACAGCGCCACAGGGCACCAATGCGTTTGAGGATGGCAGCGTACAGTTTTCCTGCGAGGCCCAGAAAACTGGTGGCGACGACAGCTTGGACATTGTGTGGGTAAAGTCAGCAGGGGGCTCTGTGACACCCATAGATGACTCCACCGACAGCCGCTTCACTTTTGCAACTACCCTCACCGCTGGGGCTGCGAAAAGTAATTTCAGGTAAGTTTGTAAAAGAACCCAACACACATATCTAGAAAAGTAGGGGTGACCCGGCGTGCTTGGCCAAAAACGCGAGCCGTAGCGCAGCCGCATTGCACTACCACTAGCTACTTGAAAAATCATCATGCTTCACCTCAAATGAGGATGCATTGAAACGAAACAAAGTTTATTGTTAGCAGTTTGATAGAATTGCAAGAGAAGTCTTATAATTATTGGTTGCAACTCCAGCTTTAAACTAAAGCTAGGCTGCTTTTATAGCTGTAACATATGTCTACATGTATCTATGTTTCCAACTGCCTATGAAGCTGGTCTTATACTGATTTGTTTTGACAAATGCAAAGTTTTGCACCTAAAGTGGAATATATAGATCAAACTGATAATGTATTTATCCATTCTGTCCGTCAGTATTGATGACCTGAGGGTTGGTGACACTGGCTCGTACAAATGTTATGCATCGAACGACCCCACCCGTGGCAGTAACCCAGTGTCTGAGCCTACCAAGTGGGAAACAGCACAGGCTAATCTCAACGTCTATGCAAGTAAGTCCTTTAGAAGCGTGGTTACATTGATTTCTCTTGAGATGTCTCTCAAAGGGGTGAATCTTTTCATCTGCTGCAGGTTGCATACTAGTCTCCAAGCAGACCCAACGGTTGCAAAGACCGTATCCAACTGGCAGAAGGAGTTTTTTGTAAGGTGCCTGACAACTTCTCTGGCTGACTGGAGCTTCTCTGGCTAGCTTGTACGATTTTGGCACCGTGGAGATCTGCTTGGAGATTAGTTGCATACTTCAGTAAAATGACAGGGAGGTTTATGTGTTGTTATTTCAAATGTATGTGTTGCCATAACGCAAATGATCTAGCCACTTGACAATATAAATGAATCCATGCGAGTCCCTGACTCATGATCAGATCATAACAAAATACGATCAAAATCATAATGACATACATGTAATTGATTGTGCCAGATTTATGATGTGTTCATGTTATAAGTACCAGCTTGGAAGTGTCGCTTTTCCTAAGGGTGTAGTCTCATTCATGGTACGACCGTCGCGTCGCATGATTGTAAACAAGGGCATTCTTGTGCTGTGTAAATTCATCTGTCTTTTTACTGAAAATGCTGCTTAGATCCTTGTTGCCATTTCGTTCCTTCAGAACCTGCTTGAAAATTCTACGACATCAAAATCATTTGACGAATATGACTGCGCCATTACTGTTACAGTACTAGTCTTGTTTGGTATAGACAGTCTCATGCATAAGGTCTCATTCATGAGTTTTTTCCCCCCATAGGCTTACATGTTATAAAACGTGTTTTACATGTGCGCGTTCGTAATGAAGCTATAGGAAATGCACCAAGGTCATTCATTCTCTGTTGAGCACATTTACCCTAGATCATGTGAAAAAAGTTCCAACTACCAGTTGGCATACAAATTACAATTCCTTTTATTTTTATGGCAATTACAAACTGCACTTAGCTACACCCCAAAAAAAGGCACTTTCCAGCTGAAAGCGCACGACCGCATCACTGACAATGTCGGGCTGTGGACATCCGACCTCGTGCGCGGCTGCCGAACTTTACCTGCTAATTTCTTCAGTTACAAACAAGCTCTCATCAGTTTGACGCTTGAGATCAGTCGGGCTGGCTAAAAGGGAATTTCCCACCGATATAAACATGCGTTCGTGCAGCCGTTAATTTGTTGGGGTACAGATTCTTTTAGGGTACCCACTCGGAGTAATACAGGATTGACACAACTCTCTGGCTGGAGGGAAGAACTTAGAAATTCCAGTAAACTACAAAAGCACTTCTGCAAATAGCATAACAAAACTGAGAATCAGTGCACATTGCTTAGAAATTGAAAAGGGTCGACACCACAACACACCAGCCACTCAGAGACTGTGTCCCACATGTAATGAAAATATTGAAGATGAATTTCATTTTGTGATGAATTGCCCAACTTTTAATAAAGAGAGAGAGGCGCTGTTACAAACTATTACTACTAACTAAAGACAAACTTAAACCTATCTGGTACACAGAGCGATATTTTCTATGTACTGTTGTCATGTCCGACTCCTATATCCATCTACATAGGTCAATTCCTCCATAAATCATTCCAAAAGCGAGACAGAATTACCCATACATGACTGGTTTCAATAATATTTTGTACTTAGAATAGTAGGATAGATTAGCCTTATAGTATTGTTGATTTCATGCCATACATTGTACCATGTACGATTGTCGAGCAATAAAGTTCATTCATTCATTCATTCATTCACTCCATATCTGCTTCCTCAGAGGTTGCCATCAACCAGACAGCTGATGTGAACATAACACAGATAGGACCCCTGGAGCTGGGATGCCAGGTCAGTGCCCCCGGGGGAGACTTGACAGTGGACTCTGTGACCTGGACAAGGAACGGTGTTGAAGTAAAAGATTATGGCAGTAAGTGGTCGTAATAATCTGTTCAAGAATTGGGAATCTGTATTTGTATAGCTGGCTATGGTATAAGTGCTTTTCAGCAAAACACAACAACGTCAAAAGCACGCTTTTTCCGAAAATTACACTTGGGACAAGGAACGGTGTTGAAGTAAAAGAGGATGGCAGTAAGTGGTCCTAATAAGCTGTCCAAGAATTGCGTATCCGTATTTGTGTAGTTGGCCATGGTTAAAGTGCCTTTCGGCGTAACACAACAACTTCAAACTTTAAAGGCACACTTTTTCCCAAAGTTACACTTTAGCTGTCTAGTCAAAATGGTTGAATGCATATGACATGATGTGATTAAAGATAAAGCAGAAAAAAGAACAAGACTTAGTAGAACAGTCTAATCTTAAGCTTACGATGTACTCAACTGCCGTAATAGATAAATTGCTATTTGTCCTATAAACTTATAATAAAGGTAAATTTAAAGGTAGTCCAATAGCCTTTTTGAGGCCATAGGGGAAAGAGGTTGTTAATGTTATCCACTGTGTCTAGGGCGCTGTATTAAAAGGTGGAGCCCATCCGTCTCCTTCTGCCGCCTTTTACCTCCCCAACCTAAGTCAGGTACCCATTTTTACTCCTGGGTGTAGTGGGGAAAGTTGTGTTAAGTGCCTTTCCCAAGGACACAATGTCTAGCCAGAAATGCCAGGAATCGAACTCAGGACCCCTAGATCTTCTAGATCATGTTCTTTAAGATTGGTTCAGAAGATGTGTCTGTGTCCGTGATAATGCTGTATATATGTCTCTGTGACAGTGTAAAATATTTTTTTCTCTTTACAGGCACCGAACAGCCCAACTATTTTCTCAAGAACAACCTAGCAAGTGGGAGCGATGGTGGAGTGTACACCTGTACGGTGAAGTTCAATGTCCAAAGTGGAGGCACTGTCACAGACAGCCGTGACATCACCGTATATGGTATATATTAATAACACCTAGATGCTGGCCAACACATTTTGTTCGAAATTCCTTCATCCCCAGATGCATTAACTCACACAATGAAATGGATGTAAGAAATATGTCTCTGAAAATGTTCATGAACAATCACGAAAGCACAGTTTTTGACTTGTGCAAAGAAAAAAATATTTGTCCTTCTTAACACACTGAAGTTAAACCATGACTTGTGCAGTTCTTTTAAACATCACCTTAGACAGTTGCTGAATAGATTTGTCTTATTTATATTTTCTGGTTATGTAGCTTAGGTATCCTATGTACATGCGTGGTGGAATTCTTTGCAAACCCATGTTTTTGTCCGACAATGAAGGTTAGACATCCAGGAAATAAGATACGCAAGGTAACAGTTACTCAGTTACCTGAAACGTCTGACCGTTTCCAAAATCTATCCAGTTGCTTGAGTAACTGTTTGCTGTCCTGTTCTTGTCCTTAAGGCTAGGGAGGCTAAACTTAAAATTGAAAAGTCTACTATACTTTGTTAAATATACCCCAAAGTCAAGTCCTCACTTGTTTTACATAAGTCCGCCACAGTTCAGAGCTCTTCCGTCATTTGTAACTTGGGCTGCTCTGACGGCTACTCGCCTGATGATTGAATTAATCAATTGTGAGGTCACAATGTGTGACATCAGGTCTCGGCATTTCCCATTCAGTATGAACAAGGATTTTGAATCTGGCTGTCCTGAGGATGGATTTCGAGGAATTTTCCGAATTCAAAGCTCACTATCTCCTCGATTCCCTCGGATTGGTCAGAAAATTCCTCTAAATCCATCTTCAGGAAAGCTAAATCGAAAAGCCGTATTCACTTTGGCTTGGAAATGCCGAGACCTGACGTCACACATTGTCACCTTATAATTATAATTGATTAATTTGATCATCTGGCGAGTAGCCGTCAGAAGGGCCCAAGTTATGAATGACGGGGGAGCTCTGAACTATGGCGGGCTTATGTAAAGCAAGTGAGGACTTGACTTTGGGGTATATTTAGCGAAGTATAGTAGACTTTTCAAATTTAACTTTAGCCTCCCTTTAAATAAAATATAATTCCTTCTGTGTCCATAGCGTTCCCAAGGATCACCTCCCACTTCAGGAAGTCGGTGAAGTACCAGGAAGGCGAGACGGTGACTCTGAAGTGCATTGCTGAAGGCTACCCCACACCAACTGTCATGTGGACCAAGGACAACGAGGAGCTGACCAATACGAGCTCCAGGTTTGTTTGTTTGTCTGTTTGTTTTGTTTGTATTGCATACCCCCAGTAAACTGCCTCAGGGCGTAACACTCCAGGGTTGTACATTGACATCGTGTGGCGCAATAGGTAGGGTGTTTCGCCCACAACCGAGAGGTTCCGGGTTCGAAACCACTGATATGCCCCGATATTGTGCCCATGGGAAAGGCACTTTACACGACTTTCCTCACTTCACTCAGGTGTAAATGAGTACCTAGCTTCGGTTAGGGACGCCCCTCGGATAGGACGTTAAATGGAGGTCCCGTGTTTGAGGAGAGCCACACCTCAAGCATGTTAAAGAAACCACCGCACTTATAGAAAAGAGTAGGGATCCTTCCCGGTGTGAGTGGTTCAAAACCTACAGTCCTGTGGCCACACATGTGTTCGCCCTTAGTAATAGCCTCCGGCTAGTTGGGCAACCCTGGCATGGACATGTACATATGCTGAACCAATAGATTAAAAAAAGGGTTGTACTGAAGAGTACAAGCTGCATCTCCGGACAGATCTATTTGATCCACTCGCACTGGTAAGGCCGACCCTTACTCTTTCTGATAAGTGTGGTGGGTTCTTTTACGTGCTTGACACACAACCTCCATTTAACGTCCTATCCGAGGGACATCCCTCACTGAAACTACTTATTTTCAACTGATGAGTGAAGTGAGGAAATTTGTGTAAAAAGCATTTTCCAAGGGCACACCGTTTGGGTATGTCAGGGGATTTAAACTTAGAACCCAGAGCAAAACATCCTGCTATTATGCCACGCGACATCAAGGTTAGGTCTAGTGGGAGACATGGATGCAGTGTAGTCTGTCTCTTTACTTGCTACCGATAATGGCTACCGATCGTGCTCCTGGTCTAGAAGATTGAGAGTTTGAATTCTGGCAAAATGGCGAAATATGAGCACAAATACCTGGGAAATATGGGAAGAAAAACCTAAAGTTTCCATTTAAGGGGGATCCCTGGTTAGCAGAGCCCCCAAACGTACCGTCCAAAATAAGATTAAGAACGTACCGGGTGAATTTTGAGGCTGAAACTTTGGAAGTTTCGCAGTGCATACAGGCCGGTGTTTACACCCTGTATTTTCAACTGGCAAAATTGCAAGTTCATAAATTATTTTTACTTACAAATCTTGAAAATCGCTTGCATATTGCAAGTTGCTTAATTGTATTTCGAACCCTGCTTACTGGATAAGAGTCCAAGGACAAAAAAGTTGCACAGGGTAATCTTTTGCTGTCTTATTGGTGACACAAAAATTTTGAATACAAGATTACTCATATAAAATGTTTTTGATCTACTAGATTTGTAAGTTATTCAGGCCAATATTCTTGAGCATGATCAGGGCTCGAAATACTGGGTGCATGTGCACCTGTGTGCACCCGAAATTGGAGCTGTGCACCTAATATAATTTTTGACTGTGGGTGCACATAGATATTTTTGTACTCTATTCAGTAAAGGTTCTCTTGTATGCTAGACTAGTATACAGAATATTCTTGAAATTTTAAAGTATCAGAAAAAGCAATATAACCTTTTGGCGTACTTTATTTGATGTATTGCTTGGTTGAGATTTCTCAAGAGAGGCAGTAGCGTTAAACTTATGTTTTGCTGACATTCAACTTAAGTTTATGTGGTGCACCCAAAATTCTTTCTGTGCACGTCATTTCTTTGGTTGGGTGCACCTATTTCCAAAAATGAATTTCGAGCCCTGATAATGATGATGTGCTGTGTTCTGCATCTGTCATTGTACTGTAAATGCATTTAAGTTCATGTGGTATTTATTTCGCGCTAAGGCGAAAATGGAGTGTTCGCTGTGGTTTTAAGGTCGCGGTAGCGCTACAGTCACATACTGTTACAGTATTACACAAAAATGTTTGCGGTGGTTTCAAGTTTACGGTGAAACTGTCGCCGCGAAAACCGCGAACATAAAACCACCGCGAACATTTCTGCATTTTCAGTAATTTTTAGAAACATTACATAGCTGCTTAGTTTTCATTGTTCCATCATTTGTGTGGCGTCCGTGTGGCGCAGTGGTAGATCACTCGGCTGTCAAACAATGGGTCCCCGGTTCGTATCCCGGTGTGCCCAGTGACATGTCCGGACTTGCGCCCCGACGTTGTGCCCTTGGGAAAGGCACTTAACACGACTTTCCTCACTTCACTCAGGTGTAAATGAGTACCTAGCTCATCTAGGGTTAGGAACGTCCCTCGGATAGGACGTTAAATGGAGGTCCCGTGTTTGGGGAGAGCCACACCCCGCGCACATTAAAGAACCCACCACACCTTTCGAAAAAGAGTAGGGGCATGCCCCGGTGTGCGATGGTCCAAACCTTACAGTCTGGTCTGGGATGACATCTTGAAAAGGTGATAGTTCACCTGTTATGTCAATCCTTCCACAAATGTGGTAAATCTAAATAAATAAATTTGACAATGTACCTCTTTGTAAATCCTGCCCGTAGAATGAGCCTTTTCATGGATGATGATGGTGCAGCAAACCTCAGAATCACCGACTTGGAAATGGGCGACAGGGCAACCTACACTTGCAGTGCCGAAAACAGCATTGGCTCGGCCACCTTGGATGTTCTGCTGAGGGTAAAGGGTATGTACCGGTAGTCAATTACTCACTCATTCATATGTTCGTTGGTGCCACTGGAGAAGACGGATGCCCAAAGTGTGTGGGTCTCAGATTCGCAACCTGTCATCCACCCTAAACAAATCCATGCGAAGGCACGGTCATTATACTCGAATTTCTGTATCTGTACTTCTGTATGATCTGAATACGAATAAAGATTATGAGTGATTTGCCATACGTATGTTCGTTCAGACCCTTGTAGCACCTAATGGCACATGAATGAATGAATGGTTTATTCATGTAAAACTTTGCAGCCCTGTGGCTGAAGTACGTTTTACTCACATCAGTTTAAAAATAACGCAACTATAACAATACAGATCAATTTCACACGAAACGGCACATATTCGGTAGAATTAAAATAACAGAACAACTATTACAGACGTCACACAGTGTATGGTAATTGGTTGGTTTGAACAGTCTGGTTCGTGTTACAGTGCAGTAAGTTTCCTTGGGAGGGGTTGCTAACTTGCTAGCCCTTTCCCTTTAACATCCTCGAGCACAGTGCAGCCCCTACTGAGATGTCCTGACTCCGAGACTTGAGTTGGGGTCTCCAAGTTACCAACTAATTGGAAATATGGGCTCAACTGTGAGGCTTCTACCAGTTGAGCAACAGGGACATCCCTAATAACTCACTCACATGAATACACATTGGTGGGAAAATCCCTTTTAGCTAGCCCAGCTGATCTCAAGCGTCAAATTGATGAAAGCTTGTTTGTAGCTGAAGAAATCAGGAGGTAAAGTTCTGCAGCCGTGCTCGAGGTCGGATGAGCACAGCCCTGCAGTTTGAGTGATGCGGTCATCCGCTTAGTAATTACAGCTGGAAAGTGCCTTTTGCGGGGTGTACAATTGTGCAGTTCGTAATAGATTTAAATGCCTACTGGTAGTTGGCAATTTTTTCACTTAATCTAGGGTAAATGTGCTCAACATAGAATGAATGACCTTGGTGCATTTCCTATAGCTTCATTACGAACGCGGCCATGTAAAACACGTACTATAACATCTAAACCTATGGGGCGAAAAACTCATGAATGAGACCTCAAGTGGTTTTGTCGAGCTAATCCCACCAAACTGCTTGTTGCCAGATAATATATCTTTAATGGGCTTCTACATTACTATATTGAAAGTGTGAGAGATTCAATCCTGTAGTTAAATCTGGCCTGTCCTGGAGTATGCGTGCGTGATATGGCATCCTGGGCTGACCAGAGATCTGTCAACGAAGATAGAACGAGTGCAGAAACGATCACTAAGAGCAATTCTTGGCTCCGAACACGACTGTTACCAGACGGCTCTGGACATCACTGGCCTTTCTAGGTTAGATGCCAGACGTGACGAACTTGGCCTAAAGTTTGCTCGGTCTCTCATAGGTAGTGACAGATACCGTGCTTGGCTACCATCACGAAGGGCGGATGTCCACAACAGAACACTCAGAAACAGTACCAATCTATCACAGTTTAAGTGTCGTACACAGCGCATGGCAAACAGTACATTACCATACTGCATTCGCCTTTTAAACGACTGCTGCTGAATGTCTGTGTTTTACATGTGTTTTAGATGGACTTATCGTAGACGTATAATCCTATTGAAACACTTTTATTTAATGAGTAATGCCTTTTAAGTCCTGAGTACATGTAAAAGACGGACATTTGTACAAAGGCTGCAATTCAGCACTTGTGCTGCAATGGCTTTTTTTAATATGATCATGAAACAATAAACCATTTCTCTCTCTAAATGTATCCACTTTGTGTCTTTCCTACAGATCGCCTTGCAGCTCTGTGGCCCTTCCTAGGCATCCTGGTTGAAGTGATCCTTCTGGTGGCCATTATCTTCTACTTCGAGAAGAGGAAGTCTGACGACGATGCCGATGACGGTGAGGAAACTTGGTTTATAGGGCCTTTAATAGACTACCCTGGAATCCAGAGCAATTGTACCAAGCTTCCCCGGACCTACACCGGCCCGCACCCGGAGCTTCCTCGGACCTACCCTCCCGCTGGCCTGACAACGTACCCCGCCCCACTTCCCGCTAGCCAAACAGGCTCCGCTCTACCCAATACTCTGGAACGGCCTTTGTACGGCTGCGGAGTTTGGGTGGCTAGCGGATAGTGGGGCGGGGTAGATCTTCGGGGGGTGCGGACGGGTAGGCCCGGGTAACTCGGAGCGCGGTACATATGCTCTGGATTCCAGGGTAGTAATAGACTTTTTCTTTATTCATGCACAATTACTTTCTTCACTTCTGTTTTGTTAAACGTGCTGCCCTCTGAATTGTTTTGTCATACACCATGTACTTTTCTCTTTGTCCTTTTATGTGTTTCAGTTTTTTCCTTGCCCTTTTTTATTTTTGTTGCCTTTCAAAGTGAACCCCAAAGTTGGGAGGGGGGTACAGAAAGATATGGCACAATGCGGAGTTATCGAACACACAAAAAAACGTTATGGCTTTGGGATATCAAAAAGTCTGTGAGCCTATATATGTACTGTCTACCTTGGGGTTTACTTTGACTAGGAACATTTCACACATGACTCTTCTGTTCTGCTATCATTTTCTGCCTGGCCAGTTCCCTTGAACCTGGGTGCCTCTACTTCCCGCAGTAATAGAGATAGACCGGACAGTCAGGAAAGCGCTGGTCCAACGTCTCGTTTCCCCTGGTCGAGGTGCCTTCTATCTTCTTTCAGCATGGTGTTGTGTACTTTTTCTGCCTGCTGCGAGTGTACTGATTTCATTTGCCATACACACATACATTAACCCTTATCACAGTAACTTGTGAATAGCCTAAATCAGTGTTTCCGCCAGAGGGGCGTCTTCCCGTCAAATGACAGCCTTGTCTAGCTTGGGACGGCCTGAACGCAGACAGAGGCCGTCCACTCTGAAAAATTCTGACACACATTTTGCCAAGAAGCCGTTAGAAAAACAAAAAATTTGCACCGGTATTTTGTGTTTTCCACTGAAGCTGTGGGCGTAAGGACGCCGTCCATCGTCAAAAAATCACGTTCCTATGTTTGTTTGGTATTGTTATGCTTGAAAACAATAGATGTTGGCACCTTTCGCATATTTTGAAATCATTAAAAACTCGTTTTTCAAGATGCAAGTTGGTCTTTTATACAAGCATCCTTCTGTCATATTTTTTCTACATTGTGTACATTAACTATTCTTGTCCTGCGAACGCGGGCGTAGCACAATTGAAAGCCGAAAACCTCATAAGAATTTGTATTGAAGGATCAGCCATTGAACAGTTTCATTTCTACCAGGATATAAAAAGATAAACTTGAGAAAGAAACGTATTTCTACCGCTGTAATTTCAGTCCACGCGCCTTTGGCCCTCCTTGGACGGCCTACGGCCGTCAGTCTGAGGGAAACACTGCCCTAAATAGCCTAAGCCGTGAAATGAATCCACTTTTCTTTTTCCTGTCGTATGACATATGACATATCATTGGTTAGTTTTCACACTTACCATTACAGTCAAAGGTCATTCAATTCATGCAGTTTTGGATTACTATAGCCTGGTATAAAATGAGCTTGAAACTACTTCATCAGTACTTATATCCCCTTCAACTACATAGCCAGACAATGGCAGAAAACTTTCACTGTTCACGTTTTTCTTCTCCGCCCACATTTCTTAATTTGCATCTTTCCAGGTTGAACTGTTATGTGCTTATGGACTGCATGTTCATCATTTAGATGTAATTTGTAGTTATGAGGTATATATATATATGCATATAATGTGTGTGTGTACGTGTATGTATCGTTAAAATGATTTGAAACAACATTTTCTCAAGTGTGCTCAAGGTTGTCATGCATGTTTTTTTCTGGGTTTTTTTCCATTGTTCGGTGTAAGGTGAGATTTTGTCAATACCAGGCACTGATCTAAGTTCTAGAAGTAAGGAGATAGCAGTGTACATTAGTTTTAAAAGTGTGTGGGTCCCCAGGAAGTCTGGGAAAAGTAGCTTTTGCCATAGACAGACTTTGAGACAGGTATTTGGACAGTGTAGTATAGTGTTCTAATGTGGGTCTCTTGTAGTGAGAAAGGCAACATTGAATAATCCTAATTTTCTCCTTTTTCATTTACAGAAGATGATGATGATGATGCTCCTGTGTAAGTACATCTAATATTTGTTCCTTCCATTTGTATACTTTGTGCTTCACTTGAGAATGAAACAGCATGTGTAAAACTAAAAGACATACATGTACAGTTTAAAAGCATCAAGTATACAAAATGTAGTATCCTAGAAGGACAGAGGTGTTGTGCCAATGAGAGTTAGTATAGCTTAAGACTTTGACCTTCAATAGCTAGATCAATATGATGGTGATGAGCAAGGGTATTATATGTCTCTCCTGTTAAAAAATACTTCAAGTTTCCTACTACTAGATGTTTTGAATGGGTAAAGTTCTGATTATGCCAAAAGACAGTTACTCAAGCAACTTGATAAGATTTTGAAGCAGTCAGATGTTTCAGACAGCCATCCGTTGTCTTTCATCAGTGACTGACGAAAGACAGCGTCTGTTTTAAAATTTTATCCAGTTACTTGAGTAACTGTCTTTTGGCTTATCTTATTACCTGGATGTCTAACCTTGAAGGACGTGTTAAGTTCTAATTGATTGGAAGACTAAGATGTTTTCTTCCCCTTTCTTCTTGTAACAGTAAGAAGAAGTCCAACAGTGCTACCAACGAGAAAGGCGTGGAGAAAGATGAGAGTGATGTGCGACTACGTAACGTTAATGCATAGTGGGCTCCCTTGGCACCACTCAGTAGTGTGTGGTATAAGGTCCTCAGCAATGTATGTGGCAGTTGTACATGGAAAGTTGCAAGCTGATTTTTTTTCTAAAGAATATTCCTTTTTTTTTTTTGCTGAAAGCGGTCTTCCGGATGAGCAATAAGAAACTTTCAGGTCAAGTTATGAATTTCAAAGTTTTTTTGCAGATTTTCGACCACATGAATTAGACATTTTTTATGAATTTCTCCCATTTAAACTTTTGGCCAGAGAGAAATGTACAACACACAAGGACATACATGGAAATGGCAGAAAATGCAATAGGGTCCAAGAAATTTAACCGCACAACACATGTTGTAAGAAACGTACAGAAGAGGTCAATACAATTTTGACTTTGCAGCAGACCAAAGGTTACGGTAATTTTCCAGAAAGAGGTCTTTTTAGATAAATTTTTATGTTTTCACATGATCACCCTCATTGCTGCATAGCATCATGTTCATGTAAAATTCTGAGAAATAAGAAGTCACATTCGCCGGTCCTTACTTTTGAAAATGTGTACTTGAAAGTTGAAACAGAAAGACACACGCTCCAAGTGAAATACAGATGTAATACAAGAATGTGATGTCACAAAATGCTACACATATTGGTGGAAAGGTTGATCGAGCCTTTTGGAAAAGGTGGCAATGCTTCGAAAGATTTTAAAGGCCCATGCTTGCCCCCAATAGACGCAGGGATACTTTTATTGGTAAAATGTATGTCAACGTGCAGAATTGTACTGCATTTCACTCCACAGGCTACTAGAACATGTTAAAAGGTTGACGAACATTGTGAGAAAGAGAATGTTTTTAGGATATAGTATTGTAGACCGCGCTTCAGACTGGAGCTAGTAGTAGAAAAACATTCTCACTGTGATGTATCTATATTGCTGTTCCGATATGGTGCAAGTTGAACTGTTAAAAGTCTACACATACATGTGTTGTGTGAGATGTGTTGTTGTTAGTGTGTCTTTTGACAGTGAAGATATCGATGTGACTGAACAAATGTTGTTTCTGTTGTATGATAGTTCTATGGTGCCCTGGGACTTCAGATATGTATATAATCTTTAATGTACATGTGCTTACTAGGATTTGTAAAGGAAAATGTTTAACCATGTTATCATACATTGTATGTGCACATTTACTTGTGAAAATTGAAATCGGATTTTTGTATGCACTTTTGTTTCCATAAATTAATTTCATAATATCAACAGGCAAGTAACAATGTATAGCAAATATAGCCTTTGTCAATGTAGTAATTTAGTCTTGATGATTAGTTACAGACATTAAGGATGTATTGTAAACTAGATTCCTTTGCATTAGTGCAAGTGCTTGTAGCTTGTAGTTTTCAGTCAAACATCACATCGCTGTTAGCAGTAGTTTACCTACCAATGTGTTGTATGCTGTCCAATCCAGTGCATACTATCTGTGCAGTTTGCAACAAACAGTATGTTGTGACTGTGACACTATATGGTAGGTCACATCAGACCAAGAATCTCTTCAATTATATATAACTTGCAATGTTGGTTCAGGTAGCTTCTTCTGTATGTAGTACCTTTGAAACATACTGTAGTAAGTAGTGAATGTTCACCCATCCGGTAGAAATGCTAGCTAGATTTTGTTAAGCTGCTCCTTTTTGTCATGGAAATTGTCTTTTTCAGTGGAAAGGAAGAAAGCTCTAAGGTGATTGGATGATCACATGCCTCATTTGCATGTGGTATGGTGCTGCAGTTGATACACACATTAAACAGAAGGGATTAAAGTCAGGTGAATATTCGTTCATGGTCAATTTGTTGGTTTTCTTCTTGCCAATTTAGAGTTATTTGGACCACTTTATCGCATGCATGAAGTACAAGAAAATATCTGTGTCCTATACTGAGAACTGGTGTTTGCTTTGAAAGCTGAATTAAATTTTAATTACTGGTAGAAAAAGACAAATAGGAAGGCCACTACCTTGTGAGTAGCTGGTTAACTGTCACACCATTGTCTGCATCCATTTATGTAAAGACCCAACCATTCACAAAACAACGAAAGATTGTTTGCTATATGCACACACACCGCTAAACTGATTACATTATCTTTTACAATTTGACTGACATCGACATGGATAAAATCATAGTAGGGTTCAATAGTAGTCTGACGAATCACACTCCTAGTGGCCAGCCGGTCCTGTGACCGCCATTCCCCAGTAACCTCCGGCCGCGACCTTGTGTAAACACAGGCTAGGTACGATAGAAAATCCAGACAAACAAATATGTTGACATTGAGGGTACAAACTACAAAATAACTGAAAACTAAAAAAAGTTTTTTTTTTCAAATTTTTTTAAGACCACTTTTAAATGGGGTCATGCAGGGTCATACGGAACTGCAGCCGACTCACTCCAGCAGGCAGCTGTAAGGGTCACGTGCATTTATACGCGGAATGGACAAACTACACTATTTCATTTGTACGATCTAAAAGCCCACTCATTTTACCACCATACAGTAAAGTTCGTGCCTCGCTGGCTTTCACGTTTATGTTTTTACATACGGTTCGAGATTTAGGGCGCACTATTTTACTTCTACGTAATGTACTCTGAGGGTCGCGAATAAATACCGTGTGCTGCTACCTCAAAGGGGAAGGGGTGATCCGAAACTCATTCCTTTACAAAATTTGTAAGGGAATACCCCCCCCAGACACATGTATGGGAGCCCAAGTTAACTAATTAGAATGGCACCCAGGGTCAACATGTGCAAATGACCTTCATGTAGCTACGAGGTTTGTAGGAAGTCGTACTACCAAACTCTCGCTATCAGGTTTACTGTAGGTTCTTCCCTGTCTCCGGAGTTTATAAGCGGTGGTTGTATATACATGTCGTAGCTTGATGCCTATGTCTTTTTAGTTAACATTGTACGTTTGAGGAGTTCTTACATGCTAGAGCATAAGTGGATTGCATTGCATCTTTTTGTGTGTTGCAGTGGTGGTACATGTAGGTCAAGTGTGAATGTTTACTAAACTTGTACACAATGAAGACAACACACTGGTGGCTGTACAGTTTTCAAGGTCATGTTAAATACCACAACAACGATCTTCCAAGCATAGTCCAGTAGTAATACAACACGTCAATATTGTAAAACAGCGGAAGAGAGCTGTAGGGCTTTTCCATATCCTAAGCATTGAAGGATTGCCCTTTCGTATCAGTAGTTCCTTTATATCAGAGAATATTGTAGAACGTATACTGCACAGGGTTTAGGGTGGAAAACCCCCCCTATCTATATCCTAAAGCCACGGATAGCCCTTGGGCATCTAGAACTTATCTGTAATACAACACAAGGTTGTAAAAACAAGTGAAAATAGAGGACTTCGTTAATCCGCATCTTTCGCAGAAGGATGAACCCAATATCATACCAGCAGTCGCACAACATAAAAACAGTATAACAACTGGTAACAGGGCTTACAGGTGAAATCCCTATCCTATATTAAGGATAGCCCTCTGGCATCATCATGACCATTTTTTTTAAGAACATTTTATCTACAACTTCATAACATGCACTTTTGGCATCATTAGCCATACACGAGAGTGCTTGCTACAGGCATATCTGTTCAACACAACAGATGTGACATTTCTAGTAACACAGACACTGAAAATTAAAGCAATTCACCATTTTCACAATTAGGATGATAAATTTTAGAGGGACAGTATATAGAAGAATGACTTTGACAAGAGATAGATATACATGTATACAGTGACAGGTAATAATATAGTGGTCACATGTATATCTTTACAACAGACCAATCATAGCCGCCTTTTAGCCTATACCCTCATAGAGGTTAATTCACACCCACTGCCACTAACAGTTGATCACACAGAAGATTCCAAAGCTAACATCATTAGCAGGTTACTGTTGACTATTCACAGTATGTGGTGAGTTTTTCATCAAATTAATGCCTACTTTTGTTAACAAAGAAAAGACCATTGGAATGGGGTTTTGTACTTTAAAAAAAGGTGCATGTGAAAACATTCCATATGAACATAAGCAAATAACATTACTGCTACAGGACCTGGAAATTTTGAAGGCGATAACTGGTGAATTTCCATATGATGAAAATATAACGGTTTGCAGTTACAAAATATGACATGTAAAAGAATGAAGCAGAATAGTTTTCACATGCAAAGAGTAAATCTTTTCTGGAAATGCGGCTATAAGTTTTTTTGATAAAACTTGTAACAAGAAAACTTGAGAACAGCAATAACAAATGTAGTGTACAAGTTTTCACACACACCAGCCACATTAGATCCCAACTTTCATATCCAATGTACATCAAACCTCACCTTGCAATAATCTAATTTGCATATGATCACACAAAAATGTTCTATACAGTACTTTTCCACACTGTAGTATACAATGCATAGAACCCCCAAAATCATATCACAAATCTTAGAATTGCTCCATGAATCCATCCGACGTATTTTCGCATGTATCCTACTAAAAATGTGCACCTGTTAATCTGTAACTTCACTACATAACGCTGTTTTACCTTCCTTAATTACACCATGACTACAATACTTTATTTTAAAGCTGACTTCACCTTTGTAAAATATGAATGTACCCTACAGAGATACATTTTACCTAGTTATCTGTTTATACCCTGTTCTGTCTCAAAAGAGTTTGTGCGCTTTTGACATCCCTGACCAAAAATACTGTCGAGTGAACATTTTAAGTATAATCTACATTGAAAAGAAATTAAAAAAGACTACAAGCTTTGGTACTACAACCAAGTTGTTATGTAATAAAGACAAGAACACCTATGATAATCTTTTACTGACTTTTGGGTAACTAATTATCGCAGTAAACCATAAGCAGATCACTGAACAAAATTGTTTGAAAACTAGAAAAAAAACCATATACAGTATAGTTACTTTGCTAAGCTGTTTGATTTCCTGGCGTCACCGTCATATTTTGAAACAGAAGATCCTCAGACTCTGTTCTGCTGTTCATACTTCAAAAGTTTCTTGGACAAGATCACATTTTCCTCCTTAGCCTTGAGCAGCTCCTCCTTCAAGGTCGTATTCTCCCTCTCCAGAAAAGATGCCCGCAGTGCCACTTGGTTCTCCTTGATCCGCCGTGCGTCCCGTGATCTCTTGGCCGCTACGTTGTTCTTCTTCCGTCGCTCCCAGTACTTATCGTCCTTACAGTCCTCTGGCACAAAAATCTTGCGCGACTTTTTGATCATGGGCTGTGGCCTGAGTTCCTCATCGCTGAAGACTCGCTTGCGAGGGTTGAACTCTTCCTTTCCCGGGATGGAAGCAAGCGCCACATCAGTTGGCGAGACGTCGTATTCAACCTCAGGGATCGCCTCCTCCAGACTGATGTGGGCAGGGGAGGCGCCAGGCGACAAGACCTCCTCTGTGCTGGGGACGGCTGCAGAAAATATAAAAACAAAATTGTCAATCAGCAACTACTTCTATTTAGTTCTCAACAGTTAACTTACAGACAAATGGCGGACTTGCATATAAACAAAACTACTGAGAAGATGTTACAAAGGTACAGCTGCTAAGCAACCATCGGGAAGGACGCAAACTGTCACATTTCAGTCCTGGATAGTTCCGTTCATGTACAGGTAGATTTTTATTCTTTTGATATAATAGGTACACCTACTCATTTGATGAATCATTTCGATAATGATACTGTCTCAATCTGAATCAAACTTGAACTGCAAATCGTTCAGAATGACTTCTACCAAAACAGATGAACTTTCAAGAGAAGATACTGTCTCAAGTTTGTATGAGGAAAGGGCTTCAATACTGTAGTTCTTCATTTGTTAACTGTAACTTAATTCTAGCTGATTAAACGGTCACTTGTCAACAGCTTAAATTTCATCATTGCTAATATTTGATCGCTAATATTTGAGGCAGTGAGTTTTGTTCCCACTGTTAAAATTAAGTGCCGTGACCTACTTCATTTTCCCCAAACCGCTATATTTTCCTGACGCTATATTAAAGTGATTTACAGTAAGCAGTTCTTGTTACACTCAATGTTATCTTTCCATCAAAAGTCTAAGAAATATAAATTGATGGACACTTACATGTGCTTGAGGTGACGTCCAGTGGAGGGGAGGAGGGGGCGGAGAATGATGTTGAAGCCACGGGTTCTGGAGAATCAGGATCAGAGATCGACGGCAGCCCTGCAGTACTGGGGTCGCCCACCGGGACATCCTGCGGGATGAGGATCCCGGCTTCAGCGAAGAAGGAGTCCAGGTCGATTGCCTCTAACTTGAAGTCCTAAGAATGAAAAAAAGTCATCTTTAGTCCACAATCTTAACAATACTGCAAAAGTGTTATCAACATCAGTGCCTTTCATTGTGAGTAATTTATCTCCAATACAGCTGAGGAACACTGTGTTGTGCTCCGTTGGGCATCTAAAATTAGAAAAGCTACTCTTCCACCACTCGATGAGAAAAGAATGACTGACAACATGTTCAGTAGTGCTGTCAATCATTTTACATTAGAAAAGCTATACTTCCAGTGGATGGGAAAAGAAATACTGATGACATTTTCAGCGTACAAGCTCAGTATACAGGAAAATTAAGTACCACTCTTTTAATTTTAACGAGTCCTATACTATAGGTCTTAGTTTGTATGTAGCTTAACTTTTTGATGAGGTATCAACAATACAAAGACTGAAGTTACCTTGAAATCATCTGCATTATCCCACAAGTTGGGTCCCAAGAAGGCGGATGCCATGACGCTGGGGTCCATGTCATCTCCAACCTCCAGCTTCTTCTTCTCACCATTGTCTATCGGTCAGATAGAAGAGAATTGTTAACTCATCTTCATCAAACTCAAAGGCAGGCAAGTCAAGGTAATGATACTCATGATCATTCACTAATTACAACTTTTTCCAATAAGCCAGCTCCTGCCCACCCACATCACGTACCCTGACAACAATATAACCAAATACTGTAATTCTTGATTTAACTGTAACTCAATTTTAGCTGATTTAAAGGCCACTAGCTAAAATTTCATCATCGCAAATATTTCATCACTAATATTTGAGACAGTGAGGTTTGTTCCCACCATTGAATTCAAGTGACGTGACCTACTCCATTTTCCCCAAACCGCTATATTTATATAGCTGTTTGAAATCCCTTCTTCCAATCTTTATTTTCAACTTTGGAAGATTTTAACAAAAAAGCCCCTGCAGTTCCAAAATTACCTGCTAAGGGGACCCAAACAGTTGTCTTGACCTTGACTAGGATCCACAAATAGCTATCTGCCACTGGACCGACCAGAACGCATAGTTAAACGTTACACAATTGGCAACAGATAGCCACAGGGTAAAACAGATATAGATCGTAGAAAAGGTCAGTGCCAGCCAAGATACATGTGCCTTTGTTGCTGTAATTATTTATAAACGCCTGCGGTGGGCGGTCTAACTTGCTAACGTGGGTCAAATGATAATTTGGGCGGTCAACGATTATCATCGACAGACACTTGCGCTGTCCGGATGCACTGGGAAGATTTGTGATGTTTTCAATCTTGGTGAGAGCCCCCACCCCCTGAGCTAAGATAAGAGATCTGGGCAGACAGGGACACTGGGGAAATGGGTCACTCTTTCAGTACCCACGGCAATGTCTTGGTAAAAACAAACAATTCGTCTAACGTTGCAGATTTATGTAAAAGGATATTCTCGGATAGGGAGGTACAAGTGCGGCGTCCATGATTTTGATAACGATGTTGGGATACCAGATACAGGCTACACACCGAGCAAGAAATACACAGAGCTAGAAGTTGAGACTTAACCCTTTTGCCGACAAAGCTAAAACTAGTGTGCCCCCTCACAACACCCGGATACGTTGTTACCCCACTCACCGGTTTTGCCTGTGTCGGGAGGAGACAACATCGCGTTCTGTAGCAGCGCCTGCAGCGTGCTCGATCTGTCCGTGTTCTCCGTACTGTGAGACATTTTTGTAGCTCTTAGCTGCGTTAAACGACGGGAAAATACCTCTACAAACACCAAATACGAGCGCGGTACGACCTGATGTTCCTGACTCACCGCCGGACTGTTTCCAAATAAGATGGCCTCACACGTGAAGGAACCTGTTTATCTGGGTTAAGGGGCGGCGTCTGAATAAATTATAATAAATTATGTTCAGTGCTGGTATTTCTGTTAGCTGATTCGTCATGAATGTGTCCTGGAATATTAAGTATTCAAACAGGGCGGTCCGATTAAGACAACCCGTGGTGAGGCCCGTTGTAATCACGTTTCTTGACCTCAAGTGACACATGACGATTTTTTTAGGTTATGTAAGGGCGATCTTCAAGCAGATGTGCGGTGCTGACTTGCTGTTGTCTGACTGTGAGGTGGTTTTACTGCAAAACGACATTGATTTAGCTACTATTATTACCATCATTGATAAATGTGGCAAGATGATCCATTACAAATCAAAATTCCCGAAAAACGGGACGAAATGAACGAAACGGTACAAAATGAGTCAAGTCTCCATGCATCTGCTTGAATCTTATGTAAGTAGGCACTTCTAGATAAATTCGCTGTTATGCAGCTTACCATCTGTTGCCTATGGAATGTGTGCTGATATGCATGCCCCAAATGACGAACAAAACATGATGTGATGATGCTATATGTCTTATGTAACTAGACCAAAAATGCATGAGTAGCATACCAATAGGACTTATATAAATGTCCTTGGGTTTGCAATGGAATTAAAAAAACGTAGAACTAGAAGGTAAATTTATCATCCTTGGACATGAATGAATAGGACGTGTTTTAGCTTCTATCATAACTACAGTTGGTATTAAGAATATCAATCTCACAGATGATTTTGAAACCAGTGCACCAAATATCCAAAATCATCTCGGTTTTTGTTAGGCGCTTTCTCGTTTGGGCGACTGCTAACGTTACATCTGCTTGGAGATTTACTGACCTGACACACATGCACAGGCACATGACGCCAGGTTGTTTTTACGCCCGAACGTACGTTGACCTCTGACACACTCACACAGGTGACCGGTCACATGTACACGCGCGTTGGAGGGTTGACCTCGAAGAAATCACAGTATTGTACATAATACATCGAGGTCATAGCCTGGAGCCTGGCCTTGTTTAATAATAGCTTCAATACCAGTATCTATTCTCCAAGCAGAGGTTTCGGTCGTGGGCTAGTAGTGGTATAGCCTGAACTCAATCAAGCTCCTGTAACGGCTTGCCGCCCTGTAACCGCATAGTCTCCGCGGGGAGGGGACAGAAATCCCCGGACAGCTGCAGTTTGCGTTATACAGACTAGTAGTGATAGTGACTCTAGTCAAGTCTATATAACCTCCTTGCTCTAGTGAATCTCTAGCGGTTTCCCCTCCCACCCAAATCTGATGCATATATTTTTTTTCGGTAAGAGTTTATAAAACCTCCTTGTTTATATCAAGGACATTATATTGTTTATATGTATAGTGTTGGCGCCAATCTGGCAAAAGAATGAACCCTCATTTCTCTTTGTTAACGTTAACGTTACATGCCGATATCATTCATATTGATTACCAAGTTTGTCACTGATGCTATACATGTTACTAGTATTCTCTGTCATTTTTAGGTGTAGTATGATGTTCTATCTTCTATGGTCCAGGAGGTTCTAGCTTCTAGGGCCCTTTATGCAAATTTAGGCAAATTAGGCTAGTATGTCAGTTCAAACCTCACCCGCATGTACATGTGACCGGCTAACTACATGTCAGAGGTCAACGTACGTTCGAGCAGAAGAATGACCTGACGTCAGGTGCCTATATATGGGCTTTTCAATGACGTCATGATGATTATAATTTGAACCCCCGGAGACAATGTTGGCTGGTAAATGAATCAAGCAGTAGCATCTTCGTGTGCGTTACAGGCATGCAGTGTAATGAAACATGGCGCAGATGACGTCAATTGAAAAGCCTGTATACTCCATGCGTTGCTGAAAAATAGTAACGTTATATATTGTATAAGACTAACAGTATTATGTGTGTTTTTTCGTATAGCATATCATCTGTTTTATTCCACTATTGATATAGTGCTGCATACCTAAACCCGTGTTCAGGTTCAGGTCCGGATTCAGATCCAGAGGATCGGGTTCAGTTCCGGACTTATAAGTGCCATGGCATATGTGTGGTAAAAACACTTTTGTTCATATAAAATTGCACATTGGCATAAATCTTACATGCAATTTGAGATCTATGCATGCAAACACAAAAGTAAACACAAAAGTTCAGTTATAAACACAAAAACAGCAATGTTTCCATATTTTCCCTCGCAATGGTCTATTATAAGGAAGGTTCGGTGGTTTAGAACAAAAAGGAGAATATAAGCGAGAGTTTTTTTGGGTTTTATTGCAAGTCCGGACTTGTTTCCAGACATGTAGGTTTTTTTTGGACTTGAACCTAAACATTAGGGCCAGTTCATTTTAGGTCCGATGTTTAGGTATGCAGCAGTAGCGGTTGATACCATGCACAGTTGGCCGCGAGACCACAAAATACCAACTGCAATGAACTTGCAGTCAAGTGCCTTTCTGAAGGGCACAACGTCCGACGGTCGGGACATTTCAGGGGGTTCGAACCCAGGACTTCTGTGCTCGGGCCAATCACCGGCCTACCATCACGCCACGCGGCGCCTGTATTACTGTAATACAGTAGCCTCCTGTGCAGGCTTCCTATAACGACGGCATATATATTGGGGGGGGGGGGGGGGGGGGGGGGTCTCTATTACCGGCTACACAACTCCCTCGGCTACACAACTCCCTTGCCGGCATTAGAGAGACCCCCCCCCCCCAATATATATGCCGCCGTTATAGGAAGCCTGCACAGGAGGCTAGTAATACAGAGTCTTCCTCTGCATCTGAAGACTGGACCGATCTGATCTAATTTGCTACACTGCGTCTTTGACTTTTTATTAATATCCATGACATGTTTGACTGCTGTAGTAATCGTGAATGACACTGGATGCACCATTTTATTAATAATAGTAATAATTATCATTGTATATTCATGCCCAGAGGGCTAAATGCACGTATGACCACTCGTGGTCTACAGGATGTACAATATAAAGGCACGAAACACTAAAATACTACATTCTAACCAAGGAGGTTGAAATAAGACGCTAAATACAATGTGTTAAAACCATATACCCTATACATTTGTTACTTCATGTTCCTAATGGTTTCTTCCCTCTTTTTGAAACACAGAATAGTAGCAACAAGTCTGCTATTCTTGTGAAATAACAATGTGTTATGTAACCGGGTACTAATATCATAATCATCACTTTCATCAAGAGCTCTTCCTTAGCAATGTTATATAAAGACCTGTGTTCGATTTTCTTAGGTTGACTAAATGTCACGCCCGACTAACGTAGCGCGGAGGGGCTAAGAAGTCCCCGGTGGCGAAATATTGTGTAACACAGGATTTACGCAACCGAGAAACGGTGACTTGAGGTACTAAGCAGAACACAGATTTCTATTGTTAAGGGCCGCAAGGTGACTGGCTTCGACGCGGTAAAAATTACAGTGCGGTGCACTTGAAAAATACGAAAAACGAACCTGTTCGAGTTTAGGGTACAACCTACAAATAATTCAACAACCAAAAAATTCTGTCGGCGTATCAGCTCATCACGCCCACTTTGAAACAGCGCTCTGCGAGAGGTCACTGAACCGCAGCCGACTGACCCCGAGAGGCGGTTGCATATTAAGGTAGCAGAACACAGTTGTCGGCCTATGGGGATTTCTATAGTTAAGGGCCGCAAAATGACTAGTGTAAGAGTCCAAACATAGGAGTCAAAGACGAAAGGAGACCATAGAAGTGTGACTGGAAATGTGTATCTTGTATACGTCGATGAAGATTAGACATCCAGGCTTTAACCTCCTTGATCCAGGTAATAAGATACGCCAAAAAGCAATTACTCAAACAACTGGATATGATTTTGGAAACGGTCAGACGTTTCAAGTAGCATCCACTACTTTTCGTCAGTGACTGTGAGCAAGATCAGTTGAACAGCAGGTTTATAACTTTATTTACTTCAACCTTGTCTTGAGTTGTCTAATTCGCTTTCTATTGGACTATCTAAAAATTTGTCTTCTCCTTATTTGCATATCAATTCATAGTTCGTGGTTATAAACCTGCTGTTCAACTGATCTTGCTCACAGTCACTGACGAAAAGTAGTGGATGCTACTTGAAACGTCTGACCGTTTCCAAAATCATATCCAGTTGTTTGAGTAATTGCTTTTTGGCGTGTATCTTGTATAGCCTGAGTACCAGCCTCCGTAGTGACCGCTGGCTCAAAAAATTCGCTTGCTAACCACGTCACTACGGAGGCTGGTACTCAGGCAATACCTTGTACATCCTACCATTCGCAACAGGGAACTACTATTGGAACGTTGCACTAGCTTCGACGCGGTAAAAATTATAGTGCGGAGAACTTGAGAAATACGAAAATCGAATATGTTTGAGTTTAGGTACAACCTACAAATAACTCAAAAACCAAAAAACATTCTGTTGGCGTATCAGCTCATCACGCCCACTTTGAACCAGCGCTCTGCGAGAGGTCACTGCACTGCATCCGACTCACCCCGAGAGGCGATTGCATAAGAAGGCGCATTTAGAAGCGGAAAAGGTCCACCATCCAAATCCTTCAGTCTAAAAGCCGACATATTTCTACACCACACAGCACAGTTTACACATGGATGCCTCTCACATGCAGCTTTCTACCCAGTCTTCAAGAGTTTGGGCCGCACTACATTTTGTACCCGCGTCATAGACCCCCCGGGGTCGCGGAGAAATACTGTGTTCTGCGACCTTGACATCTAGACTGGAAAAGTCAGGGTGACTGTTCAGGACTAATAAAGTGTAGTGGTGTAGTGGCCTTTGTCTCTCACCACATCTGGTTCCAACTACTTGGATCAGAAGGCCCAGGTTCAAGCCCCGGGTAGGACACCTCTGGACAAGAGGCGCATTGAGTCATACCAAAGACTTTATAAAAATGGTACATACTTGTGATACAGTATGGAAGTTAAACACACCCCACTGCCAGTGGACTAGCCCCCTTCTGCAGTGATTGCACAACAGTGTGGCCCAGGGCTATGAAACAGAGATGGGCACCGCCCTATACATCAATAATGGTGTGGGAGGATTTTAACTAATAGGCTCACCGCAGTCTGAGAGATGGCGTTCACAGAGATTTCTCTCCAAGCAGAGGTTTCGGTCCTTGGTTGGGGGTGATTTGTTTGTTTTTTTGCGGCCTTTTAATTTCTACGATTCTATGTTTCTCTATATAGTAGAGGGTGGGGATTGAAGAAATCGCTAGCACAGCTAGACAAGAATAGAAAATGCCGCAAATCGGATACAAGAACATAAACCGCTGTCTCTGCTCAAGGAGGTTGTATAACTAAAACTCCTTATATAACTCCATGCTCTGCTTGGAGAGAACTCAGCGATAAACGAAAATGGAAAATGCTGTTACGCATCAAACCGTTGAACGGTTCTTTCTCCGGGGAGAAGCCACTGACGCACATCCACGTACGAGAATCGAAAGAGACGAGTAGGAAATTGATCGCCTGCAACTGTACTTACATAACGGATGGCGTGCCATTCAAGTATGAAGGGCAGCTTCAAGTGCAGTTACATAATCGCTTAGCTTGCGTTACACAACCCCTCTCCCCCCCCCCCCCCCCCCCTCCTTCTAGAGGAATGGATGCTGGAAGTGGAAGCTTAATTTATCAGTCAGGCTACATAACCGCTTTTGGTCCTTAAGCATAATCTCCAAGCAGATCTCCACGGTGCCAAAATCGTACAAGCTAGCCAGAGAAGCTCCAGTCAGCCAGGGAAGTTGTCAGGCACCGCCGATTGCAAAAAAACTCCTTCTGCCAGCTGGATACGTTGGGTCTGCTTGGAGACTACTTTAGCAGACGTTGAATTTATTTCTCCAGCACGGCCGATGATGACCCCGGACTTCAAGGCGAAACATTTTAATATTCAAACTTTATTGCAAGTTCATGCCCAAAGGTTAATTGCAGACAAACAGGTACATTGAGATACATGGAAATCGAAATAGTCATCTACTCTACTGTGAAAGTTCTATCTTAACTAAGGTTGGGTTTGACTTCTTTTTGGAAGGCAGTGGAAAATGAAGTAACCCACGTTTTGAATCATAAGTGGGCTGGTTTATTTTAGTAGAAAGATGGATTTTTGTAAATTATACAAATGGTGAAAACTAGGAGAACTTATGGAAGCTGTATTTTATAATTCGTTTCTTTTTGATAACTGTACGATGATGTCATATTCAATGAAGTATGCCTTCAAATATTAGGCAGTTCCCTGTAATAATGAATTGTACCAGATACGATGATGGGTAGATGACGCTAAATGCCGTTGATGTACTACTGACACACCAGAACAATTCCAAGAAAAACTTCAAGAAAGACACACATGCAAATATTGTCGTGGACAAGCCTAACAAACACATCAAAGCATCTCAATATATACGACTTTATTGTTAGATATCACGTAATACACACACAATGTACAGATTATTTGGCCGATTTAGACTATCATTTTCACTACTTTCTCCGCAAATCGTGTTACCGCTTTTCTTCGGAGATCAGCACTCATATTTTTTAAGTGATTTGTTACTTTTGCACACAGCCTTCTATCGCAAAATGACATGCTAACTTCTGAGAATAATGTACCTGACTCTTCTTGTTATTTCCATTTCTATACGTTTGATCCGTTTACAGTGATGCCTTTGGAAGTGCCAAGGCGACGAATAGGTCGAGTGGGTGAGTTATGTAAGCATTACGAGTACGTGATGGAAATGAGCTGGCAGCTCAGTAATAGGCCCTCGTGTCAACTTCGTTTAGTGTTACGTAAAAAGTGTTACGTTGCTATTATTACATAAGGTATTTATCTATTTTTGTAATATTTTCTTTATCATCTGTGTTCCCGTGACAGCGCTAATAAACTGGACCTCTGGGAAGAGCGGCAAAGGTCGACAAGGCATTCCAGTCAAAATAAAGGGTATTGATTGGTTTAGTTGATTGATTGATTGATTGATACATGTCAGCTATTATATGTGCATGTAAGTCTGCTGAAGTGGGGATGGTGGTAAGGGACTGCACGATATTTAGCGGGGAGTCTATGCCGAGCTGAGCAGATCAGCCTGGCGAGCCCTATGCATGTCTGCAGCCGCCATGCATCAGACACTGATGCCTGCGAACGATTGATTGGGGAGTGGTGGCCATGGCGGTTGTCAAAGGGTTGGGTTGAAAAACGTTTCCATAGCCTGAGTACCAACCTCCGTAGTGACCGCTGGCTCAAAAGAATTCGCTTGCTAACCACGGTAACCTCCGTAGTGACCACTGGCTCAAAAGAATTCGCTTGCTAACCACGGTGGTTAGTGTTATGGACCGATGTTGAGGTCATTGGACACAGATACAGGGAGCCAAGACAGAGATTGTGTAGCTACATGGTTTATTCCCTGACCCCCAGGATTCCAACACATAGAATCACAGCCTGAGTCTTTCCCAGAACGAGGCTGCCTTGGACCATTCCACTCTCATGATGGGGGGTTACAATTACTAAATAATGGTCTTACATGTGTCTTAGTGGGTACATAACATGCCTCCCCTTCCACAAGAGGATTGGCAAGGTCAATTCGAAGAATGATAAAGAAATGAAGCCACTAAGTTAACTAGTTACAATCTACATATCAGGTATATCGTTACACACGAATTATATCAAACTGCAGTAAACAAGACAGTGTATGTACCTTTGTTCAGAATATGTTGTAAAATAAGACATGGCAAAAACTATTGTGTAGCGATTTGAGTTACTTCAGACAGCAAACCCTGGCTAACGAAGAGATCCAGATTGAATGCTGGGCACACTGAAACACAATCGGCTAACATAGTATGAACTTGAAGAGTCTTACAATCAAACAAAGGAATTGTATCAAGCAATATGTAAAATATTATGACAGATTTTGATGTAAGAGACATGGCAAAAACTATTGTATAGCGATTTGAGTTACTTTAGACAACAAACCCTGGCTAACAGAGAGATCCAGATTGAATGTTGGGCACTCTGAAACACAATCGGCTAACATAGTATGAACTTGAAGAGTCTTACAATCAAACAAAGGATTTGTATCGAGCAACATGTAAAATATTAGGACGGAGTTTGATGTAAGAGACATGGCAAAAACTATTGTGTAGCGATCAATACTTCAGACAACAAACCCTGGCTAACAAAGAGATCCAGATTGAATGTTGGGCACTCTGAAACACAATCGGCTAACATAGTATGAACTTGAAGAGTCTTACAATCAAACAAAGGATTTGTATCGAGCAACATGTAAAATATTAGGACGGAGTTTGATGTAAGAGACATGGCAAAAACTATTGTGTAGCGATCAATACTTCAGACAACAAACCCTGGCTAACAAAGAGATCCAGATTGAATGTTGGGCACTCTGAAACACAATCGGCTACCATAGTATGAACTTGAAGAGTCTTACAATCAAACAAAGGAATGTATCGAGCAACATCTTGCATGTTATGAGGACAATATTGATGCAGTATCTAAACTTAGAAGTGTTTTCTTTGGTACTCTGTTATTTGTGATAAGCAGCCCATGGTGAGTGAAACAGGAAATGAATACCAGATGTGGGTCACTGAGACTCACATTACAACAACAACCAGACAAAGGAGCAAGTCTGGGCATGATTTCTGGCCACGTGGCATGGCAAAACTGAACTTTACAAAGCAATGTTACATCAGACGAGTAAGAGTTAAACACAGATAAAACTCAGGGGTAAATCTCACTGTTAAGAGTAAGTATTCTAAAATGTCCCTGCGACAGCATGATGAAACAGTCTGTAGATGATGCGTACAACTGTACTTGGTGACTGGTGATGAGTAAATTATTCTGGGAGTCTTCAGCTTGCACACGATCCCTGAAACTAACGATGGAAGATTGCAGAATGTTCCCAGGCCTCTCAATCCCACCCGACGACTGGAAGCTTGCTCGGCCGCCCGTTGCTGGCAGTGGACCCTGAAGACTGGACACGTCCCTGCATTCTCTCGCTCCCGATTCCACCCGACGAGTTCGGCAGCTTACTTGACTAACCGTTCTGTCAGTAGACTCTGGAGATGGAAAGAATCACCTCTCTGATCCACCCGACGACTTGAAGCTTGCGTGACCGCCCGTTGCTGACAGTGGACGTTGGAGACTGGATACAGTGCCGCAATCGCTAGCCTGGTTCCACCCGACGAGATCGACAAGCCAACTTGACCACCCGTGCTGTCAGTGGAGTTTGGTGACTGGACACAGTTCATACCCTCTTCCACGTTGTAAGAGATGTTGGCAACCCGTAGTATACTGTGAATCCTGTCCGTGACGCCATATGTTATGGACCGATGTTGAGGTCATTGGACACAGATACAGGGAGCCAAGACAGAGATTGTGTAGCTACATGGTTTATTCCCTGACCCCCAGGATTCCAACACATAGAATCACAGCCTGAGTCTTTCCCAGAACGAGGCTGCCTTGGACCATTCCACTCTCATGATGGGGGGTTACAATTACTAAATAATGGTCTTACATGTGTCTTAGTGGGTTCATAACAGTTAGCAAGCGAATTCTTTTGAGCCAGCGGTCACTACGGAGGTTGGTACTCAGGCTACGTTTCCATGGCCACCCTCGTCAATTTTGTTCCATGGCCAACCCCCAGGCAAAAAAACCTTCGCCCTCCCCCCTGACGACCACCTCCCGCTAAATAACGCACAGTCTCTATGATGTTGATTTCAAAGTCTTTCCTCTAAGGGTCACATTTGGTGACTTCATAACATTCACACTCCAGAAGACGGCAGAACCAGCGTGGCAGGCCAAGGTCATGACTGTAAGGAGAGGTTGTGACGTCATCAGGGCACCGGAGAGCCACAACAGAAAACCTGTTCCCAAAACCGACACACAGCGAGAAAGTTCCATGAACGGAGCAGTCGACCTGAAATGAAAATAAAAAGCATCTTTGTCAAACGTTGCCTGAATGCAAATGGTGGCCTCTAGAATGCTGATATAATGACAGAAAATAATACGCTGAAGATGCAGATACATAGTACAAAACTCGATGGTGCACTGCGTACACTGTATTCAGTTTCAAGCAAGAAAGTGGAATATACCCTTTATTATATAACGTTACATGAAAAATTGAGATATATTTTTTTACTTGTCTGTCTATGTGCCTGTCTGTATGTGTATCTGTTATTTGTAGTCAGCAATAACTCAAGAACCTCTTGATGGATTATGATGATATTTGGTATGTAGGTAGGTGTTACGAAGACAAAGGTCAAGGTTCGGCCCCCTGGTATGTGACATTGGTACTGCAGCAGAACTTCCTTTTTTGTATCTTTTGAACTGGACGTGCTATGGTTTTGATTCTTTGATGGCAGATAGCTTGTTGCTATAAAGGGGGAGGGGGGTCATTTTGGAAAAAGATTTACCTGCAGTCCAGAATGGCTGCCATACAGGACAGTGTCCACATTATAGTTGTCAGTTTTCCAACAGTTGCCAAAACCCCCAGATCCTGAAATAAATGATAGAAGTTAATCATCAAATTGATCGAAATGATCATGAATAAATCAGGGACAGGGACATTATAAAATGCTTAGTTTTTTTATGAATTGGTGCATGTAGACTAATTGTAAGTGATCAACAAGTAATGGTAATATACATGCATTAAGTGCAACATAAAGCATGTACGTGAAACAGACATTGAATACTCAACTACTTTGCTAGACTATTATAAGGTAATGCAATGACACAAATGGGTGGTATATCAAGGTGATTTAAAAGTATAGAATAAGATTAAGGTGTAAGATCACTAAGTGCAAGTCCTTCACAGAAAAGAAGTAACAAGGAAATTATCACGTTGTCTACTGAAGCCACACTGGGATGAAACTAGCCACCTTCGCAGACTTCTTGGAGCGGCTGCGTTTATTTTTGGAGGGGGGGGGGCTGATTCGCGATTTTTTTACACGGGCCAAAGTTCTCTAGGGCCGGCTTGAGTTTCGCCGCCGAGGCAGTCATATCGCTTGACGGCGAAAGTCCGCAATAAGCCGGCATTAGAGAACCTTGGAATGTGTAAAAAAAATCGCGTATCCGCGCAACTTCACCCCCCTCCCCCCTTAAACTCTGCCGCTTCAAGAAGTCTGCAAATGAGGCTATGATGAAAGTACCTTAGGGATCGTCCTTGAAGTCAGCAAAGCAAGTAAAAAGTGCACCAGTACATAGCACGCCCATCCCATGGATACCTTACTGTCATATTTGGAAGCTGGTTGTACCTAGAAAAGGATTTAAAAAAGATATCATCATGATTAGATTCTCCTGTTCTGAAAATAAGTCGTGTCTCTTCTAACTTACCTTGATAAATAAAAACCTCAAAACAAACTGGCAAAGTAGATGTTCAGAGTTATTTTAAATGAAACATAGTATATATATCTTTTTGCCCCGAGATTGAACAGTTCAGATGGTGACGAAATAAAGCAATTTGGGTTGTGATAAAAAATAAAGCAATTTGAGTTGTGATAAAGAATTAAGCAATTTGAGTTGTGATGACACTACCTTAGGAACTCGCTGCATAGACCCCAGTTGACGTTTGCCGACGGCCCGGCCTGGCCCAGCAAACAGCACACACAGTTTGTTCCACAGCCCAGGAGTGTTCCAGAAGGTTTGCCAGATGCACACAAAGTGATGAAACTGCATGATACAAACAAAGCAAATTAGGCAATGTGAACATAACGATTTGTTTGGAAATAAAGTTAACATTAACAGTGGTCAAATTCCAGGACACTAAAAAATTGTCCAGCTTTTAGCTGGCTAAAGATGACATACCTGTAACCTGGTATTTATTATTCTGAGAAAATCTAGCTGTTTTTGTGTGGAGAACCTAAGTTCAGACAAATGGTAGTTTGTGCAAATTTTCTGTTAAAAAAATATAAAACGTCCGTACAGATATGCTGCAGTGTACTTATTAGCCTTCATTCATATCTAAGAATTGTAGATTCACTAGAGTTAAGTATTTGTGCTACATATACTTAAGGTTTGCCATGTTAGTTTAACGATTACGGGGTCTGTTTATAAATATTGGTGGTGAATTTTTCTTTTTATTTGAGTTGAATGTGTGATAGTTGTGTGACAATTTGTTAAAAATAGAGAGAACGCTAGCGACCCCAAAAAACACCCCTCCCAATGAAATGGTATGGTTACCCTGCGACGTCACAAAATCAAGATGGTGGCCACCACACATGCCATCGGATCCAACAAAAGTTTTGCTACGTAAATCTGTAATAACCTGTATCCAGACTGGGTCCCAGGTGCGTACATCAGTTCTTAAGCCATACACCAGCGGCCCACTCTCTTGGTGGAAAGTACCTGTGGCAAGCGATGAAACTCGTTATAGAGCCCTTAAGAAGTCAAATCGCATTGTCCGTATTTGAGCAAAGAAGCTTGTACAATGGGTACGAGGCCCAAGTGGCATCCATACAACTTTTTGACGGAGAGGGTCTGGCCGGAACGTCACAATGAATTGCATAACAGTTGTAACATGTGACACCTTCTCAAACTTTGAAGGCTACATCGCGCCCCTACAAGTAGTAGCCCACGCACCTTATCGGCCCCCTATTAGCCCCTGTCAGCAAGAGATTATGTCACACAGGCTAGTGGCTCCATAACACACCCTAGTCACAGACAGATAGAGTGGATTTCAAACTATCCCATCTGATTCAAAAGCCGAATAGCAAGGTAAGAATGGTCAGGTTGTCTCACCAAACATTCGATCCCAGATGATGAGTGTTCCGCCAAAGTTTTTGCCCATGTGATTCCGGCCTGCTGGGGCAAAAAGGTGTGTAATCAGGAGGTGGTACATTAGTGATAGCCATCAGAGAACAGAAGGTGACCATGATCATACTTTGTCAGTGTTGTGCTCTGATGTCTTGATATCCACAGTAAAGACATCCTTGATAGACCAAACCTCTTGAGCATACCAGTATGATTGGTCGCTAATCCTCTTTGTCATGGACTGGTTACAATATCAAGTTCAAAGCCATTTTAGTAAAAATCTTACTACAGAATTGAAATATAAAGATGATCTTGTCATTTCTGTACACTAAATAAAGAGCGTACCAACAGGCTTTCGATCCTTTTCTTTGTGTACGGAATTAGCGTATAAAGATCTTTGCAATGAACAGATGAACTTTGTTTGCATTGCATACCTGGTAAACCACCTCAGGGCGTAACACACCAGGTTTGTACTGAACAGTACAAGCTGCATATCAGGGCAGATTTAACATTGATTGAACTTTCATTCGAATACAGAAGTAAATGATATTCAGCGGAACACTTCATAAATGAAGTTCACAACTGAAAACTGGGCTGACCGTGGTGGACTCTATGATGAGTTGGTGTGTTCAGAATATACTCCAGTGGACCCAGGGAACCAACCACCTAGATAAGAGATGGAAAAACTGGTTAAGGGCTCACTTCCAGCTTTCAACAAATGTGCATATTATCAAAGGCAAGACTAACGAATCTAACCATAGATAAATGATATCAGGAGTGTGCGTCTATTTTTTTCAATGTAATGAGCTAAGAGTTCATACATCTGAGGAGCAATGATTAAAACATTCTTTGACGAGAAATGAATATGGGATATATTTTATCACTCACCTCTGTGTGCAGCCAGGCCTGGTATAGTAGATTCAGTTGGTAATGCACCAGAAAAGCGGCAGGGGGCACCACTAAGGCCAAGGGTAGGAACAAAAGCTGTGGGAACATAGATTCAGAATATAATTTCCTTTGTAATTTCTGTGTTTGGGGCCTTTCCCCCAAGGCACATTGCTTGGGATGAATTTACACCTCCATTGTAACACTACAAAACTCAGTTCTGCAATGTCATTGCGGTTTTGAATTCGGGATCATTTAAAACTACCTGAGGACTAAAATGGCATCCTACACGTGTGGTTTGAAAGAAGCTTTCTTCACACGCTGATTTTCAACATGGCGGTCCCTGTCCCTGGTGCTGATAGTGCCTCCACCACGGATTCTGTTTTACCACATGTTAATTTGTTGCTTGTTTGCTGAGTTATATGAGCAGATTGCAGTGTTCTTTGAAGGGAAAGCATGCAGTGTTATACAATGTACAGGAGCACTTAACACCTGTCTTTGAAGATCTAGCTTCAATAAGATAGATGAAAATGTCAAGTCTTGTCATTTGTTCCTTCTTATCATCCATCGCCTACCCAGTGATCTATCCTGTAGCCTCCGTTGCAGGCTTCTCCCATGGCGATTTTTCAACTTATCGGGGCCAGATTCTTTGGCTGGGGGGACGTATCTGCTTGGGGACCGTATCTGCTTGAGGCCCCGTATCTGCGGCGCTTACAGGATCCCAAGCAGATACTAGATACGGGGCCTCAAGCAGATACGGTCCTCAAGCAGATACGGCCTCCAGCCAAAGAATCTGGCCTCGATTAATTGAAAAATCGCCTGCAACGGAGGCTATCTATCCTGTAACTAACAGGACTAAAGTGTTTTCAGTTGCGTTTAGTTTTGTAGCGTCAATACTCACAAAAGAGGTACAGCGTTGGAACGCCGATGTCCGTAGTGAAGACAGGATGTTGTAATCATCCGAGCTGTGGTGGACCTGGTGAGCCGCCCACAATATGTTCACCTCTGGAGTAAACAGAACATCTGATTCAAAGGCGAGGAAACAACAGAAGATAAGACATTTACACAGCTGTATTTTTGTTGCATCCTGGTGTAGTGGTCAGTGTAATGTATTGCGACATTTGCAAATAGATAAATACAGTAGGTGATATGGATGCTTTGGGGTGTTCCTGTGGTGTAGTGGTCTGCGCTTCTGTTACTAGCCACATCTGGTTCAAGTTACTTGGACCAGAAGGCCTGGGTTCAAGCCCCGGGTAGGACACCTCTGGTCAAGAGGCGCATTGAGTCATACCAAAGACTTTATAAAAATGGTAACGTTACATACTTCTGAAACAGTATGGAAGTTAAAGACATTCCACTACTAGTGGACTAGCCCCCTGCTGCAGTGAGTGCACCACAGTGTGGCCCAGGGCTATGAAACAGAGATGGGCACCACCCTATATACCTTATGGTGTGGGAGGATTTTAACTTTAACTAACCTTCCAATAACAGAAGTACAGAGTTAATGAATAATTATATATGATATGTAATGTTAGATCTACTAAGATATTAGTGGTTGTCATTGTCAGAAATATGTATTGGAAGTATGATTCAATTATTCATTCAGATATCAACATTGCAGGCACACACGCAGTACATGGTTTTGATATTATCAGTTAGAACAATAGATTAGCACATATGTATATAACGTTACATATACTTCTCTAATATGAGAGATGCCCATTATTACGCACCAGGTTCTATCATGAAGAAAGGAATTCTCAAGTCTTTTTGTTCTTGCTGGGCCGATGATAATGGACAGTCATTCCTATTTTATTCTGATATGAAACAAATATGTTAATCTCTGTATTACACTTGCCATGGTGCATTCTATGACTCCAATAGTAGCCATACTCCACTCCAAAGAACGCTGTCCACCAGGTCAAAGGTGAATCCCAGGACATATCGACCAATCGCAGGTGACGATACAGCCAGACATACGCCGTCATTTCAATACCTACAGTCAGGAGCCTGCACAAAAGGAACACAGTCAAACCCACAAAACCTGTGCAAGTGACCACCTCTACATATGGACCACCTGGCCAATGTGACAATTTTTGGGTGGCCCCTTCGACAACCATTGACAAATTAAGACTTCTATCTACAGAGATCATCTGTACGTATAGACAAGATAGTCGATTGTCGCCCCCCCCCCCCCTGAGTGGTCTTCTTGGGCAGTTTTGACTGTACATAGATTAATGCACTCAACGTCATGAATTTATGACAGTAACTTTTAAAAGAACAAGGAAAGTTTACACCCTTGTCTGTTTTTCTTCAAAGTTTTCTGGTGTCCCTGTGGTGTAGTGGTCTGCGCTTCTGTTACTAGCCACATCTGGTCCAAATTACTTGGACCAGAAGGCCCGGGTTCAAGCCCCGGGTAGGACACCCCTGGACAAGAGGCGCATTGAGTCATACGAAAGACTTTATAAAAATGGTATATACTTCTGAAATAGTATGGGAGTTATACACACTCCACTGCCGGTGGACTAGCCCCCTGCTGCAGTGATTGCACCACAGTGTGGCCCAGGGCTATGAAACGGAGATGGGCTCCGCCCTATAACGTTACACCTTATGGTGTGGGAGGATTTTAAGTAACTAACTTACTAACCTGACGATTTGTGTCACAAGTGCAACACCTCCGGAGGCGACGACATTGCTGAACCTGGGCGTGGTCCTGTTCTGTATCCAGGCAACCAGTGTCTCAACAAGGAACAGGAAAACTACAAAGGGCATTGCCTGTCGTGAGAGGAAAGATGTTGGTTATCTACTTCATATAAGTAGTATGCGTATACTATAGTCCAGTAGTTAGCGAATCTGCCCAAGAAGCCGCGAGTTCGTATTCCGGCTGTGTCGCTCACCCAACATGAACGCTAATCTCCAAGCAGATCTCCACGGTGCTAAAATCGTACAAACTAGCCAGCAGAGAAGCTCCAGTCAGCCAGGGAAGTTGTAAGGCAAAAAAAAATTATTTATGCCAGTTAGATGCAGTCTTTGCAACCGTTGGGTCTGCTTGGAGACTAATGAACGCTACCGGAAAGGATTGTAGCCTCCATAGCAGGCTCTACCGGGCCTTTTTTGCCAGCCCGTAACCATCAGCCAGACTGTAACCATTTGGTTAGCCTCCATAACGGCCCGATAGAGCCTGCTATGGAGGCTAAAAGGATTGCAGCTCTAAAGACGGGACTTGAAGCGTGGTCCACTGTTCATTGTCGGCTAGTCGAAAAGAGCCAAGGGAATTTTCTTGGTACAATGAACCTGTAAATACTGTACATAGCGTCTGTCTTCTCTGTCACGGCCAGTGGAAGAAAAGCTCTTTAGTGAGCTAAGCTGGTTCGAGATCACTACCACATGTGATGCACTGTGATACACTGCACCAAGAATGTTTAAGTGACTTGCAAAGTGGTCAGCATTACTGAAATAACCAAGGAGCATTTCGTTTCGTTTCAAGGCATCCTCATTTGCTCGGAGGTGAAACATGATGCTTTTTCAAGCAGCTAGTGGTAGTGCAATGCGGCTTCGCTACGGCTTGCGTTTGTGGCCAAGCACACCGGGTCACCCCTACTCTTCTCGATAAGTGTGTTGGGTTCTTTTACGTGCAGAGGCTTGACCTTTGAGGCTTAAACAGTGTAACATCCTTTAACACGTTCCTTTTAAAGTTTAATACAGTATAAGAGTCTTGTACTTTGGCCAAGGACAAGAGCCTCATACCATCATGTTTTGCGAATAGTATTTACTAAGTAAACAGTGTAGCATCTTTTAACACGTTTTCTTTAATACATTATAACAGTCTTGTACCTTGGCCAATGACAAGAGCCACATACCATCATGTTTTGCGAATAGTATTAACTAACTAAACAATGTATCATCTTTTAACACGTTTCCTTTAATACAGTATAACAGTCTTGTACCTTGGCCAAGGACGAAAGCCACATACCATCATGTTTTGCGAATAGTATTTACTAACTAAACAGGGTAGCATCTTTTAACACGTTTCCTTTAATACAGTATAACAGTCTTGTACCTTGGCCAAGGACAAGAGCCTCATACCATCATGTTTTGCGAATAGTATTAACTAACTAAACAATGTATCATCTTTTAACACGTTTCCTTTAATACAGTATAACAGTCTTGTATCTTGGCCAAGGACAAGAGCCACATACCATCATGTTTTGCGAATAGTATTTACTAACTAAACAGGGTAGCATCTTTTAACACGTTTCCTTTGATACAGTATAACACTCTTGTACCTTGGCCAAGGACAAGAGCCTCATACCATCATGTTTTGCGATAGTATTTACTACCTAAGCAGTGAGCATCTTTTAACACGTTTCCTTTAATAAATTATAAGAGTCTTGTACCTTGGCCAAGGACGAAAGCCTCATACCATCATGTTCATTACGCGATATTTACTAAACAAACAGTGTAACATCCTTTAACACGTTTCCTTTAATACAGTATAACAGTCTTGTACCTTGGCCAAGGACGAGAGGCACATACCATCATGTTGAGAGGCATATTTACTTAACAAACATTCCAGCTTCCCTCAACACGTTTCATTTGCTTCAGTAATAGTCATGTACCTTGCCCAATGACTCCAGCCACCTCACGTGATGTTGTGCAATCTATTTACTTTGTAAACAATTAAGCATCATAAAACACGTTTTATTTGCGCTTAACTTAACTACCTTAGCGTTATATGAGATCAGAACGCAAGACGTGTTTATGAATTTTGTTCATACTTTGGACCTTAGGGATGGGGCCCTATGGATACTCAAACGGTATTTGGACACAGAACTTGGAAAAACAACCTTCCACGGTCTTAGACGATGAGTTGCCGTCTGTTTTAGAAAAAAAGTATGGCGCTACTGAGAATTCCATCAAAATAGCAGAGACCTTAACATATACGTATATAAGTTCTAATATCTGACAAAGAGCTACAAACTGCCTGGTTCAATCTATTTTATTTATTTTGATTTACCACATTTTGTGGAAGGATTGACATAACAGGTGAACTATCACCTTTTCAAGATGTCATCCCAGACCGGACTGTAAGATTTGGACCATCGCACACCGGGGCATGCCCCTACTCTTTTTCGAAAGGTGTGGTGGGTTCTTTAACGTGCGCGGGATGTGGCTCTCCCCAAACACGGGACCTCCATTTAACGTCCTATCCGAGGGACGTCCCTTACCCAAAATGAGCTAGGTACTCATTTACACTTGAGTGAAGTGAGGAAAGTCGTGTTAAGTGCCTTTCCCAAGGGCACAACGTCGGGGCGCAAGTTCGAACATGTCTCTGGGCACAACCCAGGGTTAGATCCCGGGTCCCATTGTTTGACAACCAGCCACCGCCGTTCAATCAGGGAATGCTAACTTTTACCTGAACGTTCTTCTTTCTTCAAAAGGACTTTTCATGAAACGAAGCCGCGTTAATTTCATTCTATTCTGCAAACATATATGTAAAGGAACTCAGAAATCAAAATGAAAGGAGGCAATGAACGAGCTATTTTGTCGTTTTGTGCACATGCAGCTACAAGCAGCCAAGGTGCGTGAACAGATTTTCGCGTAACTCAGCACGGGAAGATTTTCTTATCTCGTTTCACGTGCCGTGTAAGGTGATCACGTACTGAGCACGTGAATCTTGGGTGGTCGGTCTTGAGAAACAGAATTTGGTCAGACTGAACACAGCTCTTGACTGAAGGAGTTAGCACGGAAAAGTGGGAAACTGCCATGGCTATCTATACATTTTCTTATTACAACTACGCGTTCTTCAGTTTTGAAATGAATGAAATGCGTCCTTACAACCAATGGAATCCGTCCTTGCAACGGCAATGTCAATGTCAATGTCAAGCACGCTTCTTATTGACTTAAAACATCTGTTCAATTTGAACAACGTTAACGATAATATAACTGATATGTTACCTGTTTCACATAGTTTGGAACTTCCTCCAAGGTTTCAAATGTGGTCTCAGTTGGAGAGACGAGGTAGAAGATCTGTCGAAACCCCGTGGCGAAAGATGGGGCAGTTGAACTTGAAGGATGCATCTGTGCGCCTTTTTGTCCTTCCGTGGTGTGTGCGAAACCACTTCTGGCATGCGAAGGGAATGAAGCCTTGGAAGATGCGGATTTTATAACTTTGTGTGATTGACGTTCTGTGATTGATCGCGCGTGCTGTGAACACAGAACGTGAATATTTCTGTCCTAAGCAAACACTGTTCGTGTACACCACTTGACTTCAAGTCACGTATTAACACTGCGACCGCTAGGTTATGCTAACCAAAGAAAATGCAGCATGTTCTGGAAACTTAACAGTGCATAACTCATGCAAAGATGTCAAAACATGTCTAGCTTCAGGATATGGCCGCTTACATTGTATGGGTTGTGTATAGCCTCCTTAGCAGACTTAGGAGTTGAGTTTTTGTGTGCTCTCGGGACCGGTGGAACAAGAAACCGTGTACAATATAAGAGCTGACATAGAATCAGTTAACAGCATACAATAAGCACACAAATTCACACTCGCAAGCCTGCTAAGGGGGCTAGTTGTGAAAAAACGCAGTTCTAGACATTTCTAACGATGCGGTATGACTAGTTCTTCAGAACCTGGAGGAAACCATACCGAACAATTTTCTTGCTATCACACGCGTGGTTAATCTTGGGAAATAAACGGTGGTGCAAGAGAACAATATTTCTTCTCCTAATATCTGCTTGGCGATGAATAACTAGACGCGTGATGCGTTGGCGCGAAAGTAGAACTTTGTTTCTGTCAGGGCGTCTCTGATATTAGGTGATCATATTGCGCCATGTTGCAAAGAGGTCACGTTTTTACGATGGAGTACGTAAAACATCTTTAGAGAAAATGGGGGTCGAGGTCACTTCTACTGTAACCACTAACCTTACTCTACTGTCATACAAACTTTGGCAATGTCCACTTGACATTTGTTCGTTTCATAATTTTCGTTCATCAAAAGCAGCGATAAAACTTTCCGCAACTTGTCAACAAACAACGAACTCACGCTTAAGAATCACACATGAACATATGAAATATAGATCAGTAGAACTGTTGCGAAATCGCACGATGACGAAGAAAGGTAGCATAGAAAGACTTGTGGTTGTACAAGGTAAGTTACTAGTGCATGTAATAGCTCTAGAACAAGTTTTTAATGACAAAGGATGACACATACTATATCGCGTAATAGTGCCGTGGGTTCTAGAACACGGCACCTAGATACGTCTCACAAACAAATGCGACTGATCGCAGTGTTCCAGTCATTTGTTCGAGTAAGAGAAGGTTAACCTCAAACAGAGAAAATGTTGCCTCTAGGCCGTTCCCTGATTGGACGCTTTTGTCCTTCGCTTGCTAGTGCTTCAAAACGGTCCCTTGCAACCGGCCAAATCCTTTTCAACAGCATTCCGTCGGGCGGCGAAAGCTGCGAATCCTTGAAGGATCGCCAGGCGTCGGCCCAGTCAGCCCCGTTGGTGAACGCTGTCAACAGGCGCCATAAATGGATGGACGTGAACGGTCATCCCAGCTCCATCTTGCCCTTTATCAGGAACGCAGAGGTACTGTTGCTAATCCTTGTTACCGACGTAAAAAATGGAGGTATAGTTTTTTGGCGTGTTTGTGTGTTTGTGTGTGTGTGTGTGTGTGTGTGTCTGTCTGTGTGTGTGTGTGTGTGTGTGTGTGTGTGTGTGTGTGTGTGTGTGTGTGTGTGTGTGTGTGTGTGTGTGTGTATGTGTGTGTGTGTGTGTGTGTTTCCGGATTCTGTAGTCAGCATAACTCAAGAACCTCTGGATGGATTATGATGATATTTGGTATGTGGGTAGGTCTTGGGAAGACTAAGGTCAAAGTTGATTTGGGGCCCCCAGGTATGTACATGTGACCTTGTTGGATCTTGTTGTCCAATCACACGGAGATAGTAGATGCTGCTTATCTTGTATTCTATGACTGTGTTAGAACTATGCATACAGAGACAAGTGCTCGAATCTATGTCCGATGAAGATGACATCGTATTGCTTCAGTTTCTTAGAGGACACCATACTCCGGATTTACACACATATTTTCTGAGTCAACTTGGGGCTGTGTGTGAGGAAGTTTAGGCTGCTAATGTGGAGTTTTCCTTCTGGAAAACGTTACTTCTGTGGCCTAGGGTTCTCTTTGCACAGTCCTGAGTTGACTCCACTGAGTCGACTCAAAAAAGCTTGTGCATTAAAATAGGACCTACGTTACATAGATTGGAGGGGGTAGTAACGGCTCTCTTACTTCGTGTAACAGGTGTCGCACCTGGCCGTGTGGGAAGACGCCTGCACAGTCGACACGATGAGAGCACACCTGACAACCTTGTCGGCGGCCGCGAGACTCCCATGCACTACCGCTGTGGTTAGTCCCGAAACTCCACCGGACAGCTTGTTGGACAGACAACCCAACACACATGGTGGGCTGCCAGTGGCTGTAGAGGAGAAGGATGGACCAACACAGAGGCAGGGCACTGCTGAGCCCGTCTCTATGGAAGTGATAAACGAGAAACCAAAGATCACCATCAAAGAACAGCAGGTAAGCAAAGTTATTCGATTCTAACAAAATAGACAGAAATGACTCCGGTACGAATTGAACATGTACGAAATTTTATGCTAGCGGGGACTACAGTCCAAAACCATAAATTGTTATTGGTTTCCCGTTCCGCCACTCATTTGACCGTTTACCCTGTGCGTTGCATGTCTAGCAAACGTCTTCGACATTGAACCGTTCACTTATCTAGTAGCTTTAATTTTACAAACAAGACATGCTTATATCCAAGCCTAGTCTTTTTATTCGTTGCTACAATGCAATTCAGTTTTTAACGGACACCTTTCTCAGACTGTGCGAATGAAAGTCAACGCAATTCAGCATTGAATACATTTACTTGGCTGCCATGTTGATTTTGATAATGTTTGAAGTTTAAAGTACTTCATCAAATGTTGTTGTTTTTCTGCAGGAAGCTGTTGTGCAGGTTCTAGAAACCATTATCGACCACTCCTTCTACGGAGAAGGTACGCCCTGGTCCCGCGAGGAGGAGAACAGGCTTCTGCTGAACCACGTGGCAGACCTGTCCGTCAGCGAGAGAGATCTACGAGAGCAGGCACGTGCTATCTTTAAGAAACACGGCTACCTGAAGGCTGTGTGGATGGAGAGAGCCGTGACTGTCGTCAAGAAGCTGTTTCGCGTCAGGAAAAGCAGGAGAATCATCTTCCGCCACCTCCGCGCGATGGAGAGTTGGGACCGAAGAGGAGCGTGTGAGCTTGAGAGAGAGAAGCGACTCACTCTTATCACCCTCCGGCTCGAACACGAGGCCGACGTCATGGAGAAAAAGGAGAAGCAGCGGCTCAAGAACTTCCGCAGCTTTCTCCGTAGCCTTGGTGAGATGTTGTCGGTGTGGTACGCCGGTGGGTAGATGGTGACTTGACAAAAGTACCAGGGGGCCTGCAGGACAGAAAGCCACCACTTCAACCAGACGTTTTTTACTCTGGGAATGTTGGTGGTAACGTTAGATGTTCTGCACTGGTAGTAATGTCATGGAACCGACAGGTGGCGTTATACGTCCATCATCTACAGCGGCAGATCGCCTTTGGGCACGGCCAAGAGGTCGAGGAGCGCCTTGGACAGTGCGGTCTCGTCGACAATCAATATGAACAGGCCATCCACTACTGAGAGAAGCAACTCCGACATGTCACCCTTCGACACTAGCCTGTGTTAAGCTCTCGGCCGCTAGGAGCGCTAGTTGTCAGGCTACCTTCGACTCGAACAGGAGGCGGACGAGATGGTGTACACGAAGCTAGCCGAAGATCGACTACAAAAAACTTCCGCGGCTTTCTCCGCAGCTTTCAAGTCATGGTGACGCTGTATGTCCATATCGCAGCGACAGATCACCCGAATGCACGCCAAAGAAGTCGAGGAGTTTTGGACAGTTCGTCGGTGTTGACACAAACTTGAACAGGCCTTCCACACCACCGTAGAGGACCGTATTGCAACTCAAAGACAGCCAGTTGTGTACGCCGAACGTCGTTGATACGAGGAACCTACTATCTCAATGTTGTGGAGACCGAGTAGACAGGCACCGACCGGACTTTTTCTAAATAGTGGGAAATGTTTCCATGCGGTAGGAATTGCCATTGCTTTACCGTTGAAGGCTGAGGGGAGACGGTATACTGGCAGACACTTGAGATGGAAACTGTATGAATATGGCTCGTAGGTCCATCACAGAGCTGATGTACAACTGAGTCTGGGTGGAGTTGTTCCACGGTATGCCGTACTTATACGTAGTTACCTAATTCTTCGGACATTGTGAAGGGAGCGGACCGTACGTGGAAACGTCATTATGGCAACCGAGTTGTCAGTGTTACCCAGCAAGGCTCGCGTTACATAACCTCACCATTGTTGATTTCTTGATAAGGCTGAACTGTAAAAGTTAGAGAACTACAAGAACCCAGCAAATAGTTCGTTGTAGTGTTGTCAGCTAAGAATGTACTTATGCCTGGCATATGCATTTATGTGCTTGATGGCTAGATGACGCTGCTGCGCAAGTTACATAACGTTACAGCTGCTTTTACGTTGTCACTGTTTGACTAATAAAGTAAATGCTGTGTTGGCATATACCATTTCATTGTCGTGTTGTTATTTTGTCATCGTTACTCTTACTTAACTTTATCTCATGTAAGCAAATTGATGAAAGCAAATTGATGATTTTATGTCAGGGCCAGAGCTCTCTCGCATCACAACGTCATGTTATTGAAATATCATTACATTTACTGGTTTAGCGAAAGTAACTTACAACACATTGTGTGGTGTGATGCGGTTTTACATTTTCTTTCTAGAATATGAGGCCAACACTTCGTGCAGAATGTTTTATGTCACTCTTTCTGCTTTCCCTACGTTAACCATGTTTAACTGTCTTGTCCACTTTGTCATCGTTAACATCTGGTTAACATTATCTTCCTATTTTAGCGCTACCGGGTCTGCCCCTCTTTCTCATTTCATGAAAAAAATTGTCATTTGCGCCGTTGCAATTGTAGCATCGCAAAAATCAATCCATTATTTTATCTTGCCGATAAGCAAGGGTGCCCGTTGCGTTGAAAATCGTGCTGATAAACATTCACAAATATTTGAATAAAAGACTCAAATTATAATCATTCAACATTATGTTCTCACACCATTTGCGTTGCTAATCTTTAATGTTATCAATAATCACAAATTTCGTAAGCATCTGACGAAATTATTCACTATCGCTAAAACTAAATTTTGACGCTACTTATTCCATATGACGCAAATTGTGTATTGGCTCTGTGTACTCCCCTGTACAACATTTGCGTTCCAAATCCGTAACGTTAGATACAAATTTCTTTATCAGCAAACTAAAATTATATCCCAAAGTTTTCTGACGCAATCGACAAAGCAATTAAACTATTGGCCAATCAGATGGCGATAGAGGATAACTTATAAAGCAATTAAACTATTGGCCAATCAGATGGCGATGTAGGATAACTTATTTCCTCCTCCTCACGTGATGCCGGTTGACCTTTGTCCGCCAACTCCCGCCAGCGCGCCGCTAAGCAAACTGTTGCCAGCCCACGAGTACACACGGGAAAGTTTTGGGACGTGGCTCGTCCAGACACGTTTTAACAAATATTCCGTCCAACTGTAGACTATTTACAGTTATTCTGACGTTCTTTTGTTGTATGTCGAGTTTTAGAAATCCCGGAGTTTTAGAAATCCCGGAGTTTTAGAAATCCCGGAGAAACGTCTTTTGTTGGAGTTTGAATCGGAATGCATGGACCTCGCACCGGCTCCACACACACGCAGTTGGTAAGCAAATGTTTGAGTTTTGGGTTTGTGTATTTGTCACAAACTTTAGTCTCCTTGTGCTAGTGATAATCCTACGTTACTCTTTTATACATTATTATAACGTCAGAGTATTCGTAACGTTGACACAACAGATGGAATTTTTCGTACGCCTCGTTTTGTGTAGAGGAATTTTCCAGACGACACTGAAAATCTAGCGGATGCAGTTTGGGGGGCGTACTGTTGACATAAAACTGACGGACGACAACATTGAAGCACGAAGCTTTATCCACGGCCTCTAAATCAAATTCCAGACACGTTTTTACACAATTTACCCACAAATTCGTGGAACTACATCCAAGATAACTCATTGTGCAATTGTACAGGATTTTCACGCTCTCCTTGAAGTGATTGCTTGTGTATAATTGGCTTGTTACGGTTTTGTTGTCTCACATAAAAGGCGCTGAAAGCATTTCTTGGACAAGAATTATCTGGGAAATGATTCTGGGTTGTTTCTTAAGACAGGGAAGGTACAGAAGGGATGGTTTGTGTCTGTAGGATGGTAAGATTTTGTATTTTGGAGAAGATCTCACACACAACTGTCATGGCAGCTCACTTTGCAGGGAGTCCATCACTGAGGCAGCATGTGGGGACCGCCTCAGAAGTACAGTAGTTTACCATCTGTGGTCGATGTTGTTGAGCTTGAACATGTAACTTATGGCACTTTGTTGCAATTTCTAAAATTAAAAGGAGCAAATTAACACCTAGTGTCAAGTCAATTACTAGCAAAAGAAGTTGATGAAATGTTTGATATGATTTGTGTGGCTCAGAACTGAAGTATAATTTCTGTGTACCGAGTTGTTGCAACTGAACATGTAACGTTAACGTTATGACACTTTGTTGCCATTCTCTTGTGTTGTTGTTGTTGTTTTCTTTCACAAAAAACGCCGAAAGCATTTCTTGGACAATCTCCAAGCAGATGTAAAAAGGCAAAATCATGTTTCTCAACCTCATGGTTATTCCTGGGCTCTTTTCCTTTCTATAGTGGGCCATTGATACTATCTTGGCCCATGGACACTACAGTATCTTTGCCCATGGATAGTGTCTTGGCCGACATAGCGATTTTGCCACCAGAAGATCTGTTTGTTGCCATTTCTACTAAAGGAACAAATTAGCAAGGCACTTTTCCTTTCTATAGTGGCCCATTGATACTATCCTGACCCATGGACACTATATTGGCCCATGGACACTACAGTATCTTGGCCCATGGCCCATGTCTTGGCCGACATATTTTGCCACCTGAAGACCTGTTCGTGGAACAAATTAGCATTGAGCCAATAATAGAGAAATGAAATTGACCAAATAGATATTGTGTAGTGTTATGCCATAATTTCTGGCTGTGGCTTCAGTATAATGGTATATCAAGGACATGTCCTTGGTTATATGGAAATCAAACACTTGTAACTTCATCCTCTTCATCTAGAAATGCTACTTCTAAACATGTGCATATGTCACAAGTTCACAACACATGAAAGCCAAACTGCCCAAATTGTTGTGTGCACAGCAGTCGATATCAACTTTCAACAACAGAATTTAAATCTGCATTTTTTGCTGCTACAAAATAATGTGAGTATTTGTCTGTGTGCATGAGTTACACTGATTTTCTATGACAGTGAAGTAATGTATTCTGCAACCTTATAATCGCAGGCCAGGAAATAGTTGAATAAGAAAGAGGGTACTCATTATAATCTGTTAATCCCCTTACTGATTCAAACCATGCATCGGCTGAATAGTTCCCTAGGATTGAACAATGTTAGATATGTTGAGTCATGCAGACATTTTAAACAATTTAAAACCTTCTATCTGCAAAACCAACATATTGTTAATATGTTTATTTTGAAATTATTTGTCCCTAAGACTTGCAAGTGAGATGTTTGTATGCGTACGCCGTTTGTGTTTTGTGTGTAGTGGATATGGGATTAGCACCAAACCGAGACTAGGCCATGCCCTGTATACATACTTTTGGCGGGAAAATTCTTTGATGGCATATGAGAAGCCATATGGCCTGTGAGATGGGGTTACAAAGCTAGTATCAGGTTAGAGGTCATACTATACTATAGGTTCCAAAAGCATATATAATGACACGTTCATGATCTATTGGTTGGGATGTCGCTGTTTCTGGTGAACTTTATCATGAAGAATAGTTCGGAAGCAAAAATGTTTATACCAGGATTTGCGAATCGGGATTCACCCAGGACACAGGATTGATCCCGATTTGCAAATCCTGGTACAGGTACCAATGGTCTGAATCTGGCCGAGGGGAGAGTTATCCTGATCCAGTAAATCCACCAATCCTGTACCCTGGTGAATCCATATTCTTGAATTTTGGTATGAGTGGGGGCGGGGGTCTATAGTTTAGGGCATAGAGGTGAGTTACAGGAAACTCTGTCCTCAGAGACCAAGGGCGTTCAAAAAGGGGCTATGACCTTGAAAGGAAATGAGCAAGCAGGAATGTGTAAGGTTGTTTTAAGAGCCCTTGAAAAGCTTTTTTTTTCCAGAAATATTGTCATCTATCCCAGGATGTCATATCCCCTTGGGAAGAGTTAGTTGTGTAAGACAGTGGGTCCCCCTGCTGAACTGTTTGTTTGGATAATATCAAAAGCACTGAACTAATCTGTGAGATATGTGGAGGATGAAAGTGCTATGTTGAAAGGGGATCTTTGGTTTGGGTGATACTGCTTTTACCCTTGACTCTGTCCTCTGTTTAAGGTCACTCTTAGGATCATTCTATGAGCTACTTGTATTAATACATAACAAAGGAACAACAAAGAAACATAGGAAATGTGCCTCGATTGCATGTAGTTCAGAATATTTTAATGACAATCATTTCACTGGCATTGATAATATGGATTGCTTTGAGTATGACGTACATGTACTACAGACGGTGCTGGTAAATTTACTTCTTTGGAAATTGATGAAAACAAAATCGAAAAATGATTTTTTGATATTCCATATATGGATATGTTAAGATCTACTACAGGTTACCTAACGGGTATGGCCACTGGGTATTTTGAAAAGTCTGATTGATTTAAACGTTAAATGTCTCGGTTCTAAACCTTTGTTTTATCTCTAACACTGTAAAAGCAAGTCCTATCTGTCCTTGGTAAGAGGACTCAAGATGCCATACTTGGAAATTATTGCTTGTTCAGTTGGCATGTAAAGCCATGATCATGTATTCAGCAACAAGCTGAAATGCCTGGGATTAAATTTTCCAAATTCCCATTGTCTTTCCAAATCTGAAGCGACCAGTGTTACAACTCCATCAAAGAATGAAGAGCATGTCGAAACTATGCCAAGCTGTACTATGTCCCTTTTTTGTTTATTGGTATGTTTGAGTGGGTAGAGAGGTTACTCTGCCCTGCCATGACATACTCTCCAAGCAGAGGAGGGGTTTCGGCTGGTTTTTGACGTGTTTCTAGGCATTTTTGTCGGGCTTTCTACTTTGTCATTTTTTTGTCGTCCAGCCAACCCGGTGTGTGTGACAAAAATGCCTAGAAACACATCAAAAACCAGCCGAAGCCCCTCCTTTGCTTGGAGAGTACCATGACCATGATGACATCTCTAGGGAAGAGTGCCCTGCAGTTTGAGGTGGAGTTGTCCCCAATGTTTTGAAATTGTACACCAGGAGGATGTGATGAGTCACAGGCCTAGCTCTGGTGCCTGTAACCTGCCAGCTGTACCCTGGGGCATGTTAGCCTGAGTACCAGCCTCCGTAGTGACCGCTGGCTCAAGAAAATTCGCTTGCTAGCCTCCGTAGTGACTGCGGGCTCAAAAAAATTTGACGGTGGTTAGCAAGCTAATTTTTTTGAGCCAGTGGTCACTACGGAGGCTGGTACTCAGGCTGGGGGCATGTAGCCAGGGTGCCAGACTCTTTCTAGGGTTCACACAGGCCGGCTACCCGGGTCCAGGTCCAACATACCACCAAGGAAATTTTACCACTGAGTTAGACCCAACAGGTGAAGTCTCTACCAGCCTAACTATGCCAGCTATAGGTAGAATATTTGCTAGGGGAGTTAGCAGACGTATAACGCAAACTCCAGCTGTCCGGGGGTTTCTCTCCCCTAATAGGGCGGGGAGCCATTGCAGGCTTCGAGCGGTCACCGGGCTTGATTGAAATCAGGCTTGGGGAGTTTGGCCACCATAGGTTATCATAACCTTATGATGGACTGACTCTCCTGGCCAATTATTCCTTTTTTTGCCGAATTCTACGATCAATACCCCAACAGGACGGCCTGGTGGAGGCTACAACTGTGGTAGGGTACCATCTCCCCCAGCCAAGGTTATAGCTGCCTGAAGGGAAGGGATTGGTATCGCCTTGCCTGGTGTCTGGTATCCAGGCTATGGGGGCACACTCCCTCATGGGAGTCTGACAGGATGGGGCTTATCTTCCTACCGGGCTCAAGTTCAGTAGCTAGGGTGAAAGGGAGCCAGGGATCAAGATATGCAGGAGATTGGGAGAGATGACTCCAGTTGATACTTGGGTAGAGCCTAGGAGTTGCTGATGGGCATGCGAAGAGTGTAGTGATTGTCATCTTTGAGAGTCAGAAAATCTTGAGGAATTCTTAAGGAATATCTAGCTACCAAGGTACATTTAGTTTTGAAATATATATTCATGTTTTTTTTTTACTCATAATGATTTGTTCATGAAGAAGATGATTCATCATTTTGAGGGTTTTTTTTACAGATAAGTATGTGATTGTAAACTTTTCTAGATTAAGAAATACACAGAAACTCATATTCCTTTTAAAATCTTCCAACCCACTCATCATTGAAAGTGTGGGACTTTTTATTTTCCACTGCTTTCAGAGAAGAAATTGAACCCCGCATTAGTACCGTAGATGTAGAAACTTACTGTAGAAAAGCAATATAGAATGATCTTGTATTACATGTATACCTTTTGTTTTACCTTACATTGTATTTCAACACTGTTGTCAACATGCAATTAGCCTGCGGGCATGAATTTGCAATAAACTATTTGTAAACCCTGCAGTAATTCAGCACTGGCTGCCATTGCGCAGGTAATTTCTGACCAATAAACCATTATCATTATTATTATTATTATCATTATCATTATTATTATTATTAGATAGCTTTGTATGGATTACTAGAAATACTGTATATGTAGAACTTGCAAGTACAATGCTTCTTTGGTTCAGTTTGCACTGTCAAAGTACAATGTACTTTGCCAATTTCCAGTTGCATGTGTGTTTTGGATTGTAACACCAGCCAAGCTGACCTGATCATGCCAGCCAGTTTTGTTTAGATCCAAATGTCCCTTTGGGATAGAGACCAAGAAAGTAGCTGTATTCCTGTGATCAGCTGTCATCACCCATTTGAAATGCTGTATATATGGTTTGGCTCACCAAGCCTTTAAAGATAAATGTGTCAGAAAGATGTATATGGGAGGTTTGTGTATGTCACTCTCTGGATGAAAGAGATGGAAAGGAACTGCTTTGAAGTTGAGAGAGCATGTCACTTTGTAAGCTTGGACCGAATGCAGTTGTTGTCATATTTTCTGTCCTGGCTTGATCTTGTCCTAGCTCTTCTGACAGTGGTAAAATAGGCCTGTAGGGTCATTAAAGGAAACCCAAGCAATATGTATTATTAGGGTCCGAAATATCGGATTTTGAAAGTCAATTTATTTAGTCATTTCTATACATGATTAGTTCAAACAACACTGTCACAATGTATAGCAACGTCCATGATGAAAAAATATGATGTTGTTGTGATGTGATGTGAGAACTCACTGAAAAGTTTTTGTAGGCTCGCGAAACTAAGGGGATCATCAAATGGCACGATTTTGCGCTGTTTCAATATCCTAAAGGTATGAAATTATTGAGCAAATGTGCTAAACAATGCTTAAATGTCACTACCATATAGATTTCAGCATTTTTTTCATTTCCATTTTTTGGCCCTAACATTGCTTTGGTTGCCTTTAAGGTTAGATTTCAGGTGCGTGAAAACCAATTTAGTTTCTTTCTTGCAGAGTCTTTGTTGGTATTTAACAATGTATCTTGTATCTTAACATTTAGTCCTCCTATTGTCATTCATCAGCTCTATTATACTAATACGAATAGTACCATGTGTAGGCGTTCTGTTATGTAACTAATGATTGTGGGAAGGTTGCCATACATGAATGTCAGACATTCCTGGCTTGCATGCCAGGCGTAAGTGATACATTCTCAATTTGGTGGGCCCCACAGTTTAATCTCATGGTGTGTTAGCAGCTCATTATGGCCTGGAGCTAAACAATTAACATGGTCTGTTTCATACACCAGCTAGCACACCCACAGAGGTGGAGTGAGTATGAAGTCAAGGTAATGGGAATGGGAATGGAATAGGTTGTCAGAGATGCTTGCTGTATTTTCCGCCAGCGCTTGAGACCTTACACTGATTGTCACGATCTTGGCAGCTTTATCTGAGGTGTGTGGTACATATACATTGTTATCTAGCTATGTACCACCTTGTGCTAACATCTTATATCTATAGGTAAGGACAGTGTGGACTTTTGTTGTCCGTTATCTTAGATTTTCTTTGCGTCTTTTAGGATGCCTCATTATCATCATCATCTTTACCGCTTTTCAGTTCTTCCACTGAGGTGGTCCGCCATTGTCTGCATGGCATTTGTACTCAAATCTTTAAAGATTTATTTGTTTGGATGTATGAAGAGATAACGCCAAGGCTACCCAATTTGCAACTAGCCTAAGGCTAAGGCCATTACAAAAGGCTAGTCCTGGTGAATGAACAATATTATGTGAGGACTTTCTTGGCTGTTTCCTCAAATGCTCTTTGTGTAGTTTAGGTTGTCAACATTTAAATTCTGTACACGTCTGTTTGGAGATGTCTTTTTACCCCCACATTTTAGCGGTATCAACAGCTAGCGATAGCTGTCACAAATATGCAAGAGAGAGAGAGAGATCTATAGATCTGTAAAGACTCAATAGATGTCTTCTGTGACATGCGAAGGACACGTACATGTAGACTTAACCTTGACAAGAGAAGTGAAAGAGAAGAATGTATAACCTATCAAAGCAGGCAGGTGTAGTGGATTTGGTTTGGACTTCGACCAGGAGAAAGGCCTGGTAAATATGCTTACGACAACTTTTTATGGTTCCACAGATTCCTATTTAGATTACTAAGGTTTAGAAAGACCCTTAGTAATGTAGGTAATGTTGGACATGTGGTAGGATGGTTGCAAAGTTTGAGGGCTTTTCACTGGTTGATGGTCATGAATCTGCATATTGCTAAAGACAAGATATGTACAAATATTATCAAAGTGGTCCTTGTGAGATTGACAGATGAGAACAACTCAGCATTACTGAGTGTGTGTATCCCAATGTCTTGATTTCTACAAGCTAGGTCCCATGAACAAACGAGTTTTACCCTGTTTGTGTATCACTATACGTCTTAGTTTCTACAATTTGGGTCACATCCAGTTCTTTCTCCCCATTTCACTTATTCCGATCCCTCCTTAATTGGTGGTAGGTAAAATTGGCAGCTTGTTTGTTGGGCTGGCTAAAAGCCTTTTTAAATGTCACCTTTTTGGGGGTGTTCGTCCCTTTGTTGGCTTTGGCCAACTGAGTTGGAAGGCTCCAGTGCTGGGTCACATTTCCAAACTGGGCCCGAACTAGGAAAGTGGGAAAGAAAATTAAAAGTGTGTAATACTATCAAGAAATCTACATAGATTGTGCTCTTGACTATTTTTCAAACATTTTGTGTGTTATTTTTTATCATACTTTTTGTTCCCGCAAACTGCTTTGTCACCAGTTTGGAAATGTGGTCCAAAACGATTTGGTGTCTACTCAAAGGTAAGAACAGGTGATGCCTGGCTCTATTTAACATTTTGATTGTTATTTTTCTTTTCTCAGCATGACAAGATGGCACTGAAGACTGCGGATCCTTAAGAAGTAGATGATGTTTTCTCGGAGAGCTGCTGTGTTCTTGATAACTGTGGCGATAGGTAAGAGAAGACTCCTTGATTGTTACTTTAAAATTAAAGACATAGTGATTATAAAGATGTATGTTTATTATAGGTTGTTTGTGATGTACCCTTGTACTATTTGCAGGCCAAAATTGAAATGCCATTGAAAAAGATAAAAAAGAATTATTTTAGCTTGTCAAAAATCCATGGTTCAGTCCTATGACTCCTATATATCATTATCTTGCATCCAAAGTGCAGTAGAGACTATACTATAGATATCTCCATATGTATAGACTGTTTTCTATGGAGAACTAACAGAACTACCTCTACAACATATTACAATCATGAAATGTTGTGAGACAGACATTCAGAGGCTTATTGTAGTGAAAATGCTGTCCACTGTGTAGAACCTCCCTCTGCACCTGTATACATTATCCATCAACAGGAGTTAGCAAACTTCATTTTGTTGCATGTTTCGTTGCATGTTAGTGTTGATAGCCTGTCTTTCAGCTAACCATAACAAAGCAGTAGAATTGAAGTTAAAAGTTGTTTTTCTCATTCCATTAGTGATTAAATGTGAATGGAGCAGGTACTTTGTTCAACAACCTGTCACTGTTGTGTAAAGTGGCTGATTGTGTTCTTTACGGTTGATTTCCTGTATAAAATGAAGTTTTAATGGAGCTTCTGATTGGCCTTGATCCGCCCCCTATAGCTTGTTTAGTGATTGGCTGCCCATGAAAGTGCTGTGTGGTTGTTTTCTCAGTGGGAGGGGTGTTTACTTGGCGTAACTCTGATTCCAAAGTATTAGGGCTTCAAGAAACTGATGACAGGGCATATGAGGTTATTGGAAGTGGAAAACTTGATTAGATGCACCTTTGTTAATTAAATCCAGGTGGCTTCGAGATGACGTTCGTTTACTGGTCAATTACTACTTTCACAACAGCGTGTTGTGCATGGGTATTTTGAATTCCAAATGAAATAAGTTCAAGAAGCTGATGACAGGGCATATGAGGTTATTGGAAGTGGAAAACTTGATTAGATGCACCTTTGTGAATTAAATCCAGGTGGCTTTGATATGACATTAGTTTACTGGTCAATTACTACTTAAACAACAGAGTGTTGTGCAGGGGTATTTTGGATTCCAAATGAAATAAGTTCAAGAAACTGATGACAGGGCATATGAGGTTATTGGAAGTGGAAAACTTGATTATATGCACCTTTGTGAATTAAATCCAGGTGGCTTTGAGATGACATTCGTTGACTGGTCAATAACAATGTACTACTTTCACAACAGCGTGTTGTGCAGGGTTATTTTGGATTCCAAATGAAATAGGTTCAAGAAACTGATGACAGGGCACGATTGCCTACATGGAAAACTTGATCAGTCACAGCCAGGGCTGTCTCCAGGACCTGTCCCTCCTTTTCTCCAAGCAGGGTTTTGGTCAGGTGGGGTAGTAGCTGGGGTTTTTTTTACGTTGGCCTCCCGTAACGTAAAAAAACCCGGCCACTATTACCCCACCCGACCAAAACCTCTGCTTGGAGAATATGTCCCTCCCTCCCAGGGCCAAAATGTATTTGTTGAAACAGACAAAAATTTTACCCTGTCCGTCCAAAAAATCTGGATTATACAACATGACATGATTCACTGAAATTGATGAAAATGCAAGTTCAAAATGACAAATTTAACAAGGAAAATCAACAACCTGGGCTCCCAAACAATTAGGGGCTGAAAAAATTAAAGCTGGAGACAGCCCTGTTTTTTTTTTTTTTAGAATCATATCCAGGTGGTTGCAACTTTCATAACAATGTGTTTTGCATAAAGGCAAACTAATAGTTCTGTAAATGTTGAAATTTCGCATTTTTAAAACCACCACAAATATGCTTGTTCTGTCCTCCACCCGCCTATAACCCTCTTGTTTCAACCACCGCAAAAATGCTTATTCTGTCTTCTGCCTGCCTATCATCTTGTTTAAACCACAAACTTATCGACCATCACAAACACTCCATTTTCTCCCTACCACGAACTTAAATGCATTACAGTATGTCGTTCATCCAGATATTGCAGTAATAGTACACTGTACACCAAAGAAGATTGGCTTGTACCCTAGATCTCCAACTGAGGTCACTTTGCAGGCTTCCAGCAGTGGCATTTGGCACATAGATTCCTGTGAAACTCAAAACAGCTGCAATGAATGACTCTTTCTATCATTTCACTTTTTACAAAAAAAACTTTCTCTGTTCAGATGTGAGTCAGTGGGCAAAGTGTGGACTGTAGAGAGGGCCCAAACATGTGACATAGTTTTGAGGCGGTTTTCGTTTGGATAAAGTTTAAGTGAGTAATTTTTCTAGTCAAGTGCAAGAGATCTTGAGGGCCTGTTTTGATGATTAACCCATTTCCATCAGAGTTTGCTATTATGATCAAAGTGAGCCCATATGGACACATATAGTTGATATATTTTGACTGAATTGGGTCAAGATATGAGCCTTGTCTGTCCAGTTTGTTGTTTGTTCTTGTTTGACCACGGTTTACAAACTCATTATTATATTTTGTCTGACATCGCTTGCATACTGTAAATGCATTTAAGTTCGCATGGTTTTTATTCCACGCTAAGGAGAAAACTGAGTGTTTGCAGTGGTTTTAATTTCGCGGCAGCGCTATAGTCACATACTACTACAGCATTGGACAAAAATGTTTGCGGTGGTTTTAAGTTCGCGGTGAAACGGTCGCCGTGAAAACTGCGAACATAAAACCACCGCGAACATTTCTGCATTTAAAGTATTACAGTCAAACTTGTACAAATGACCGTCTGGACCACCTGGTGACCACTTTTTGTTGGTCCATAATTCGTCTCATTGACACACACATTTCAAGAATCCTGTCTTCTGGGACCACCTGTCCACATAGACCAGATTTCATTGATCCCCTCAGCAGTTTTCTTGGGCAGGTTTGACTGTAGCCCTTTATGAAAAGGTTGTCTGCTTCAAGTTCAACTTGCTTTGAGATAGAATTTAGCAAAAAGACTGTCTTGATTACTTAGCCTCCATTGCAGACTCCTTCTGGCTGTTTTCTTTTTCAAGTTACAGTTTTACTATTGTATTTTTTTTCTTATTGCTGGCCGGGAACAAGAAAAAAACCGTAATAGTAAAACTGTAACTTGAAAAAGAAAACAGCCGGAAGGAGTCTGCAACGGAGGCTATGATTGCTTACAAGCCCTCAAACATTGTTGTAATGTTAAGTAGAGCCAAGTACATTACCATTCATATTTTATACTAATTAATGCCTTGATAACCTAAACTTGTGTGTGTCTCGTTCATGCCTATGTTAGACTTGAGAAGTGTCCTGCTACTACAACTGTACAAACTTGGCTTTTACCCCAGATTTCAGGTGAAGAAAGGCATGCGCCTGGAACATTTCTGTCGGCAAGCTCAAAATGGAAAGACAGAGAAATAAACTGTGAATTGACTGCGGTATGATTTATGTTTCAGGGGCACACGACCTGTGGGGTGCCTGGGCCGCTGTACAGTCTCCCCTGTTTGCGCTGGGCAGAGGTCACAGCCGCTTGTCCTTGAACCCTGGGTCATGGCAGAAGGATAAGGACCAATCAAGAAGCAGGAACGGAGATGGAGATCAGCCAATCGGTGATCCTCTAACAGATGGAGAACCTGTCAACATCAACCCTGGAGGGGGGTTGCAGACCCAGGGTCCTCAGCTACCTTCCAGTTCCAGAGGACGATGGCCGCCCTCAAGCTCCCATCAGGAGGATGGGGACCTGGACAACCACAACAACCCAGGGGAGGGGGGAGAAGGGACCGAACCTGGTCACGTGACACGTCCCAGGACCGTGCCAGTACCCACAGAGGAGTCTGGGAGGGAGCCAACTGTCCGCCCTCCCACTGAGCCTACAGAGGGACATGGGGAGCGGACACTTCCTCCTAGAGAACCATCCCCGCCTCCTCCTACAGAACATGTGGAAACTGAGAGACCTTTAATCCCCGACGTTACTGAAAGGCCCATCCTTGCACCAAGCACTGAGCTTCCAAGGACACGACACCCCAATATTGGGGCTGAAACCGAAGAACCTCCTTTGATAAGATCCACAGAACCTGAGCCGACAGAGAGTGAGCATGTGAGGACGACAACTCACTTCCAACAGTTGGAGACAACTGCCACAGCAAGATCTACCACTAATCGACAAACGAGCAGGGTGCCAACAGAGGAACCTCCCACAACAGCTTATAAACAGACTGACTCAAGTGACAGGACGCCCACAGTGAGACCTGTTACAGAGCCAAGTTATCAAACTCCAACAGTGCAGGTGGCACCAAGCTCATCTAGGACTACTGCTTGGGTGCCAACACTGCCTCATGTTTCACTTGTGTCCACTGTGAAGCCAGAAAAGCCAACAGTGAAGATAACTTCAAGACCACCCTTGCCAAGCGACACCACTGCTTCCAGCACTACAAAATTGGCATCCACTGTAGAAGCTGAACGAAGCACTCCTCCGAATACAACACCAATGTCAAGCACTATTTTAGAGACTACTGTTGCTCGTATCACAACAGAAAGTTCAACCACTAGCCAAACCAAAACTATACCCCCTCCCACAATAAAACCTTCTTCCATGCCACCTTCAACAGTTGAAACCTCAACAATACATCCCACTACAACAATACGCCCCACTACAACAACCAGGCCCCAAACCACAACTATGACACCAAGCACCACAGTAAGCACCTCAGCTGTAACGTCTAGACACCCTACCTCTAGAGTCATCACACAGATCCCAGATCCTGATTCCTACATCATGGTTGAGATGAAAATGTCATGGCCGCAGTTCTGCAAAGCTCAAAAGGAGTTTAAAAACGCTGTGATTTCTGTCTTAAGAGGGAAGACAGTAAACGATGTGACATACACAGACGTTGTGTTGATCAACATCACGAGAATATGTCTGCCCATGCGCTCCAGGAAAACAAGGGAAAGCTCTATTACTGTTTCTTTCTACATGACTGGGAAGGATGGGACAGATCCCAAAATGACTGAAGACATCTATTCGCTGTTGAGCAAAGATCGTGATGTCTTAGGAGGGATTTTCATTGGGAAGGTAAGACAAGTACTGTAATAGAGCTGTGTACCTAAAACCTGTACCTGTACCTGTAAAATTGTTTAGGTACAGGACCTGAACATCTACTGTACCTGTACACGTACCTGAACAAACTAAAACACTAGTGGACACCATTTTTTAGACTAAAGGTAGGTAAATCGCTTGACAGAGATGACAATTTTGATAACCTCACGGTTGAAAATGAAGAAAACTTGCAAATAGACTTCTTTCCAGATTCAAAGACATAAATCCTCATACAAAGATGACAATTTACCACTAAAAAAGACAGTTGGCTAACTTGGCTCCATGTTTAAATTACAGATAATTGACCAAACTTATTCAGGTACATGTACAGGTCCGTCCAACCACTGTACCGTAGCTGTACCTAAATTTTTGTTTAGGTACACAGCCATACAAGTACATACAGAGAAATAGATGACTGATGACAGTATTTTTCTCATGCACCAAATGTGTTTCTGCATGTCTTTATGTCTTACACTTGGCTATCAGTAATGGGTACCACTAGGATGCAGACTATAACAAAGATCAACCTTATGATAGCACTATTGCATGTGTATACCTGACTTGAATATCAATTCTAGCTACTTGCGGGTAGACAGTTGTTAAGGGGCTCCCCTGTGGACAATACCGAAGCTACCGACACATTTGATACTTAGGCAGTGTTATGGCAGCTTTTTCGTTCTATTTTCTAGAAAAAGTCAGACTTTTTGTAAAAAAGAAGAAGAAGAGAGCCTCCAAAAAAGAAGTCAAATACAGCTTGTCTAGATATAGCCAAGTATTCAAATAGTCTATAATTTTTTGGTTACAACAATGTCAGTCACAGTTCACTGTCACATGTTACACAGGGCTCGAAATTCATTTTTGGAAATAGGTGCACTGGTGCACCCAACCAAAAAAATTAGGTGCACAGAAAGAATTTTGGGTGCACCACAATGACCACATAGAATAAAGTAGAACGTCAGCAAAACATAATTACAATGTTTAATGCTTATAAGAACTTCAATCTGTAATTCTATTTCAAACAAGTGATACATCAAATAAAGTACAACAAAAGGTTATATTCCCTTTTCTGGTAGAATATTCTATATACTTTAGTGTACAATAGTACACTTATCCTATAGCCTACAAAAATATCTAGGTGGACTGGTGCACCCACAGTCAAAAATAAGGTGCACAGCTCCAATTTTGGGTGCACACAGGTGCACATGCACCCACTATTTCGAGCCCTGCATGTATGTTTTTGCTATATTTCTACAATTTACCTGCAATTAGCCTTTGGGCACGAACTTGCAGTAAACTTTCTATCTTTGTTGTAAAATATTTACTGGCATACTTTCTTGTCCATAATCAAGTTGTGTAAATTCCATGTTTATTATTTCTTTGATCATATATTTTATATTTCCTCACCAGATCCAGAAGGTGTACCTGGGCCCCCCTGAGGTAGATGTAGCAGGCAGGGAGGGGACACGGGGCTCCATGTCTATAGGTGTGACAGCTGCCGTCACCATCGCTGTCATCTTCTGCATCAGCCTTGTCCTCTTCATAGCCATACAGGTGAAGATCTTTGCTGTAATGTTGAAAAGTTTGCAGTGGTTTAATGTTTGCGGTTTTCACAGTGATCTCTTCACCTCAAACTTAAAACCACTGCAAGATTCTTGTTTTGTCTTCTACCCGTCTACTACCTTGTTTTTGGACTTGAAATCACCTCGAAAGCTCCATATTCTCCCACGAAATTAAATTACTGCGAACTTCAATGCTTTTACATTATTTCATTGATGAAGGTTTGACATCCAAGCACAACATTGCATCATACAGAATAAATCAAGTAACTGGATTCATTCTAAAGGTCTACACTTATTTCATTGATAAAGCAGGGCTGTCTTGAGGAACCGTCCCTCCGTCATTGGACGGTAATTTGCATCTTGAGACGGACAATACTCGTCCTTCAAAAAAGCCTGAACTTCATGATATGACATGGATGGAAAGGTATTTTTGCAAGCTTAAAATGACAGATTTAACAACAAAATTCAACAACATCGGCTCCCAAACAATGAGTTGGATGGAAAAAACATTTTAAGCTGGAGACAGCCCTGCATCCAAGTACAATGTTGCGTCAAAATAGATGAAGCAACTGGATACATTCTAAAAATTAAAAAGTCCGACATTTCAGATAGCCCTTCACCAGGCCCTCTTACGGGCGTATGGATCGTAGAATTCTGCAGAAAAAGGAATTAGTAGCCAGTAGAGTCAGTCCGCGGTGAAGATCACATTTCGCTCATGTAGCGGCGCCTGCAAATGAAACCCTGGCAAATATACTCCCTATAGCCGGCGTAGTTACATGTAGTCTGGGAGAGACTACATTTCAGATAGCATCCACTATCTGTGACTGAGAATGAGGCTTATCATAGACCTGTATATGAAGTATCTGGATTGATATATAAATGAGTAACTAAAGAAATTCAAGTAGCTATCTTTAAACCTGTTGGACCATAGGGGCTGCTATTGTGTCTGGGGGGGTGGCAGGTCATTGCCCGATGTACCAGAGTGTTCAACTTCACTTAATGTTCCACTTGCACTTTTGGGAGCAATTTGGGAAGAGAGAAACTCATTCTTGGCAAGAAGATCCTAAAATCGTGGAAAAGTAGTTCACAATTTCCTGTTTACTGTCCTTCCCCATATCACAACATCTGGCATCAGTTAATGACTCATTTTAGGGGATCTTTCAGCGACGTCCTGGGTAGTTGGCTTCTATTCAATACTACTGACCTATAAGAATAGCCTGGGTGCCATCATAGGGAGGTTAAAAACTATAACTAGGATGGCACCCAGGCTATTGTAAAAGTGCCTTTTTGTTAGATCCCAAACCATGCATGTATGTGGAGATATGATACTTATTTGTAAAGAAGGAAAACTCTACGCAATACGCATATCGTATTGTGTAGCGTTGTCATTGTTAATATGTATGTGATTGACGTCTAATCTCATTAAGATATATTTGTTTATGGTAAACAAATAGGGCATTTCTACACTACAAAGAGGATGTAGTTTACAGTAACCATACCTAAAAATTCTCTTTTTTTTTCTTTTTCCTTCTTTAGGTCATCAGAAAACAGCAGAACATAGCCTTCAAGAGACAGTACTATGGCAACAAGTCGACACAGGGCCTGGACACTACAGATTCCTTCCCTCTAGAGTACTGCTCTCCTGAAAAGTCCAGTACGCTGTCTTCAGAACCATCCAAGTCAGAACTGGCTTTTGTGAACGAGGCTTTGGAGAGGGTGAGTAAGGGGAAAGGAGTCTAGATGTTTGGTAGCCTAGGTGCCATCCTAGTGTAACAGTGGGGATCAACCTCCACTAACTGACCAGTCTAACAGGTCCGGACCTTTTAGCCTAGTGGTTAGCGTGTTGAATTCCCAAGCCGTGCGGATTGGGATGGGCTTGAGTTCGAATCCCGGGAGCGTCGTACTCGCCCCTTTGGGTTTTTACACTAGTTAGTTTACCGGGGCTCCTATATTCCCATACCCAGGGCTCGAAATTCCATTTTGGGTATAGGTGCACTGGTGCACCGAACCAAAAAAATTAAGTGCACAGAAAGAATTTTGGGTGCACAACGTGCAATAAAGTTGAATGTCTGCAAAACATAAAGTACATATTCAAAGTTTAACGCTTCTGCCTCTCTTAAGAACTTTAATCTGTAATTCTCTAGCTAACTTCAAAATTTCAAACAAGTAATACATGAAATAAAGTACAACAAAAGGTAATATTGCTTTTTCTGATAGTTAGATTGCAAACATATTCTGTATAGTAGTGTACAATACATGTAGCTTTACCCTACAGCGTACAAAAATATCTTGCACCAACAGTCAAAAATTAGGTCCACAGCTCCAATTTTTGGTGCACATGCACCCAGTATTTCGAGCCCTGCATACTTTATGGTAAGTGGGTTGTATGGGTGCCCGGTAAATGCTACACAAGAATTACTGTTCTTACAACTTTTTTTATTGTCGGATGACAAAGTTCTCTGTACATTGTCTTTGGAGTGATGACTGTGTTCCTGTGTTTCTTGTTTTTGCTGTCAGCTGTGTGTATTCTTTTACTCCTTGTTCCTGGATGAATTGATGTTCTGTCTCTGTTCTCATTTTTTCCTCAGTCAGTTTGATTCTCAAGTGTCAACTATGGATAAGTACATAGTTGACACTTTAGACTTTTAGCTGTGTCAGTAACAGCTGCTGTTACAGATGTTAAACTCGGTGAACAGCAGTGCTGTGTTGACTGTGGCTCAGGTTGAGACAGCTGCAAGTGTGACAGCACAGGTCTGTGGTACCAGCACGTAGCACTGCAGATGTCATTGGAATTAACCTTCTCCCTGCTGCCTAACTCTAACAAGAGAACCGTTACCCCATAGAGTACAAAAATGTTGTTTGTTTATTGTTTATTGTTTATTGTTTCTTCGCATATGTACAATATAAAACAAAGATAAATAGAGCAAAGAATACATGCAGGAGAGGCCAGAAGCCTATACGGCTTTTCAGGGGCCTCCCCTAAACTACACAAATGGGATTTTTACAAAATTATATATCATCGAAACTAAGAAAAACTAACGAAAGAAGAAATTGGAATTGTAACATAAATCCTAATGAAACAAATGAAAAGAAGAGGAACTACAAAGTGAATTTTGAGTTGTAAACATAATAAGTATTATAATGAATAACAATTTATAAAGAAATAGGTCAAAATTATACAAAAATAACAATCATATGAATTATCTAGGTAAATTAGGTGCACAGCTCCAATTTTGGGTGCGCACAGGTGCACATGCACCCACTATTTCGAGCCCTGATACTGCCATGTTCCATGCATGTGTCATTCCTGTGTCTATCTCCTTGATACTACAACTGAAGATTGTCTGAATACAGTTTGATTGAATGCTACAGACTCCCCCCACCCACATTGTTTCAGGACATTGCCAGGCTTACTATTACAGTCAAAACTTCCCAAGACGACCACTCGGGGACCACTAAAATCTGGATTCCTAATGCTTATGTCAATGCGATGAAACTATCTAAGGGGTCACCAAAAAGTGGTCACATTGGCCAGGTTTCCTTATGTAAGGGTGGTCACTTGTACAGGTTTGTCTGTATTTATGTCTGACTTGTCATATACCCAGCTGTGCTACCAAACAATACATAACGCATTAAACAGCTGGAGATAGCCTATCAGTAGGCAAATAGAGGAGGGGGACCATTTTAGAGGAGACTTTAGACCCCCAGGTTTCTTGTCGGCCTTGTGCTTTTCTGCCAACACTGGAAGCCATTTTGTGCACACATTTGTGTCATGTTTGTTTTATGATAAAACTTTTCCCATTGTTCCCACTAAGTTACCTGACCTGAAGAAGAATTCAAAAGGTTATGTTTGGAGAATATTGATTAGTTATGTTTTTGTTAACAAGTTGGTGTACATTATTCATAATACTTTTCAAGTATCATGTACACATTGTCAGTTTAGTCCTTTCCAAGCATTCATTGGTTGTCCATTGCTCTTGATGATGGCCAAGCATTACATTTACAGTAAAGCCCCTGTCACAAATAAGAAATTCAGCTCGGCCGACGTGTTGGCGAGCTTCAAATGTGCATTTTCGGCCGAAGTACGGCCAACGTCCTGTCGATTACGCGGGCTTCGGGCGATTTTTAGAAATAAAAGTTGATCCAAATATTGGCCTTTTACCAGGTTAGTCGATACTGACTTCGTCCATGTCCAAGAGATGGTACCATCTCATGGGGGGTTTTTAGTGTTCGACAGATGTACCCGAGATTTTCATTGGAAAAGATGGTCGACGCTCGGGCGATTTCGAAATTTGTCGAGCTTCGGGCGATCTACAAATTCGGCCGATGCTCACATGAATTGTGACGCCGGCTTAAGGACATTTGTCTGCAAGTCCCAAAAACTTCAGTTTCCAACAGTTCCATGTAGATATGCCTAGAATATGTATAGGTGGTAAGTATCAGGTCAGGTACCAACAAGATATTGTAGAAGGGCTGTTGTCACTTATTAATAATAATTATGACATTCTGGCGTGAAAAGTAAAAAAGATAGACTTAGTATAATGATAATTCCACAACCAGTCGTTTGTTCCAACATGCTATCAACAGTTATAATGGACTCTTTGAAAGTGAGTGTACATTTAAACATCGGAAAGACTAAAGGTCCCCAAGAATATATTAACAGAGTTGAAAGTCCAGTTTTTGGTTGCACACCAAACCGGTCTCTTTCCAGTCCCTCTTGTATTGGAGTCCACTTCCTTTCTTGTAATCCTTTAAGGATGGTATGTCTTTGAGTCATAGAATGCCGCTTTTGGTTGTTTTGCTTGGCTAAACACAGTTCTGTTTTATGTAAATGACCTGCACATGTTCATATACTATTTCAAATAGTTGGCAGCTTTGATAGGTAGAATTAAGCGGGCTAGGTTTCGGCTCAGTTGTACATGTAGCAATGTTATGGGATGATGTAACATGATGCATTCAGCAATTCATGCATGGTGTTATGAAAAGTGCCTGTCATGCAATGGAAAGTAGATATACGTAGCAGACTGGCATCTTTCGATCGCCTAGTTAAAACTCTCAGACAAAACGACTCATAAGGTATTAGATTACCGGGCAGTCTGCACTGGACAGGTATAAGGTATAGGTATAAAGTGCAAACTTTGTGTACTATGCTCATTTGAGCCTGAACTAATGAGGAAGTTAAATCGGCAACTGCAGTGCGAAAGATGTCGGTTAGCAAGATAATCGATCCTCTTTCCATCTATCTACTGTCATACAGAGGAAAGTTACTGATCTGGCGCTTTCTCAGCTCACAGTCTCCCCTGTATTTATGGAAATATGTCAAACTTAACCAACTAACCGGCTTGTTATTTTTTTCAAAGGATGGACCTTGTAACCTCCTCAGCTTGAGCGGCATCGTGAAGTTCTACTCCAACATCAGAACCATTGTGGAAGAATTTGAGGTAAGAATGATGTATGTTTTGCATAGGGGATACAGTAGATATAGTGATCTAATGCAAAGATTCCGGTGAAATATAGATGTGGAACCCTTTAGCTGTATCTATACAGCTAGTATAACCACCCTTCAGCTTAACATACCAGCTTTGCAGGCCCACTGCACGGCAGCAGCTGGTTATATTACACTGAACAACCTATCACACTTAAGCCTTTGCACATTTAGCTGCTAGCTGCAGACTTAAACCGAATTAAACCTTGTACAGTTGTCATCTAGAATGATCTCAGAGACATTAAAGTAGAGTTGTATACAAGTGACCACCGCTGTATCTGAAATGATGGACTCTTTCTACTCCTCTATTTCACAGTCACTCCCAATGCCAATGCCGAAGGCCTCTGACATCCCTCCTGGTACTGAGGACAAGAACAGATACATGAATGTACTCCCAGGTAGGTGTACTGACCGACTCTTTCTTATGTATTCAGCAATTTGTACAAGATAGGTCTTTGGCAAGAACTGTTAGCTGTGTCTAGTTGTAGGGCACGGTATTGGATGACAGAGTCCATCCCTCTCCTTCCACCGCCTTTAAAGGCTTAACGAAAGATGATCAATTGTCTAAAATACACGTAAATACAGAAACTATACATATATTGAAACGTGTTGATATAGTTTTTAATCGTCATGGTTGAGAAATAAAGTTTATACGGGTTTTCAAAAAGTCCCATTTTCGACACCCGCCGAACAACCTACGGCCAGAACGGGTGAGCTGCCCGGCGCGCTATGACGTCATCTACAGAGAAGCTCCGCGCGGCGAGCGGCGTGGTGCACTGCAGAAAATGGCGGACACAACCGATCGGTTTTCCGTCTCCTCCTCGAGTGTAGAGACCTAATTCCAAGTTGTCCAGCGTAAGGAGCCAGTGGAGGGACCGAGGAAGGAATTACATCGTTCAGATCTGAACCATAACTGGACGATGGTGGCGACGAAGGTCGTGGGAGGGAGCGTGATGGCGGTAGGGCGGAGGGCATATATACCGACGGAATCGATGGATGTGCACGAAGAAAAATTATAATTTTAGGCTTCAGAATGTTGAGTGGCTAGTTTACGGCAAGATTGTTTGGATAGTGGTGAACAATATCGGCAGTTTAGTGTACTTGGCTGGAGTTAGCATACTTTTTGGCTTGGGGAAATTGGAGAGTTCGTCAGTAGACGTCATAGGGTCAGAGACTTGATACAAATTATTCTGAATTATTTCCACCAAGTTTTCGTTTACTCCTGGACTTGCGGTAGCGGCATACGTTATCAAAATGATACGCTTTTCGTGGCATTTTCCATGCTTTTGATAGTTACGCAATTTTCCTGGATATGACGTAGGAAACAATCGCCGGACAAAAAAAAAACGGAGCCTAAACCTACGTTCCTGCCGCAACATCCGAAAAAAGAAACGTGCAACAAAACAAACTTGAGAAAAATTTTCTAGATTGAAAAAAAAAAATCTAGTTGATCATTGTCGCTCAGACATCGTCACACGTGAAAAAGTCCTCATCTTGCTTCATAAAATTTACATTTTGCTTTTGAACCACCTGTCAGTAAGTGGTTTACCCCCCTCCCACCCAAGGGGTTGTTTGGGTGCTTCAAATTTAATGGACAAATTTGTTACTACTATATTTGTTATCTTTACCTCATTACCATCACGGTGCATCGGATTAGATCGGATTGTTCACGTATTATTGTTTTGTAAATTAATTTTATAAACCCTCTGAATAAATTGCATGATTTAGCTAAAGTTCCTGTGCTTATTAACTTGACTCTACTATTTTAATGATAAAAGGTACATAGTTACATACATCAAGGACATCATAATGTCCTTGCATACATACGTTTCCTGTATATGGTGTTTCATTAGGCAACTGCAACATTATTCCAACCGCTGCTGAGTTTATATGTTTGTTTGTTAGTTCATATTGCATACCCGGTAAACCGCCTCAAGGCATAACACACCAGATTTGTACTGAAGAGTACAAGCTGCATATCCACTCAGACAGATTTATATGATCCACTCATACCAGGAAAGACCCCTGCTCTTTTAGATAAGTGTGCTGGTTTCTCCTACCCATCAAGGTGTGGCATTCCTCAAACACAGGACCTCCATTTAATCCCTAACCGAAGATGGGTACTGTCATTTTTACCTGAGTGAAGTGAGGAAAGTTGTGTAAAGTGCCTTTTCCAAGGCATAACGTCAACGGGACACATCAGGGGACCCCAAATTTGAACCCAGGACCTCTGGTTATAAAGCTGAATATGATCACTACTGAGTGGTAATACCAGTAATGCCATGAATGTAATGGCTGTCAAACTATTCTTGAAAGAAACAAACTCATATAATTATAATTCTTGCTCTATTAATTAATAAAGTTATTATACAAATGTTGATACAAAATGTGTGTAGATTACTTAACAGATAATACAGGTAAGTACAGATTCTATGTAGGGCATGATAATGATGCCCCTGTTCAATAACAAAACAATTATCGAAATCTACCATCCAGCAGACAGACATGTACATGTAATCTTTTTTTTAAATTTCAAGCAGTTCAGTGCTAACATTGGTAGATAGTCAATATACACAAGGTCTAACAGCTACAAGTTACACAACAAATAATTTAACTGCATGCTTGTTTGTTTGTTTTTTCTGTTTTATTTAGCCATTGTGGCCCAACTCAGTGCACTACACTGCTTTGCAGTGGGGCCCTGGATATGCTCTATTACAATAGGAAGTTTTTATAACATAACTGTCTTCAAATGTTTTCAATTGGAATTTTGTTTTGAAAAACACGAAAAATACTCAAAAGTGTGCAGTGAGTCTGTTTCATTTAGGACATACAGGTATATTGCCTATCCCAACAAGAAGAGGTTTGAGTGGTCCTTCCTGTCTGTGCAATGATCAGGATCAGGGAGACCTTCCCTTCTGTACACTGTAGAAATGATCCTAGCTCTCATAAAACATTTTTTTTCTAGAAAAATTTAATAAGAGATGCAGTGTGGAGCTTTTGAATATTTGAACTAAAAATGGGTCATCCTGAGGCTTTTTGAAGTTGCATGCAAAAGGGTGCTAACTTCTGTACATTGCCAAAAATGTTGTGTTTGAGTGGTGAACTGCTCCTGTTCCAAGGAAGTACACGGGTCCTCCCGATCTGTTGCTTGATGGCTCATACTCTGTGTCCAAAGACAAATCAGACCAAGGTTCTGAATGGCAACATTTCTTGTTGGTGGTGCAAGCACACCTGAACACCACTGGATGTCCTATCTGGCAGCATCTCCTGAATACATACACAAAAACAAATACATGTAGATTCAAATTTTAGATGAATGCAAATAGTCCTGCACTCCTGCATACCTAATCTGAACTGGACTAGGCCTAACGTGAAACTAATAAATGTCTGGAAACAAGTCTGGACATGGAAAAAAAAATCTTGCTTATAGTTATATTCTCCTTTTTGTTCTAAACTGTCTTAAACCACCATAAGTCTGAACCTCTGAATCTGAACACAGGTTTAGGTATGCAGCACTAAATACAAATGAGTTGTATAAATCTACTATTTTGACCTTTAATATTAATCTTTTCTCTTGGACTTCATTTGTAGGACACTGAAACATTACCAATCACAACAGTGTATCAAGCAGGCTCCACAATTATTTTCAAAAATTGTAAGGGAGATCAAGGAGGTTTTATATAACATTGACGGAGAGATTGACAAAATATTGGCACCAGCTTATAGAATTGTGTTGTCCTACCCTGCCATGCTTAGGCAAAAATGTTCTGTTCCTGTTACCTGACCAATCCTAGACAAACCTGCTGACTCTAGGCTTTTTTTAGTCGACTACTAACAAGGTAGGTAAAAAGATTTTGATCGAACATCTGAGTGATGAAATTTACAACAGGCCAACAATTCTTACATATTTTCTTGCAGTATTTCTTGCTGTATTTCAAACCCTGTTATCAGTTGAAGTAGGAATGTGTTGTAAACATTGTATTTTTTTTGTGTTCAGTTTATTAACATACTTGTGCTTGAACATTTTTTCTTAGGCCTTACAAATTACAAATCAGCATCATGTTGAGCCGCTGGAAAACTAACAAACTTGTGCTTTTTGGACAAAAACTTACAGCATCATTGTCCGGGGGAAGCTGCTCTGGTTCCTCTTGACTGATTGCCATGCATTCAGCGATTATCTGAAATATACATAAAGGCCTTTAGAAAAATATTGCACAATAGTTATATGCATCACAAAAATACATTACAGGTAAAACCAACAGTATGAGCTAACTGATTGTACCCCTTGGTTACTGGTATGAGTGATTAATTCCCTTTGGCAAGTTTAGTGTGTAACTCTTAATATATCAACCAAGGGCATTATATAGTACAATGTCCTTGTATCAACTTATGTCATGGATATCCACATGCAAATGCGTTTTTATTATCATAATTTGTGTAAAAGAAAACATACCACGGCACAAAATTGTTCACAACTATGCACCTCACCCACTACTCATCACAGTTCAAGTTTTAGTCAGTAGATCTAGAACTTTGAAGTTGTGCGGCTGGGTGAAAACTACCTCCTAGCAGACGCACACAAATCCCTAATCCGATAAAAACGACTGCCCAAACGATAGTTCATGGCTCCAAGGGACCTTTCCTGGGTAGGGTTTACCCTCCTTAACCACTAACAAAACATTGTGTTGAGATCAGTGTGCGTGTTCAGTCTTAGGAAGAGCTAGATGTCAGTGTAAACAAACCGCCCCCCTCCCCCACTACCCAGTGTCTATGGGGAAAATAGGCACCGCAGCGGGTGAATAACAACCGGCTTTGGCGTTTCATTGGGTACTCTGACATACAAAGTACGCTATTGTTGTTGTACGCGTTTCTAGTCTCCCGAAACTATTTGAAATTTGACAAATATTATTGCCACGGTGCATGCCGCGGCGTGTGCATAAATTTAACGTTACCTATAGTATTTTACCTACCTCCAATCTTGCCCTCTTTTAATTTTTCTACCGCCCACGACTCACGGCGTCTCTGACTTTGTCCCGGTCTGCCCGCGAGGAAAGATGACTGGAACTGCCGTAGGTAACAGACGCATTTTCCGACTGCCAAGTGCCAGGCCCAAGTCGCTCCTTCAGAGTCTGGACGCCATCAAAACACTTCGGCTTCAAATATCATGTGCCGAGCACAGAAGCGATCGCTCGGCCGTTGAAAAACCGTCTCTCGTGCGGCAAACTTGCCTGACCTACTGTTTCAGCATCCTTAGAGGACGTATGGAGACTTACACCGTCATTGACAACACACTTTGACGACATGTCGACAGAAAGATACGGAAAACAGCTGACAACATGTGAAACACCCGCCATTGCTTGAGGTTCCGGCGCATTCTCTGTAGGTGACGTCACTTCCGGGTTCAGGCCGGTGAGCAAAAGTGATTGGCCGTTCAGTGGCGCGACGTTCAAAATGTGCAGATATCAAGAGAACGGACTTTATTCGGCGTAAATGTGTATATTAAATCAAAAGTAGTATCAATAGCGGATATAATCTGAAATTTAGCCATTTTTATTTCGCTAATTCTTTAACCTCCCCAACCAAAGTCAGGTACCCATTTTTACACCTGGATGGAGTGAGAAAAGTTGTGTTAAACGTCTAGTTGTAGGGCACGGTATTGGACGGCAGAGTCCATCCCTCTCCTTCCACCGCCTTTAACCTCCCCAACCAAAGTCAGGTACCCATTTTTACACCTGGATGGAGTGAGAAAAGTTGTGTTAAGTGCTTTTTCTAAGGACGCAATGTCTAGTCTTGTCTTTCATTTTTGAGGCTACCAACTTCAACTTGCTGAAGACTTTTGTAGCCTATATACCGACTGTAAGGTTTTGGACCATTGCACGCCGGGGCATGCCCCTACTCTTTTTCGAAAGGTATGGTGGGTTCTTTAACGTGAGTGCGTGGGGTGTGGCTCTCCCCAAACACGGGACCTCCATTTAACGTCCTATCCGAGGGACGTCCCTAACCTAGGCTAAGTACTCATTTTCACCTGAGTGAAGTGAGGAAAGTCGTGTAAAGTGCCCTTCCCAAGGGCACAAGATCGGTGACCCGACCGGATTTGAACCCTGGACCTCTGGGTTCTGGGCCAAACACGCTGGAGTTACGCCACGCGACCCCACTATTAGCCATGAGCGCAAGGAATCAAACCTGTGACCTCTCAATCTCGTGTCCCCTAGCTAGGTCCAGGGTTCAAATCCGGTCGGGTCGCTGATCTTGTGCCCTTGGGAAGGGCACTTTACACGACTTTCCTTACAATTCAACCATTTGAACCACCACAAATTTGTACCAAAAAGACTCTTCAGAATTGTTGCTGTTCAGTACCTAAAACTTACTAGCTCTCTTTCAGCCTTGTCTGGACAGCAGCCAATGATGTTACATAAACATGAGTTGAGATGAAAGAAACCTTTGTCAGACTTTTTATTCACTCAAGAGTAACATACCTCAGTCCCAAGAGTTTTAGATGGTTCACATTCAAAAGTGTTTGAATCACTGTAATTCTACAATCGAATTCACTGAAGGGCAACAAATTGTAAAAGCAAGAATTTCAGATTGCTTACTCCAAGTGTGTGGGCACAGTCCAAGTCCAGCACAAATAGAGGTACATGTAAAGGAAAGTAAATCAAAAGTCAATGTCCTGGAGAAAATCAAATAAATTTGATTACTGAAAAGTTTAAGTTAACATTTCTCATGCTGGTATGTTTCGTTTGACTACTGCAAGTTCAGACCTTTTTGCAGTGTAATACATTGGAAATGCATTTGCAGTGTCATGAATTTGAATGGAAAATAAAACTACCATGTATATGTCACAGTAGAGATTGGAATCCAGTAGAGTCCGGAACTCTACTAGTAGAGATTGGAATTCCAATTGGAATTCCAATCTCTACTAGTAGAGACTGGAATTCCAATCTCTACTAGTAGAGTTCCGGATTCTACTAGTAGAATTCCAATCTCTACTAGTAGAGATTGGAATCGGGATCTGGATATTGGGATTCCATCAAAATGTTTTGGAGAATAGACTGAATCATTTCACACCTAAAATTGCAGCATAGGTAAGCCTACATTCACCATTACTATTTTAGGTGAATTATTTCATGCTTTAGATATCTGATAACTTTGACATCAACTTTGGAACTGGCTTGGCAGGGGTTAATTAGCTCTTATATACCGAGTCACTAACGAACTGGAAAAACTGGTTGAGCATATTGAGTCACTAACCCATAATGGCTGTATGCAAATGTATCTGATTGACATATCAGTGGCATTTACAAATAGCCATTGACTAAGGTTGGACCGGACGGCAATCCGCATGGTTACAATGTGTCTTGACAGAAGGTTTATTAGATATCTAAAACATACAGTATTTAACCTAAAATAGTAATGGTGAATTTCTAAGGCTAAATTTTAGGTGTGAAATGACTCAGTCCATTTTCCAAAACATTTTGATGCAATCCGAATTTCTCCTATCAGAATTGGAGATTGTCCTGGTAGAATTCCAATCTCTACCAGTAGAATCTGGAATTCTCCTAGTAGAGATTGGAATCTCAATATTCAGATCCCGATTCCAATCTCTACTAGTAGAGATTGGAATTCCAATCTCAACTAGTAGAATCCGGAACTCTACTAGTAGAGATTGGAATTCCAGTCTCTACTAGTAGAGATTGGAATTCCAATCTCTACTAGTAGAGTTCCAGACTCTACTGGATTCCAATCTCTACTGTGACATATACATATAAAGATTTACATTAATTTAATCAGTCAAGTTTCAATAATAGGTTTTGCAACGTTCTATGTTGTAGAATGCTTTTAAGTAAACCTTTATTTTCCTTGGAAGGCCCTGTCGGCCAGCACATATACATATATATACATGTCCGTTCTTCCCAGGGGTCCAAGTGGAGGGGTGGTGTCACAAGAAATAGATAGATAAATAAAATAACAAACAGTTTACAGCAAAAATAAATAATAGAGTTGCATCATATAGTTCTACAGAAGTCTGTGCTATTGTTTTACAGTTGTGCAGACCAGAGTTCCCCTACTGAAGAGACCAGGCTTCCCCCACTCTGACTACATCAACGCCAACTTTGTCACCGTAAGTTGTACAAGAAAATGTATCAGAAAATGATTTGTAACTCTGTAGTGCATGTAAATGGATAATACACCTGAAAAGAAAAGGGACCAACATTCCCAAGCAAAGAAAAGATATAAACCATTGTATTCAAAGCTAGAACAGAAACCGAATAACTTCATCTTTGGCAATATGTTTAAAAAAATGAACATGAGGCTAAAGTAGCCACTTAGTTGTGGTTGTATCATGATCTGGATAATAAGAAATAGACCTATATAAACAGAAAATTTGCATAGAGTAACCTGTAGATTTATGATCACATCATGACATTCTTTATGTATTTTCTGGCAAAATCCTTACTGTAACACATGTCTGTTTCAGGGGTACAAGTTCCAGACCAGGGCCTACATCGCCACCCAGGCCCCCCTGGAGCAGACCTGCGAGGACTTCTGGCGGATGGTGTGGGAACAGCAGGCTCCTGCCATCGTCATGCTGACAGACTTTGAGGAGCAGGAAGTGGTCAGTGGAGCACATTTGCCTGCTTTGTTTCTTACTGGCTGTGGTTAAGGTCTCATTCCTGTATTACTCCTAGTGGGTACCCTAAAAGAATCCGTACCCCAAAAAACGAACGACTACATGAACGTGTGTTTATATCGGTGGGAAATTTCCCTTTAGCCGGCCCAACTGATCTCAAGCGTCAAACTGATGAAAGCTTGTTTTTAACTGAAGAAATTAGCAGGTTAAGTTTGGCAGCTGCGCACGAGGTCGGACGTGCACAGCCCCGCTTTGTAAGTGATGCGCTCCTGCGCTTTCAGCTGGAAAAGTGCCTTTTTGGGGGTGTAGCTAAGTTCATAAAAAGAGGTTGTATGTAGTGAAACTGTTGGCAAATTTTTTACATGGTCTAGGGTAAATGTTCTCAACATAAAATGAATAACATTGGCGCATTTCCTATAGCTTCATTATGAATGCGCCCATGTAAAATACGTAATATAACATGTAAGCCTATGGGGCGAAAAAACAGTGTTTTCCTTCTCTAGAGAAAAAGCGGAAATATTTCTTTTTTGAAGAAGCTGTAAAGGCATGCATCACCTTTATCATGTTGTGCCTTTATGGAATGTGCCTGTCGTCATTGTTGTTGTGGCTACTACCTTTCACCATGACGTCCCTAGTTTCACCACGACGTCCCTAGGAGTCATCTTATCAACACAATCCTTTAACCAAACATCTTATCCTTGTATTGTCATTCTTAGCCTTGGTAGGATGTATGACATACTAAGTATAACCTTGTCTTAACTTTACCTTCTTCCTAGACAGAAGAACGGTTTCTTTGACATAGTGTATCATATGAAAAAACTACATGTAGTTCTCTAGGACATCTTACTAACATCAACCTAACTCTGTGTTTTCCATGTCTAACCCTGCAATGTTCTCTCATTCTCTACTTATTGCATGCCTGTATTCCTGGTGTATACTCAGGCCGGAGAAGAAAAGAAGGTAAAACATAGAGAGCATGCCAAACAATTGTCACAAAATCATGACAAATATTTAAAAAAAAAATAGGAAAATGAACACACTGATATCCAAATTATGCAAAAATTTGAAACTTGTTGATTTCTTTGGTTTTCCAAGAGAAGGTATCGAAGAAAACATGAATGGCAGCCAGCTTATTGCAGCCTATTGATAATTGAAAGGTTTCAGATTTGCATGTGATCATTTTCTATACAGACTGCAGTACTAACTGCTAATGCTAGGTGGTGCTGCTGGGTAGTGCCATGGTCACAATTTTGTGTAAGGGTTGTTTCAAAGTAATAAAAGAAATCTAGATCTGTGACATTGGATAGAAGAAACATCCTGTGAATCTTTCCCTTCTAACTTTCATGCTAATCATCATTAACTAACAGACTGATTACTGTTTGATATGACTTTCTTCTGACTGCCTATCACAATTAGCAGTTTAACCAATGATAACACAGTAATTAGCAGTTCAACCAATGATAGCACAGTAGTTAGCAGTTCGACCAATGAGAGAGTGTTTGTATCTGAATTTTAATGCTTTTATTCCGTTACTATTCAAGTGTGTGTCAGAAAAAACTTTTAGTTCTATAAACTTGATAACAGGAACCTAACAAATGGAAGGCTAATGTTTTATATTTTTTCCAGCCGAAGTGTGCTCAGTACTTTCCTCTGGATGAGGGACTCCACAACACGCTGATGTTTGGGGACTACTCAGTCACCACCAAGAAGTCCTGCAGGAGGAAGGGATACAGAATCACAACCCTGCAGTTAAAGGACTTGGAGGTAGGGGGCACTGCCCAATTGGTCTTTTCACCCAATCCTTTGAGATACATTGTACCTGGTCTAGTTTTGACATGAGTACAGAGTATGTACATGTTTCTATGTTGAGATTGGTTGAAAGCCCCTGTGACACAAAGCCAACAATGGTCTCTCGACCTTCGCCAGACCATGGATATAAGTTAGTTGTTAGCGAGGTCATCTGTGTTTTTTTAGTTGTGAGCGAGGCTACTTACTAGTCTCTAGAAATTGTCTGCACTAACAGTCTATATTTCCAAAGTTTGAAAAGTTATATTCTGTTTGGATGCTGGGCATAGGAGCTACGCATAAGAAGGGTTTGTGTGTGTCCAGATTTTTAATGGGTTCAATGTGCCAGATAATAGCTATGAAGGTAGAATTATACAAGTCACATCTCTCTCACCTGTTTCAGTTCAACTTGTGTCGTGAGGTGTCCCACTACTGGATGACGTCGTGGCCGGTGTTTGGGGTCCCGCGGACGACCGCCCACATCATACACCTACTGCAGGATGTACGGGTCACCGTCAGGTCCAGGGAAGTCCTCCACTCTAGAGCTGGGCCTGTCGTTGTACACTGCAGGTACTTCTGATTATCATGATTGATGTCACTTAAGGGAGCACACCCCAGTTCTTCTGCGACCGGGGTCCATGGTAGTACGCAACAAAAAAGTGACGAAAGGGTTTCGAGGGGCTGGGTTTGAGTTCACATTTCTCATAATGTGCTTCGAACTGATATTAGATACCAGCATGGCTGAAAAGCATATGAATTGGTGTGTTTTTGATGAAAATTGCGTTTTGGTCTGAGCTGTATTTCCGGATATCCATCCACGTTGAGGTGTCCCCTGACCCGAGATTGACCTTTGTTGCTTTCTGTGGGTGATGTTGACATGCCTCGCTGTGGATGATTAAAGAAATTCAAGTACTAGAATTTATACGTGAGGCTCGATTATACGCAGGGTTTTCCTCTTTCTGACAACATCAGTCATTTCTACCTCAAAATTTTTTCTACAAGTTTTATCCTACGCAAAAATGCAAAAATTTGCCCACCATCTTTGACGTGAAAATTATGTTTTTTTCTTCTGATTTACCAAAATTAGAGAGGTTGAAGAAACAAAACTCAGTTAGTCTTGTAGCGAAAGGGATAGGCTTTCATCCCATACACAGTTCATTTACTTCAGAATTATTCCCTGGAAGAGACAGTACCTAGACTCGAGGGTGCGCAGCCTCCAATTGAAACCCCAAATAAACTGGGGTGTGCTCTCTTCACCCCTGTCATGCAGTTGACAAGCTTTGGCTGTATTGCTAGAAGATGTTGCTAGCCCGATTTTAAAATCTACAGTGGGTGGCACATATTTTTTACCTGAAAATCTGTCCTATCATTTTCAACGTGGCTCTATAACCTTCAAACGTCGCTGATCCCTAAAAGTTTTGCTATGATCAACGAACACTGGGCTTATTACTACCAAAAATGTTACAAGGGACTGATGAGAAAATTTTTCATGGACATGAAGTCAGTGTGTTCAAAAGGTCAGGAACCCAGAGTAGTGGATCTTTTGTCTTGAGTAAAGATACAGGATTAACCAACAATGTAGCAATTCTGATTATTTGATTTGATTGTTGTTCCTTATCCCTTACCAGGGACTGATGCAAAAGTTTTTATAGACATGGAGTCATGTGTCCAAAAGCTCAGGTACCCAGAGTAGTGGATCATTTGTCTTGAGCAAGGATGGAGGAATAACCAACACTGTGACAATTCTGATTACAGTCAAAACTGCCCAAGAAGATAATTTGATCAGGGGACCGATAAAATCTGGTCTATGTGGACAGGTGGTCATAATAGATAGGATTCTTAATGCTTGTGTCAATGGGAAAAATTATTTAAGGGACCAGCAGAAAGTGGCCACATTGGCCAGGTGGTCCTTTTGTAGAGGTGGGCTATTTAACCTTCTCCCTGCTGCCTAACCCCATAACCAATAGAGAATTGGTAGCCAAATAGATACTTCTGTGTGCTAAACATTAGAGGCACCCAGAGCATTTTATGAGACTTGAAACTTGAATGAAAAACTAAAATTTTTAGTCATTCCTACACATAGTAAGTTTCAATGACACTATACCATTACATATATCGAAATTGAATTAGCAAAGATACGATGTCGTTGTGTGGTGAGAACTGATAGAAAATCCAAGGCCTAATAGACTGATCATGACTGTCCATCACAATTAGTGGTTTGACCAATGAGAGGGTGATCTGCATGTCCGTCAAATATTTGCATTTTTATGTTTTTATTTTGCATTTCTACGCTTTGACGGAGGTGGGCGGGGCTATGGTATCTACAGTATTTACAGTAGGCGCGTGAAACCAGAAGATCGCCATGTACCTAATATTTGTGCCGCTTTTGAACACTTTTGATAAGAAATCCGCACGTAAATGTGGTAAACAGTGGCATCAAATGTTAATTTGATAAAGATTACAGCAACTAGAATATTTCCAGTTTTCAAGCGTCATAAAATGCTCTGGGTGCCTTTAATTTGAGTGTTGTTTCTTATCATGTTGTTGTTTTCCTTAGTCCTGGCTCAGGTCGGACTGGTGTGGCGATAGCGGTTGATATCGGGATGAGGTGGATGGAGGATACAGGAGCGGCGGATGTCCTGAACACGGTACACAATATGAGGCACGAGAGGGCAGGCGCCATCATGACCAAGCAGCAGTATGCTTTCACTTACAAGGTAGGCAGTACGTCTATGAAGGTTAGGCCACACCATTTTAATTTCTTGGTTAACAGATTTTTTTGCAACATTTTAGCACAAGGACATACATTAAAACAGAAGGCTTGGGTGAAAACTTGCACCTGACCCTGTTCACACCCTGAAACTGTGTGCACCAAAGTACAAACTTTCCTCTCTGAGATTCTGTTTTCATGTTGATTTTCTAATCATTTTTTAAAAATTCCATTAACCAAGAAATTAAAATGGTGTGGTCTTAGACATCCAGGTAGAACATTTCGTAACACAGAATACATCAAGCAACTGGATAAGTTCTCTTAAGAGTCAGACTTTTACAGATAGTATCCACCATCTTTCATCAGTGATTGAGAAATAAGCCTGAAGACAAGTGTAACTTGTACATAAATGAGTACTACCTGAATTGATATGTAGATGAGTTACTGAAGAGCTATTGATTTGTATGTTTAGGTTACAGTACTGTTATTTTTAGACACATTCTCAGTTACTGATTAGATGAAAATAAGTGGATAAGGTTTTTCAGGAGTTGCTGGAAAGCACTCACACAGACGGTTAGTTACAGATTTGTTATCTCAATAAAAAATGGAGATATTGTTTTAGGTGTGTCTGTGTGTGTTTGTGTTCCCGCAAGCATACACATGTAACTCTAGAACATCTGGATGGATTGTAATGGCCTTTGGTATGTGGATGGGTGTTGGGAAGACAAAGGTCAAGGTCGATTTTGGATCCCCTGGTATGTGATCTCGGTACTGCAGCAGAACTTCTGTTTTTGTATCTTTTGACCTGGATGTGCTATGATCTTGATTTTCTAGTGGCAGATAGCTTGTTTGTACTGTGAAGTTAGACAACAACAACAACAACAAAAATTTACACCCTTGTCTCCTTGCAGGCCCTGAGCCGTTACGCCAAGAAGTTGATGAAGTTGGAGCAGGGTTCTGAGTCGTCGGACTCAGAGTCTGATGAGGAACTGGACTGGGTCGAGGGGACTGCCTAAGGAACCGACTTCCACCTAGTCCAAGTTTGTTGAGAAAATTGGCCAAATGTCTTAAGGTTCCACTGTGAGTGTCAATGCAATAGATGTCATGTTGTTAGTACATTGTAGTACAACATAACAATGTAGAAATGACAATGGTGGCTAAAAAGGCCCATTATTAACTGAGTGCGGCCTTGAATATGGAACAAAACTTTCCCCTGGTCTTATTTTGTAGAAAATAATCCTTAGTTAAGAAGGTTGGACAAATGTCTGAAAGTGCCACTGTGAATGTCAATGCAATAAATGTCATGTTGTTAGTACATTGTAGTACAACATAACAATGTAGAAATGACAATGGTGGCTAAAAAGGCCCATTATTAACTCAGTTTGGCGTTGAATATGGAACAAAACTGTCACCTGGTCCAATTTTGGAGAGAAAGAACTCAGTTAACATTGTTAACTGAGTCCAACCTTAGGTTGGACAAATGTCTGAAAGTGCCACTGTGAATGTCGATGCAATAAATGTCATGTTGTTAGTAGTACAACATAGGTTAGAATATAGAAACGACAGTGTTGCCTTAAAAGTGCCCCTTATTCACTCGTTTGGCGTTGTATATGGAACAGAACTTTTGCTGGTCCAATTTATTAGAAAAAGAACCCTTAGTGTACAAGGTTGGACAAATGTCTGAAGGTGCCACTGCCAATGTCAATGCAATAAAAGTCATGTTGTTAGTAGTTCAACATAGGTTAGAATGTAGAAATGACAGTGATGTCCAGATGCCTAAATGTGCCCATTATCAACTCAGTTTGGCATTGGAAAGATTTTTAGTCCTTTCAATCTTGCCATGACACGTCTCTAAAAATCAGGTTGGCATATGTGGAATTTGAAAGCCAGAAATGTTACTTCTGTGATGTTCACATATTATAGAAGGACCGGCTTTTGACAAAGAGCTGTGAACTGATTGATATTGACCATGTGTGCAATGCCCTTGTAGGAGTCCCTTGCCATTATTCCGGGTCTTTCGACCCTGTTGTGGGGTTTTCCTGTCAGATGAAGAGAGCAAAAAAAGAATTTAGCCCTATTTAACTTCAAAATATTTCCTATTGAAATCTAGTTTCCTATTGAAGTTCAGAGAAGTGTTTATGTTAAGAATTATCAAAATTATGACCCTATTTACATTAATGTTATCATGCCTTAGTGTCAAATGATCGAATGGCAAAATCTTGTCATGCCTTCAAAGTATAATGTCAGGCCAACTCGTCTCAAGTGCCTGTTGTTCGAAACCTCAGTACATGTATAGCTATTCTGTGTGACAGCAATATGTGTATGTGTCCTATTGGTGTTTTCGTTGTCCCATATGATGGGATGCTAATGCAAGGCTCTTGACAGCATCGTTTTTTTATCACCCTAGAGGGTCTGCAAGGGGGGTCCGGACAACGTGTTATGCTGAATTCAGAAGAACCCCCTTACGCTAAAATCAAGGATCAGTGATTACGCAAAATTTGGTCTTGCTACGAATTACGTGACTAAGACGGCTTTCCCTATAAATTACAGGAAATAAAAATAGGCTGCCTATGCTTAAGGAAAAGAGCATGCAGGCCCTCATTCTAATCTAAGTTTTCTTGATGGAAATATCTCTTTGAAATAATCCTTGTCGGACAAAACCATGTGAATTTTTGGCATGGTTTAACCTCCCTACTGCCTAACTCTGTAACCAATAGAGAATCGGTCGCCAAAGGCTACTTCAGTGTGCTAAAGGTTAATCAAATTCAGATTCTATTTCATGATGTGCCTTTTTTTTTGCCAGTGGAGAATGGCGAGATGAAAGCTTTTGGACATAAGCAATGAAATTAACTGTTAAAAGTAATGAGAGACACTGTTTGTCTTATATATGAACCTTGTAATGTACGTAGGGTTAGATGTTACCTTTGCTACTGGTACATCAATCTATGCTTCTCAGTAGTAGATCAGTAGAACAACAAAAGAAGTTGTTTCGTGTTAATGTGTAGGTATTTGGAAAAAAAACTGACCAGTCCATATAGATGTCAAGAATTTTCCTAAGATTCTGACAATGCCATAGTTAGGTGTATTTGACCAAGTCAAAAGCATAAGATTATGTGCAAGGATGCTAGTAAAAACACATAGGGTACAAGCCATTGTGAGAGAGACATATTCAGACTTATGTTACTTTTATTATACAAAATTGTATATGCTTCACGTTAATGATCAGTTTCAAAATTAAGCTTAATAACATATATAAGGAATACCATGTATAGCTACCCTTAATTTGTTGTTAAGTTTTTTTAATGGATCTTGTATTCTGTAATATAAATTCTCCTGTGTATACGATAAAACGTAACTGAATATGACAGAAATGTGATCCATGGATAAATGATTTGTCACTTTCATCAATATGACTAGAAGTGAATTGAAAGTACTGAAATATGTGTTATATTGAAAGTGATCGGATGTGGAAATTCACTGCCAAATTGGCTAATATTGTACATAATTATTCTGATGATATGTTGGTTATCGCTTGGCAATGATTTTTATTTTCACAGCAGTTTGTATAGTATTTTATTCTGTGATTATGAATACTGCTGATTATATGACTTTTCCAACAGTGAAAAACATAAGAATAACTCAGATATGCATGTTAATTGCATTAGAACCATTCATGTGACTCTTAAGCCTTAACTTCCCACCTAAAAACACCAAGTTTAGTAGTTCACACATAACTCAATGTATTTTAACAAGAAATGACCATTCAGTGCTGCAGTTATTATAAAACTGTCTTCCATAGAATTACTAGACTTATACCGTCTCCATTATATATGGCATATTCCAATATTTTATGAAAGCACTTATGTGCAATGTATGCCAAAAAATTGATATTCCATTGTATCATTGCTGTACAATCAAAATTGGTGTATTATTGAGTATGATCTATTTTTGTATTGAATCACATAACAGAAGATTGGGTTCTTTCAAATGAAATGAAGTTCTGTTGTGCCAAAGAAGTTTGAATCGACTAACATTGTAAATACTGCAAATACCTGTATATTTTATTAAAATTGTACATTAATCCCTACTTTTATGGTGCAGTTGATTATTTGCTTTGATGTTTATTTAGCGTTGGTGTTGTAAAAACGATTAGAATTTCTTCTATGTTAAAATTTTCATTTAAAAGTCTGCAATTTTGCCTCAGGAATCGCAGTAATGTTTGATTGGAAAAACAGAGCCCCTCAGCTACATCAGTTATACATGAAAAATTCATATTTTTATATTCATATTTTCTGCACAAGCCCAAAATGTAAGGCAGCTGATATGAATATAAGCATTTTTAAAGCATGTTTAAGAAGCAACTACGGTCAAAACTGCATACGAAGACCACTTGGAACTGATAAAATCTGGTATTTGTGGTCACTACATGTATAAAAAGACAGGCAACCAAGCAATATTAGGGCGTTGAAAGTCATATTTTCACAATTTTTTTTAGTGATCTCTTTCCATAGTAAGTCTAAATAACACTATCCCATTGCATATCGACCATCATGGAGCAAAAATGCAATGTTGTGTGGTGGGAACTCATTGAAAATCTGAGCACTTGGAGGCCAGCCATTATTTCAAATCTTCCGAACATGCGCGATTCTGACAGATAAGTCCCGAACGCTTCCGAAGAAATCATCACATGGTCATGGCCTCAATGTGCTCGGGCATTGTGACGTCATGCGGCCGGAAGTTACCGAAAATTGTAGACAGAAAACGATTACGGCTGGATTCTGGGCTGATTTTTGGGTGGTACCAATAACGTTAGATAAATTACTCCTTTTGCGGCTTGTTTCTGTGCTCTTTTTAAACACCCACTGTATGAAATACAATGTATTGATGCAAATGTGCTGATATGGGGAAGTAAATTTCAATTTCACCAAACTCAATTGCTTTCCCCAGAATATTTCAAGTTTTACCCCCTGAAATCGCTAAGGGCACTGAGAAAAATTATCTTAGGGACCACCAAAAAGTGGTCACATCGGCCAGGTGTTCCTTATGTAGAGGTGGTCACTTGTACAGGCTTGACCTTATTGACCTGCACAACTAAATATAGCCTCAGTGTCATCCTGTTAACTTCCAGGCTCTCCATGTGTAGGGATAGCCTGGAACCAACTAGGATGGAACTCAGGCTAGACTGAACAAGCACAAAAGTTGTCACATTGGCCAGGTGCACGTGGTTCTATGTAGAGGCGGTCACTTGTACAGGCTTGACCTTATTGCCCTGCACGACTTAATATAGCTTAAGTGTCACCCTGGTAAGTTCCAGGCTCTCCCTTTACCTGCAGGGATAGCCTGGAACCAACTAGGATGGCACTCAGGCTAGACTGAACAAGCACAAAAGTTGTCACATTGGCCAGGCCAACGTGGTTCTATGTAGAGGTGGTCATTGTACAGGCTTGACCTTTTTGCCCTGTATGACTAAATATAGCTTCAGTGTCATCCTGTTAAGTTCCAGGCTCTCCCTTTACTTGCAGGGATAGCCTGGAACCAACTACAATGTACATGTAGGATGATACTCAGGCTAGACTGAACAAGCACACATCTCAGCAGGTGGTGTAACATCAGTCAAAGAGGTCAAATCTTCTTTCTCCAACCTGAATTTGTAACAGATGTTGACCATATTGCACGCATTTACTTCTGTTTTTCAAGGTTTTTCCTTCAGTTTAATAGTAGTAACATTATCCAGTATGGATTAGGCCATGTTGATTTGATGATATGGATGACATCCGTGCGCGCATCAATTTTTGTCCATTTCCAAAATTTAATATAAAAAAAAAAGACTTTTTCTACCATACTGTAAATCATGCATGCAAAGCAGCTATAAAATGAGCAAATAAATGCCCCAATTGCAAAATGATATTTCGGAAAATGAATTACTAATGTTGTAGAATGCCAGAGTCAAAGAAGAAGATGTGAAAGAACAAAAATGAAGAATACATTATTTTGTATACTAGTACCATTCTCTGTGTGTTTTAGTTTTTTGTTCAACCTTCCTGACCATGTAGATTTCATTTTTTTATTCTCACGCTGCATCAGTTTTGGAGTTCGCAGAGGATGTCATCCATAGAATTAAACCAACATGGCCTTACTAAGTGTACTGTTGCAGGGGTTCCTGTATAATACTGTAACATTATTTTTCAAGAGGTGTTTTAAACATTTCTTTTTCCTTTTATCTCAACATGCCTGAAATTTTTGCCCCAGCATATTGAAAGTGCCAGACTATGAGTAATTTCCTTTCTCAGAATCATTATATTTAACGTTATGCATGACGTACTGTACATTCCAAATGATAACCATGGTAAACATCTATGCATAGCATATCCGGTAGCAAGTTATGTAAATATTAATGCTGACAGACTACAAAACATAGATGCTATAGGGGAACGAGTGGGCAAGTGAATGATAGAATGGAATGATATTGAGCCTGGTTCAAAACTGAACTGGTGAGGACCTAGCCTGGAAACCATACCATCGGGGGCTCCCCGCTATCTCTACGGCGCTGGGAGTGATGCCCGCCCAGACAGCTTGCTCGGGGGTGGGTTTACGGCCTTGGATTAGATTAGCTTGCCCCCTACTCGGATGGTGGCGAAACTCTCTATCTATGGCAGCTAAAGTAGACAGGCTGCAAAATGCTATATGGCAGCTGACAGAAACGGTTTAATAAAGCAGACTGGGCCAGGTAAAACACCCCTAAGGCCACACCAGTTTAATTTCTTGGTTAACAGATTTTTATTTTAAAAAAAAAAAATTGTAGAAAAACAAAATCATGACAACAGAAGGCTGGCCCAGCCTTCTGTTTTGATGATTTTTTTTTCAATTTTTTTTTTTTTTTGGAAAATAAAAATCTGTTAACCAAGAAATTAAATTGGTGTGGCCTAAGCCGACCCCTAGAGACTGGGACCAGGCTAGTGAGGACCCTGCTGCACTGAGTCAACCACACACATACATGTCCATGTATATATGTAAATATTACTAGAACACTAAATTCACCTGTCTTGTTCTTTGCACACACAAAATCAGTTGCCAATGTTCCTTCGACATCTTATCATTTATTTTCCTGTGTTTATTTGTTCTGCACACACCGGGGAATTTTTTACGGGGGTTAAATGGCTTCAATTAGTTCCCTCACGAAGTTAAGGGGGCGGGGCAGAAACACTGGCTGGAAAGATACGCTCTGCGATGGGGACTTGGCCTGGTGAAACACCCCTAAGCCGACACATGCATGAAGATTGGTGAGCAGGCTACTGTCATGCCCGCTAGGAGCGTTATTAAATCAGGTTACCCACTGCTAACCCCTTTCCCCATCCCCCCTTACCATATTCCCTAATATATACGGCATGGCTGCTAGGAGCGTGATTAAGTCAGGCTACCCACTGCTAACCCCTTCCCCCATCCCCCCTTACCATGTTTCCTAATATATACGGCATGGCCGCTGGGGGCGTGATTAAGTCAGGCTACCCACTGCCAACCCCTTTCCCCATCCCCCCTTACCATGTTTCCTAATACAGCCGCTAGGGGCGTGATTAAGTCAGGCTACCCACTGCCGACCCCTTTCCCCATCCCCCCTTACCATGTTTCCTAATACAGCCGCTAGGGGCATGTTTAAGTTAGGCTACCCACTGTCAACCCCCTTCCCCACCCCCCCTTACCATGTTTCCTAATATATACGGCACTGTTGCATGCTGGGTAAAACTCTGCGGGACGGGGTAGACAGAAGCAACAAAATGGCGGCGCTGGAGGAGGGTGGAAAGTACGGACTCTCCTGTTCCCGGCCCGCTGGAACTCCAAAATCACCCGTCCTCGTCAGACTAACCGACTCAGCGCTTAGAGCGCTAGAAGAGTACCAAACACTGAAGGTAAGGCGACCATACGCTCTTTCGAAAGACCGTAAAACGCTGGCGAAAGTTACCCGCGTTTGGTACCATATGTACAGTCGTCTAGCGTCTCTCCGACGTTTTCTAGCTAAGACCCCACACATATAGTCATCTGTTTATCGTACCAAGTGAACTGTAACTTTGATTAAATATTTAGAAGGTAGGAGACCTTTAAAGCTCAGGATCTAGCAGCCTGCCATAGTCATCTGGTACGTCCAAGGACCGACGGAAATTCCATCGCATATGCCGCCTGCGTGCTGACACAGAATTCTATCTGTGAAAATGTCAAGAACAGTGGGTCTGCTTTAGATCCCGACTCAGAACAGACGTTAAAACGTTTCTATCTTTAAATTGAATTCCTTTTCTAGATATTCTGACATTTTTTTCAAGAAAATATGCCACATCGACATAGTATCTTCCACAGGCAAGAATGCAAGATCCGGGTTGAATGAATATAGAGCCATAGGATAATAAAAATGTTTGAATTATTAACTTGATAAGATAGCCCCAACTTAACCACAAAATGTAATAACTTCTCAATAGGCCTGGAGGGTATTTTACGACGAAGGAACGCATTCGTAAAGCTGATAACAGTGGCCATAGGCAAGGCTATGCTGGAATATTGCGTACATTTGTTTCTGTGCCGGCAATTGGATCTCTTCCTTTTATGGCAGGGTGTGTAAGAGGATCCCCCAAAAGCCTTTCAGCCACTGCGCAATTCCTAGAACCCAGTTCTATTATTGCTGCTGCCAATACGGATTGACGGCAGAACTGCCTTGTAGACAAGACCCTACGCAAAGCACGCTCCTGACGTCACTTTAGAAAAGGACACGTTTTGGAATTTTTTCTACAAATTTATTCAGAGATCTGAGGTTAGTTCTGGGAAAATGAGTATGTATGATTGCCCCAAGGGATAGGGGCTTCCCCTGGCATTACTGGAAGGAAAACAGTAGACTGTTGCACCAAAATAGAACGTATGTCTTTTAAGAATAAACTGGTACATTTTTTTTTCAACACAACATTTTTTCAGAGACTGCAGAGTACAGGTTTCAGTAAAGTGATTGAGGAACGAAGTAGTAGTATTTCTTCTTGGATGTTTAGCCTGAATATTACAATTCTAAGAATTCTAACAACTTATTTTGACCTTGCTGAAAACACTTCCAAAATTTCCATATCTATCGAGTCAAGATTTTTTGTAGACAATCCATACTGCAGCCAAGCAAGAAAGACTAGTCCTGCGAGTGTTGGTTTTGTTGAGGATCCAAAAAAGAGACGATTGTAGAAGTCTACCATCTGGTCCATACAAATAAATGTTACTACCCTCTTCATTTAGAATTAATAACAAGTCGCTACTAAGCTGTTAATTTATTCAACGTCAGCGATGTAATTACCACCCCCAGGAACAGATTATGAATGATCAGATCAGATAAAGGGGGCAATGACCCAGCACCCAGCTGTTAGTTGGCCCAATTATAGAAATTCTGATCCACTGTTGCCGATTGTCTCACCTGTTGAAATAGTGACCAGAAGTGCAATGCAGGGCATGAAATTTCTTTTTAGAAATAGGTAAGCTTAAAGTCTAGGTGCACAGAAAAAAGATTAGCCTCCTTCGCAGACTTCCTAGAATGGCGACTGATATATTTGGGGAGGGGGGGTTGACGCGATTTCTTACACAGGCCAAGGTTCTCTAATCAGACTAATGCAGAGGGAGTTACTAGTATGTTGCGGAGGGATGACCGCCTTTCTATCCAGATCGCGTCACCCCCCTCCCCAAATATATACGCCACCGTGACTAGGAAGTCTGCGAAGGAGGCTAAAAAAGATTGGGTGAACGCAAAATAAAGTACAATGTCAGCAAACTCTAATTAAAATTCTTACTGCCTCTCTTCAGAGCTTGAGTCTTAAATTCTATAAGCCAACTTCAAAATTTGAAACAAGTGATACTACAATGGATTTAGCATCTTCTCTGAGACAAATTTGACACTTAAATGCCAAGAATATGCTATATACTGCGGTAGTGTTTAATGGTACATTTTGGCTTGTATACATAACCCCGCATAAATGCCTAGGTACAGCAGTGCACCCACTGTCAAAAATAATTTTTAGTGCACAGAAGTGCAGTATATTGAGTCAGCAATGTGAACCAATGTAGGACATTTTCCCAAGCAGACATTACAGAGTTTGTATAGTCTGCTTGTAAGTTAGATTTGTATGTAATGGCAACATGCCCTTCTTGACCGTGCTTTGAGAGCAACAGTAGACGATCTGTGAGTCCGAGACCCAGTCGTGTTTAGCTTTAGTCTGCGTCGGCCATCGCTCACCAGCTGCACTTGGGGCAGACTAAAGCTAAACAAACCCGGGTCTCAGACTATGAATAGCTGGCAATTATAGCAGACAATGGGTTTTTTCATTCCATGCCCCCACCTGTAAAAACCTCTGTGGGCAATGACTTTGAGAAATGATCAGACAAAATAACAATTCTTTATTCTTTGACATTAGTTTTCATTAGTTAGCTACATACAAGAAATTACCAGTTGTGTGATTTGATAATACAGTAATTGAAATATACTACAGAAGGTACCATTTGTGTAAGGTGTCTTCTGCAGCTGAAATTATTTAAAACATGACCCCTAATATCAGATCAAGTGCTTATTTTTTTTATAAGAAACAGCATACAATCCTATCGCTTTGTAGAAAGTAAAGAATATTGAGTTACTACTTCTCAGTTTTAAAAAAATCACATAAAATTTTCACTTGAAGCAATTTCTAATTCAAATATGACTGCTCATACCTGTTTGTTATTATTCTTTTGTTCTTATTTTTGAGACCAAAGTCCTGATTTTTTGAGCAGTCAGCTTCTTCTGAAGTTGTTTTGGTTGATTTTAATTGTTGTACTTATCGGATAAGACTTTGACCAGGAGCAGAAGTTGTTATTGTAGGTCAAATAATGTACTAGTACCTGAATCGTGACTACTAGCTTATCAATGTACCTAAATCGTGACTACTGTAACTAGCTTATCAATGTACCTAAATCGTGACTATTGTAACTAGCTTATCAATGTACCTAAATCGTGACTACAAGTTTATCAATGTCCTTTTTCTTCACTTCCTAAGTCTAACCCTGACCAACAATTTCTGTAAGTTCTGCCACATATGTTTTGATCCACACTTAACACTAAATCCTGTACATCATATGTTTTGAAGATGCCATTATGTTTCAATTCCTGGTCACAGTTGGTAACTGGGAGAGATCGGTTCAATCCTGGGAAGGACATCTTGGTTGGGTCTCACTTGGCATCCGTCTTTCGGAAGGGACGAAATGGCGTTGCAGTGTTCGAGGAGGTGCCTCGGGCGCATTACAAGGGGAAGGGCTAGCAACCCCTCCCTCTGAAAATATGCCATCACTGAAATGTAGCAAGGAAACTTGCAGCCCTATGTGCCACTAGACACAACTAGGATCTAAACGAATAAATGAACAAATCATTATTAACTCTCGGAATAGCCTAAGTTGCCTTTCATCCATACAGATACTGACTCTAGGAAAGGTAGACAAGGTTTAAAGAGTTGGCAGGGCTGAAGCACTGGTTATCTGGCTTCAATTTGTTTGCCTGGGGATTTGGCCAAGTCCAAAAGGTTACCCAGATGAGGTTGACTGCCATGGCAGGATTATATCTTTGAACCCTGCTACAGTGCATGTCTGTAAACAACCGCTGTAGATCTTGGATAATACCTGATTTTACTCACTGTAGTACGCCTTAGTCTGTCCGTGTCTCCTTCTGTGGCACTGTGTCATCCTTGGATAATACTATTTTTATAATTGTAATTGATAATAATAATGATAATTAATAGTTCATTGTTTTGTACATCTGCCCAAGACATTTTTGCTTCCAGCTGCCTTATAACTTATAACTTATAAGAGAGTTTACTGGATAATGAAGAAAAACTGAGCCAATATTTCTATAATATATCATAATCATATCAGCATAGATCAAAGTGGACAGATGTACACATGTACTACTATAATTAGCATTATATTCAATTGATATGACTGACCATATGAAGCTGTGTAATTCATAATGATCCATAAGCAGACTCTTGATATATAGAGTAGTTGTGATTATGTGAAGAACAGCACTGGCCTTGTAGAAAGTGAATCTGAACAGCGTGAAGTGACATATCACACTGTGCAAGTAGCTGTTATTGACGTTGGCCATTACACAGAAAGTTTGACGTCACCCAAAGACAGGAAGCCCACACTTCCCACCACTATATTGACTTGATAAAGGAGATTTACATTTTGTAAGCTATAGGGAATATGACGTCAGGTCATTTGTGAAATTGCTTCCATCCGCTGAGTTGCATGGGATCGGTTTCGTCGCCAACAGTAAATAGAAGCTGCTGACGGAAGCAATGACGTACATGGTAGGACGTTGTTTGCCAAAACACTGAAGGTTCAAAGATAGGAAAACCTCTCAATTAGTAACTGTGAAATTTGATGATCAGTGAAAATTGTTTCTTTCTCTGTCATTATGAAGACTATAAATGGAAGGACTTATTTTCCTTCCTTGCCTTTTAGCTAGCTCACATTATACTTCAGATTAGGTGGGCTGAAAATTTCATTTTTGATTGAAATGAAATGCTTACAACTACAAGTGTTATTGAGTAAAAATCAAGGAGGTTCAAATGCCAGTATGTGACTAGTCAGTAAACATGTCATTGCAGATTTGGATACTGTAAATACATTTAAGTTTGTGTGGTTTTTATTTCGCGAAAATGGAGTGTTTGCGGTGGTTTTAAGTTTGCGGTAGCGCTATAGTCACATACTGCTTCAGAATTGGACAAAAATGTTCGCGGTGGTTTTAAGTACACGGTGAAACGGTCGCGGTGAAAACCACCGCAAACATTTCTGCATTTACAGTAAATGGATTGGAAGAGGGACCTCTGTAATAAGAGCATGGTAAACGGGGGATTATGTTCTTTGAAAACCCTCATTTTAATGCATGAATGCAGCAAGAAAAGTCCCCTCTGTTAGTTTGGAATTTACATAATAAACATGTCTCCAAGTGTTTTGTCTGTTATGATCTTTAGAGCACTGCTATCATCTAATGAGATAGGCAGAGGCCTACTTTTTAACTGTTTTTAACTGTTTTAGAAATGGTAATAGTTTTAGTAGAAGACAGAAAAGACGCATTTCTCATAAATCTTAAACATTTTGTAAATTCTATGGCAAGGGTTCATAAATGCAAAGTCCTGTACATTCAATAAATTGGTAAACCAGTGTCTCCAGGATTTTTTTCTGGCAATAAACTTAAGTCAGATGTCTACAAATGCAAGAAATGGCCAATAAACGTTAGCATGCATTTATGCCAATATTTTCTCTAGCATTAACTTGTTATATTGACACTGCCATACCAGTGTGTTACAAATATTGGAGAGTTACATAGAAACTTGTGTAGTCTAGCCCAAACTCAAAGAAAAGGCTGCAATTTGTCATTGACAGAGGTGTTGTTTATGACTGGTACCATCAATTATTCAACCAAAACAATGTGGCAATTCTGAGCAAATTAGCTACTTGCTACAAGGGCCCATTTGTAAACTGATACCATCGTCTCTTATTAAATTTGCATGACAGTTAGTGGGACACCTGTCTGTAGTATCAGCTGTTTTGTAATTGAGTTAAGTATTGTCTGGCACTGGCTAGAAACAAGAGTTGATTGGTGCTATGTTCAGGCTATTCAGGCCCTCTATCCGTTAGCCTGGAATCCATACCCTCGGTGCCTCCCCGATATCTCTACGGCACTGTGAGTGACCCTCACCCGCCCAGACAGCTTAGCCCGCTCGGGGTGTTGTTTACGGCCTTGGATTAATTCGTTCTAGGGGCGGCGGAAAAGTAGGAAGGCAGCGGAAGTGGGGTGTAGCGGAAGTAGGATGGCAGCCAGAGGTAGAAAGGCCATCAGAAATTGACTGGCCCGGTAAAACACAACTAAGCCGACCCTAGAGACTGGGACCAGGCTATCTATCCGTTGTCTTGCAAGTATTTTCTTGCAAATCCATTCAATATCGTACTGAAGCCATTGACTGTGTTGTTAATAAAATTTATGATTGTGCAGTTGCAATGATTATTATGGCACATACTCAAATCTGATACTGTAAATGCAGAAATGTTTGCGGTTGCTCTACCTTCACCAAACACTGTTTGGTGAAGGTAGAGCCTGGAACTGAAACAGGATGACACTCAGGCTAGAACTTAAAGCCACCGCAAACATTTTTGTCCAACACCGTAGCACTATGTAACTATAGCGCTGCTGCGAACTTAAAACCACCGTGAACACACCATTTTCTTTGTAGCGTGAAATAAAAACCATGTGAACTTAAATGCATTTACAGTAGTACTGAACATCTAGTACAGATCCACCATAACTTAAGTTTAGGCATGAAAAATGTATAAATTACTATTGATGTTGTCATGAATATTCAAGACAAGGCATCTGGAGAAGATAAGGAGGTAAACCTTGTGTTCCAGGTTTCTAGTTAGGTGAATACCTTCCTAAAATACGTGATCAGTGTTGTTGCTATTGTCACCGGAATTCCTTAACTGTGTCAGTGTGTGGTTTTGTGCTATTTTAAACTTTTCAATTGATACAAATGATGATATTAGGACTTAAATCATTCTGTATCTTCGTTGTACTGTAAATGCATTTAAGCTCTTGTGGTTTTCATTACGCGCTAAGGCGAATTAAGTTTGTGTCAGCGCTGTAGTCACATACTGCTACAGTATTGGACCGAAATGATCGCAGTGGTTTTAAGTTTGCGGTGAAACGGTCGCCGCGAACATAGAACCACCGCGAACATTTCCGTATTTGCAGTTTTTGTCAGAACCTCACATGATGACTTAGCTCCTCCCTTAATCATGAAAAGCAGCCAGCTTTTGATTTTTTTCATGAATAGAAGAAAGCTCAAACAAACAAACAAACAAACAAAAGATGCAAACTGAACTTGTGTTCCCGTTCTAGCAGAATTAATGGCTAAGTAGAATTGTTTCTGCGTGGATACCACTTGGTATCGGTTTTACAATCAGTTCTCAATCAGACATTGTCGTGATGATTTATCGTTCATGTTTGTCTTTTTGTCTATTTTTACAGGGAAGTCACCAGAAGCCAAGTATTCAATTTAGAAACAATGAAGGGGTGAGTACAGTAAAGAAGCTTTATTCTATAAATATGATTTAGTTTACTTGTTCTACAGTGTTCAGATGCTATATGATATCATCATTATGTTTGGCTGGCGGACAAAAAGAAATCTTTACTAAATAGAAACCCCAAGAAGAACGCCTAAAATTAAAAAGCAGCGGATCCTAACTTCTACTTGGAGAGAAGTTTCTGATCTTGGTTGAAAGGGGTTCTTAGTTTTAGCAGTCCGCTCTGTTTGAATGAAAAGATAACTTGTTTTTTGTTGCTTTAAATCATATGAGAAAATTATTATGGGTTAAAGCTTTGTTGTTTCATTTTCCTAATCGTTATCTGTTAAAATTATTTGTACAATAAGTTGTATAAATATTCCCATGGATAAGATAAATATTTTTAGTCTAATGATGATAACTTGTGTCTCCATAAGTGTTTTTTCCTAATCATTATCTGTGAAAAATATTTGTGCAATAAGTTGTATATTCCCATGGATAAAATTGATTTTTTTAGTCTAATGATGATAACTTGTGTCTCCATAAGTGTGTTTTTTCCTAATCATTATCTGTGAAAATTATTTGTGCAATAAGTTGTATAAATTTTCCCATTGATTGATGGAATTGTTTTCCCTGATACTAATTATTCTGTAAATAAACCATCTTTTCCAAATTTTTTTTTTCAGGTTATTACAGTCCCTGTTAGAAAAAGTGCAGAGAACCCCCAGGGAACAAAGACTTTCAAATTCACCTTATCGTCAGCGCAGCAAGGTGTTACAGAGTGTGTGCAACAAGGACGCAGAAGGTGAACATCCTTACTTTATAAAGACAGGTTTGCATAGCAAAACCTTTGTTGGATCCGTTGGCATGTGTGGTGGCCGCCATCTTGAATTGTGACGTCACAGGGTCGCCATGTTGGATGTGACAATTTTATCTCGAGGGGTGTTTTTTGGGGTCGCTAATGTTGGGTGTGACCATTTTGAGGGAGGGGTGTTTTTTCTTGCTAGTTTCCAAGCAGATGTTCTGATGAAAAATCATAGCATTCTCTCTTTTTTTAACAAATCAGCACACAACTTTCACAGATTCAACTCAAATCAAAAGAAAAATTCAATTATACCAATTCATATTTATGAAATTAAAAAGACTTCGTAATCGTTAAATTAACATAGCAAACCTAAAGTTAGCCTGGATGCCAGACCCCCAAACTCTGAAATATCTATCGCACAATAGATATGTCAGAGTTTGGGGGTCTGGCATCCAGGCTAACCTAAAGTAGATGTTGCACAAATACATAACTCTAGTTTACAATGGAAAATGCCCAAGAACTTGAAGAAGACCACTCAGGGAACCAATAAAATCTGGATAGTACTCTCCAAGCAGAGGTTGGTTGAGAAGATTGTGACCTTTTTATCATATGCCTCGTTTCTGTCGGCACTCTCCACGCAACATGATAAAAAGGTCACAATCTTCTCCACCAACCTCTGCTTGGAGAGAAGACAGGTGGTCGCGATAGACAGGATTTTTTTAATGCTTCGGGCAATGGGAAAATCATCTAAGGGACCACCAAAAAGTGGTCACATTGGCCTGGTGGTCCTTATGTAGAGGTGGTCACTTGTGCAGATTTGACAGTACCGTTTTATTGGTTTGGCTAACATTGGCTAAGGCTGGCCTTGGGATAAATGGATTTCTTTATTACGTGTTTGAAACTGATGGGTAAGGCTATCAGACAGCATGTTGTATTCTTCTCTTATCAATAATTCATGTAGCAGGCTCTTTAATAATGGTGTGTTCTCATAAAATATTGGGCATATTCTTTATGAATGATGACAACCATGGCTTCAGTTAGGGGTTCAGAATGCTGGCATCCTGGCTATAATTCAACCCCCCAAGCTTGTGGGGTTGAGACCGAAATGTTACCCCATTTGGATAGTGTAAACGCATCTACTTTTACGGTGGTTTCATTTTGCATTAGAAGCGATTAGATTTTTTAAGTTCACATTTAAAACAATTCTGTAGCATAGTAATAAATTGGAAATGTACATTCACGGTGTCATGAATTTGCAGTGGCAATGCAATGTCATTGTAAAAACCGTGAGAATAAAACCACCACAAAAGTTTAAAGATTTATAGTAACAGATAAAGCCAGTTTAATTACAGAACCATTTTTGTTAGAACACCTTTGTTAACATCATGAATTATGCAACATTACCAATGAAAACCAAGAATTTTTTAATGACGTTACCAAAATACAAGTGCAGGTTTTCACACACAACTCAACATTTGCATACAGGATAGTACTGTTGACTATAAGGAATTGAACAGTGGTTTGTCTGTTCTACCCAAAGTGTCTGACCACAGACTCGCTTAATAGGTTCCATGTTCAAGGCCACAGTGAGGTCAGGCTGTTTACAGTAATTAAAGACAGGTGTCTGTGTGGGTGACAAGCACTAGTTCAGCTACATGTGTTCCCAAAAATTTACTAGAGTTAAGTATTTGTGCTACATATACTTCAGGTTTGCTATGTTAGTTAAGCGATTACGGGGTCTTTTCATAAAAATGAATTGGTATTGAATTTTTCTTTTTATTTGAGTTGAATGTGTGATAGTTGTGTGCCCGATTTGTTAAAAATAGAGAGAATGCTAGCGACCCCAAAAAACACCCTTCCAAATAAAATGGAATGGCAACTCTGTGACGTCACAATTCAAGATGGCAGCCACCACACATGCCAACGGATCCAATAAAGGTTTTGCTACGTAAACCTGTAATTTCGAGCCTTGCTGTTAAAGGGATTAAACAGTGGATTGTCTGTTCTTCTAAATGTATCTGACTACAAACTAGCTGAATTGGTTCCATTTTTAAGGCTTCTTGAGGTCAACATGTTTGCGGTAAGGCCACACCATTTTAATTTCTTTGTTAACAGAATTTTAGAAAAATGCTAGATTGGAAAATCAACATGAAAACAGAATCTCAGAGGAAAGTTCATACTTTGGTGCACACAGTTTCAGGGAGTGAACAGGGTCAGGTGCACGTTTTCACCCCAGCCTTCTGTTTTCATGATTTTTTTTTGTTGCTAAAATTTTTTTAAATCCGTTAACCAAGAAATTTAGTTGGTGTCGCCTAATGGAAGATAGGTGTCTATGCAGGTGACCAGACAAACCATTGGCTCAGACACCTGTGTTAAATGACTGGAGAATAGGGTTACCTGAGCCAAAAAACTGCCAACCATGGCCTTTTTCTTTTAGGTAGACTGCTTGAAAGGAAATAGAATTTTCAATCTGACACCAGAGTGATGAAAACGTTGTAGCGTTGTTTTCCAACATGTTCTTCATATTTCTGATATAGAAATATCATTGCAATAGAAAAGGCGATGTGTATAGAAATAGAGAACAGACCCACCAAAACTATGTTTTCTTTATGTTGACACCCCCATATTGTCAGGACCTTATGGAGAGAATTCCACTTGTACAGGTTTGTCTGTTTTCATATGTATAAATATATATGTATGCTGTAATATTTATGCTATTTTCATATAATTTTGTTCCAAGTCTCAGTGACACCCAGCTGCAACAGGTCAACAATATCCAGCAGAAGCTGACCGTCCACGCCACGGACGACGTGTACCAAACCACCAGACAACGGGTCACTCAGGTCGAAGAGGAGTGGAAGAAAAACCAGTAGGTCTTCCAGTTCTACGACTCAGGGGCTTCAGTTCTTCTTATCATAAGTTAGAGATCCATGCACGGTTTGGTCTGAAAAACAGAATCCAAGACCGCGTAACTGTACTGTTTATTGAAGTGTAAAAAAATTCTGGTGAGAAACTTCTTGAATTTTTGTACAGCTCAGGAGCTTGAGTTTTAAGAAGGTTCTCACCCAGCTTAGAATTATTTTCCATGCCACTTATTGTTTGAGAGTCAATGTTTTTGATTTTTCGTTGTTGAATCTCTGTCATGTTTAGCCCACAGAAATTCAGTTTATCAACTTCATATATGGTTCGCATTTTTGGACAGACAGGGTGACATTTTTTTCCATCCCGAAAAGCAAATTTCTGTCCCAAGACAGAGGGACAGGTCCTGAAGACAGCCCTGTATCTTACCAGAATTCTTTTACTGTATAGGGCCAGATACAGAAGACCAACTCCATGTGGTACAAGCCATAAATATAGTACAGAAGACCACAGTTGGGGTTACACCTTTATGTTCCTCCTTGCAAAATTGTAGAATTCATAAACCCCCCAGACACTATTTTATGCATTTTGAGAGACCAATTCAAGCACAGTTTCCCTTTGTTAACTTACTGCCTTATTCTAAAGCCAAATGGTAATTTTTAGAAAAAAGACGAATGAAGGGCCACAGGGTTTTCCCCAGAAAAAAGACCCCTTTGATGGTTTAAAGACAGCATAGGGGCATATACTGTAAATGCACTTAAGTTTGCAGGGTTTTTATTTTGTGGTAGGGAGAAAATGGCGTGTTCGCGGTGGTCTAAAGTTTTCGTTTAAAACAATAGTAGCGCTACAGCCATAGGTGTGGGCAAAAAGTTTTGCAATGGTTTTGACTTGGCGCTGAAGACTTCACCGCGAAAACCGCGAACATAAAACCACTGTATCACAGCATAGGGGGTCCAAATCACAGCATAGAGGGCTATGCTCAAACTATGCCAGCCAGAACACTGTAAGAATCTTATAATAAGTCAGGGTTTAGTCTAAAAAACAGAGAATCCAAGACAGCGTACTGGTACTGTTGATTCAAGTGTTCTTGTCTGCGACACCTTGACCTTGCTATGACGCACAGTACACATTTTAGTCATTGCAAGCAAATAAAGATACGAGTAGATTTCCTTGTCCTGAAAGCCCTTCAACAAGCATTGAGATATCACTTAAATACCTATTGATTTTGCTGCAGGCACTTGGCATACATTACTTTGATACTTGCACCAAAGGAGAGTTGCAAGCGTCTATAATATTCATGTTTGTGCGGTAATCATCAGAAAGTTTAGTTTAGACTTTGTATCAGTCATATTCAGCTCACGTTAACAGTGGTTCACATACGTATCAGAAAAAGCAATACAACCTTTGTAGTACTTTGACGTATTACATGTACTTGTTTAAGGTTTCGAAGTTAGAGAAGGAATTACAGATTCAAATAGGGCTTGCAGTTATGATTTGTCCTGACATGCACCCAGACGTTGTGCATATTTCCCATGTCCTAAGCCCAGCAGTAGGGTTTGGGTTGCCATTAGGAAGGGCATCCAGCCGTAAAAACTCTTGCTACAAAAAAGACTTGCACTTGATGAGGAGTTCTGGGGCTCCCCCATCCATGTGCAAGCACGTCCAACCCCCAAATGATGGGGAATAAAAGACATGAAATTGGAGAGAGAGAGAGAGAGAGCGAGATTTGCTGATATTCTACGTCATTTCTTTTTGTGCAACAAAAATTCTTGTTGTGCACCTAAGGTTTTAGGTTAGGTACGCCAGTGCACCTATTCCCGAAAGTGAATTTCGAGCCCTACAGTCCAATAAATGTGCAGAGATTAAAGTAGCTTTCTCTCAGATCTACTAGGAATGTGATTACTAAGCACATTCCTGCCTTGAAAGCTAGGTTGTCAGTGCCAGACATCTAAGGTCATGTCTAACTGCCACTAAAGCATTCGTCTTTATCTTTGAAGTAGGAAGCCATGTGTAGCAGAAGTAAAGACTGTCGAAACAGCTTCTAGAGTAATTATAAGACAATATGGGGGCAAGATGTCAGCTACAAGTAAATGCAAAAATGTTCGTGGTGGTTTTATGTTCATGGTTTTCGCAGTGACTGTTTCACAGCAAACTTAAAACCACAGCAAACATTTTTGTCCAATACTGTAACATTTTTGTCCAATACTGGACTATTTAGCACTGTCGCGAACTCGAAACCACCACGAACACTCCATTTTCGCCTTTGTGCGAAATAAAAACCATGCACTTAAATACATTTACAGTCTAACACCCCCTTTCGCAAAGGACTTCGACAATTGAGTGACAAATATTTGACAGATCACAAATTTCATAAACAATTTTTTTGTGTTTTGTTGTGTTTGAATTATAAATATTCCAATAATAAAATCATAAAACAAAATGGGAGCAAGATGTTGGTTGTTCCTATATTGTATAACACCTCCTTTTTACTAGAGACTTCGACCAATGAATGAGTGACCAAATATTTGATAAATCGCTCAACAAATTTCATACACAATTTTTTTCTGTTTGTTTGTTTTGTTGTCTTTGAATTATAAATATCCCAATAATATTAATAAAATCATAAATCAAAATGGGAGCAAGATGTTGGTTGTTCCTACATTGTATAGCACAATTACAATGAATTTAAAAGGGCTAAGTTCTAGGTGTTGTATAGTGCCAAGAAGGTTGATTAACATACAGTTATGATTCTATACGATATGAAAGTAGCCAGAAATATTAACATTAGGGGTGGATACCGGTTCAGCTTAATAAGGTCCAAGTCCAAGTTTAGGTCCAGAGATTTAGGTTCAGGTGCGCCTGAACCTGTCCAGTTGATGTTTTGTTTTGTTAGACCAATATTAAGCATAGAGAATTCATACGGACAAGCACGACTATAAAAGTTTCTTGGTGAGGAAACTTTCAAGATAAACCAGTGTTTGATACTTGAATGTTGCACTTATTTTAAATGCCTTTTTTGTCATAGGGGAGACTCAAAACACTTTTTATCAAACAAAATAGAAAAATATATTTGTACTTTCTTCAGGTTTTTTTGGACTCAGGTTTTGGCTTTTAGGTTTTTGCGTTTCCGTGCCTTCGCGCCGAAACGCAATGTCCTGGCTTTTACCTTGCATGCATGCTTCGATGCTTCGATGGTTCAACACTGTGTCGCACACCATATGACCTTATATGGCAATACATTCCAAAATTCTAGCCGTTGCCTCATATGGCAAGTGAGCAAGAAATTTCAGGCAGGCTTGATTTGCATGACACATAGGACCGCATCTAACTGCTACAACTGTTCGGAAATATCATTGCATTGTGGTTTCGGACTTTGATATCCTGAAAAATGACCATATTACATCTATACCACAAGATTGCAGAATAAAAAAAATGATTTCGTCAAGAAAACGACCAAAAATCGACATAAATGATACCATGTAGTGAGGTTATAGCATTATGTACAGAGATCCGTGTTACACACTACAGCTTAGCTCATCTGGCAACGCGTAGCACTTCGGACCCAGAAGATTCGGGTTCGTGTCCGTGCGTGGATTTTTTTTCTTTTTAGATATTCAATATCAAATATATATATTGATATTATATTAATCTATTAGTATCATATTTATGAATATCATTTTTTTCATTAATAAATAAAGAAATATTTTATATTTGTTATTTTTAAATATTCATTTAATATATACAAGGCCTTTGTCTTATGAACAGGACTTCATAGATTCCAAACCCGGCATTCAAATTTTTCTGTTCATTGTAATGGAAAATACCGTGCAGCGGCTCCTATGCGCGGTAAGATGATTCTTGCAAAACACTCGCCACTAAACTTCTATCCCCGATGTAAACAGAGGCTCTTGATGTTGTTTGCAAAACAGCGATCCTTTGTTACAGTAGCAAATGCTCCATTGTTCAGTATCGACTTCATTCAGACAACACGGACGTGGAAAGTGACGCCGCTCGGCACAAAAATATGGGAATTTTCATGAATTTTAGCAAAATTACCCAGGAAAATAAGGAAGAAATGTTGTAAATGCGGAAACCAGAATAATACGGATGAGGGAGCTGTTGATTTGTTTGACATTTGGTAGACATTTTAGATAGAACCTTAGGTGTTATGAACTTCTATTTCACCTAATTACCATAGTGCTGATGATTCAATGGTGCTTTTTCAAATTTTATGTTTTATTGCGTGCCATGTACATAATTACATTGATAGCTTTTATAATGAGCCTATTGTACATTTTACAAATAAGTACAAGTTGTAGGCCAAGACCAGCTTTTTCAAAAGCACTTAAGTTAAGTGACGTAAGTTCAAAATTGCTTTCCCCAATCTGCCTTTCTCTATTAAAACAGTACTCATTTCCCAAAATGACAATTTTTCTTATAGACTCAACAGCCCTTGAGTGACTTTCTCTGGCAGATTTTACTTCAAGTAAAGGGAAAAGACAATTCACACTCATAAACGTAGCCGAAACGCCAGCTTTTTTGAAAAGCTCTTGTTTGGACTCGGTTCTTGGATGTTATAAAGGTCCGAATCAGGTCCAGCGAACCGGTATCCACCCCTAATTAACATGCATGATGTGTTGAGTTGGCAGCCAAGATATTTGCACATCTGGTAAACAGGATATTACAGAAAATGATTATCACATTCTTTACTAGGTAATTTCAAGCCGGTTATGTCAACTATGTTCCAAGGACAGACTAATAACTCTCTTGATTTCATCTTTTCCAGGACTAAAGTATTGGACAAACTAGGACCAAAAATAGGTAAGTTTGTCATGAACTGTTTATTATCTAAATAAAGCAAACTGTTAAAACTATCATTGTTTCAAACACATGAATTCTCTTAGTTTTTCCTTTCCTGGTGCCTGCAAATTATTGATTAACTGATCAACTGGTGTTGACAGTTCATTGTCACCAGCAGTTTCTCATGTTTCAGACGACTGTTGCAGTATTGTTGGCATCTGCTAGGTGGCGCTTTTTACCCATGTTTGTAGTTGTAGGTGATTGAATTGCTATATGCTCCCATCCCCTTGTATGATAAGTCTCTCATGTCATCTTATCTATTCCTTAGTCTAACTTTATCACTATAGGGGTACCATAGAAGATCTGGTAACCAGTTTTCGCCACCCTACTCGGTTTTCTGTTATTCGTATAGTGTTTCACTTAGTGCTATGTCAGTTCATTCTCTGATATAATCCTCCCATCTTTTCCGTTGTCTACACCTCTTTTTTATGGTTCCTTGTATGATAATTTAGGCTTAAGTCCCGTTGAACGTGATACGTGGCTATACTAGTACTACTTCAGTTTTCTTTTCTTTATTATGGTTAGGAGGTCTTTATACTGACCAATGTTTTGTTTGACTCTTATGATTTGTGATTTATTGAAATTGCAAACAGTACAATACACATGGGCCACAGGCAGCTGTTGCTGGTATCGTCGCCCACACACAAAACAATACACGGCACATAAACTACAAATAACAAACAGTCGATAAATACAATCTAAAAAGCAGCGCAATTAAATAAAACGTAACTATCGCTTCATATTAGGTATAAACTGTATACGTACATGAAGTCACTGGTTCATGCTGCCTCTGGCCGCCAGTATGTTCTCAAGTCTGGGGCCGTATGATAAGTAGGATGTTCAGATATGTGGGATGTAGACTGGATATTAACTGAAATTATGTCTTTGTTTTAACAACAGGAAGGAAAGTAAAGATCAAACATCCCAGCCAGCCAATCCCACCAAGCCGCAAACACACCAAAAGTGCCATCCATAGCGCCTCCTTCAATAGGATCCAGAAACAGGCTTCCAAACGGACCCAACACAGTGTTAGTACTGCCAGTAAACCTAGTCCCTCTGTCAATAGCTCCAGAAATAACCACGAGAGACAGACTGCTGTTTCCAAGAGACCATGCAGGTGAGCATTGATTGATTGACTCTGTCTATTGAGTCTATGTTTTCGGTGTGTTGGTGTGTGTCCGTGGTCGTTTGAATAGACAATAAGTCGATTGACATAAAGTGAGAGGAAAGATGACAGGAATTACAGTGGCAGGAAATACAGTTAAGACTTGGTAGAACTAGTCATTAATCATACATGACATGATCCATGGAAGAGGCTACTTATTCATAGGGAGGTATTGCTTTTGGTCTACTGGTTAGTGTTTTTGCAGTAAGTTTGTTGTATATTTTTTATTTGCAAGTCACATTTTGCCGTAGAGTGACAAGAATTAAACAATTGACATGTAATATCGTCAATCAATCGATCAATCAAATAAGACATGTAACTTATAAGAAACTGAATATTACACAGAGTCACAAGATCTTCAAACTATTGAATCTCCATTAAACTAAAATATATATATGCACATAAACATTTAAAGCTCAAACATACTGAAAGATCTACATCAATTATGATATTGATAGTCCTCGGAGCTTATTCAAATGGTCAAAACCTGTGGTGATCACAAAAGGCAGGATATACAGTACATATCAACAGATGCTGTAGTCACAAGAATTCTATCTCTGGAAGTTTGGTACACTGTATTTAGATCTGCTGTGCCTGTTTGTAGGGAGAGAGTCATCCACCTTCTGGCCATGAAGCCTTACAAGAAACCTGAGCTCATCTTGAGACTGAATAAAGATGGGATCAGTGACAAGACATCATTGCCAGACATTCTCAAAGAGGTAGGTACATGTAAAAGTAAAGATAGTTCAGTACCCTTCTTGAGGCCGTTGTTTTCCAATGTGTCTAGAGCACAGTATTGGAAGGCGGTACCCAGGAAGACCACAGGGTATATGTTGTGTATAGGGCTGACCTAAGTTATGGCTGCCCATAGGAAAGCATGTTAACATACACTGAAACAAGACTTCATAAAAGTACTAACCCAAACTTCAATCTTAAAAATTCTTCTACACTGGAAAGTCACAAGGGTTTCGTTGATAACCATGCAAAGAAAACAGAGGGTTGTACAGCTCAAACTCCAAGGAAAGCTGCCAGTTTCAAGGAAACCCTACCTTTGACCCCAGATTTCTGATGTATCCCTCCGCATGACCCAACAACTCACATCTATCCTTACGCCAACTAAAATGGCAAACTAAACAAATTCCAACCAAAGTGGGAAAGCTAACACCCTACCTGTTCCCTCTAACCAAAATGTCTCCAGATTGGGCAAAAAATTTCAAGGAAAAGAAAGGTTTTAAAGATTTTAAGTAGGGACTATAAAGGAATTCAAAGATTGTGCACTCTACTGCACAACGCGACTTTGGGGTCACCCCTGTAGATGGCCACAAATATCAGTTTGGTCGTCCTGGGCAGTTTTGACTGTATGTGTTGCAATAACTGCTGAGGCCACTGCTAGCTGAAAATAGACATTTTTTCCCATGCATATGAAGACCTGTCCCAGGCGGGTCACTGCTTACCAAAACAAGAGCTATCTACCACTCAAAAATCATAACCATGGTATGTCCAGAACACGAAATATCAAAACCTGATGTTCCACTGCTGTACTGTAGAAAGCCGCTAGGAGTCCCATTATCGAAGTTGACCTTCATTTTTCCGACCCCTACCCACCTACCAAATATCATAAGGAACCATCCACAGCTTCTTGAGATATGCTCTACACACACACACACTCACACACACACACACACACACACTCACAATGGAGGTATAGATTTTCCTCATTACGTATGCAAATTCAGTCCCAATTTGCATAATTTGCACTTCATTGTGTACATCTCTGTCCAACCTACATGTACCTGCATATCAAATAACATGAAAATCTGTTGTTCCTTTCTTCAGCTATTCTCCTTAGAAGATTTTTACAAATAGTGAAATACGCCATTGCAGTTCCAGTGACACATACCAGGGGCCCAAAATCAACCTTGACCTTTCTCCTCTCAACCCAAATATTACAATCCATCTACACGTTCTTCAATTATGCTGACTTTAAGTATCCGGTGACACAAACATACACACACACAAACAAATAGGGAAACACACTCAAAACAAAGTGTTTTTTCATGGAGATTAAAACATAACCTTCTTGGCGAAGGTAACAACCAATATGTTATAATTTATATATTGCTGTTGTTCGTCCACAGATAGCAACATTAGGTAAGGACGACAACTACATGCTGAATAAAACTGCCTTTAGCGATGTCCAGGAAGACTGGCCGTTCTACACCAGTGAGGAGAGGCAACTTGTAAAAAGGTACGGTCCAGTATTTGCCTTTTTATTTTCATTTTATTCACATACATTTAAGGTATTTGTTTGATAACAAAAAAAAGTTCGCCAAAAATCTACAAAATATTCGCGTAGGCACGCGTCATTCTTTAAGTATTACTATCATGTAATTCCTGCAAAGTTATATTGATGAACATTGAAGCATAATCCAAGTAGAGCGTTTATTACCAGCAGGGGCGTGGCCTGATAAATCTTGATGATGTAATCATGACATCATACCAATTTGCATAAATTATCACCTTGCTATAAGGTACTACCTGGAAAAAAAACTAAGGTTGAGGAAGGTTTATAAAGCGTAAGAAAGGGTTTTTTTCAAAAACATCCCGAAATTCCTCAGCCACCCTTAGACAATACCTTAACAAGCATTGGACAAAAAGTATGAGTGGTTATAGGATCCTCTGTTCGTAAAATGATGAAATAAGAACAATAACAGCAAAAGTAAACTGATAACTGCGAGGTAATATACAAGTCCAGTTAGAAAAAAATAAAAGATATGCCAAAAAACAGTTACTCAAGCAACTGGATGAAAATTTTAAACAGTCAGACTTTTCAGACAGCATCCACTATTTTTCGTCAGTAAATTTTATCCAGTTGCTTGAGTTACTGTTTTTTGGCGTATCTTATTACCTGGATGTCTAACCTTCATCAATATGTCAAAGATAACTATTTTCAAAATTAAGGCTTTATTTGTTGAATTTTAAATGCTTGCATCTAATTTGGGGACAACCAGGTGATGTTATCCATGACGCAAACTTTGTGAGGCCTAATAAGAGAAGCAGGAATGATTAGAGAGTCTGGAGGTAGGATTGGTCTGATCTCAGTAACAGCCCCCCAGATTGTGATCAACGTGGCTGTAATCCTGGGGTAACAATTTGCAGTAATTCGGACATCTCGGGGCGCGTAACGTCGCACATGGTGCCAATAACGGGCAGTAACAAGTCTGATGGATCTCCGAAGCCTTGATGGACAGGATCAGACAGCGTCCGCTATTACCTGTTCGTTCCGACCCTTGTAATGCCTAGTGGCACATAGTGCAGCAAGTTTCCTTGCTGTTTCAGTAGCAGGGTATATCTTTACAGGGAGGGATTGCTAGCCCTTCCCCTTTAATGTGCTTGAGGCACCTCTTCGAACACGGGTCCCCCATTTAATGACTCTTCCGAAAGATGGGTGCAGTCCCAACTGATAGACCTGTCCCAGGATTGAAAAATTCAAAACTGACTCCCTTTTTTGAGAGATTAAGTTGATGTAAAAATGCGTAGTAAACATTGTATAATGTATATCTGTATAATTGCAATATGATCTTGAAAATATTGGTTCATTTTCATTGTTTAACTGTTTTTATTGGATCACTTCAATCCTAATCGAAACCAAAACTTTTTTTAGAAAAGAGAGAATTCGTCCCTACCGACCCTTTTTTTCACGACTGTACAGTGTAAATGATCATGAGGTCACACCCTGCGTGAGAGACACACTGACAGTCTTCTTCGACTCGAAGGACTACCAACAACAACAACAGTGTAATGATCATATCAGAAACACAATATTTTTTCCCTAGGCCTCACCGGTACCGCCTTCTAAATCTGGACATCATGAGAAGGCCCATTCTCTATATATGTAGTGTAAACACAGTCCTTGACCTACTTGCAACTGTAATTCCGATAGATTCAGTTCAATGACCTTTAGTTTATGTAATTTTCGTTATCTTTTCTGTCCTTGCGGCCTTAGTTTGCCCTCTGTAACAGCCTCGGGCTAGTTGGGCAGCCCTGGCTTTATGTAATGTTGCTTCTGAACCAATAGATTCAAAGAAATGTTATCAAGTTCAAAGCTCTGATTTATTTGTTAATGACTACAGAGTTCTTTTCCTAGGGTCACATTTCCAAACCGGGGCCTTGCTAGGCAGATTGCAGAAACGAAAAATATGATGTAAAAGACAATATAGCACACAAAATGTAAAAGGTAATAGCATAATTTGGCTATATTTCTTGATACATGCTTCTTTTTTCATTTCCACAAACAGCCTCCCCAAGCCCTGGTTTGGAAATTTGAGCATAACATTACAGTATGCAACGTAACAGTTACATTGTACTCAAGCAACTAGATAAAATTTGGAAACGGTCAGACATCTCATACAGCATCTGCTGTCTTTCATCAGTGCCTAAAGCCGGTGTCACAATTCATACGAGCGTCGGCCAACTTTGTAGATCGCCCGAAGCTCGCCGAATTTCGAAATCGCCCGAGCGTCGACCATATTTTCCAATGAAAATCTTGGGCGACGTCCATCAAACACTTAAAACTAAAAATCCCCCATGAGACGGTACCATATCTTGGACATGGACGAAGTCAGTATCGACTAACCTGGTAAAAGGCCAATATTTGGATCAACTTTTACTTCTAAAAATCGCCCGAAGCCCGCGTAATTGACAGGACGTCGGCCGTACTTCGGCCAAAAATGCACACTTGAAGCTTGCCAACACATCGGCCGAGCTGAAGTTCTTATTTGAGACAGGGGCTTAAAGACAGCGGATGCTACCCGAAACGTCTGACCGTTTTCAGATTTTATCCAGTTGCTTGAGTAACCATTACCTTGCTCGACCCAGCATTACAGTATATCAGCAAATTAAACCATCACGCTGGTTTCTTTTCCAGGCGACTTGCTCAGATGCGACACTCCCCGTCGTGTTCCCCGACAACGACTACCCATGACAGCCCGCCGTCCATCCAAGGGTCTTCTCAGGTAACTTTGCAAGTGTACAAAAGTCACAAGAGTGAAACAAACACATACTCTATTCTTACACATACATCAAGGCCGCCTAAGTATTCATAGGAATTTTGCGGAATTCATACGATCCACGACTAAGAAACAAGAATTTTGCAGAATTCATACAAGTTTTACTAATACAGTCAAACCTGATAGAGCAACCACCTAGCGCAGGCAACTACTTGGTGCAAGCAACCACATTATAAATTAAAGTCCTGTCCATTTTTACAAAGTCAAAGTTAATTACACCATATCCTCAGCAAGTATTTTTCCTCTGTCCCTCGAGTGGTTTGACTGTAGTAAGAATATCATGTATTCTATAGAACTGAATTCCCTAAGATTTGTATGTTTGTTAGTAGTGGATCATATGAATTCCATAGAATTTGTATCAACTCCGTAAAACTTGAATGAATTCCGTTATGATTTGTATGAATACTTAGGCGCCCCTTTACATGGCATTACAAAAACATGTAGCAAAAGGAAAGTTGGCGCATAGGCTGCAAAAGTCTCAGACAGAGTTGGGGCTAAACTGTTTCAGACATTGGGTCCATGGTAGCATAAGGATTTTCTGAATGTTGTGTACAAAGTTTCTGTAAATTGCTATTTTTTGTGTGTTGGAGTGAATGCTTTAACTCTAACCATGCTACTTGCCAGTGCTGGTAAGTTTTCGTTATTCCAGTTAAGTTTGACATAATCTATGTTGCTGCTACCATGCTATAGACAGTGTGTCTTGCCTGTACAAAAACGCCATCCTTCTTGAGTATTAAAAATGTTCGTTATTCAGTGCATGGTTATTCAGTGCTTGAATTTAAAGCGTAACGTCTAGCCATAGAATTCTTTGCCCATGAAACTCTGCGGTCTCAAACAATTGTTCTTCATAAATCCTATTTGGCATACATTCATGGTTATATACAACCCCGAAAACTTCTTTTCATGAAAGTCGGCATGTATACACGATACCTAAGTAAGATTAATATTGGTATTCAAAAGTATGACGTTTTATTCCCGAGAAATTATGTATCTGCTTTTGAATGCTCCAGGAAAACAATACAAGAGATGGCGATAAACATACATCCCTGAACCCATAATTTGTATCCTGAGGTTATCATATATGAAACAGTAAGATTATGACAAGTTGTAGTATCGGGCTACTAGTAGTTCATAAGGACTCGTATATCCCACAGTGTAAGTAAGAAGCCTGCAAGGGGCAGTTTGCGCACCCCTTTCACATCTGAGCCTGAATAGGGCTTTGAAGATCTATCTGAAATCGTGTCTGCCTGGACAAGTTAATTTCCATTCATCCACCAAAATGGGCTGTACAAATCCTCCTCTATCCCTCTGGGCCATTTACCACTGGTCTCGGCATCTACAAGCCTCGGGCGCGATAACGCGGGGTCGCGAAAGTACCGGTTTGAGGTCAGGCACCGCAGGCCGGCCCCAGTATGTGATAAGTCCGAAAATGGAGCAGAAATGGGAAAAGTCGAGTGGAATGATTACTTCAATATCGGGGAGTCCCCCCGGGCGGATCTCTCCATCATTCGGACCTCTCACCTGGATGGAGCATGAAACGGCACCGCAGCACTGCTGCAGGATCCCGGCTTTTCCACTGCTGCGGACAATTTTGCAGGTCTATCAATTGAGAAGTCTGTAGGATCACCGGGCCATTATCTAAAGCCTTATCACCGCAGATAGCCAGTCCAGTTGACCAGTCCTCTACATTAAAACCATCCATCCACACAAAGACGGACTCTAATGTAGCCGCGAGCTCGTATCTATATCCAGCTCTGTCCGTTTGAACCTGCGTAGTTTGTCGCAAGAGTTCGGGATGGATTTGTAAAGTTTTAATGTGTCTGGGCTGAATGGGGGGTGCTTGTGCACATCAGGCAGGTAATGCGGTGTAGTCATTGTTGGCAGGTTTTACCAGACTCCAGGGTTTAGTATGATTGCTGGAAATGCCCATTAGAACCATTTAGCTGACTATTAGGATGTTTTGTACATGTATGTAGCAAGTTTGCTGTGAATAGGACTTAGGAGTGAGCCTATCTCTCCTAAATACCTATTGGCCCCTTCTCTCTGAAAGGAGGAGGAACGCCCGCCTCACCTTTTTCTATAAGCTCAATAACTACATCAATACTAGAATGGCAACATTTTCGGGAAAATGCAGGATATTCCCCTCCCATTACCTACACCTCAAATATGACATCCTTAGCATCGGCTGTAAGGGTATTATGAAGTATCTGCATAAATTATGCAAAGGAGGTCGACATTAGCATAATTTATATACCGGTGTGTTCACCTCTCCTAAAGGTACCTACATCTGAAATATGACAATCGTAGCCTTTACGGTGAGGGATATGCATAAATTATGCAAACGAGGGCCCTCATTAGCATAATTCATGGCCAGGTTTTATGACCCTTCCTAATGGTACCTATACCTCAAATATGACATCCGTAACTTTCACAGTAAGGGAAATACAAGTTTATGCCTAAATTATGCAAATGAGGTCCACATTAGCATAATTTATGGCCAGGTGTATTCGCCTTTCCTAAAGGTACCTACAACTCAAATATGACATCCATAGCTTTTACGGTAAGGAAAATTCAATTTTATGCATAGATTATGCAAATGAGGTCCCCATTAGCATAATTTATGGCCTGGTTTCCTGACCTTTCCTAATGGTACCTACATCTCAGATATGACATCCGTAGCTTTTACGGTAAGCAAAATACAAGTTTATGCATTAATCATGCAAATAAGGTCCACATTAGCATAATCTATGGCCAGGCGTGTTCACCTTTCCTAAAGGTACCTACATCTCAAATATGACATCTGCAGCTTTTACGGTAAGGGAAATACAAGTTTCTGCATAAATTATGCAAATTAGGTCCTTATTAGCATAATTTATGTCCAGGTGCATTCACCTTTCTTAAAGGTACCTACATCTTAAAGATGACATCCGCAGCTTTTACGGAAAGGGAAATATAAGTTTATGCATAAATTATGCAAATGAGGTCCTCATTAGCATAATTCATGGCCAGATGTGTTCACCTTTCCTGAAGGTACCTACATCTCAAATATGACATCTGCAGCTTTTACGGTAAGGGAAATACACGTTTCTGCATAAATTATGGAAATGAGGTCCTCATTAACATAATTTATGTCCAGGTGCATTTACCTTTCCTAAAGGTACCTACATTTCAAAGATGACATCCACAGCTTTTACGGTAAGGGAAATACAAGTTTATGCAAAGATTATGCAAATAAGGTACTCATTAGCATAATTTATTGTCAGGTGTATTCACCTTTCCTTTAGTTACCTACATCTCAAATATAACATCCGTACATTGTAACATAAGGTACATATAACTTTCTGCAATACCATTAGTAGAGCTACCACCGCATATTTACTTGGTTTTTGGCAGAAGAAGAAGAAGAAGAAGAAAGAAGAAGAAGAAGAACAGGCAAGCAAAAATAATATATCCCCCTTCCCACTGGAAGGGGAATATAATTAACACAGATAGTCTACTGAAACCAGCTCAGGGGCACACCCGGGGGAGCCACACGCTCAAATTTCAACCACTTAACGCCCGGACAGACTCGTACAAACATTCATTCTTCCCCCACACCATCCCCGAGTGGAACGCCCTGCCTGGCGCGGTTGTTACGGCTCCCACCGTTGAGTCATTCCGCGCCAGGCTGGAGGCCTGCCCGCCTTAGCCTGGGACCTCCTCCCCCCCACTTTGCCCCTCGCGGGGTTATCTGGGGGTTAAACAAGTTGAAGTTGAAGTTGAAATGTGTCTGGACATGGCAGGGTCATTGATATTCATTTATGACTATTCTGTGATTGTTAGTTATACATGTATGTAGGTGCTAAGGTCAAACAAATCAAACTACAATATACTTCTTTTATATCTTATTCAGGGCAGAAGTAAGTGTGCAAATGCAAAAATAAAAATATCTGCATTATTTGAATACACCTCACAACAAACAGCTCTGTAATTTGATAAAAATAGTTTCCTTTTTTAAAATTTCATTGTCTATTTCTTTTGCCAAGAACAAAGGAATTGGACTAGTCTGGCCTTATTGAAGAAAAAGCCAAATGGTTGATACATATCAATTGGCATCGTATTCTGTCTGTTTATCAAATATGAAAAGTCATCTGTCACTACTAACTGCATTACTCCCACCATACCATTCAGCTAATTATTGTATCATATTCAAAATTGAATCATCTTGCACTACCCATTTTCTAACAACATCAATTTTGTTGGATTGGAGTGCTTTTTCTGATATATTATCATTGTCAGGGTATGTTACATGTCAGGGTAAAGATTACAATCTGGCAGAATCCGATCTGAGAATATTTTAACTTCGAATCACATGACTGTAGATCAATGGATGGACTTGAAATTTAGGATTTATAAATGGCAGAGTACCCTTACTCATACCTAGCATCCTGTTCGACATCTCTACTGGTAGAATCTGCGGTTCTGTCCGATCACAATCTATACCCTGACATATATACTAATCTCCAAGCAGATCTATCGGTGGCAAGGAAGGTTCCAAAGAGCCAACCAGTATCCAATAGGCTACCGGATGCTGGTTGGCCCTTTGTATACTGCCTCGCCACCAATGATCTGCTTGGAGATTAATACATACATGATATCCAGCACCATTCAAAACTTATCAACCCTTGTGTTTGAACTTTGGTGTTCAATAATGAACTTGTTATAGCTTCAGGCAAACTTATGTGGAGCCAGACAGTAAGGTTAATATATCTATTAGGTGTTGGTTAATAGCAAAATGGGATTCACTGGAACTTAACTGAAATGGCTTTCATTTTCCTTCAAAAGAAGATATCAGAATGTCCTGGAGATATCTTAAAAACAAAAGTATCTTGCAAAGTTTTTCAAATGCTAATAACAAGATTGATGACTAAATTTTCTCTGTAATTTGCTGATTTATAGTTATGCCATAGGCAAACTTCTAACATCAATATTATAATCTTTGTGTAGACAGCTACAATGTATATCACATTGCTAAAAGTAATTTTGAATCTAGTACTCATGAGTTAATCTTCTTCAAATCCAGCCAGACACAGTTGACAGCAAGATATTGAAAATTAGAATTTGAAAGGAGTGATATTGATCTAATGTCATATTGTATTATTAGGAAACAATAAATAATGATCTATTATAGACTGATCGACAACAGATCCTTAAAAAGTATGTACACTTTCCACCCAATGATTACAATTCAAAGTTGTTTCATGTTACAATCAGTTTCAATGCCTTGACCTTGTTTTATGTAAGCCCACCAGTTTGCTTTATGTTTAGCTGCATGGTATGAAACTGTACGATATAGTTTATGATTCCAGCTAGATAATGATGATAAACTTTGTAAGAACCCCCCTAGGGACTCAGTGTCTACAGAAATGTGGCGTTATTACATCCATCATTCTGTAGTTCTTCAGCGGGCGGTAATAAGAACTGACGTTATTTCCCTGTCGGCATGATAAAAGCAGGCAGGATTGGGTCTGACGCCAGGTTACTGCTGTTCGCTATAATTCCTAGTCTGGATATGACATACGGACGAGATGAAAACTTTGTCAGATGTTATTGTCCTGGCTGGAACATCAAAGTAGAGAGGATTTTGTCTGACAGCAGTGTTCTCTAAGTGGAGATAGTTTGGGTGGTGCATGGATGTTGGCTTTTATGGGATGATGATTGGTAAAGCATGCCTCAACAGATTGGAATTACATGTTGGCTGCTTCGATGTTTACAATGTTGGCTCAGCAGGACAGCACCGTAGGCATTTTAAGTTTGATATGATTTTACTATGGAACTCAGTTGTGACCATATGATTGCGAATTAAAGCTTACAACTTTGACTGACAAGTTGAAATTCCAGCAATACGGGAAGAGACGAAAAAAAAGACATTTTTAGCAACATTTGTGACAGGAGAAAAGACTACCCAGATAGATATATTACTGTAAATGCATTTAAGTTGGCGTGGTTTTTATTTCGCGCTAAGGCGAGAATAGAGTGTTTGCGGTAGTTGCAAGTTTGCGGCAGTGCTATAGTAACATACTGCTACAGTATTGGACTAAAATGTTTGCAGTGTTTTTAAGTTCGCATCGAAGCAGTCGCTGCGAGAACCGCGAACATAAAACCTTCACGAACATTTCTGCATTTACAGTATAATCATACATGCAGTTTGTATCCCAGCTTGTTCGTTTTATCCATAATGGCACAAAACATAATTTGACACTTTTATAGATACCACTCTGTACTGACCCCAAATCCTAATGGTGACTTTTATATGACAATTATGACATGTTCTCCCATTTTGTGGTAGTTTTATGGAGAGCTCACAGTGACTTTTCGATTTACTCTCCATGCATGTGTTGTAGTAGCCTGATCATGAGTATCATCCTGTTCAGTTCCAGGCTCAGACTCTGAAACTAAACAGGATGACACTCAGGCTAGTGTTGTAGTGTATTGTTGGCAATCACCGTAAAGGAACAAGAGTTCTGTCTTTTCTTATTCGTAGTCAATGCTTGCTCATAACAAGGAGGTTAAAAATATTAACCTTCTTGCTCATAAGTGATATAACATCCTTTTTAAACCACCCTTGTAGGATCTTTGGTAGGTTTTCAAACCATCTTGGGGAGTTTGTATTCTCAACATCTGATTGTCAGGAAAGTTTTTTTTTAAGATTTAAGATTTGAGGATGAAGTATTGCTGGTACAGTTGTTATGCTATGCAGCCTTCCCAGTCTCTCGACCTGACTGGATTGTTGGAGGGATGAGGTGTACAAAGATGGAAATACTGTAAATGCATTAAAGTTCGCGTGTTTTTTATTTCGCGCTATAAAGCGGAAAATGGAGTGTTCGCTGTGGTCTCCTTTGATTTTGCGGCAGTGCTACAGTTACATACTGCTACAATATTGGACAAAAAATGTTCGCGGTGGTTTTAAGTTTGCGGTGAAAGCACCGCGAAAACCACTAACATTTCTGCATTTACAGTATGCATTCAGCCTCTTCTTGCACCATACCAAATTGGCAATCCAGTGCCAGTGAGAACAAGACAGTGTATGAATGTCCAAAGTTTGTTCATTTAATCTAAACCATTCAGAATGGTCAGTAACAGGAGGCTACATGTATGTTGTGTTGAAAAACACCTGTTGATCCTCGGTGCAGACTGTCTAGACCACCAGTTTCCCTTCAGTCTCGTCTTACATGTATGTTATAGGAATCAAGTGCCTGGATTCTATTCGTACATGTATGTGAGAACAAGACTGTATGAATGTCCATTCAGAATGAACAGTGACAGACGAGGCTATGTTGTGGTATTGAATAACACCTGTTGTCCCCCACAGCAGACTATCCAGGCCTCCAATTTGCTTTCAGTCTCGTTTTATGTCTGGAATTAAGTAAACATGAGAACAAGACAGTGTATGAATGTCCATTCAGAATGAACAGAGACAGACAAGGTTACATTGTATGTTGTGGTATTGTATGCTAACTGTAAATGCAGAAATGTTCGGGTTGGTTTTATGTTAGCGGTTTTCGTGGGGACGTTTCACCGCGAACTTAAAACCACCGCGAACATTTTTGGCCCATACTGTAGCAGTATGTGAATATAGCGCTGCCGCGAACTTAAAACCACCGCAAACACTCCATTTTCGCCTTAACGTGAAATAAAAACCACACAAACTTAAATGCATTTACAGTAACACCTTTTGTTCCCCTGACAGACTGTCCAGGCCTCCAATTTGCCTTCAGTGTCATCTTGTGTCAAGAATTAAGTAAATATCCCTGGATTCTATTTTTATATATATATATATGACGATAAGTCAGCGTATGAATGTCCATTCAGAATGAACAGTGACAGATGAGGCTATGTAGTGGTATTGAATAACACCTGTTGTTCCTTCAGCAGACTGTCCAGGCCTCCAAACGCCCCCTGGACAGCCTCGACCAACAAGTCGCCGCCAAGAAGCCGCGGGTCAGGATCAGTGCAAATACAGGCGCCTTGGGCAACCAGAACTGTGCAATAAACTCACAGGTGGGTTCATCCGTCATCGGGCTCCTGCGAGGAAGCTTTGTCTGGGTGTGTTAGGGGAAATCTGTAGCATCCATCAGGTGGCAGACAGCTCTGTCAGGAGGATAGATCTTTTGGTGCGGCGCTCTTCGTAGAAGGGTATGTACAGGGCGCAGACAAATCCATCGGTGTCAGGGACAGCCATAGTTAAGCTAGGGTGTTCCAGTAAAGATACGATATGTGGAACATTGCAGGGGAAGAAAAACCTACACCAATCTTTCCTAACTTGCTATTTGCCACCAAAATATGAAAGCCATAGACAGTCTAGAACTCAAGATATCAAAAACTGGAAGTTGCACTGCAGTACGATAACAGGCCATTAGGGGGCCCAAAATCTAATCAGTTTGAGGTCTCACCAATACCTACCCACATACCAAATATCAAGACATTCCATCCATGCATTCGCAAGATATCATGCTCATGCACACACACACACACACACACACACACATATACAAACACACACACTGCTGGCGAGGGTAATTATCCCAATAAGAACATCATTTAGATGAGTGATAATGGGGTAAGAGATCATTGAATTCTACTCCTGGTGAGAAATGGGAGAAAATCACCTGCCAATAATTGTAAATAATTTCCGTGCATGACATGGCATTTCACTATAATGATGCAGGTACTTTGTTAGTGAGGAACATGTATCCGTATGAATTACTATAGATTATTATATCATTTGGACAATTAAGGAGAAAATTCCATACTCAATGATAAGGTCTTCAAAGTCATGGTTCTGCAAGTGAAAAGTATTTGGAAATACAAATTATGCAAATTAGAAGATCATTTGCATCATTGATGAGGAAAATCTAAAATTGTTGGTGGAGGCAAGGGCAATGTCCTTGGTGGAGGTATGAGGTTGTTGAACTCTAGTTGTAGTTCTGAAATGTGAGAGAATCGCCCGCCCTACGTAGCGTGCGTAGTCCAGTGGTTAGCGATTTTGCCTCTGGAACTAGAAGCCCCGGGTTCGATCCTGGCTGTCTCGCTCACCCTACATGTACGCTACCAGAAAAGGTCGCAGTCCTTAGGACGGGACGTTAAGCCGTGGTCCACTGTTCATTGTGCTTGTCGAAAAGAGCTAGGGGAATTTCCCTGGTACAGTGAACCTGTAGATACTGTATATAATATAGCGTCTGTCTTCCTGTCACGACCAGTGGAAGATTAGCTCATCTGTTCATTGAGTTCATTTGAGCTAAACTGGTTCGAGATCACTTTCCTTTCCTTTTCCCTTGCTGATAACTCCCCTTGCTGTTCCTCCTCCTGCAGGCATTCCCAGTGCAAAGTAACGAAGCCACTTCTACACAGTCCACACCAAGTCCAGACTCCCAGGTGGACGACAGGTTTGATGTGAAAGCTTTCGACAAGAAAGAGGAGGAGAGGGCGCAACGCAAAAGGGAAAAGACTAAAGCCATCAGAAGTGCCAATGGCAAAGATAGGAAACTTAAAGGTGAGTTGTGAGTGACCACCATCAGACAACTCAGCTTAGACTGCTAGTTCTGACTGCTATCTTTATCTGAGGCAAAACTATATTGAACTTCTGTGTTTTGTACGTAAGGCCACACCAATTTTATTTGTTGCTTCTCGGATTTTTTCAGAAAAAAATCGGAGCGACAGGGCGGGAAAAAAACAAAAATACAATTTTTTTGCAAATAGTCTGGGGTGAAGTTAAGGGTTTACATAACATAAAGAATAAGAGGATTATTCAAGTTTCAGCTTTGTATGGCTCATTTTATGCAATGCACCCCTTTCTTTGATCTAGTACTATAATTTCGGTAACAAAAGTACCTTTTGCCATGTAATATGTGGATTGATATTGAGAAATAGTTTCGATAAATGAAAAATTATAATTTATGATCAATGTGACCACACTTTTTAAGTATGTGCAGGCCTTTATAGTCTATTTTGATGGCTATCGAGTTTCACAACTGAACAAATAGTAAAATTGGGAGTTAAAATTTGTGAATGGGAATTGTGACCCAATTTTTTTTTTTTTCAAAATGGGAAAAACAGGATAGGCTATTCCGAGAAGCAACAAAATAAATTGTCGTGGCCTAAGATAACAGTTACTCAGAAGCAACTGGATTAACATTTGAAATCTGGCTAGTGTCCAAGTTCATCCAGTTGCTTGAGTAACTATAATCTTGCATATTTTACTACCTGGATGTCTAACCTTCATTGACATTCTGTGTTTTATGATTTTTGGTTTATCTGTCTACTAGCAGGGCCATCCTAAATGTTTGTTTTGCATGTATGAAGATACACATGTCATAGCCAACTAAGCGCTACTGGTGGTGTATTTGGATTCTCACCAGTTGGTCTCAGTTTACTGTACATGTATAAACCGGTGCAATGGCCTAGTGGGTAGAGTGTTTGCCTTGCATACGGTAAGTTGTGAGTTTGATCCCTGGCCAGGTCATACCAAAAAAAAAGGTACATACTGCTTTCTCTGCTTAGCACTCAGCATTTGGGAAAGAGTATGGAAGTTCAACACACACCACTACCAGTGGACTAGCCCCCTGCTGTAGTGATTGCACAAAGTTGTGTGGCCCAAGGGCTACTGAAACGGAGATGGGCACCGCCCTATGCACCATCGGTGTGGAAGGAACTTTGACTTTGACTTTTTTTTATCTTTATTTAGCGAGTTGTATCAATTTCAGTATCTTGATTTTTTCTTCTGTTCCTCTATTTTATTTGATTTTCTAGGTCTTTTTTACAAGTTATTATACCTTGAACCGAAAATTCTTTTTTGTGTAGCCCAATAGCTTTTTGTGTAAATTGTGGTACATCCGTTTGTTACTGCTTTGTGAAAGTGCTATTTCCCTTCAAAGATTGTGATTTTCCTATCATCATTCGCAAGCTGTGTGGCTAAAGGGGAAGGTCTTCACACGCATCATGTCTTTGTTGTGATGGACAGTGAACGGCACTGTAACAGACAAACAGAAGGCCGCGTAGCCCTCGGTGTTAGATACAAGGCACCAGACAGTCTGACTCTGAAACTTTCACCTTAACATCACAAGGATGCGATTTTCACCATAACCATAGAGAGCTCTGTTCCACTAGATTCAATCAGATGTATAATAAAGGTTGAGATGTGTAGGCTTTTGTTGAAAACCCTGTGATTCTTCAATACTATTTTCAGTTTTGTGCTTAGCGTTTCTGTAGGAAGAAAAAATTGAATGTCCCATTCAGAAAGAACGTTCAATTTGATTGACAGTTTACTGTAAATGCGGAAATGTTTGTGGTGGTTTTATGTTCGTGGTTTTCGTGGCGACCGTTTCACGGCAAACATAAAACCACCGCAAACATTTTTGTCCAACATTGTTGTGACTATAGCACTGCCGCGAACTAAAACCCACCGCGAACACCCCATTTTCCCCCTAGCGCGAAATAAAAACCATGCAAACTTAAATGCATTTACAGTACTATGCCAGTCACCGGTATGTGCAAATTGCTTTGGTCGCTTTAACATTTAACAAACTATTCTTTAACATCGAAGCCTCTAATTACAACGTAGGATCATCGCAGTGTTGTGATCTTAAGGTAATATGGAAGGTCGGCTGAAGACTTGCAAAAATGCTATTCATAGTAAAGTATTGACCTTTATATCTTTTGAGGAAGTGCCGTATTGCAAGATGATAATTTAGGCAAATTTTTATGCCAACACAATAAGTTATTATGGGACCATGGCTATTTCCAGATTATGAATTTAAAGACTGAATTAGATTAAGAATTTATTTTGTGCCTCGCCCTGAAAAGCCTCATATGCTCACATTCACAAGAAAAAAGAACATGAAGTGAGATGTGTACACATACAAGTCTCTTTCACAGCGATATCTTATTCTTCACTTGTCTGTAATGCGTTATTCAGACTTGAGTGATTACATCATAAAAATGTCACTGACTCCATAATGTGCCCAAGCAGTGGCCTTGGACTTTAGTGTCTTGTTAGGTTAGCAACATAGGGCTGACAAATGACGGGGTTTAAAGTTAACGTGCAGGAGCAGGAGTTGTCTACTTTAAGACTGCGGAACAGCGCGTAACACTTGTCAGTGACGCATGGGGGGATTTGGGAGGGCTACGGTAAAGTCCAAGGCTCAAGTCAGGAGTAGGTGTAATCTTCAACAAGGGACCAATAGTCTAGTGATGAGTGTAGAAGACCATCCATACAGAAAGATGAAAAGGCGGAGAGCGGGAGGTGAAACGATTTTTTTAATGCCCGTACTATAGGAAAGTGGTATATCAGACTATGTGCCTCTTGGCGTCCAGATGTGAGGAAGAATGTGTATTGGAAAGGACAGATCAGTACCTGCAGTTCTCACCAAAGTTGCTAGGTGGTACCTGTTCAAGACAGCACTCCTGGCTGGACAAATACCATTATGTTTCGTTGTTTTCTTCTTGAAAATTTGTTCCTTGAATGATCAATAAACAATACACTGGCTGATTCGAAGTTTTGTAGTAAGTTAAGAGTACATTCTGTTCGGTCTATTTTTTTAACCACTGTAAGCTGTAGTATATTGTGCACATAAAAGTGATGCATACTTTCCAGTGGTACTATTTATTGCACTGTGCGTAGTGCACTCTCCACATATCTCTATCCATTGCAAGATATTTACTGCTACCTCTCTGGTAATCTCTGCTGTGCCCTTGCATCAAACTTGTTGGATATCAATGCTGTAGTGTACTTAATGTGGTCTTTAACATCATTGAATGATGGTAAATTCTGGTGTGATTTAAAGAAAATGTGTAGATAAGCAGGGAACACCTTTGTTTGGCAGAGTGACGACCTGGATGTGTGAAATTAGTATTTTGAGTCGGATATCGGAAGGTCGTTAGCTGAACTAAGTGCGCTGATGCTTCATTTCTTGGTAAATGAACTACTGAACCGATCCTAATGAATTACGCATATTGGATTCCAGTACGGTAAGCACCCGAGCGTGGATTATGGCAAACATTAAGTCGCCTTTCCTTGCTCATAAAAATCCTCCATATACCGACTTGAATATGTAGGTCCACTAATCAAAGGGAGCAGGAATAGTGCAGAATTTCCAATGTCAATAGTTTTGCAATCATAAATGGGGTCTTACATCAAAGCTCTTGAGCTATATATAGTAGTAATATACTGCATGATGCATGCCTCTAGAGAGAACTTCATAGACCCAAGATTGAAGGAACTGCTGGAAAATCGTGCTTGAGCATTCTGGACATGACTACAAAACTGGTATTGGTTGCCAGTCATATGGAGGTCTTGTTTCAGGAAGGGTAGATGGGGGACAAGTCTGATTCATAACTTTGGCTGGACAACCCTCTAACACTTAGTTTTTGCAAAGAGGCATTCAAAGAGTTACTACTGTAGCTCAAGCTAAAAGTTAATGGTTCAAGGGAAAATTTTCACAATGGATAGGATGGAGAGCCACACCTAGAGGATGTTAAAAAAACCCAACACACTTATTGAAAAGAGTAGGGGTCCTTCCCAGTGTGAATAGATCAAAACCTTTCTGGTCTAAATTTGGTAGGGAATTTCCCGAGCAGCTTATGTAACCCCTTCTTTGCCTATCTTAGTTACTGTAAATGCATTCAAGTTCGCATTGTTTTTATTTCGCGCCAAGGGGAAAATTGAGTGTTCGCGGTGGTTTTAATTTCACGGCAGTGCTATTGTCACATACTGCTACAGTATCAGACCAAAATGTTTGAGGTGGTTTTAAGTTTGCTGTGAAACGGTCGCCGCGAAAATAAAACCGCTGCGAACATTTCTGCATTTACAGTATTTGATGTTTCTTATTCAGGGAGAGGAGTTGCAAATCCAGCTCTCTGTATGAGCCGCCCTTCATTGAGATGGTAACAATTCTAACATCAGGCTCGTGATGAATTAGAAACAAAAGGAAACATATTTGATGGAAATACTTGAACATTTCCAGTTGTATCATACTAGGCACTGCGATTTTACAAGGAGCTTAATACCTTTTTTATTGCCCCCATTGTTTCTCATACTGTCAGTGAAGAATAGGCGTTTTTATGGCGACAGTGAAAAATGAGGATGAAAGTTTCAAGAAGGAAAGGTGAATGAACTGTCAGAGGTTACTGGAAAGAATTGTAAATTTGTCACATTTGTGGACTCTTTACTCTATCTTTTATGAGGTTACTCTACTTGGTATTCTTTTGCAAATTGGCTGTTGGGGGACAAGAAAGGCCAGCAAGCCCATTAGATCCCTCATTAAATCTTCAAGAAAAAGTCTGTCTCTCCTTCGGTAAGTTTCAAAAGTGGGGATCAAGGTACGGAGTCATGATAGGTGTTGTTTTGTTTTTGAGATTTGATGTTCATGAAACCCCCGGGGAAGCCTTATCTTCGCAGTTCATGACGCCTGTGAAATGGAGATTACGTTTCTTCTTTGAAGATCTGAAGAGAACAAATTGGCCGGAGCCTTTCACATCTTGCAATTTTCAAGATCTTGAATATTTCATCTCTTGTCTGGGGGAGAGATACGACCGTAGCACAGGAATTTCATCACTCGGAGCTCTAAACATGTCATTTTTATGTCCTTGATTTTACATTAATGTGCTAAATTTTCTTTCTGGTTGTATAATAGATGCGCCGTCATCCCCAAGTGCCAATGAACAATCTGTTGCCACCTCCACATCAGAGATGCCTACGTATATCAGGTAAGACTACCAAGGCCGGTGGACGTGCTATGCTTCCTTAAGCGTAAAAGTTTCCTTTAAAAAAAAAGCATCCCTCTTACTATATAACGTATTGTATTACCAGGAATGGAGTTTCAGGAACTACGTTAGATCACGTTCTAATTTGATTGGGTATGCTTCTAATTTGATTTTGGGTCAACTTCATTACTGTGAATGACTATCTGTATACATTTAGAATGTCCTTTAGAAAGATTTGTAGTTAGTATTACTGTAATAATAGAGTACAGACCTTGTGGTGAGAAAGAAGCAATCCATTTATGGAGAAATTTGATGATTTTTTTTTTCAGTCACTACCCACCAATCTCGAAATATGACCAACGCCAATCGTATAAGATGGACTTCAACAGGGAGTATGAGGAATACAAGCAGTTGTACGCTAACATACAGAAGGTTTCGCAGAGATTCAGCAACCTTGAGGCGGAGCTACGAAAGCTGCCCGAAGGGAGCAATAACTACAAGAGAATACAGAAACAAGTCCTACAGGAATACGACAAGATCCAAGTTGTAAGTTTATTTTATTTTATTTACATATAGGCCATGTTGATTTGATTATATGGATGACATCCTTTGGGGACCCCAAAACTGAAGCATGCAAATAAAGTTTGGCAAAAAATTTGCCTTTATTATGAAATCTAAATGGTCAGGAAAGAACAAAACTAAACAAGGAGTATATGGTATACCAAAATATAGGTTCTTTATTTTTGTTGCTTCAAAACATCTTCTTTGACTTTGGAATTGACTCAAGCATTCTACAACATTAGTACTGGTTTTCCCAAGTATTTTTTTGCAATTTACAGCATGTATTTTCTCATTTTACAACTGCTTTTTACGATTTACAGTATGACTGAAAACTTTTTTTATTTTGGAAACGACGAATATTGATGCGCAGGCAGATGTCATCCATTATAATCAAATCAACATGACCTTATTTAGAATAGCAAACAAAATACTTATAGTAAACCCTCTCCTCAAAAATATGTGTACAAATATAAAAGAATTATATTCATAAGAACACAACACACATAAAAGTACAACATTCAATATTTGGTAAAGTATAAGGGGGAAATATGGTTGGTGCATATAAAATCAACCATGAAAACTTACCAGTACAATCAATAAAATGTCCATATCAGAAATCTGAAATGGATCCTCAAAGTTGTAAGTTGCAAGTCACGCTGAGGCACCAGCCTTCATTATGATGCATAACACTTACCTTTGTTGTCTTTGATCATATTTCACGGCGCCCCAAAATATGCATTTTGTGGTAAAATATTGCATGTTTTTGTTTCACGCTAATTGAATTCATTCAAAATAATGAGGTTAGAAATTGCAATTTGATTAGATGAATCTTTTTTGTGATTCCTGTGTGTGTATCCATACTCAAAGGGCTCCGAAATTTCTTTCACATGACTGTCAAATCTTCCAAGCAATAACACAATATTGGAAAAGGAGTAATTTTCCGATTAATTTTGATGGAGTTGTGCTGCCATAAATGTAGATAACTTGAAACTTGACTTGTATATCAAAGACTGAGTGTCAGGTAGATATTGGGTGGGAAGATAGGGATGCATTTCTGACTGGTCCATTGCCTGACACAACTCACACTCCCAATGAAGTTACACTTAGAGTCAGGTAAGATAGGGGAAGAGTTTAAGTACATGAAAGTTGTAAACCTTTGGGGGTGGAGGTGTTCGGCAGGGCTGTCTTAAGGACCCGTCCCTCCGTTCCAGGACAGAAATTTGCTTATTGGTGCGGACAAAACTCACCCCATTCATCCAAAGTTGATGAAAATGTATTTTGAATTTGTAAGGTTAAAGTGACAGATAAACAACAAAAATTATCAACATGTCTTCCTAAACAATGGGTGGAAGAAAAATGATTTAAATCTGGGAACAGATATAAATGGGTATAAAGATATTAATGATAATGCACCAAAAACAATGGGTATAAAGATATTAATGATAATGCACCAAAAACAGTTGCTCAAGCAACTGGATGAAATTTAGAATTCAGAGTTTTGGTATAAAACCTAATTCTCCAGTTCTTTCTTTTAGTCACTGACGAAAGACAGCGGCTGCTATCTGAAAAGTCTGTTTCAAAATTTTATCCAGTTGCTTGAGCAACTGTCTTTTGGCATATTTTATTACCTGGATGTATAGCCTCATTGATGTATTCATGATATGGTTGTACACTGGAATTCCAGCTAGACTTATCATGGCATTCAGGTGTGGGTATAAAGACATTAATGATAATGGTTGTACACTGGAACTCCAGCTAGACTTATCATATGGCACTCCACGACAAGTCTAGCTGGTTTGATTTGGGAGTTGTTTCCACTGGTAGTAATCCATTAATCACCCTCGCTAATTGAAAGTGGGCCTTGACTGATCAGTTTGCTGAGGTGAAATCAAAAGCAGGGAAGGTTGAACAAGTGAGTTGTACACTGTTAACCTATATGTACCACCACGTTGATTGATTACCACTTAAATTGATAGAACCTCTCCTAAAATTAGAAGAGCCAACAGAATTGTACCCCAGTGGTTCTTCAGCTCTCCTTCTCTAGTCTAGTTTTAGTACAACCTCTTTTCTTTAAACACCTTCAGCCTCTTGAGACATTGATTGGGTTGTTGCTGCAGTCCTAGACTCCTCCATACATCTCCACACACTGCTGGGCTCAAAATTAGTTTTTAAGAACAGGTGCACCAGTGCTTATAACCTAAAAATATAGGTACTGTGGAAAAAAAAATGTGCACAACGTGATATAGATTAGAACCCAAATAGCAAACATCAAAATTATATGAAGCAATACAATAAAGGTATTTTTCTGATACTTAAATGTCAAAGAATAGAAAGACATGTATACCAACCCTAGTCCGGGCAAGCTGCCCGATATGATGATGATGATGATGTGTAGTAATACCTTAAAGTCTTTACAATTATTACATAAACCCTACACAAATATCTGGGTGCACCTAAATGTACAGTAAGAAGTTATGGTACTGTAGGTGCTAAGCTCCAAAGCTAGGTACACAAAAGTATGAAGACCTCCAAACCACAATAAAGAAAAGAAGTATGGCTACATGTCACGGTCATTGGGACTAGCCAAAACTATCATGCAACTATCGTCCAGGGAGGAAGAAAGAGGGATAGGCAACAGAAAAGATGGGAGGATGATATCAAAGAATGGACGGACATGACACTTAGTGAAACACAAAGAAGAACAAAATGGAGAAGGGTGGAGAAAACTTGTTACCAGATTTTCTGTGGTTCCCCAATGGTCAAACAGTTAGAACAGCGGGGGCTGCATGGCTTTCTATCCTTTATACTGCTGACTAACATTCCAAACATTCTATTGAACACAGATACCTGTGGACAAATGCCTGTACAATTCCTAGAATATTTGCAAACTGCAAACAATTCTATACCATTTGGCTCACCACTGAGGCGTCGCCAAAAAGTCTAGAGATACATGTACAACTGTAGATGAGATGAGATTAGAAACACCCAGTATTTTGAGCCCTTCTCTGTCTGGCCCAGCAGCCTGCTCACTCGTCCTTGGATTCAATCTATCCCTCCTGATAGTAGGAACTCCTCATAATGATATTGGTGTTTGGAGACTGGACTGCTAGCCAAGGGAAATGACTAGGTGCGGACGCCCGAGCTGTAATCATGACCAATTGTTACTTCATTAGCTACAGAAGATTAGTGACGGCGCAGGCTTTGACATTGTAGATGGAGAGGTAGGGGTCATATCTGAGGGATCAGCTATCAGATAAGAAACTTTTCAAACCTGAGTTTGACCTAAATAGGTTAATGTATAGGCCTTTAAATTTGTGGTGATTTAAGTTCGTGGTAGCGAGAAAAATTGAGAGTTCGCGATGGTTTATAGTTCGCTATTGTAAACAACATGGTAGGCAGGTAGAAGACAAAACATGCGTGTTTGTGGTGGTTTTAAGTGCACAGTAAAGAGGTTACTGAGAAAACTGCGAACATTTAACCACTGCGAAAATGTCTACATTCACAGTAGAGGTGTAAGCTTCAACTTTTTCCACACACAGCTTTATATCCCTTGTGTCTAGACTGAGAATCAGTTTGCCTTGAGGTCTTTCATTGTAGGGTAGACAAAATCAGAAACTTTGAAATTGCTCCACCGGGGGTTTCGATTATTGAGCTTTGTTGTATGGAAGGTCTTGGTATTAATGATCATAAAGGTTGAGACATTGGGGTTTTTGTTACCACCTTGCAAATGGAAGTATTGTTTGCAGTCTGTGTGTATGTTTGTTTGTCTTGGTGTGTGTCCATAGTTATTTGTAGAGTGACAGGATGTGAGGTGGAAGATAGTATAAACCGAGACTGTCAGGATTGGAAGGTTGGCTTAGCCGGGGTACACAATTGGTCCTGCAAACTGGCAAGAAAATGCACAGATAGGATAGTATAGTTGATAGTAATAAGTCAAACAAGAAATTTTCAAAAACTATTCAACGAAAGTATTGAATCTTTGAATTCTAGTTGAACATGTCCTCAATGAAATATCCGAACCACATTGAAAGCTGCAAATACATGGCATTTCTATGCAAACATAGTGTACAATATAAGGTGAGGGAACTAATCTGATCAGGAAAATTACATCCGGGATGAGACGAGGAAAAGTCAGCCTTTCACTTCATGTGCACTGCTGAGGACAGTCACCCATGACCCCAGGGGATAAGGTACAGGGGGTGGGGTGACGTAGAATTGGATTCAGCATCCCACCGTACCACATTGGAGTCTGGGCATAGAGAATCCATCGGTGTTTCCATTGTGATTGCATGTCCCCAGTCTAGATCCAATGTCTTGCGTCCATACATACAGGAAATGAGTCTAACCTTAATCCGAATCTTGTGGAACTGGAAGTAGACGCTGGAATTAAAGTCTGGGACTGGTTGTGAAGACGGTTTTTGTAGGCTCCCAGTTTTATCTGTTACGGTGACTTTGATGAGATGTAATAGTTTCCCTCTATTCATCACTTGTTATACTTCAAGTTCAAGGAAGGTTTTTTTTGCTCAGTGAGTCTCTTGAAGGTTTTGATAGGATTCATACATGTATGTCCTTGTAGTCACTTCTACTATCTTGTCGAAAATAATGAATGAATAAATGAATGAATGAATGAATGAATGAAGACCTTTATTGTACATTCGTGCCCCGAGGGGCTAGATACAGATCGTCTGACATAAACCTAACTAACATGTAAGTGACATATGCAGTGAAATAACAGTACATAGTTTTAAACATACATGGTAGACGAAAGTGATAAGCTAAGCTAATCCAGTAGAGTCAACTTCTTCTGGCTTCCTTGTACATGTGTAGATGTATGAACAGATCATGTTTCTTATACAAGGGTTGTCTAGATGCAACAAAAATATGAATATATCCGTTGCGTTTAGATATTCAATAATGTGCTACATGGAAAATGGTAGGGTTTTAACTTTTTATTTCGCTTGTAATCACAGCTTGGTTCATAGAAAATGTTGGGAGCTACATGAAAATGTATAACTTTCTGTTTCTGCGTGATAAAATATAAAGTAAAGCAGTCATCCTCAACTGAGGTGAAGCATATGATGCCTTAGGCTTTTCAAGATGCTAATGGTAGGGCAATGCGGCTTGCGTTTTTTAGACTCACTTAGGATGCTTCAAAGGTCTCTAGTGCCATCGTGTGGGCACGCTGAATTTAACCTGGTCAGCAAATTTCGACCTAGAATATTGGAACTAGAACGTGGACTGACTACTTGCAACTGTGTCAGAAAAAAGACTCTACAGTGGATGGCACTCGAGTATAGAAAAAAAATGGCAAGACTATGCATGATGTACATTTTGTACAAAATGACTAATAACCTGGTGGACGCACCAACTACTAAGTATCTAAAATACCAATTCAGAATATTGGAACTATAACGTGGCCTGACTACTTTCAACATGAAGAACCGTGTCAGAAAATAGACTCTACAGTTGATGGCATTCGAGTATAGAAGAAAAATGGCAAGACTATGCATGATGTACATTTTGTACAAAATGACCAATAACCTGGTGGACGTACCGACTACTAAATATCTAAAATACCAGCTCAGAATATTGGAACTATAACGTGGCCTGACTACTTGTAACATGAGTGTGCCAGAAATGAATAATTGTACGCATTGTGTGTGAGTTAAGTCCCTTTTGCCATTCCATAGAAATGTGAAATGCTAGAGACTGGAAGTCTTTTACTCACAAAATACCCTACGAAGTAGTCACGCTTTTCTTCCTAATTTCATACAATGGCACTTTGGCATTTATACCACTTGGGGGTGTCATTATAGGGAGCAAGATCACCCGCAAATTATTGTACGAGCAAGGAAACATTTTGACATGGTAGTCAAGACTGAATGCTAATTGGGTCTGCTAATCATGTCTGACATTCTGTGTGGCAGCTGTGTTACCATAGGGTACGCACAGGGGAAGAGAGTTATCCACCTACAAAGTGAGACTGACGTGACATTATAAGGTCTCATTCCTGTATTACTCCGAGTGGGTACCCTAAAGGAGTCCGTACCCCAAAAAATTAACGGCTGCATGAACGTGTGTTTGAACCAGTGGGAAATTCCCTTTTAGCTGAGACTGACCTCAAGCGTCAAACTGATGAAAGCTTGTTTGTAACTGAAGAAATGAGCAGGTAAAGTTCGGCAGCCGCGCGCAAGGTCGGACATCCAAAGTGCGGCATTATCGGTGATGCGGTGGTACGCTTTCAGCTGGAAAGTGCCTTTTTTGGGGGGTGTAGCTTAGTGCTTATTTTCATTGGAAAATATGGTCGACGCTCGGGCGATTTTGAAATTAGGCGAGCTTCGGACGATCTACAAATTCGGCCGACGCTCGCATGAATTGTGACGCCGGCTTAAGCAGCAAGCGAAGAACCAGTTCAGCATGCATGAAGATTTGACATATCCTCACACGACACTGCTCAAAATCTTGTCTTGTCCTACTGTCCTACTAGATCAGCCGGATCAATGTTGTAATAAAGAGGAATAGTTATTACCCAGCGAGCTCTCACAGGGAAGACATGACAAGTGAGCTGAGCCTTCACTGCGAGGCAAACGACAGGATATGAACTTTTAAACCTACATTTTTTATTCGGTAATGTAGCCATCTTTCATACAACTGTAGCTTACCTGACTCGGGCCATTCAGTGACAGTCTACTATTCATTATACTACAGTGCATTGAACCTGTATATACTGTGCGTTCTTGTGGAAGGGTTGGTTTTTAAGTTTTATTATTACTAGTATACTATACAACACTTACATGTACATACAGGACATGATTTGCACATGATTGTCAGAATATCTGATACAATTTTTAGATACATAGAAGATATTGTTTGAGTGGATCAAAGTTAACAGTCTGATCTTGCGCAGATTATACTTACTGTACAAAAAGTGTTTTTTTACGCCTAAACAGCTAAAGGCGGTTTACATTTTATGCGAATCAAACAAAGAATCACAGAGAATTTCATTAGTTATTTTATGGTCAAAATTTACTATATGGATTGCTGGAGGTGTTTGTATGAATATAACATTTACCAAGGATATGGTGTCAATGTCCTTGAATTACATGTTTCCACATACAAGTAGACTTATAATTTAGCAAGGCTTCTGTGTTCAGCATATAACAGGATAAGAATTTCTCCCTGGCATGTAAACTGGAGATTCAAATTGGTATGTTTCAACATCATGAATATAGGGTTCTCAGTACATTCAAATACATGTATTATGTGAATTTGCACTTGGATTGTACTCTACAAGCAGAGGTTATGTGCCGCTCCGGCTTCTTTGGGACGTTTATTAGGCGTTTTTGTCGGCCTTTCCATTTTGTTAGTTATTCTTGGTGTTGCTAGGCCAATATGCGCCAAGAATAACTAACAAAATGGAAAGGCCGGAAGGGACATAAAATGGGAGTCCCATGTTCGAGGAGGTGCCTCGAGCACATTAAAGGGGAAGGGCTAGCAACCCCTCCCTGTAAAAATTTACCCTGCTTCTGAAACAGCAAGGAAACTTGCTGCCCAATATCTCCCCGACCAATCGATCGCTTTGAAACTCAGATTCGAATCAGCCATGACCCGACAAATCGCTTCCTAGTTTGCTTTAGTGACTAAATCTGGCAAAACAAACCCGCCAGTGAGATGCTGGAAGGTGTCAGCTTTTAAAAGATGTTTTCAGATTGACAATTTTGGCACTTTGGAAGTGATAGAAAGTGACCGCGAACGTTTAAAAAAGTAGTAGAAACTTTTTTTTTTAACCTTAAATCGTGGTCACTTTCTATCACTTCCAAAATGTCCAAGATTGTCTATCTGAAAACATTGTTTAAAAGCTGACACCTTCCAGCATCTCACTGGCGAGTTTGTTTTGTCAGATTAAGTCGTTAAGGCAACTTAGAAAGTGATTTGTCGGGTCATGGCTGATTCGAATCTGAGTTTCAAAGTGATTGATTGGTCGGGGTGAATATGCCACAAGGCGCTACAAGAGTCTGACAGAACATGAGAATGAACAAACCAGCAAAGATGTCCATGTCAGGTGTTCATTAGTCATTCGCACTGCGTCCTACCCAAGAACTTTGTGATGAGGACGATGAACTACAAGCTTGCTAACTGGCTGTAGCCCGCGGCTACATGAGCGTTTATGACACGTGCAATATGAATAGTCTTCAGGGTGACAGTTCCATTTCTTGGGCAATCTATCAACAACAAGAAGCATATGAAGATGTAATGACCATGCTCGGATTGAATGCTTGAAAAGGAATTAGGGCTGCTTAGATATTCACGACACATCAGAGCTGAACTTCATTTTATTTCCTGACTATAAAGTTCTGTCAGAGTTGCGTAAGTACTTTTCGAGTAGAGTAGAGTAAAGTAGAGTTTGTTCGGCCAGGAGTTCTGGTTTCTAGTCTGAGCTGCTATTCAATTCACTGTTTTTCTGGACTCTGTGGGTTGTCCAGAGCCCTATAGTTGTACATCACTGGTTGTCTTTCCACTCTCACTTTGAAATAGTGCTGCGGACCGATACTGCGGACCAGTACTGTACCATAAAAATTGATTCTATATATATATATATGTACAGGTCTAAAATATTGGATCATGAAGTACCGGTACTGTACCGATATAAATTTACACCAAGTATGTGCTTATTTTGTGACTGATCTCCTGATCTCATCTGCAACACCAAACGTGACCAAATTGATACCTTGGAACAGCGTACAATGTTACTAATATGCAACAGATCATTCAGGCAGGCCGGGAGTTTTGATAGCAAGGCCAAGGGAGTTTGGCAGTAGGAAACCTAGTTATGGTCTTTAGATAAAGATACTGACAAATTGAAAGCAGTTTATTTGCATTTCTTTCATTAGTGAAGAAGTTCAGAAGAACACATGTTGCTTTTTCAAATTGTTCAGGTACAGGTACAGGTCCAGGTCCGGACCTGTACCTAAACCTCTGTACCGGTACCTGTGCCTGATGTTACGTTTAGGTACGCAGCACTACTTTGGATGTATTCACGTTTGGCACTGTTCAAGATGTAACATAATACACGAGAGAAGCCTTGCAGCACCACCTGGTCTATATTAGTATTGCTAAAGTGAAGAAGACTAGTTCTTTAAACATATCTCTCTCGCATCTCTTCGCAATAGGGCTAATTTGCTTGGCTGAACTTTTTCAAAGATGAAAGGAGGCTTAAACTAAGAGCTTATTGAATCTTATACATTGTACTTGTTAAGTTGGGCAGACACCAATTAGACTTATGTTGCAAGAGAATGGTTTTCCACTTGCACTGAGAGAATATTCGATGAAAAGCTTTCTTTGTAGGTACCGATCCTGTCAGCTTTCTAATTCTGAACAAAGGCCTTTCGTGATGGCACCCCATTTCCTGGTTAGTTAGATGCTGTTTCTGTTGAGTTGCTTGAAACCCCAGTAGTATAGTTGCTGAGAAAGACCCTCTCACCTACTGAGGCAGAACTTGCACTTGAATGTTGTTTGGCAATCTGGGATGGGCTGAAGGGGCGAATACTAAGTAGGCCAGGTTAGTACCCTCAGCCTTAAAGTCTATACCATGTTACGTTGATAAAGGTTAGACATCCAGGTAAGATACCCAAAAAAATAGTTACTGGATAAAATTTCGAAATGAGGTTAAGACAATTTAGGATGTCTTGACGTAGTCTTCAAAAGAAGGTTAAGTCAAGACAAGGTTGTATGCTAAAAGTTCAATTAGCTACTGCTGTTTTAGTACAGTAACTAAATGTTGTTCATCAACAGGAAAGGGGGTCCACACGTTGAACTTTTAGGCACTTGGGATAATGCACTACCCACCAACCCCCACCCTTGGACGAACAACACCATAGTAACTGTACTAGAACAACAGTAGCTAATTGAACTTTTAGCATACAATCTTGTCTTGAATTAACCTTCTCTTGAAGACTACGTCAAGACTATTCAGAGTTTTGGTATAAAACCTGGTTTCCCAGTCCTATCTTTAGTCACTGACGAAAGACAGCAGATCCTGTCTGAAATGTCTGACTGTTTCAAAATTTTATACAGTTGCTTAAGTAACTATTTTTGGCGTTTCTATACCATGTTCTTTTCCTAAAGACCCAATGTTATGTTGCTGAGACAGACTCTATAACCTGCTAAAGCAGAACTTGCACTTGAGGGTTGTTCAGCAAATTGGGACTGCGAATACTGAGAGGGCCAGCTATTACATGTATTACCCTCGGCCTTGAAGTCTATATGCCATCAGTTCTTTTCCTAAAGACCTAATGTTATCTGATCCCTGCCATTCACTGACGAAAGACAGTGGATGCTGTCTGAAACGTCTGACTGTTTCAAAATTTTATCCAGTTGCTTAAGTTACTATTTTTGGCGTTTCTATACCATGTTCTTTTCCTAAAGACCCAATGTTATGTTGCTGAGACAGACTCTATAACCTGCTAAAGCAGAACTTGCACTTGAGGGTTGTTCGGCAAATTGGGACTGCGAATACTGAGAGGGCCAGCTATTACATGTATTACCATCGGCCTTGAAGTCTATATACCGTCAGTTCTTTTCCTAAAGACCTAATGTTATCTGATCCCTGCCATTTTCTCGTAATAGCAGCCATCATATCATTGAAGCAATAAGAAAACAGTATGGGATAGAAAGACAGGGCAATATGAAATCACCGCCCTTAAGTAGACTGTACATGATGTTGCACTCCTCATCAATAAATTTGCAGGGTACATGTAAGCCCGTAAATAACCAGGCCATGTTGCAGCAAAACAGTAATCACACGTGCAGTCGTAGGAAATCCAATAACATCTACAGACCCCCTTTTTACAAGAACATGCAATTTACATTAGTAGACTCTGGCCTTGTACAGTGTCATATCAAGTATGCCATAAAGGCTTGCATCCTTCCTAATGCCTTAAGTGCAATCCTCGCAAGATGTTTCACACATATGTAGCATTGCACAGTGGAGACTCCTCCCTTATACAATCTGTCCTTGAATAGCTAGATTAGTTAGATTTATTCCACCTCATGTAGATAACTGGTAACTGTTCATATCTTATCTTTAAAACAATAGCTCTGTTTGGTAGTTGTGTATAGCGAATACCCATTGAGTGACTGTGTAGGGAAATCAAATACACGGCCTTGGGTAACGCTGCCTGTTTGGAATGGGGCAGTCAGACTGATAGCGCTGATAGTGCAGACTGCGACGGCTTTAGGAAATGGCAGGAAATGGCAAACCATAATAGTAACATAATGACTGTTTCTTGCCATTATCAGGTAATGGAATAAAGGTTGGGGTTTACCTCGACATAGCGATTCGATCTCCTCAGTTTCATCATTTTAAGAGCAGATAATGCCGAACGGGATCTTTTGTCATATTTATTGCATTGTTAAATTTGCTTCCCACTTATGTTTTTACCTTCTACAAAGTAACGTAAAATTTTAGATGAGATGGCAAGGTACAGCTATCGTAAAACTTTATGTAAGTCAAACCATCATGATTGTGTATATGTAATACTAACGCTCAGTAATGTCACTGGAGCTCAACTTGGACCAGCCTCACAGCTGAGAGACCCCAGTTCAATCCTGGGTTGGGGACATCTCGGTTGGGGCTGCACCTGTCTTTTGGAAGGGATGTAAAATGGGTTTCCCGTGTTCGAGGAGGTGTCTTTAAGCACATCCAAGTGAAAGAGCTAGCAACCCCCTGTAAAAATATATCCTACTACTGAAACAGCAAGGAAACTTGCTGCCCTATGTGCCACTAGGCACGACAAGGGTCTGAATGAACAATTGAATACTAATGCTCAATGTCTTTTCTTGTCTGCAGGACCAGAAATATCAAGACCAGAAGAGAAGGTGGAAGGACCTCCATGCCAAGCTGGCGCACATCAAGAACTGTATACTAGAATACGACAGGGCCAACTTCCCCTGTACATAGCCAGAGGGAGACTTCGACACGACATATCTTCTGTTCATGGACTCGGATGTGGAAATTAGGACTGAATAATCACGGCATCACACTCCACTGGTTTCATTACTTCCCGCAAATCCGCACGAAAACTGTCGTATGGGCGCATCACTTTGAATGAACATGAGCATTGATAAAGATAGAGCGAGACCGGTATGATGAAATATGAGCGCAGTCTTGTAGACTAACTGACACAACATGTAGCTGTCGATTTTCCCGGTGGCATCCATCATTTGTTGTGGCATGACTCTTGTCTGCAAGGCTAACCGCAAGTGTCAGAAAAGTTGACATCAATTCTACCATCCATAAGCTTATGAATCAATTCATTCAGTGACTGCTGTATGAAGCCAGCGCCTGGATATCCCTGGGTGGATAAAGAGAGGAATATTTATGAGGGATGCAGTCCTGGGTTCTCTCATGTGGCATAGTGGAAGTAGTGATGTTCAGTGGAGTGTGGTACCTGCGAGGACTTGGACTTACCCCTGTGTCACACGCTGTGCCCTCAAGGAATCCACCTGATACAAAAATCTCCCAGGTGGAATAATGTTAAATGCAGCACCTGTAGTAACGAAGGCATCGAAGCTTGGGGGAGGGTGTATAATCTTCCTGTTTGAACGGGGGGGGGGGGTTATGTGTTCGAACTATGCTGCCCCATTCCAAAACACTTGCAGTTCAACGGTTCACAATCAGTGTCTGGCCTTTCCGCTGACTCCCGGTGATTGGAATTATCACCTGTAATGCATTCAGCGCAACTAGGGAGCTCAGAGAAGGCAATGAATAAAGGAAAAGATATAAAAGAAGTGCAAGCGGAGCATTATCACTGGAGCTCAGCCCACTGCAAGACATTTGATGGGGCAGCTATTTGTGGAGGTGGCAATGTTTGTGTACATCTATCCCCACATCCAAAAGAAAGAAGGGATATTTTTCAAATTGTTATAACAGAAGTGTTGAAAGTGCCAAGTTTCACCAAGCCAACAACCACAAGCTTCAAGTCCCCTTTTGTACAGTAGCCAGTTGGGAGGAAGTTGTATAAACCTTGAGGTGACAATGTGTGGCACAGCCCCAAAAAGTACTATTTGCTTTTGCTGCTGCAATTAATTGATATCCAAGTACATTCATTGTATTAATATTATTGTTATCCATAATAATAACTAGGTATATTTAATATGTAAATACACCAGACCAACAGGGCGCCGACTACGTTAGTTTACCCCTGAGCAGTATTGTCCCTCCTCGAGCCTTTCCGTGAGAGGGTATTTCTGTTTTTCCTTTCCTTAAGAGTACACGGCCTTGTACAGGTAGCAATTCCACACCGATGATTGCAGTAATCAAGAGACTCGATGCACGAACACGGTCTGTTAAGTGCGGATGAGAAAGCCTCGCTACACGCAGGGTTTCCCCTTTCGTGAATATGTTAATCTGGGGCATAAGGAAAAAGCAGATCTTAAGCTCCAGCTGGTTTCTTTGTAGACTTTTCAATCATGGCAGGTTTTGCAAGTTTAGAAGGGAGTGGGATCTGTTCCACCAGGCCATGGCATGACTGTTAATTCAGCTGAAGTAGCAATCCCGCCTTGAACCACGGGGCAAATAACGTGGCTGGAATTCCCTGGGTGGAAAACTTTTCATAAAGTTGTTACACCTATCCAAGGCCATCTTTGGACTGATCTCCTTTCAGATCTATCCAATAGTGTTTGGGCGCTTTGGATACTGTCATGCCCCCCATAGAAATGCATGGAGATTATTTTTGGACGTTATTTGGCGAGGGTGCTCCTTTGGGAATGTGCATGCCATGCAGAACCCCCTTCAGGCTGTACCCTCTCCACCAACACAAGTCTAGTGTTTTTTGTGTGTGTACAAGTCTCTGGGTGGAAAACTTTTCATAAAGGTTTTATACCTATCCAAGGCCATCTTTGAACTTCATTTGGCCAGGGTATTCCCTTCGGAATCCGTATGCCAATTCAGGCTGTGCCCACTCAACCAACACAAGTTTAGTGTTTTTTGTGTGCCCAAGTCTCTTTCTGATTCCTGTAACTTTTCTCTGCAAAAAAGTCTTCCTATAATGAAAGAGAAGGCCTTAAATCTCCTACTTCCAACTCTCAACACAGTTGCCGAAGAGCACCATTTACCGCAGTGTAGTTGCTTTACCACCGACTACATGGGTAATAGTGCTCTTTAAACGTCCTGCCCCCATTGTAAAGCATAGGAAGTCAATGCGTTACCCTGCATTTATATGTATGTGGATACATGTCCATGTAACGTTCCTTTAGACTGCATGTACATGCATGCATAACATGTTACCTTGGAAATCTTGGCCCATTCATATTTTGTTGATATATTCCTTTGACTGTAAACTCTGGGATATCAGTCATCGCGGTATCTTAAAACCTTGAAGTACGCCAGAATTTTACGGTCCATAGCAAAGTTTTCCCCTATCAAAGACGACTTTCATCCTCACAGTAACACGCCAAATGGAACCAGTGAAAAAGAGTGCTGAGCCAGTGCCATAAAGATTTTGCCAGAAAATTGTTTGGCATTTGCGGAGAAGCTTATGTTGCAAATGAGTGATTTGATGTCTCATTTCCGCGCATTTTACGATTGTGTGCAGCCAGACTCCGCAGTAAAATCCGCCAGGCCTCACATGGGTGAACATATCGTCGGACGTAAAACTAATTCTTCTGCAGTGGCAACAGTAAAAACATTCCTGTAACTGCTCTGAGATTAATACTGTGTTCCCCTCGGAACTGTATTTCACTCGCCATCAACCAAATTGCCACATGGGAAAGCCTGGTCGTCTGTTTGATTCGATTTGGAAACTGCCCAAATGTGAGGGCCATCGTCCTCATAAGACCTGGCGTATAACTTTCAATTGGTCCAGCACACCAACCGCTAGAGTTGGACACTCATTCTTGCAGATCAGATCAGAACTGAGCTTCCTGCTGTTTAGGCAAAGTTTCAAAAGCAACATTCCCACAGGAGGCAAGTGATTCTATTCCATTATTGTGATTCCTTGCATCAAGGAGGTCCTATTCAACTTGTTTGCATTCAACTTGCTAGCGTGTACAAATGAACATTGTATTTCCCTCAATCTCTTAGTGGGTCTGTTTGTTTCAAGACACATTTGGATACCTTTTATACTGTAAAATCTTGGATATCATTGGAAGTTCTACCTCCCTAAACATGCACCACTGGCAGTAGCTGTGGCGACTGTTGGAGGACTTTCTGTTGCAGTCTTATGCAGGCTAATGTATAAGACTGCAAGAAAGAGATAGCCCTGCAACAGTTGCTGTGGCTTCACTGGCAGTGTTTTAGCAAAAGGAAAGTGCTGAGTTGAACTTGAAGTAACCGGCACATTTCTGTCCTAACCATTTTTCAAATCCTGCCCAAACAAAGTCTGAGTGCTTTGAGAGAGTTTCTTGGAAAGTGGTGTTATGTAACAAAGTCATGACAGTGGTGTAATCACCAGCCCTATGGGGGGTCCTGAAGGCTGCTTTCTCCATGCACTTTCTTAAAACCACTTTCACAGCAGGTGGACATCAATCACTTTTGGAAAAGAGTTTTTTCTTTCTTTAAGTGCGTGTACTAGTATTTGATTTTGAAGATGCAGGACGATACTCTGTGTGTGCTGTGGATGTAGCGTGGGAGAAAACATTTTTTTCCTTGACTGAACTCCAATGAACACCTACTCAAAAGTTGCCGTTCCATCTCTGCACACAGGTGCACTTATGTGTTTGAATTAATGTGAAGTCTAGGCTTATGATTCTGCACTGAAGATCTCAGCATGTACAAGTACAGATAGAGACTTGCAAGGACTTCCTCCATACATGTTCTTTCCAAACCGTGAACCACACTCCACAAATTTCATCAAACGACACAATGACCAGTACAGATAATACCTGCCTGGACTTCAATATATTTCTAAGATCTCCAGTTTTATACATATACAACCAAAGGTTAAGACTTCATCACACATACCATTGAACTCCTTCCCAGTTAATCAGCTTTCCTTAATCCCTGTCTAGCCTGGGTGCGTAGGTTTAACATCAAAGAGTTAATAGAACACATAAAAAGAGTTGATAGAAGACCCAAGCAAAATAAAAATGATACAAAAAAAGAATGCCATAGGTCCAGGAAAAAATCAAACAGGGCCCAATGCCAAAGAATATTTGAATGGCAAGACGAAGCTCTATCCTGTCCAGGTGTATCGGGAAAATATGGCTACATCCTTTTTGATGGATGGCATGCACTACAAGTGTTGTAACTTGTTAGGAAGAGACCCATGCTAACCCCTGTCTGAATGGTTATATTATATGGACACAACTGTACCAGAAATGAAAGAGTTTTAAGATGACTAAAATGCTAAACATTTTGATAACACGGAGGCTGTAGATCAGTCTTTGCCCATTTGGGGATTTTCGCACGACTGTTCCGCCCTGTCGTTATGCAGACCATGCATCAAGCGAAAACCGCCCAGGCGCCCCAGAACTAAAGAACAAATGCGTGATTATGCCCATGCAGTCTGAAAAGCACGAAGGATAGATAGCAAATCCACCCAGTCAAGGCACAGCGGAATACTGGGGCAAAAGTGCATGGGCATTAGAATATTTTATTCCCCGCCACATTGAGCCCGGTGCCACATGAGAAGTTACACAGTGGCGTTGCAACTTATCTTCACACTGCACGCTCTGTTTGTGATCAAGATATCACCTACTTAGTAACACAGGGTAAGCTGAGAGATACTTTGCAATGCCATCGGTGTGATCTTAATTTGCAAATTGATTGGACGCTCATGTCGTTTTTGTGTTAGAGGAGCTCCATTGTTCACTAGTAATTGTGGATTTGTAAAATTGAATTTGAATTGAACTGCCCTGTACTGTGTTGGAAAAGAAGTTCTGAATTAGCAAAACTTTTTGTCAAAGACAAGTAACAAATGATATTCTATTTATGGTAGTTAATTCCTTGTCATCTCTAATTTTGAGAAATGGTGGTATGCATTTGCCTGTTGATTTCTGTTCTTAGCTAGCAATTTTTGGGCTATATGAATGCCAAAATTGACCAGCTCTGTTTTGATTGTAACTCTATTTATGCAAACAAATGATGAACCAATGGCTTCTCATCTATACAATATTCCTTCCTTTGACTACTGACACAACAATGTTTAAGTGTCACGTTCGTTGATGTTACAAATGAACTAAGACTTTAGCCACTAAAATTTACGTTACAAAATTTTCAACGAGGAAAGCAGGAAAACACGCCCTGTCCATTCTTATGTAACCGTTGCAGTATTCCGTAACTATCTAACCCTTTGTTCTCTTTTTAAGTTGGAAAGAGATGACAGCGTTTTATTGACATGTATATGTGACAAGAAGCTTCTGCAATAAAGGCGAGAACAAGCAGTTCAACTACGTGTCTGTCCTTTATGTTTTATTTCCCTCATGTATGCCTTGCGGCAACTTGTTACGATTGAAGAAATGGCCCCGGCTTCCGTAATACAGTTCACAAACCTTCATTAGATTCTCGGCACAACCTGCTACAGCATGTAAGCTATGAACGCTGTCAGGCTGAAATATTCTTGTATGTGTACTTGGATTAGTAGAGAGTTAGGACAATCAACATGGGGGCTGTCGTTTCAGTCATTGTCAAGGACTCGACCAAGGAGGCAACTTGGTTTCACACACTACTGGAGCAAATTGGGGCAATGTATCATGTACGATAGAGGTCAGCGTTTATGTTCCATTGCAATATTTCTCCCACATACATTTTCCAATCTGACACACAACTGAGTTGGGGGTACATTGTACCTGTGGAAGCATGCAGGGTGACTTACAAACTAGAACTGGTACATGTACTTTGTAAATAGTTGCAAAAAAGTTTGAAATGAATCTTTCATCATGACAACTGCATACTTTCCAAGCAGAGGTTTGACTCTGGCTGTTTTTTTTTTTTACACGTTTTAGGCGTTTTTGTTGGGCTTTCTATTTTGTCACGTTTTGGCCATATGGCTTTGCAATATAAAGAAAACAGGACAAAATAGAAAGCCTGACAAAAAAGCCTAAAAACATGTCAAAAACCAGCCGGAGCCAAACCTCTGCTTGGAGAGTTTGCTCTTTCAGTGAAAAAGCTTTAATCACTGCAGAAGGCTTGTCATGATGAGTGATAAAAATTACATGTAGATTTGTCATAATTTGGCAACACAGGCAAAACCTTTTTTTCCTAGGCTGGGACTTGAAATGTTTCTGTACTGATATTGGTGCATACAATGAATGTGTACATGTACAGCTAAGGAGGTTACATGACATATATTTCCATATAACCTCCTTGATACAGCCAAATTGTTTTCATTTAATCCACATAAAATGCTGGAAAATGACCAGCTTGCCTGAATGACAAGGTGACATTTCAGAGCAGAAATTAAGCTCTTTATGTTAGATCTACCACAATAATGTATGCCAAGTTGTAAAGTTTGTAGTCAGCTGCAGTACCCCAAACGTCCCACAGGGGCTCTGCTCAGGAATTAAGACCATTTGTGTATGCATGCCTGATACTGATATGTTAAAATCGGTATTGTACTTGGTACAAAGTGACATTACAATGTATATTGACAAATTTGTAAAATAGGGATAAAAACATGATGCCATTATTTCAATTTCTACTAGAATAGATGGATATAAGTTGATCTTCTACTAGTTTTTAAGTCTGGTAAGAGGGTACAATTTGAAGGAGATGGAGTATAAGTCTAAAGCGATAAAACCCTAAAATCTTAACAGATTGGTTATTGAGGCCCAGTTTATATGAGGAAAATTGCTTGGCGTATGACAACGCTGGCTGATTTACATGCAGCTACGAAAGGTATGGTACGACCACAGATGTACGCCCAGCAATTTTCCTTGTGTAAATCGGGCCCTAGTTACTTTTGAACCAGATTGAATGAAGGTACCACCCCCCATCCCCACCACACCTCCGGACCAGAATGGGTCGCAGTCCTTAGGATGGGACGTTAAGCCGTGGTCCACTGTTCATTGTGCTTGTCGAAAAGAGCTAGGGGAATTTCCCCGGTACAATGAACCTGTAAATACTGTACATAGCATCTGTCCTCTCTGTCACAACCAGTGGAAGATTAGCTCATCTGTTCATTGAATTCATTTGAGCTAAACTGGTTCGAGATCACTTTCCTTTCCTTTCCTACCTCCAGAGGTATTTGATTGAAGAATGAGAACAGGAAACAATCCGAAACATAGAAAATATCCTGCCACAAGGGGAGGCATACATTGTACATAACGTTAAATATTGTTGCGCCTATAGCTTCACCAGAGATGACCACAGTCCGGAGACAATTTGTCCCGTCACCAACTGAAAGGCTGGCCAGTGGGTTCCTAGCCAGACCACAAATTTGCACCTCCAGTAGCTGTAAAACAGTCCATAAGTCGGGATGGGTCACAGAATTTACGAGCGCTTTCACACCAGAGTGCACTCCCAGCCTCAGGAGCCTCATTGCGAGGAAGCGATAATATGATGAACTTTAACTCACCTCGACGACTTCATATGCCTACAAAATAGCCCTTCGAGGCACAGGTGTGAGCTGACAATGAATAAATTTTGAATAAAGTACACATTATTTGTGGAGTTATTAAAACTCAACTGTGTAATTTCAAGCTCTGTCAGGCCTATCCACCCACTCTCCGAAGAAGGGATGCTGAAGATAGTTATCATCTCAATTGGTGATTCTGGACCTGTAGAAGCTGTAGTTGCTAAGCCCTTCCATTGTTAATGGCTGCCCAGGTCAAGTTGGAACATCCCCGAAAAATTATACCTGTCAAACATGTACCAGTAACCACCTCTACATAAGGACAACCTAGCCATTGATATACCTTGTAACAGTAACTACCTCTACATAAGGACCACCTGGCCATTGATATACAGTCAAACCTGCACTAGTGACTACATGTGCCTCTACATAAGGACCACCTGACCATTGATATACAGTCAAACCTGTACAAGTGACCACCTCTACATAAGGACCACCTGGCCATTGATATACAGTCAAACCTGTACAAGTGACCACCTCTACATAAGCACCACCTGGCCACTGATATACAGTCAAACCTGTACAAGTGACCACCTCTACATTAGGGCCACCTGGCCATTGATATACAGTCAAACCTGTACTAGTGACCACCTCTACATAAGGACCACCTGGCCATTGATATACAGTCAAACCTGTACCAGTGACCACTTCTACATAAGGACCACGTGGTCACTGATATACAGTCAAACCTGTACCAGTGACCACTTCTACATAAGGACCATGTGGTCACTGATATGCAGTCAAACCTGTACCAGTGACAACCCTAGATCTACATATAAGGACCACCTGGCCAATGTTACCAATTTTTGGTGGTCCCTTAGATAATTTTCAAATTGACACAAGCATATAATCTATAGTGACCACCTGTCCACGTAGACCAGAATTTATCGGTCCCCTGAGTGGTCTTCTAGGGCAGTTTTGACTGTACGTCCATTGGGTACTATCCTGATGATGACAGGGACAGTTGTAGGATTGAGGGAAAGGAAAGTGATCTCGAACCAGTTTAGCTCAAATGAACTCAATGAACAGATGAGCTAATCTTCCACTGGTCGTGACAGAGAAGACAGACGCTACAGGTATATACAGTACTTACAGGTTCACTGTACCGGGAAAATTCCCCTAGCTCTTTTCGACAAGCACAATGACCACGGCTTAACGTCCCATCCTAAGGACTGCGACCTTTTCAGGTAGCGTGCATGTCGGTTGAGCGACACAGCCGGGATCGAACCCAGGGCTTCTAGTTCCGGAGGCAACATCGCTAACCACTGGACTACGCACGCTACCTAATCAATCTGTGATTTTTCATCTACCGTGATACTCTGCTTCATCTGTTGTTATTTACAGCAAGAAATTGACCAAGCATTCTAATTTGAAAGGACTTCATTGTTTTCCAGTAAATTGCTTACTTCTCAGGGCCATTGGACATGGGAAGAATGGTTCGAGGAATCGGAAACTTAATTCTGGGTACTGTGCCCCCAGGGACGGCGACATTGATTCTCCGCACTGGAATGGGGTTCTTGTGATGAAAAGGAATTTGCTGGGATTTGCTGAGTTGGTATTTGGGTTAATGATCTGTTAGAAAACGCCGTTTTAGGTGAGACAAATGTACAAAACCCACATTCACACTTCCTGGTCAAGCCATGCTGTCTTAACTTAATATCACCTTTTTCTTCTTTTCTACTTTTGTTTGTCGCCACTGTCAATGGTTTAAATCATGATGACGAACTTCAATACAGCAGATAGACTAAACCCTTAAGACACATTGCAGCGACAAAAATCCTACTTTTTTTAGAATAAGAGGAAACAAATGTTAGCAATACATATCAAAACAGAAGCTATTACTGTTTATTGATCAAAACATTAATTTTTCTGTGGATGCAAGGAGGTTATTGTTAAAGCATTTTAGCTTGCGTGGTTTTTATTTTGCGGTATGGAGAAAATGGAGTGTTCGCGGTGGCTTTAAGTTCGCGGCAGCGCTATAGTTACATACTGCTACAGTATTGGACAAAATGTTCATGGTGCTTTTAAGTTCGTGGTGAAACGGTCGCGTGAAAACTGCAAACATAAAACCACCGCGAACATTTCTGCATTTACAGTATTTGGCAGATAACCTCCTTGGTGGATGTGATTGCATCCAGTATGCATAATGACAGCCTGTCACTAGAAATATATGATTGCATCCAGTAGACTGAAATCCAGCTTTGAATCTTGGAAGTGTTGCGAACTGTCCTTGTTAGGCAGTTGCAGCTACTTCTCTTTCATCCAGGTATTGAAGTTTTCGAAAGCCCTGGATCTAAAACTCAAGTCGTCTAGCCCAGAGCCCTTATTTAGCATAATTTTCATGTTTCTCTTTCATCATAAAATGTCTCAAAAATGGTTGAAATTAGAGAGAAAAAAGCAACAGATGCAATGCCATGATACTGCTTCTACAATGTACATGCTGTAGTCCACTGTAGCATCTATCTTGGAACAAATTGAATGTCAACCCATGGTAACGTTGAAACTTTATTCAACATCTACAACATCGCAGGTTTATAAACCTGAATTGCGTTGCAAATTCACAACGTTAACAGCCATAAACAATAAGTCAACATGTGGCATCATCATCATCATCCACTGGTCTCTGCATCTGCAGTCGTTGAAACGTCCTGCAGCTGCATTCAGTCTTTCTTCATCTTCCTCCACTTTTCCTTGCATAAAACTGCTTATATACACTCAAGGCTTCTCCTGTATAACTGTCAAGAGAGGCTTAAAGGCATCCAGAGCATTTTATGAGGCTTAAAACTTGAAAAAAACCCTTCAATTTCTAGTCATTCCTACACATAGCAAGTTTCAATAACACTATACCATTACATATCGACATTAAAGGAGCAAAGATACAATGTCGTTGTGTGGTGAGAACTGATAGAAAATTCAAGCACTAATAGACTGATCCTGACTGTCCATCATAATTAGCGATTCGACCAATGAGAGAGTGACTGCATGTCCGTCAAATGTTTGCATTTTTATGTTTTAATTTTGCGTTTCTACGTTATGACGGAGGTGGGCGGGGCTATGGTACCGGTCTATTTACACTAGGCGTGTGAAACTAAAAGATCACCATGTAGCTTATTTTTGTGCCGCTTTTGAGCACTTTTGATAAGAAATCCGCACGCAAATGTGGTAAACAGTGGCATTAATCATCAATTTCATAACGATTACAGCAACTATAATATTTCCAGTTTTCAAGCCTCATGAAATGCTCTGGGTGCCTTAGCTTTAACCCAGGCCTTCTGCTGTGTAACTGTCAAGAGGGGCTTAAGACAGGTGTCAGCAAAAAGGCGTAAATAGCAATCTAGAAACGATTATTGATGATGATGTAGTCCCAGATTTCCTGTGAAGTGTGATCCCTGCGCACCCCAGGGTGTTGTATGGTTGAAGTGACAGGTGGTGTATTGGAATTTAATCAGCCGGGGAGAATTACCTTTAATCCAGCCAATTATGTACCAATGCATCTTCTGTCAACCTTACATGATATTTGTATTGTATACAATGGTGTTTGAATGGAAAATTGGCAGTGAACAATTGAAGGAATATCTACACAATATGTTAGACTCAGTAGGGTCTAGTGAGGCTGAAATGGGGGTTCATGAATACCAGATCCTAGTTTGATCATGAAACCCACTGCAAAAAATATCCAACATCCCTAAGTGAGCATCTGTCTTTTCAGGCTTCTGGAGCACAGACATGACAAATTATTTGAATACACTAATATGGAAATAGAATGTTGGAGCCAAATATATTTGTAATACACGTACAGTCTGCTGAAAGCAGTGAATAACTTATTGTTTCTAAAAATTGCAAGGGTCTTTTTAAACCTAGTCTCCGTTGCAGACTCCTCCCGGTTTCTTTTTCAAGTTACAGTTTTACTATTACAATTTTGTCTAGCAATAAGACAAAAATGTATTAAATACCGGTAGTACAAATGTAAAACTGTAACTTGAAAAAGAAAACAGCTGGAAGGAGTCTGCAATGGAGGCTATTTTAAACCAAAGTTTCAAAGTCCATGGAAAGAAAATTTAGGACTTTTTGGGTCTTTATAAACCCTCACATTGACAGAAAGGTTACTATGGCGAATCAAAATATTCTTTATATGCGGCCTTGAAGCTTGAAAAGGAATAATAGAACAGAGATGGCTGTATATGTATGACCATTTCACGACTCAAATATTTCTGTCACTGACTGACTGTTTGCCCCAAGTTTTGCTCCACATGATAACTCAATAATACTGGAGAAAGCCTGCACCTACATCCACCCACACAGTTCAACCAGGTCACAATACACAGGACAGACAAGAATTTCAAAGTAGAGCTACTCAGACCGCCTCATACATCCTACAATGGGAAGTGATGTGGAAGACAGAGTGGTAAGGCAGCTACAGATCTTTGTGCTGGCTCTGTTGTGTTACATACTATTATGTTCTGTATTTACCATACTCCATACCAAGTTCGTGTTGAGTGTGGTAAATACGGTACATAATACTTCCACATCGCTTCCTATTCTACGATGTATGACTATGAGGCATAAGTGATGGACCCGCGGCACGCTGGCATCGTCGCTGCGTTCTAAACTGGATTTGTGTTTACCCTTGACTTTATAATAGAAATATCATTCAAAACTTACAAGTATTGAACAAAAAGAAAACAAAACACACAAAGCTTAAAAAGATTTGTTTTTTTGTCAATGAAATTAGTTGAGTGCTTTGTCAATTCGATCGGCTGCAGTGATGCCGCCAGTGTGCCGCAGGTCCAGTGAGAGGGGGGCTTTAGTGAGTGGACCAAAGTTTAACAAAGCTGAATACCAGGGTACTCATGATATATTTTCCCAATGAAATCTTCAAAAGTAGCCTTTTTGAGTAACATTAACAATAAACCATTTATATGGCTTTTAAGTTGGAGTGTGGGTTTAACCAATTGTTTACAGTTCATCTTACTGACAGGAAGGATTTGTGTTAAAAGCAACTCTTGTACATGTTGACAGGTATTCTGCATGGTCTTCCTTTGTTTGGTTGAAGCTTCCAACCCCTTTGCTCCAGTATAAACTCTGGAGAGATGACATCATGGCTTAGAAATGTACATTGTACATTTGACTTTAATCTGATGACATTGTGTTCTTGAAATAACTTCCATACTATCAAAGGGTTTGGCATAGAGCAATTATAATCCCTTATAAGGAAATGCTTGAGAAAATGTTGAAGGACTATAATTTCTGTTTGCTTGTCCTCTGTGACAAAGTCTTGGTAATTTGACAGCAGTCTATCTATCCCTTTCAAATCCCTTCTTTGCTATGCTAGACAGAACATTCACAAACCCAAGTCATTACATCCCAGACGTCCCCAGCGAAAAATCAGATATAAGCTCTTGATCTTTTTCATCTCGTGGTCAGGATGTCATTCAGCTCATGTTGAAAACACCAGTTGGAATGGTGCCACGATGATTCCCCCAAGATGAGACCAGCCATAATGGATCTCAGCTGCTCTCTGGTCCTTTTTCCCCTGCAATGTTAGAGGGCCTGCATGGGGGGTCACGACAACGCTCTACGCTAAAATTCGGAGGTCCGGTTACGTAATACACTAAATTATGGAGTGGTCGGCAACGCTGTACGTAAAATTAAAACGGCCGATTACGCTCTACGTAAAAGGGGCATGCAGGCCCTCATGTTACAGTTTTCATGTTGCAATTTGGACAGAGCAAGGAGGTTTATGATAACCCCCTTGGACAGAGGGACTTCCTTGACAAAAGATAAGCTTCCAGAATCCTCCACAGAGTGTTTTCGAGGATCGAGTGCAGATTCACAATTTTCAACATGGACAGGGTCCTCTGATGCCACTAGTCTAAGTAATGGTTTATTTTTAGGAGAGAGAGTTTCTGTTTGCCTCTCTCTCCGCCTCCGAACATCAGAGGACCTAGCCCATGTTGAAAATCGCAAATCAGCACTCCCCCAATTATATACTGGTGCTTCTAGAAGTCTGCGAAGGAGGCTACCAAAAAATTTCAAAAGATCAATATACGGTAGTTTATCAACAATCATGCATACTTCAAAGGGGGTTTGGAAGACACATGGCCAAGAGAACCATTTTATGGTAAATCTAAAATGTATGTGTTTCAGATGCCCTCGTCCTGAAAGGTCCAAGGAATGGATGAGTCTTTCAAATGAAAAGGAAGGAATGTCCTAGAAATTGAACCGAAAGAGTCATCATGTTTCAATCCAAACAGATCTTAAGGAGAGGAGAGAACAAGAAACAAACAAGGGATCTGTAAATTGAAGGTGTCATCGCTCCCTAGGGAGTGCACGGTGGTCTCCACAGCAGGTTGTGTTATTGATCGTAGTGCTACGCTGCCTATGATCATCATGATAAATGGTTTATTGCAAGGTGAACCATAAAACACAGCTCATAAAGTATTGCATGGACTCTTACACACTTGATATATAAAAAGGTTTGGTCTCTGAAATACATATTACCCATACAATTACTTTTACTGGAAATATGAGGCATCGTCGTCAAAATGGATTTGCACATAACTCTTACTTATTCAATCAATTTTAGAGTAAGTTGGATATAAGGCTTATGTCTAACTCTAAGCTTTAAATTCATGATTTGTTAGACTAGAGTATTTGCCCCAAAGTGTTGAATTTATAGTTCCTGACGTTATAAATAAAAAGCTATTCATATGAAGAAGGCAAATTGGCAGAGGATAATTAGTAGGTGATTTAACTTAATTATCAACAGGTAGCATCCTGATTGGTTTAAAGTAAACCAACCATATAAATAATCATACAGGTTTAATTGGTCGTCTATAACATAGAATGTTATTCAAATGGTCTAACATTGTTAGACATATAACGCAAATAGACCACTCAAGTTTGGAAAATAATATGGAGGAAACAAATAGAGGTTGTGTGAAGTTGTGGCATGTTTTATAGGCGACCTTGGAAAAAAGACGTAGGCACCAAATAAATACTTTAGCTGGGAGAATGTACATTTCCAGCATCTAACATTTATACTGAAGACAAAAACGAAGATGTTAAATAGAAATGCAGAAGAAGAACTTGGTAACATATTTTATCGCAATGGAAAAATAATTTTTCCATTGCGATAAAATATGTTACCAAGTTCTTCTTTGAGACAAGGATTTTCTTGTACTGTGCAAATTATTCTGACAGCTTATTAAATCAAAATCTAATGTGAAACCAAAATTACTTGTTTGGCCAAAGAAGCTAGGTTTTCACAAATTAAATCACAAGTGTGGTAGAGCTGTTTACCTTAAGTAGTCACGTGACGAAGTTCTCAGTTACCCAAAGAAAACTTTACGTCACGTGACGCAACAGTACGCATGGCGCCGATCTCCGAAAATTCTTCTGGAGTCTGTGCGGCTATAAAGGGACGGATTCTACCTTAAAACTGCGGATTTACTACAAAAGCGACCCGGGATTTTCTAGAATGGAGGCTGGGCGATCCGGTGTCGTGTCCTGTTGGATGTTTTTGGCGCTGGTGGTGTTTCTTTGCGGGGAGAGCTTGGCAGGTAAGCCGGGTGGAGTGAGTCTCGGTCACGGTGGTGGGAGGTGCCGTCACGTCCCGCAGCTGGAGTACGTTTAACCGGGGACGGGCATGGCAGGAGCCGGGGGCTGTAGCGTCCCGATCCGCTAGGATCTTTACAGTCTCTGCCCTTAAATTATCAGATAAAGTAAGATCGAACAATTATCTCATTCGCACGTTTTAAGATAACGTTAAGGCTGTTTTATGAGCGCGATCGGTCTATTTTTGTGCGAGTGTTTATGTTATAGTTAAGGGTGTTTGGAAAGATGGGGTGTTTTTGAGGCGAGGAGAGCGAGTTTAGTCTCAAATCGTCTGCAGTTCTCTCCTGCTGGTTGATTTACAGCTGTTTTAACAATCTGCGAGGATGGCAGACACAGTTGCAGACCTCGCGTGAAGGTCGGGGAGTAACAAAACAGGGTCGCCGGCTACAATTATAGGGTAAACACGAGCTGAATGAAGGGCGTTCTTAAGGTACCTCGCGGATCACTGACAAACGAGCTCGAGCTATCTAGTATCTTTTTCCGAGCACACAGACAGGCATGCATTTAGCGGGTCCCTCACATCGACAGGTTTATAAATGTCGGCTATTTGTCCCTGTCTGGTTTGCCTTCATCCTTCGGCGAAAGAAAAGCGGGAGTACAAACAAGAGACCTGGTCGAGTTAAAAGGACTCCCGCGGGATTTAATTTAAGGGCGACCTGGCCCGTGCGGGAATCGAACCCCTAACCTGTGCGAGTGTGACTTTTCACAAAAACATCACGCCACGATCCGCCCACATGTCGAACTGCAAATTGGAAAATATAACGTTAGATCCGAACCACTTCCACTGGCTTTTGACGCCCACCGATTCGCAGCTAGCCAGAATCAAGATTTATAGGAGACTCTCTCGCAACGTGTCTTGTGCAGCTAAACCTTATCTCTAACCCTCAGAAAAGGACAGGTCCACTCGTAAAAACTGGCGATTTTAGTAGGAATTCTTCTGAAATCTTCTCCGTAAGGCTGAGTACATGTATCTTGTTGTGGTTCATACCCTGATCCTGGTACATGTTATGACAGGTTGTGTTTGTACTAGTTCAGGACCGTTAGCTAGGCAGTCTGCATCCCGTCTGGCCCCGATTCTTGTCAGCTTGAAAGTGAAACTGGATATTCCTTGCCCCAGGGTAAGAAACGCCGCCAACAGGGCTCACAAATTTTCCTCGCCCCTCACTCCACTCTGAACCCTCCAGATGGATCTCACTGACCTTTCTGCATGGTGCTTTACACCCTCCTATGATTGATTCCAGTGATTTTTGCTTGCTGTCACACATTTCCTACTCCCACAAATTTGTTGATCCCGAACATTCCTCCTATCAAGTGAGGCCGTAGGTGGATCGATTTACAGTGTTTATTGCAGATCAATGTGTGAAACAGGTTTTCGTGCTCTTTTGTTGGCTCGTCTGTTTTGATATATATATTTGTCTGACGGTAGACCCGATCAGATTCAGTAACATGTTTGGGATGGCATATAAGATCTTACCTGTCATTGATACATACATACATGTTTGGGATGGAATATAAAACCTTACCTGTCATTAATACTCATAGGAGAAAGTGGTTTATTCATTGATATGCAGGTGGGATGACAGCTAGACTGTTGCACATTACACTTTCCATGTGTCAAAATCTGCGGGATATTTAGGAGCTGATTTGCTTGTTCCGTGCAGTTAATTTTTGTGCTCCATCTGAGAGAGACCATTATCATAACATGATATAATAGAGGGACTAAGGGCTAGTTGTTAAATATGTATACAGTATAGGGAGACTTATGTTTGGTGGCCATTGCAGAGTATGCTGTTGTTGAACATACCATGTGTAAAAGTGTAGAATAATAATAAAAGTATGTTGCGGGGAGACTTTTTCCAAACTATTGTAGTACAGTATTATGGTATTATTTCTGTTTTATCCATGTTTCATGATATGACATCACATATTTTTGTAGTTAATAAGTTATAACATTAGAACAATACAGAAACTAGATATAACATTTGCTTGCATACAATGTCATGAATGGAAAATAATAAATTTCTATCTGGCTACAAATGTATATATGACTAGCAAAGGAAGATTTCTTTTCTGCAATGGACATCCTATACTAGACTCTGATATCTCCAATAAATCTATGTGATTGGTCAATCAGTCAGTCACCTTTCCTGCAACTATATACTGTAATTCACTTTATCTTCACAGTATCAAAATTTCACGGTGTAAGGAAAATGGACATTTTTACTGAACTTAAACTTCACGGTGGCGCCAAGTGATTTACAGAATGAAGGAATCATAGATGATTACAACAGGTTTTTCATGGTGATGGTTCACGGTCACCTCAAAACAGTGAACATAAAGTTACAGTGAAAGAAACAAGAATTACAGTACCCCTGTTTGTTGCTGTGTTTACTATCTTTTCCCCCAAGTCTTGCTGTGAGGTTCAAGGAAATTTACTTCACTGTTTAGGCATGCCAGATGTTTCTTGCAGGGATACAGGAAGTCGTGAGTTGAAAAAGACTTCAGTCCCTTCCTACAGCAGTATAGAATTTCCTACCCTTATCTAATTTAAGGTAGACATGTGTTCTGCCAGGTCTTGGCCCTTTAAGATGGTGAAATTACTGGGTTAGGTATGTTTATCTTAAAGGAGTTGAGCTTACAAAAACATTCTGTATTGACAGTGTGTGTATGGTTACAACCTTGCACAGGGTATAGGATACTGTCTGGGAGCTACATGTAGGGACCTATGGTGAGATATCTGATTTTGTGTCAGCAAAAGCCAGTGTGCCAATCACGAGTCACTATTGATTAGTTGAAGTGTACCGTGTTGTGTTGAAACAGTTGGATCATGGTCAGAATAACTGATAATTCTAAGCAGACCAGGGCTCGAAATTCATCTTTGGGAATAGGTGCACTAGACAGTGTACCTAACCTGAAAACTTTAGCATTTAGGTGCATGATGTGCACAAAAACTTGTGGGTGCACAACATAAGATAAAGAAGTAGAATGTTAGCGAAACTCAGTTTCAAGCTTTGAAAAATTGCAGTGAACTTGATTCAAGTAATTTAACAAAGGTTGTTTCTTTGATATGCTGTATAGTACTAGTATATAGTATATAGTAGTACTGTTACTTACATGGCCTAATGTCTCCCCATGGGCAAAGAGGATAAGTACTAAATCCATTTCATATTGCGGTTTGTAATCTTAGCGGTGAGGGAAAACTGAATAGTTCACTGCATTTAATTTTAACAGTAGGAACAAACATCACTGTCTCAAATGTTAGTGATTAAATATTTGCGATGATGAAATTTTAGCGGTTGACTAGTGACCATTTAAGTAGCTAAAATTAAGTTACCTTTTAACAAATCAAAAATTACAGTATGTAAGTAGTTACTTACATAACCCTATACTAATATCTCAAGGTGCACCAAAAGTAAAATAATTAGATGCACAACTCAGATTTTGCATACCCAGTATTTGAAGCCTGTCAAACCCATGGTAATCCCACCTGTACACATGCACATCCTTAGCTTGGTCTGTTGTTTGAGTTTTCCCAATTGTGTTGTGTACTTACAATCCAAACAGCAGTTTGTTAAACAGTGATCTATTTACTTTGGGATTCCCCCAGAGATTACTGGTTGTCTCTGTGACCTCCTTGTATAATGGTCCTGGTAAATGGTATTTCCTCTCCACCTGTTCATAGTGGATATGGCCTACTTACCCCTGCTTAGGGGGTCATGTTGTTTCCAGTGTTTGTTTTGGCCATGATAATTCAAGCATATGATGATATGTAGTCTTGACTTGGCTTTCATGAGTTTTTTTGTGTGGGTAGAGCATACTGAATGCAGAAATGTTCGCAGGGATTTAATCTAACTGTAGGGGGAAAATGAAGTGTTTGCGGTGGTTTTGAGTTTGCAGTAGTTAGCGCTACAGTTACACAATAGAATGGCTTTTGGCAATGGTTTTAGGTTCGCGGTGAAGAGTTCATCGCGAAAACCGCAATTTATAAAACTACCACAAACCTTTCTGAATTTACAGTAGCCTATGAAAAAAGAAATCAAATTTTCAAGGACCGATCTGAATTTGATTTAGACCTTGTAGAATTGAAAACTGTAAATGCCTTTCTTTGGTGGAAGGGAAAAAATGGAGTCTACTCTGAAGTGGTTACTGATCATTATCAATGGGAGGTTGCTACAAGGAGGATATCAATGCATGGAAAACCAGCTTTTGCCTTTCCTACATCATATCTCAGTCGAATATTAAAAAGTTTGCTGAAATCAGTTATCAAATTCCTGTAGTTCGAGTTGCCCATTTTTTAGAAAATAGAAAGAATATTGTGACAGAGTTTGATGTTTATTCATTTGTTCAGACCCTTACACTGCCTAGTGGCACATAGATCAGCAAGTTTCCTTGCTGTTTCAGTAGCAGGGTGTACAATATCTTTACAGGGAGGGGTTTCTACTCTAGCCCTTGCCTTTACATGCTCCAGGCACCTCCTGGAGTATGGTCCCTTCTAAAGACAATATTACTAGCAGATGATCTGCTTTGTGGGTACAAGATGTTACCATGACAAAAGATAGAACAATGTTACCACAATTTTGTACACATCTAATTGCTGAAAGGTTGCATGTGAAATGACCACTGTACACTGGCACAGGGTTGATTATCAAAGGGACAACAGGGTAGGTAAACACTTGTGTTTACAGAAGCTGTTAGCAAGATGTAGTGTTTATGTACTGTGACTGATTGCATTAGCGAGGGAATTCCCTCTACTGAGCACACAGTGTCTGGTTGAAATCATGGGGCATGGAGTTCATGCATGGTTTGTCAACAAGGAAGCCTGTTTGGAGTGCAACCACAGGTAATTTATCAAAGACGATTGATTGTGTTATGAATGGACTGCGTATTCAGTCTTTTGTGACTATTTTCTATTGACTGAGAGGAAAGGTAACCAAGTGTCTAACAACTGGGAGCCACTTCAAGGAGGTTCAATCAGATAGAACCTTCTTGGTACCAGCGACAATACTGTAAATACAGAAATGTTCACGGTGGTTTTATGTTTGCAGTTTTCGCAGCGACCGTTTTGCCGCGAACTTAAAGCCACCGCAAAATTTTTTGTCCAAACCTGTAGCAGTATGTAACTATGGCACTGCCGCAAACGTAAAACCACCGCGAACACTCAGTTTTTGCCTTAGCGCGAAATAAAAACCACGCAAACTTTAATGCATTTACACTACAGTAACTGAATAAGAAATTGGTAAATATTCAAATGTCTAGAATAAAGAGATTTTCTTTTCAGGTGAAAAGTAACTCTTGTTAGATTTGAAGATTGAAAATGAATTGATTCCAATTTCCAATACTGTGTATTTTAAATTATCATTGTTACCAGTTTTCAAAGTAATCTGTCAAGTGATAAAAATGCTAGAGATGATTTATTTGGAAAAAGATTAGGAAGTTTAAGGGTTTAAGAATTAATTGACGACTGCATTGTATCAATTTGTATGTGTTGATTAATTTATTATATTGGTAAGCCTGGACAATTAAGAAGTGTGCAAACAAGTCAATTTGGCATTGAACTTTCCCTAGAGTAATTTGATGTTAAACAACTTCCTTCCTAAGTAACAAAGTTGTGATGTCTATATTGATGAATGTCAAGAACATCATCTATTGTATTCTCTAAGCAGAGGCTTCGATCGAGAGGGGTAGTTTTGCCCGGGATTTCTAACGTTCCTCTCCTCTTAGAAATCCCGGACAAAACTACCCCTCTCGATCGAAGCCTCTGCTTGGAGAATACGTCTATTGATAAGGTGCCTTCCAAGACTCCTAGGCCACACCAATTTATTAGCAAGGTTCCCAGATATATATTTGGCAAAATTGAGTAAGCGGTCAAGAAGGCAGTGGGGAATACTTGCATCTATCTTTAAAAAAAGGTAAAGCGGTCGAACCTCAGACTGAGGACAAAGCATGACGCTTTTTCATTAGCTAGTAGTGCAATGCAGCTTCGCTACGGCTCGCGTTTATCTATTATGGAACCTTAAAACTGTTTGTATCAAGATAATACCAGTTTGATATTGTGATATTCCAGTTCAGCATTTTTTTTTTAATCCAAGAAACAACAAATGAAATTGATATGGTCCTGCCTTTCTTTAGAAATTACTGTAAATGCAGAAATGTTAGCGGTGGCTTTAAGTGTGCGGTTTTCGCAGCGTCTGTTTCACCGCGAACTTAAAACCACTCCAAACATTTTTGTCCAATACTGCAGCAGTATATGGCTATAGAGCTGCCGCAAACTTGAAAACACTGCGAACACTCCATTTTCTCCTTAGCTCAGAATTGTATACATTGTATTCAGGGAGGAGTATTTGAGTAGTTTGGATAGTTCACATAGAAAACACATGCAAAGGTCATCCACATGTCATCAGGTCACCACCTCTGTGGGGGGTACGTTGGAAGGGTCTGCTGTGTTTGTCTCTCTAGAGGTCAAGTTCATGACTCAAGGCAGAACCATTTGCCTACTCATCCATTCAAGTTGCAAACAGACTGATTGAAAACAGATGTCATCTTCACTTGTCTTTTGTCACCTAGGGTGAAGGTGTCTAAAAAATACTTCTAAAAGATTTTAAATCTCTCTCCATGCTAGAATAATACTTATGATTTCATCAAAGTATATTGTTTAGTTTTACATGGACAATGGCCATTAAAAGAGGTGCCTGATAGATGAGAAGAGCTATGAAATGGAATGTCAGTTTTGGACCAACTTTGCCCAAGCCAAGAAGAATTGTTACATGAGAGGATGTGACAGGGAGTAATATATACAATATATACAGTATATATACAAGACCGCAGGAGGCCAATGAGGGAATATACACTGACATATTTGAACATGAGAGATAGATGTGTTATTTCTAAACTCTGTGCTTGATGGATGTAGTAATTTACTGGTGAGCTTGTTTAGTTGAAGCCTAGAATACACAGAATGATAGATCAAACCTTAGAACAAGATTGTGCTTCACAAAAGCATGTTTGGGGCTTTTGTACTTTTTTTATATAAATCTCTCATGAAATATAGTTTGACGCTTTAACCCAGGCATGTCTGTGATATGGAAATTATATAGATTTGAATGTAGCACCGGTTTCAAACGGGCACTCATTCCGTATCTGATACCATAGCTGTTTTGCATATCAGCACTTAAGAGCCATAACCCACATTTCAAAGTTGTCGAGATGGTGCCTTAGACTATATCAGAGCATCGGTGTACAGGATAGCCTGGTAATACTTATCTGTTGGTTCTGACAGTGAGATATTGACATTGGCCGTGTGATGTATGGATTATGAGTGGAAGGGATGGTCATGGTGGTATCATCTTAATGGAGGATACGCCCAGCCAAGAGTTCCGCTTGGCTACAGGATGATAGAAGATGGGCTGTTTCAATGCAGTTATTCAATGCTGTTGAAAAGGGAACGTCATGCATGATATTACACCTGCGATTTTCAATACTACATAATAGCACATTGGAGTAGCTGTATGTATAGGACGGGCTGTTTGAATGCAGTTATTCAGTGCTGGTGAAAAAGGAACATCATATATGATATTACACCTGCGATTTTCAATACTACATAATAGTATATTGAAGTTTCTATATGTGTTAATGGTTTTGTAGTTATATCATAGCTATAGTGCATAGATGATGGGCTGTTTGAATGCAGTTCTTCAGTATTGTTGAGAAAAGGGAATGTCATGCATGATATTACACCTATAGTTTTCAATACCACAATGTACAGTTCTCTATATGTGTATACTAGTTCTTCGTAGTTTTGTAGTTATAACAATAGTGCATAAATGATGGGCTGTTTGAATGCAGTTATTCAGTGCTATTGAAAAGGAAACATCATCCGTGATATTACAACTGTGATTTTCAATATTACATTTAAGTTTCTGTATGTATACTTTATGTGGTTTTGTACTTATAACAATAGTGCTGTCAGCAGATACCTTGTTTGCAGTAGAGATTGATTACAAGTAAGTCTAACTTTTTTTATAATAATGATTTGCATTGTGGCCATTTTCACGCTTTCATCCCAAGCTGATAGAGTGATTTGTCTAACTTTGTATATGGACTACAATTATTGATTATCATGAACTTGAACTTCAAGGTGCATAAAATATTGATTTTGAGATCGTGAAATGAGGACTTTTTTATTGATGATGTTCTGTAAATGTAAATGTGAACAACCACAGGAAGAATATGTTGTATCAGGGTTATTGTCGATTGGAATAAACTCAACTACATGTACACTGCAAATTATTTTCTGCAGAACAAAAAAATTTTATACCATAAGGCATAGTATACATTTAACGTGAAACGACTAAACTCTACTACTGTAAATGCATTTAAGTTTGCATGGTTTTCATTTCGCGGTAGGGAGAAAATGGTGGTTTTGAGTGTTCGCGGTGGTTTTAGTTCGCTTTTGAAACAATAGGAGCGCTACAGTCATAGCTGGGCAAAAATTTTGCGGTAGTTTTAAGTTCGCGCGGAATGTTCACCGCAAAGACCACGATCTTAAAACCACTGCGAACATTTCTGCATTTACAGTATTGTACAGCCTGTCTTTATATCTAACATAGTTTTGATTCAAATATGCAATAATCAATATGTTTTCAGATGATATTGATATACTTTGTTCATCCAGATGGAAATTCAAGTACTGTAAATGTCTTCATGTTCACAGGGATTAATTTCGCAGTAGGGAGAAAAGGGAGCAAATGGTTTTAAGTTTGTGGCTGAAACAATGGTACAAAAATGCAGGCAACCAGAAGACAGAATGATCATTTTTGCTGTGATTTTAAGTTCACGATGTAGTTCTAGGTCTCTGCGAAAACCATGAACATTAAACCATCGCAAACATTTCAACATTGACAGTAGCTCGGAGGTAAGTTCTCCTATCTTCACCCCCCCCCCATGTGAGGATATTGATTGTAAGTAACCCATTCTGTTCCCGTCATGGGAAATATTCACTCCCCCCCTGCCCCAGGGCTATGCTAGGGGCTTGCTATTAGAGAAAACCAGGTGGGAAATGCTGTGGAGGGACATACATGTAGCCGCCTGCCCTGAGAACGGATGCTGGTGGTATCAGATAACATTTGGGGAAACTACCTAAGATTTCGGGAAACAACCATTTTTGTCCACAATGCATGTTTGCGGTGATTTGCTTTCGTGGTTAGGAGAAAATGGAGTGTTTGCGGTGCTGTTGAGTTTGTGATAGCACTATAGTCATATACTGCCACAGTAATGGGAACACTGGCGCAATTACGGACAGCCAATCGGAAACCCACCTACTAGCGACTCAGCAAGGGTGCTACAGATGGACAGACAAAACAGTTGCCTCCAAACATCATAATACTGTATAATGTATAGCACTGCACGTAAGTGCTCTGACAAGTGGGTAGGCAGGCAGAGGACAGACCAAAAAGTTTAGCTGTGGTTTTGAGTTTGCAGTGAAGAGTCACTATTAGTGGCTAAATGATGATAGGTTACTGTACTTTCAATAAGACATTCAAATTCAAGGCAAAATGCAACAAAAAAGGCACTGTTAATGTAGTAGTTTTCTCTTTGGTTAACGTTACGATTGCCACGACCAGTATTATCAGCAGAGACGTGCACTAACCAGGTTGGCATCCAGGCTGCGCTGGCAAAATTTATCCCCTCAAAAGTTTGATTACAGGCCACGTAATCGTATTACTTATCCCTTGTACCGAACCATTCAGAACACCATGCTTTACAGAGCCTCTCGCAGGTGAAGAATTTCATGTCCCAGGAAGACAATGCCAGTGCTTGGCTGGGGATATTGATTCAACATTGTACATGTGCCCTGAATTAGAATCTAGTAGGATCGGTGGCGTGAAGTTGAGGAGGCCCTGGCTGGTCTGATTTGGTCGGAAATCTCTGGAAAAGGAATCCTCTTTCTCCCTGCTGATTCCATTAGTCTGTTCCTACCGTTTCGTGTTCATTTGTGTGTATTTGTTGAAAGCGATGAAAGTTGGGCCAAGTGAGAGCTTGAACCTCGAAGAGGCCCAAACTGCTCTGATAGTCGGAATCTGAAAAGGAATTCTCTTAATTCCTCCCTGCTGATTTTGTTAGTCTATCACCGCCATTTTTTGTCCATTTGTGTATATTTGTTGAAAGGCATGAAAGTTGGACCAAGACTTAGTGATGACTTCAACTTCGAAGATGCCCTGACTGCTCTGATCTTGTCTGAATCTGTGGAAATGAGATTTTCTCGACCTCCCTGCTGAATTTGTTAGTCTGTCACTGCCATTTCACGTCCATTTGCGTGCATTTGTCGAAAGGCATGAAAGTTGGGTGAGTTGTCTGCGGTGTTGATTATGGCTGGTTTAAACCCACATTTATCATCCTGACAGCTGTTTCGTGTAGAGCCCTTTCTATTGAATCCATCCCTCAGCACAAGTCTCCGACCTTGCCGCCTCATATCTTTGAAGATTGTCGTTGCCATCTTCTCTAAGACACATGATAACGTCTTCAAATAAAGAGGATGTCTCCTGTATTGAGTTTGCCCTTGGCTATGTCCTTGTGCTCTGTGGACTTGAAAAAGTGGTACCAACACTGCGGGCATGTTGAAATGAAGTGCGCTGTCATTTAGGAAGGATGTAGGGATAAAGACTGACTGTTCCACTGCTTTTCATAGCAATGGAATGATCACGGAAGCTTTGTGCTGTGATCAGGAAAGCTCTTTGCTCTGACTCCGCTCATCAGAGGTTGTTCCTCGGTACTTTGGGGTGTTAATTGCTTCCCTTCAGAGTGAGTCACAAGTCAGGTGCAGAATTCACAATCAGCTCATTATATAACTGCTGTCTTGTAGCATCCTTTGTCCGCCGGCGCCAGCGTTTATTATTTCTTTTTAGTGCTGATTCACGATTTTCAACTTATCGGGGCCAGGTTCTCTGGCTGAGGGTCCCCCAAGCAGACACAGTTCCCCCTGCCAAAGAACCGGGTCCCAATAAGTTGAAAATTACGAATCAGCGCTCGCCCCAAAAATTAACGCGGCCCGGGAGGCCTGCAAAGGAGACTAGCTATCTTGAGTCACAGCTACTTTTGCTTCGCGCAGAAGAGAATGTACCAATATTGATTTTCTGATCTTTTAAAGACCGAAATTTGTTGGCCAATGCCTGCAGAGTTTCTATGATTACGTCATCTTATATGATTTGAGGACAAAGGAAATATTTTATTTTTCTCTACTTGAAGGTAGTAATGTGTACAGTGAGAAATTCATTCTATCAACATTGGGCAAATGAACCAAAATGCTGTAGGTGTTTATTAGAATATTGTGGCAATATATTGTAAGAATGTCCAGTGCAGATTTCGATGAACAGATTTTACAGTAAGTACATATACATTTAAGTTCGAGGTGATTTAATTTTGCGGTATCGAGAAAATGGAGTGTTTATGGTGATTTTAGTTTGTGTTTGAAACAATGTGGTATGATGGCAAAAGACAAGAATCATTTTCGCGTTGAAGTTTGCGGTGAAGAGGCTATCATTGAAAGTATGAACATTAAACTGCCGCAAACTTTAATAAATACATTTACAGTACTCTTGGAAAGAGGTGGCAGGGAACCATTTGCATTAGCTAGCAAATGTCGGTCCTTAAAATGTTGACCCACCAGATAGCCTTCGGCGTACTATATTAGGTGCTGATGAATGTGCCATGTAAGGTCACGGACAAAAAAAGGTGGGAATAGGCCATTAATGCAACCCAGTTATTGCCCAGCAATTTTTCAACAGCCCGAAATTGTTATTCAATAAACGCAGGGCAAGCAGTGCAGATGTTTTATACATGGAGAGTCATCGGTCCTGGTGAGAGTGGTGCAGAATCTATCAACTGTCCATTTTCTTCGGTAACTCAGATGTTGCATTATCTATAGAGGTTTTAGGACGAGCAGGCAGAAATTCGAACCCACACACCTCGTATATAAATGGCAGATGTTGAGAGTGTTGTCAGAATTGTATTTATCACCACTCTGAGTCTGAGGCCATAACTTTTTTTCACATGTCAGCCAACTTTCCCAAGAATGTTGATGCTATCTTAGCCTGGGGACAATCTTCTGTCACCACCGCTGGCTCTCTCTCTTTTTGTTCGCTCTGTGGTAAGCAAGTGAAAAGGCAGCGGTCAGTATGGAGGATACTGTAAAATGCATTTAAGTTTGCATGGTTTTTATGTCGCGGTAGGGAGAAAATTGAGTGTTTGCAGGGGTTTAACTTTAAGTTCGCGTTTGAAACAATAGTAAGGGTACAGTCATAGGTGGTCAAAAAGTTTTGTGGGGGGGGTTAAGTTCTCGCTGATAGTTCACCGCGAAAACCGCAAACATGAAACCACCGCCAACATTTCTACATTTACAGTCCCTACTAGTCTGTATAACGCAAACTCCAGCTGTCCGGGGGTTTCTCTCCCCTCCCCGGTTACAGGGCGGCGAGCGGTCACAGGAGACTTGATTGAATTCAGGCTACAGTACCTACATGTGCGCTAAGCTAGCTATGTTGAGGAATTGGAAGGAAAGATTGTCATTGAGTATATTAATTGACCTCTGTAAACTTTTAGATTGTCTTTACATCATTTGAGGCATTTCAACTCAAAATGTCAAGACACACATGCACAATAAAAGTAAAACATATGGCAGGTGGAAATGTGACCGAAACTACTTCAGCCAGACCAAATTTGTAGTCTGGTCAGCAACCGTTGTATGTTATGAATTAGATTCTCTCTACCTAGACTTTTTCCCCAAAAAAAAGATTTGCCATACCTCCCTTTCACAGTTTGAGCCTAGGGTGCCAAATAGAAGACAGACACTCTAAAAGGGGTCAGGCTAACCCATATACTACACTAGCACCAACTCACTAGCATCTAAAGCCTGTATCTTTGGTGTTCTGACAAGATGCTGTTTGTGATTAGCTTTACTAAGCACCATGGTGACATGAGTATCCCATTTGAGATTACACTGAAGGATTACGCCGACCTTCTAGAGAATTGTATCTTTGTGATCTTGTTGGCCATGTGAAGTCGTAACAAGCCATGAACGATCACACCGGTACAAAGAACTAATGGCGTTGTCTGGCTAGTTGTCCTTTATATACGGCTTGATGAAGGGGTAGCCATTTATTGTATGTGACACTATACGTGTATTTTGGGAGCTTTGACTCATCTAGGAAATGAAACATGGAAAGTTCAATAGCCATTAGGAGATTGGTTACCTCCCATTGCAGTAAATCTAGCCGCTGCACTCCTATAGAACTTGAACTTCGCTAGCCTTTTTTGTATAGTCTTTATTTGCCTCAAGACCCAGTCAGTAGATAAGAAACAGGAATAGATCTTGTTGATGTCTTCTGTTTGATAAACAGATACTTTGATACTTGTTTTGGGTACCATATATTCATTGTTGATAAGAACGTTTCATACACAGAGAATGATGGCAATGTTTTGAGGACAAGAAGAATTCTGGAATGATTTATATTCTTTATGCAGTCAGTCTACTTATCATTCTGGCTTTAAGATGAGACTAGACTAGACTACAAATTTGGCCTGCGGCTACTGAATTCTTGATCACATTTTCTGGAGCATCATTCAAATTTCACTGACCTAGTAGTATTTTGTAATGTAAGGTGGATAGTTGGATACTTTTGATACTGTAAATGCAGAAATGTTTGCGGGGATTTATTTCGCGGTAGGGAGAAAATGGAGTGTTCGCGGTGGTTTTGAGTTCACGTTTGAAACAATAGTAGCGCTACAGTCACACAATGGAACGATTTTTCACAGTGGTTTTCAGTTCGCGGTAAAGAGTTCACCACAAAAACCGCGAACATAAAACCACCACAAACATTTCAGATCTGCATTTATAGTATGGATTTTTCTCAAGTTTTCAAAATTTAAGGTTGACTACAAAATACTTAAGATTTAACCTTCAGTAAGCTAAGGTAGCTGTTTTGTGCCAAATCTGTATTGGTTATGGTATTAGGCAGCAGTGAGAATGTTAAAGGAGAAGAAGCATGTGAGTAATATTTTACCCCCCAGATAATATACACCTGTGTGTGCTCCCGAGGTGGGGGTCGAGACTGTAAAAGTTGAAAAGGTCTTGGTCCATTACTGGTGCCATTTCGAAAAGATTAACGTGGGATAGCATCTTTTCATTTAGTACAGCCTGGGGCGTAGAAAGCAATTTTCTGTAAATTGAGGTGCAAGTTGCAGATTTGTAAGGGTACAGGCTATTGACGGGAGACTCCAAAACAGATAAGTCAGCCGCTACTTGGAATGGGTAAGGGCCATCTGTCAAGATCCAAGTATTACATCCACTGTAGAGTAAGCCTCCGCAAGGTTGAAGTGTCGTTTGATGATAAATAAGCATTGCTGCGCTGCTTCCTAGCGACATAAAATATTAAATTAGCAGATATCGTCTGTATATTATGGTTTCAAATATGAATCCACTGAAAAGATTACCTGACATAAAATTATTCATCTTTTATATTCTAATATTTGGCAGAGAAGCTGTGGAGGCTTTTCCATTTCCTCTGTCAAAATTAAATCAATATTTATGGCACAAAAAGACCGTAGAAATGTTATATGTGCTTGGAATCCTTAGGGATTATGAGTTATTGCTATGGTATAGATATGAGCAGCAGGGTCAATGTGTAGCCTGAAAACTCATTATCTTTTGAAATATCTTCCCATACATTTGTTCAACCAAGCTCTTTCTCTTATCGACTGTCTGAGAACTCTTTTTTCATTCTCCTAGTAAATTCAATGCTGACCTTGTTTTCCACAGTTGACGGTGTGTTCCATGTTGACATAAGAGTTTGGAGAAATATATATTATGCAAATTAGGCCCACATTTGCATAATTGATATTAAACTATGTTCACTGTCACATTACTTCCAAGTGCCAGAAGTATGAAATTCCAGTTATCTACCAAATGTGGAATTAAGATATTTTCTCATTTGTTATGCAAATTAGGTCTTCATTTGCATAACTTTTATCTATCAATGTCCCGTTATTTCTCAGTTACATACATGTATGTTGTAGTGGAGCTAGAAATTGCTGCAAACGTGATATGACCGATGACATCATGTATAGACATCATTGGAAATGTTATATTTTCAGTGGATTTGTAAAGAGATGAGTCGTTGAAAAAAGGAGCAATGTTTTTTTGGGGGGTGGCTTCTGAACGAAACTAGAAATGAATATAAGAATTAGTACTGATATGATAAAACAATAACAGTAGATATAGTAGAAAGAGGGTTGCAATAATCTTCGCCAAGGTGCAAAAGCTGTTGAGTAAAATTTGATTGTGAGTTATTGCCAATGAATGTAATGTTCTGACCATCAGGCCTCATTGCCAGATATAGATTTCCTATTCATATTAAAAAGATTTTGGATGCTGCCTGTGAAACATGACTTTGACCTTCAACTCTAGTGCTCTAGTCTGGTTTCTTATCTGCTCATCCTAATTCAGCCTGTACCTGTACCATTTGTCATATTAAATGTGCCAAAAGACACTACGGATTCGGTATGCCAATGCTCCAACATCTGCACATCCACCAAGAGCCGTTAAATTTTTTCTGTTATTTTTTAGTCAAAATCAAAACTAATAGTTACATGTATGGTCCATTAGGCCACACCAATTTTATTTGTTGTTTCTCGGATTTGTTCAGAAAAAAATTCGAGCAACAGGGTGAAATAAATAAAAATAATAATTTTTTGCAGAAAAGTCTGGAATGAAGATAAGGGTTTAACGTTACATAATATAAAGAATAAGAAGATTATTCAAGTTTCAGCTTTGTATGGCTCATTTTATGCAATGCACCCCTTTCTTTGATCTAGTATACTTAAGTATAATTTCAGTAACAAAATTACCTTTTGCCATGTAATATACTGATTGATATTGAGAAGAAATAGTTATACTGATTGATATTGAGAAGAAATAGTTTTTAAAAAATGAAAAATTATAACTTATGATAAAATGTGACCACACTTTTTAGGTATGTGCAGGCCTTTATAATCTATTTTGATGGCTATAAAATTTTACCACTGAACAAATAGTAAAATCGTGAGTAAAAATTTGTGAATGGGAATAGCGACCCATTTTTTTTTTTCAAAATGGGGAAAACAGGACAGGAGAAGCAAAAAATTGAATTGGTTTGGCCTAATAGTGACACAGTTATCATGAAGGTAACAGGCCTTTGAACCATTGTTAAGCTGAATGGTTGAAGTTAGAGGAGTGATGAGCCCATTCTTCCTGCATTATGTTGTATTCATGACTTGTTCTCTATGGGACCAACCAATGTGATGGACAGATACAAATGATGCTTGTCACTTTTCAGGAACTAAAGATGTATTATGTATGGTCAGATTACATCCTAGTATAAATGAAGGAGAAGAATGTATGCCACTGATAAACGTGCAGTTGCATATCCATTTCATTTAACATTGTTGTTACGGTTCAAGTACAAGAAAAAAATCAAAGGTCATTTTTTTTAAATTGCAAAATGTGAAGTTTGTTAATCGCTTGCTTTTCTTTGGATGTGGATTTACCGTTGACTGTAAGACTATCTATGCAGTGTTGTTGATTGAATTTTGTTGTTTTGTTCTTTGTACTTTTAGTCAAAATCAAGGTACTGGACCAGCACTGTCATGGCCCATCAGGATTTGCTACTGTAAATGCATTTATGTTAGCATGGTTTTTATTTTGTGCTAATTGGCGAAAATGGAGTGTTCTTCGCGGTAGTTTTAAGTTTGCGGCAGCGCTATAACCACCACAAACATTTCTGCATTTACAGTATCACTGACACACTGATCATGGAGGACACTTGTCTGTGCCAGTAATACTAATAGCAATCAGACTTGAATCAGCAGCCATCCTGAAGGCATTATCAATTATCCAAACTGGCTTGATGTGTCCCAAAGTTTTTGGCAAGTTCTTACCACCGACAATGGTCATCATCACTAATCTTGCAATTTTGGACCAGTGTCAACAATCAAGCATATATCACATCAGGTAAGGCTGGGTGGATTATCAACCCTCCTGATCATGACTGAGCGTGATGTTTTTGGCAAGTTCTTACAATGATCGTATGTTGGAGTGGTGTGAAGATCTTCAAGGTTAAAGACAAACTGATCTTGCAGTTTTGGACCAGTGTCAACAATCAAAGGTGAATCATCAAGTGGGTCTAGGTGGATTATCTATCCTCCAAGTCTATGCCTGATGTGTCCAAAGTTTTTGGCAAGTTCTTACATTAGTGCCACAACCAACGATGATGTTTGTTACAGTGGTACCGGTGTAAAGAGCTTCTACATAAATGACAAACTGTTCTTGCAGTTTTGGACCAGTGTCAACAATCAAATCTAGATTACCATTTGAGGCTAGGATGGATTATAAATCTTCCTGATGTGACTTAGGTTTTTGGCAAGTTCTTACAAAGAAAGATAATGTTCATTGTAGGGGTGTGAAGACTTTCCAAATCAATGACAAGCTGATCTTGCAGTTTTGGATCATTGTCAAAAATCAAGCCAGAATCATCAAGGGAGCCTGGGTGGACTATTAATCCTCCAGACTATGCCTGATGTGTTTTCCAAATTTTTTGGCAAGTTTTTACAAGTGGCACAACCAAGGATGATGTTTGTTGCAGTGGTACCGGTGTAAAGAGCTTCTACATAAACTGTTCTTGCAGTTTGGGACCAGTGTCAACAATCAAATCTAGATTACCATTTGAGGCTAGGATGGATTATCAATCTTCCTGATGTGACTTAGGTTTTTGGCAAGTTCTTACAAAGAACGATGATGTTCATTGTAGGGGTTTGAAGACTTTCCATATTGATGACAAACTGTTCTTGCAGTTTTGGATCATTGTCAACAATCAAGGTGAATCATCAAGGGAATCTGGGTAGATTATTAATTCTCCAGACTATGCCTGATGTGTCCAAAGTTTTTGGCAAGTTCTTACAAGTGCCACAACCAACGATGATGTTTGTTACAGTGGTACCGGTGTGGAGAGCTTCTACATAAATGACAAACTGTTCTTGCAGTTTTGGACCAGTGTCAACAATCAAATCTAGATCACCATTTGAGGCTAGGATGGATTATCAATCTTCCTGATGTGACTTAAGTTTTTTGGCAAGTTCTTACAAAGAAAGATGATGTTCATTGTAGGGGTGTGAAGACTTTCCATATTGATGACAAACTGATCTTGCAGTTTTGGATCATTGTCAAAAATCAAGCCAGAATCATCTAGGGAGCCTGGGTGGACTATTTATCCTCCAGATTATGCCTGATGTGTCCAAAGTTTTTTGACAAGTTCTTACAATTACCACCACCAAGGATGATGTTTGTTGCAGTAGTGTGAAGAGCTTCTACATAAATGACAAGCTGATCTTGCAGTTTTGGACCAGTGTCAACAATCAAATCTAGATCACCATTTGAGGCTAGGATGGATTATCAATCTTCCTGATGTGACTTAAGTTTTTGGCAAGTTCTTACAAAGAAAGATGATGTTCATTGCAGTGAGGGAAACACCCTCTAGGTTAAAGACAAACTGATTTTCCAGTTTTGGACCAGTGTCAACAATTAAGGCCCAATTTATACAGAGTTTTTTCAGATATCTAAAAATCCGCCGACATCTGAGCCTTAGATATCTGGACGCATTTATACACACCGACAGGAAGTACCGCAGGACTCACGCAGCGCGCTGATTGCACTCGTGACCCGAGTTTCAAAATGGCGTGTTTCAAAATGGCGGGATAACCGCCTGTGTTTTTCGTCATGATGAATATGGTATTCTTTCTCTATCTGACTCGCGTGTGGCTAAACATGAGGCAGCAAGCAAGGGTTGAGCGTAAGAGGCGTTTGAGGTACCGGGGAAGACGACAGCGACCGGTCAGAATCAACGCTGCGTTCCTACTCGCTGCCCTTGTCGTGGCGGAGGGGGGAGGGCCGATCCACCGAACGATCTGGCATCACGAAAGAAGTCCGTCATCCGTTTGAGAACAAATGGTCCTTGATGCTAAGAAGTTTTCCCGCTTTATCGCCCGCCAAATATGCAAACTAGCGTGAACCCCGACCTCCAGATGTCTACTACGCGACACATTCTGTTTAGACGTCCGGCTGGAGCGGTCGGGGACTCCCGCTGAGTTGTCGGGCGAATGCTTCAGAGTGGTCGGCTGAAATTTTCCCGACATCTAAAAAAACCCTCATTAAGACCATAAAATTCCTGTTTAGACACAGAAAAAAGCTGTCGCCTGGCAGATATCTGCAGTCCAGATATCTAGACAAGCTGTGTGTAAATTGGCCCTAAGCTTTAAGGGTGAGTCATCAAGCTAAGGGGGGCTAGGGTGGATTATCAGTACTCCAGACTGGGCCTGAGGCAAGTTCTTACAAGTAACACCACCAACGACGATGTTGGTTGCAGTGATGCAAAGAGCTTCTACGTAAATGACAAACTGATCTTGCAGTTTTGGACCAGTGTCAACAATCATAGAAGCCTAGATCATCATTTGAGGCTAGGGTGGATTATCAACCCTCCTGATGGGACTTAAGTTTTTGGCAAGTTCTTAAAAAGAACGATGATGTTCAGTGTAGTGGTATGAAGACACGTACATGAGGACAAACTGATCTTCCAGTTTTGGACCAGTGTCAACAGTTAAGTCATCATCATCATCAGATGAGGCTTTGGTGGATTACCAACCCTCCAAACGTGCCAGATGTGACTCAAGTTTTTGGCAAGTTCTAACAAAGAACAATGATGATAGTTGCAGTGATGTGAAGATCTTCAAGGTCAATGATTTTACATTTTTGGACGATTGATTGTCAAAAGTCAAGGGTGAATTGTCAAGTGGGGCTGTGTGGATTATCAATCCTCGAAATGTGACTTACAAAGAAGAAGTTTTTACAAAGAAGGTTGATGTTCATTGCTGTGGTGTTAACACCCTCTAGGTTAAAGACAAACTGATCTTCCAGTTTTGGACCAGTGTCAACAATCAAGGGTGAGTCATCAAGGGAGGCCAGGGTGGATTATCAGCACTCCAGACTGGGCCTGAGGCAAGTTGTTACCAATTCCTTGCAATCAAAAGGTGTGAACACCTTCCAGGTTAATGACAAACTGATCTTGCCCAGTTTTAGACCAGTGTTAACAATCAAGCCTGGCTAGGTGGATTATCATTATCAACCCCACAGACTGTAAATGATTACGTTGCAGGTGACTGAAATTTAGGCTGTGAAGTAAGTTTTTTGAACAAGACAGTGTTCATTATCACGATAGTCTAGCACTTGGATTGCAGTCTTGATCTATCCTGTGTGTTAAGCTGTCCCAATATCAATGGATATGCGAAATTAGGAAAAACTGTGTTGAAAGTGGGCCCAAGCGCAACAATCTTGATTACAGTGGTGGGACCTCCTTGAAGACACCGACTGTTAACGTACTTTACTTTTGGCTGCGTCAGGTATTATCAATCAGGACTGAATCATCCCTATCCCTGGACGTATTATGTAGATCCACGTTTGATGTTTAATCACTGTACTGATGTACAAGGCCAAGACTGTTCAAGGCCTCGTGCCTGCATGTCAACTGAATGCAAATTGGGTTCACCAATACTCACGAACTGTTGTACAACAAGGTCATAAACTGGACTTAAAAAGAGAACAGAATTGATGGCTACTGCATAGAGGGGCATCTGACCAGTGACAGTTTCAACCCAAAATTGATGATTACAGAATGTACATGTAGTAGATCTCCGATGACGCATTCCCTGTTCTCAAGACCTGGATTTCCGTTTTTGTGAAATCTACAGTGAACCACACAACTTGGACTCATGTAAGTTTTAAAAGTCGAAAAAGAAGTAGACAACAGAAAATGCCATGTGACGTCACATGACCAATTATCGAGCAGGACCAGTTATCATCCAGATTGGGTCATGTCCACATGTCGAGGTAGAAGGGAAAAGACTGAAGTGGACAATAATGGGTAAGCCTAGCACAATTCTACATCATAAACATCAGTATAAATACATGCTTGCACGGCGTTAAATAGGCGGGGAAAAACTTACAGACCATGCATTTTTCTTTTTAGAAGAGCTGATATTTCTGCCCAATTGGGTTTAACATTTGGCTCTGTCCACGCGCTTTTAAGTTTTGAATGAATTGGACGATAATTGGTCATATTACGTTGCAACTAACTGTGTGATGCAAAATGATGAAGAAAGACTGAATGCAGCTGTAGGATGCTTCAACAACTGCAGATGCAGAAACCAGTGGATGATGATGATGATGATGATGTTGATGTTGATGATGATGATGTTGATGATGGGAAATGAAAGCACACTGTCCAGCATTGTACAAGCGATTTTTCCAATAAGATATGAGGACCAAGTATCCTTACTATGTCATAACCTAAAAATTTGCAAACATTTTAAATACATGACTCTGTGTTTATTCTTGTGTATCCAAAGCTGCCTCATCATAGCCTAAGGATACGTTGTGATGTGTCGGCTAAGTGCAGACTTGCGTAGAGAGCTCTGCTGTTGATACATGTAATTTATGATTTCATAAAGAGTTTCACACTGCAGAAAGCACTTTGTATGGATGTTAGGGCCTTTCTGTAGGATATCAGCTTATAAATCACTCTGACCCACTGTGTTACGGTGGATATGAGGGATTGGCTGCACCTAAGAAGTTCACTTGGTGTATCTTGATGAATTATGTCCTGCAAAGCCAGCAATACGTAAGGATTATGGGCTCTTCGGGACTGCTTATTGTCGTTATTCAGCCTGAACTAATAGGGGATTAGCCACATAACAAGCTTATTTCCCAGTGGCACAATGTCTTATGATTTCTTCGAAATTGGAAAGGGTTAAGGTATGGAGATTGGTGGCTTTATGGTGGATTTTGAGCTCCTCTGAAAATGTTGTCCGTATACATGTATATTATAATACATGGCAAACTCACTGATGCGGAAGTACATATACAGAACATGCATTGTGAGATGAAGCCATTGACCCAGTTGTCACTGTGCTATTTGAATGTGTTACATGTAGAATAGACTTTAGCAAGTCTACATGTTTGCATGAACAAACTGAACCTTGGATGGCACATTAGTGTGGATAGATCCATCCAATTGCAAGATTATGGTAAATGTTCCCATAGCTCTTTTTTTAGGCCGTGGGGGCAGTGGGTTGTTAGTCCACTGTGTCTAGTTTTAGGGCACGGTATTGGAAGGCGGAGCCCATCCCTTTCCTTCCATAGCATTTTACCTCCCCATGGCCAACCGAAGTCAGGTATCCATTTTTACACCTGGGCGGACTGAAGAAAGTTGTGTGAAGTGCCTTTCCCAAGGACTCAAGGTCTAGGAAGGAATGCCAGGTATCCAACCCATGACCTTTCGATCTGGCGTCCATTTGACGCCAACCAAGATATAATTGAAGCTAGATACATGTATGCAATAGGCCAATCAGTTTCAAACTATGCAATAGGCAAAAATCATTGCCTTGTTAGATGTGAAAGTCTGATTTTTTACTGTAATGGCATTATTATAGACTTAAGTGACATAATGAAAGTGGAGAAACTTTTCTATGGTCATGTAACTATATTATGAGAAAATGCACATTATCATTGTGTATATTGCTTGCCGGAAACAAAGATTAATCCATGCAAAAAGTACATGGTTTTACTTTATAATTTATAGTTTAAAAGAGGGACCCAATAATGAGAAGCAGATGGCATTTTAGCAGTAGGGCTAATACGTTTATGATAATATAGCCAAATGTTGTAAATTAAAAGCGGAAAAATCTAATGCATTTTTGATCGGTTCAAAACCATGAAATTGCCAATCCACCTAGTTTGAGCTTCAAGTCTTTCTAGATGAGATCATAATGCTAGTAGGATAGAGGTTGAAACACTAGTACTGAAGCAATGACAGGAAGAGAACCTGTCGTGATGTTGGAACCTTGGTGCTCAGAGGAGCCTGAGGTGGATACCCAACTGATTCTTTATTGAACTTAATTGAACTTTATTGAAGAAAATCCATTAGCTATGCATGGGCCCTAAGGCACATCACTAGTCCTCCTGGACTCCTTATCACATACAAATACAACATCAAAATAACAATACATACATACAGTAACGATGACAACGTAACAAACATCCATCCCATATGTACATTAATTACAGGTAGCAGCATGTCATTCAAATTACCGCCTAGTTGTCATGTTTACTGACAATAATTGAAATTAGTTCAGGGTTCTACTAAAAGTCCATATAAGTTGCTTAAAATTAGAGTCCCGTCCTTAATGGAATACTGTAAAATCATTTACAATACAATGAGCAATGACATTTCACTTCAGTTCTATACCTTATAAGAGCTTTAAATTCTCAGGCTCTAACTCAAGGGAGCACCCTTGTTGGGCTGTGGGGAAGTTTCCTCCGAGGCATTTTGACAATAGAGCCAAGGAGCTGGCCGTTGTAGGCCCTAGAAACAGTCTGGCATCCAGGCAAGAGTGATGTAGCATATTGAAGGAGTCTAGGGGTAGGACCCTAGAGTGGTGGGAGCACCCTTGTTGGGCTGTGGTGAAGTTTCCTTGGAGGCATTTTGGCTTTAGAGCCAAGGAGCTGGTCTCTGTGTAGGCTCTAGAAAGAGTCTGGCATCCAGGCAAAGAGAGATGTAGCATCTTGAAGGAGTCTAGGAGCAGGGCCCTAGAGTAGTGGGAGCACCCTTGTTGGGCTGTGGTAACGTTTCCTTGGAGGCATTTTGGCTTTAGAGCCAAGTAGCTGGCCTGTGTGTAGGCCCTAGAAACAGTCTGGCATCCAGGCAAAGAGAGTTGTACAATATTGAAGGGGTCTGGGGGCAGGACCCTAGAGTGGTGGGAGCATCCTTGTTGGGCTGTGGTAACGTTTCCTTTGGGGCATTTTGGCTTTAGAGCCAAGGAGCTGGCATGTGTAGGCCCTTGAAACAGTCTAACATCCAGGCAAGAGAGATGCAGCATATTGAAGCATTCTAGGGGCTGAAGACTCAAGAGGGGTTCACTCCAGAGCAGGACCCATGGATACCTCCATCCCACTATTCCCAGGACGGAAATTTACTTATTGGAATGGACAAAAATTTCACTCCATCCGTGCAAAAAAGCTGAACTTCTTGAAACGAAACTGATGAAATGTACCGATATTGTGGTAACAACAAAAAATCAACAACGTGGGTTCCCAAACAATGAGTTGGACGGAAAGAATTAAAGAAGGAGACAGCCATAGTCAAGAGGCTGCCCCCTGGCAAAGGGGGAGGTTAGGGGTAGCACCATTGTGCAGCTAAAGGAGTCCATTCACCAAGAAGCTTCAGGCCCTTAAATATTTAATTGTGAACAGAAAATTGATTTTTTAACCAGGATTACCAATGGATGAGAGGATGCTCTTCTGTGATTAATGACCGACATTTATCTTGTCATCAGCTAACAGTCAACTCATCATGACCTAACCCAACCCCCTCCATTTCAGGATGACTGGAGTGTTGTCAGGTAGATAAATGGACTTATTTGTAGGCATCCCATTCTCATCTTTAACACGTCAAGTTGACTTACATGTATAATTAGGGCTTGGTCACATTCATCCTAGTATTGTAATTGTTTGCATTGCAAACTGAGAGCATTCTTTGGAGTACATGTAGCCGTGCATGTGTAGTACAAAATTGAGCTGTCTTGTCTTGTTACATGGAAAAAAGCTATCTTAGATCATTGTCAGCCATTTGTTCAGCCACAGTGTGCTTGGAAATCCCACAGGGCTGTTTTAGGACAACCGATGACGTCTGTGACAGCGCCATTACATGTAGAAGTTGTTTCTGTGCCAATGTGATCAAGTGCTATCTCCAGCTTCAAATTTGTCTCTGACCCACTCATTGTTTGGGGGCCCATGTTGTTGATTTTCGTTGTTATTCTAAGCTTTCAAACATGATATATATTCATAAGTTTAGATTTGTTTGACAGACGGTGACAGTTTTGTCTGTGCCAAGAAGCAAATTTCCGTCCCAGGACTGAAGGACGGGTCCTGGAGACAGCTCTGGGGGGTACTGTACCTTGGGTTCCCAGATTAGTTTATAGGAGAAGCACGTAGGCATGTATTGGATATCAGAGCTCATAAAAAAACATACATTCAGTCCCATCATTTCTTGTTAGGTAGGAAATCCATGGGCCAGATAGAAATCAGATTGCGGGAGAAATACAAGCTGTGCAGTCCCTAATCTTAAACTTGAAGTGAGATTGAGTGTGCTGATATTGTTGTCCTGAGGGACAAGTGGGAGTCCAGTATAGTGCAGGTGGCGGTGACATATGATCATGGTTGGGTCCTATTGTATTAACTGGCCGTCAGAAGCAATGAGAGATGTTCCATATGGAAGAACCGTGGTATGTGGTTGGTTAACTTATGCTTAGGCTCCACCTGCATAGATTCTTGTTTCAGGATTTTCTATGAAATGGAAGAATGTGGAGACTTTACAAATGTATTGCCAAGAAAGTTGCAGGCATCGTTAGGTATGGTACCGGTACTCTCCAAACAGAGGAGTGGGTCCGGCAGGTTTTTGACATGTTTTTAGGCGTTTTTGTCGGGCTTTCTACTTTGTCATGTTTTTTTGTCTCTGTAACCCACACGTGGAAACCATGACAAAGTAGAAAGCCCGACAAAAACGCCTAAAAACACGTCAAAAACCTGCCTGGAGAGTATGGTACCGGTACAAAACCGGTATTTCCTGCTGGCCCAGTCTATAAAAACCTATCCAGAAAAAATCAGTGGACTGGTTGTTGTTGGGCCGATTTGAAAATTCACAGTACTAGGCTACCAGCAGGCAGTCACAAAATAATGTTACGGCCCGCCGCATCATACAAATATACATGTATCTCATGGACATGTCAGCCAACAACGTGTATTCAGAATGTCTTTCTTGTGCAAATAACTTCAACTTGTAGCCCTATAACAGCAACATGTTGGACTTCTTATCTTGTCAAAGAAAGAAGTCTCAGACATCATTGTATAGTATTCTGCTGTTTTTTTTCTCGCCATTTTGAAGATGCCTCTAGGAAGTCTCTGATTCATCATTAAAAAGTATTCCGCTTTTTTTTCTCTAGCCATTTTGAAGATATTTCTTGGAGATATTTATATACATTATAGCATGAGATACCAGGATAACATATCAACATACCTCAGGTTGCAGCGATAGTTGATTTAAACATTTTGATGAGTAAAGTGCGTACACATATCCGTATGATCGATGCAACACATACGATCTACTGACAGTAAGCAGATAATCAACTGGTAACAATGTTCCCGAGGGAACCGGATGGGGTGTACTCATAAATTTTGCAGTAAGCTGATTATTATGTCATGACCAAGTTTCGGGATAATCAATATACGAAAAGGAAAATACCAGGGAAGCGTCAATACCCATTCATCAAAAGAAATTGGTTTAAAACTTTACAAAGTAACCCAAACTTATGATCAGAATTGATTTATTGATGATATAATCAAGATGGAGACTGAATTCCTTAATCAATCATGATATTAGAAAATTGCCAAATTGCAAGCACACGTCAGTCAACTATGTACCTCATTTTGGTCAATACTTATTTATTCATAAAAACAATTGACATTTTAAACATTTATTGTATTTCTTGTAATTATTTTCCAAAGCAACATAAATTTAGGCAGAGGGGGCAAATGTTAATAAACAAAAACCAAACAATCTGTAGTAATACTGCTGCGTCATTAACTATTGCTAATTTTACCATTGAATACGGTAAATATCTAATATAGCATCATCAAGTATTGCTAATTTTACCATTGAATACGGTAGATATCTAATATCGCATCTGCCATCATCAACTATTGCTAATTTTACCATTGAATACGGTAAATATCTAATATCGCCAATGGTTTGATGTTAGAGCTTTTCATGAAAATCTCTTTACTGCAAACTCAAAATCACCGCAAAAGTGCTTGCTCTGCCCTCTGCCCACCTACATGTACCTCCTTGTTTCAACCAACCTAGAAAAAACACATTTTCTCCCTACTGCAAAACAAAATCCCTGCAAACTTAAAAGCATTTATAATAATACTGTAAATGCATTTAAGTTCTCATGGTTTTTATTTCTCGGTAAGGAGAAAATGGAGTGTTCGCAGCGGTTTTAAGTTTGCGTTTGAAACAATAATAGCACTACAGTCATAGGTGGACAGAAAGTTTCGCGGTGGTTTTAAATTCGCGCTGAAAGTTCACCGCAAAAACCGCGAACATAAAACCACCACGAACATTTCTGCATTTACAGTACCCTCTCATATATATACAGTACCCTCTCATGTATATCTAGATCTGTTCTGCATCAAGAAAAAGCATTGACATTGATGGCATTGGTTCTAATGCCCTTTACTGTACGTCTACCACAAAAGTTAAGTTCATACATTTTGATGGAATCTTGAATTTTATAAAAGCAGCTGTCACTCATCTATTCAACAATACATCTGCCACAAAAGTTAAGTTCATCCATTTTGATGGAATCTACAATCTTATAAAAGCAGTCACTCAACAATAGTCAGGTCTTTGGTATGATTTATTTGACGAGTCCATAGGTCAGATTCTGATCTGCAGTGATCTTCAATGTAGGTTAAGTACAGTGATGTAAATGCAAAGGAGCTCAGGCTTTTATTGCAGCGGAGGGTATTACAGTATGTATCATGTCATCAACTAGCCATATGTCTGTGCTGTACACAGAGATAGTTATAGTAAATCACACTGATGCTAGCTATCACAGCTTGTCAGTAGATCTGACACAACAATCGTTTATAGACTGCAAATTCCAGTAGGCTCATTTTTCCATTTCTGGAAAGCCCTGCTATTTGTTATATTCAGTGATATATTTTTTATATCTAAATGGCAGTGATAAAATCCTGTAACGTTTCAGCATCATCACTTTTACTGCCAGTACAAAGCCCTTTGTAAAACGATACCATATTGTTCCCATGGCAACATGATACCATGTGTAAAGAGTTGCAGTAACTTCACTAGAAACTCGAACTGTTCTTTTTTTCATTGACCTTCTGTGTCGCCCTCCGAGCGCAGTAATCCATACAAATGATACTTTCAATAAATTGAAGCAACAGTTCATGTGGCTTATGGCTGTCATAAACATTTATGATTCAACCTGCTGGAAATAACATTGATCATATCAGGCGAGTTATACGGCATTGTCTGAGGAAGGCTCGGAAGATTCATGACCTCTCTGCTCTCCCCCATATATCCTATTAGGTCACTGCTCTATAGGTTAAGACTTGGGGCACACACTGCTGGATAAATGCTAGTCCATCAAACTAGTTATGTGTTATGAAATAAATATAATGGCTTCCACTATAAATCCATACGATTCACTTTAAATTCATTGTTTTTCATTTGATTCACATGCTTTCAATTATTATTTTTGTTGCCATAGGTTAATATAACTTTTTGTGGTGAAATATTTTGTCTATTGTAGCTATAAATAACTATGGGTAAAGAGAACTTCAGAACTTCACAGATATGGAAACTCTGACATGTTGTTTCAAAACATCATTCTCAGTAGTATTGTATGATAATCAGTCAAGGTCTGATGCATGTTGCTTTTTTTACGTTCTCCTTTCTCCAAGTATTCTTTTGGCAGCAGTACCTCTTATCTACTGTGACAGACACTTGAAATCAACAGAGATACAAAATAGAAAGCCATTTAAGATAAGGAAAGTGCTAATGAGGCTTCAGTTACCACTTAAGTAAGTCTGGAAGGTGGTATGACACAGATAAGATAACTTTCCTCCTTCTCACATACCACCTGTTAGCTTCCCTTCTTGACAAAAGTGCTTCTTTGTCTGGTGACATATGGGGAGTGGTGGTATGTGTCATCTTTAGAGTCTTGACCTATTCCTGTGTTATTTTCATCCATTTTAAAATGCTGTTCAACAGTGCCTGAGGTTCAGCGGAAGGTTAAGTTGTTAGCATAGAAATAGCCGGTCGTCTGAAAATGTGCCAGGAAAACCTTTTGGCGAATCCCCAAGTAGACATCAGAAGGGAATGTGGTGATGTTTTTTTGACCCCCCAGTTTATTGACAGACAGTCCTCGCAGCATGTGCAAAATGTCCTGCATGGAAGTGTATTGAATTTGCTTTTCAAGGATGGATATTTTTGCCCCTTACTATTTCCAAAGTTTTCCAAATGCAAAGTCCTTCAATCCCTCTCATGCTAAATAGAAAAGTTGATTTTACAACTGGCTCCCATTTCTTTAATTCATCTCCATAAAAGAACAAATAGTAGGTGCCTCACTAAATGTATTCAGATTTTGATAACCTGCATAGAAGTTATTACAAAACCTTATCTACGGAATTCCTTACTACTTGGATTTTGCAGTTAACACCTACGTCATTGGACAGCATACATTGTAGTCTTAGGCCACACCAATTTAATTTCTTGGTTAACGAAATTTTAAAAAAATGCTACATTGGAAAATCAACATGAAAACAGAATCTCTGAGGAAAGTTTGTACTTTGGTGCACACAGTTTCAGGGAATGAACAGGGTCAGGTGCAAGTTTTCACCCCAGCCTTCTGTTTAAATGATGTCCTCATGCTAAAATTTTACCCAAAAAGTCTGTTAACCAAGAAATCAAATTTGTGTGGCCTAAGTACATCATTGGACAGCATAGTCTTTCAATTCGCTGGATCTTTGTTTGATCTTTGCGTGATCTTCGTGACTCTCTGCACATGTTTGGTGGGATGGTTGTGAGAGAGTCTGGAAAACATCACGATTTTCCCTTTCAAGATCTGTTCGGAAATACCTTTAGTCAACCGGACATCGTAAAATTTATAGTAGGTCATCTCCAGCAACCTCTTTGACTGCGTTGTAAAGCTGCCAACTATTCCTAGAAGGTACCTGCATCCAGTTGTGCTTGTGTTAACCTTCTCCCTGCTGCCTAACACTGTAACCAATACAAATTTGGTGCCAAATGGCTACCTCAGCGGACTGAAGGTTAATCAAGATGCTGTAAAATGCTTTTAAGTTTGCGTGGTTTTTATTTTGCACTAAGGCGAAAATGGAGTGTTTGCGGTGGTTTAACATGTAAGTTTGCGGCAGCGCTATAGTCACATACTACTACAGAATTGGACAAAATGTTCGCGGTGGTTTTAAGTTTGTGGTGAAATGGTCGCTGTGAAAACCATGAACATAAAACCACCGCAAACATTTCTGCATTTACAGTATCTTCTCCAAGATGAGTCATGGTGTCACCTACATTTATAAGCAGTCCTTGTAGGTGCATGTGTTTATTATGTTTCAAGTAGTGTACATCTCACTTGATTGTCATTAATTCAAACCCAGCTGCTTGACCTACATGTAGATACAAAATGTACAGGAAGCTCATCAAAAATATCCTTACATGTACATGTACATTATAGACATATACTGTATATGAAGTGTTTGGGGCATAGAGGATTGAAAAAGAAAGAAGCTCAGTGACTTTCAGGTCGTGATGCAGACTTTATTAAATGTGCCAGGAAGAGTTTGACTCAGATATTATGGAGATTGGCAATAAAGGGCAACTGGAAGAAGTTTTGTCAGTTTAAGTCTCTATAATCAAACTTAAAACGGTTCTTAGACATTGGAAATGTCATCTTTAATTCCATAAAGAAGAATGACATGGTGGAATTTTCCTTTGAACTCTTCTAACTTTCAAAGAGGCTTGTCCTAATTTTATCTTACACAAACAAAGCACCCTAGTGTGTCTGGTATCAGATTTTTGTGGCCATATGGAAAAAGACCTTGCTGATTCACCCCAGAAGACATGTAATGGGATTGTTAATCGTCCCTTTTGACCCCTCAGTTTGACTGGTCTGCAAAGAGTCAAGTTAAATGGATTCGGCAGCCTCCAGTTGGTCTGTCTGGGAAAAACAGGTTTTGGAGCCTGGATTTTGATATCTTCCTTGATTCAGAAGAATTTGTGTTATTAGCTCAAGATTAGATCATGCCATGTGTTCATGATTTGATTACCTAACTTGATGTAAGTCTGCATGTGTCAACTTTGGTTTGGAAGGCGGCTATGTAAGAGGGCCTGCATGTTCTTTTCTGTAAGGTGTAAGCAGCCTATTTTGATTTCCCGTAATTTGTAGGGAAAGCCGCCTTATGCACGTAGTTCGTAGTGAGGCGACTAAATTTTGCATTATTGCCTTCATTGTTTTAGCGTAATATGTAGGAGGTTTTAAATCGGTGTTGCTTCCCCCATGCAGACCCTCATGTAAAAGTCTGGAACTTGTTTGGGTGAGACAGTTGTCTTGGGTCACAGTTGGTATGCATACTACATGAGGCAAGGTGTTAGCCATCTGCTTCTGGAAGGGTCCAGGACCATCGGTGATTCCAGTGTCATGATCATGTCTCCCTCTGGCTATTTATACTGTAGGTGCCATCTTGGTTAGTTTTGGCACATTTAGATGGTTGTTTCTATAGTATCTGACTAACCCCAACAAAACTGTTAACACTAACAGCTGATTCTAGACCCTCAAAGTCAAACAAATGACAGGCACTGATGATGATGATGATGGTGACCAGGATCCTAGGAGGGTTTGCAGGCTAATGTTTATCTCCATCATTTGATGCATATAGAATACAACACGGGATATTCCGTATCACCCGAGGTACCAGCGACCGCGGGTAGGATTGCCCTACGGCGACCCGACCCGCGGGAGGGCGGGGACCGAGGGTGATGCTGAATAGACCGTGTTGTATTTTATTTATCTCATACCCACCCGAGAAAGCACACATTTCAATGCGGAATGCGCTAAAAGTTGACTTGAGGGAGTTTTGTGTCCTCGAACACAAAACTGTAACAACATTGATTCCAACCTCCGAATCCGGTATTCGAATCTTCCATGGCGGCGCAATCGGCGCACTCGAAATGCATTCTAAATATTCTATGGAAGCCTGTGTGATACAAGTCTAGAACCCTGTGTGATATGGGAAATTATCACACGGTCCGGAACACCCGTATCAAATGTTTTTGCGGCCCAGGTATGACATAAATGTTGTATATCATCACTGTATACAGTAAAGTGAAATTTTGCAAAGTATCTTATTAACTAAGATCAAACTCAAAAGGCAACATTTCGGAACAAATGTACATTCTACCAATTACTGGCTTTGTTATTTTTATCGTCATGGTACATGTCAAAATATATTTGAACAGTTCCAATGCATTCAAAACTACATTTGTAACTAAAGCACGAACTGACGTCATGAACCACTGATCCTAAGTGGCCATCTCTGAAACAGTTTCAGAAGATCTGACAGAACAAGGCCCCAAATTGTCAGTGCAGTGACAGGCAAATGCAAATGTATCAATTGACCTAGTGTCCTGTATTTGCTACATGTACTCACTGCTACTTAAACTCTTCCATGCATGCACAGGCATTAAAGGGACTTGAAATTGGATGTAGGCTACATGTAGGTTAATGTTCTGAAGTTCTCTGTAAACTCTCCTGGCATCTGACCTGGTTTTAAGTTGAAGACTTCCGACTGCATGTTTTGGGTTTGCTGTAAACTATTTGCTGGAAATATTCATCAAGTTGGAAGAATACAAGGTGTTGAATATTAAACATTTTTCTTGTTGTTGCAATGTTTTACAAAGTTTCTAGCCTCTTTGTCTTGGGTTTACTGTAAACTATTTGCTGGAAATATTCATCAATACATTTAAAGTTGAAAGAAAACAAGGTGTTGAATATTAAATTTTTTTCTTGTACTTGCAATGATTTACTAAGTTTCTAGCCTCATTGTTGCCATATCTGTCCAAGCATCCAAGTGGAAAATTTCAGGGAATGAAAACAACATGTCTGCCTTGACCTTTGTCCCCACATTGGGGATCAAGTTGAAGCTTGAATGATGACAGACAGCAGTATCTAGTAACACTGGACAGTATGGCCTGGATTGTTTTCCAGCTGTGTTGAGCAGACATAGAACAGTTGTTTGTTTTGGCATTCTGATTCAAATAGAAAATAAATTCAAATACATGTTTACATGTGATAACCCTTACATTGTACATATAGCCTATAGGACAAAACATTTTAAAAATGCTTAAAATGTTAAAAATTCCACCAATCATTGTAAAAGTATATTCCCATCCCATACTACATACACATGTAGTCTTTTGTAAGGTCAATACATGTAAGTCTCATAGAATGATTGTTATGCAGTAGAAGATGCTATATGTTTTGTGCCTTGTACAATTGTCAAGGAATACATTTTTTTAAGAATAAACAACAATTGACAAACAACTTATTGAATTTGTGTATCAACTCGTGTGCACAATGTACTGATCTGGTAAAGCACAGTCAAACTTGTACATGTACAAGTGACCATATTTACATATAAGGACAACCTGGCCAATGTGACCACTTTTTGGTGGTCCCTTAGATAATTTCCCCATTGACACAAGCATTCAGGATATAGTGACCACCTGTCCACATAGACCGGATTTTCTCGGTCAACTAAGTGGTCTTCTTTGACATATGGCCCTTTCTTACTGATTTTAACCTTATAACATATAGTGGATACTGACCCACTTTCGTGAGTCATTCCATTACACTAATGTCCCAAATCCCGTCATGAGCCATACAAGTAATCAAGAATATGACTCTAATGGTAAGTTGATAGGCATCATTACCCTACTTACCAGGGGAGGGACCATAGAGTGCACCTGGCACGCTGTGACCCCAGTACATCTTCTTATTAGATACACGAAAGACGTCGGCACCTTTCCTAGGCAGCTCGATTATGCTCAGGAGAATTATGGGATTTTGAGAGATTAACACCATAAAACATCAAAAACTCATGTCTCTTGAGTCCCATGTGCCAGCAAGTGTGCGTGCCCGGTGAAGCATGATGCCCATATATCAGCACAGGCACAACCAAAATGATGTCAACCCAGTTGTCCAGAATGGATACAAATCACTGGGGCAACACACGTTGGAGTCTAATGCGTTATCGTATTTCAGTGATCACACATCATTTTTGTGTCAAACATTTGCCGTTGTGGAGTTAGAACAAACGCTTGGGCTGGCAAGTTTGGTATCTTTCAAATTTTTCAAATCTTTCATTGTGGTGTTCTGTGTTCTAGTGGTTAACCAACACTGTTCTGGACCAAAAGAACAGTTGTTGAAATCCTCGCCTGTCTGTTATTACTAGTATGAACCAAGCAAGATTGGGGTTACAGTGCTTGGGTTTGTATATGCTGTCATACCCAAGTTTAAAAGTGTGGGTGTGAGTCAAGTTTTCCCTCAGCAGCAAGATATTATGATCAAGATTAGATCTCTGCTGAGAGTTAATGCGATTGTCAGTGATTAACACCATAAAACATCAGAAACTCCTGTCTCATGAGTCCCATATGCCAGCAAGTGTGCGTGCCCGGTGGAGCATGATGCCCATATATCAGCACAGGCACAACTAAAATGATGTCAACCCAGTTGTCCAGAATGGATACAAATCACCAGGGCAACACACGTTGAAATCTAATGCATTATCGTATTTCAGTGATCACACATCATTTCTGTGTCAAACATTTGCCGTTGTGGAGTTAGAACAAACGCTTGGGCTGGCAAGTTTGGTATCTTTCAAAATTTTCAGATCTTTCATTGTGGTGTGCTGTGTTCTAGTGGTTAACCCATACTGTTCTGGACCAAAAGAACAGTTGTTGAAATCCTTGCCTATCTGTTATTACTGGTATGTACCAAGTATGGGGTTACAGTGCTTGGGTTGGTATTTGCTGTCATACCCATGTGGGTGTGTGTCAAGTTTTCCCTTAGGAGCAAGATATTATAATCAAGATTAGATCTATGCTGAGAGTTAATGCGATTGTCAGTGATTAACACCATAAAACATCAGAAACTCGTGTCTCGAGTCCCATGTGCAAGCAAGTGTGCGTGCCCAGTGAAGCATGATATCAGCACAGGTACAAACAAAATGATGTCAACCCGGTTGTCCAGAATGGATACAAATCACCAGGGCAACACCTGTTGGAAATCTAATGCGTTATCGTATTTCAGTGATCACACATCATTTCTGTGTGAAATATTTGTCCTTGTGGACGGGTTAGAAAAAAGACTTTGATTGGTTAAGTTTGATATCATTGCCATGTGTTGTCTTGCAAACTGTCATTATGAAGTTTCTCTTTGCCATCATCATTAAGTTGGTTTGTGCATATGATTTGCTACTTTTTGTGCCAGTTAAGGCAAAGGTAACTTGTTTCTGAGACTCTGATATATATGTAAAGGCTATAATATGTACTAGGGCTTTCGTCATTTCGGATGGTGATGCAAAGCCGGCGGCCCCGTGTATGAGGGAGCTTCGGGCGCAAGCCTCAAGCGTCAAACCTCTGCACGTAAAAGAACCCAACACACTTATCGAGAAGAGTAGGGGTGACCCGGTGTGCTTGGCCAAAAACGTGAGCCGTGGCGAAGCCGCATTGCACTACCACTAGCTACTTAAAAAAGCATTATGCTTCACCTCAATTGAGGATGACTGCTTTACCTTTTCCACCTAATGGATTTTCTAGAGAACATACTCTTAGACTATTAGTAGAAAGACTTTGATTGGTTCAACCCAGCTACACATTTACATGTACTTTGCCACTGTTCCTGTCCAACTCCTCCAGTGGTGTCGCCAACGCAGGGAAAAGGTACCTATACTATAGATCTCCAAAGCACTTACCAATGCTTTCAACCTTAATGACCATTTTATCTTTCAAGTCTTCCTAAGCTTCATGAGGATCAGTCAGTACCAGAAACTGGTCCTTTCCCTGTATTCTAAAGGAGGCTGCCTTCTTGGGAGAGTTTTCAATCACTGGGTAGAGGTTTGGATTCAGTTATGAGCAGTAGGGGACTACTCTCTTCAAAGGAGTCAACTGTAGACATTCTTATGCTCCTTTGAACTACATTTGGTACAGATACCATGCTGAAAACCCCAACAGGGAGAAGGCTAAGGCCACACCAATTTAATTTGTTGGTTAACGGATTTTTATTTTCCAAAAAAAATTTTAGAAAAAAAAATCATGAAAACCTAGCCTCCTGTTTTCATGAATTTTTTTTTTCATGAATTTTTTAAAAATAAAAATCCGTTAACCAAGAAATTAAATTCGTGTGGCCTAAGATAGAATGTGGGATTTGAAGGTGGCCATAGACAATTTTAGTAGCCGTGCAGGGCCATTTGCATTGCATAACATCCAATTTCTCTGCTGTGCATGTACAACTTAGCTTGTATATATAGGGTACTTGATCAAGTCTGTATCATTCTGTAGCAGGTAATGGGACATTTGCTACAGTGGGGCTTTCGGGTTATGCATCAAAACCCGCGTGTCTCCCCGCGTGTTTTTGCGTGCATCCCCGCGTGTTTTTGCGTGTCTCCCCGCGTGTTTTTGCGTGCATCCCCGCGTGTTTTTGCGTGTCTCCCCGCGTGTTTTTGCGTGTCTCTGCGCGTGGTTTTGCGGGTATCCCCGCGGGCCGCTGGTCTGTCCCGCAGCCCGATCTGCAGTGTGAGACCTTCAGTCTGGAACGCACCGGCGACGCTTTGTACGGTTGTTTCAGATTTTGCAACAATTTTCACGAGCCGACTCTAGAGCAAATTTGCAACACTTAGAGGCAGCCGACTCTGCAGCACATACGGTAAAAATAACAGAACAAATAAACACTAGTGGCATTATTCCAGCAAGATGTATTTTTTTTTATATCATAAAAAGGCATTAACACCGCAAATTATGCTGTGTCCGATGATGCGACGCGGACGCCTCGCTGACGCTAGCCGGGCCACCCAAAGAAAATGGCATCACATGGTAGTGGTATTATGTACTTGTACTCATATTGAAGAGTGTACTTAATCATGATAGACGCTACTGTGAATAGAATGATTTGTGTTTAGTGGTAATCTTCTGGCAAAGATAAACTATCTTAGCATAACAATAACAAATTCGAGCTCCGAACAAAACGCTATCGGAATGATCGTCAGGGAAATTATGACCCGTGCGGCTCCTGTAGTCGTGCAAAGTCCTGGAGGTCCCACTACCAGGTACACAAGGTACACGGCACGGGCATGTCTATTTGACAAGCGTCGACCTGCAGTTATCTGCCTTAGAGCTGTGTTCGAGCTTGAAGCTCCCCACCGCTATCATGGGAACCAATACCGCTTCCGCATTGAAAACTGGAACGTAACCTGTTTATGCAAATTTGGAGGTTCCTAAAGTTTGACGCACGGCGCGCAAACACCATGGCACGGGGCATGTTCCTTTGTTCCTACATGAGATCTGCATCCTTGCGGTCGGAAATAGATAGATATGATGGTCGTTTTGCGCATGTACAGAGTATGTATTAACTTGTTCAGATACCAGTGGGATAATTTGTAGCAAAAATCAAGCAAAAATTGAACCCCCCGAATTTGTAATTTGAACTGGTCTGGTGGATACGTGCGCGGCTCAGTTTGATTGACACATGGGCGGCGAGGCGCGGTTTCTTTGACGGTATGTTTTCAAAGAAGCGGACCGCGCTGATTCAAATGTGATTGTAATAGCATTTTGAACGTTGTTTTTTCTCTGCCCTGTGTTGACATGTAATTATTTTTTCATTGTTTATTCTATCATATTCTAGTCATAAACAGTTTCTGGGAAATCGAAATATATCTTGGTGCTTTTAAATGATCCACGCGATCTGTCCTTGATCTGACTACTAGTATATGTGGTAATATTGTAGTATGAATCCCGTACTGTATTGAAATGCTTTAATGTTTAGTTATTGTTTTCTTTTTCAGATAAAATTGCCCCGGAAGTTTGGAGGCACGCTTTTAACTGCGTGATACTATTCGCCGAATTGGACCATCGCCGAACTATTTTACCAGTTATTTTGTGTGGAATTGTCTTTTTTCATGGTTTTTGAATTATTTCTTACATACAAGTCGGTACTTTGTCCACCGCAACCCTTGACTGTTTATTATAGACGGAACTATTTCTAAAACATCCAACTAACAGCTTTTCACTAACACGTTCATGTTCTTTGAATTATTACTAACATACGATTAAGTAACCTACCGTCTGTCGCAATTTTCAAACCAAACTAATCACGACTAAAAGCTAATGTTACTTCTGTAGTAACTTACCAAAATGAGCAATTAGTCACAACTGCAATGTTGAACCAAGGATGTTATGAACTTGGTCTAGCTAGTACCCGAAGGGTCCAAAGATTTTGGAGCATACCTCTAGCAGCGTCTTGGCTGTTGTCTCACCAGTCGCAAACTTGTCCCACCCCTGGAACAGTAGCTGCCGAATGATGATCGATGATCCTGGTATAAACTTACCTTCCGTGTATATGTTGTGACGTAGTGTGTACATCACATTACGTTGTTGACATACAACCCAAGCACAAGTGAATCAGGTAGAAGAGGAAATATCCTTCAACAACCCATAACAGTTGTCAAACATGTTAGAAAGTTTACATAGTAGAAGTTTAATAATGTTAGTTACGTTAAGTACAAGCGCCAACACAATTTTGAACAGATATGTAACGAAACTTTAAAAGGGAAACAACATTTGTGTTTTGTGTCTGTTTCATATCAACATTTTGAAATCAAGAAATGATGATAAATGTTTCAGCAATCATTGCCTTCTATCTGTACTTGATGTCAAATCAAGACGTTTAAAATCGTCGAAACGCCGAATGTATTCCCTGTGGTATGGTTGAGTCGATCCGATGACCATGAACGGCCCACAAGAGCTCCGACGGAAACAGGTAGGTCTTGTTGGTCGCCCAGCTGCACCCTCGACGGCCCAAGAGCTCCGACGGAAACAGGTAACGTTAGGTCTTGTTGGTCGCCCAGCTGCACTCTCGATGATCAGCAGTGTAATTCCACGGAAGCCGGCAGATGGAAACCTGAATCATAGCTTAGAAATACTGATAGCTACTGATGTCTATTCACTCACTATATTGTTGTATTCGTATTAACTTAATTAATCATAAGGCCTGATAGCGTATAGCCTTCATCAACGTAAATAGCTTATCCATAAATATATACTCTAGTAACTCCCACCATTTGTATTTATTTCGCAGTCAAAAATCCTTGATCAGAACTTTTCTAACTTTCTTAAACTATCGCACAGCCCGTGATATGATAGAGCCATTTTGCAAGTCTGTGTTGACTTTAATTATAGACATCCGCTCGACCCGATAAAAGAGGACCGACATGTGTACTGTCAATCACAATTCACAACCATAGGCATAGCAATAGCCAGGCTGGGGGGACTGACTCTACTGTCGCAGTGGATGAGATTCGTATTTACATATCAAAGATTGTTGTTTACTTTTCTAAATCAACTAGGCATTGAGTACAATAACATTCCTGTTTTATCGATACTCTTTATTACTACTTATCTTTATTACTTATTTATATGTTACGCACACTCTTCGCTATTGATCATGAGTCAGCACGTGTTTACGAAGACCCGCCGGCGCCCTGTGTCAAATTACTGAAGTTTCAGCCGGCGGACACAGGCAAGCGCAAGCCTAAAACCTTGAGATTCGAAAATACAACTTTGGTCGATCTACTAGTATTCTATTTCTGTCAAAACAGTTATCTAAATGGAATGGTTGCAAAATTACAATGCTAGTATCGATGCTTGTGAAAATTTGAAAATATCAGGCTGGGATCTACAGGGGCGTGTTTCTCGTCGGAGTGCGAGTTTTTTACAGGTGATTAAAGGGAGTTGTTCATCACTGCATAAAATGACCGTCTTGGGCGGCAAGTGCAAGACAGAAATCGATCTCGGTAAAATCTGATATTTGCTATAAAGTATAATATGATCTCTTCGACAAGCCTACGTTGATCCGTATAGGGGGGAAAGGTTTACACTGGAATCTCCTAATCAACATGACAATTTTGCTGCGTCAAAATCAAGAACGGATCGATATCCTTGATCATGATGCCATTTTCCGCATGCCGAATGCTTTTTTTTCTTAGACAAGACCTTTAGTAAATGCCAATCTAACAAGTCTGGTGGTCGTCAGAGCAATGAAAGTCCCACCCAGTCTCTGACCGGGGATCGGGAGCCCGAAACGCAGTGATAAAAGTGTCAGAGGTCGGCAACGAAATCTATGCTGAAAAAAATCAATTAGTCTTCAACATGTATGACTCAAAATCTGATTATTGCCAATCTCTTATTTGTCTTTCTTTTTTAGAACCACGAACTTAAACACTATCGTCCCGTCAACACAAGTTGCGTAACCAATTTTTTTGGGGTCAACGACCTCATGCGCGCCGCTTTGAAAAAAACACAGAATAAAACTGGCTTCTTCCGATCAATCACTGTATCCAAGGACAGTTATAAAATGTCCTTGCTGCATCCAACGTTACTATTGTAAAATGGACGCTCTAATTAGTTATTACGGTACGGACACGCAAGCTCATTATCAACCACATTAACCGGTACCAAAATCTCCGTAATGAAGTGTCCACCGGGCCAAAAAAATTGTCGTAAATGTGACCGATGTACACAAATGGCCGCGAGGGATTCCATCGGCGCAGAACAGATCGTCCGCCGAGTTCAGAAGCGCCGTTGGCCTGAAGGTCTCACACAACGTTTTCCGCCTTGCGGGTTCCGTGGCACTATATTTGACCCGCGGGGATACACGCAAAAACCCGCAGGGAGCCACGCAAAAACCCGCAGGGAGCCACGCAAAAACACGCGGGGAGACACGCAAAAACACGCGGGGAGACACGCAAAAACACGCGGGGAAACACGCAAAAACACGCGGGGCATTGATGCATAACCCGAAAGCCCCACTGTACTCTCAAGGCATCATTTTGAAAATATGACAAGGGACTAAACTTGTGTCAGGAGGAAGAACCTTACCTGAATATGAATCTGTCCAAATATGTGGACATAAAACTGACATAACAAGATGTAACGTTGGGTAACATAAATTCGTGGGGTACTTAAATTCGGGATTTTTCGAAAACGGGGTATTTAGGGATATGTGCTAGATGCAACATCAGTAATACCACTAGAAATGCAAACTTGACAGGCTAACACATTCAGAACACTGCCTGAAAAGCTTCGATAACCATGCATTAGAAGTTGGCGACGTCAAAAACTCTCCGTCCCTTATTGACAGAGTCTGGGGGCTTCGTGGGAGACTCACACTGCACGGTTGTTCGCTGGTTTATAAGACAAATGTTACATCTCCTGCCTGCTAAACACAATTATTTACAAGACAACTTATTACAATCTCTTTTGCTAACCTGCAACTGGATTCTAAGTGTGATCAATCATCAAAACTCCTCTTTGTTGCTACAACCTACGGCACGTGTATTTTCCCGCCGCCATATTGTTACCCAGAATCATGTCGTCAAGCAGACGACAAAAGGTTTGTGAGGAACCCTTTTTTGTCTAAATGTTGCGTGTGATAGTGGACTGAAGACGATATTTTCCTCAAAGTTTGCTCCTAACACAACAAGGAACACATGGACATAGTAGTATAACCATTGCTACGGCATCCAGCTAACTTGCCATGAATAATGTACACGTTGCCATGACGGTGGGGATCGACTTTGAGTGACGTTCAACCCACTCAACAAACGGGATGTTAGCAAAGGGCTGATGTGTGCGGTGCGGCCGTTTTTTCGTGTATTTTTTTTACTTGGACACGTCTATATCCATAGCACTCTCCTCAAGCCAAGGATGGAACGAATAGCTGCTGTATAAAATGTGATTAGCGGTAAGATATTCAAGACGAATCTTCTCTCCCGAATTAATGTGCCCCCTGTCCGACAACACTGTCATTGTGCGTGCGGCGGACGGTAGTTTCAAGTTGAAATATTATGGTGTCAGCACGACTAGAGACAAAATCTACCATATATATGATTAGTGCAAAGATAGTACATGATACTGACAGAATAATAGAAAAAAAGGATGGTTTATTGTTCTGCTAGATTGATTTCAGTCAACCATTATCGGAAAAATCCCGAATTTATGTTACCCAACGTTACTCTCTTGTACTGAGATGGTAGTCAGGGCATCCACTTGCAAAGTGAAAACAAAGCCTGCAGACTGCATGCCTCTGCATGACTTCCATTTTCATGAATACTGAGTTGTTTTGTAGGTGAAGGTCTCATGATTCTTTAAACAAATATCCAAATATTGGACATAACAAGATATACTGTAAATGCATTTAAGTTTGCGTGATTTTAATATCGCGGTAGGGAGAAAATCGAGTGTTCGCAGTGGTTTGAAGTTTGAAACGATAAATTTGAAGTTTGAAACAATAAATAGACAAGGGGGTAAGAGGGCAAAAAATTTGCGATGGTTTTAACTTTGCAGCAAAGAGCTTACTGAGAAAACTGCGAACATAAAACCACCGCAAACATTTCTGCATTTACCATACTCTTTTGTACTGAGATGACAGGGCATCCAATAGCAGGTTAAAGTGGTAACAAATCCTGTAATGCAGAAACTGCTGCTGACTGCATGACTTCCATTCTCATGAATATTGTTTTGTAGGTGAAGGTCTCAAGCTTCTCAACACAAAACTCGTAAGATATATTTCGTCTACAGGTAGTGAAAGTTTCCTTGTAATTTTTTTCTTCTATCACAGGAAAGGGCATGCTGGTGAACTTTTTCCTTTTATCATGGAACAAAGGTTTCACCTCTGCCCTCAGCCACCACATGAGTGATGATGAAAGCTTTTGCATCATACTGAAAATCACAGTGTTTATAAATCTTACCCAATGACCCAACAACCATCCAAGTACCATAGCAAGTACCCATGCTTTTAAAGAAAAGCAACGTTTTATTGCAGAATCGGCTTAAGGCATTGCTGAAAGTAACAACAACAACAGTATGCTTCTACCGGTAACTTTGCATTCCAAGCGATACCTCTGACTTGTTCTGTAGTCATACCTGCATCACTCATAATTAATGAAGCCCTCACATATAGTTTAAACCATGCCCTGGAAAAGAAAAGGTATCCATGACTAATTCTCTTGCCAGATTACTTCCAGGCAATGAATTAACGAACACGGTGCTCTCTGAGCCCAAATTGTTTCTTCAACAGTCTCACACCATCACTCATGCAAAGCTTTTTCCCCTCAGTTGCCGAGAGATGCGCACTAATACATCTCAAGGTGCTGTAATCTTCTAATCCTTTTAGCAGCCATCCAAAAATCAATTCCGCTCCTTTGCAACACATCCCTTGGTGTAGATGAGTTTTGGAGCAGTTTTGTCCTCAAAGGGTACGCTATCTCTACCTCATACTTCTGAGGACAACCTGCGTCTCCAAGGGCTTTGAGTGATTACTGGCACAGAAGAGACCACAGAAGTACACCTTTGATAGGATGACGTAAGTGGGAGAGGTCCTCAGGCCATAGTAACTCCTTCTCAAACTGGATGCTTTCAGTGAGTAGACAAGCAATTCCTGCATATGTAAAAATCTTGGATCAAAAGCTGCTGTCATTCTATGATACTAGGAATGTGGTGTTCACTTCCGAAACATTTATACTTTGGAATTGGTTGGGAATGATTTTAACTTATTTTTTTCATCCCTACATATAAGTGATGAGAAAGGCCCTGGTTTGTACATGTGGTAAGTCTCTGGAGGATTACACTACATCCAATACTTCAACCCTATAGCTATAGACAGATACATGTATGATCCCTTTTCAGATGACTTCTACATACTGAGTGCATGCAGTTTTTTATTCTCATTTTACAATCTATAGTAATGGATAGGGTTATTAGCTATATACTTCCTTTGGTTAATGTTGTCTTATATAGAACTTAACAATGATGAATACATCTGCAGACGTGGTTGTGATAAGTATGCGAACGCTTGTGAGAGAGACGCATTAATTCTGATACCATTATTGAGACAGTAAAGGTCAAAATGGAATGTAATTCACTTAGAGCCACGTGAGACAAATTGAAAGTGATGTTCTGTTTTAAAGAAGTTTTAACATATGCAAGCAATCAAAGATGACAACTGTGAAATATCTAAGTTGAACTTCAAGTTTATAAGAATTTTACAAAAGGCTAACTTTATTTCATTGTCATCTAATAAAGAAAGGTAAGCTATTATCAGGCCACACCAATTTAATTTCTTGGTTAACAGATTTTTATTTTTCAACAAAAAAAAATTTAGAAAAAAAAAATCATGCCCAAGCCTTCTGTTTTCATGATTTTTTTTTCAATTCTTTTATTTTTTAGAAAAATAAAAATCCGTTTACCAAGAAATTAAATTGGTGTGGCCTCAGGTTCATAGAAAAGATGGAAGCTTTTGCTGATGCATGACCAATAAATAATGTGTACTAGCCTGGGTGCCTTCCTAGTTATTCTACATACTTGGGCTCCATCACACTGGACTGTGTCTAGGCCTAATTGCGCCAAATAATTGTGTCAACTTTGCAAAATTTTTCCAATTCTCCTTTACGAACTTTAATTTTTTTAGATTGGAAAAAAAATTGCAATTTCAGGCGACAAATTGGCACCGGTTTAAGCCACTTGGCGAATGTCTCTCGCAATTTGGCGCAATTATGTGCAGCCAAGTTATTACTCCCCGCTTTATAATCTAAGGTAAGTCTTAGGGAGCAAGTATGGGAGCTCCGATAATCAACTAGGATGGCACCCAAGCTACACGTGTACAGCTATACCACTGGCAGGAAAATATCAGGAATCCCCATCGGAGCACTCTGTGGGCTAAGAGTAATGTTCCCTGGCATTGCAACACATTAGTTGGTGATGTGCTGATCCCATAGCGACAGATATCTCCGAGACTGATTGAATTAAGTTGCAGATTAATGGACCAGTACTAGCCAGGATCGTGGATCAGTAAATGAGACCGTATCTCATCAAAGACTCCTCCCACACAAGCGGTATCTACAGCCACTTTGCTTTGTGTGCAACCTATCATGCAGATCAGAAATATTGCTCTCCAAATAAAATGGACATTTTCTGTTCTATCAGTTGACTGAGATGGAAAAGGTTTGATCTAAGTATTAAAGGGGACCATAAACCATCTATTGATAGTCAAAAGTGTGTCTGCGGATTTGTAGATGTCTGCTCAGATAGAACAGGCTGATTTTTCTCTCAAGTAGATTCTGATAAAGAACATCATATAGTACTGCTGCGTACCTAAACGTAACATCAGGTACAGATACCGGTACAGAGGTTCAGGTACAGACCTGTACCTGTACCTGTACCTGAAAAATTAACGTGTGTTTTTCTGAACTTCTTCAATGATGACAGAACCATAAATGTTTTCAACTTGTCAGTATCTTTATTCAAAGAACATACTAGTTTCCTACCCCCAAACTCCCTTGGCTTTGCTATTAAAACTCCTGGCCTGCCTGAATGATCTGTTGCATTTTAGTTTCGCTGTTCCCAGGTGTCACTTTGGTCATGTTTGATGTTGCATGAGGTCAGGAGATGAGTCACAAAATAAGCACATACTCATTTCGGGACAGTACCGGTACTTCATGATCCGGTATTTTGGACCTGTACCTAATCAATTTCTACGGTACAGTAACGTACGTACCGGTACACAGCACTAGCGTAGAGTGAAATTCATGAAGTAATAGAGGGTGCATCAGTCTCAGTTGTATGATGCTGATGTCAGCCAAACTTCCCCGTCCAGTTTATGAACTGTTCCGGCCTCTCACTGATATCGATCAGTCTTGGTTGCCACACCAGTCAAGCTAAACATTTCCTAAATGCTCCCTGTATTTTATGACCTGTTTGATGTCACTGCCTCATCATAAAGTTGTTTAGAAAACTCTCCAATGGTATACAGTCCAGGTAATTGTACTTACTTAAAGGGTATTAAATCAAAAGAGAGGATGAAAAGAATTTGGTATGTGCGAAGATCAGCTTTGTACTTGGAGTTGATCATGACAGGACAGGTAATGTAAGGCTGCTCTGGCAAACAGATGTTTTGATAATCAAGTTTGACCATGAAGAAGATAGATCCTCTCTAGTTACTACCATTTGTTCTGTTTTCATTAGGCTGTACACATCTTCTAATACTCTGTGTTGCGAGAAGAAAATATTCATTTCAGGTTAGGCCACACCAATTTAATTTGTTGCTTCTCAAATTTTTTCAGAAAAAAATTGGAGCGACAGAGCAAAATAAGAATAAAGATATTTTTTTTTTGCAAATAGTCTGGGGTGAAGATGGGTTTGCATAACATAAAGAATAAGACGATTATTCAAGTTTCAGCTTTGTATGGCTCATTTTATGCAATGAACCCCTTTTTTTTAATACAGTACTATTTTCAGTAACAAAATTACCTTTTGCTATGTAATATATGAATTGATATTGAGAAATAGTTGTAATAAATGAAAAACTATAACTTATGATAACATGTGACCACACTTTTTAGGTATATGGAGGCCTTTATAATCTATTTTGGTGGCTATTGAATTGAGTTTTACAACTGAACAAATAGTAAAGTCATGAGTAAAAATTTGTGAATGGGAATAGTGACTCTTCAAAATGGGAAAAATAGGAGAGGCTATTCCAAGAAGCAAAAATTTGTGTGGCTTTAGTTTGTTACTGTTAGATTGCGTATTCAACGTAGAATTTCATCCCTTCATGTTCCATTTATCAGACTGACTTCCCTAAACCCAGTTATCAACAGTGCTTGACAGATCACAAGCTAAGGCGCTGCCCAGTTCACATGGTTGTGGTAAGCAATAAATGGTAGGTCACCGTGAACTTTCTTCGTTCCTCCTTCATCTTGATTTCCTTCTGGGGCTCTGGATAAAGCTTTTCCCTTCAAGATCAATATCCAATTTTGGGCCCGCTGACTTTTGGGTTGAATCCATGTGTCAGTGCGACATTTGAAGCAACCGAAACATTTTGCCATATAAAAAGGTCGCTAGTTAATGGAGAAAAGCTTGGCCACACTATTTTCTGTTTAAAGGTGACGGTGTATGTGTGGTATATTTCAAAGTGCACATGTTCTTGTTTAAAGATGTAAGATTAAAACCAAGCCTGTAGACTGCAAGTGGTTTATCACAATACTGAGACGTGACCAAATTTTAATTTTGGGGGTCCCAGTAGAAAACTACAAAGTATGTAACTCTAACTTTTCCAGTAGGTCTTGTAGTTGTAGTTTAAAGACAAGTCATTGGCTGTGAATTGGGCAGAGATTTTTGGCTGCTATGAAGATTGTTTTTCAGATGGAGTCTTTCATTTGTTGGATTTGCCAGTCGGAGTTACTATAAATCTTGAAACATTTACTGTGGTTTTATTTTCACAGCTTTCTTGCGGACCTCATTCTAGGAAATCATGATAATAATGATGGTTTATTGGTCAGAAATTACCCGTGCAATGGCAGCCAGTGCTGAATTGCTGCTGGGTTTACCATCATATAATACAGAACAGATACATATTTGCTCCACACTTGCACTCTGTGGAACTGTCGCAAGCTAAGGGTCTGGGCGACTGCCATTCAGCGCCAGCAGGTGACCTCAATACGACCTTCCCCAACTGAAGTTAGGTACCCATTCATACCTGGGTGGAGTGAGGAAAGTCGTGTAAAGTGCCTTTCCCAAGGGCACAACATCGGGGCATATCGGGGTTTCGAACCCGGGACCTCTCGGTTCTGGGCGAAACACTCTACTAAATTAGCCACACAATGCCACATAGCGTGTTTTGTAATTCTACTGTGTTACAGAGTTGTTTCAACCACAAACTTCAAGCATGGCAAAACCCCTCTTTTCCTTCTTCAGTGAAATAAAGCCACCACGAAAGTTACTGCATTTACTTAGTAGCATAAAGAACTCAAAGGTAGAAGTAAAAGTGTTGAATTGCACACTGTTGTGGCAAGCAAGTCATGATCATGTCGTCTGAGTCAGCAAGTCCTATAGCATATTCATCGCCAGTACTGTCAGTCTCAAGAGATCTTCTGCGTCCCACTGTCTTCATTTTCCTTACCGTGTCTTGTCATATAATCATTAAGAAAGTCCTTAAAGGACTTTCTTAATGATTATATGACAAGACACGGTAAGGAAAATGAAGACAGTGGGACGCAGAAGATCTTAATTTCTTCTTGTGAATTATAACATCCTCAGAATTCATGGCCCAAGATGGTACTGATATCACCGAATGCTCAGTAATAATCCTTCTGGCAAGAAACATGGGAATAATTGTTCATCACTCTGTCAGTGTGTCTGTGGCACACCAAGCATGTCATTTGATTCAATGGGACATGGTGAGATTAGCATGAAGAAACAGGGACAGACTGATATCCATGTTGACAAGGTCGGGTGAATCGGAGGATGTAAGGGTGAAAATTTAATCGCTTCTCTACGCGGAATGTCATTGAGATGTAGCGAGCCGTACCTTGAGCATCTACCTGTTCATACGCGATGAGAGTGAAGAAAAGTGTGACGTCGAGTTATTAAAGGAAAATGGTGGAAGGAAAGTTTTGACCAGTATGCTGCACATGCTTGCACTTGAATAATGCTGGCACATACATGTACTTGGACATGTCATCAAAAAGCTCTTTCTCGTGATGTCACAAGACGTACAATCACTGTCAGCTCTACCAACTCCTGAAGGGAGAATGGCGCCTCTGTATATGGCTCTCCAGGCAGGTCTGTCCCTGAGAAACAAGAAAAGTGTGACGTCGTGTTATTAAAGGAAAATGGTTGAAGGAAATTTTGACCAGTATGCTGCACATGCTTGCAGTTGAATAATGCTGGCACGTACTTGGACATCATGTCATCAAATGGCTCTTTTTTTGTGATGTCAGAAGACGTACAATCACTGTCAGCTCCACCAACTCTTGAAGGGAGAATGGCGCCTCTGCATATGGCTCTCCAGACAGGTCTGTCCCTGGATGCCAAGAGAGATAAGAAAAGTGCGTTTCTTAGTTATGCTTTTCTTTCCATTTTTGATAAGCTTTGCAGTTTGGAAACTTTGAACTGCAAACTTACTATATGTAAATAAATAAATAAATAAATAAATAAATAACGTGTCCAGTTTGGTTTGGTAACAACTCTGTTGGTGCACAAGAACTAGATCTATGATGAACCTTCCACCTATCTAACTGTAAGTGAAACTGTAAACGTCCCCATTTGCATTTAACTTTTTAAAACATAATTTAATTTACATTTTTTTATACATATTTTTAATCAAATACACCATTGAATCTTTCTGCTTGATGTCTCTGGTGTTCTGATCAGAATTTTCTGGTAGTGGATAGCTCTTGCTGTAGACTCCTCTAGCTCTTGCACCTTTAAGGATTGCTGCGGCTCTTGAAGTCATGTGAAGTACATGTAAGTTGGAAATTCAATAAAGTTCTAGGAAATACAGTAGCTAGGGAGAAAGGCTCAGAGGCATTTGCTTGATGATTCTTTCATGTACATTCCCTCAATGATTCTGTGACCAATAACAAACGGCTGTTGGTTTGAAAGTAGAGGAAAAGACCTGACTACCCCTGAATGTTACAATCAATAGCCCTGAATACTAAAATTGCCTTAGAGCCGAAAAAGATGTGTTCATGCCAAACCAATAAATAAATAAGTAGATAAGTAGAAAAATACATATATAAAAGATTTAGCTTATTGCATTTCAATAGTGCATCTTTGACGAAAAAATACAGAATTTCAAAAAACATCCTGCAAGTATTATCACCTTTGCCATGAAGGTTTTTATGACACTTTTTTGCAGGGTCATGCTTGTCACAGGTAGAAAAGAAAGGCCTGAAGACAAGGACAAATTTGAGTTTAACTGAGATATTGCTAAACATGGTAAACATGCAACCAGACATGCCACACAGTTCCAGGCACCTATCCATACTTGTAGGATGAAATTGCTTTAGGCATGCTTGAGCCCCATCTAGCTCCTGACATTTCCCACCGAATGGATTGGGACTGTCACCAGAAACCTCTGATACAGCCAGTCTGCATGCCCAGGGGACTCGGCACCTAATTTGTTCTGCTGGGAAAATCAGTAAAGTGGAGGGGAGAGAGGATGAAGGGTACTAATGTGGAATTGAGTTGGCAGAGATAGCACTGAGTTTGTTTCCATAAATCTTTATGCATTTTTTAAAGCAAACCCCAAGAGAATGGATAATTAGGGTAATGTTATCATAAGCTTAAGTATGCAAGTATTTGTATATATCTTACTTAATTATATAAGTCACTTTTAGGCCACACCAATTTAATTTCTTGGTCCTTGGATTCGCCTCTCTATTTTTCCCAAATCCAAAAAAATATTAAAAAATTCACCACACCTCCCATTCAGGAAATTGTTGCTTTAAGTATACAGCGGCTTAAGTAAAGCCATTCAACAATTTTCCAGTATAGCAAAATGCCCTAAATGCCTTTATTCCGTTTTTGTCTGTCGTTGTTTTTAGATTCAACGTTTGTGCTTTTTTAATGAATGACAGAAGTAAACATCTTTATTATTTTCTTCTCTGTCTCTCCATATTTTTTCTGAAAAAGTCAGAGAACCAACAAATTAGATTGGTGTGGCCTTAAGTGGTGGAAAAAAATGTGTTCAAAATTCTGTATTGATATGATAACGTTTACTGAAACATCATACACTGTTCTGGTGTACAAATGTCATATCAACCTTTTCCCATCTGCCTTACCCCATTACCAATACAACTTGGTGTCAAAAGGCTTAGGGCATTTGTTGTAGGCCATCGTATGGTTTTCATGTCGTAGGGTTTTCAAGCAGGCTGTGTCAGAACCAACCGCCTAGAGGGATCGAAGACAGCCTTTTCCTTTACAAGATGGCTGAATTTTACAGAATGGATAAATCCTATAACATTGCAGGGGTTGTTACATGTCAATATCATGTACTTAAATTTGCTATTTAAGTCCATTGAGATAAATTCTGGTATATAAGATGACAGCCTCAATTAACTCTGGACAAAATGAACAAGCCCTCATGGTTGATAAGAATTTTTTGGAATCTTCCGGTTTCTGTTCTTAAATTGTGACAGCCAATTCTGACTTTTGTGATTGCCCTATGTACGTAATGTTTGAAAGGTAATTTTCTTGCTTATAATGCTTGTTCAAGGTAGAAAGAAAGAAAAGAAAGTTAAATGCCTATTCCAAGAATGCCTTCAATTTGCGATCATATGGCGATGGTATGATGTATGTGACTGGGTCCTTATATTAGGTTTCTCAAGGTCAGTTGACTTCAAGGTTTCAGGCAGTCCTCTGTTCGTGGAGTTAAAACAGTCCTATGGTTAGATGGGTCCATATGTATTGACAAACTGTGAAACGTATGGACATGACAGTATGTTCCAACATTAGAGACAATTGTTCTGTTCAAGCACCCAATGGAGCATCAGCGAAATTGCCACGTTGCCATCTGTTCGGTGCTCAAACTAGCTGTAAAGTCAGCAAGTCACTCGCTTTTATCTCTCCAGCTTCTACCACCTTGCAGAAAATCAGCTCCTCTCCAGTAATTACTCATCAAAGGCCATTTATGGACCTGACTTTTGGGACCTGATATGGAGGAACGTGTGGGATGATAGGGCCACTGCACGCCTGATGAGCGCACTTGGGAGTTTCGTCTTCTGCCTGTAGCGATCAAGAGTGATGACTTCTGCAACAGAGTCATGCCATCTGCCGGTGACAGTGTACTCAAAGGACTCCAGTCATGTATCAAAAGCACACATTAAGAATTCTTGCCCCTGGCTAGAAGGGTGTAAAGCAAACTGGCATCATTTGTTTTGGTTTGGTTTTCGAAAAGGAGGTAATGTTTTTGGTAGCGGTGTAACTGTGTAACTTGGTGTTTGTGGCTTAGCATCGAAAACTCCAGAAGCTATTGATAGACTGATATGAAATTCTGTATCCAGTTAGGTCTTGGCCAATTAAATAAATGATTAGATTTTGGGCCCCCTATCAGCTTATCTTAGTATTGTAGTAGAACTTTCGGTATTTCTATCTGGTGTTTTGGTCACTTTTTTTGGTAGTGGATAGCTCTTGCTAGAGACTCCTCTAGCTCTTGCACCTTTAAGGATTGCTGCAGCTCTTGAAGTTAAGTGAAGTACATGTAAGTTGGAAATTCAGTGAAGATCTAGGAGATGCAGTAGGTAGGGAGAAAGGCTCTGAAGCATTTGCATTTGTTTAAAGTTTGCAGTGGACACACTCAGTGTATTAGTGTATAAATTTACTGACAGAAAATGTATATTGTTCACAGTGTGGTGATTTTGCAGCCAGGAGGTCACTGCCCAAACCACAAACTTAAGACCACTTCTATTATTTCAAGATTTTTTGTATTCCACACCGGACCTTAACAAGCATATACACAAACGTAGCATGCTTGGATATCCCAGGTTCAAAGATTAAACTATGACCTTATTCATGGTATGCTCTATTCGCCAGGTTGCAAACTGACTGACCACTGCACTTGCATACATAAATGTACTGGTAGCTAAAGTGTGTCAGTAAGCACTAGAGCAGTTTGTGTATTAATGTTGACAGGCAAAATAGATCTTTTAATAAAGCGTACGACCATGCCAATTTCATAGCTGTCTGATAATGCCAAGGACACATTATGCAAGCAGAAGTGGGAAAACAAAATGATTGGGTTTGAAAGAAAGATATCTACAGTATTATATATAAACAAGGTGATTATGAAATATTGCAGGTTTTTGACTTCTCTTTATCTTCACAACAAAGAGAAAAAAAGGTTGTATTTTTGTAGGCCTTCAGGATATGTAGGTTCTGTAAATGCAGAAATTTTCACGGTGGTTTTATTTTTGCTGTTGTTGTGGTGAACTCTTTACTGCAAACTTAAACCACCGCAAAAAGCCATTCCATTGTGTGAATGTAGTGCTAGTAACTGTTGTTTCAAATGCGACCTCAAAACCACCGCAAACACTCCATTTTCTCCCTACCTCGAAATTAAATCCCCGTGAATATTTATGCCTTTACAGTATCAACATTTTGGGGATGTGTCAACCTCCCAACCGGCACGGTAAAGTTTGCTGTCATGATCTATAAACGTATTGATCATTCAGAGCTCCAGTAAGCTGACCATTCCGATGGAATGATAATCATGATAAATAGTGTGAACCTGTAGTGGAAAGTATTTAATGTATCTTAGTGAGGGTTGTGCCCTCAGAGTGCTTTTATATACTTACTACGGTATAGGTATTCTTTCAGTTTTATGACATTTGTTGTGTTAAATGTACTTCACAATAGTCTTGACACTTGTCCTGAAAACCTAAATATGAGGTTGGCTTGTCCAGCTTCCTGAAATGCACTAGATAGGACAATGAAGGATACCAAAGAAACGCTTCAGCCCTTTACCAACTCAGCCCATGGTTAATCAGACGACCTCGGCTCAGCACTGCACCCTGGTCAACTCGGCCCAACACCCTGGCCATCTCCGTCCAACACCCTTACCCTAACCCTTACCCTGGCTGAGTTGACTATAGGGTATTGGACTGAGTTGACTGGGCCCGTTGGTAAAGGGCTGAATTGTCCTGATCCCGACAATGAATATTCATGATTGTTCATGTGTACAAGTAATATTTGACCCTCTTCAGATGTCACAACAGAATGCTCTACTCAGTAACTACTGGGTTGTATTTTTGTAAGTTACAAGCGTGTACTTACAATTAACCTTACATGTATTTCTGTGATAATGCAAACATGCGATGATGTGGACAAGAAAATAAATATCTGGTATTGCTTCTCCATTTATTGATTGTCCCACTTCTCATATCATGTTTGGTGAAGCATTCAGGGAAAAAGGTCTTGGCTATAAAAATCATTAAGTGGCTGTAGTCTGTTTTATTCATGAATGGACTATTTTTGTGTTCCTCATATCTACATGTAAGGAAAATGATATCAGGCCTCATGGTTTTCTTTTTAGTCCACAATCAAAGATGGGCATGTGAGACAATGATATAACCTATTTGGGTTGTCTTGTCCTTTCATTCTTGTCATGTCGCACCCCATCTCTGTTCAGCGTCAGTTGGTGTGCTCTGATGCATACCACCTCCTTCACTTTCCTTGCAAAGAACTCTGGCTCTGAATCTAGGATTTTGACTTTGTCTTAAGATACTTGGTGCTGTGTAGTCAAGTGTCTCTAACTATCTGATCATGATGTCATGTGCAAGAAATAGCAGTAGATGGTACATTTCTATGATTGATGGATTTCAGCTGAAACCAATGTTGGTCATATAAAGTTCAGTTCTCTGTTCACAAAAAGTAAGTCTTATTCCTGATCATGATGGTAGCCTTCATTAACATTAATCCACTGGGTTATATCAATCCACCACTCTGAAAAACAGTGGGTTTGACGGATCTCTAGTGCAGCACTCCTTGGTATGCACAGTTAAGATATACAGGAATGCATTACTGTAAGTGCAGAAATATTCGCTGTGAAATTTCAGTGCAAACTTAAAACCACCGCAAAACTTTTTACCCCCCTATGACTGATTAATATTGTTTCAAATGCGAACTCCAAACCCCCACGAATGCTCCATTTTCTCCCTACCGCGAACTAAAAACCACAGGAACTTATTTAAATGCATTTACAGTATACTGGTGGGCGTTGGGTTGGAGATCTGTTTGAATGTAATATCTTTTCAGGGTGGCAGAATTATGTACCCTGGTGGAATATATGTTAGTAGATGTTAAGACCAAAGACCTACAAATTTCAGTGTCCTTTTGACGCGATTTGTTAACAATCAAATGCTGCCAAAGATATGATGTAGCGTGCGTAGTCCAGTGGTTAGCAATCTTGCCTCTGGAACTAGAAGCCCCGGGTTCGATCCCGGCTGTGTCGCTCACCCGACATGCACGCTACTGTTAAAGATCGCAGTCCTTAGGACGGGATGTTAAGGCGTGGTCCACTGTTCATTGTGCTTGTCAAGAAGAGCTAGGGGAATTTCCCCGGTACAAGGAACCTGTAAATACTGTACATAGCGTCTGTCTACTCTGTCACGACCAGTGGAAGATTAGCTCATCTGTTCATTGAGTTCATTTGAGCTTAACTGGTTCGAGATTCCTTTCCTTTCCTTTCTGTCCTTCATATAGAAGTATTCATCGCTGATGAATAAGTCCTTACTTGACATAAAAAAATGATCCCCATATAACTGGTAGATAGATGAGCTCAAGTCAAGCAAAAAAAATCAATGCCTCTAATATAGAAACTGACTGAAATTAATACTTTACTACCTTAAAATTGTGTATAAAAGTTTTATTGCAAAATCAAAGAGAATAAGAAATTTGTGAGGCTTGGTCAAATAATGGTTATTGTAATGTTTATTCATGTGCTAAATGATCTAACGTTCATTGGAATAAAATCAATGAATGTCAATATTTTCGTATGTGTGTGATATTTTACTTCAGTATTGGAACAACATGCTGGAAATAAAACAGCCATTATGTTTTATGATAGGGTTAAAGGGTCAGAATGCTATAGTGAATTTTGGCGCGTTCTCTCAGACTGTTGAATTTCAGAGCATGCTTTTTACTAAATGGGCTTGTGAAGAATTCCAGTCCATGTATATATGTTTTTATTTAGCTTATTAAGACAAGCAAAATTATCATTTTTCTTTTTCAAATATTTGCTGCACGGTTAGGCCACACCAATTTAATTTCTTGGTTAACGGAATTTTTAAAAAGATGCTAGATTGGAAAATCAACATGTAAACAGAATCTCAGAGGAAAGTTTGTACTTTGGTGCACACAGTTTCAGGGAGTAAACAGGGTCAGGTGCAAGTTTTCACCCCAGCCTTCTGTTTAAATGATGTCCTTATGCTAAAATTTAAAAAAAATCTGTTAACCAAGAAATTAAATTGGTGTGGCCTTAGTTTAAAAAACATTTCTTAACAATACGCATATATTTTTATCTAGTTTTGAAATTCTGTAAAATGATTTCTATGGTTAAAACAAGCTTTCAAGGTTCATCCAACATCATGTGAACTTCTCACAAGTTTATGGTATATTAATAACAGTAGCAAATTCCTGCTACAAGGCTAATCAATTGCAAGTAACAGGAAAAAAGACAAACAAACAATAAAGAACAACATAACACGTGACTTCTCTAGTCTAAAACACTAGCTTGCTTTGCCTGATTGAATCATGTAAAGAAAAGGCAAAAATTTATAATATATAGATCATATGAAAAGTTTATCAGACCACAAATAAAGTACAGGATGACCCACTGTAATTTCATCTACACCTATAATATAAATGGTTTTTGGGTGATGTAACTTTGCTGACTTTGTCACTTTGAAGAGTGTTTAAATTTACTATTATACTAAACTGTGCCTGGACCTCCGGGGAGGCATTTGTTCTTATAAGCCCTTGGCTCAGCAGCATAATTCCTGGTCTTACTTGAGGTATCAAGTACATTTGCCATGTATGAATGAATAACCTGTCGACCCTGTGTGGGAAAAGGTGGACTTGATCCAATTTCACAGTCGTCAGCTTTGAACCTATCGCTCTGGAATGGACGGATTAGTCAGCCACAAGGTCACTGCGTTCTCCCCCCCTTTACACCAGCCCAGTGGAAGAGATGAATGTTGGAAATGCATTTGGGTAGCTTCAGGGAATGTCACAGAATGTCAACAGGACCACTTGAGAACATCACTTTGGAAGTTATATGTAACTTAACATATGGACCGATGTTATTAACATGTGATTTAAAGACTCAATTACATTGTGCAGATACATTTCAGTCATACACATGCATTGTATTTTTTACCTTCCCCAAGAGAGTTATGCTTTTGGTAGTGTTTGTTTGTACGTTTGTGGTGTAGCAGCATAACTCAAGAAGCCATAGATGGATTGTCTTGAAGCTTGGTCTGTTGTCAGCTCATGTCCTGTTGTAGAGCTGATTAGAATTTGGACCCTCTGGTGGTTTTTTCTTGGTACTGCAGCAGAAATTCCCGTTTTGATATCTTGTGTTATGGTCCTGATTTTCGGGTAGTAGATAGCTCACAGTCTTCAAGGTGAGATGTGTTCATAGCAGCTTGGCTGAAGATCGGAGACTCTACTCACTTCGCCATTGCCTCAATCTTACATACTGGTTGCCTCCAACACAATTTGGTTGCAGCCTATATTTTGGACACAGTTGAATTACCTTAATGTCTTCAACTTTCACACATTCAATTATGCATAGAATGGTACATTGATTTGCCACTTTAACTAGCAGCAACCTGAGTATGGATAATCAATGATGTGATCATTTAAACACCAGGAATGGTATCAGTTACACATTTAATTTTCCCATTATGTTGACCTTGATCTGGTAATTGTCTCAGAAAAGTGAAAAATCGTTGTGTCTTTTGTTCCACAAGGGAATCATTGATATCACGGGGTTGCAATTATCCTAATTTTAGAGAAAAGTACCTCCATTTCATGTGATCGCCACTTTTCACTTATCTGCCATTTTGGCGGTATTATAGACAAAGACATTGACTTAGATGATGATGCTCGTATTATGTATGGCATACATGTACCACTTTAATTTTAAGCATAATTCATTACTCTTACATGTGTATAGTTCCATAGCTTGGAATCATATTCTTACAGTAGAAGCAATTTCATGGATAATATGCTGTTTTATCTTGGAACCTTCGAACAAATATACAGACTTTTAGTAGCCTGGAATCCAAACGTATTATAGGTTTGGATTCCAGGCTAGACTGTTAGGGCCCCATCACACTTGTGCGTATATTCATGTGTGTATGGTTGCGTATTAACATTTTTTTGTTATACATGTAGGTAAAGTTTTCGTGGAAGAAGTTGTTTTCTACTTTAATGCACCGTTGTGCAGCCTGGTTATTGAAACAAAGAAAACTCTTTTTCAACCGCAGACTTCTTTACCTATTATTGAATGCATCTCATGCAGACTTGAATATACGTGTGAGGGGGGCTGTAGATAGGAAAATTCTCATTTTGAATTATTAAATGTTACAACTTGCTTTTATAGATTTAAACATGAAATATATTTTTACTCTTCAACTGTTCTTTTATGCCCAATACTTCGGCTGTTAAGGCCTTATTCTGACACTGATTTCTGTGATGTGCACAGCGTGTGTTGTATATGATTTGCAACATGCATCTGATGTTATATATGAGACTAATGGTTCTTTGCCTGTTTGGTATTTTCCATGTACTTGCCTGCTGTCTCTGATGACATCTACAACATTGCTGTGGTTTCTGTGTTCTACAAACCCTTCATGCAACATCCTGGGTGGGACCTCACCACTGGAATCGTCAAAAACAGGTAATTCGAAGCTAGAAATTACATAATGACTTTGTAGACAAGAATAAGATAAAAATAATTAAGGGTTAATGACCCGCCCCAAGGTGTATATGGTGTCATAACGCCTGGTCACTGCTATAACCACCGAATAAAACCCCCGAGTGAGCGAAGTATGGGCAATGGAGGCTTTTGATTGGTCGACGCCATCTGGCTATATGAATTCAATTTAAAAGATACTTTCAAATCAGTGGTATCCCTTAATGTGTATTGTAATATTCAAACAAACAGCGTCTGTCTCTTCAAGACATAAGTACATGATGTAACACACTAGTTCTAGGAGTCGTTGAGTACAAGTCTCCAAAGGACTGGTTGGTTCGAGTCATTACACGCAATCTCTTTAATATGCTTGTGGTGTGGCTGTCCTTGAATACAGGACAAGTAGCTTAGTATTCACTCTGGGAGATTGCAACACCTTGCAGCAGCATGCAGATAAAGTACCAGAATACAAGTCAAATTTTATGCCAAAAATAGTTACTCAAGCAACTTTCGTAATCCCTAATTTCAAAATTTTATCCAGTTGCTTGAGTAACTATTTTTGGCGTATCATACTACCTGGATGTCTAACCTTCATCAACGAAGTCAAATTTTGCATTTATTATATCAACTTGGGTGTTAAATGGGCAAACAGGGTAAAGGAATCAGTCAATTCCACTTTTCCTGTGTGTTCCTTTCCTGCAATTTGAGTTTCAGTGTGCAAGTCTGAGGTTTTTTTTGAGAGCCAGTGTTCCTTCCCTGACCCGACAGGTGGAAAATCATTCATCAAACGGACATTGATCTTAGATCAAACTCACCTGCTTCCACTGCTAATAGAACGGGCCAATTTTCCAGCGTTAACTCTTAGACTACCATCTGTGCAGTGCACTGAAGAGGCTGCGATTTGGTGCGAGGAAAGAGTTGGGATAAGTGATTAGGGATTACAAGAGTGATTGTTGGTCGGATTGCTGGTGTGGAACTAAGTGTCTGTTAACCTTTGGGGGAATTGAATGACTGGACAATCAATGAAAAAGGGTAGATGTGCCTAGGTTTAAGAAAACTGTTTCCTGGATGGTATGTGAAGTTTGTCCACGAAGGTCCTTCAGCACTAAGGATAGGGAAAATGGAACACCCATCAGCACTAAGGACTGGGGAAATGGAGGATCATTCAGCACTAAGGACAGGGGAATGGAGGATCCTTCAGCACTAAGGACAGGGAAAATGGAACACCCTTCAGCACTAAGGACAGGGGAAATGGAGGATCCTTCAGCACTAAGGACAGGGAAAATGGAACACCCTTCAGCACTAAGGACAGGGAAAATGGAACATCCTTCAGCACTAAGGACAGGGGAAATGGAGGATCCTTCAGCACTAAGGACAGGGGATACGGAGGATCCTTCAGCACTAGGGACAGGTGCAGAGAAGGTCTTTCAACACTAAGGAAAGGGAGCAGGGAAGGTTCTTCAGCTCTAAGGACAAGAGGCAGGGAAGGTCCCTCAGCACTATGGACAGGAGAGGGAAAGTCCTTCGGCACAGGGGACAGGGAAAGTCTTTCAGCACTTAGGACAGGGGCAGGGAAGGTCCTTCAGATCTAGGGACAGGGACAGGGAAGGTCTTTCAGCACTAGGGACAGGGTAAGTCCTTCAGCACTAGGGACAGGGTAAGTCCTTCAGCACTAGGGACAGGGTAAGTCCTTCAGCACTAGGGACAAGGAAAGTCCTTCAGCACTAGGGACAGGGGAAGTCCTTCAGCACTAGGGACAGTGGAAGTCCTTCAGCACTAGGGACAGTGGAAGTCCTTCAGCACTAGGGACAGTGGAAGCAATACTAGGGACAGGGGAAGTCCTTCAGCACTAGGGACAGTGGAAGTCCTTCAGCACTAGGGACAGGGAAAGTCCTTCAGCACTAGGGACAGGGAAAGTCCTTCAGCACTAGGGACAGGGAAAGTCCTTCAGCACTAGGGACAGGGAAAGTCCTTCAGCACTAGGGACAGGGAAAGTCCTTCAGCACTAGGGACAGGGAAAGTCCTTCAGCACTAGGGACCGGGAAAGTCCTTCAGCACTAGGGACAGGGAAAGTCCTTCAGCACTAGGGACAGGGAAAGTCCTTCAGCACTAGGGACAGGGAAAGTCCATCAGCACTAGGGACTGTGGAAGTCCTTCAGCCCTAGGGACAGGGAACGTCCTTCAGCACTAGGGACAGGGAAAGTCCTTCAGCACTAGGGACAGGGAAAGTCCTTCAGCACTAGGGACAGGGAAAGTCCTTCAGCACTAGGGACAGGGAAAGTCCTTCAGCACTAGGGACAGGGAAAGTCCTTCAGCACTAGGGACAGGAAAAGTCCTTCAGCACTAGGGACAGGGAAAGTCCTTCAGCACTAGGGACAGGGAAAGTCCTTCAGCACTAGGGACAGGGAAAGTCCTTCAGCACTAGGGACAGGGAAAGTCCTTCAGCACTAGGGACAGGGGAAGTCCTTCAGCACTAGGGACAGGGAAAGTCCTTCAGCACTAGGGACAGTGGAAGTCCTTCAACACTAGGGACAGGGAAAGTCCTTCTACACTAGGGACAGGGGAAGTCCTTCAGCACTAGGGACAGGGGACAGGGAAGCTCCTTCAGCACTAAGGACGGGACAGAAAAGTTCATTCAGCACCAAGGACAGGTTGCAATATGACAATGTATTTTCTGTAATTCCACATACTTATGGATGGGATGCTTCTTAACAAATGACCAAACTGATTGAAGTTACAATGTAGTTGCTGACATAAAATGTATGTACAGAACTTTCATACTGCCATAGTACGCTGTGATGTCAAACAGGCAGAAAACAGTACCTACAGTCAAACCTGTACAAATGGCCACCTTTACTTAAGGACCTCCTAGTTAATGATCACTTTTGAGGGTCCCCTGAAATAAGTTTTTCCTATTGACACAAGCTTGAAGAATACTGTATATAGTCCACAGATCCCCTGAAGGTCTTTTTGGGCAATTTTGACAGTACTTACTCTGTAAAAAATGAAAAAGAATTATGTAGAAATATCTAATACCACCCTGAAGGTACTGTATATGCCACAGACACCATGCCCTAAATCTGTCAGAATAAACTTGCAAGTATGAGCTACTACTGTCGTCACGTTTTAACCTTTCCCGTGTGCATGATTAAAGGATATGTGATGGAAATCTAACAAATCAATTTTCCAGATGAAAGGCTTTGTTTTCCTGAGGTAGGAGGTCAGGAAATATCCCGGTGGAGCCGACAAGTTAACGTTCCTATTGGCAGAGGGATTAGGGCGTCACAAATTTCATCACCCAACTGACCAATGGCTTATCTTTTCAAATGGAGAACAGTGGCAGCTTATTCTGTAAAACAGTCAATCTAAGTTGGAAGAAACTAGGTCAAATCATTTGTAGCTTCGCTTGGGACCCTTTCTTGGTGCAAAGAGAGATATGTACATCTCGGAAGTCATCACTTACATCCAATGATGTTGTCATCCCAGTGTAAAAGTGTATAAAAGGGAAGGTCCCAACTGTATGTGCCTAATTGGCCAGGTCAAGGAAAACTGATACTTTAATGGACCAGTGTTTGGACTGGAACTATGCATGGTACCTTTGGTGCTGCTGTCAAGTCTACTCCATCAATGGAAGTGAACAGTTTGTGCTGAAATGAATTGTATTTGCCTTCATTCAAACCCCTTTTCATTGCAAATAGCTGTCAGATCTCCCAGCACTTCCCATCAATTGTTGGGGTCAAATACCCTTTCAGTTAGTGATTTGACTATTTGAACCTTTGAAGCAGTGTATAGAGACTGCATTATGTAATCTCAAAGCATATGTAAGGTGGAAATGAATTGTATTTACCTTCATTCATAGCACCTTTTCATTGCAAATAGCTGTCAGATCTCCCAGCACTTTCCGACAATTGCTGGGGTCAAATACCCTTTCAATTAGTGATTTGACTATTTGAACCTCTGAAGCAGTGTATAGAGACTGCATTATGTAATCTCCAAGCAGATGTAAGTTGGAAAATTGTAATTTTTTCTGTCTTGCTGGCTTTCTGAAAATCTTCTTGCCTACCCCAATATCTGCTTGGAGACTAACGATACAATGTATCAATAGCCAAAATATAGCCAAGACTTCTTTGTTTCCCGTCGGGATTCTGATTTTTTTATTCAGTTGAAACCATTAATATTGTCTAGACCAGCAAACTTCAAAATGATTTATAACAGCTGAACCTGTTATGTGCACATTCAAATCTGAATTTTTTAAAATTATTCTGGTGCCAGAGCTATTAGGTACCAGCTGCAGTTCTTTAACAGGGCCTGGGTAGCATATACTGATACATTGAGGAACACAGGAAAGAACTGAAGAGGTTTTTAATCACACTTTATGGGAATTTCAGCTATATTTGTAAAGATGGCAGCTTGAAGACTCACATGGGACAAGCTCGTCTGGTGTATATTGATCTGTCTTGATTTTAATATGTTTGTTAAGAAAGTTATATTCTAGGCAAAGTTAGTATGTCTGTCTGTGTGTCTGTCTATGTACCAGTGTCCTTGTGTCTGTTTGTCTGTTCATCACCAAGATCCGTTTTGCTCTTATTTGTTTCTCTGTGTTCATCAAGTGCTTTTCAATGTCACCAGACAAATGCTCTCTCTAACAGTAATTGGTCTGTGTTACTGTACGTCATGAAATTTTCACGGTAGCTTAATATTTTTTATGCGCCGACCGCTTTACCACAAACTTAAAACCACAGGTGATTCCATTACTGTGCATTATGTGACTAATTATAAAGTGATATCGTGAACTTAAAACCACCGCGAACACTCCATTTTCTCCTTACCACGAAATTAAATCACCCCAATCTTAAAGGCATGTACAGTATGTAGAGATCAGTTGTGGCGACTGTATGAATAACTGGCATTAAGATGGTAATACAGTACTAGGATATCAAGGTGATTGCAATTACTGTTTACCGAATGATCTGAACAAGGATGGATGGTGTATATGTAAGCCCGAAGGTTGTATTACATGATTATACGCATCTCATTTACTTTCCTTATTACGCCATATTCATCACCTTTAATGGTTGGTAATTACTGCACACATGTTTATTACTTGACTGCGTTACATAATCAGTTATTCTCTTATGTAACTGTAGACCTAGTTAGTAGTGAATATAATTTTTACAAATGACAAGGCGACAATGACATATGATATACTCCTATGGCAATCTATATGGTTTTATTATACCGAGGAAAATAATTATACAACTTCTTAAATAGTATTAAGGAAACTTCTTAGTAAAATAAATGAATGTTGTAAGCTACAACGTTTGCAAATTAGCCCTTATAAGAAATTTTGATTCTTTAGTGTTTAGTGATAGGAAGGTCAAAATTCATTTTCCTTCATCCAAGTTACAAGCATCCATTTAAACTTGTTTCTGTTTCTCTACACTAAAGAAAGCGGATACGGTTTACCACAATCCCAAACCCACCCTTGAACATTATGTCCTACACAGGGCTGTCTCCGGCCTTTATAATTTGTTTTGGAACCCATGTTGTTAATTTTCTTTGTTAAAAGCTGCAAGTTTTTAAGCTTACAAAATAGTTTTCATCAATTTCATGTCATAGAATTCAGATTTTTGTGACGGAGAGGGTGAAATTTTTGTCTGTCCCATTGGCACTTATTGTTTTGGAACCAATTTTAATTTTGTTAATTTTCTTTGTTGAATCTGTCAGTTCAAGCTTACAAAAATAGTTTTCATGTCAGGAAATTCAGATTTTTGTGACGGATAGGGTGAAATTTTTGTCTGTCCCCAAAAGCAAATTTACATCCCCGTCCAGGAAACAGCCCTGTTCCTACAATAACGTTGTAAACCGGGTTAATCATGTATACGATAGCGGTGATTATCATTCAGCCTGCGTCACTTTCCACCAAACGCAAAGCCAACCCTCACCCTGGGACTTCTTTGTACGTCTCCTAATGCAGCTGATGTAATCACTTCTCTCGAAATTACCTCGGAGACCTTTTCTATTAATCTGTTAGGTTCGTGGGAATTCTCAAGATCATGATTAATCTATGAAAAGATGTGTGAGAATTGGGAGATGGCCTTGTGTCGCGCGACTTAACTTTCGGCTCATTACGGCTCAGTTGGTTCCCACTTATCAATTAAAGTTTAGGCTTCGTTTACGTCAGCCAGACATGGTTCCATTCACGCCTACGGTGCTTTTGGTGGATCCTTCGCGTCAATGATGCGTCAGCAAAATCAGATACCTTCCCTTTTGGGAAACACGCTTCACTGGATATTCTGTGCTAAGATTGCCTGTCTGTAGACAAAATGAGCTGGTCGGCGTCTTGAAAGGCTACCTTTATGGGTCTTTTTTCAGCAAAAGTCATGAAGATTTTATTTCAACTGGACTGGTCAATAATTGAACTTGAGATAACACTCATTGGGAATGTCCATGTCCACAGCACTGCCCAAATTGTTGTTGTGTTTTAAGCACCAAAGGCCCCGGATACTACATACATTGAGTCTTTTTCAAAGATTCCAGCGCTTAACATCCTACTCAGGCCATTCAAATTACCCCTTTGTTTCAAAGGAAAACTCTGGCATTCTGCCATGTAAGGTACAGTGCCTGGTGACCTCTATTACCTGAGAAATGGCCAACAATATGTAAGTCCAGACTTACTCCAGACAGATTGTCGATGAGTTTTGGCCTCCTTCTGCGTCAACCCAGTTGCCCAGTTGGTCAGTTGGTGTGGCATAGCACTCGGCATAGTACATGTACTTCCGTGCCATGCTGTTCAAGAATGGGACTACCTACATATACATTGCACACTTTGCTTTTTATGACTTTCTTGGATCATGTTACCGATTAGCCTGTATTTACACAAGCTCTCGGCAGGAGGTTACTGACCTCCACCCAAGGGGATGGCGGTTACAGGACCGGCTGGCCACTAGGAGCGCGATTCGTCAGGCTAGTTACCAATGTGTACAGAATATTGACATTTTTGCTTACCTGGCACTTACATTTTGTACTACTTATAGCAGACTGCATTTATGAAGTTTCGACAACCACCACTTGCTTCTTTTTTCAAAAACAGTTATTACATTTCCCATAAAGGTTGCTATAATACCTTACATAAATCAAAGTGCTACAACTTAGAATGAATTTCTATTAATAGTAAATCAATATTCACCTCAAACTGTGTTCATATATTGAGTAGTACAAATTTCAATGCTGGAGCACGCCAAGTTATTCTCTTATGAGCCATGATCTGCAAGCAGACATACATTCTGCCAGTGATCTAGAATATCTGACAACGTTTCCATGCATGCAAAGTCCTACAAGTATGTGTAACTGGAATTTTATGCCAGCAGTTGGCTTTTTGCCATGTTAAGGATGTGTGCTGTGTCAGGGAGGCAGGAAGATCTCAGCATGCATGCCAGTATGATCAGCTGCAGCAAATATAATCAGCTCCTGCCCAAGCCATTGGAGCTGCCCTCCCAACCCTACATACTGGGGACTATCTTCATGCTTAGGGTGTTGGACACTGAAGGCTGGAATACTGTAAATGCATTTAAGTTTGCGGTGGTGTAATTTCGTGGTACTAGGGAGAAAATGGAGTGTTCGGCGTTACTGTTCGCAATTATCTGTAGTTTTCCATGGTTGGTTGAAACGAGGTTGTAGGTGGGCAGACTAGAAGAAGAACAAGAATTTTCACGGTGCACATGGTTTTAGGTTCGCAGTGAAGAGGTTGACCAGCTGCTGCCGCGCGGCGTGCCTGCAAAGCTGGTCTGTTTCGCCTAATGGCAGTTATACCGGCGATATAGAATGATTCAGAAAACCACAAACATTAAACCACTGCAAACTTTGATGCATTGGCAGTCCTTTTTTCCCCTCAATATGTGGTATGCCCTAAAACTCTTTGGAACAAGACATAGTAACCAAACTTTTTAGAGTTAAAAAATAGAAATTTGCCATATGATGAATGTCAGAATGGAAGAAGCAACAAATTACCTGAAACTCGCTAGTGTAAGCAACTCAGCAGGATACGTCCCAGAAGCATGTTGCTGCTATCAAAGTTATTATTGATCTCATTTGCATTCTGAAGGCGGTGTCACTTGTGATAGATTGTAGTTTATGTCCCAAAGTTTCACAGTTATGACAAATGGATTTGGAAGATTTGGAAAGGCCTTGACTTCGTGGCCTGGTAGTAAATTGGTCTCTTTTTTCTTGACTTGTTTCTGGCAAAATTCCAGATGACCTCAATTTCTCTTCAAGGGAAGAAGTAAGCTGGGTCAGCCATTCTTTTAGCGGGAGGCAAGGAGAGTGACCCACAGAGGTCGTGCACCTTATGAGGCAGGAATATGTTGTGAATTCTGATTAATCCGTCTCCTTTTGACAGATGACATATATGGTTCTTTCATCATTCAAAATAGCTTGCACCTTTCATAAAGATGTAGGAAGTCAAAGTTGCCTGCTTGGTCAGCATTGACTTGCATCGTCTACAGCTAATCTGGCAATACATGTACTGTATGTTGATAATGCTTTACATTTGAAGGTATAATTAAACAACACTTGCAGCTAGTCAAGGCAAGTCAAGTCAAAGCCTTTATTTTCTTTCGAATGCTTGTTCGACCACACAGGCCGCTTTTCAACAAGCTAGATAGGCAAAGGTTTGGTGTGAAAGGACATTCAATGTTTATTGAATTGTATTTGTATACAGCAATATAAGTTACATGTATAACTAGTTGCTGCCGCACTGCATGCAAAACACACCAGCTTTGAACTTGAAGTTCAAAGCTTGTGTGTTATGCCCAAGAGCGGTTATACCAGATGCTTTCAAACTTGAAAGGAAGACCTTGGTACAGTTTGGCACTTCAGAAATTTTACCAGACCATGTTGTAGATAATCGTCACCTATGAACCATGCTGTTGAGAAGAAGGAGATACCGTGTAATGCATTACTCTACATCTCAGGGGTTAATTGGCTATGAGACCTTTGATGCAATGTAGCCGTTGTTGATGGTATTTTCATTTAAGCCTCTCAGTCTCCAGGCCACCTGATTGACTGGTTATCTGCTTTCTCAGAAAGGTGTCATTAATCCAAATAAACATTAACAAGAGTCCGTAGAACACAAACCTCCAGAAGTTAACCTTTAGCACACTGATGAAGCCCTTTGTCACCCTACAGGGCAGGGAGAAGTTAAACTAATCATGGTGTTTGCTATGTGGGCTAAGGTGTTTGATACCCTCTTTACAAGAAAAACCATGTAATAACTATATAAAGCTGTTTCCATTTATGTCTACTACTAGGTACATGTAGTTGTTAATTATAACACTAAGCAGTAACCAAGGCAGTGCATAGCAAGCCGGAGCCTACCCTCTACTTTGAGAGTAGCTTATTGCCCCCCTAAATGGCTACCATTAAGCAAACGACAGCTGTTTAATGGGCTGTACCAAACTACCGTCCAGATGGGGGTGTCAGTCTATAATTCTCCAAATCCCGAAAATACTGCTACAGTGCCCAAAATAGCCATATTTCATCAGGACCTCAATAACTGCCAATATGCCAAAATTGAAATAAATCCATCGAAAGGATCTTGAGTTATAGCTGCAAACACAGAAACAGACAAAAATAGTACCCGGTACCCCTGTCGGAGGTCACTGACCCCCTTCTCGGAGGTAACAAAGCATCCCCACCTACTCTATCACCCCTGATTAACAATTCGTCAGGGTTGATTAGTCCTTCAGGTATGCTGAGTATAATTTTCTAATTATCATGCAGTCTAGTTGTCGTGAACGATAGTTCAGGTGAAGTGTAATCAGCGAAGTTGACAGTTTGAGAGTTAATTTATTGTCTGCCAAGTGTGATATATGGTTGTGGTTCACCTCTTTTTCTCTGGATGCAGAAAGGTGCTCAAGCCTGTTGTAAGATGGCCACTCGATAAGGTCAGCAAGGCACCAGGGGTTCAATTGGACTCTCATTCCTCAGGATACTGTAGATTTTTGGTGACGCCTCAGGGGCGAGCCAATTGGTATAGTTTTGTGTGCAGTTTGCAAGAATTCTAGAAATTGCACAGGCATTTGTACACAGGTATGCGGTATGTCGCCTGAAATGGTGTATTGTTAGACTTTCGAGGTGGTTTTATTTTCACGTTTTTCACAGTGACCTGTCCACCGTAATTTCATGACACTGCAAGTATGCGTTTCCATTTTTCTACAACTGTGTTACAGAATTGTTTCTACGAATTTAAAACAATGCAAAAACCTCCTGTTCCCTCCTACTGTGAAATAGAACCACTACGAAGTAATGAAGTTACAGTAGAGGCATGTTGTATGGAGTGCGGTTGATGCAGACAAAATGCCACATTTAGCAGTGTCCCACCTTTGCGGGTCTCTTGGGAATTTATATTCATTCGTCACCTGTCAATTGTGCAGTTTGTTCATTAATTACATTATCTACATGTATCTAACTGGCAGGGTTAGGTGCTACTATGTCAGTGGTGTCTGTTTTCTTCATAATCCTTGTTTAGGCCACACCAATTCAATTTCTTTGTTAACAGATTTTTTTAAATTTTAGCACAAGGAAATCATTAAAACAGAAGGCTGGGGTGAAAACTTGCACCTGACCATGTTCACTCCCTAAAACTGTGAGCACCAAAGTACAAACTTTCCTCTCCGATTCTGTTTTCATGTTGATTTTCCAAGCTAGCAATTTTTTTAAACATCCGTCAACCAAGGAATTGAATTGGTGTGGCCTTATATTGATAGGTGTTCAGATGCAATTTTTCTTGCACATAAAATGAACACGATGTTTGCTTGTTTGTTTGTTTGTTTGTTTGTTTTATTAAAATCTCCATTAGTGTCACATAAAGAAACACTGGGGCTGAGAAAATATCTTGCTGGTAACCAACAGTTACAGACTTTTAAGGGATCAATTTTAAGAAAGCCCATGAACAGATTCTGAAAAATAACACCAGCTGCCCAGCCTTTACTGTACTTTAACATTTTCCTTGCTGCCATATTCTACTGCCATGATATAGTCATGAAAAATGTTAGATACCAAACAGCTAAGTAACTGTTATGGACATGTGATCACAGGACATGAAAGTGCAAACGTATCCCAAATAGGCATTAAAACCCTTATAGCCCTTGCTTAGATACCACCCATCCTTTGCATAACATTAAGGGAACCACCGGTACCTGTATGCAATAATTAGATGTGACTGTGCAGTAATCTGCCTTAATAACTACACAGATTTTAATATTTCCATTTGTAATCTTCCAGGGGAGGGTGCCCATTTTTAGAAGATCACTGTGTTAAAGCTGACAGTGGTAATTCTGTTCACTGATAATGAGAACTGTTAGTAAGATGATTTAAAGTCATTGAGATGTACAACATATACATTTTAGTTTGTAACAAGTCCCGACAGAGGATGGTAGTGATCAATTGATCTACTTCTCTCACTACTTTCGTCACTATTAGTATGATGCTAATTGGGGACTGAAAACTACATTCATACTGGAATTGATTATCTTGCATAATGGAATCTATTTAAACTCATTATTTGGGGGGGCCTATTTGTGGTAGGAGATTTTACATCACTCTAGCAAACACAAGATAATTGACCAATAGATAAAGGCAGTATGTACGCACTTATGTCACACTTAAAGGTAGAACATCAACTTTGCTTGAATTTCCAAATGGCTAGTGTCTCTCCGATTTTAAATTGTGTTTAAACAATTAATTCTATATCATGATTTGAACCTCAGTTATTTTGAACCATCTCATACAGACTCCAATAGGTATTGGGATCCACATTGAAATATAGTTTGCAGGGCTTGAAATACCACTTGCATGTGCAAGTTTTTGCCCATAAAATTGGAGCTCTGCACGTAATTTTAAGAAGACATGCACTGGTGCAAGTTACCACCAGTAGGAATTTATCCTCCTTTATAATCATTCACATAAATTTTCACTCCAAATGAAAAATCAGTGCTCAAACAAATTACACATTAAGCAAGCAACATTTTTTGACACATTTAGTGGCCTTGAACCAAGCAATTTGGGGAATAGGGGCATCATACTTTCCCAAGTATGCCAAAAGTTGGTTGTGCTAGTAATTTCTTTTTTGTGCAAGTAATTTTTTTTCATCCGCACAAGTGCAAGTTGACCCACAAATTTATTTCAAGCCCTGGTTTGCAATCATGTCCATGCTGCATGTATGGAGTAAATGTATGGAGAAAGTTCTTGGCTTTGAAGATATTAATGGTCTCGTGACAAGCTAGGTTCAAGTTTTCACCCAAGCATATTGTATTCTGTTGTCCTGATTTATAGCATGGATATTACCTCAATTTGGCTGCTGAAATGACCTTCTCCATTATGTAGTGGGTCTCAAAGATTGACTAAGGGTTTGTACATTAGGGCACAGCAAGTAAATTTTATGGATGCCATCCTTTGCAGACTCCAAAAGAACAAGGCAGGCAAAAAAAAATAAGGCATCCACATTTTCAAACTTGAATACCATAAAGCATGTAAGAAGAATTGAAGCGATAAAACATGGTATTTTAACAAGTCTTTTATCCCTGTATTCAATAAAACATTAACTAACACAGATGTCAACATTTAGATAATTGAATTATGAATTTAGATCCGGGTCTGTATAGCAAGATGGCAGAGACAAGGTTTCCGTACACAAGGTTTCCGAAGGGTAAAAAAAATCTTGTTTTTTATTTCAAAATCAGGCGAAAATCAATGTGCGCGTTGATGTCATCCATAACATTTACTTGCTGTGGCCTTAGGGCAGGCCATGCTAACTGTATTCCATGGGTATCATGCATGTACATCAGTCTAGATCAGAAGCAAAATCAAACTGTAATTTCCAGCACATAAATTGGACTTACTCAAATTTTCACTACCGGTATCCAACTCCAGTCATTGTCAAGGAATGGAATGAGACAGTTGAAAATGTGGGAAAGTCCAATGGAGCCTACTCTTTTCGATGTGGTGGGTTCTTTAACGTGCTGTAGGTGTGGCTCTCCTCAAGCACGTAGCCTCCATTTAATGTCATATCCGAGGGACATCCCTTGCCAAAGCTAGGTACTCATTTACACCTGAGTGGAGTAAGGAAATAGGTATACTGTAAATGCATTTAAGTTTGCGTGGATTTTATTTAACGCTAAGGGGAAAATGGAGTGTTCGCGGTGGTTTTATGTTTGCGGCAGCGCTATAGTCACATACTGCTACAGTATTGGACAAAAATGTTTACGGTGGTTTTAAGTTTGCGGTGAAACGTTGTCGCGAAAAACGCAAACATAAAACCACCGCAAACATTTCTGCATTTACAGTATATGGTTCCTTTCCGTAGGGCACTACATCAGGACCTGTCAGGGATTGGAACTCAGTATCTCAAGGTTTTGAGTCAACAATCCTAGCCACTGTACCACCATGCCACGTTATAATATTGGCATTACCATACATAAACATTCATCATCTACCCAACCAAATGTCAGCTGCAATAAATACCCGCTTCATTTTACAAGATGTCGGGCGTAAAAAAAGATTAAAAGTCACCAAAATGTCAGCTGGAAAGTGGTATGATCTGCTACCTTCAATTTCAGCCTGCACTGATTTAGCACTTAGCTTTGTCAGGGACACTTAACGTTGGTGTTGATATACCGTGAACTTGAATTTGACGAGCCCATACCTTTGCCAACAGTTAGTGTCTTATTACTACTCTGATGATGATGCCTCAATTTATTTTAGTGAATTTCATACGTGATTATCCCTCACGGATAATCACATATGATAGAGATATATCGTATGGAGAATACAAAATGATCAGTGGATGTACAAACCTGTTAGTTAAAAAGTTAAAATCCTCCCACACCATAAGGTGTATAGGACAGTGCCCATCTCCGTTTCATAGCCCTGGGCCACACTGTGGTGCAATCACTGCAGCAGGGGGCTAGTCCACTGGCAGTGGAGTGTGTTTAACTTCCATACTGTTTCAGAAGTATATACCATTTTTATAAAGTCTTTGGTATGACTCAATGCGCCTCTTGTCCAGAGGTATCCTACCCGGGGCTTGAACCCGGGCCTTCTGGTCCAAGTAGTACCAACCTGTACTTGATATCTAAGTAACAATTCAATATAGAACAATAAACAGTCGCAATAGTAGCTATCATAGTTGAGGTTACTCATTTCTGTATATGTGGTATTGAATAGCTGAGTTGCTAGGCACTTAGCAGAAACGAGAGGTCCCAGGTGCGATTTCTGGCGATTCTGGCTAGACGTTGTTTCCTTGGAACTTAACACTACTTTTCTCATTCCACCCGGGTGTAGAAATGGGTACCTGACTTCGGTTGGGGAGGTAAAAGGCGGTGAAAGAGGGTTGGGCTCTGCCTTCCAATACAGTGCCTTTGAGTCAAAGGTAATCCCATAGCCTTTTTGAGGCCATAGGGGGCAGTGGGTTGTTAATCCACTGTGTCAAAGTTTGACACAGTGGATTAACAACCCACTGCCCCCTATGGCCTCAAAAAGGCTATGGGATTACCTGTATCTACTTTACTTACTATATACATGTACTTATTCCTATTCTACCTCACTCTACCTTGCCCCCCAAGAAGTACAAGATGATACAATATAAGTTTTAGATTATAATTTTGGATCATAATTGCAGAAATAAATTATTTACAGGCTCACAGACTGAGCATGACTGATAATGTCAGTAACTTTAAGTTGTGATGAACCAGTGAAAACCTCTCCTACAGTTCGTTCCCTTGTTGCTCCTTAAAACTTTTGTATGAAAGATTTTATTGCCGTTGTGATTCGACATGCACGTTGTATGCTGATCTCTCGTCTATAATTTATAAGTGAAGCTCTAATTTGACCTACCTATGTTGTATGCTGTGGGAGGTACTGTGTATTAAGATAGATCAGTCTCTCTTTGCCAATTTATCTGTAAAGCTAACCTAAGTTTGGATGGGCTGATGGGGAAAAAGTTTTGAATTATGACAGTGATAAACTGCGTAGTCTGACACCATTCCCAGCAGAAAACCATTAGCAAAGATGAATTTGTTGAACTTGTGTTATTAGTGTCGAAATACATCCATGAAGAAAACTTCGTTTGCCATTACATATGATTAAATTGCCAACCAAGTAGTCATCTAATGTACATGAGTCATAGACCATATCTGTGGATATGTCTCTTGTGCTTAGCTGTCCAAAAAACAGGAATTCTTTTGGCCAATACAAACTACTACATTGTCAACCAATTTGTCTTCTAATGTGCATGAGTCATAGACCATATCTGTGGATATATGTCTTGTGCTTAGCTGTCAAAAAAAAACAGGAATTCTTTTGGCCATTACAAACCGCTACACTGTCAACCAAGTTGTCGTCTATTGTACATGATTGTGGTCTTAGACCATATCTGTAGGCATATCTCTTGTGCTTAGCTGTCCAAAAAACAGGAATTCTCTTGGCCAATACAAACTACTACATTGTCAACCAAGTTGTCGTCTATTGTACATGTGGTCATAGACCATATCTGTGGATATATCTCTTGTGCTTAGCTTTCATTAAAACAGGGATTGTTTTTGCTATCACAAATTATTACGTTGCCAAACAAGTTGGAATCTACATGTGGTGCTATAATGACAGGAATCATTTTAGCTATCAGATTAAGACAAATGTTTCAGTACAAATGTGCCTGTTGTGGCAAATGTTCATGTATTTCTTTAATAGCAGCTAATGTCTTTATTTTCATTGTGTGCATGTGATGAAGTAAAGTGATTTAAGAGTCAAGCAAGCCAATTATACATTCTCATTATACAAGCTCATTACCAGCTTACACACTCAAGTGAACATAGATATTACCTAATTAGCTTTGCTTTATGCTTTTATGATGTTATTGGTAACATTTCTAATGGAACTTTATTATGGCTTCGTCGTTGTTATGATTGGACATCAATTATATAAAATGTCCTTAGCTGGTATTAGTTGTCAACTCTGTCTTTTTAGCGAGAAATTCCAATTGCAAAGTTATTAATCTGTAATTTTTATAGTTTCCATGGTAATGATGCATTCTTGAAGTATCATAAATGGAGGTAACAGCCACCTTATTGCTATGACAAATATGGAACAGCCAAAGCAGCCAATGTTGAAGGTTACGCAAATGACATTGAAGTAACAACTAAGTCACTCTGACAGAGAACAGAAACGTGCTAAGGAATTCATTTGTTGCATGTTTCTCAAGAAGAAGGTAACATTTTTCACAATCAGGCTATGATGGAATTGCAATAGCTTCAAAATGTACATTGTGTACATCAAGAATTTTCTACATCTAATGATCATATTTTTATTCAGGAGCGCAAAGGATTCTTTTTGAGGACTTGTCTTCTGGTGTTCAAAGTCACAGAAAATGCTCATTGTTCATGATCATGTGTTACTGTAAATGCAGAAATGTTTGCAGTGGTTTTATCTTCACGGTTTTTGCGGTGAACTCTTTACCACAAACTTAAAACCACCACGAAAAGTCGTTCCATTGTATTACTGTATAGCACTTCTATTGTTTCAAACGCGAACTCAAAACCACCACGAGCATTTACAGTAATAGCTGTTTATCTACAATAGGTTAGTTTTTACACTCTTCAGTCCATTTATGTGCTGCCTCTTGCACCACATTGCAATTGCAATAGCACTAGTACTGGGATAATAATGCCCTCCACCAAAGTTCCAAGACATTGACATACAATGTACCAAAGTAGACATTAACTAGTAAGCAAGTTTCAAATTCTCATTAAGACGACAATAAATGGCAGGTCACCGTGAACTTTCTTGTCTCCTCTTCTATCTTGATTTTCAGCCAGGGTCCCTCATAACCTTTGGTCATGATTTCTTCACAAGATCAATAACCAATTTTTGATGGTGTACCTTTCTAGCAGGTTGTATGGTTTAGGCTTGATATTCAAGCATAGCAATGCCATTACCAGTAAATGTCAAAATGTCTCGTGTGGCACGAGGCAGGGAAAACAAAGGTGGAATAATCCTCGGCTGGAAAAAGGTCGCATGGCTTGAAAGGATAATTGATTTTCTGGCAAAAAGGATGTAACGTTACATGTATATATGCTGATTTTACTTTTTATGTCATCTCTTTTGTTTCATTTCTTTCCCACTTTCTTTGTACAAAAATTTCAGTTGCGTGTTATCAATTAGTTGGATATAATCTATCTAGAAATGAATGGTGATTCAGAAATTGGCAAAAGGATAACTCTACTTTTTGTGTCATCGTTTTTGTGGAGTTTCTTTCCTGCTTTCTTTGTAGAAAAATTTCAGTTGCACATTATCAATCACTGTCTGTGCTTTCAGAGCAGTTTCTTGGATATATCTAGAAATAAATGCTTATTTAGAAATTGGCCTTAAAGTATAATATTTTGAAAATAAAAGGATAATTTTACTTTGTATGTCATTGTTTTTGTCTCCTTCCTTTCCTACTTCCTTTGTAGAAAAATTGCAGTTGTAAAGTATCAATAATTTGACATCTGAGATAATCTGTGCTTTAGAGTAGTTTCTTGGCGATTTTCCAGAAATAAATGGCAATTTTCATTGGCGAGGGATTAGTTAGAGTTGTGTAACTTTATCCTTTGCCCTGATACATTGTACTGTGAGTCCTATCTCTTGCTTACCTTGTCAGTAGTAGTTTCATACTTACTTATTCTCTCAGTCCCTGGTGAGATATATAGCAGTAACTTTGCCTTTCAATTTGGGGTTGTCCTGTGCCGTAGTCTGACTCTGAACTGATTGCAAGTATAGGCCATGTTTACTAATGAGCTTCAACTTTAAACCTTTATATGGGTGGAAAATATTTGATTGTATTTGAGTCACAACCACGATGACAGATCACACAAACCTAACAAAAACCAGTAAGCATACTCCATACTCCCGAACCCCATGACCAATACAAATTGTTCTCAAAGGCAGGAAGGTGGAACAAGGGTAGAAATAACTGCACAACCGGTGTGTATTATGAGGTAGCAGCATGTCCAATTGAAGTATACAGTAGAGTGGATTTATTCCTCAAGCTAACCGACATCTTTCACACCGCAGTTGTCCCTCAGTAATTGAGACATCTGGAGCCGCATAGTTTCCGTTTAGAACTTTTATTCATCCTGTTACCAGCAGAATGTCCTTCAACTTCAACTTGATTTACACCCAGATAACCCCGTGAGGGGTAAAGTGGGGGGGGGTTGAGGCCTCCAGCCTGGCGCGGTATGACTCAACGGTGGGAGCCGTAACAACCGCGCCAGGCAGGGCGTTCCACTCGGGGATTGTGGGGGGGAAGTATGAATATTTGTAAGAGTCTGTCTGGGCGTTATGTGGTTGAAATTTGAGCTTGTGGCACCCCCGGATGCGCCCCTGAGCTGGTTTCAGTAGACTATCTGTGTTAATATTGATGTAGTTATTGACTAGCTTATAGAAAAAGGTGAGGCGGGGTTTCCTCCTCCTCCTTTCAGAGAGAAGGGGCCACTGCAGGTCACTGAGCATTTGTGTCACGCTGCTAGTCCGCCGGTAGTCATTCAGAGTCACTCGGGCGGCCCTACACTGGACGGCCTCCACCGCCTGTATCCCTTTGGTGGTGTCCTATAAATGTATAATTGGTGTTACAGTGAATCATAGATTTATGGTACAATTTTCACAAAAAAAGACTCAAATCAAAGTGATACATTATCAGACATGAAACCTGTTTGGGATTAAAAAGAATCAATTAATATTTTGATAATTGATATAATGTGTAACAGATCAATTAATGAACTCATTATCTCAGATAACTATAGTCAGTTCCATTAAACACATTCGTGCCTGACAATTTTCAGTTATATTGCTTTTAAAGATCATGACACATGAGACTATGATTTATACTTTTTTTCCTCAAATACCTTCAAAAACTGACAGGGCTTTTAGAAAAAAAAGTTTGAGGATAACTTCCGAATTTCTAATCAGAGGAGATATTAACCAGTTCCTCACCAAGAATTATTAAAAACTATAAGAGTCAAAAGAAATGTAGTGTTCACCAATGCCTTCAAATCATACCAGGCTTATCATACCAGGCTTTAAAAAAAAAAAGTTTGACTTTCAACTTATAAATCAATCAGAGAAGAAACCAGCCAGTTCCTTACCAAGTATCCTTGCAAAGAATAAGAGGCGGAAGATATGCAGTGTTCACCAATGCAATGCCTTTAAAAAATGCAGGACTTTTGTTGAATAATTTAAAGGATAACTCGCAACTTTTAAATCAACTAGAAAGGCAACATTTGCGAGCATATACAGCATGTTTAGCCATACTCCTCGCCATGCAAAAAATGGACTCTCCCAAAATAACAATGGACCATTCTAAAATACTTGCACTAAAAAAATGAATCACCCCAGTCCAAAATTGAGTCTTCCAGTAGCACCTCAACACAATATGGACCAGTCCACAACCATATCCACTTATTGATTAACAAATACGCTTCTGCTAACAAATGGACTTTTTCATAATCATTCCAGCTCAAAATTGAAAGAAATAATTAAAGAATCCTCCCCTTGCAAGAATGGGATATTCCGTGCCATTTCCATGTAAACCAGTCGAAAAATATCCGCTGAAAATTACACTCTTGCGCATCATCAACCCAGTTCAAAATTGAATTAAAAAAGGTCAACCCCAGGGAAGAATGAAGTTTTCCATAGTAGTCATATGAAGATTTGACAGGAGAAGAAGGAAATGACCAAAAACAACATATTTGAGTCAATTCCAAGTCACCGAGAGGGTTTTAATATAATATGTGTAATATGTTTGAACTATTTTGATTAAAAGAATGTCTAAGTCACAATAGTTCTAAAGTGTTCAAACAATTAGAATTGAAACTTATAACATGTTTGAACTTATTTCACATACGTTGGAAACATTTCGAACGTAACTACACAAAAATCTCTTTATTTAGAACAGTTTCAAACCATCTATCCAAATGTTTCAATGTTCGAACAATTTGTAACAAAAGATTTTCACAATTGCCCCCATAAACGAAGGTGCTAAGTCCTCCTGTGTGTTTCTGCATATTTTCGGTGGCCGCGCTAACCACCAGCGGATTTGTTTTGACGGAGCGTCACCCGCGCGCGACGATGTACACTGTTCGGCACCGCTAATATCCGGCATTTTCCCGCTCCAAAACACTCCACTAGACCCACGTTTTTAGTGTTTTGCCTCGTGTGCAACACGATTCGATTTGCATTACTAACGGGACGAAAATGTTATGATAGAAAAAATTCACCCCGTCCCGGCGTCCGTCCCAAAAACATGAACGACATGAAAATATATTTTCTTACAGATTCAATCACGAAAATCAACAGCATGGGATTCCAAATTTTCGCAACGGCCGACCATTTATCATGGTTGAACTTCCTTCCAAGGCGTGCGATGGATAAACATTCCCGGCACATAATAGTCACTAGTACCAGACTAACGCAAGCTCATGATGATAATAGGGAGAAAGTTTGTCAGTGAAGTTTGGCCACCAGAGGGTACATTCATTTAACGTTACAAGCTAGCGCAAACGGGCGAATCATTGACCTTACCGGGGACTGACTCTACTGGCCTAATCATTCCTTTTTTGCCAAATTCTACGATCCATACGCCCGTACGTAGGACATGTAGGAAGGCCTGGTGGACGCTACACATCACGGGAGACGCGTGTTGGTCCGAGACAGACAGCGGCGTGCTTTCGATCGCGTAGCGGCGACAACGTGCGGGACCAAAACGCCTGTCCCCAGTGAGACCGTGTGTTTTGTGCGGCATGCCCCGAATCCGTCTACCATTGCTGAATGTAGCCCGATTCATCGAGGTCTATTTTGTAAGCATTATTTCATGTACCCCTCAGCGTGAGAATTCCTTGTGCAACACTTCGCTACATTATATATTCAAGTTTCCCCGCGCACCGCCTACCACCCGGCTTTGATCATGTATGAAGTCGGCGGCAGAGAGAGATCATCAATCAATTTTGACAGGAGTGTCGCGCCAGTCTGAGGAGAAACAATCTCCCGTGTTGTGTTGAAGAATTTGGAGTTTGAAAATATCTGGAATAACTAATGCTAAAATAAACATTCACAAAATCATCGATTTAACTTATTTTCTGTTATAAAATTTCCTAAACTGCAGTTTAACCACTCAGTTTAACGGAACATGGTGTTTTCCCAATAATCACGTTAAATGTTTATGTCCGGTCTTTCCTCCTCGTAAGCAAACTTCCAGCTTGTCGCCAAACTTTGCCGAGGCGATATGTACAGAAGCTGAGCGCGCTCGTTGTTTTGTTGTACTAGCCATGCCGTGACGAGTCTTCGATTATCTGTAGTTGTTGAAGGACACACAGAAATCTTCGGACTGTAGTTTTACCGCTTCGAAGGGCGTGACAGTCAACGGTACTAGTAGTAAGGTTTGAACGAGCGTTGTGTTTCTCAGCTCACCTCAGTTCCAAACGTAAACAACGGGTGCGGGTTAACGTGAACGTCGGGGGATTTGTTCGGCTGGCGACACCCCCGTACCGTGCCAATAGCGTGGTGTGTGTCGTGTTTCCTTGAAACGGATTTTTAACAATAGAAAACTAGATCTATTCAAGATTTCTAACAAATTTAATGGAAACTTTTCTGTCCGGCGTAGTAGGATTTTGGGAGTACCCAACCGCGCTCTTCACGTTGAAATTTTCGATACCGCGAAAGTAAACAAAACACCTACGATCGCCTGCCAGGCTTCTCGCGGTGGGGCGTCTTTATTGGTCTATCATTAGGTGCTATCAGCTACTTAGCAGGGACGTGTAGATTGCTTTCGTATAGCTCATTTAACCAATGTTCGAAACTGTACGAACAAAAGATGAATCTATATTGTGATAGTTTCGAAACTTATAGCAATATTGTACCCGCCGATTTAAATGTTTCTAACATGCTGGAACGCAGTAGAAAATATTTCGAAAGTCAAACAAAGGTTCGAAACTGTTCTAAACATTTACTCATGTCAGTTAGGTTGTTGCAAAGGTTTCGAAAATGTTACAACAAAAGGCAACAAACACCCTCTCGGTGACGTGGAATTGACTAGTATGGGTGAAATATAAAAATGTGACACCCCTTTGTTTGAATGTAATTTGAAGGGTTGAAAATAACGAAACGAAAAAATTCTTTGTTTAAAAAATCATTTTGAAAGGCTGTATGCCAAAGATTTGAATGAGGGCCTGTGTACATGACCAAGGCAGACACATACCAGATTTCACATTATTTTGGTTTAATACATAGGAACTGGAGATGTGTATCTTTGTTAAAAAAAAGAGTGAACAAAGCCATGTAATCACATGTCCTAGGAATTCCCATACCATATTCGGCATGAATACTAGCACACCTGCGCCAGGAATGCAAGATGATTAGATTAACCCAATTGACCAATCAGGTGGTCGCAAGGCTCACAGGCATGCAAGGCCAGGTGCAAGGCACTTGGGGTCAATGACCTTTAGGTCATATGTAGTATTGAAAGTGACAGAAGTGGCAAATATTGTCAAGAAAGCCCAAAATAAATCGTTTTGAATATATGTATGCCAAAAATGGGAATGTAGTCCTTTAAATATTTGTTCAAGCCACATATACAGCAAATTTCAGGTCATTCGGTTGAAATACCAGGGCGCAGGAGGCCAAGATATGCTAAAAATAGCCTAAAAACCTCAATAAAATCACTTTCAAGGTCAATATCAAACAAAGGAACAAAACGCACATTGGTTTTTGCCTACATTACCTCTGTACCAAATTTCAGGTCATTTGGTCAAAAAATGACAGATGAATCGATTTGAAGATTTGACAGGAGGAGAAGAAGAAGAAGAAGAAGAAGAAACATGAGTAAAAACAATATGTTTAGCCATACTAGGTATGGCTAAACATAATCAGAGAAGAAACCAGCCAGTTCCTTACCAAGTATCCTTGCAAAGAATAATAAGAGTCAGAAGAAATGTAGTGGACATAAAATGTTCCCCCTGACTCACTTGTAGCATGGAGACCATTAAAATGCCTCTGGCACAGGTCCGTTGTTCATTACACCCTGGTACCCCACCCCATCACTCAAGAACTAAATGGAGGGTGTCATTTGACACCTATTCCAATCAAACAAGTGACACAGTAAGGACAAGCATGCCAAGGTGAAGGTGGAAAAGATTATGGTCAAGGTTGGTAGGAGAAAGGACACCCAGAGGGATAAACATAGGGCTGATGTATGGTCGCTGTCACCAGAACCAGGAGGTGGTGGCTGAAACTTTAACTACTTCGTATTGACCTCTGGCTTTACTCCCTTTGGCACCTGGCAGGTATGGTTGCATCGATTGTAAAGCCATCATAGCTGTGACAAAAAGCTTCCTGTCATCAAACACTTGCACTGCAATGGTATCTGGAATAACTTTGCACAAGGTTATTACAGACAAAAGGATTTCTGGATCTTACATATACGTGAACATAGCTATTTCGAGAACCCATCATAAGGTGTATGTCACAAAAAGCGTCTGATATCAAACACTTGTACTACAATGGTATCTAGAGTAACTGACAGGTGTACAAGGTTATTACAGACAAAAGGATTTCTGGATTTTACCTAGTTACTTCAAGAACCCATCATTACTTGTATGTCACAAAAAGCTTCTGATATCAAACACTTACACTACATTAGGGTATCTATTCTAGAGTAACTTTCCACAAGGTTATTAGAGACAAAGGGATTTCTGGATCTTACATAGTTATTTCAAGAGCCCATCATTACCTGTATGTCACAAAAAGTTTCTGACATCAAACGCTTGTACATGTACTATATACAAGGGTATCTATTCTAGAGTAACTTTGCACAAGGTTATTAGAGACAAAGGGATTTCTGGATCTTACATAGTTATTTTGAGAACACATCATTAGTTGTATGTCACAAAAAGCTTGACATAAAACACGTGTAGTACAATATAGTATCTAGAGTAATTTTGCACAAGGTAAGACTAGAGACAAAAGGATTTCTGGATTTTGCACAACCATCTCAGAGTCTAGAGATTGTCAGATTCCCAATTGAGAACTTAAACTCAAAGAATTAGCAGAAAAAAACTTGAGACCTGTTATTTTGCACAAGGTTAAAGACAAAAAGATTTCTCGATCTTACACAGATATGTCTAGGGATTGTCTGATTCCTAATTGAGAACTTAAACTCAAAGAATTAGCAGAATATCTCTGTCTGATACCCTTTGCTGAGACTGACATTTTTCTTACTTTCATGCTCCATTACTTGCCCACTCTCCATATTCATTAATCCCTGCTTGTTGTGATCACAGTCATGACTGTAGGGAAAAGTATGATAGGCAATCAATTCGTGAAGTGTCGAGACAGTTTGGCACAGAGACAAACTACCCCCTTTGGAATTTCTCCCCACTGCAACTTAACAATCGATCCAATAGAGCATGTGATAGGTGGTATATATAGAGGACGTATTGAACTGTGAATCAGGCTGACCTCGCCAAAACACTTCATAATAGAGTTGGCAGAGGGATAGAAATCCCCATTAGATGCTTCTGAAGAGAGGGCATTGCTTGAAATACATCACTGGGCATATCAGATTGTGTGTTGTATTGTATGTGCTCAAGAGCTATAGACATTTGTGTCAGTACTAGGGGTGGGTACCGGTACAGAAAATTCAGGTCTGATTATAGTAGTGTCACAGTACATCGTATTTTGGAGAGCGAGACACAAGTAAAGGTGTCTGTGAGTCCTACCAAGGAGGTTAAATATACAAGGAGAACGGACGGGATTAACACCCCGCTGTGCGCTATTGTACTGACCCGCCAAACCCCGGGGCTATCTATTGTTTCCGCCCTCCGGCGGCGCTCCTTTGTTCTGGCAAGTGCTCCTCAGGGTTTGGCGGCAAAACCATTCAAACTCTATGCTAATGAGCCCGATCGTGACGTCAAGCCCTCCGATGCTCGCCCGAGCGACTAGCAAGAAGCCAGCAGTTTCCGAGGATTACCTTATTTGGGAAGCGAATGTGACTTGCGCAGACGGCATTATTGCCGAGAGTGGACTAAGGCGGCCATTTTGGTATGTCTTTCATCGCTGTGCGACAAAGATGGGTGTGTTTACAGGCTTTTTTGTAGCTGTGCACGGAATGTTTTGGCTCAAAAATATGAAGAATATTTCGTGTTAGATGCCTTTATAAAAATATTATAACAGTTTCCCCACCAAAACCGAAGGATTTCCAGGATAGTTCATAACTTTGGTGTTCCATTGTAATATTTTTTGTTGTTCGACTCCGTCAAGTTTTCTTCGACTCTTCGCAAGACTTTTGCATTATTTTTGTGTAAGTCTGGTCTCTGTGGATTTCATTTGTAGTCATAGGCATGGTTTGGAGCAAAGTATTAGCCACAGGGAATTGTATGCTCCGCATTATGATCGTTATGTCACCCCGGAATGTGCACAAACATTGAATCAAACCAATGTGGTTAAATAAAGATAATCGCCACGCTTTCCAGTTTTACTTATACTTATTTATTCGATCTTATAGACAACCTCGACTTGACCTAACCATGTCTATATGTCTATCCGTCCTGCGTTCTTGTATGTTTACCCGTATACTGCACTCCCCGCGCACACGTATTTGGCCGCTGGCGGCAACGGGGTTTGTATTTGCCTGCTCTGTCGGATTGTCGCTATCGCTACACGCTTCTTCGTGCCCTATTTCGCTAAAATTGTCCTCAAAGTCGCTGGATTTCAAAGTCACTCCACTCAAAATCGTCATCTCCTGGGAGGGTCATCTTGTGAAAACAGACTGTGTTCAAAGACCCAAGCCAGCGCGGGTGATGCAAATTGGGGGTAATTAGCACCTTGACGCGAAGTTGTTGAAACGCACTCTCCTGAAAGAAGGCAAATTGTGTCCTTTCTCCTTGTATATTTAACCTCCTTGGTCCTACAAATTATGTTCAAATTGTATATTAGAATGATATGATTATTCTCGGTGCACACTAACGTGCCAAAAGGAAACGAAGATGTAACAAAACATGTAACCTTTTATTCAAGGTAACTTTTATCTCACAAAAGAGATTCGGAGCAAACTTGTCCGTCTTAGAGTACAATGTAGTTGTCAACTAAATATTATGACCAACAGATAATCCTACTTGAGACACTTAACAGCTTTCAGCAGTAAGCATTTTCTAGTTTATCATGAGAAAACTAAAACAAAAAGAAAAACCAAGTAAAATATGCTGACTACACAAGAAGGAAACAAATATTGGTTAACTGATTTCTGGTTTGTTTGGGTGTCTTTTCTTCGGGTGTAAATTTACTTGAGGGCAAGTGTATGCATGTGTCGGATCACTAACGTCATGTCTGGAACGACTTAATTTCTTAGGTTCGCACTTTGTCTCAAAATTAACTATACCCTCCTCGCCGTCTGTTGACTCATCCTTTAATTGTTTCTAGATATGATTCACAGCTAACGTCTTTGAAAAAGAGCAATCACGACTCCTTTAAATCTGCTGTTTTGTATTTTCTTAGACCAGTTATGTGACCGCCTGCTGCAAGCCTGGTACTGTGAATTTTCTAATCGGTCCACTGCTTTTTTCCAGACCGTTTTTTTTTGGACCGATCCATAAAAAAATACCGGTTTTGTACCGGTACCCACCCCTAGTCAGTACCACTGAGGAGCTGACTGCTGTTTGAAACTTTGATTTCAGTTTGGCTCCCTTCTACTAGATTTGTCTTGGCCTCAGTTGAGAAGTATGGTATTCAAGTTAATCCACATTTTTTAAAGACTACATCTTCATCTGACTGTTTTCTTGCAGGAGCCTACAAAAATATTGTGGTCACTTGCCAAAAAATCCACCCCCAACTCTTTTTCAGCTGTTTGTCGATATATAAAATTAATGCTTTCGTAGCAGGTGATCTTACTACATGTATTCCACCATATACATTGTCTACCTCTGGTTTATGCAGTTGGTTATCGATTTCAGCATCTTGGTCTTAACATGCTATCAGCTAAGACAACTGACTGGAGTTGGACTTACTTAAAGATAAGGCAGTGGTGGTAGTTTATCTTTCGAGAGCTGTAGTCTATCTAATGATGTATAAGTCTTTGTGATCTATAACTGTATTACAGCAAATATTCCTGCAGTCATAATCATAGTAAAAGACACAAGGTTATACTAATAGAGTTGGCTGCTTGCTGTGAAATCATATTACAGTATGATTCTTATCATTCATGTTGCATTTATCCATTATGAGAAATGGTATTCATTCATTACAATGTAATATTGGAGTAGACTTCATATATTAGAGACTATATGAAATACTACTCCTTCATTCAATTGCAGTGTTCTCAATCTCTAATCATATATTCATTGAGGGATCGTATCGAGAATTACAGTTATATTACTTTTTGTCATTAGTCATTTATTACAAATCATAGTATGTTACTATATTGGATAAAATTCTTGTGGTTGGGTCAGGTCTATAGGGAAATAAACGGTCCGCAGCAATATTAGTGGTAAGTTTGTGGGTCGTCATCATCATAGCTTGTCGCTTTGGATTGTCAGTGTGAGTGTCTGGATCCATTGACGGGCTTTCGTAGATCACTGTCTGTACGGTAGCGTGCGTAGTCCAGTGGTTAGCAGCCCTGCCTCTGGGAGTAGAAGCTGTGAGTTCAATTCCGACATGCACGCTACCGGAAAGGGTCACAGTCCTTAGGATGGGATGTTAAGCCGTGGTCCACTGTTCATTGCGCTTGTCGGAAAGAGCTAGGGGAATTTCCCCAGTACAATGAACCTGTAAATACTGTACATAGTGTAGTGTCTGTCTTTCTGTCACCACCAGTGAAAGAATAGCTCTTCAGTGAGCTAAAACTGGATTGAGATCACTTTCCTTTCCTTTTCCTTTTTTTGTACATGTTGGGCCAAGTTTACAGTTCTGTAGAAGGTGCTGTACGGTTGGGGGCGGGGGTGGGGGCTTCCCTGCAGGGGTAGACTGCTCTTGCAGCCTTGCCCCATCTCAGCATGTTGTTGCAGGTCCTTGCTACATTTATTTTACATTGGATCTGGTTCTGTTGAGAGTGACCCAGTCTCTCATCAGTTATTTAAAGTTTGTTGGTATTTAACATCATACAATGTAATACTGTTCAGTTCCAAAAAGAAGGCATAATATATCAGGCATGATTCAATACTTCACAACTTATCAAAGTTTTCCAACTTGATGGGTTTGATATGGAGATACAGAATACATTGTACTTTATCAATAAACAGTATCCTCTGTCTAAACCAATAGATGGAGTAAGTGTGAGGAATAGGTCAGTTACCCTAACACAGGCGGGCTCAAGAAAGCAAGCTTTCACAGCACAGATGTTTCAGGCAGCGTCCACTGTCTTTCATCAGTGTAACTGGTGAATACCGTATACTTTAGCAAGAAGCATTATCCTCTGCCTAAACAAATAGATAGGGTAAGTATGAGGAATAGTTCAGTCACCCCAACACAGGCTTCAGAAAGAAAGCTATTAAAGCACTAAAGGCCCTATCTATCAGAACAGACAGCATGGTGTAAAGATATCTTCATGAACCTGTGCATCAATGTTCGTTTGCAAAGCTTTTCTGATCCACTTTTCAAAGTTCACGTGTAAAAAAGGATCAATCTCCCCTCTGTCTAAACCCTAAAGTAATGCAAAGTTGATACCAAACAGCTACCCTAGAGGTGGAAAAGTGAAATAACAGGTATTTGATACATTTACAACCTTCAGCAATGTCATGTTTGTGATGCATAGGATTCAGCACCAAGGACAGATAATAATGCCATATACAGAATTTAGCTAGTTATTTGCTATTTGAGTCATTTGTAAGACATTACAAACTGCAGTTGTTATGATTTAACCTTCTCCCTGCTGCCTAATTCTATAATCAATAGGGAATTGGGTGCCAAATGGTTACTTCAGTGTGCTAAAGGTTAAGTGGTACTTTAACATAGCAGAAAATCACTTGTGTTTTTTTTTAACTTACACTTAGACTGATGCCAACAATCGAATTTAAAACATGAGGTGTCTAAAGACCTATTTTACAGTTGTTATTTGTATTGACTGATAGAAGAATGTGATGACATACAAAGATATGTTGAAAGCTAGTGCACAGTTATTGGAATTATTTTATTTTCCTTCCGGAAGCATTAAGCTTTTAATGCTGAAATATCGCTGGATCAATAATATTGAGCAGTGGACCTACTTACAGCATACTGAACGTTTAATAACTATAACTACAAGTGACCTACTCCAGTTTGCTGCAAAACTTTATAACCTTATAGTATACACTTATTAGGCTATTTTTCTTCTCTTCATTCAGTCTCTGTGAAACCTGTCAAAACAAAAAGAAATTCATAATTCAATGTAATGACATCAATGATAAATTGTATGGTATAAAGAGTCAAAAATTATTCTAATCCCAACAGTTTGTAAAATTGGGTCATACATGTATTTTGCTTTCTGCTTTTTGCAAGGATCCATCAGTTTTTGGAGATATCAATTTCATCATCCACAGAAGTTTATAATAGTTTTCGGTATAGCCCTGAAGCACTATATGTGAACATCTACAGAATCTATAGCACAAGCTTGTAAGCCGGTACCTGGACAAGATATGCAATGCGCTAACTTGTATTGTTTCAGGTGGCTTGGAATGTAATAATATTATGGTATCTTTGACAATTTGTGAGTAAATCTTGCCAGAAAACCCACAATCTCGTGATCATTTAGGCAAGTTTGTGGTCAAGAAGTAATATTATGGTATCTGAAAATTTGCGAGTAGATCTTTTCAGCAAACCCAATTCTTGATCTTTTATTCAAGTACCAATGTGGCTAGTTTGGGGTCAAAAAGTGATATCATGGAAACCATCTTTGACAAGTTGTGAGTAAATCTTGTCAGAAAACCCACAATATCGTGATCTTTTATTCAAGTAGCAATGTGGCTAGTTTGGGGTCAAAATTTATATTATGGAAACTATCTTTGACTTTGATCTTTTATTCAAGTAGCAATGGCAAGTTTGGGTTCAACTTGGCTTGGAGATTGGTCTGTTATAAAACGTTTCATCTCTTCTTTTCATGGTCAGTAAGGACATAACCCTGAGGGAAAATCATCAGCCTTTTGAAGCAGAAACTCTATTGCACACTACTTTACTTGAGAAGACTTCTTTTCATGCAGCAAAATTGCAATTGGACAGTTCAGAACCTCAGGGACCGTCTCAGAAGTGAGCTATTCGTGAGTCATCATGTGTCTTGAAAAGAAAATCTTAGAACCTCAGGGACCATCTCAAAAGTGAGCTCTTTGTGAGTCATCATGCATTTTGAAAAGAAAATCTTCGCAGCCAAACTCTTGCCAACAACTTTCTTTCATGGTCCGCATAGTCCAGCAAAATTGCAATTGGACAGTTCAGAACCTTAGGGACCATCTCAAAAGTGAGCTATTCGTGAGTCATCATGCGTCTTGAAAAGAAAATCTTAACAACCAAACTCTCACCAACAACTTTCTTTCATGGTCTACAAAGTCCACTAATCTATTGACTATTTGCAAAGTCGCTGCGATAGATCTTTAAACAATAAGTTATGTGAGCCAATTTAATTGTGAATGGGCCTGACACCTTATTCTTTAAGCGTGTTTGCGAGTGCTCGAGTGGTTCCTTTCTTCTTCTTCTTCATTTCCTTTCTGCGGAGGTAAGATCCAAAGGTCTGAAAGTTGAAGATTTACTAACCCTTTTATTCCAGGGCAATAACTGCTGGCTTTGAGAGGAGTTGGATATTACGGGCTCCACAGAAGCCTTTTAGACCTGCTGGAGTATGAACAAATTGAGCAGGGTAATATACCTTCATGCACAGATGCCTGGGGGAAGCTATGAATAATACACCCAGGCTAAATATTTAAACTGGCAGGGGAACTGGTTATGCTTGTAATGGCTGCATGTCTTCCCAGGGTCAGTGTCCACATTTAACATGCTGACAGACATTCAATCAAAAGTAAAGTCGTCTTTATGACTTTGAAGTTTCACGCATAAAGCGCAAGACCAAAGATCTAACTTTTCACTGAATAAAAGCAATCAAGGAATAAAACCAACAGTATTTTTCCATATGTAGAACTGGTTGGTTGGGGAGGGGGGTGCAAAGAAGTTGGTGTGTATGCCAAAACATTGTATTGCATGGCTCAGAAAATCTGGTTGCAGGATTTTGCACTTAAATGAGCAATTCTAAAGTGTACCGGCTTGCAATTGTCTGACTATCAGTAGGAACAATTCAGTCCCAAGCCATTCAGGATGTAATTTTAGAACACTGGAAGGTAGCCAGAAGTGTAGAAAGTTAGGGCTTCCTTTGGCAACTTGTTTGGATGCAAGCCTGCCAAGAATGAAAGACTGTTATGCATCATGCAAAAGGCTTGATAATTACGAGTCCTAAATATGCCAAGTGCAGCTTACAGATGTGCATTTGGGAGGTACAACTGGCAGCTCTAATAAATCTTGTCCAAAAACTTTACATATTCCTGGCAGGTCTGTACTCCTAAAAGAGTTGTAAAGTTAGATGAACACCCTAACTTTTAGTCAGGCATCACCGCTTTGTCTCTAAAGTTTGGAATTGGAGCAATATTTGCATTTTAACAATTCTGTTATTACTGTCATTCAATCATTAATGTTACATTTTGGTTCATACAAAACTTAAGATTCTTATACTGTAAATGCAAAAATGTTCGCGGTGGTTTTATGTTCGCAGTTTTCGCAGCGACCATTTCACCGCGAACTTCAAACCACCACGAACATTTTTGTCCAATACTGAAGCAATATGTGACCATAATGCAGCCGCAAACTTAAAACCACCGCGAACACTCCATTTTCGCCTTAGCGCGAAATAAAAACCACACAAACTTACATGTAAATGCCTTTATAGTAATCTTAATGTCTACCACTAATACAAATGTAGATTGTATTCATCATAATTATGATGTCCTATAGAAGCAGAAGTCTGTCTATGGTAGATTGATGTTGCTGGCATTTGTGGACATGTTCTGTTTTTGACAGGCTAGATATTTGACAACTATTCACACATAGCCCAATCTCAGTTTGGTTAGCCTTTGGGTAATTGCAAATAGTCAGGGTTGCCTTTTGCCATTATGGATGTGATTTTTTCTTACCATAGTAGAAGTAGAAACTTTTAAGGTTTATTGCTAAAACAACATAGCAGTTAGTACATAGCAGCCAACTGGCTGAATTGCGTACTTGCTGTACAGGTCGTATTGAACTATTTACCGCTTATATACCGCAAATAATACTTTCAATTGGCAGAGACAGATACATTATGATTCTAAAAGGCAATTAAGCAGTTAAAACAACTGGTCAGATCAGTAACGGTCTGCATTCATATGTAAAGGCAAGACTTCTTCGCAACAATGAACATATGCGTAAGTTTAGATGTCACTGTTCATTCAAAAGACGGGTCATATAAAGGATTGAATCTATTTGTTCTTGTTCTGGTGGTTGCCAATAAGTGTTTCTGTCTAGTGTCTCTGATGCTGATGTCACCGTGAGAAGGGGGCAGCCAGTTCCTGAAGACAGGGGATGTAACAGCGTTATATTTGTATGAAAACCTTTTCCTTATTGCTTGTATGTATAAATGCATTGTGCTTTATTATCTTAAAAGATAAGTTGTGTTGACTGTCTGACAATTGTGTAAAACATAACCCTTACGGACGATATCTTTGACTTTAAGACTGTAAGACTATAACTTATAGTATATATACGGAGTGGTCATAAATTATATCTATCAGAAAATGTTTCCGATAAGCTGGTTACTAAGGACCGCCCGTCCATCTTGACTTAGTCTTGCTAAAGGCAGATAATTATCAGGCTGATAGGGCCATGTAGCAATTTGTCAGCTTAGGCCAGATTGTCCTTGGGTGAAATACATGTATGTAATATTTAGGTCCTTTCAAAGAGGCTATGGGGGTGAATGCATGATTGCATTACCCTGGAGGATGGATGTACATGTACAACCAAAGGAAAGTCTTGCAGCTACTGATCAATTTAACATCTACTGAGTTAAACATAATTCCATTAGGCTACATAATCCATTCAGAAAAGATTTATCCAAACAGGTCTCCAACCGAACGTCCCCCAGTATAATGCACTCTGGTATATCTAAACTGTGCATACCTGGGGGGTGCTGCACTAGAGATCTCTCAAACCCACTGTTTTTCAAAGTGGCGGATTTATGTAACCCGTCAGACTAATGTTTCACTACATGGTTAGACCATTATGGTGATTTAAATAAGATATGTTAGTGAGAAAGATACCACTCCTCATTGTATCATCAATTCTTTCAACATTTTGTAATTCCGACGAGTACCTTAAGTCTCCCACTTAAAAGAAATGGTGTTAATGAGGCCTTTTAAGAATGTCTAAAGTGTGCGCACTGATGCTTCAAGTTCACCTTTCTTTTAATGTGGTGGTCTTAAGGGTACTCGGCAGAGTTATGAGAGTAGACGTTATAGAATATTTTTGATATTCCACATGTGAATCTTAAGCATGAACTACGTATACAGCATAAAGTGCAGTGTTCACCTTCCATGGAGATACGCCTTGTTGGTTGTGACCTTGTGACCATACACTGCAATCAATATTCAATTACAGTTGGCACATGTAATGTTATCTCTGTAACCTGATATGTTAATCCTTGTCCTTGTGTAACCTAATGCTCTTTAATATTTTGTGAACTCGTAACCCTATCATTTATCACTACCACACTGAAACTTGCAGTATAGCTTTTATAAGCATACTGCAAATGCACCTAACTTTGCTGTAGTTTAATGTTTGCATTTTGGTGGTTACCTCTTCACCGCAACCTTAAAATGAACCCAGTGAAGATGCTTGTTTTGCCTTCTGGCCACCTACTACCCTGTTGCAACTGTAAACTAAAAACCACCATGAATACTGTAATTCTTGTTTCTTTCACTGTAACTTTATGTTCACTGTATTCACGGTCACCTCTGTACGGTGAAAAAACCTGTTGTTATTATTTATGATTCCTTCACACATTCGTTCTGTAAATCACCTGCCTCCACCAATGAAGTTAAAGTTCAGTGAAAATGTCCATTTTCCTTACACCGTGAAATTTTGCTACCGTGAAGATAAAGTGAATTACAGTACTCTATTTTCTCCCTACCGTGAAAGTAAATCACTGATATGAGATGATACTTGCTATTTTTGGGTCTTAGAAATCTTCTAACTAATCCAAGCCTGTAGTTAGACCACCAGAGATTTCAAGCGTGACATATCGACTGTCAAAAGTTTGAATACGCAATGTACTTGACATTGTTCCAACCGTCTTTTACATACAGACTACAGAGTAATAGCACTTTAGGTATTAGCAACATCTCCAGGGTAGGATGAATTTAAACATGTGCTTATTAGAGTAATCAATCAAAATGCAGGTTTGCTGTTATTAGTTTCTTTGTGGGTAGTAATGTTGTTATGTCATATTTGCATGATTATATATGAAATCACATGTAAATTGATATCTAGCTTGAAGTCATCTTTGGTTTTGATATCCATATCATTTTGATACAGATTAAAAAGGAGAGCCTTATCTCTTGATATCACCTCCATGTGTGGAGGTATTGTTTTTGGTGTGTCTGTTTACAGTTATTTTATTTTCATGTGCTACATGTATATATTAGCATAGCTCACCACAGAGTGTCAGGAAGTGAAGGGCAAAAGGTCAAAGTCCCTGGGAGTGATGGGAAGTAGAGTTCAGAGTTGGTAGAAGTAGTCATTTATCAACCTTGTCTACATCTGACAGACATTCCATCAATGAAAGAGGCTATCAATTCACAAGGTGGTATTATTTTTTGTCCGTTACTTTTTTGTGTTTTGGTCTGCATGTCTTTATTTTCCAAATGCTAGTCACATTCACCATAGTTGGTGACAGGAAGTGATGAATTGACACTTGCTGTGGGAGGGCACTTTGTAAAGGTATTTTGCACACCTGTTTTGCCCCCAATTTCACATTGTGAAAGATTCAAATAGAATAGAATTTTTAAAGTCAAAACTGTATTTGCATAATTTCTGGCAATTTTGCTTTTGTGTAGATGAGTGTATTTGTATACCGCTTTACTTCAGAAAACCGTCGCACGTTCAAACGTGTCGGTTGTTAACCGCAATCTGGCATTTTGTCTTTAAAAATTGCTTCCTTCCTCTGTTTTTGGTATGGCATATGGGATTTGAGGAAGCCGTGGCATAACGTTGGGTAACCTAAATTCGGGATTTTTCCGATAATGGTTGACTGAAATCAATCTAGCAGAACAATAAACCATCCTTTTTTTCTATTATTCTGTCAGTATCATGTACTATCTTTGTACTAATCATATATATGGTAGATTTTGTCTCTAGTCGTGCTGACACCATAATATTTCAACTTGAAACTACCGTCCGCCGCACGCACAATTACGTTGCTGTCGGACAGGGGGGCACATTAATTCGGGAGAGAAGATTCGTCTTGAATATCTTACCGCTAATCACATTTTATACAGCAGCTATTCGTTCCATCCTTGGCTTGAGGAGAGTGCTATGGATATAGACGTGTCCAAGTAAAAAAAATACTCGAAAAAACGGCCGTACCGCAAACATCAGGCCTTCGGGAACAACCCGTGTGTTGAGTCGGTAGAACGTCACTCAAAGTTCACCCCCACCGTCATGGAAATTTGTACATTATTCATCGGGGCGTTAGCTGGATGCCGTAGAAATGGTAATACTACTATGTCCGTGTGTTTCTGCTTGTGCTAAGAGCAAACTTTGAGGAAAATATCGCCATCAGCCCACTATCACACACAACATTAGACAAAAAAGTGTTCCTCGCCAACGTTTGTCGTCTGCCGAATAGCAGGATTCTGGGTAACGAATATGGCGGCGGGAAAATTCACCGTAATGCCGTAGCCATTGGTTGTAGCACCAAAGAGGCGTTTTGATGATTAATCACACTTAGAGTCCAGTTGTAGGTTAGCAAAAGAGATTCTAATAAGTTGTATTGTAAATAATTGTGTTGAGCAGGAAGCGGATGTGACATTTGTCTTATAAACCAGCGAACAACTATGTAGAATAATGCTCCCACGAAGCCCTCAGACTGTGACAATAAGGGACGGAGAGTTTTTGACGTAGCCAACTTCTAATGCATGGTTATCGAAGCTTTTCAGACAGTGTTCTGAATACGTTAGTCTGTCAAGTTTGCATTTCTAGCGGTATTACTGATGTTGCATCTAGCACATATCCCTAAATACCCCGTTTTCGAAAAATCCCGACTTTAAGTACCCCGCGAATTTAGGTTACCCAACGTTACCTCACTTACTGGATGTGAATCAATCTTTTAACCGCTTAACAATGAAAAAAATCCGCCATTATTTAGAAGAAGCATATTTTTAATCTCTACAAACAGGATAAAGCAACAAAAGATAGGTTTACTGGTAATTTTCAACACTGATCGAACCGCCGGAGGTAACATTATTGGTGATTACAGATTCAGCACCAAGGACAGACACAGAACAGGAGTCCTCGGCTGACCGTAGTTTGACTCACGGCTGTTCAAACTAGAGATAAACAAGGCATACCAAAAACTTTTGAAATATATAGTTCACTCTTGTTCTTGCTGCTTGTTCCTTAGGCCACACCAATTTAATTTCATGGTTAACGGATTTTTATTTAAAAAAAAAAAATTCTAGAAAAAAAAAATCATGAAAACAAAAAGAGTTTTTTTTCTAAAAATTTTTTTTTGGGAAAATAAAAATCCGTTAGCCAAGAAATTGAATTGGTGTGGCCTTATGTCTACTTGGTACTATGTCTGCTGTGCTTTCCTACTGTGCCACATACCACCACCACTACTCAACGATGTCATTGTATGTCCTACATTCGACCTTGCCGTTGTGTCCCCCCAAGCAGCCGTGGTATTGCGGGGACGTTGTAAAGCCTAGTTACTGCAAGCGTTAGGCATGGTTGGGTTTTAAAAGCCCATTTTGTTCAAGACTTATGCCATAAAAGTTCATGGCGGGTAAAACCGTTGAATCAATGCAAACCTAACAGTTTACAAGGGAGTGTGGGTACCGTGCTATAATGTGATTATCAGAGTATATTTAATGGTAGTGTTTATCGACTGCCATAACCGTGTGATATAACTTTTATGATAGGACTCAGACTGTAAGTTTTGATGAAATTGGAGGAGGTGTAGGCCTGGTAGCTGCCCCATAACCTCCTGTTATCTATTTGGCCCATTAGTAACCAAAGCTGGATAGTGATGTACAACGTATCAAGTGTACATATTGATCTTGTGTCAGTGCGCCTGTTTCTGTTAAGGGAGCACACCCCAGTTTATTTGGGGTTTCAATTGGAGGCTGCACACCCTCAAGTCTAGGTACTGTCTCTTCCAGGAAATTATTCCGAAGTAAATCAACTATGTATGGGGTGAAAGCCTATCCCTTCCGCTACAAGACCAACTGAGTTTTGTTTCTTCAAACTCTCTAATTTTGGTAAATCAGAAGAAAAAAAACATAATGGACAAATTTTGGCATTTTCGAGTAAGATAAAACTTGTAGAAAATTTTGAGGTAGAAACGACTGATGTTGTCAGAAAGAGAAAAACCTACCGTATAATCGAGCCAATTATAAAGAAAATTGAATTTCTTTAATCACCCATGGTGCGAGGCATGTCAACATCACCCACAGAACGCAACAAAGGTCAATCTCGGGGCAAGGGACATTTCACTATCAATGGGGATGGATATCCGGAAATACGGCTCGGACCGAAACGCAATTTTCACCAAAAGCACACCAATTCATACGCTTTTCAGCCATGCTAGTATCTAATATCAGTTTGAAGCACATTATGAGAAATGTGAACTCAAACCAAGCCCCTCGAAACCCTTTCGTCGCTTTTTTGTCGCACACTACCACGGACCCCGGTCACGGAAGAACTGGGGTGCGCATCACTTCAGCTCAGAAGACTGTAATTCTTTTGCACAGTCCACTGAAAAAAGCTGTGATTTGATGTAAGGAAGGAAAGGGGCTTAGTAATGGCGGCTTGTGGAGGTCGTTGGCTGATTAAATTGCAGATGTGCAAAGGAAGTGAGTTGTAAATTTGTATTAGTCAAATGTGTCAACAGTCAGCACAATCCCCTAGCATAACAGTATAGATATACATGTATAACGACCTGGTACAGAAAGTTATAGGGAGACATAACTTAGAATATGTAAAATGTAGGAGGGATAAAGGGAAACATTCAAGCCCTACGGCAGAAAACCATTTATATTAATGAAATAATTTAGAATACTGTTACGCAGTGTAATTTGTTTGTACATTAGAAGGCAAGATATGTCATATACTGATATTTAAACAGAGATATCCAGCTTTGGTGAATTATATGTAGAACATACCATAAAATTCCATTCTTTAGTATTTTTCTATGTGCATACGGTCATGTATAAGTGATTGGGAGTGGCAATCAATTCAGGAGAGCTTTATGTTCAGAAATTTATTATCCAGACAACCTTATGCGTGTGCTTACGATCTATTACTATCTTTGGGATATTCTCCCAAAAAAATTGCCAAGTTAGCCAAAATAAAACTCTGACAGCCAAAAGTGATAGCCATTCTACAATTATCTTTATCACACTAGCCAGGGGACACATTTCTAAAGCCTTTGATTTTGAACTTGTTTGGCAATCAGGCAACTCTAGATCTGTCTTTCTAAATCTGTCCTGAAGATGGGACCTTGGCCGGTTTAACCTTTAGCACTCTGAAAGACTGAAGTAGCCATTTGGCACCCAATTCCCTATTGGTTACGGGGTTAGGCAGCAGGGAGAAGGTTAAAGACACAAATTATTTTCTGATCTAAGGGCTGCTGAAAAGGTAGTTTACTTTATTATAGTCAGCCAAGTGTGAGATTTAGGCACTAAACCTGTTTATGATGAGCAATTTACGAGGGAGCCATGTGGCAGCTTAGGGTTGCTCCTCAAAATGAAATTTACTGCCAATTTATTTGATCATTGCCACATATACCACTTGCTGTGGCAAGGACAGGGAGTATCATTGGGTGTGCCTATTAAAACAAAACGATGGTGAATGCAACCAAAAACTAGGGGACGTTGTGCGGTTTGTTTACCAACGATGGAAACAAGCGACACAAATAGGTTGAAAATTAGTCGAAAATATCAATCAGAATGGACATGTTTTCTAGAATATGTGCAGTTTTGGCACCCAAATTTCACAATACATACCTTTGAATTACTTTCAGTGTTTTCAACACATAATGTACATTTTACAATGAAGTTCGTTCATATTGCATGTATGCATTGCTTACACTGTTACAGAGGCAGTTAGTGTCCAGTGTCCACACCACTTCCCATAGAATTTATACCAATCTACATTAATTTTACTCCTTTACTGTATATGTATGCGTTTCTTACAGTTATACCTACAGATACTATGCTAAATATGCCCCAGAGTCAAGTTCTCACCTGTATCACACAAAGTCTTCCTAATTTCCGACTCCCGAAGCTGTTTGAAAATCAACTTGAACTTGACTTTGGGATTATTGATAGGATCTTTAGCACAATATAGCAGGTGTTCCAACCAAACCTTTTAGTTTCCTTTGGTGTCTAGGGCAGTAGACGCCACTTCCCACAGAGTTTGTACCAATCTAGACCTTCAAATTGAATGGAAAGTAAGATTGCAAAATCAATGGTTTGTCCCTATGGACTCATAGTACAGTTGGTCACAGTGAGAGAAGGACATGTTTTACACAGAAAGATTGGCTGTGGGTAGAAAAGAAAAGAAATGGAGAGAGTGACCTAAGAAAATTTTCTATTTGCCGTAAAGAGAGTTTGAAACCTAGATTGTGACTCAATAGTTTGTTATAAAGGGCCCTCCGTGCTCTAGTTCTTAGTCCAATGAATACTGGACACCCACTAACCTTTACCTCGGACGAAAGGTCAACCACGATGGCATTTGGGTGAGGAACTTTCCATTTCCCTTTTTTATTAAAAACCTTGTTGCAGCTTCCAGAGTAATGTGTTTTATAAAATATATCATTTATATCAGCTGCTAAAAGCTTAGGATGATGTGCCATGGACAAATAGCTGACAGGGGCCATTTGAGTATGCAGTAAGCAACCTGCCACAGATGGAAAGACCTGAGTCCAGCATGAGAGTTCTTGGCACACTTCCAGAATGTCTTACAACATTCCAAGATCAATGGTCTTCTGGCCAGGAGAAATGTGTTGGTGCTTCTGTTTATGGCGAAGTGATAGGAGGGGATGTAGTACACATGTGCGCCTTGATTCCCAGAATTACGTTTCGGAAAAGTACACCTGCGTCATTCTGCCTACAGAGCTTGATGACGCACATAGCAGTTGAAGGCAGAAAGGACGTAGTTATGTAAGCATAGCAGCTTGTTAGGCCACACCAATTTAATTTCTTGATTAACAGATTTTTTGAAAAACTGTCAAATTCCAAAATCAACATGAAAACAGAATCTCAGAGGAAAGTCTGTACTTTGGTGCACACAGTTTCAGGGTGTGAACATCGTCAAGTGCAAATTTTTTACCCCAGCCTTCTGTTTTTATGATTTTTGTTTTGCTAAAATTTAAAAAAAACAATACATTAACCAATAAATTAAACTGGTGTGGCCTTATACTTGAAGAAGCATTTATTGGTTACAACAAGGGTATAATTGGTTGGTTGTTTGCTTACTTGGTCTGTTGGTTGCTTGGTTGGTTGGTTACTTGCTTGCTTGGTTCCGCAGTTACTTGCTTGCTTGGTTTTTTCCTCGGTTGCTTGCTTAGTTGCTTACTTAGATAACTAAAAAAGGTGAACATTTTCATGTTTTTTTAGTGTACAGCCCGTGACAGAAGTAATAGCAGTTTCCCAAGGAAACATATGGTCTATGTTCCAAAGCTGAACCTATATAGGTCAAGGGACAAAAATAGACCATAGCAAAAATCAGAGGAAGTTAACTTCAGCTAACTTGATGATTAGTAGCCATAAGTTCAAGTTCAACCGTAAGTTCTGAGTGACTTTAATTACGATCTCTAAAATTCATCTCAGTGCCATATCAATCTCCCCAATGTTACCCTTGGTACTACAGTACTTCAGGTCCAGCCAAATTACCTTGGCCTGCTGACTGGACTTTGAATCAGCCCGTCATACATCGTGGACTGCCAGATTTTTACCTTGTCCTGCTGGTGTTTTTTATGCAATTTATTTCATTGATTTAATTCCTTAATGAGGTCATTTTCCCTTTTCTGCGCTGCTGTGGTAAAGTTACTTCCGCATTCGGTGCGTTTCGCTGCGATGTGATGCGTTCAGCCGAAAAATACCCCCCAACCTGTACATATATGGGACCCACATACACCTGGCTCTGTATTGCCCAACCCATATATATATATATGGGTCCCGCATGACAGGTTAAAGGAGCGCTAAACTCCAGAAGGGGGTGTTATTTTCCAACAGATCATGTACGAATGAACACATAATCAGCCGACTTTTTGCAGAATTACCTAACATGTGTTTTGTAAAACAATGTGATACTCATGATCACTAACCCCATGCAGACATTACACATGCATTCCCTACACGTATAGACACTTCCTTCTGAATCAGCTTTTCCCATTTAAAGTACTTTGAAAGAAAGAACATCTTGGAAAGTATTCCTTTAGTCAGTTTTATGATATCAGGCTTAAGTTAATGGCCATTACTCCATTACTTAATGTATGTCAAACAAATATGACATGAATGTTTTATACTTTGATGGCAATAAGATTGTCTTGTTTAGTAAGAAATGAATTGCTTTTAGTGCACTTGTTTGACCCAATACATCAATTTTTCTGTTGTTAGCAATCACTGACAGGATGCAGTAAAGTAGAAACGGAGGATCATTTGTCATCTGTGACCCAGACGGATTGGCGGTGATCTCCATAACTGTACATCATTATAAGAAGAGGATAAATGAGTTTCAAGTTTAACCTTGGACCCTCTTCAAGGTCAAATTTCTGTCCTGTCAATCATTGGGTTTCCTTACTGAATTGGTGGTGCTCTCCATAACTGTACATCATTATAAGAAGAGGATAAATGAGTTTCAGGTTTAACCTTGGAGTCGGACCCTCTTCAAGGTCAAAAATTCTATCCTGAATCATTGGGTTTCCTTACTGAATTATTGTTAATTGAGTTTGTAACTCAGGTGCACCTTGCACCGACTTTATTTGTGAGCATTTGGAACCCTGTTTTGTATGTGAGTCTTTTCAAATATGTTGGAAACTAGTAAAACTGTCTCCAAGTCCTGTCCTGGGATGGAAATTTGCTTGTTATGACGGACAAAGATTTCTCCCCATCCGTTCAAAACATCTGAAATGAAAAATCTAATTTCATAAGTATGAAATGACAGATTTAACAATGAAAATCAAGAACAATGGGTATTCCCAAACAATGAGAGAGATGGAAAATTTAAAGCCGAAGACAGCCCCCCCTTATTAAGAGTTAAAGGATCTTCAAAGGTCTTTAATACTAATTTATGCCAGGGTGTATGTAATGGGTTCTGTCGCCATTTCACTTAGCACAATAATGTAAAAGCTTTCATATATATATCAAGATTTTACGGCATCCATCACAAATGCAGTGGTTAGCTGTTAAGGCTTAACTAGTAAGAAGTGATTTGACCTATTTTTTATCGATTTTACCTCTTTCTTAGTTTATAGTAAGGCAAAGGTAAAGCAATCGTCCTCAGCTGAGGTGAAACATGATGCTTTTTCAAGTAGTTATGTGGAGCCTGCCGTGTGGAGCCTGCCGTGTGGATCGGGATCGGCGTGAGTTCGAATCCCGGGAGCGGCGTACTCGCCCCTTTGGGTTTTTACAGTAGTGGCGGCGTAGTAGTGCAATGTTTTATGTTCCCAATTTTCATGATGATCTATTCACTGCCAACTTAAAACTATCACAAGATTTTGTTCTGTCTTCTGCCTGCCTATCCCCTTGTTTCAACTGCGAACAAATTCAATTTTCTCCCTACAGCTAGACTAAATCCCCGCAAAACCTTCCCATTCTTCAGTATCCTGTTTACCAAGATACCAGCTGCAAAATAAAATTAACATTGAACATCCTCTTAGTCTTGTCGTTGAAGAGATTCATCAGTCACGTGTAATAACAGTTGAAAGATGTACTTTAGACATCGAAAATTTGGAGGTGCGTATCTCGTTACCTTTTCTATTAGTCACTGATTGATGAATATTCTTGTAACCCTCTTAGTCTTACTTTTCAGTAGAGAAGAACTTACAGACCTTTGGTTATTGTAAGCAGTCTGACAAGGTCAAGTGCATGTGTTTTGTAACAATCAGGGCCTGTTGCAGCTGGCTTAACCTGATTTATGTCCACCATTCCTTCCCTTGGACTTGAGCAGCTGGTGTCTGTGAAACTGAACTTGTCCTTGGGGGACCACTGCCCAATTAAGGGTTTTGAAAGACATTTCTTGCCTGGTGATTTTCTTGGCACTTCCTTGACCAATCTTGGTGATCTTATAATGGGGAGATGATTGAATTTCTTCCTTCCACACCTGGGGGAAGGCGACCTTTGTTCACCTTGGGACTTAGCGCAGGAAACTTCCTTTATTACTGACTGATAAAGCCATGATCCCCTTTCTTCCTTATTCTTCCTGCATGGACAGTAGATTGTATCTTGTTGTGTGTGAAGCTTTTGGTCTTGGTAATGTAAAGGATAATTATCAGTGATTGAGCTTGGAGTCTGGACTTTGTCTGAAGTCAGTGTCAGAGAGTTTGCCCTGTTTTTGCACAGTTTCCAATACTGGTATTAAATTTTGACATATAAAGTCAAAACTGCCCCAGAAGGCCACTCATCAGGGGACAGATAAAATCTGGTTTATGTGGACAGGATTCGTAATGGTTGAACTTGGTAATGTCAAAAATATCAGTGAGCTTGAAGTCTGGACTTTGTCTAAATTCAGCATCAGAGATTGCTTAAGTTTGCCCAGTGTTTACACTGTTACCAGTACTGGTATTTGACATATACAAATGTACAGTCAAAACTGGCCAAGAAGACCACTCAGGGGACCAGTAAAATCCGGTCTGTGTGGACAGGTGGTCACTGTAGACAGGATTCGTATTGGTTGAACTTGGTAATGTCAAGAATATTCAGTGAGCTTGAAGTCTGGACTTTGTCTAAATTCAGCATCAGAGATGGGTAAAGTTTGCCCAGTGTTTCCACTGTTACCATGCAGTACTGATGTTTGACATGTACAGCCAAAACTGCCTAAGAAGGCCACTCATTAGGGTACCGATAAAATCTGCTCTATGTGTAGCCTGGAGTGCAGCCTTGTCCAAATGTCGCTACCCCGCCAACAACCCAACAACGTTGGGAGCGGACCAAAACTAACATGGCTAGACTCCAGGCTATAGTCTGTGTAGACATGTGGTCACTATAGACAGGATCCTTAATGGTTGATCTTAGTAATGTCAAGGGTATCAGTGAGCTTGAAGTCTGGACTTTTTCTGAAGTTCAAATGGTGTCAAAGAATTTGCCTTGTGCTTCCACTGTTACGAGTACTGTTATCCGACATATGTCATGTCAGTTTTCAAAGTGCTCGAAGATCGAAGAAAAATATTCCCCCTGCCTTGAACTGTACATAACCCAGGTTTTTATAATATCTATATTATAATAACTTTTACCTGTTGGGTGTCTACGGTTTAAACAATATACAAGTGTAGTTAAAACAGTCACCATTTGTCCATTGTGCAATTTCTTTAATTGTACTTTTCTGGTGCTCATTGACTTGCTAAGGTTACCAAAGGGGTCACCAAGACAGAGTAATAATAAAGTAAACCAAAAGAGTTTGTCATCCATCAGAAATTATACAGACAAACAGTTCCATATTGAGGATTTTTTCAAAACTTTTTTTTCCAAAAAGTTCTGACTTAATCTTGACAAATCAAATTGCAATTGTTGTAAGGTAACTTGCATCAGGGCTCATATGCATGTACATGTATTTTATCACTGAAATATAATTGATTTTTAAGTCTATATATTATCATTTAGCATCTATATGCTTAATGATGATGTAGGACAAAATTGTATTTTAAGCATTTGATACAGGATATATCCTTATGGTGTTATCCTTTAATGTGTAATACCACAAAATGGTTTAACAATTATTATACTAAATTCTTAAGATACAAGTCCTTCCATGAAATTACATTCTCCCAATCAGAACTGTATTAAATGCTTAAAATACAATTTCCTCTGTTAAATGACAACCTCCAAATCAGTTGAAGTAGCAAAGAATTTTGCTGCCCTATGTGCCACTAGGCACTACAAAGGTCTGAAGGAACAAACAAACAAACAAACAAACAAACTAATTCTTTGCATGTCTTTTTCTTCATCACAGCCTCTCTCTACGGCACTGAACACATCCACGTAAAGATCGATAATGCAAGGAATCTTACTGCCTTATGTGCCACTACGTACTACAAGGGTCTAAACGAACAAGCAAACTTAAATTCTTTGCATGTCTTTTTTCATCACAGCTTCCTTCTACGGCGCAGACCACATCCACGTGAAGATCGACGACGCCAACAGCCAGACAGACTGCTACCTTCGCTTCCGCACCAGCCAGAGGAACGGCCTTGTCCTGCTGGCCGAGGGGAAGACAGACTATCTCATCATCGAGCTGAACGCGGGGAGGGTCAGGATCAGGATAGATCTGGGAGGAGGGGAGGTGTGTTGGGAACATCTTTAATGTATTTGATAGAATTTAGCAAAGTTCTTTATTCACAACCACATATTTAACACGAGGCCGATGTTTGATTGACCGTCTGTCATCTTCATCAGGGCAATTCTGACTGGTTCAATGTGTACTGTTAGGTGTTACTGCTAACAATGTGGTCCCAAATCTTTGACAGACAGTCATTGAAACGTCGGCTCTTGTTAAATAGTTGGTTGTGAATTAAGAACTTAGCTACTAAGTATTTAGTTATTCACCAATCTGATGAAATTATTCACGGATCTATTTGATAGCTGTCATATCGAACGGTACTGGCTGTTTGAACACCAAACATAAGGTCCCGTTCTTAGTATATGTTCACATGTGTGATTAAACTTTTAAACGCAGTTGTACGTGTTGAAGCATTCAAGTTGTTCAGACGTGGTCTGTTGTTTCTCTTTCTTTGTAACATTTGATGGAAGTGTCAGGAACAGTCATTCTGTATCTGTTAGTAGGAAGTCAAATCTATAGTTCAAAGCTGTTGATGCAAATCGATGTGTTGAAGAATTCCAGTTGGTCAGATGTGGTCTGTTGTCCCTCTTCCTAACATCTGTTGGAAACAGTTATTATGTATCTGTTAGCAGGAAGTAAATTCTATAATTCAAAGCCATGACGTGGTCTGTTGTCTCTCTCCCTAACAGGTGCTTCAGGAGTCCAGGCCCGGCATCAGGGTCAACGACCTGGAGTGGCACGAGGTCAAGGTCAAGCGCCAGGCGGAGAAGGTGTCGCTGATTGTGGACCAGACGTACACATCGACCGTGAACACACCCGTGGGGTTCTACGAGCTGAACATCCACAACGGCTTCTATGTGGGCGGGGACGGAACGCACCACTCACGCTACCTCAGTTCGTCACAGCCTTTCCGAGGATGTATTTCCGATGCAACGTTCAACGGCTTTAACTTGCTCAGCTCCCTCGTATCGAGCGAGGAAAGGATAGTTTCGGGAGTCACGCCCGGTTGCAGCAGGGAATTCTTTGTGACGTCAGAAGACCCTGTGTCTTTTTTAAGTGACACGTCGTACATTGCGCTGGAAAAGTGGAGTTCTGTGGCGTCGGGGTCCTTTGAGTGCGTGTTCAAGACGGTTGCCAAGAGTGGGATTTTACTGTACGGCTCCGGCGCTCCACTTAGTTCTGACTTCATCGCATTGGAACTTAATGGAGGGAGGGTCAACATCCTAATGGATAAGGGAAATGGAATGATTGAATTTGCATCAAAGTTTTACATCAGTGACGGAGTATGGCACAGCATAGAGTTCAGGTTTACTGCAACTTTCTTCGAGTTGACTATCGACCTGAAGTCGGAAACGATGCAGGTAGACTGGGGCGACAATCGGTATTTGGATTTACTGAGTTACACGTTCATCGGAGGCGTGAACACGAACATACGCTCGTCCGCGCGGGCAGACGGCCTGTCGTCAATCCTCGACCGACAAGACAGAGGAGGGTCTTACATTGGGTGCATGAAAGACCTGAAGATCAACAAACGAGAAGTAACCTTGCGGGACGCACTTGCCACGGAAAATCTGGACATCGTGTGTGCTACCCCCGAGTTTCCAACTGTACCAACAACCGTAGTGTCCTCCACAATTTCACAGGAAGAAGCCCGTGCAGAAATATCAGACAGCTACATGACAATAAACCCTCTTACTGTGGAGGAAGGTGGGCAAGCTAGTCTTAGTACTGACAACATTATGATCAACGTTGATCTAAAGAGCATCGGCGTTCGTTATTCTGGAGTTCTGATTAGAGTAACAAAGCCACCAAAGCATGGAAAAATTGGTCAGAATGTCGCTGGAAGGACGGCAAGCCAACAGTTTACTCTGTTGGACTTGGAAAACGCATTCATTTACTACGAACACGACGGAACTGAGACTAGAAAGGACAGGATTCACTTCAGACTGTTCTTTCTAGCCAATGAAGACAAAGTTCCACCCTCCTTACTTCGTGAGGAGGGGTACGTGATAAAGATAGAAATCACGCCAACAAACGACGCCCCCGAAATTAACTTGCCGACAGGTCCAGACAATGTGTTCTCACTGATACAGAACACCAAGAGGACTGTGACTCCAGAAGTGTTGTCCGCGGAAGACCCTGATTCGGAGTCTTCGACACTTGTATTTTCTGTCCTTAACAGTCCTGGGCAGCAGGATGACACTGGCTACCTGGAACGTTCTGACAGTCCAGGTGTAAGTATTGACACTTTTACTCAGGAAGACATCAATTTGGGCAAAATATCTTATGTACATCAGGGACCAAAACACTCGAGGCTGGCCCTCCGAGTGAGCGACAAAGAGAAAGTTAGCAGTACTGCAGTGTTGCGTATTATCGCGTTAGATCTAGAACTGAAGGAAAAAATCAACCTGGGTGTGGAGGTCACTCGAGGAGACTTCTCTCTCATCACACCTGACGTTCTGTCGTTTGAAACAAACTCACCAGAACAGGAGTTACCGATTAGGTACGACGTCACCAAGGCCCCTCTGCAAGGTGAGTTGCAGAGGTTGCAGTCTGACGGCGTGTGGAGACCGGTCACATCCTTCACACAGAAGAACATACAGAGGAAGAAGGTCCGATACTACAGCTCGGACCCTCTCCTTGTGAAGAAGAAGTTACCCACGGACAGCTTTACCTTCACAGCAACCTGCACGGGGGTTAAGACTGGAGAGTTTGATTTCGTTGTCAGGATACCTGCCATAAAGATCAAACTGGTACAGAATGAGCAGTTGGTGTTAAAGCATATCAGAGAGAAAGCACTTTCTAGTAGGAATCTGCTAACAGTCCTGGAGAACATTGTCTCCTTTGACCCTGACAATGTTTTCTACACTGTGATGAAAAATCCTGAAAAGGGAGAGCTGCAGAGAGTGTTTGGTAACTCGAAAGAGGTGGTATCAGAAAGGACTAACTTCTCACAACTGGACATAGAAGAAGAAAGAGTGTCCTATGCCCTCGAGAGTACTGTAAGGACAGAAATAAGTGATTCTTTTGTATTCCAGATTTCTGCGTACGGTGCAGTGTCCTCTCTCTTTCAGTTCAATATATCGTACATTCCCGACCGTGACAGTATTTTTGTAACCAACACAGGCATGGTTGTATCAGAAGGAGAAGGCAAACTTCTCAAACCCGTGTTTCTTAAAGTAGAAACCTTGAACACTGATAGGTTTCGTTATACTGTAACCAGAGGTCCAAAATATGGGAAACTTCAGCTGATTGACTCTAAGTCAGGGGAGGTTGCGATAGATAACGTCCAGAGGTTCACCAATCAAGACATTGCCAATCAGGCTGTATTGTACATCCACGATGATTCAGAAAGCGGTGATGACTCCTTTTCTTTCCAAGCTGTCCCTGTTGTCGGAACTGCCAAATCCACTTACAACGACACATTCCTGATTTCGGTGGACCTGAAAAACGATCAGGCGCCGGAACGCGTTGTGAACAAGGTTGTGCAAGTGGTCACTGGAGCAGACAAACTGATAACAACAAAAGAGTTGAAGTATTCTGACCCGGACTCTGGGTTTGACGACTCAAAACTTTTGTACTTTCTTCTGGGAATTCCCAACGGAGAAGTGTTTTATACCAACGACACGAAGACACCTATCTTCACATTCTCTCAGCTGGATTTAGAACAGAGAAGGGTGATCTTTAGGCACGACGGTTCAGCGTATGGCAGGGGGGTGATACGTGTTTCTGACGGTCAGTTTTACTCCACGGGACTACTTGAAGTGCGTGCATCGAGCCCGTTCATTTCCATTGTGAACAACACAGGAATTGTTGTGCAGAAGGGAAATAGATTGGCAATCACGTTGGACAATTTAGCTGCCATAACAAACATCAATGCAGATAGAAAAGACATGGTGTACGTGGTCACTGCCGGTCCTACTGAAGGCATATTGGAAAAGGATGGTAAAAAGATAACAGAGTTCACACAAATGGATTTATACGAATCAAGAATTGTTTACAGACACTCTGATGGTGATGGGCTCAGGGACGACTTCAACTTTACCATAAAGGTCAAAGGAACAGAGGTCAAAGGCAAATTCAAGGTCAGAGCCTTCCTGGCAAGTTACCAAAAGCCACCAAAGGTCGGCACCCTGAAACCTCTTGTGGTGAAAGAAGGGAAACCTGCAGTAATAACCAGCCAGATCCTGAGTGTGACACATCCGGACAGCACGCCGCAGGAAATTGTCTTCACTGTTACCGAGGCACCGAAGTTTGGATATCTGGAACTGATGGAATCCTTTACGGACTTTGACTACCAGGGTGATGAAGCTGTATCAGATTCAGAGGACGGAACTGAGAGAATGACTAGCTTTACTCAACAGGATGTGAATGATGGAAGGTTACAGTACGTGCAGACTGGCACCAACCAGCTATCAGACAGGTCAGTAGTCATTGTGCTACTTTAACATGTCTTTTCATTTTTATGTGACACTTTTTTTCTTATGAGAGTAAACCAGAAAGCTCAAAATACTTGGTGCATGTGCACCCAAGATTGGAACTGTGCACCTTAATTTTGACTGTGGATGTACGCATGTATTTGTACACCAAGATGCATTGTATATGTGCAGGGTTACATATTTAACATAAAGGTGATATACAGGTGAGGTGTCAGAAAGATAGAATCTTTGTTATTTCAAAGTTTTGAAATTGGCTATGGAATTTGGGTTCAAAGCAATCTTTCAAAGCTTGAAACTGTTACCATTGTTCATACTAACATGGATTGCCTCACACATTCCACCTGCAACTCCAGACAAGAGACTCTTTCTTATTGTTTTGCAGGCTTTCTACTTTATTTCATGCTGTGCAACCAAACTTGTTTCTTTGCACCTAAAGTTTTGGGTTAGTTGCACTAGTGCACCTATTCCCTACAATGAGTTTCGAGATCTGATAACATACTCTGGGGACCTCAAGTCTAATGCAAGAATCATATTGATAGCAAAATTATATTTTGAAATAGATTAACACATGACAAACTGAACAAGCAGAACAATATGTTAACCGATGAGCCCTTAAGTCTCATTCCTAGAACAAAGAGAAAACAATTAACATTAACAATTAACAATTATTAATTACCTTTCCTGCCACTGATTGGTGCACTCATGAATATGAATTGATTTCTTATCATGGGAGTGCATGTACAAGAGACATTAATGACTGTAGCATTAATGAATATCGTAACTTGAAAGTTCATCTGTGTCAGTAGAAATCTGAAGCAAAGTTTAAGTGTAATTGCCAACGCAAAAAATTGGACTTTCCCTAACATTTTTAACTCCAGTCTTTGAATGAGCAATACACAGTATCTGTTTATTGTTATGCAGATAGAAGATGTGACTCGGTGAGTAGTGGATCATAACTTGCAGAAAGTTTATGGCGCCCCCGTCTCTGTTAAGGGATGTCTGTAAGGCCCTTGTGTTAAGGACAACCTTGTGTTGAACAAAAACTTTAAGACTCTTTGTACACAACCAGTGTTTTATTCAACCAATGTTTTGGTGACCGTCTGTCACCTTCCTGAGGGCAATGCTGATTGGTTCACTTTGCAGTGCGGCATAGGGGGCGCTGCTCACAGATGCGGTCCCAAAAGTAAAGTATTTTGTGTTGTTTGCAGGTTTGTCCTGGATGTGTCCAACGGTATCCTGACGTCACGAGACCTGGTGTTCGAGGTGGAGATCGTTCCCAAGCTGGTGCCGGTGGAGGTGAAGAACTTCACCATCCTGGAGGGAGCGTCCACGCCACTGGTGGAGAACATCATCAAGGTGTTATCACAGTTATATCTTTTGCACAATTAAGTGTGGCGTTGTGTTGCCGTAACGGTTAGGGTGTTTGGCCCAGAACCCAGAGGTGCTGGGTTCTGGGATCCCCTGACATGCCACCGATGCTGTGCCCTTGGGAAAGGCACGTTACACAATTTTCCTCACTCCACCCAGGTGTGAAAATGGGTTCCTGAATTCTGTTGGGGAGGTAAAAGGTGGTTGAAGGAGAGGGATGGGCTCCACCTTCCAAAACCGTGCCATAGAGACAGTAGATAACAACTAACTCCCCCTATAGCCTCCAAAAGGCTTTGCAACTACCTTTTACAATAAAGTACTGTTGTTATCTTAGATTTATTTGTTTTTTATCCTCGATATATTGATCTTAACATTTAACTCTCCAGAACACTAGCTTTTAATCAAAACCAAGTCCAATAGCAATCAATGTATCTCTTAAAGTACCAACATCAAAGTCTCAATCAAGTTTGTTAATGTGAATGTTAGAGAAATTAAAGGCAGACTAAACTTAATTTCGTAAAGCATACTGCATTATGTTAAATATACCACTAAGACCAGTTCTGACTTGTTTTACACTAGTCCATCATAGATAAGCGTTTTTACAACCTTTCAAATTGACGGCCTGGTGCCCGTAATACTCAACGAGTCCAAAGACCGTGACGTCAGAATCCGACAGATTCCGTCAGAATCCGACTCGGCCCCAGAATCTATTCTATAGAACACACATCGATCGTAACAGTTGGATTCTGTCAGATTCTGAGGTCACGGTCTTTGGACTCATTGAGTAATACGGGCACCAGGCCGCCAATTTGAAATGTTGTAAAAACGCTAATCTATGATGGACTAGTGTAAAACAAGTCAGAACTGGCCTAAGTGGTATATTTAACATAATGCAGTATGCTTTACGAAATTAAGTTTAGACTGCCATTAAGGGCCCAGTATAGGGACATCTGCAAGTCTGTACAGTCACCTTTGAGTGCTGAATACTGAATAAAACCATTGTTATTATTATAAGGTGTCCAACAGGCACTTTGTAGGACTGGCCTGGGTGTATGAGCTGCTGGAGGGACCTTCCAGCGGACAGATCGAGAGCACCAGAGGACCGGGAGTGGCTCTGAGGAGTTTCACCAGCGACCAGGTAAATATATGGCCTCAATCGTTCAATATTACCTTAAGGGGAAGCTAAACTTAAAATTGAAAAGTCTACTACACTTTGCTAAATATACCCTAAAGTCAACTCCTCACTTGTTTTACATAAGTCTGCCATAGTTCGGGGCTCTCGTCGGGTCTCAACCTTTCCAAACCAAAGTGAATACGGCCTTTCAATCTGGCTTTCCTGAGGATGGATTTAGAGGAATTTTCTGACGAATTTGAGGGAATCAAGGAGATAGTGAGCTTTGAATTCGAAAAATTCCTTGAAATCTGTTCTCATGAAAGCCAGATCCAAAATCCTTGTTCATACTGAATGGGAAATGCAGGGACCTGACGTCACATATGTGACCTTACAATCGATTAATTCAATCGTCAGGCGAGTAGCCGTCAGAACAGCCCAAGATACAAATGACGGAAGAGCCACGAACTATGGCGGACTTATGTAAAACAAGTGAGGACTTGACTTTGGGGTATATTTAGCAAAGTATAGTAGACTTTTCAATTTTAAGTTTAGCCTCCCTTTAAGAAAAGTCTTTACCTTTATCTACGTTACTAAGTCCCTTCCTCATGCCTAAGGCTCAGGGACTATGGTGGCAGCCTCTTCCATTCCCTCCTGTCTCTGGCTCTGTGAGAACATTCTGCCAGTGGTATTTATTCAATATTGACCATGGTAAAATCCTTATTCATGTCATGATCAACCCTACAGCATCAGCTACGGCTTAACAGACCTATACGAGAATGACAGGTACAGCCCAGCTAATACCATATGGGACACATGCACAAGTCGATGTTTAACCTTCATAGCTATGGCTTCCGCTATGGCTAAACAATCGTATACGAGATTGACAGGTACAGACCAGATAATATCATAAAAAACAGGTACCAGTTCTTAAGCCATCATACCCCTTGTGCCACTGCACCTCGACCAATCGAATCACGTGAATCACATTGAAACTCAGATTCGTATCAGCCATTTCCCGACAAATCGCTTTCTAACTTGCGTTAACGAATACATCTGACCAAACAAACTCGCCAGCGAGATGGTGGAAGGTGTCAGCTTCTAAAAGACGTTTTCAGATTGACAATTTTGGCACTTTGGAAGTGATTGAAAGTGACCGCGATTTAACGTTTAGAGAAAAGTAGTAGAAACTAGACGTTAAATCGCGGTCACTTTCAATCACTTCGAAAGTGCCAAAATTGTCAATCTGAAAACGTTTTTTGGAAGCTGACACAATCCACCATCTCACTGGCGAGTTTGTTTTGTTTGGTCAGATGTATTCGTTAACGCAAGTTAGAAAGCGATTTGTCGGGAAATGGCTGATACGAATCTGAGTTTCAATGCGATTCACGTGATTCGATTGGTTGGGGTGCACTGGCTGCTAGCAAAGCACTGGGAGGGTGAAACAAGAGTAGTCAATCAAATTTTTAAGCCTCTTCAAAGATAAATTTTTTTTAAAGCTCAAGATTAAAACAAGACAGAAACTTCGTGCAGATGGTGAACTTAATATAATCATGCATTTTTGAGCAGGTGGTTTGATAGATTAGCATATCAAAGAGAAGAGACTAATTTTCCTGTTATAACTACAGTAAGTAGTCTGAAAAATGTCCCGACAGGCATTTGTGTATTTTCATTAATCAACAACACAAAATTTGTAAGCCTTAAGCAAGGCATTTACTAAATTTGTTGTGATTCCGTTACTATTCTTTCCTTCTCCAGTTTTTTTTTTAAACCCAGGGCTAATAGATGTGTTGAGTTGATGTTGATCCAGGGTATTATTATCCTAATGGTCCTGAAAATGAAGGTAGGAGGAAGGGGTCGGTGATTAGGATTGGCCTTATTGGCTCCTACCTGCTGCGATCAAGGCAACGTTGGCGCAAGATGCAGTGTGCTACAGGTGGGGTCAATGTCAGGACCCCGGTATTAGCATTTATATGGACAACATGCATCGATGAAAGGGGCAGGGAAAATCTGTATACTTAGTTTGTAAATTGCTTCTTGTGCCTGAATGCTGGAAAACAGGGATGATCTTATCCATTCCTGTGTTGAAGTTGTATTGAAAATCAGTATGTGGATACGTGTGTATTATATAAAAAGGCTGAACTTTTCAACTGTTTGTAAATTAACGTTGGGTAACATAAATTCGCGGGGTACTTAAATTCGGGATTTTTTGAAAACGGGGTATTTAGGGATATGTGCTAGATGCAACATCAGTAATACCGCTAGAAATGCAAACTTGACAGACTAATGTATTCAGAACACTATCTGAAAAGCTTCGATAACCATGCATTAGAAGTTGGCTACGTCAAAAAGTCTCCGTCCCTTATTGTCACAGTCTGAGGGCTTCGTGGGAGAATTATTCTACATAGTTGTTCGCTGGTTTATAAGACAAATGTCACATCCGCTTCCTGCTAAACACAATTATTTACAATACAACTTATTAGAATCTCTTTTGCTAACCTACAACTGGACTCTAATTGTGATTAATCATCAAAACGCCTCTTTATTGCTACAACCAATGGCTACGGCACTACGGTGAATTTTCCCGCCGCCATATTCGAATCCTGCTATTCGGCAGACGACAAACGTTTGCGAGGAACACTTTTTTGTCCAAATGTTGTGTGTGATAGTGGACTGATGGCGATATTTTCCTCAAAGTTTGCTCTTAGCACAAGCAGAAACACATGGACATAGTAGTATTACCATTTCTACGGCATCCAGCTAACGTCCCAATGAATAATGTACAAATTTCCATGACGGTGGGGATCGACTTTGAGTAACGTTCTACCGACTAAACACACGGGTTGTTCCCGGAGGCTTGATGTGTGCGGTACGGTCGTTTTTTCGTGTATTTTTTTTACTTGGACACGTCTATATCCATAGCACTCTCCTCAAGCCAAGGATGGAACGAATAGCTGCTGTATAAAATGTAATTAGCGGTAAGATATTCAAGACGAATCTTCTCTCCCGAATTAATGTTCACCCCTGTCCGACAGCACCGTCATTGTGCATGCGGCGGACGGTAGTTTCAAGTTGAAATATTATGGTGTCAGCTGAACTTTTCAACTATATGGACATTGGGCAACATGCATCGATAAAAGGTACAGACAAAATCTGTATACTTTTTAAATTGCTACTTGTGCCTGAATGTTGGAAAACAGGGGCTTTCGTATCCATTGCCTGTATTGAAGTTGTATTGAAAATCAGTATCTTCGCATACGTGTGTATTATATGACAAGACTGAACTTTTGAACCCTGTGGTGTTGAAGCCTGTGCATATACATATAGTCTTCTATTTTTATGTCCTGCCTTTATTTTATACTAGGCAAGGCATGCATCGGTGGAAGATTATGACATAGGGTGTTCAGAAGTGTGTGTGTGTGTATGCATGAACACTATCTTCAGAACTGCCCATGATGAGGTGATATTTATGCTACAGGAATTCCTGTGGAAGTGGGGGCTTAGATCATTTACTTGCGGGTCAAACACCTCTTTATACCCCCTTTCCAGTGAGGCTGCAACTGCTGAGCAACCAAATATTTGACAGATTGCATTGAATTTCATAGATAAGGCCTCACCAATTTAATTCCTTGGATAACGGAATTTGAAAAAAAAATGCTAGATTGGAAAATCAACATGAAAACAGAATCTCAGAGGAAAGTTTGTACTTTGGTGCACACAGTTTCAGGGAGTGAACAGGGTCAGGTGCAAGTTTTCACCCCGGCCTTCTGTTTTAATGATGTCCTCGTGCTAAATTTAAAAAAATCCGTTAGGCAAGAAATTAAATTGGTGTGGCCTAAAGAAGAATTTTTTCTATGTTTTGCATGTTTTACTCTTTTTAAAAATCATACTTTTACATTATGCATTATATTCCAATTATGAAATCAAGGGTGACCCAAATCCAATTTCGGTTGCTGTACAGTTACTGGTGCCTTATCAATTAACAAAGCTCATTTTTGTAAAATATAGGAACTTTGATTGTATTGAACTTGCATGTAGATGTATGACATAAAAAGGGAAAATCATGGCAATTCACTGCTCACAAGTATTCATTCATTTATGATAAGATTTTTGGGGAGCACGTTTGCTCAGTTCTAGGCACTGAACTACTACGCAGTGGTGACCACGTAACAATCAAGACCCAACGGCCAGTTTAAGGTTATGGATTACATGAGTAGGACTGGGACAGCATCTCAAATGTTTGCAATGTTTTTAACATGCAGTCACCAAGTGCTATAGGAGCATTCTGATTAGATATATAGCTTTAGACAATGCTTAAAGCTAGATGTGCGTGCGTAGTCCAGTGGTTAGCGATCTTGCCTCTGGAACTAGAAGCCCCGGGTTCGATCCTGGGTGTGTCGCTCACCCGACATGCACACTACCGGAAAGGGTCGCAGTCCCTATAGGACGGGACGTTAAGTCGTAGTCCACTGTTTATTGTGCTTGTCGAAAAGAGCAAGGGGAATTTTCCCGGTACAATGAACCTGTAAATACATAGCATCTGTCTTCTTGTCATGACCAGTAAAAGATTTAAGCTCATCTGTTCATTGAGTTCATTTGATTTTAACTGGTTCGCGATCACTTTCCTTTCCTTTTTTTGCTAAGGTTTGGTGTGACTGTAGCCTGGAATCCATCCTATTTAGCTTCCGGCCGCTACCCTAGCTCCGCTGTGCTACGGCCGGCCGGCCGGCCGAGCTTGGGTAGCGCAGCGGAGCTAGGGTAGCGGCCGGAAGCTAAATAGGATGGATTCCTGGCTAGTGTGACTGGGTGTTCAGTGTAGAATAACTATTCTCCAAGCAGAGGTTTCAATCAGGGTTTTGTAGTGGCCGGGCCCCACAAATCCCGGCCACTACTATAGCTAACCCCCCAATCAAAACCTCTGCCTGGAGAATATAAAATAACTAGCTCGTGCCGTGTGCCTACAAAGTTGGTGTGTTATGCCAAAGAGCAGTTATACCTGCCATAAAGATACAGATCTAGATGCACTCTCAGAAATACAGATGTTAATCACTTGGTTTTATGTTATTCAGGTGAGGAAGCAGTTTGTGTTCTACGTGCACAACGGAGCAGACACGCTCCGCGACCAGTTCACCATCCGTGCCAACGCGACTGACGGCAGCACGTACAGCCTCCCTTACACCATCTACATCACGGTCACCCCCGTCAACGACGCGACCCCGCAAGTCAAGGTCAACAACGGGCTGAGCGTCTGGGAGGGTTCGGTCACCGTCGTCTCCACGGTTGACCTGAGCGCGACCGACGCTGACTCCTCCGATGAGAACATCGTGTTCGAGATCACAACGCCGAACAACGGGCGCATGGCGCTGAGGTCCAAGCCGTGGCGGGAGATTTTGAACTTCACTCAGGCTCTCCTGGAAACGGGAGATATTGTGTTTGTTCACACAGGTAAGACAAATGCTGGGATATTTGGAGTTTCTTTTATCACAACCACGTAATCTCACCTGCTGACATTTCGGTGTCTGTCAGACACCTTCTTCAGAGCTTCTGACTGGAGTACTGCTTCTCACCGCTATAAGTAGCCGATGTACATGTAGGTGGCGCTTTTGCGGCGAGAACGTAATCCCAAACGTGTTTTCGGAAGACAAATGCTCTGAAGATGGAATTTCTATATACATATCTCATAAGAGTCTTCTGAATGATAGTTGAGTTATATTTGAGTGCATCATAAGCTATGTATGATGTTTGAGACAATAAATGAATGTTAAACTTTGATATGTTGCTCTTTTGGAAAGGGGAGATACCTTTGTATTGTGTTCATTCACACAGGTAAGGCAAACGCTTTGAAGCTGGAATGTCTGTTTCTTTTGTGATAAAAATTATCCTGAATGTTAGATAAGCTGTACTTGAGTGTACTAACCTATATGTGTGTCGACTGTGAAGTGATGTTTTAACCATTCATGTTTGATATTTTTTTCCTTCTCAGTTCTTTTTCAGCGAACTACAGCATCGGCAGTGTTTTTGATGTAACTTAGTGGTTTTCAAGATCAAAAGTGACCACTAGAGTACCATTGAAACATTGATGAATACTATGTTTTGTACAATGTGTACATTTGATATATTCTGCTGCCGTCTTTGAAATGTTTGAAATGTTTTTTTGCCCTTGATGCATTATCCCATTACGCTAATCTTAACACTTTCATGTTCGATTCCTTTACCTCATGGGGGATCAAAAATTACATGTTGGTCTGTTTTAAGTGCTGTATCAAGAGCTAACATGCTTTTATCTTTTCCTGCTGTCACTTGGTAACCTTTTGGCCCCACATTTGTATTGGTTAGGAGATTAGGTGGCAGGTTGAAGGTTAAAGTCAAGTTTGGTGGACTTATGTCAAGGCCATGACCTCAGGCTTAAGCTTGTGTACTCAGGTGATTGGTCAGAATGTATCCAAGGCATCAGAATGAATAGTAATCCATAGACAATGGTGTTAGATGGGCACAGAACATGTACTTCATGTCTCAAGTACTTCTTTACAAGCATCAACATGATACAAGAAGCCTAACACCCCTTTCCACTTGAGGCTGCAATCACTAAGCAACTGCCGGCGGCCAAAGATTTGACAGTTCAATGAATTTCATAGATGAAGAACAATTGTTTTTAGATTTTGTGTGTTTTGTTGTCTCTTAAATCTCACTTTTACATCTTGCATTATATTCCAATTATGAAATCTAAGGTTATACAAATACAACTTTGGTCACTGTGCAGTCGCTTAGCGATCACTGTTGACTCGAAAAGGAGTCTAAGGAAACTTTTCAGGAGTCTAGTTCTGGTTCAGGAGTCTAAGGAAACTTTTCAGGAGTCTAGTTCTGGTTCTACTGTAGTTCATAGTCTGCAAACTCCTTGGTAGGGATGTCACGCAGACGAAGGAGGCGCAGCTGCAGCGTCCGGGTTACGTGTGGAATGACAACAGCCTGCTCTTGAAGGTGTCCAGTAAGAGGTCCCCAGAAAGTGCTAAATGGACGAAATGGAACAAAATGCAATGTTCATTTGCAGATAGTTGGTAAAATCAAGGAAGAGTGGTGGATTTCTTTGCACGCGGTGCCCCCATTTCAGGGAAGAATCTAGCCAACAAACACGGCAAAAACGTTGTATTTAATATCATCAAATAGATTAAAAAAATAAAACATGTTACATTATGTATTTGCTTCCTGTTCTAGTCTACTGTGAATGTTATAACGTTCCTTATATTTCGCTATCTACTGGTATTTCATTTCATAATGTTACATATGTTTTAGTTCATTCAATTTCGTTCAATTTCGTTCCATTTCACACTTTCTGGGGGCCCCCAGTAAGAGGCTCTAGTTCTAGTTCAGAGTCAAGTTTAACACCATGCAGAGACGCTGTATATCTTAAGAAGTGAACCTAGTATGGTACAAGTAAACATGTCAGGTGACAAATGAGGTGGGCACAGATGTGTAATGGAAGGCAGCTCACACCTGAAAGAAATAGTAGTGGCTACCATCACAGTAGGAGGGGGAGGGGGGCAAGTACGATGTATGTCATGAGGAATGAGGAATAGAAGAGCGTGATATGGGGGCAATGATCCCCTACAACTAGAATGAAACCAGCAAAAGTTCAGCAGAGATACAAAGACAGGCAGCAAGATAAGGCCACACTAATTTAATTTCTTGGTTAACAGATTTTTATTTTCCCAAAAAGCAATTTTAGAACAAACAAAAATCATGAAAACAGAAGGCTGGCCCAGCCTTCTGTTTCATGATTTTTTTTTCTAAATTTTTTGTTTTTAAAAGAAAAATCTGTCAACCAAAAAATTAAATTGGTGTGGCCTAACCACAGTAAAATTTACATGTATGCCTGTTGATATGTACACCTGTATGCCTGTTAATTATGTACCTCTGTGTGTGTGTGCGTGTGTCCATGTCTGTGTGTGTCTCTCTCTCTCTGTGCCTGTATGGTGCTGACGGATAAACTGAAATTGTATCTGATTTCTGTTGTCCTTAGTCTAGTTGGTCATTTGTTCAAAGGTAAATCATGAGCTGTTTGCTGAGCCATATTTACAACTTTACGATTGAAAACCACTTTATAACCCAACACAGGTACAGAGGATGGTAATTTGACTGTATAGAATTGAGTGATGTACCGTATATAAGTAATCAAATTTGCCTCCTGTTGGTTAATTACCTTCAGTCATGTATATTGTATAACATCGATCAATCACCATAACACTTTCAGCATCGCAGACGAGTTGCCAGGTTTTGGTTTTAAACAAAGTTGCTATAGAGCAAGACTGAATATTTTCATTTTGAACAGAGCGAGTACAAGTGTAAAACAACTTTACCATAAAAATCAGAGGTCGCAAATTCCAGTATGTGAAATATTTTGAGCCGGAGAACGGTTAATTTCTCATTCTGTAATTTACATGTAACTTTCATGCTAAAATGAGGGTCCCCCGAAAGTACGAAATGGAACGAAATGGAACGAAATGGAGGTCTATTGATTCAGTGCATAGATATTGTCTGTCATGAGTTATATAAAACATGTAGTGTGGAGGGTAAATGTTCCTGTTTTTTCAGCCAAATGAATGATGAAAAATATTAGTCTGCTATCAAAATCAATTATCTATACTAATTACCTCCGTCTTTTCAAAGGGACGTAAAATGGGTGTCCCGTGTTTGAAGAGGTACCTTAAGCACGTTAAGGATTAGCAACCTCCCTGCTATTGAAACAGCAAGGAAACGTGCTGCCTTATGCGCCACTGGGCACTACAAGGGTCTGAATAAATGTACAAACTAATGAACTGCTACGCCAAAAATACTTAGTAATACTCAAGCTGACCTGCTAGTACAGTTACTGCAGGAGTGTATTGTTTTTCACTATGAGGGAAGTAGTCAATGATAGATTTATCTATCCAAACTGGGTGCCATATGTACATGTACCTTCAGCCAATTTAGAATCAAGGGCCAATTCCCAGGCTACCTTTAAGTTGGTCAAATTCCATGGTCTATTGCCTTAACTTTCAATACCAATTGACCTCATTATGTCTTCAGGATAGATTCTACCCCGGTGATATCTGATCTTTCTCCCCACAGACTCTTCCCATAGGTGAAAGAAGTGGCCATTAACCCTTTTTATCAGTCCTCATGTGTAAGTTCATTGGAATACTTTAAGCCAAGACTTCTGTCACCTGTCTATTTTGCATCAATGTTTAGAGTGAATGTGAATGTGTGGCATACATCAAGCCAAGATTTCTGTCTATACTGTATCATGATCAGTATTGGCATATTTATCAATGTATAGAATGTCCCCATGGCGCAAGCGATAACGCAACCCCGCTGCTTCGCCATCTGGATCGAATTCCGTGGATCTTAGGGCCCGCGTTCGAGCTCGGACATGTTGAAAGGGATTGCATTCGTCATTTTGGATGGTGACATAAAGCCGGCGGCCCCGTGTATGAGGGAGTTTCGGGCGTAAGCCTCAAGCACCAAAGCATGTAAAAGAAACCAACACACTTATCAAGAAGAGTAGGGGTGACCCGGTGTGCTTGGCCAAAAACGTGAGCCGTGGCGAAGCCGCATTGCACTACCACTAGCAACATGAAAAAGCATTATCCTTCACCTCAATTGAGGATGACTGCTTTACCTTTTAGAATGAATGTGCATCTGGGTTTTAACCTTTAGCACACTAAAGCAGCCGTTTGGCAACCCATTCCCTATTGGTTACAGAGTTAGGCAGCAGGGAGAAAGTTAAGGAGGACCGCTGTCTTACCAGATGCTTGAGTGGGAGCTAGTTATTGATTGGTTGACAGGAATGACCTGCGGTTTCTTTAGATTCGCTATTATCTATGCATGAGAACAGCACACCCTACCATACATGTAATCATACTGTGCATGTACCTTACGCCCTTGTCACACATAGCTGACCATGGCATTCTGACCTTCTTCAGACCATGGTTGAAAGTAAGTCATGAACTAGGTCATCTGTGGTTGGTCGAGGAGGTTGCCCAGTAGGTTTACAAGTCCACTGTGCCAGTTGACTGAATTTTGAAAAATCAAAGTTGGGAAAGTCACATTTTGCTTGGATGCGGTCAAAAGAGCAAACTGGAGCTAGAATAGGATAGATTCTAGGCTACTCCCAACCCAGCGTTGACCTTGGTTGGGGAGTATAGTGGTCGTGGGATGGTCCCGAATGTGTGACAGGGGCTTTGCTCACTTTAACTGTACCCTACTCATGGTTGTATCTGCTACAGTCCAACTTAGTACTATGTGAATTAAAGAAAAACTATTCGTTTTTTGTTGTAAAGGTAAAACAAATGTTACTGAAGTCTCCAGCTACATTATGGTAGTTAGATGAGCAGTTACCAGATATCTTGATCTTATTTTTCATATCCACCATGTTGTTTAGTATTCAATCTGTTCAGAGGATATTGATATTCAATTTCTGGAACTGCTATTGTGCCCGATCCAACTCTTACTAACACTAGAAACAAGTGTAGGTAATCCTTTTAGTGATATGGCAGTTGTATGCCTCTGTTTGACTGAAAATGCCTAACCAGGCATGACTTTTCCCTGCACATCTCAGTTCCACTTTACTGCAGCTGCCTAACTATAATGTTATCATCTTTATTTGGGAGTGGGAGAAACCAAGTTTCTCAGTAGGTTGACAAAACCAGTTAGGTAGAAATCTTTGAAGCTCACAAAAACAAGGCTAATCCCGGAAGCTGGTAGTGCAGTGCCCCCTATCAAGAGTTTCTGTTTTGCAAGCATGTTGCACATTCAAGTTGAAGGACCTTTTGCAATGTCTTTTGGCCTCTGTGCTTTTGAAATTGTAATACAGGAGCCTAAAATGTATAAAACAAAATCCTTGAAAAGATTTTAGACATGCAATGATTCTTCAAACTGGATATGATACAGTCGCTGATTTTTTGCTTACACTTACAGGCCCTCCTATCTTCGAAAGATTGAATGTTTCCATACCAGTGCAAATGGCCCACATTAATGTACTTCATGAAGTACAAAATGTAGAATCATGTTAGATATTATCCTATTTTTCCGAGCTGAATACTTTCCGAGCTGTAACTTAAAAGCTATAAAGCCTTCCACAAATCCTGTACTGCAATGCCCCCTAGCAACTCATTTCTGCTTTGCAAGTTAATGGAACCATGCATACATCCGTATATATGGTATAGCCGATTATAATACAGTTTCCATATAAAATTTTAGCCCTTAAGTTATTAAGATTGGCCATTACCCTAACTTTTTTTTGTTTCCTTTTGTACCTTTTATCACTTTCATGCCATAAAAAAAACAATGTAATCATTGCATTCTACTTTGTGGACTTTTTCTTCTTCCGACTATGAAAGGTTTCAAAACTATCCTGGTACTACAGTGCCCCCTATCAGTATATTTTTGCATTACACATACATGCATATTACACAACCCAAGTTGATGGATGGACCTTTTCCAAATGAATGTTGACCACTGCCCTGTGGGAAGGTTGATTGTTCACTATTTGGACCCCATTGTCATTCTCCAATTCCTTATTTCAACGTTTCGTCTATCCCAAGTCTCAACTGAAAAAAAAGGATGATATGAGACTGCTATAGATTGTAATAACATCTGTATAATGGGGTGCAATGATAGCAAAATGTGAACTTTGACTTATTGGTGAAATGATTCAGAAAAATAAAACAAGAAAATTCCAATGAAACCAGATCCAAAATGTCTCTCACCAAAAATGATTTTCATGTTACCTGAGATAAAAGTCTTACAGACATTTACACTTGTGTTAAGTAGGCTTGCATCACACCATGTATTAAACTGGGATGTCAATGCAAATGTATGTAGTGTAAGTAATATTAATGTATGACAATATTACCAGCCAGTTAGTCAAGTATATTAGATATGTAAGTTTTACATTGTACATGTTTACTAAGTTTTCTGCAGAGGCATCATATGCATCATTTTGCATTTTGATCTGATGCATGTGATAGTGAAAAATCAATGATCAGGTACTGGGTATATCATGTACAGTACAGTCAAACCTGTACAAGTGACCACTCCTACATAAGGACCACCTGGCCAATGTGACCACTTTGTGATAGTCCCTTTGATAATTTTTCCCATTGACACATGGATTACGAATCCTGTCCTTAGTGACCACCTATCTGCATATACCAAATCTTATCGGTCCCCTGAGTGGTCTTCTTGGGCAGTTTTGACTGTAGTTTGAAAGTATGAAGACAATTACTTGGCCAGATGTCAAAGTTCAGCTGACTTCAACTGACCAGTTCATGGTAAAACTCCAGTCAGTCCATCACCTTCGGATTATCAGCATAGCTCTCAACGTCCAGCAGAAGACCAATTTAATAGGCACAAGGCCCTTAAAGGTGCTTATAATCCCCTTTATGTTCCCGCAGTAGCTATACGCCCAGACAAACGGCCAATAGTTAATAGCAGTTTTGCCTCCCGGGTCATGTTAAAACAGCATAGACTCTCTGCTGTCTGGGCTGTACAAAAATGTTATGGACAGAAGAAGAAGAAGAAGAATTTTATTGCACAACAATTGCAACAGGTACAGTGTAAGGCAACTTGTAGATACATGACTATTGAACTATTTCTAATATCTAATTCTTTAAAGAACTAATCTAAAGACTCCTTTATTTGTTTATTATGATACACTTTAGTCTTATCACAACTAGTCTTACAGGGTTCATCATACATACAAATACAGACATATATACAGATTGCAAGATGAAAAGGAACATTATATACATAATCTTAAGATAATTTATACAAATCGTTAACTTAACTTACAAATATGGAGTGGTCAATGATTTGATGATGGGTGGCAAGGTATTCCATAGATGAATGGCTCGGTAGAGAAAGGTTCGCTTTTTGCTGTTAGTTTTTGGTTTAGGCAGTTTGAAACTGTATAGGAATAGGATAATCTTGTAGAGTCTGTGTGGGTTGAATGGACATGAAAATACATGAATAACAGGGACAATTTATCTAAAAATACATTTGTAGTGTACATGCTAATGCTCTAGAACAGTATGTTGGTGACATTAAAAGAGAGGCAGATGCTGTGTTGCACTAATGTCAACTTTTGGATACAAAATTAGACCTTGTCTGAGAGTTAGAAAATGTACCACGAAGGGCATAGAATTGGCATATTGGCAAAGAAGCTACATGTAGCTATGGTTGTACTGCAATGAGGAAGGTAACAGACACAGTGCAGTCACTGAAATGTTGGTGTGAATAAAAAGGTTGTTTGCAAAGAATCTTGTTATTCCATGGTGCTGTGTAGCTCTCAGAAATGTTTGCAAAGACTTTGTTGTTAAAATCTCCTTCTCTTGAGTTTCATCTAGGTCTTAAGTTTAAGGTTGTTTTTTTATTGGATGCTAAAATTATATGGTGGAAAAACAATTATTGACCACTATCCAGCACTAAAAAGTTAATAGTCGTCTCCCAGACTCCGTCCTAAAAGACTCTGACCCTAGCCTTTTATGTGCCAATTTTTCCCTCCATAAATTTGCCTCACTAAGTTGCTATAATTACCAGAATTATTTAGATTCGAAGTAATCATGGTACCATAAATATAGATAACACACATGTCTGATGAATTTAAACTCAATGTCTAGAGTGACAAATTGTTAAAACTGATGTACGCAAAATTACAGTTCAGAATGCAATTACAGGTGCTACAACCCCAAGATTCAAAGATTGCCTTTCCCATTTCAGAGCTGTTAGATGACCTTTTGCCATGATAAGATTATATCTGATATTCCTTTGTCAGGATTAAATGCTTTTTGAAACAAAGATGGATGACGAAATATAAATTTGGCATTTTGATGGATTGCTCCTGGTTGATATTGAATAATGACTCGATTTATGTGAATTTTCTACTTAAATAGCTGTGACCTTATTGTTGGTTTGCATCAATACAATGTATGCCCAAATGAAAATTGGACTGATGATCAAATGAGATCCTGTGACAAGTGTTTTTTTTTCCAAATTTAAATCCTGAAATGATATTTGATGGAAGATTGTCTGCATTTCCTACCATTTGAGGGGACATTTAGTTGTACTTTTGATCATAACAAGACTGATTGTCTTTGTATTGAATCATACAAAAGGTAATTCGGTGATGGTGTACAATGTATGCCATTCCTCATACAATGTGTAAGTACTATCAACTTTCAAGTAACATCAAGACAAATTGTGCCCCAAAATAGCATCATTGCTCAAAGTCAAAAATCCAGACATTACAATACAATTTGATGATGCAGTGCAATAAACCACACTACACAGAGCCTGGTATCTTTTAGGTTAGGTAAGAGTGTAGAGTTTGTGTCCTGCATTAATACAATGTATAGTGGCAACATGTTTAATCTCCAAGCAGATCTACACGGTGCCAAAATTGTATAAGCTAGCCAGAGAAGCTCCAGTCAGGCACCGTAGGATCTGACTGGAACTTCTCTGGCTGACTGGAGCTTCTCTGGCTGACTGGAGCTTCTCTGGCTAGCTTGTATGATTTTGGAACCGTGTAGATCTGCTTGGAGATCACAACATGTTCACCTGTATAGACTTTGTCTGTGACAAATATCAAAGGCGTCAACCTGTGTTGTTACATGTGTATTACTTTGGACTCGTGCTGTGAAACGCATTTGTGCATTGTCTCTACCATGCATCTTACAAAGGAGTAATAGTCTCAACACCATAGGATTTTTGCCAAGGGCATTCATTAAAAGTCAGTGAAAAATGTGTGTTGGATCATTAGACATGTGGAGTCTTCAGAACAGCTTGAATTGAAGGATGACATACTAATTAGATAGAATACTGTAAATGCATTTAAGTTCGCGTGGCTTTTATTTCGCGGTATGGAGAAAATGGAGTGTTCGCGGTGGTTTTAAGTCCCGCGTTTGAAACAATAGTAGTGCTACAGTCATACATGTAGGTGGGCAAAATTTTGTCGTGGTTTTAAATTCGCGCTGAAGAGTTCACCGCAAAAATCATGAACATAAAACCACCGCAAACATTTCTGCATTTTCAGTAGTGGTGTGTGATATATTGAAAAATCAGTACATTACTGAAAAGAGATACATGTAATAGGAGTTTGCATGCAAATTTGATCTTAGATCAACTTGAGTTGTTCCAGATTGGCCATCAGGTAATTTTAAGTGTCTCCTATGGCAATGTTCTGTTGCAAATACAAATGTATCTAGTTTACATATTTGTACTGTTTGACAGATTCGTCAATTCCAAGAAAGACAGAGATATTTTTTGATTAATTTTCTTCGTTATTATCTTGATGTTTGTCACCTTTGAGCACTTATTACAATATTTTGTACCTGTAGTTCCTGATTGAGTCGTAGATACATCATAGCAGTGCGATGAATGAGTCTGTCTGAATAGAGCAGTTTGAAATTAATAAGTCCGTTAGTAAGGAAATGAATGCGCTGCCCTAATGATCTGTGTAATGAAGGATGGAGAATTTGGTCTCTTTAATTATTTCTTGTGATTAGAGGTTTTAGAGTTTATGTGAGATAGGGCGATGGTGGAATACAAATGAATTCCTAACATCAGCTGGCAACCCATCACCGGACTGTTTGAGGCACAGGTCACTGGTTTTGTAGTCAGCCCTGAAGACTTTATTTTTAGTACTCCATTTTTTTCAACTTTTGCCCCTAGTAATGCTCAGTCAAGGGAGGTAGCTAGAAGTACACAACTTGGAGAGTTTTTTTTATACAGGAATGTCACCACCTAGAAGGAGCTAGATCTTGAGGACAGGGATTTCACTACTACTGGTCGAATTTTGAAGTCTGTGGCCAAGGAATCCATTGTTTTGGGTAACAAAATCTATGATCATAACAGGGCTGTCTCCAGCTTTAAATTTTTTTCTGCCCCACACATTGTTTGGGAGCCGTTTTTTTAAATATTTTCATTGTTGAATCTGTCATTTTAAGTAATTTTCATTATTGAATCTGTCATTTTAAGTAATTTTCATTGTTGAATCTGTCATTTTAAGTAAAAAAAAAGATTTTCATCAGTTTTATCTCATAAAATTGATATTTTTGGAACGGAAAGGGTTGAGCTTTTTTCTGACCCAAGAAGCAAATTTCTCTCCTGGGACGGAAGGACGGGTCCTGGAGACATGCCTGGTTCATAATGTAATGTACAACAAATTGATAACCGTTGATGAATATTCACAGCTTGTTATTGTAAAATATTCATGTACCAAGTTTGATTTTTCAGTGTGGCAACCTTTACATTGTGTGTTTGTTCACTTTGTTGCAAGGGGCTAAATTGCTGTCTACTGGACGTCATGAGCAAAGACAGTCAGATTCCTTTTCGCACAACCTGACTGGTGAAATACCTGTGAACGCACATCCTCCCATCCAAGTGATGTCACTCCCATACACGTGAATCTCTCCACCTAGGTGGGGACTTCCTGTGAGGGAAAGTTCATGTACAGTGGCGTTGCGGTGAGGTAGTGACAGGGTGTTTGGCCCCAGAACCCAGAGATACCGGGTTCGAATCCGGGGTTCCCTGATTTGTCCCGTTGACGTTGTGCCCTTGGGAAAGGCACTTTACACGACTTTCCCCACTTCACTCAGGTGAAAATGAGCACCTAGCTTCGGTTAGGGACGTCCCTCGGATAGGACGTTAAAATGGAGGTCCCGTGTTTGAGGAGAGCCACAAATCAAGCACGTTAAAGAACCCAACACACTTATCGAAAAGAGTAGGGGTCCTTCCCGGTGGATCCGTGTGGATCATATAAATCTGTCCAGATATGCAGCTTGTACTCTTCAGTACAAACCTGGTGTGTTACGCCTTGATGCGGTTTACCGGGTTTGCAATACAAACAAACAAACAACAATACAAATGTACTTGATCAGGCGGGTGGATGGGCCGTGAAGTCAATCCATCTTGCTGATTGGCTCTTACTATGTCATGGCTGTTAAGATTAAGTGCTTTGGCTGTTGTCTGCCTATCCACAGGTACAAGCATGATTTCTAAAACATCAAAGGTCTATGATTCAAGTTGTGTTTAGAATCTTTGATACGTCATGTCAACCTTAGAAATCATCAATATTTGAAGAATTTGACAGATGTCTGTTTTGTGATATTCAGTTGGTTGTGTTTCCATCAATCAGCAGTTTTTAGACAACACACAATTTGAGTAATAAGAAAGATATTGAATGGACCACACATTTACAAGAACTCCTCCACTTTCAGCACCAGGGACAGGCCATCCTGATATGACTGCAAGAACAAATTATTGTTTCTGAGGTTAATTTTCTGGCAATTTCCTTTCCTGTAGTCAAAGATCATGGATTAATTCAAAACAACAAAATGTATCAGCAAAACTATAATTGGGGATGCATTAGACCTGTTGAAATACTAGAAATGAGGTGTAGCAAAGTAGTAACAATGTACAAATAATTATGTGATATGAAATATTTTATAGAAATGGAGGTTGTTGCTCCATTCTTTTATGTCACATGCCAGTCATTTGCAATAAAGCTGAATTTGAATCTTGCGACACTGAAATGATTAGGTGTTAAAGTCTATAATCAAAGCTTACCCACCTTTTTTTTTTAGAAATTACCATACACCCCTTCCATCTGTCACATGTATATAGTGAAGCAGCCCTTTTTTGTAGGTCCATATCACAATGTATTGAAATGCAGCGGATGTAGTCCGGGTGTATTTTTAACTTTTGTAATATGGCCACCTGTGTTACGGGGCTAAGTCACCGGGCGAGTCTCAATAACACGGAAAAGCTGTCCTGTTTAGGAAAGGTCACGCGAGCCCTCCTGTGTGATCCCTTTAACCCTGGAGGTATAAAGTGTGCGTGAATTATTTCTCAGGGGAGAGATAGGCAAAACCATATTCCATATTTGCATTCAGGGTTTGCATTGTGGAGTGCTTTATCGCTGTATTGGGTGGCGCGGGGAACAAAACCGGCGTTCTCCGATAGGCAGCAGAATGGGACTCAAGGGATCTGTAATATTAGCCCCGATCCCGTCTGTGTCTTAGCGCCTACGTCGCGGTCTCCTGAACGGAATTTCAATCATGCGGGATGTCAAGTGAAGGAAAGGGGCGAGCAGTGTTTGGGATGTAATAAACTGACCTGCGCTTCTAATGCAGTGATGTGTAAAACAGGTTTGACAGACTGGAGCATGTGGGGGGCTTTGATCTAGAAGGTTCATAGTGGGCGACAAGGGAAAAGCATGAACACTTCAGTGTGATAAGGGACAACTTTGTAGTATAACTTTTTTATGTACATGTCAGAACAACACATTTTCATCAAAAGACATCCCTCTAGTACATGTAGGGGGGGGGGCTTTGATCTGCAAGATTCATAGTGGGTAACAACTATTAACAAAGGAAAGGCATAAGCCTCTCCAATGTGATAAGGGACAATTTTGTTGTAGGATAACTTTTTTTATGTCCATGTCAGAACAACACATCTTTGATCTGCAAGATTCATAGTGTGCAACAAGGGAAAAGCATAAAAGTCTCCAGTGTAATAAGGGACAACTTCGTTGTAGTATAACTTTTTTTATGCATGTCAGAACAACATATTGGTCAAAGCAAATGTTCAATAAAAAGCTTGTTTCATGGCCATCCATTTGGCACCTTTGACAAAGGAATTTTTCTTCACTGTCTTATATTATTGTGATTGATATAAACCATTAAGCATAGATGGGGCTGTTTATCATTATCACCAGAGTGATAAATTGACCAGAAATTCTTTAGGAATTATTAATGCATAAATGACAGACTTAAGTGTGTGCTTTGATCTTCAAAATTCATAGTGTGTAAATAATAAAGTCATAAAAGTGTGATATGAGCAATTTTCTTTGTATCTATAAAGCTCTATATATAGCCATATGTAAGGGTAATGCATCCGTTTCGCATAGAAAAAATGATGAAACTTTTACATCTACATTCTATGTATGTTATCGACATTGTTACCTCAGTGAAAACGAAGGTATTGTTTTGGGTTTGAGTGATTGTCTTGTGTGTTTGTTGGTAGTTCCTTGAATATTGTAGATAGTGACAGTATGTGAGGAGGAATATGGTGTAACCAGAGACTGGCAGGATGGGAAGGTTGGCTTGGTCTGGGACCAGAGTTATTCCCACGCAGACTGACAGGAAGTGATTGGTGATGTCATTTCCTGTCATCAATTCCTGCTATATGCATGTCCATTGCTAGTGCGAAAATGTAACCTCCTTTAACATTAATCCACCGGGTTACATAAATCCGACTCTTCAAAAAACAGTGGGTACAAGAGATCTCTAGTGTAGCACCCCCCAGGTATGCACAGTTTATATATACAGGAGTGTGTTATACTAGGGGACGTTAGGTTGGAGATCTGTTTAGACATATTTTTCAGGATGGCGGAAATATGTACCCTGGTGGAATAATGTCAGTAGATGTTATAGACAAAATCAGCAAGATATTCGCAATAATTAACAAACAAGAAATTCACACAAACTCTATGACTTGATATTTCACGAGGGGATAAGATCTTCGATTTCCTGTTACTAAGATGTCTTGAACTTCAGGCAATGCTGGGACAACCCAATTTATGTGTGATGACGCACGCACCCTGTTCCCCATCGATCCTCTGCCCAAGGGTCCAGGGGAATGACAATATGCCACAGAACCTTCCCTGATGAAAAACTCCAACCTGTTACCGTTATTACACCATTTCCGCCTTGACCCCTTGGTTCTCGTTTCTTCATCAGGAGGGGATATACAGCCCATATAGGATACTGTAATTCACTTGGAAGAACTCCTCTGCTTTCAGCACCAAGGACAAAAAATGTCTTGCTGATATGACTGCAAAAGGAAATATTGATTTAGAGGTTAATTTTCATGCAAGTTCCTTTCCTGTTGTGAATGATCATGGAATAGTTCAAAACAATTTGGTATGAAAATATATACATTGTACAGCAAAACAAGAATTGAGTATACAATAGACCAGTTATGACACTAAGAAAATTAACACAGCATAATAAAGAATGCAGGAACAACCTCCATTTCTACATTGTAATTCACTTTATCTTCACGGTAGCAAAATTTCACAGTGTACGGAAAATGGAGATTTTCACTGAACTTTAACTTCACGGTGGCGGCAAGTTGTTTACAGAACGGATGTGTGAAGGAATCATAGATAATAACAACAATATTTTAACAGTGATGATAAATTCATGGTACAAAGGTGGCCGTGAAAATAGTGAACATAAAGTTACAGTGAAAGAAACAAGAATTACAGTAGTTACTCGCAAAGAAGAAGGAATGACAGCAAAACTCTGTAGCATTGCCAACTTATACTGAAAGAAGCTCTTGGAAGAGTCCACCAAATTCCATCCTAATTTCTCTGTATTTACAGACAAAAAGAAAACTACTCTCCACTCAACATCACAGAACCCACACATTACAGAAAAAGTGGGAACTTAGTCTTCCACTGTCTCAGAAAAAGAAGTTAAACCCAATTAGTTAGAAATTAGAGTCAACATTTAGTCTAGAGTAGACACATGCTATACTGTTTTACATTATCTGTCTGTCCTTTTCATGTTACTTGCACTTAGCCCAAGGATATGAATTTCCAATAAACTTATTATCATTATTAGGCCACATTTTGGAGAGAAAAAAATGTGGTCGCTATTCCCATTCACAAATTTTAACTCCCAATTTTACTATCTGTTCCGTTGTAAAAGCCAATAGCCACCAAAATAGATTATAAAGGCCTGCACATACCTAAAAAGTGTGGTTACATTGATCATAAGTTATAATTTTTCATTTATCAAAACTATTTCTCAATATCAATCCATATATTACATGGCAAATGGTCATTTTGTTTCTGAAATTATAGTACTAGATCAAAGAAAGGGGTGCATTGCATTAAAACGAGACATACAAAGCTGAAACTTGAATAATCCTCTTATTCTTTATGTTATGTAAACCCTTATTTTTACCCCAGACTATTGGCAAAATGTTTGATTTTATTTTATTTTTTTCCCTGTCACTCCAATTTTTTCTAACAAAATCCGAGAATCAATAAATAAAATTGGTGTGGCCTTATTATTATTATCATTTTATCGCAAATGCAAGGTGCCTGTACTCTTCCGAAAATCGAACTGGAGGGGTATCTGAAAAAAAATGAAAGTGGGACAACCGATCCAGAGAATTGAAATGATAAGATGTCAGGAATGACAGCAAAACTCTCATGGAGTCCAGCAGAAATATCAACTTACATTACAGCAACAAGGTGCAGGCCTACACTCTCCAGAAAATCGAACTATAGGGTTGTGGGGTATCTGAAAAAAAAATATGAAAGTGGGACAACCTATCCAGAGAATTGAAATGATATATTGAAAAGATATCAGGAATGACAGCAAAACTCTCATGGAGTCCTGGCACCATAACCAACTTATATTGCAACTCTCCAGAAAATCAAAGTCAAGGGTTGGGGGAGTATCTGAAAAATATATGAAAGGGTGACAACAAACAGATCCAGAGAACTGAAATGATAAAAGATCAATGACAGAAAACCCCTGCATTATAAGCTTGCGCTCTCCAGAAAATCGAAGTGGAGGGCCTAGGGGTGGGGAGATCTGAAAATGATTTGAAAGGGTGACCACAGATCCAAAAAATTGAAATGATAAAGATAGAGCTTACCATTAAGGTCTCATTCATGTGTTACTCCGTTTGTAGACTCTCAAAGAGTCCGTACCCCAAAATATGAACGGCTGCATGAACGTGTGTTTATATCGGTGGGAAATTCTCTTTCAACTAGCTCAGCTGATCTCAAGCATCAAACTGATGAAAGCTTGTTTGTAAGTGAAGAAAAAAGGTAAAGTTCGGCAGCCGCGTGCGAGGTCGGACGTGCACAGCCCGGCATGTAGGGTGATGAGGTCGTGCGCTTACAGCTGGAAAGGGCCTTTTTGGGGGTGTAGCTATGTACCGTTTGTAATTGCCATAAGAATTGCATGCCTACTGGTAGTTGGCAATTTTTTCACATGATCTGGGGTAAATGTGCTCAACATAGACTGAATGACATTGGTGCATTTCCTATAGCTTCATTACCAACGTGCCCATGTAAACCACATATTATAACATGTAAGCCTATGGGGTGAAAAAACTCATGAATGAGACCTTAATCAAGATCCTTTGCATTGTACAACTCTTTGCAAGGTACATTGTATATTCATCAGTATTATGTAGCAGGACTGTGCATTCATTGATTTATTGGTAACAATAATCAGGTCTTCACAGCTGGCTATGAAATGCATGGAACTGTCTCTTGTATTTCATTGATATGCTGATATATACAGCTTATACATATACAATATAACACGGTTTATTCCGTATCGCCCGAGGTACCGCCCGACCCGGGGTTGCATCGCCCAGAGGGTGATGTGACCCGCGGGAGGGCCGGGACCAAGGGTGATGCAGAATACTTTTATTCAAGTCATACCCATCCAAGAAAACACGTATTTCAATGCCAAATGCGCCAGAAGTTGAGAAAAGTTGATGTCCTCGAACAACAACAAAATTGTAACTGTTGCACTTCCAATGTCCGAATCCGGTATTCAAATTTTTGACAGCAGCGCACTCGGCACGCGCAAAATGCATTCTAAGGAAGCCCATGTGATAAAAGTAGAAGCCTGTGTGATAACGCAAGTTATCACCCGGTCTGGAGCACCCAGTTTTCGCGGCCCAGGTATAACATTAGCTGATATACAGCATATACATTGCCTTAAGTTACTGAACAATCTGTAATATGAACTTTGTGATTAGTGTTGTTCTCTGGATTCTATATTTAGGGATGCACGTACATTGTAGCTAAAAATCAATAAAGGCAGTATCATCTATATTGCATTTACAAATGCTAAATGTAACCTTGTTAGTGGGTCCCCCGAAATTGCGAAATGGAACGAAATGGAACGAAATGGAGCGAAATGGAACGAAATGGAACGAAATGGAACGAACTAAAGCAACGTATGCAACATTATGAAATGAAATACCAGTAGGTAGCGAAATATAAGGAGTAGGCCGGAACAGGAAGCATTTTAGATACAGAAGTGAGTGGTAGATACATAATATTACGTGTTTTATTTCTTGAATCTATGTGATAATATTAAATAAAACGCTTTTGTCGCGTTTGTGTGGCTAGATTCTTTCCTGAAAATGGAGGGATGCCGCGTGCAAAGGGATCGATCCGCCGCTCTTCCTTGTGTACCAACGATCTGCAAATGAACTACTGCAAATAGCAGGGAAAACAAGCAAACGGAACTGAGTATCCAGCCTGGGTGCCATCCTATTTCTACCGGGGCTCCTACACTCGCTACCCTAAAAAAAATATTTTTTTTAGGGTAGCGAGTGTAGGAGCCCCGGTAGAAATAGGATGGCACCCAGGCTACTGAGTATCGAAGTTAGGACTAGATTATGCAGAAGTTGGTGGTAACATTGCATCTCATAATTCACAGAGAGGGCATGAGGCAAGCGTTATTTTATTATTCATACAGCGTGTTTGCGTGTTGCGGGACGGAACTCTTCTCCCCCAAATGGAGCCCCCAAAACAAATAAACCGCCATTGTTGCCAGCGCGACGGAACTGTGGGCGTGCTACTGACAGGTTGAATCAAACTCCGACTTTCCAGTTATTAACATACGGTTTTAGTCCATAACTAGTACGTAGCATATGCATATCTCCGCAACAACGATGTTTATACAACCAATTTTTCGGCTCAGAGTCAGACCCCTGTCGGAGAATGGACCCCACCGTTAATGATATGCAAATGAAGCTCTGCGCTGCGTCACCAATTTCACACATTTTACACTCCATTCAAACACGGACGTGGAGTCCTCTGGAGACATTTCTGCTTCCTTGTTCACGACAAAACAAAGGGAGGGTGTGAACGAGCAGGACATGTATTTCACGGTTCACACAACACGCAAACACGCTAGCTGTATACATGATAAGATTACGCTTGCCTCATGCCCTCTTGGAGATGCAATGTTACCACCAACTTCTGCATAATCTGGTCCTCACTTCGATACTCAGTTCCGTTTGCTTGTTTTCCCTGCTATTTGCTGATTTGCAGCAGTTCATTTGCAGATCGTTGGTACACAAGGAAGAGCAGCGGATCGATCTCTTTGCACGCGGCGCCTCCATTTCCAGGGAAGAATGTAGCCAAACAAACGCGACAAAAACGTTGTATTTAATATTATCACATAGATTCAAGAAATAAAACATGTTATATTATGTATTTACCACTCACTTACTTCTGTATTTAAAATGCTTCTTGTTCTGGTCTACTCCTTATAATTCGCTATCTACTGGTATTTCATTTCATAATGTTACATATGTTGTTTTAATTCGTTCCATTTCGTTCCATTTCGTTCCATTTCGTTCCATTTCGTTCCGTTTCGTTCCATTTCGTTCCATTTCGTTCCATTTCGTTCCATTTCGCACTTTCGGGGGACCGTTGTTAGTTGCATAAAAGGAGTGCATAATAGTGTTACCTTCCTAGAAACTGTCTTTTGGCTCATGGTTTTATTGTCTGAAATACCTGGTCACCAAGTTGTACCACACAGCCTTTTTTCTGAAATTTATCAAACTCATGTCAACAAACCTTAACTATTCTATTCTTTTCTTCAAGGCAAATATACTAATTATTGGGTAAAAGGACTTTTGTAGCCAATCGATCTAGACCTTCCTTCTGAGGATAACCTGTCCTTAAGTTGGTAGCTACTTTTTAGATGGCTTTGGCTTGTACTCATCTCTGCCACTGAAACATTTAAATGGCTGTTAAGGAGAGCAGTTATCTTTGTCTCAAACTCTTCTACTTGTTATGCTGGTAAAGTTCCTCTAATGTCTAATATTAAGATTATGTCATTTTTTCTCCCAAATATCTACATCTTTTGTTTTACACTAAAAGAAAAGGAAACACAAGTTAGAGCAGTTTCTATCCTCCACTAGAAGGCAATGTACCCTTCCACCATTCCTCAAGCACTGGATAGTTGCATGAGAAGACGCTAAGATGTACATGTATGTCCAACCATGGTGCCATCCCACCCTAATCTTCAGGCCCTTCCGCGGTGATGCATTACCCTGCAAATGACCAATCCATAGCCTGAGAAGGGGTTTAGAGGTCTCAGCAGCGATGAGGCAATTGCCCGCAGCATTGGACGCCTGCCGAGGCATTGCTACAGCTTAGATGGTAGAAAGTAGATATGTGGAGGAATACTCTAGGAAAGAGAATGGATGAAAGGAAGAGTCGTCCCAATAAATGAGGTTGAGAGCTTGTCATTCATACAGGATTAGGAAGAGGAGGATTGGGGAGAAGAGGGTGAGATTGAAGTAAATTAATAGCTTAGAAGACTCACTTCTGTGAGTGTGAGGTGCATGATCACCATGCAAAGATGGCAGCAAACTTAGATGATAGCAGGTAGATATGTGGACAAATCCTCTAGTAAAGAGAATGGACAAGGAGAAGAGTCCTCCCAAATGTATGAGGTTGAGGGCCATTGACAGGGTTAGGAAGAGGGGGATGAGATTTGAAGTAAATTTATAGCTAAAAACTCACTTCTGTGAGGTGATCACTATGTAAAGATGGCAGTAAGCTTATGGTGGTAGGTAGATTTGTGGAAGAATCCTCTATAGGAAAGAGAATGGACATATAGAGAAAAGTCCTCCAAAATATATGGAGAGTCATTGATTCTTACAGGATCAGGTTGAAGAGGATTAAGGAGAGGAGGATGAGATTTAAAGTTAATCCCACTTCTGTAAGGTGCATGATCACCATGTAAAGACAGCACCAAGGTTAGATGGTAGCAGGTAGATATGTGAAGGAATTCTCTTGGAAAGGGAAGGGATGAACGAAAGAGTCCTCCCGACTGATTAGGGTTGAGAGCTTGTCATTCATACAGGATTAGGAAGAGGAGGATTTGGGAGAGGAGGATGAGATTTGTAAATCCATTGCTAAAGACTCAGTTCTGTAAAGTGCATGATCACCATGTAAAGTTGGCACCAACTTAGATTGTACAAAGTAGATATGTGGAGGAATTCTTGGGGAAAGAGAATGGATGAAGGAAAGAAACAAATCCCCAAAAATGTATGGGGTTGAGAGTCGTTGATTCATTCAGGGTCAGGAAGAGGAGGATGTGATTTGAAGTAAATTCATAGCTCCAACCCAAAGGCTCAGGAGTGTCCCTGTGGTATAGTGGTCTGCGCTTCTGGTACTTGCCACATCTGGTTCAAATTACTTGGATCAGAAGGCCTGGGTTCAAGCCCTGGGTTAGGACACTCTTGGACAAGAGGCGCATTGAGTCATACCAAAGACTTTATAAAAATGGTACATACTTCTGAAACAGTATGGAAGTTAAAGGGGCATATTGTAGAATCTGGTGGGCAAAAACTACAAATAGTAAGAATTTGAAAGATCTACACTAAGATTCACATTTGTAACAGTTACTTATTTTTTACTTATTTCCAACATATTCCCGTCATTTTGTCACATTTCCACCATAAGTAAACGACGAAAAACGCAAAACGTGTAAAATCTGGTTCATATACATATTAACTTGCAAGTTAATATGCAAATAAGCCAGCGTAAAACGCTAAGAAATAATCGAATCGACCCTTACGGTCGGAGATCGAGCGTCCTAGGAAAATCACCACAAGTGATCAAACTTCAGAACGTTGCACGTTCGATCCAGTGGTGGTGGGGATTGTGTATACAATTTTTTTAAGACGTCCGCACGATACTACAAAGTCGCATCCATACGTGATAAATATTGCTGTGCAGTGTAATAAGGTAGATTCAACTAATGATGTAGAAAAATAATCAAAAACAAAGAATTTTGTTTTATGCTCATGTCACAATATGGGATGATTTTAACTTTTAACTAACCCAAACGCTCATTTCTCTTGAGTGCCTGACCACCCTGTAGATACACTAAGTTGTAGTCCAGTGATTTACTACTTGCCTGTGGTACGGCTTTTCAAATCTTTGCCTGAACGTGTGACTTAGGGACTCGCAGTTGCATACCTGTGCTGATTGAAGTTTTAGTTCTCTTGAGGGGATGTATGTTTTGAATTATTCAGTGGTGTGTTCAAGGGAGTCATTATCTTGTACTTACATGTGGTCGTGAATATGAATATCTGAATTCATTTTTGGTACTGGAATCCAGTGTGTGAAAGCAGCATGTTACTACTGTGAGCAGAAACGTTTTGTCTCCCTTTTCACAACATGGCAATTATGTTGTCTTGAGGTCTATTCTTCTTAATTGTTAATCAAAAGAAATTCACTTTGAAAATGGCATGGATCTTACAATAACAGCCTTTAATAGCTATCATTGAAAGAGAAAACAATAGAATGGCAATTATGTTGTATTGAGGTCTATTCTACTTTAATCTACATTAATCAAACAAACTTATCTTTAAAAATGGCATGGATCTTACAGTAACAGCCTTTAAAAGCTATCATAGAAAGAGAAAACAATAGAATGAATCCGTTATGCTCTGGAAAAGCAATAGAATGAATGCAGCACTGGGAGAACCATTCTGTAGAATTCATTTATCTATTCATTTGTCAGTTCATTTATCTTGGAACCAGAGTGTGTCTCCAATTGTGTTCCGTGCAATCTGAAGATTGACCTTGGCGTTCCTTAATCTGTTGGAGTGGAGAAGTGTGTGTTGTCCATTGATTAGGGCAGGCAGACCGTAGCCAATCTGGGTGGCCGTGCTCCCTTTGCAAGTGGCATGACCTGTCAGTCGTAGGAAGAGATTCCTATAGTTGCCTTAGACATCCAGGTAAACAGTATATAAGGCTACACCATTTTAATTTCTTTTTTAAGGCCACACCAATTTAATTTCTTGGTCAACAGATTTTTATTGAAAAAAAAAAAATTGTAACACGGTAGAAAAAAAAATTAATGAAAACAGAATGATTTTTTTTCTTCTAAAATTCAAAAAAAAATTAGAATCCGTTAACCAAGAAACTGAATTGGTGTGGCCTAACGGAATTTTAAAAAAAGCTAGATTGGAAAATCAACAGGAAAACAGAATCTCAGAGGAAAGTTTGTACTTTGGTGCACACAGTTTTTAGGGAGTGAACAGGGTCAGGTGCAAGTTTTCACCCCAGCCTTCTGTTTTCATGATTTTGTTTTTTGCTAAAATAAAATAAAAATCTGTTAACCAAGAAATTAAATTGGTGTGGCCTAAAGACAATTCAAACTCTACAACACGGAGATTTACTTCCGGACCTTTCGAGTGACATCCATCACTCTTCTTCAGCGTCACAGCCAAAGGAACAATCCAGAAATGAATTACATTTGAGTGACATTTGCGTGTTCAACCAGTTTTTCCAGTGAGATGTTCTAGTATTGATTTATGCTAGTGGTTCATTCTAGTGCCGCTGAAGAAGAGTATGGATGTCACTCGAAACGTCTGGTAGTAAATCTCTGAATTTTATCCAGTTGTAGAGTTTGAATTGTCTTTATATCTATAGTTGTACATCATACAATCAGGATGCATTTGTGTAGTTCATTTGGTAAGACAGCAAACTCATAATGGAATGTTGACAATATCAGCAATTAGTGGGAGCTCACTTTTAATGACTACATTATTTTATTCTCGAGATTTCTTTTAAGGAGGATTTTTTTTATGCTGACTGATACTTAGAATCACAGTGCTAGCCACACCATGCCTTATTGCAGAATCCAACAAATCTCCAGTATTATCAAACTTTAACTGACTGCCTTTAATTGACAAAAACATGAAACTCTTCACACTCTTCGAGAAAATCATCATCTACATGTCAAGCTTTATGAAAAGTTTCTCTCGATTTGCAAGTGGCAGATTCAACAAAGTCCAGGTGCAAGATATGATAACGCTAAACCTATTCTTTGCATATGCTGAAAGATGTAAAATTCAAATACACTATCAGATGGGAAATTCGAATACATGAACTGATGAAAATTTCAGATGAATGAACTGATGGAAAGTTTGAATACATAAAATGATGGAAAGTCGAATACATGTACTGATGGAAAATTCAAATGCATGAACTGATGGAAAATTCAATTAAATGTACTGATGGAAAATTCAAATAAATGTACTGATGGAAAATTCAAATGTATGAACTGATGGAAAATTCAAATGCATGAACTAATGAAAAGTTTGAATACATAAAATGATGGAAAGTCAAATACATGTACTGATGGAAAATTCAAATGCATGAACTAATGGAAAGTTTGAATACAAAAAGTGATGGAAGGTCAAATACATAGACTGATGGAAAATTCAAATGCATGAATTGATGGAAAGTCACATTCGTGACGTGATGGAAAATTGAATACATTTACTGATGGAAAATTCACATGCATGAACTGATGGAAGGTTCAAAACTGATGGAAAGTTTAAGGACACCTGTACCAACATCAGAAGAGCTGCTGCCAGCCCTTTAACTACAATCTATCGCCGGAGGAGGCCAGGGGTCTGGGTGTAGGCGGGATTGAAAGTTGGATACCAGCGGGTTGTAGGGCCAAATTAAAGAATTGATCATGGCCCCCTCGTGTGGTCAGAGGTGCTGTCGATGAGAGCACCTGGCCTGCGTACAAATTAAGGGCAGCTCTGACTTAATTCAAGTGTGTCTGGGAAGGAAGCGCTTGAGACAAGTAGAAAGGGATATGGATGAGGGTTTAGGTGGATGTTAAGTGTAGGCAGATGTTAGTCTGTGCGTTTCTATTTGAATGGTGCTTTGTTTCCTGTTGAAGCATTTGTACTGACGTTGTAGATTGAGAAGATAGCAGAGGATCTGGGGAAAGGAGGATGAGATTTAAGGTAGATTCATGGCTGAAGACTCACTTCTGTAAGGTGCATGATCACCATCTAAAGATGGTAGCAAGCTGTTGAAGACATGATTTTTAGATTCGTTTTGAAGCGTTTTTCTGACATTCGGCCACACCAATTTTTGTTGTTGCTTCTCGGAATAGCCTCTCCTGTTTTTCCCATTTTGAAAAAAAAAAGATTGGGTCGCTATTCCTATTCACAAATTTTAACTCACGATTTTACTATTTTGATCAGTTGTAAAGCTCAATAGCCACCAAAATAGATTATAAAGGCCTGCACATACCAACAAAATGTTGTCACATTTTATCATAAGTTATAATTTTTCATTATTATTATTATTATTATTATTATTATTAAAACTATTTCTCAATATCAATCTATATATTACATGGCAAAAGGTAATTTTGTTACTGAAATTATAGTACTACATGTAGATCAAAGAAAGGGGTGCATTGCATAAAATGAGCCATACAAAGCTGAAATTTGAATAATCCTTTTATTCTTTATGTTCTGTAAACCCTTATCTTCACCCCAGACTATTTTCGCCCTGTCGCTCCAATTTTTTTCTGAAAAAATCTGAGAATCAACAAATAAAATTGATGTGGCCTAATAGATAGAGTTCTGAAGACAGCAGAGGATCTGAATTCTTAAAGTGTTTTGAATAGCACTGGTCAAAGTAGATTCAGACTGGCACAGGGAAGTTGGAAAATCTTATCAAGTTTGAAGTCTGATATTTTCATAGCTGTAAAATTTATGTCCCACCAAATTCAAAGTGACCAGTATTTGATACAGTCTGGGAGTTTAGACTTCAGGAAATGTCATCGTTCTCAGGACATTACACATGTATGTGGAGCTGTAACTTTTGACCTTGTAGACAACAGTAAAACTATAACTTTTGGAGCCCCAGGCACTCTTATTATAGTAGACAGGCCTTAACTGCTGGTGCTCACATAAAAGCATTTTTACAAAAATGTAGGTTGATACTTATCCTGTGATCTGTCTGTCTTTCTGCATATTTGTGGTCAACAATAACTCAAGAACCTCTGGATGGATTGTGATGATATTTGGTATGTGGGTAGGTGTTAGTAAGACGAAAGTCAAGTTTGATTTTGGGCCCCCTTGCAGCTTTCCTTGTACACTGCAGCAGATCTTCTGGTTTCTGTATCTTTTGTCCTGGGTGTGCTACTTTTCAAATGAAGCATGCATACCCAAGATGTACAAAAATACAAGATTGTCCGTAATTAGCAGTGTTACACCATATTCTAGATATTTTTTAGCGAAGCCTTAGGGGCGAGCTTAATAGTATATTTTACGCCCGATTTGCAAGAATTCCCAGAATTCCACAGGAATTTCAGGAATCCGTCCGGTTAACTCTGTGGATGCCCTCTTGTCACTTGATACCTCATTAGCACGTCTGGCATCTAGGCACTCAGCTGTCGATGATAGATGACCTACTTTTACGTGGTGTCCGATTTCGTACTGTCCGGAGTGTGTCACGGAGTTCACCGAATCTAGTATTCTAGCTTTGAAAAGGGTTTGCACATCCCAGTTGATCTATTATCACAAGAACGTGCTGAACATCATGCCTCACACCAAAAACCCTCTGTGAAAACCAAAACTAGAGGAGATCCAAGCATATAAAGAAAGGCAAAGTTTTAAACGGAACGATAAGTAGCTTGGGGTACCGCTTGGGCAGTCTACACTGAACGCCTTACAGGGAGGCGTGCGGTGTCGGAAAAACAACAGTAGCTCCTCGAAAACACAACCTACAGAGCTAGAATAACAACCAAAACGATCATAGGAGCCCCAGCAAACCGATTTTCTAAACTTCCGGCCTAGTTTCTCACTCCACCTATCCAACAATGCCAGAGAAAAAAGACACTACAATGGGAGTGTACTCCGGCCTTTCCACATATGCTAGGATCTCCTCGAGTTACATGGTGCCTTTCTATATCTGCTTGGCAGATGCTTTTCTGATTTCTAAGTGCGTTTTGCACAATATTATGGCAGAACTACAATCTAGAGTGCTACATTGGTACTTTCCTTACAGTGAAGTAAGATACATCCAGACACCTTCGCTATGGCAATAATTTTTAATTGCCACACTTATTTCTAGTTTCTATGAATCTTCAAAATATAGGCATCCTGTTTAATTCCCATATTATTATCTCCATGAAAAATGGAGATATAGTTTTGGGTGTGTCTGTGTGTCTGTTTGTCTCCTTGTCTGTCTGTTTGTGTTTCCGGACTACTGTAGTCAGCATAACTCAAGAACCTCTTGATGGATTACGATGAAATTTGGTATGTGGGCGGGTGTTGTGAAGCCAAAATTCAAGGTCGATTTTGGGCCCCCTGGTATGTATCTGTATCTGTGACCTTGGTACTGCAGCAGAAATTCCATTTTTGTATCTCTTGACTTGTTTTTGTCTGTGCTCATGCATCAGATTTTGGGCGCTCAGAAGATGTCATCCATAAAATCAAGTGTGTTTTGCCTTATTGAGAACAAATGGGGAAAGGCCTCACAGTTTCCAATATTAATGGTTCTGTGCACACTTTAGTAAGGGCAAAGCAGTCTCTGCGGTACGGTAATCAATGGCGATAAAGTTTCAAGAAACCGCTTTTGTGTTCAACAAGGGGAGGACTGCCGTAAAAGGAAGTCTTCTCGTTTTATATGTGCTAATTAAGAGGGCATGATTTAGCCAAAAATGCCAGCATCTGTTAAGGTACTTAGTTGCTCACACCAAATGGTGATCCTTTTATTGATGTTCAGTATCTAGTGTTGCCCGCAAATGGTGTTTTGGAGCCATATTGGGCCTATAGGTATATCAAAGTCACCATAACCCATGCAAATTAGAACAGTAAATATTTACGAAATGACTTTTATGAGACCTCATATCAATACATGTGGGTTTTAGCCAATAACAGGCACAGCTTGATAGTGTCTAAATTACTTTACAGAAAGTAATTGTCATTAATTTTTATGGGTTCATTTGCATTGAATTATAGGGGTATCCTTTTAACCTAAAGTATACTAATAAAGACATTGATTTTGATTGGCATATTCACACAAAGCATTATGTACTTTTTCATGATTCATGTTGAATTTCGAGCATTACACGATATGGTTTTCTAGCTGTCCTGCCGTTATATGCCTTGCAAATCTCTGGCATATAGGCAGGCCTTGTTCTTCTTGTTATTCATTACTTTGTCGGGTGTATCACCAGACATGTTTCTAGCCACTTGGGCTTAATCAAAAGGTTACGTATTCAGGATAATTAGATAATAAATCATTAAAGGTGCTTATGTGCATTATTATGAAAGGTCAATCCTGACACTTTAAACTAGACTTATTTCCACGTATCTATTACAACCCCCCTGAAGATGACACTTGATGCTTTTGGTATCAAATAAAATAATATGTATACATTATACATGAGTGCATTGCACATTTTCCATTGAATAATTGCACTTGATACATATTTAAATCCCAAATTTAAGGAATATAGTCTTGCCATCCATACGTGTAGGCACAGTAGCCCATTTGAAATAAGTCGATACAATTGTGGTGTTGCAGCGGCCTATTTCTCATTGTCAGTGAGGTTATTACACCTGAAATATTAAACCACCTGCATATATATTTGAAGTCGCGGTGTTCCACGGGTGGCGGACAAATGGCATCTTGCTCTGACACGCTTCAGAGAGATTCAATTGTGAAAAACAGCCTCCTAATTTGGAGTCATCTGTTCCAAGATACCCGTAATTCTTAATGGCGGTAGAGCTTAGCTCCTTCAGTTGGGTTTTCAATTAAGCAGACTTAATCATTTATGGTTAAGTTTGGGGCAAATTTGAAGGCTGTAAAAATTGTATGGCCTGAAGAGTTGAACCCACCATTGGTCAGGCCTGACGGTAATAAATATGTTTACCTGTGCCGGCTATTTGGAGTCGCTGTAAAATAAAGAAAATATATTGCGCCAATCTTTACCTGTTTCAGGAGAGTGTTAAAGGAAATTTCTTATCAGCCCCACAAAATACAGTGGGGCCATGTCAAGGTTGTTCTTAAAGGCAACCCAAGCAATATTATGGGCCGAAAATCGGATTTTGGATGTCAACTTATTTAGTCATTTCTATACATGATTGGTTCAAACAACACTATCACAATGTATAGCGACGTCCATGATGCAAAAATACGACGTCGTTGTGATGTGAGAACTCACTGAAAATCATTGCCAGGGTTTTCGTAGGCTCACCAAACTAAGGGGATCATTGTACTACTCGATTTCTGCATGGTTTTGAAATGCTCAAAATGTGAAGTTAGTACGCAAATGTGCTAAACTGTGTAAGTTAATGTCACTACCATAAACATTTCAGCATTTTTTTATTTCCAGTTTTTGGGCCCTAATATTGCTTTGGTTGCCTTTAGCCTCTCTGCATAAGGAGTTGTAAAGGTTTCAGGCATTTTCTTAGAGGACACCGCTTCCAGATATTTCAATGATTACAAGAACAGAAGCTCAAGCTTTTAATGGAAAAGACAATATCATGATTTCCAAATAACTTAAAGTAGTGCTGCATAGCATTAACTAACTTTAAGTATTGAAGGCAAACCAGCACATTAATATGTCACAACTAAAGCTGGCTATAGATAAGACTTTGTAAGGGCTCGAGGAATTTTTCTGTAGGGACACTGCCTCCAGATATTTCAATTATTACAGGAACAGATACTGAAGTATTTAAGGTAAAAGACAATATCATCTTTGCCAAAGAATTCAACGTATTGCTGCGTGGCATCAAGTATTGAAAGCAAAGCAGCACATTGATTTGTCACAAATAAAGCTTTTAGCTGGCTATAAGTAAGACTTTGTAAGGACTTGAGGCATTTTTTGTAGGGACACTGCTCCCAGATATTTCAATGATTACAACAACAAAAGCTGAAGCATTTACATATAAAAGACAAATATGCCAAATGACTGAAAGTAGTGCTGCGTAGTAACCAACTTTAAGTATTGAAAGCACTACACGCTCCTGAAACATTATTATGTCACAACTAAAGCTGGCCGTAAGATTTGTAACATTAGGTAGGAACATTATAGACCATGTCCAGATTTGCAAAGAGCTTTGCCAATCACAACCAAATTGCTTATGTGCTGAGGGATCGTCAAAACCTTTTTCAGCACATTTCGTGGGACTGTTTTTTTAAGCATTGAGAGATTATTGCACTTCCAACCATTTGCAAGTTTGGTACGAGTGTCCTTGCACCCAGCCTTATCCTTGCTATCTGCTTATGGTACGTGATTCAAAGACGAGTTTTGAAATGCTCGCAGACTGATTGCAATTGCCAACATGACAATTTAAAGAAGAGCCATGGAATGCACTAGACTGATGTAAATGTCCAAATGCCTCTGCAAGGCAATTCTGGCATCTGTCTTGAGTGGGAATAAAAGTGGGACCATCGGAATGGAAAACTCATTCTAATGGACTTCAGACTATCCGGGAAAAACACGCCGAAGAAAACCACTTTACTCTGATGTACATCACTGCCCTATCTTCATATCAGCATTAAGGTCTGCTTTTGGAGTGGGTTCATGTCTGGATGATGTCACAGGATCCATCCCATGTTGAAAGTTTTGCTACAGCTATGATTCAGCACCAAGGACATGACTCAATAAATGCAACAACAGCATGTATTTTTTACCTTCGCCAAAAGGTTATGTTTTTGGTGCCTTGCTTGTGTGTGTGTGTGTCTGTTAGTGTGTTTCTTTTTGTGGAAAGGATAGCTTGACAAGCTGTGGGTGGATCCTAATGATATTTGATAGGTGAGTAGCTCTCTGGAAAAAGGTCAAGTTCGATAATGGGCCCCCAGGCAGCTTTCTTAAGTACTGCGTTAGAACTTCCGGTTTTGATATCTCGTGGTCTAGACAAGCTGAGGTCTTGATTTTTGAGTGCTGGATAGCCCTTGGGGCAGAAAGCAAGTGGTGATGGTTTGGGCCCCCTAGCGGCTTTTTTGGAACTGCATGTTAGCTGTTAGATTTGTCAAGATGCAAAGATAGCAAAACTCTTAAAGTATTTCACTGTATGTACCATCTTTGCAGCTGTGGCTCGTTGAATAGTCGTAATTAACAAGAGTAAAATGCACATGAAAGCAGGTGGTTTTCTGGGCGTTCGTATAATATTTTCTCAGACTTTAAAGCCATCAATTGTGTAGTTATGAGGGCCATCTAAGGTCGCTCTGAATTATTTGAGCACAGAATATGTACATCCCTGAAAGAAACTTAATGGTATCTGGTAGTAGCAATTGACCTTGGGGTTTCAGAGTGCAGCACTATAGATATTTTGTACCTTATGATTTATGTATTGTGCTTAAGTCAAATCACATGTAGATACATAATGTAGGGAAGCAATTCCATTTTCAAAGGTAGCGTCTGTAGAATTTGAAATGATTCGCAAAGCTGGTTTTGGTGAACTGTCACAGTCTGTGACAACTCTAGATGGCAGTGTCAAGAATTTGAAATAGAATGTTTTCATTCTTCACAATGCATGTACATGTATGTCTGGAGGCGAGGTGTCTGTGAGAGCGAGAGAGAGAGAGAGGGGGGAGAGAGAGAAGGGGAGAGAAGTGTGTGCGAGTGTGCACCTAGACACACACACACACACACACACACACAGACAGATAGAGATAGAGAGATATAAATATAGATTTTCCCACACCTAGCCCTCCTATGTGTCTGTAGGCACTGTCTTGTTTGCATGATAACTCAAGAAAAATTTATGTATAGCAAAGACTTCAAAATCGTACCACCTTTGTGCCTGTGGACGTGAAAATGTATAAAAGATTTTGTAGTTAAGCGCCTGCATGTACTAACATATTGATCACGGAGAATTCCCTCTGCTATACCTCAGCTGCGCTGAATGATAGGAATTTAACAGCCGTTCATTAAAGCTGTCACATGCTGCGTGAGCGGGATTTGGGGTGATTTTAGGATAAACTTCTTTCATCGTTTAGTTTTAAGTGGTGAGCCCACACGTGGAGCGTGCTGATTGGTAATTATAACAAGAAATACTGTAAATGCAGAAATGTACGCGGTGGTTTTATGTTCAGGTTTTTGTGGTAAGCTCTTCGTCGCAAACTTAAAACCACAGCAAAGTTCTTTGCCCACCTACCCCCTTGTCTACTATTGTCTCAAATGCGAACTCAAAACCACCGTGAACATTCCATTTTCTCCCTACCAGGAAATTAAAACCATGTGAACTTAAATGCATTTACAGTAGTCAGGAAGAATGGTATGCATGGAAAAAAACATACTAAGCCCTACATCCTCCCCACAGTTGCTGTCTGTCTGGAATATAGCAGAAACTTTTGGTCCCCCGAAAGTGCGAAATGGAACGAAATGGAACGAAATGGAACGAAATGGAACGAAATGGAACGAAATGGAACATATGTAACATTATGAAATGAAATACCAGTAGATAGCGAAATATAACATTCACAGTAGACCGGAACAGAAAGCAAATATTGTTTTATTTCTTGAATTCTATTTGATAATATTAAATACAACGTTTTTGCCGCGTTTGTGTGGCTAGATTCTTCCCTGAAAATGGGAGCGCCGCGTGCAAAGCGCTCGGCCGCTCTTCCTTGATTTTGCTACAAATGAACTACTGCAAATAGCAGGGAAAACCAGCAAACGGAACTGAGTATCGAAGTAAGGACTAGATTATACAGAAGTTGGTGGTAACATTGCATCTCGTTATTCACCAAGAGGGCATGAGGCAAACGTAATTTCATTATTTAAACAGCGTGTTTGCGTGTTGTGTGAACTGTGAAATACATGTCCTGCTCGTTCACACCCTCCCTTTGTTTTGTCGTGAACAAGGAAGCAGAAATCACCAGAGGTAGTTCTCAGCCCACGTCCGTGGTTGAATGGAGTATGAAATTTTACATTGGTGACGCAGCGCAGAGCTGCATTTGCATATCATTAGAGGAGGGGTCCATTCTCCGACAGACGACCAGCCGAACAATTGGTTGTATAAAAATCGTTGTTGCAGAGATATGCATATGCTACGTACTAGTTATGGACTAAACCGTATGTAAATAAAACTTGGAAGTCGGAGTTTGATTCAACCTGTCGGTAGCACGCCCACGTGCACAGTTCCGATGCGCTGGCAACATTGGCGGTTCATTTGCATGTGGGGCTCCATTTTCAACACGCAAACACGCTGTATAAATAATAAAATTACGCTTGCCTCATGCCCTCTTGTTGAATTACGAGATGCAATGTTACCACCAACTTCTGTATAATCTAGTCCTTACTTCGATACTCAGTTCCGTTTGCTTGTTTTCCCTGCTATTTTCAGCAGTTCATTTGCAGATCATTGGTAAACACAAAGGAAGAGCGGTGGATAACTTTTCACCCATTTTCAGGGAAGAATCTAGCCACACAAACGCGGCAAAATCGTTGTATTTACTATTATCAAACAGATTCAAGAAATAAAACACGTTATATTATGTATTTGCTTCCTGTTCCCGTCTACTGTGAATGTTACAACGTTCCTTATATTTCGCTATCTACTGGTATTTCATTTCATAATGTTACATATGTTTTAGTTTGTTCCATTTCGTTCCATTTCGTTCCATTTCGTTCCATTTCGTTCCATTTCGTTCCATTTCGTTCCATTTCGTTCCATTTCGTTCCATTTCGCACTTTTGGGGGACCCGAAACTTTGGGTGTTATTGCCTATTATACTTCAGATTTTATTTTCACTCCAGGCCACACCATTCTAATTTCTTGGTTAACGGAATTTTTAGAAAAATGTTAGATTAGAAAATCAACAGGAAAACAGAATCTCAGAGGAAAGTTTGTACTTTGGTGCACACAGTTTCAGGGAGTGAACAGGGTCAGGTGCAAGTTTTTACCCAGCCTTCTGTTTTCATGATTTTGTTTTTGCTAAAATTAAAAAAAAAATCTGTTAACCAAGAAATTAAAGAGGGTCTGCATGCCCTTTTTCGTGAAGCGTTACGAGCGATTTTAATTCACCGTTAATCGTTACCGGCCGCCCTGAATTTACCGTTAAGCGTTATCGGTATATTACTCGTGAAGCGTTACTGGTCGTTTTAATTCCTCGTTAAGCGTTATTTGTCATCCTGAATTCAACTATAAGCGTTATTGAGTAATTCCTCGTTACGCAGGAAAACGTATTTCAGTGGGTCAAGATTTCAAAATTTTCTCCAGGAAGCACACGGCTCCTGCGAAAATATGTCGGTAGGGCATAAAATTTCAAGCTGAAACACTTCTATTTTTCACTCTACTAGCAAAGTTTTCGCCTCAAAATTCAGGAAATTAAGCATTCCGCGGTTCAGGATTTTAAGATTTTCCCCGGGTGCATGCCGGGGCTCCGTCGAAAAATATTGTCAGGAGGGCGTCGACCTCCAAAACTCAAAGCTGAAACTCATCTGTATTTTTTCACAAACAGAGATATCATTACCAGTAATATTTGCCCATCGAAATGCAAGGAATAGCGTTTCAGGGTGTCAAGGATTGTCCCCGGGAGCATGTCGCAGCTAGCTCCGGTGAGGTCTGGAGGGCGTGACGCCTCTCAAAAATCAACCTGAAACTCTTCTGTATTTTTTTTTTTCAAATAGAGATGTCATAAAACTTAGCTTACCCTTCAGGAAAATCCCCCCCTCAGAATGCAGGAAATAGCATTTCAGAGGGTCAAGATTTCAAAATTTTCGTCGCGCCTTCGGCGCTCGTCATCGTGATCAGGAAATTTCCTGTCGCCGCCGAATTTAAAGGGTTTGGAGCAAACATGCGAGAATGGCATAGCGTAATAGGTCTCTTGCCACAAGATAAGGACGACTAGTGGCAAAAAACCGTCGTCTTCAGGGGTATCTCATGTTCTAAAAATGCTGAATTTACCGTTAAGCGTTATCGACCGGCCTGAATTTACCGTTAAGCGTTATCGGCTTGCCTGAATTTACCGTTAAGCGTTGCCAGGACCCCCCCATGCAGACCCTCATTAAATTGGTGTGGCCCAAGAAGAGGAAAAATTTGGATGTTATTGCCTATATCCTTCAGATTTTATAGAAATTAGAAAATATTGTTGTCTAACAATGAAAAAGGTTTTAATGATATTTATCTAGTTTGGTATAATGGTTTACCATGCTGGATGCCACTTTAAATCGGGCTGTGTTCCTATTTTGCCACTTATGATCACTGCAGGGAGAGTGGCAATTTCTAGGCAATTATGTTGTAAATCCAGATATCTTATGGCCATTAGACTTTGTAGTATTTCTTGTAGAATCGAAGTTAGATTGTTTTGCCAAATTGGTAAATGCAGTCTTTAAGTTGTAAACTGATGAAAATGTATTATTCATTTAGTGTATTATCATACAGGATGCATTCACATGATCCTAACATTTCTCAGGACAGTAGAAACACTACTTTAGAATGATTTCTTTTGTTGTAGATTTCGGATGCATGGTTTCAAAGTATCATGTTTCATGTAGAATGTATTGTTTTTCTGTAGCCTTCTTTGCAGACTTCTCGAAGGGCCAGTGTTTATTTTTTGGGACTGCTGATTTACAATTTTCAACATAAACCTGGTTCTGGCATGCCAGGAGAGTTCTAGGCGAACATAAACGAGAAACCTGGCCCATTTTGAAAATTGTGAATCAGCGCTTCTAAAAGTATATGTAGTCTGCGATGGAGGCTCTTTTCTGTGGGTTTTGAAAAAAAATCTATTGTTAATTTGATATGTTAAATTTCAAAATTGCCACAATGGCATCATTTTGATGACATATCTTTTCCTCAGCAACCAATGTCCTAAGTGCTTTTTTTGGCGTCATTACTGGCGATTGATATTTTGGATACTTTCGCACCCTGCTGTTGTTATCATTACGTATTCAGTGCTAATGCATCCGTACAATGCCCGTCAGGTTTATCATCCCCAGGCTCTTGTTAGCGTTGCCAGAAATTATTCCGCTCCTCAAGGCCAGGGAAAAACTTGGCTGCTCAAATCGCGTGGCGGAATTTCATTTCGAAATCCACAACATCTGTTCCGTACTTCGATGGGCTGCCAAATTTAGCGCCAACAGCACCCCCGACGGAATAAAGCAGATACAGTCTGTTACCTATGCATATGTGTCTTTCACATTTCATTGACTTCGCCAATCCTACAAACTTTGCAATGGCAGAAGTGAAAACTACAAACATGTAGATCATTTGTTCATTCTGTCTAAATGAGATTGAAAATGAACATCACTTTTTTATGGATTTCACACGATATGATTATAAACACTCACAGCTGTTCATCTTTCTTTCTGCTTGTTCAAAAGATTTCATATATTCAATGCTATAGATACATTGTAAATTCAAGTACATTCTTGGGGGAGACAAGCCGTATTGCGTGTGTATACAGATAAACATTGAATTGAATGAGTATTTGAAATTTTATCCAGTTGCTTGCTGTTTTTGCACATCAAAAAGTGTTTAGAGCTTAGAATAAGTAGTACAAACAATGTGTTTATTTAGTAAACTCAAATTGTTTATTTAGTAATATGCTTGTTAGTGTGTATTCTGTAGTTAGTTTCTACTGTGCTTATAGTTGAAGAAGACCTTACGAAAGTTGCTGTACTTTTGTTTTGTCAATACAGATTTCACTCTTAGAAGACGCATTAGAAGTCAGCACGAGAAGCCGGATTAATTTACAGATGTCCTTTCCTGCAGCAGAACTTGGATGCGAGCCCCGCTCGCTCTATATCAATTACTGTGATGCTAGAAGAAAGAGGCCGCCATCCTGTGCCGGTATTGGCTTGATATCCCAATCACACAAAGAGCATTGTGATGTAGTACGCAAGGTTGTGAAGAAACCAGAGCAGTATAAATAGTTCCCGCGTTTAAGTGGGAATGTCCCGGCCAACTGTGATCAATGGATACAGGGACTCCCCTAATAGGATGAGGTCTGTCTTCAATGAGGTCATGAATCAGTATCCGGTAGCTATGATTGTTTTATGGTATTGCCTCACCTTTTTTATAGCCTTGTGTTGTTTATCGTTTATAAATCCTGAAGACATATTTTTTGTTGAGGTTGTGAATAATTGAAGGGGAGAGGCTGTTTTTATCATGGTGTGAGGCAGAACACTGGCCCAGGCGTTCCCTCCAACTCATTGCCAAACACATCTGACAGAACTGGTTCCAATTGATTAAACTGGGAGTGGAGGCAATTCCTCCGGGCCCTTAGGTACCTGTAATAATTTTATCTAATTTCATTTTCACATCAACAGTATCCAGTGGGATTGATCCAGCCTGCAGGGACGACTTATGTATGTTTAATATTTCCATTTCTTCATCATTAGGGCTGACCACAAGGAAACGCATTCTCCAAAAGTGGCTGTGGACCAACACTGATGTCAGCGATTGGTTAAAGATGTAAAGATGCTAATGTTGTGAGATTATGCTAATGCGGAATTTGAATACATAAGTTTGATCAACGCGTTTTCAATCTGATTGGATGTAGGAAATCCGCAGGGGCCTATCATTGCTGTTAAGGCCCTGCGCCGGGATGAGTTAATGTATTAAACTCTTTGAGCGGGACAGGTGATGAAGTGAGGCGCATATATTAGGCCTGTACATCTCAATCCAAGCCTGAAATCAACCTGCCCTGGTCTTTAACAATCCACCTAAATCATGCGGCCTGAGGACATTAGCTGGCCTTGCCACGTGGGCCGGCAGACGCTTTTAGAGTCATGTTCCAACTGACGGTACTTGAAAGGAAATTAAGGTTCATTGATTGGAAATTGCAGCCATTGAATGTATTGGTGTGGAGGGGTGCAGCTGGCGGCCCCAGTGTGGTCGTTAGTGGAGAGGGGAACGCCGGGTCTGTGGACATGACGTACTGTGGGTCTCTCTATTCTGCTGGTGCGGTTTGCGGTGGAATTAATTCGGAGGTTTGTTATACTACAGGATGGACGGGGAGGCAAGGACGACGGCGGGCTGCAACAGCAATAATCGAGACTGATTTATCTTCCTACTCAGTCATTTGACAATAGGCTGCAAGTGACAGCATGGCTGTGAGATTACCAGTGGGCCGGGGGAGCGCGTGCCTACGCATGTGCTGGTTAATTACCTGCGAGAGGCCATAATGCTGGAGGAGAGGCACGGGCGGCAGCAACGAGCAGTCTCTTGTTGGAGAACCACCAGGAGACGGATCATGCATTTCACCAAGGACTACTGCAACTGCCCCTTCCTGGTTATCTGTTGCCTTGGAGTATTCCTGCTGACCTTTTTCATTTCTGCAGGTGCGTCGACCGGAGGCTTCCGCTTCCAAGTCAACGACGGGAAGAACATCGACGATCGCAAGATCTTCACCATCACCGCCAAACCCTTGGTCATCTCACTCCAGAACAATAACGAGCTGAAGGCATATCCCCGGACTCGCCAAGTGCTTACCGTGCAGAACCTGAGGGCCGTGACGAACGACCGCAAGGGAAACAGGACAATCGTGTTCACGATCACGTCGCCACCCAAGTTGGGGAAGCTTGTCAAAGTGCTTCCCGACAACAGCACCGTGGATATTTCCTCTTTCACACAGGAGGAAGTCAACAAGGGGGTGATCGCCTACCTGCACCGGACATTGTCAGAAGACTCCTGGACACAGGTAGACCAATTCATGTTTAATGTTTCCTCCTCTCTTGCCGATGCTATCCCCGAACAAGTGTTTCAGATTTCTATCTTGTACAACAATGGGAACGTCGTGAATCAGACTGAACTGTCGGCAAATATTGGATTAACAATTACTGAGGGAAGGGGCGGTACGATTTTAATGGAACATTTGGATGCCTCAAACTTGCTACGGCGTGCGGGAGGGGAACAGCTGTCTGATTACATTGTGAGATACAACCTTACAAGTCTGCCCAAAAACGGGGTCCTCAAACTTAACGACCAAAACATCTCCAGACCTGTTATGTTAACGCAGGATAAAATCAACCAAGGGCAGCTAAGATACAAACACGACGATTCAGACACTACGGCTGACGTGTTTGAATTCTCGGTTTGGCTGGAAAAACGGGGGTTGGCAACGATACAAGAGCAGGCAGTGCTGAAGCAGAAGACATTGGTGTCCGAGAAATTCAATATCAGCATCTCTCCCGTGAACGATCAACCGTTTAAGCTGCTGACCAAGAACCCCTCCCTCCAGGTCGTTCAAGGCTTCAGTACCACAATCACTTCTGAGAACTTAAACACAGTTGACCCGGACAATCCTCCCTCAGATATCGTTTATAGAATAATCAATGGTCCAAATAATGGTTATCTGGCATTCCTGCAAAATTCATCAGAATCCATCAGGACTTTCACTCAAAAGGACATCAATGACGGAAAGTTGGTGTACATTCAAGATGGCACCCCCTCAAGGGGAGTGTTCTACTTCCAAGTTTCTGATGGAGTCCACAGGCCTCTCTTTAAGCTGTTTAATCTCGTTGTTGTGCCCGTGTCGGTGTCTTTGGTCAACAACACTGGCGCAAACATCCTGCAAGGTAGCAAGAGTGTGGCTATCACGAGGAATCATCTCAGCGGGTACACAAATGGCAAGAGAGAGAACATCATGTTCCAGGTTTTATCCCCACCGAAATTTGGTAGCATCATGTTAGATAACGTAACTGTGTCGAGGTTCAAGCAAGTTGATGTGGACAGGGAGAAATTGGTTTATATCCAGAGAGTGTTATCGGAGGGCATGGATAGTTTCAAGTTCACCATGTACTCATCTGACAGTGTCCTATCTAATCAAACATTCAATATAACAGTTGCCCCGAGGTTGAAGGTCAATGATCAAAAGGTCACCCTAGGGGGCTGGGTGCACCTAAACAAGGACTGGATAGATGGCAGCGAACTCGAAAGCTTGACGGGGTCACCCCCGAAGTTCCGCGTTATCGAAGACCCCACGTACGGTCGGCTGGTGGACTCGGCTACGTTTGTACCGGTGTCAGAGTTCACCCAAAGGGACCTGGAGGCAGGAACTGTGATGTTCTTGGTCAATATGGTGAATATAACGAATAAAGCCAGCATCACGGACATGTTCAGTCTGATGGTGGCTGCGGAGGGCGTGCAGCCGGCCGTGGCAAACGTTCGTGTCAAGTTGTTACCGCCCAAAGCGCGGTCCGAGGAGCTAGAAAGCACCACGAATGCAACATTCAACGAATCAAGCGTAACAGACACGTACCCTGTTGGTTCCGTAACCGGTGTTGACACGAATCTTATCGATGAAGACTCAGATATTACAGATGGTGTCTTTAAAGATCCAAATGTAATTAACAGAGGAGGTAAGCCCATACAAGATGGTGTCGACGAATTCACACAAGGAAACATGCCAAGATCAACAGAGCCTTCAGTTGGGTACGGACAGAACACTGGTATAATCAACCCACGTATCAGACACGACAATCTGGCCGTTGTCATTCCAATCGTTGTCATCTTAGTCCTGCTGATTCTGATCGTCATCGCGCTTGTCGTTTTCCGTATGAGAAAGAGGGACAAGAGGAGAGAAGACCTTCCCGACGGAGTGGTGTCCATACCTCCACTGAATCCGGAAAGTCCAGACAAACTCGGCTCCAGCCCTCCAATGCTTCTCAGGGGCAAAATGAAGGGCGAAAAGGTACCAGAGGTCGTTCCCATGCACACGACATTCTCATCAAAACCGGAGTGCAGTCCGACAATGCCTTGTGTCAAGGTCACGCCACTGTCGGGTCAAGGGGAAGATCACAAGCAAAAAGCAGGTTCGCCAAACGGGATTTCCATGACCAGTTTATCATCGGGGAGCGAGAAGCTCGGTTATGACTGGAGTGGGGTGGACCCAGAACTCGTATCCCACTGCAGAACAACAGCGCCCACACTCAAAAGGAACCAGTACTGGGTATGAGGCAGGGCAGGACAGTAGGACAGAGAGGTAGGGGTAGATACATTCCATGGAACAATGTCTCAAGTACTAAATGCTGTATCTTGCATCTATTTTTAATGGTTGACATGACATTGTGTACTCTCATTTTACATCTTGCAAGTAGCTACATGTACTTTTAAAGTAAAATGTGTTATTGGTTGTGAGATTATTGCAGTACTCTCTGAGTGTTTTTTGCTGGAATAACTGCAGTTGAATGAACCCAAAAAATGTATTTATATGTGGATAGTAGTCCTGTTGTTACATATAGCTGATTATCATCATGTTCAATACTTCCAAGCTACATTCAGCAGTGGTTTTGTTTATTTTGTGTTTTCATATTTTGTTAAGGATGATATCAAGTTTGCAGTTCACACCACATAATATGAAGGAAGGTTTTTATTCTAACCCCAACTCAACCTTATGCTGGCAGCCCTTGCACCTAGCAATGGTAATGATATTCAGGGAGGAAGCAAGAGGCGTAGTCTGTCAAGTTGAGAATTTTTGGCCCTCTTTCCAGTTCTCAAATATCTAATGAAGCCAGTCTTGAACCAATTCACTTTGCAGTGCCTTTTATCTGAGCTCCCCCCAATATTGTCCCTATCTTCTCAAATGCTCTCAAAACCGTAAAAATGATCTACCTTATTTCAGTTCTGAACCATACACAATGTACATGGTACCTATTTTAAGCTGTTGAAAGCGCTGAATTTGATTTGTGTTTCAATTATATAGTAACAGGCCCCAAAACACAGATACGGGTAGGTAAAAAATACACTGTACCTATTTTAAGCTGTTGAAAGTGCTGGATTTGATGTATGCTTGCATCATATTGTGACAGGCCTCCAAAACACAGATTTGGGTACATGTAGGTAAAAAAATACGTGGTACCTATTTTAAGCTGTTGAAAGTGCTGGATTTGATGTATGTTTGCATCATATTGTGACAGCCCTCCAAACACAGATACGGGGAGCTAAAAACCACAGGGCTATAAAGTTCATGGCTCCAAGCCAAAGCTTATTTTTATCATCTATCAAGAGAACAGCAACGGAATGAAAACTTACATCGCCCACTCTGACGAAGAGAAAAAATCAATCGAAACTTAATCATATATAAAGTTGGCCATCTGCGCTCAAACTTTAAACCGTGCAAAATATTGTACCATCCCCTGAAAGCAACTTTGGCCTGGACATAAGTATGAGATGTAGTGAAATGTAGGTGCTTATTACTTGTACCATCCATCAAGACTCTCTGTGCTTGGCCTAGGTAGGAGATGGTAGGAGGAGGTACATGTACATGTATGCCCTTTCTGGCAGGGATATAATATAGGGACAGGCCCCCACACTCATGACCTAAAATGGCAAGCAATTGATAGGGATAATGATATATTATGGCATAATAGGAACAATAAGATTAAAGAGTAAGGTTTTCCTTGAAACCAAACCTATTTTTATTGCCCCTGTTATCCCTTATTTTCATTATCTCTATGAGAAGAGAACAGCAACTGAAGGAAATCTTACATGACCCCCTCTGATGAAGAAAAAAATCAATTGAAACTTAATTATATATAAAGTTGGCCATCTGTGCTCCAACTTTAAACCGTGCAAAATATTGTACCATCCCCTGAGAGGAACTTTGGCCTGGACATAAGTATGAGATGTAGTGAAATGTAGGTGTACATTACTTGTACCATCCATCAAAGCTGGAACCAACAAGTCCTGCTGTACTGTGACTCTCTGCGCTTGGCCTGTTGGTTCCTCCGTCTGACGAGGACCGCTGTAGTCATCCATCATTGGGTTGGGTCGCAAGTGTCCTCATGTGGCTATAGAGTCCAATTTTGGCCTTGAACCTCCGTCCACAATGTTCACATTGGATCAGTGTTGTGTTCTTCGTGGGGTTGGCTTCCCGTTCCTTCCTGGCTCTCCTTTTCTGCTGGGCGGCAGTTTTCCTAGCTTCCTCACATGTGATGGCGCCATCTCGGACTGGGCGTGCTTGGCCTAGGCAGGAGATGAAGGGAGGAGGTACATGTATGCCCTTTCTGGAAGGAATGTACGCAATTCAGCCCTTTTGGGCTGCGAAGAGATTCATCAAATAAACCAGTCATAAATATAGTGACAGGCCCACACACACAGGAGCTAACATTAAATCCACAGGACTATATGGAGCATGACAAGCAATTGATAGGGATGATAAGATATTATGTCATAATAGGGACAATAAGATTAAGAAGAAGGTTGCCTTGAAACCATACCTATTTTTATTGCCCGTTATCCCTTATTTTCATTATCTTTATGAGAAGAGAATAGCAACTGAAGGAAACTTTACATGACCCCCTCTGATGAAGAAGAAAATCAATTGAAACTTAATTAAATATAACGTTGGCCATCTGTGCTCCAACTTCTAACCGTGTAAAATTTTGTATCCCCGAAAACCAACTTTGGCCTGAACATAAGAATAAAATGTGATAAAATGTAGGACCAACAAGTACTGTACAGTGACTCTCTGTGCATGGCCTAGGCAGGAGATGAAGACGGAGATGTTTTTTTAACCCAAGGGTCACTTCAAGGTGTTGTAACAGTGGGGGTTCGGGGATCAACCTCCACTAACTGACCAGTCTAACTGGTCCAGACCTTTTAGCCTAGTGGTTAGCGCGTTGAATTCCCAAGCCGTGTGGATCGGGATTGGCACGGGTTCTACTCCCGGGAGCAGCGTACTCGCCCCTTTGGGTTTTTACACTGGTTCCCACACCAGCCCTGTGAGTAACGATCAGATCACACAGGGAATATCGTACTCGGAGACTCGGGACGAGTCTAGAAAGAAAAGGGGGAGTAGTGTAACAGTGGGGGTTCGAGCGCCTCCAACTGACCAGTCTAATTGTTCGCGACCTTTTAGCCTAGTGGTTAAGGCGTGCGTGTCTGTGACCTGGGCTGCCTGTTTCGGTGTGGGTTTGAATCTTGGTTGGGATCACTTGTTTCTACTCACTCCTTTGACTTTTTTCAGTGTTACTTGAACGCCACACCAAGGTTAAAGGCTGCGTAAGTACGGACTATAACAGCATCACTTCTCCCCAAGTCCGAAACTATGGACTAAAACAGTATCTCTTCTCCCTAAAGTGAGAAACGTCATGAGACAAGCTCAACTGCGTGAGGGCCCAATAGGAGGAGCAGGGGTTAGGAAGGCTGCTCGGTAAATTCCCTACCCCAAATTGATGGATGGAGGAGGTATGCCCTTACTTGCAGAGATGTATGCATGACATCAGAAAACACACTAAGAATGCCTTGGGTAGCGAAGGATGGTAGAAGTCGTTATGATTCCATTTGGGGGGGGATACAACCAGATATGGAAACTTCTGCAAACCTTCTGAACTGTGATGGCATAGCAGTAGATAAATGGAGGAGGTATGCCCTTCCTTAAAGGGATGTATGCATGAAATCAGAAAACACATCTTATTACATTTGGAAGCCTTGTAAGAGCCAACAATGGTGGAAGTCCTTAGATTTCATTTGGGGGGAGATGGCCAGTAATGGAAACTTCTGCTAAATTGTCCGAATTGTGATTTTCTCTTTATGGCATAGGCAGTATATGGATGGAGGAGGTATGCCCTTCCTTGCAGGGATGTATGCATGAAATCAGAAAACACACCTTATTACATTTGGAAGCCTTGGGTAGCCAAGGATGGTGGAAGTCTTTAGAATTCCATTTGGCAGGGTAGACGACCAGAAATGGAAACTTCTGCAAACATGCTGGACTATGATTCTCTCTTTATGGCATAGGCAGTAGATAAATGGAGGAGATATGCCCTTCCTTGCAGGGATGTATGCATGAAATCAGAAAACATACCTTATTACATTTGGGAACCTTGGGTAGCCAAGGATGGTGGAAGTCGTTAGGATTCCATTTGGCAGGGTAGACGACCAGAAATGGAAACTTCTGCAAACATGTCCGAGTTGTGATTCTCTCTTTATGGCATAGGCAGTTAATAGATGGATGGAGGAGGTATGCCCTTCCTTGCAGGGATGTATGCATGAAATCAGAAAACATACCTTATTACATTTCGAAGCCTTGGGTAGCCAAGGATGGTGGAAGTCGTTAGGGTTCCATTTGAGGAAGAGACAACCAAATATGGAAACTTCTGCAAACATGCTGGACTATGATTCTCTATTTATGGCATAGGCTGCAAAGATGGATGGAGGAGGTATGCCCTTCCTTGCAGGGATGTATGCATGAAATCAGAAAACATACCTTATTATGTTTGGAAACCTTGGGTAGCCAAGGATGGTGGAAGTCGTTAGGATTCCATTTGGCAGGGTAGACGACCAGAAATGGAAACTTCTGCAAACATGTCAGAATGGTGCCTAATGGCCTTGAAAGGAGCTGGAAGGCTTGGGAGGGCTTGGTCACGGTGGTGCCCGATCAATCAGTCTCCTCCGGCTGGATCAAGGAAATACTCCGGGGGAATCAATTCCGCTGCAGAAACCCTGCTATATGGTCCAACCTGTTACACATTACCATTAACAGACCGGGCTGGAATCCACTGCACTGCTGGAGGATGCAATTAATGTCGTCTGCAGAAGGGACTGTAAGATTATTTTTGCCCCTAACGGTGTTGGTATATAATGTAGAATAAAATTCCAGATGGCAATCTTCCTTGCGTCTAAAGAAGAATTCGCAAACAGTCAGAGTTTTCTTATCACCTGTTATCTTCATCTCAATTAATGACCTCTGCACTGGGGTCTAAAGATTTTTTTCCCCTAACGGTGTTCAGGTAGCGGTTATGAAGCAAATTCCAGATGGCAACCTTCCTTGGGTTTCAAGTAGGATCTGCAAACAGACTCAGAGTTTCCTTAGAGTCACCTTTTGTCTTTCTGACAAAATGTCTTCATCTCAATTAATGACCTGTGAACAATGCATTTCAAGATTATTTTTGCCCCTATAAACGGTGTTGGTTTATGTGAAGAAGCAAAGTCCATATTGCAAACTTCCTGGGGTCTAAAGAAGGATTTAGCAAACAGTCTTGAGTTGTTATGTTTCTGACGAAATGTCTTCATCTCAATTAATGACCTCAGAGTCTGCAAAAGGGATAACTTTTACCCCTAATGATGTTGGTATATATGTAGACAGAAGCAAATTCCATACGGCAAACTTCCTTGGGTTTTAAGAAGGATCAGAAACAGAGTTTCCTTAGAATCACCTGTTGTCTTTCTGACAAAATGTTTTCATCCCAATTAATTACCTCTGCGAAAGGGACTTAGATATTATTTTTGCCCCTAACGGTGTAGGTATATGTGCAGAAGCAAAGTCCATATTGCAAATTTTCTGGGGTTTAAAGTAGGATTAGCAAACAGTCATTTTGACAATGAAGGTTAGACATCCAGTGACTGACGAAAAGTACAGTAGGGGATGCTTCCTGAAACGTCTGAGAGTTCCCAAAATCTTGCCATTTGTTACACATCTGTAAGACAGATTTTCTTTAGGACTATAAAACTTTCCCCAGCTGTACAACAGTAAGTTAAACGTATTTACGGTGCTGTGCACGGCATGTATTCCCCCGAACATTACCTACTTCTGACAAATGGTTGCCTCCAGGTTGCAAGAGGTTGCTTTCCTATTGGGATTACCCAACCCTGCAGACACGAATGAACGTCAAATGCCAATGTTACAAACATCTATAATTCAGTCCCGGGCTTCCGCTAAAGCATTCAGACTTCACCCGAGGCTCAAAAGTGCTTCTGTGTAGCTGGTAAGATACCATGTCAGAAAGAAGAAAAGTCAGGCTGTTATGGATGAAGTTTTAGGATCCCGTGATCCCAAAGGAAATGGAAAATGGCTTCTTTTCGCTGTGTGTAATGTGTAGGGCTCTATGCAGGTAACTAATGGCACCTTGGAGGTTTTCGCTTGCCTTGGCTACATTGTGTACAGATATGAGATATTGTATATATGTGATGGCTCAGAGTCTAATGTGCTTTCTGCATTAACCAATCTTCAACCAGAGTGATGCATGACTCTTAACTTTGAAGTTCTTGCACCTTTTTTTTTCTCACATCCAACCAAATTGTACAGACACTTCCAGGAGATGAGTAAGGGCTAGGGCTGTATACCTAAAAGGTAGTTGGCTACATTTATGATTCACTTGCAACTGGATTTTGGGTTAAATGGATGTTTTTGGGGTCCGTACCCAAAATGGGGGGTGAAAAGGAGGGAAAAGTCACTCTTTTTAACCCGCTTTTCACTCCTTGGGTCCTGGTAGATGGGGTAAGGACCCCCAAAACATCCGTTTAACCCCAAATCCAGTTGGTAGTAACTTACAGATAATTGGCCAAACTTTATATTTAAGTACAGGTAGAGGTCCGTACCTGTACCTAAACTGCTGTACCAGTAACTAAACCCATATTTTTGTTTAGATACGCTTAGCAAGGGCCTTTAGCTCAAGATTTCCTCTGCATTGCACCTGTGACCTAGTGTTGAAGCTTCGTGTAACTATGTTTTTCTAAAGACAAAGCTGGTATCGGAAAAACTCTCAAATCCATTTCGGAGACAACATCTCATTTCCTGTTAACAAGACTGATGGGTTCCAATCTCTTCCCTCGGACCCGCTCCTTTTGTTGGAAAATAGGTCAGCCATGATACATGGAGCACAGTGCATTATGGGTGGATTGATGGAGATTGAATGGGGAGATAAAGATGGGCCGGGAACGGAACAAAAGGTGTTCCGCAGCAGCAGTGATTCCTGATTGAACTGTGGGCGAGACAAACAATGGAAGATCGGGAGGAACATTTGTTGTAATTGCAAATGATAAAAACAACAGTTGGCACCTTGACACTTCAGATGATGGAAATGTATGACATAGTACCGGTATGCACATTTGGAGCACACATCTAGCTTCCAGTGTCTTATTAGTGGGTGTAAGAAGTGCTAAGAAATGTGAGGTCGTGTGGCGAAACAGCAGCGTGTTCGGCTCAGAATCAGGTGGTCCCGGGTTCGAATCCTGCCGTGTCACCGATCTTGTCCCCTTGGGAAAGGCAATTTACACGACTTTCCCAACATGCCAGAATGGTCATCATCGAGACCTTGGGCATTAAAAAGCAGAAACAGAAACAGAAATGAGATTACTTGCGGTTTTAGCAAGGGAAAAAGGCTGCCAAAGGCGAGGATTTGAAATTCCCCAAACTGCAGCACTTTCGATTATTCCAGAGACATGTTGCCAACCGAGGAAAATGTTCAGCTGCCTCTTTTTCCACAAGGATAGCTATTGGGATTTCATGGCTTGTTAGCCTGAAAGGTTTCAATTGTTGGTCTAACTGTCTATGGCTTCAAATTTCGATTTGCTGTGGTGGGATATGGGCATTTTAACTGATTGCTATTCTGTGATCAGCCTTGTATTTGGTTCAATTTCTTCGCTTATAAAGGAATTGGTTTAATCAAAGGTGATCTTTGGTTAGAAAACAAATCTAAGGATGGTATTTGGAAACGGTGAGGTGAACTTTTGTTGAAGAAAACATTACTGGTGTAATAATCTAGGGGCCATTTAGGGATATTGATCTGGTGGAGTGCAGGGCCCCAGGGTAGCGCACACAGTGGATTGCACATTACCACAGGAAAGTTTTGTCAACCTGTCAAAACGAGATGCAATTACTGCCAGGCTGTACACCAGATTTTTTTATGCGGCAGACTCAGATGCCCGCTCCAAATTATTCTTTCAGTCTGACTCGTGGAAGATGGTGCGTGCGTGCGATGAATGTGCTAGAAAGTTCTGGAACTGCACCACCGGCGATGCAAAATTGATTTTTTCTCTCCTCCATCCAGTAGGAAATGGCATCAAATATCTACATGGTTTTCGTGGTGATTGTAAACACTGCTGGATGTATTCTCCATTAACATTAATCCGCCAGGTTACAAAAATCTGCCGCTTTGAAAAACAGTTGGTTTAAGAGATCTCTAGTGTTACACCCCCCAGGTATGCACAGTTTAGATAAACAGGAGTGCATTATACTGCGGGACGTTGGGTTGGAGGTCTGTTTGGACATATCTTTTCCGGGTGACGGAATTATGTACCCTGGTGGAATTATGTTAGTAGATGTTACTACCCCTCAATTTCGCCCCAAAAATTCACTTAGGAAGACTTTCTAGAAAGAAAATCCTGCAGATTATGTTTTTTAATTCCTTTGAGGAAGACATGTTGGCCATCCTGTGTAGATTTCTCTCTTTCTATCTCCCCAAAGGATTAATCTTCTCCCTGCTGCCTAACTCCAATAGGGAATTGGATGCCAAATGGCTACTTCAGTGTGCTAAAGGTTAAATCAACTGCTGATCCTTCATATTTCAACAGACTTCAAAATTGGTGATGGCTGACATTACCCTACATATAATTCCCTCAGATGCCACAATTTCAGTGTTTCGAAATAATGTTATTGATATTTCTTTCATCACAGACACTACTCACTCGTTCTCATTTAAATGTACACATTTTGTAACTTCAGTTACCGTCTGAAGTAAGACGTTCCAAGCTGACATTAAAATATGCCACATATAAGGTGACAAACTGTCGCTTTTAAAAGCCAGAAAGGTTTTAAGTCGTCAGTTTGACACCTAATATGTGGCATATCTTAATGTCAGAAATGTTTTAATTCGAAAGGTAACGGAAGTTACAAAATGTGTACATTTAAATGAGAACGAGCGTACTGTACTACGGTTGTAGAAGAATGGATGAATATTGGCCGAGCAGGCCCTAGCTACAGTTCTCAACCTTATTAGATCAGCACAAGTTTCCTAGCTTCCGTCTCTTTCTTTCGACATCTCCACGCATGGCAGGACACAAAGCAGCCCTTGTGGCTTTCTGTTCTCCTTCCCATGTAAAATTGATGCTATTACTCATACGGGAAGATATAAGGTCTTTGCCTGAATTGCTTTCTCCAGGTTTAATGCCATTAGGGATTGAAACCCGATGATGATACATGACACCATGTTTTATTATAATGACACGGTGTTATGATCTTGTTTATTTGATACTTTCCACTGCATTGATGATTAAATGGACCTGTCACAATCCCAAACACTTCGGAATCGAGGTACACCCGTTCTACGTGACATACAAGTTAATGACATTTCATGTGAAAGAAGTATACACAACGCCGCAGTACTTCGGGCAGATTATCTCTATCGAGAACATTTCTCTAGAACCCCCATCATGCACGAAAGTGCCATGATGAAATGATGTCATTATTTTTTGCAGCCTGAAGTAACAAAAGCTGTCGCTCATAAATTGATGGCACCTCCGATGATTGCACTTATCTGTCTGAGAGATTAAAATTCCATCCCACCAAAATGGATGGCTACTATCTCGACTGTGCATATACATTTGATATGTAATTCTTTATTCAAAGAAGAGTGCTGATAAGGTGTTGTCTTTTAGTCCCATGTGAGACTGGCATGCATGCATGCATGTTGAATTATATTCATGAAGCTTTATATCAGGGCTCGCATGTAGCTTGAAATCTTGAACTTGGAAGTTTCCTTGGAGAAAAACATTAAAAGTATAGTATCATCTTTGGTTGAAATATCATGTTGAGCTTGCTTGTTTTTCCATTGATATGGTCTACACAGTTGTTCTTCATTTCTTCAAATAAAAGTAAGAACTGATCCTGCTTTGAAAGTTTGCTTAGTAAAAGGACTATCCACAACAAAGTTGTACAAAGGAAACAGTTTTCCCAAATCACTTGTAATTTCTTTTCTGCAGCAAGTCAGCAATTACAGCACTTGATATGGTCTGCACTGCTCTTCATTTCTTCAAATAGAAATAAGCATACAGTATATAAAAACTGATCCTGCTTTAGAAGTTTCTTAATCAAAAAGTCTGACCATCCACAAGAAGGTTGTACAGAGGGAACAGTTGGGCCAAGTCTTATAATTTCTTTTATGCAGCAAGAGCAGTTACAGCAATTGATATGGTCTTCACTGCTCTTCTTTATTTTTCAAATAGAAATAAGCATAAAAACGTATCCTGCTTTAAAAGTTTGTTAATTAAAAACTCTGACCGTCCACAAGAAGGTTGTACAGAGCAAACAGTTGGGCCCAGTTGCTTCCTAATCACTTGTAATCCCTTTCATACAGCAAGAGCAATTTTACAGCAATTGAAGCTGAGAGCAATTCAGTAAATGATCTTGAACCAGACTGCCCCGTCCTTCTTCCATGTCCAGACTAATTACTGGTGTCCTTTTGATAATTGGTGTCCAAGGAGGCTATCTATAGATCCCTTTCAGATGGGTAAAGCCATTTTCAGTGCTATCACTGCTTAGAGTTAAGCCTTTATGTTTAGTGCCAAGCTTTTTTTCAAAGCGCCAAAACTAAGCTCGGCACATCTCTCCTTGGTTCTGACTTAACATCCCTTCATCTTTACTCAGTAACAATTGGGTACAAGCCAAATAATGCCTTTGTGTTTAGCCGCAGCTAGTGACAAGCTTTTTTCCAAGCGCCGAAACTAAGCTGAGCGCATCTCTCCTTGGTCCTGAATGATCGTCCCTTTATCTTTCCTCAGTAATAATTGGGTACAGGTAATGTTATGCCTTTCTGTTTAGCTGCTGCAAGTGTCAAGCTTTTTTTCCAAAGCTCTGAAATTACCCTGAGAGCATCTTCCCTTGGTGCTGAATGACCGTCCCTCTATCTTTCTGTAGTGCTGATTGGTTACAAGGGATTATCACTCCGTAGTGTTACGCCTTTCTGTTTAGCTGCTGCAAGTGTGAGGCTTTTTTCTTAAGCGCCGAAACTAAGCTGAGAGCATCTCTCCTTGGTGCTGAATGACCATCCCTTTATCTTTCGTTAGTCCTAATTGGGTACAAGGGATTATCAACCAGTCACATGTCTAATTGATGTGTTTTTATCTACGTGTACCAAGGCTCCGGAGCTAAGCTGTCTTGGTACTGAATGATTTTCCCTTTATTTTTCCGTAGTCCTAATTGGGTACAAGGGATTATCAACCAATTAATTACTTGTCTAAATGATTTTTTTCACCTACATTTGTGTACCCGTCAAGCTTTGAAAATAAGCTGAGATCATCCCACTATCTCTCCTTATAGCTATTAGTACTAATTAGATACAGGGAATTATCATCCAATCACTTGTCCAAGTGAAATGTTTTTACCTATCAAAGCTCCGGAACTAAGCTGAGAGTATCTCTTCTTGGGCTGATTGGTCATCCCTGCACCTTTCTAGAAAATTAACTGGGTACAAGGGATTATCAACCAATCACTTGTTTTCAGTGTTTTCACCTGCCAAAGCTCCGAAACTAATCTGAGAGTATCTCTCCTTGGTTCTGAACGACCATCCCTCTATATTTCTTGAGTACTAATTGGTTACAAGGGATTACAAACCAGTTACTTGTCTAAATGAAGTGTTTTCAACTACCTGTAAGATTTGGAGTAATTGGCCGTTAAACTAAGCAATTCACTGAGGACTGATTGGTCATCGCATTATTTGTCATTAGCTCTCAGGTTATTGGGGGATGAAATGTTCGAAACAGTCAGGCAAAGCGTGGAATATCAGAATGTCTTTTACCCATTCAAGCTTCTGTATGCAATGCATGCCCAGCTTTTGTAGCAACTAAAATACCATATCCTTAGAGCTTAAAAAGTGAGAACTTTAAAAAATTGTGTCTGTAATTTACTATTATTAAAGTAAGTAATTTGTTATTACCATTAAGATTCATAGCCTCCTCCGAGACCAGTTGACCCACTTTCATTAGCATGGGAGACTGTCTTTCCCCACAAACAATGGGATGTATGTCCTCCCAGAGCAAAGGGTCAGTGCTGGGAAACATTTCTCCTAAATTGTCCATGCCGTCGGCGAAGTAGATTGGTTCCAAACATCTGGGCCCACCTTCCCTGGGGTGATGAAATATTGAATCAGCGCCAGGACCTGAATACAGAGCCTGGTACCTCCTCCTACTCAACACCTGCCTTGGCTGCCTAGCCCTAGATTCCTACAGCAAAACCAAGACAAAACAAGTTACCAAACTTACAGTAGGACAAGAAGAAGGTAGAGGAGAAAACGACGATATTGAATCAGCGTCAACACATAAATACAGAGCCTTGTAATTTCTCCTTCTCAACACCTGCCTTGGCTACCTAGCTTTCTACAGAAGACAGCCCTAAGTTGTTGTTTTTTAAGCCACATTTACAGTTGGGCAAGAAGAGGGTAGAGGAGTATGTGATGAAATATTGAATCAGCGCCAGCACATAAAAACAGAGCCTCGTATTTCCTCCTTCTCAACACCTGCCCTGGCTGCCTAGCTTTCTACAGAAGACAGCCCTAAGTTGTTGTTTTTTAAGCCACATTTACAGTTGGGCAAGAAGAGGGTAGAGGAGTATGTGATGAAATATTGAATCAGCCCCAGCACATAAATACAGAGTCTCGTATTTCCTCCTTCTCAACACCTGCCTTGGCTGCCTAGCTTTCTACAGAAGAAAGCCTTAAGTTGTTGTTTTTTTAGCCAAATTTACAGTTGGACAAGAAGAGGGTAGAGGAGTATGTGATGAAATATTGAACCAGCAGCAGCACATGACAACAAGGCCTGGTATCTCCCCCTTTGCAACACATGCCTGGCTGCCTAGATTCCTACGGCAAAATCAAGACGACCCTTAGTTTTTTAAAGCCAAATTTACAGTAGGACAAGAAGAGGGTAGAGGAGAAAGCGACAATATTGAATCAGCGCCAGGACATGAGCCTCCTATTTCCTCCTTCGCAACACCTGCCTCAGCCACCTGGCTTCCTACAGATTATTTCCCAATAAAACCAAGACAACCCTAAGTTTTTTTAAAGCCAAACTTACAGTGGGACAAGAAGAGGGTAGAGGAGAAAGCGACGATATTGAATCAGCGCCAACACATAAGTACAGAGCCTCGTATTTCCTCCTACTCAACACCTGCCTTGGCTTTCTACAGAAGACAGCCCTAAGTTGTTATTTTTTAAAACCAAATTTACAGTTGGACAAGAAGAGGGTAGAGGAGTATGTGATGAAATATTGAACCAGCACCAGCACATGAATACAAGGCCTGGTATCTCATGCTTTGCAACACATGCCTGGCTGCCTAGATTCCTACGGCAAAATCAAGACCACCCTTAGTCTTTTGAAGCCAAACTTACAGTAGAAGAAGAAGAGGGTAGAGGAGTAAGCAATGAAATATTGAATCAGCGACAGCACACGAATACAGGGCCTCCTATTCCCTCCTTCGCAACATCTGCCTCAGCCACCTGGCTTCCTACAGATTTAACGCCTGGCTGCCTAGCTTCCTACAGTAAAATCAAGACCAAGTTTTTAAAGCCAAATTTACAGTAGGACAAGAAGAGGGTAGAGGAGTAAGCAATGAAATGTTGAATCAGGGCCAGCACATGAATACAGAGCTTCGTATTTCCTCCTTCGCAACACCTGCCTCAGCCACCTGGCTTCCTACAAATTATTTCCCAATAAAACCAAGACGACCCTAAGTTTCTTTAACGCCAAATTTACAGTAGGACAAGAAGAGGGTAGAGGAGTAGGCAATGAAATATTTAATCAGTGCCAGCACATGAATACAGAGCTTCTTATTTCCTCCTTCTCAACCCTGCCTCGGCCACCTAAATTCCTTCAGATTATTTGACAGCAAAACCAAGATGACCCTAAGTTTTTTTAAAGCCAAATTTACAGTTGGGTAAGAAAAGGGTAGAGGAGAAAGCGACGATATTGAATCAGCGCCAGCACATGAACACAGGGCCTCGTATCTCCTCCTTATCAACACCTGTCTCGGCCGGCTAGCTTCCTACAGATTATTTCCCAGTAAAACCAAGACGACCCTAAGTTTCTTTAACGCCAAATTTACAGTAAGCAATGAAATATTGAATCAGCGACAGCACACGAATACAGGGCTTCGTATTTCCTCCTTCTCAACACCTGCCTCGGACACCTAAATTCCTTCAGATTATTTGACAGCAAAACCAAGATGACCCTAAGTTTTTTAAAGCCAAATTTACAGTAGGACAAGAAGAGGGTAGAGGAGCAAGCAATGAAATATTGAATCAGGGCCTGCACATAAATACAGAGCCTCATATCTCTTCCTTCTCAACACCTGTCTCAGCCGGCTGGCTCCCTACAGATTATTTCACAGGAAAACAAAGACAACCCTAAGTTTTATAAAGCCAAACTTACAGTAGGACAAGACGAGGATAGACAAGTAAGAGCAGAGGACAGCTCCTGCTCAATTCCAGGGCCCCCCTCTATCCAATCAATGGGGGTGGTGACTTTGTGCTCCTGTCTAGGCGATGCAATGACAGGGGAGTCAATGGCGGATACGTGTGGCAGGAACTCATTACATGGTCCACGGGCTGCCAGCATGGCCGGTCTAGGTGTGGGGGAGGGGTCAGCAGTTTGGGGGATTCGTCAGGAAAGTTACTGACGTTGAAGTTGGGCTGAACTTTGACCCTTGAAACAGAGCACCTGCCATCATCGGCATGAAATATGGTAACTGTTATGTGGTGTGAACTGAGCATAAAAGAAGAAAGGACTGGCAAGACTTGAAGCCTATATAACTTCTTGGCTTGTCAGTTTAATGTAAAATGATATGTTTCATGTTGAATGATAGATCCTTATTGGAAAATTAAGTACATTTTTGTGTTTTTTTATGTGTATGCAGACTTCATTGCAGGCTGCAGATGTGAAAAATGTGTTTGACATCAGTTTGATCTTGCTTAATTTAAGCTAGGAATAAATTTGTAATGTATTGTAGTTACATCTTAGAGGCTGGTTGTACTTAAAAGGAGCTCTAAGATGAATTGATTTTTATTTCAGTATACTCATACTTTTCGAAATAATATATTTGCTAGAAGGACTGTGAAGTATTGACACAAAGATATGAAGACATGTATGAAATAAAAGCTTTCATCTCAGACCTCTTTCAAGCAAAGAAATGCAGTTAGCTTTTAATCAAGCCAACTGTGTTTCTCAACGATGTGTGATTGGGCCAACTGCTAATCTTTATTCAACATTCAATGTTTTGAAGTAGCATTGACCCTGATTTCCAAATTTGCATCATCCGTAAGCTAGTAGCTACCATGCACCTCAGTTGGCAGGTGAGAAACATGATGAACATAATAACTAGTCTTGAGACATTGTTCTTGGCCACTTATAATGCCAATTGATTGGGCTAACGTAGCCCCCAACCCCAATATTGAACTCCCAGAAATTGATCTATTTTTCATAAATGGCAAATTTGTTATGGCAATATCATTCATGTGGTACATGAAGCATACAATCAAGAGGACATGACCTGGCAGCAAACTTTTACCAGAACTGTATAGCATAAAGCCCATAAGATAGTACCTGGGCACATTTTAATTTTTTAAGGTAAAATTGTATAGTGTGTAGTGTGTACTGTAGTAGTTACACATTCATATGTATTGTGTAGAAAAACGTTCAAATGTATTATTTCTATGTGTTATATCTTCTAGAGAATGTCAGCTTGAAATATGACTGCGTTGAATTCAAGTGCCATAGTATGTAGTAGAACGGTTTTAAATTTTGTAGATATAACGTTATGTGTTGTCTGAAGGAAAAGGGATGATCCCTTGTATTGCCATGTAATGCGTTTGTTGTACTAACATGATTTTATCAAGCTGATCAAGGCAGCTGTGAAGGGAGATATTTTTACCTGGTTCCGCCGTGAGCGTCGGCCTGACCTTCAGCGCCACAAATCTTGCCACCACTTTATTACTCGTGCCGCAGATGAGCGGAATCCGCTTCCTTTGTATTTATTGTACATTTACTAAATTAAACTGCCAAGTTTCACTAAGATGAAGTTGCGTCGTTGTCCCGCTCTACTTGCTTGTGTGTGGAAGATCAGGATAATACGTGCAAGGACTTAAAAGAAGGGAAGGAGCACCTGAGTAAGGCCTAATAAAAGAAAATGTTGTTTTCTGGTTACAGTACTAAAAATATTGGGGTCTCTAGGTAGAAATTACTGTCTACACAACCACCCCAACTGTTCAAAGCCTTAATCTGTAAACATAGTGAAATACAAGATGTTATGTTCTTAAGTCCTTATGTTGCTAAAGACAAATGTGGTCCAAGAGCAAAATAAAGAAAGACAGACAAGGTACAAGAAGTCTGCAAGAAAATAGGCAAGACTTGTTGGATTCTGTTTTGAATTTTCATCTATCAGATCAGATGGAAAATTTTATGTACCTTGCTAGCAGTCAACCAAAAAATAGTCTTTACTTTGGTTGGTTGGGTAACCAAAAGCACAATATTTTTTTCCCTAGGCCTTGTATGTGTGGAAGACAGAAGAAGGGGAGGGGCACAGAGTGTAAACAAAGTGTGAAATACAAGAAGTCTGCAAGAAAATATTCAAGACTTCTGTGTTGAATTTTCAGATGTCAGATGAACAATTTTATGTACCTTTGCTAGCAGGCAACAAAAAAAGTCGACAGTCAAAGGTTTTTGCTTGGGCTGGTGTTTGTAACCAGAAACACAATGTTTTTTTTTCTTAGGCCTTGTATGTGTGGAAGACGTGCAAGGACTCAGAAGAAGGGAAGGGGAGGGGCACCCAAGTAACGAGTATTGTCCTGGTGAATCCCACAGAGTGCTGCACTGCCAGGCAGAGTCACAAAAACCTTCCTGCCAAGCAAGGAGATCCAATAATGATTAAGTGGGGAATTCATAGGCAGGGGTAAAGTAGTAATTACCAGGACAAGTAAGTACAAGTTGTGGCATCATAGGGTAGTAATGGAATTTGCAATTCCAACAGTAAATGAATTAGTGTCTCTATTCAAGGGTTCTGCTGGACCTGTAATGCTGTAGTGTAATTCAAAAGGAGTAAAAGGTGTTACGAGTCTCTATGGGGTGCAGGGATACCACTTGCTAGGCTGTTTAAATTCAATTTTCACGGGTATCATGATTAGATATGCTTGCCTGCTGGCTGAATGGTAGAAAGAGAGATGGAATGGAGCAAAGTGACACAGAGGCATTGGCGAAAACTTTTAATGGGGGGGGGGGGGGGGAGAGACATTTCCCCCATGACAAGAGCAATCCTAGGGGGGTCAGGGCATATGAAAATGTTGAAGTCTTGACCCTCTGAAACGCTATTTCCTGCCTTTTAAGGGGCAAATTTTGCTGGTAGTATCTGGACATCTCTATAAGTAAAAGATACACAAGGGTTTCAGCTTGATTCTCGAGGGGGCCCCCAAACATTTCTACTGCCACTGAGAGTCCTGTGAGAAATCATCATTCTTCATACACATGCATACACATGTACATGAATTCCCGTAAGAAACAAAGAGATTGAAAGATTGTACACATTTTCCAAAGATGGTTATCCTTTCCTTCTTTATTTCTTCAGTACATTTCATGGTGCAGTAGGAGTACAACCTGACCTGACAACCAGGAAAGGTTTGAAATGAACTGACCCTGCTCTGCTGAAGCATGAAGATATTGATAGATCATGTTGACAGGAGAAAAGTTGTGGAAACAGAGGTGACAGACTTTCCTAATGTCTTGTTGGTGTCTACAGCTGCAGGCAATCATCACTTAGTCACTCATCAGAATGTATCTTCTGCCCACATACCGCCAATTCTGGAAACATTATTTCTGAACATGCGCCACACAAGATACCAGTGCCCCAGAGGTACTGACATTTCGCACATGCAGGCTCTGAACTCCCCCATGTGAGGTATTCAGCCGCAATCTACAGAAACTCACCGCATCAATCAAGGATGTTCTATTACTCAGGAAACACACCGTGAAGTTTAACACTTCTGGGACCGAAAAACCATCAGCAGCTTTTGGAAGGAAGTCAGGAAACTCCAGGGATGGGAGGGATGTTGTAGATATGGAAAGATCGGATGGTGCAACATCTTTGGATGAATGATTATATGGACATGGTTGATAAAAGAACCATAGAAAGAGAGTATGGTGGGAAAGCTGGATGCATGGAACAGATGTTTGATGGTTGTGATGGGGGAAATACATATCCAAGCCTTGATGGCCTTGAGGCTGGGTTTGGATGTGTCCATTAAGCTTTTTTGATATGCCATCGAGCCCACCAGCAGAACTCTGATGTTCATCAGGTCATGACAGCAGTACATAAATATAGCAACTGAACATGGCCATCAAGAGCATGTGAAGCTCAATCCATCATTCTTGTACCTACAAAGTTGATTTCGTTTCAAATAACATATAACATAATGTGAAGCATGCAGAATCCATCAATCCTTGTAACGTTACCAGCAAAGAAGATTTTGTTTCAAATGACATCAAGCTGAAATGAAGGCGCACTCTGGCTGCTATGATCATTGCTGACCTTTGCACTATCAGGTATGTTGGTGAAAACCTTATAATCATGGTTGTGCAAAGACATGTTACAGCTTAACATGAATGCATAATATATATAATTCTATGACATCCAAACATTGACCTTACCTAAAGATCTTAGATCCTCCCGCAACTTTGTTGCATAGGTCAACTTGGCTTCGGATACTCCTCCATTTGATGACCTGTGACGCCTGAACGGTTTAAGGTTTCAAGAAAATATAAACATTTTTGTGATCCTCAGGTCGAGTTTTACCAGTGTACCAATTTACAAGACAAAATATTTATGTTTAGATTTTGGCCACTCCCCCTGAAAATATACATGATTACACCTATATCTACATCTTTAATTAGCGCTAGCAGGAGCATGATACCACAATTTGAGCAAAAAAATCATCAAGTGTGATGGAGAAGGACCCCCTCTACCAGAATATCAGGTCAAACCTTTTCTGTAAGATGGGTTGAACGAAATCATTTTTTTCAGGCCCTAGCTCCTGTACTACAAAGGTTGCCGCTGCTGCCATTTCCTCCAGTGAATGTATTCATTGTGTCAGTGTTTATTGTTTGTGTGTGTTTGTATGTTTTCTTTTGGGCCATACCAATTTATTTCGTTGGTTAATGTTAACGTTCTTAGACATTTTGAAGTAATATTTCAGCAAGAGGACAAGATGAAGACGGAAGGCTGGGAGAAAAACTTGAATCTGATGATATTCAGTCCCTGATACTGTATTTACTAATTCATAATAAAACGTTAAGTACAGACTTTCCCCCAGACTCTATGTTCATGTTGATATTCAAATTTAGCTTTTTTTCCAAGAACCAGCAAATTATGATTTATATGATTGATTTAATTCATTGAAAAATGCATAGATCTTACTTAAGAATCATGTCCAGTCAATATTGTAGGTTGTATCACCCATTACATTTATGGTTAGGACACACACTGTTCCTGAAAACTACTGTATAATGTACCTTTATCTTTCTGGCTTAACAGGCAAGTGTATGAGGTGTGATCAATAAGTCCTCGGCCTCACCCAGAAATAAGGTGCACAACTCAAATTTTGGGGCATAACTATGTAGTGTGACATCTTTTAGCAATATCCACCAAACTTCAAATCATTGTGATCATCCCTTTACAGACCACACTCAGTAACATTAGATGAGGTGTAAGGATAAAAACATGGACAATTGAGCTGTGACTTGAGGTGTGTGGGCCGACTTGCTCTGCTGAAAGTCAGATACCCACTTCTTTTTAGTTGAAATAAGAAGGGAATTTTTATCAAACATTTTGACAATGTCCTCAAAAATTTTATGCTGACTCATGACTCACACAGCTCTGACCACAGTGCATCCTTGTTTTTTCTCGTCACTTACCTAATAGTTTTCAAATGGACATTGACGATAAAGTATTGGCCACAATAAGTTGAAGTTTGGTGCTGCCAAGTCTCTTCCACCCTGTCAATTTGAAGAGAGGCCGGAAGTTACACGGCAGCAATAATACGTTTGCTTTACTCTCCAAGGAGATCTACCCGGCAAGACAGTATCCACGGGCCAAAACAGTATCCATTGGCCCTGGTGGATTTTGGATACTGTTTTGGCCCATGGATATTGTCTTGCCAATGGTAAATTTGCTTGGAGATTTGGTTTAGATACCAGGCAAGCAATAGAAGTAGTAGACATCCGGGGGATGGTGCTGGCATTGACAGCACTAAAACATGTTTTTCTACCATTGGGCTTTCTTAAATGAAACATTTTAGAAAGTTTAACAAGCCTGCAGTGAACTACAATAAATCTGGAGAAGCACTCAGACTAGGATTGATGATGATGGTATTAGGCTAAGCATTGACAGCAGTAAAGCCTGAAGCCTTCCTGTTCTTAGAAAGTTTAACAACCCTGCAGTGAACTACAATAAACCCGGGGAAGCATTCAGGCTAGGATTTCGTCCTGTTTTCAGAAACATTTTTAGAAAGTTAAACAACCCTGCAGTGAACTACGATAAACCTGGAGAAGCATTCAGCCTAGGATTGATGATGATAGTGCGTTGGTACCAGGCTAGTATTGACAGCAGTAAAGCCTGAAGTCTTGCTGTGTTACAGAAACATTTTAGAAAGTTCAACAACCCTGCAGTGAACTACGATAAACTTGGAGAAGCATTCAGCCTAGGATTTCTTCCTGTGTTTCAAAAACATTTTAAAAAGCTTTTACAAGCCTGCAGTGAACTACAATAAACCCAAAGAAGCATTCAGCCTGTAGCCTGTGTTTTAGAAACATTTTAGAAAGTTCAACAACCCTGCAGTGAGATACCATAAACCCGGAGAAGCATTCAGGCTAGGATTTCTTCCTGCGTTTCAGAAACATCTTTAGAAAGTTTAACAACCCTGCAGAGAACTACGATAAACCTGGAGAAGTATTCATCCAAGGATTTCTTCTTGTGTTTCAAAAACATTTTAGAAAGTTCAACAAGCCTGAAGTGAACTACAATAAAACTGGAGGAGCATTTTATATAGCTTAACAAGCCTGCAGTGAACTACAATAAACCTTGAGACGAATTCAGCCTGTAGGATTCCTTCCCGTGTTTCAGAAACATTTTTAGAAAGTTTAACAACCCTGCAGTGAACTACAATAAAACTGGAGGAGCATTTTATATAGTTTAACAAGCCTGCTGTGAAATACAATCAACTGAAGAAGCATTCAGCTTAGGATTTCTTCCAGTGTTTCAGAGACATTTTTAGAAAGTTTAACAAGCCTGCAGTGAACTACAATTAAACTGGATGAGCATTTTATATAGTTTAACAAGCATGCAGTGAACTAAAATATACCTTGAGACGAATTCAGCCTGTAGGATTCCTTCCCGTGTTTCAGAAACATTTTTAGAAAGCTTAACAAGCCTGCAGTGAACTACAATAAAACTGGAGGAGCATTTTATATAGTTTAACAAGCCTGCTGTGAAATACAATAAACTGAAGAAACATTCAGCCTAGGATTTCTTACCGTGTTTCAAAAACATTTTAGGAAAGTTCAACAACCCTGCAGTGAACTACTAGTACAATAAAACTGGAGAAGCATTTATATAGTTTAACAACCCTGCTGTGAAATACAATCAATTGAAGAAGCATTCAGCCTAGGATTTCTTACCGTGTTTCAGAAACATTTTTAGAAAGTTTAACAAGCCTTCAGTGAACTACAATAAAACTGGAGAAGCATTTATATAGTTTAACAAGCCTGCTGTGAAATACAATCAACTGAAGAAGCATTCAGCCTAGGATTTCTTACCGTGTTTCAGAAACATTTTTAGAAAGTTTAACAAGCCTTCAGTGAACTACAATAAAACTGGAGAAGCATTTATATAGTTTAACAAGCCTGCTGTGAACTACAATAAACCTGGTGAAGTCTTCACCCTGTAGGATTGATGGTGGCAAAAAACAGCCCGTGTTTGAGCAACATTTTTGAACGTTTAACAACCCTTCAGTGAACTACAATAAAACTGGAGGAGCATTTTATATAATTTAACAAGCCTGCAGTGAACTACAATAAACCTGGAGAAGCATTCAGCCTGTAGGATTGATGGAGGCCGAAAACAGCCCAATCCCACCTGCCTGTTAACTATTGATTTTCCCCTTTCTAATTCCAAGACAAGGTCAGCGGGTCCAGATGTGTATCTACCAGCGGAGTCCCCATGATTTCATCAGTTGGGGAAGTAGCCATCATGTCTGATAAACTCCGCATCCTCATGGAAATGGACAGTCTGGGTTCTCCTGATTAGGGTGTCCCCACCCTGGGCATTTGTTATCTTTAACCACTAATCACGGGGGTGGGGGATGACAATTTCAATCAAGGCTAACATCTGGCCTGGCGGGAGTGACCGTAATGTCCTTCTGTTATCACGTCACCAGACGGGAAAATTTAGTGCCCTCTGTAGGGCCACCTCTGTGAATCCCCTTGTTTGAATAGGAAATGAAAGTATGGTATACTGTCTGGGGGGAGGGGTCCATCTTAAACCAGGCTTTGGGAGGGATTGTTTCCTTGCTGTCATTATTTTTAGTGTTGTTTTTTTCTTTTTACATCTAAGGCTACATCAAGTCAAGTCCTTGGTTCTCAGACGCACAGCAGATTTGAAAAATAAATCTCAACTGGTAGCAGCCTCACAGTTGAATGCCTGGTTGCTGATTGGGAGACCCCGGTTCAATCCTGGGAAGGGCATCTCGGTTGGGGCTGCACCTGTGTTCGGAAGGGACGTAAAATTTGGGTCCCGTGTTCAAGAAGGTGCCTTAATGATGTTAAAGGGGAAGGGCTAGCAACCCCTCCCTGTAAGAAAAGATTCTGCTACTGAGACAGCAAGGAAACTTGCTGCCTGAACTAACGAACAAACCATTCAGCGAGATAAATTCACACATTCCCAACAGTTGAAGAAAGTCTTTCTCTTCAAAGTTGTTACAGCTTTTCCATCCATCAAAAATTGAATGAATGAAAATTTAAAAATTGAACATGCATTGTTTGAAATGTTAACCAGCCTGGTATGTTGACTTTGTGGCAGGTGTGGTATGGTAGCAATTGGATCCATCACAGGATTATTTTTATTTTGCCTGCTTGCTACATAATGCAATTCTCTCTCTCTCTCTCTCTCTATCCAATTTTAAGTCTTTTATTGCCCATCATATGGGGGTTGGACGTGCTTGCACATGGATGGGAGAGCCCGTGGACTCCTCATCAAGTGCAATTTTTTTTGTAGCAAGTTTTTACGGCTGGATGCCCTTCCTAACGCCAACCCAAACCCTACTGTAGGGGCTAGGACTTGGGAAATATGTGTTAAGTGCCTTTCCCAAGGGCACAACGTCTGGGTGCACCCCAGAATTGAACCTGGGTCTCATTGGTTCATAGCCGGATGCTCTACCACTATGCCACACAGACGCCAAATTGTATGCAAGAAATTGAATGTGTATCCAAGCCTCTCTTTGTTGTGTCAGAAGAACAGGACAGCAAGAAAATTGACTGAAGTGAAATCCTACAGTCATCACGCAACAATCTTAACCAACCTCTTACACCCTAACACTTCACTGCATGGCACTTGCGCGATACTTGGTCCATCAACCACAAAGAAATAAAGACAGACACGAATACTGGTGCATAAAATCTTACCAAACCCTCAGCTGTGAGGACATAAAAGTGAGCTTAGCGTGCTTTATTATTGTAAGCCCCTTGTTCTGTGCCACACCATCGTATTGAATGCTTGAGTGCGGAGAGAATCCACTTTACTGTATCCAGATCATTAACTTGATTACCTCATGTTTTCTCGAGCCTTTCAAAAAGGGCTTTGCCAAACTGCTATCATCTGGACATCTTCCCAGATTTTGGGACAGTAGTTAAGACCACACCAATTTAATTTCTTGGTTAACGGAATTTTTGAAAAAGAAATGCTAGATTGGAAAATCAACATGAAAACAGAATCTCAGAGGAAAGTTTGTACTTTGTTGCGCACAGTTTCAGGGAATGACCATGGTCAGGTGCAAGTTTTCACCCCAGCTTTCAGTTTTAATGATGTCCTCGTGCTAAAATGAAAAAAAAAATCCGTTAACCACAAGAAATTAGATATGTGTGGCCTAAATGTAGAAACCTACCAAAATGTATGACACAAAGTTTACAGTTGCAGCACCCAAATCAATATTATAATATGACTATGCGGTGCAGTTTATCTTATTGTTGGAGCTACAGATGAACAGAACATGCATGGTGAAGCAATTGTTCCATATTCTTCATGGTTATTTTAATCTGGTTACAGAAACTGATTATCAAGGAGGGGCTCCTTTGTACTTTGACTTAAAGACAAAATGCTTTAGTCTCACCTAATATGTCAATGTAATTTCACTGGTGGTGTCAATTAGATTTACACAATAAGACATTCAGATGCAACTAAGATGTCGAGCATTCATTTATTGGTATGCTTGGTACATTGTAGCGGTCCTAGTCCAGTGGTTTGTGATCCTAGCTGCCTCTGGACCAAGAAGCTGAGTTGGGATCCTGGCTGTGCCGCTCACCCGACGTGTACGCTACTGAAAAAGGATTGCAGTCTTTAGGACAGGACCATTAAGCCATGGTCCTCTGTTCATTGTGCTTGTTGAAAAGAGTGAGGGGAATTTTCCAGGTACAATGAACCTGTAAATACTGTACATAGCGTCTGTCTTCTCTGTCACGACCAGTGGAAGAATAGCTCTTCAGCGAGCTAAAGTGATTCGATCACGATCACAAACGTAATTGCAAGTAGCCGAGTGAGGGGAATTTTCCAGGTACAATGAACCTGTAAATACTGTACATAGCATCTGTCTTCTCTGTCACGACCAGTGGAAGAAAAGCTCTAAAGTGATTCGATATCACGACCACGATCACAAACGTAATTGCAAGTAGCCGGCCATGCACGACGCTCAACAGTGCTTCCTGCACCAGATAAGGTGGGGCTGTCTGCATTAATGTCAACAGAGGCTTTCATGATAGGTGGACGTGGCATTGAACAAGCTTTGGCCAAATTGTATAAACTGGACACTGAACAAAACACCGTTTTCCATTGAACCGTACAAATGAATCCGGCAACGTTCCATCAACCGGAAGATTGGATAGCCAATGCTGCAACCTGAGGATAATCTTGAATCTAGTCGGCACGATTAAACGACATCCTTGGGGTATTCAGTTTGATGAAGGATGCAGAAAACATGAAATGTAATCATGAAATTGTCTGCTTCGTCTGTAAAGATCTAGAGGTATTCCATCGACGAAAGATCCAAATCTGGAAAATGAAAAAAGTAATGACAGCCATATCTTCATCGTACATCTTGAACATCCGGGTCCGATTGAATAGGCCCGGCTAATGCAAACAATTGACGCCTCAGTTGAAGGACAAAGACCTAGAAGTATTCTGGGACAGGCATACATGTATATTCAAACACCCCAACATTTGTATGTTAAAAAGACCCTATTTTCGTACATCCCTACGTCCGTAACCCTTACGTTAGAATTAGATTTGGGATTGTCAGAACATTGGGATGTCAGAACATTGGGCTGTAACTGCAGCTAGTGCTTCGTTGATGAAAGAAAAACATAAAGTTTTTGTAAAGCATAAAGCTATATGTGATCATAAAAGAGTTTTCAAAGTGATAGACTAGCCATATTGCTTTTACTTTCGTAAAAAATTGTTTAATACTTACTTTACATTCGTATTCATGTATGATTTATCAAGTTATGGTAAATTCTTTATCATATTGTTCTCATGACCTCTATATTGTTTCATTTTGTTTATCATCCAACTTATTTCCTTTGTATAACTGATCAACTAAAAATGTTATGATTTGATAAAGGGAGGCCTTTACACAAGCAGAAGCTTTTTGGCCTGCCCTGCACTGTTTTATTATCTTTGTATCTATTTATTTCGTAGGTATGTATATTTTTAAGTGCGAAATAAATAAATAAAACAATTAAGAATATGTTAAAACACCCCTACAGTAGGCTCAGATGCCCCTACGTTCAGACCCCTGGTGTAACCGCAATGTTCAGGTGATGAAAGATTAAAAAACAAAAAGTTATACGTGATCATTAAAGGATCTACAGCTGAATTCTTAAAGACCCACAGCAGGCTGTTGGTCTGCCCCGAGAACAATTGAAATTCATGGCCAGCAGGCTAGGCAGCTGTGTAGTTTATACTCTTTGATTGGTTTGGACGAATAAAGAAGGTGGTCATACTTTAATGACAAGCTGTACACCAACCCACACCGGGGGCCAACAAAGGTAGGTTCAATATTCTGTATGGAGGGGTGAGGGAATGAAATATGCATTATTCCAAACTTAGATGTCAATAAAGGTAGGAACCTATGACTTCTGGACTTACGCGCTGAATTGGTTTTGGACATTTTGCCGATTGTCTTAAATGAAAATGTCTTTCGGTGACCCGGATGATGTTTAGAAGATGACCACAGTTCATCTAAAGAGGGACATTATTATGACAAGCTCTTCTTGGCACCAGGTTTTAGTGTCCCAAACGGAGGCAGTAACGTCTGATTGATATGTACAGCCGGAGTCATCCATGTGATTGAACTGTAGGGGTTATGAGCAGTTTGTGGGATATCAGTGTTATTTTAATGCTCACTCTACATCCACGCCTGATTGTCGCCATCTACGAACCTGTGCTGAATGTAGGATTTTATGTCATAGATGGTTCTCGTGCCCGGGCTGTTCATATTATCAAGTAACACAGGTCATTTCAAACTGCGCACATGCCCTGTATTGCGCCATGCATCACGGAAGGGTGCATTTCCTGTATTTGAAGTAATCAAGTGTTATGAATTTCATGGAGGTGTGTGTGTGGTGGCCAGGACTTAATAGTCCCTACCAGACTAAGTATTCCGGCTATAGAGAGAATATTTGCTAGGTGAGTTTGGCCACCATAGGGTTTCATTTGTAGGTGCGAGAGGGAGATGTCAACCGTACCGTGGACTGACTCTCCTAGCTGGCCAATCATTATTTTTTGCCGAATTCTACAATCCGTACGCCCGTAGGAAGGCCTGGTGGAGGCTAGCCAGGTCTCAGGTGCTGCTATAAGACTGTAAAACTCAAGTCAGAGGTTTTTACAGCTGGTCTTGTCCGCAATGTGGGCCCCCTCTGCATCACGTCAATATCAAATTACAAGTTCTGACAGGGTACAAGCGGATGAGGTGAAATAGTGTAATTGTATTTCTGTGTTCCGGGTAATGGGGTAGTTAATTCTACACACACAGACTTTTACTGTGTGATTTGCCTGATATGATGTATCTGTTGTGGTGGAAGTACAACATCGATTTTGAAACATTAAAATCTCTTTGTCATCACAAGTGACACTTTGAAGCACTGTTTTGGGTATTAAGAAAGAGAAATAGGGATGACAACGGCCGATAATCTTGAAGTATGTGAGATGATCTGACAATATATGAAACCGATACTATAGGAGTGTGCAATTTCAGCACATAGCTTTTTGTATCAGATGCGATAACTCAAGAGTGTGGAATGACAAGAATGTTAATGACTTTGATATTTTTATCATTGGGACTTCTCATATGGAGGGTCTCATATGATATATTTATGCAGGTATGCTGCTGTACAAATTTATTTATTGAAATTAATGATCAAGTATTTTAAAGTAAAGTATTTAAACACACTGATCAGCATAGTCTAACTGCTTGGAATTTTTAAAACTTGAAACCATCATTGGAAACTTTACAGATTATTTGACCTTTTTGATAGGTAAAAATGAGCATCAACAGAAATGAGACAAAATGGCGGTATATTTGCATTATGTATGAGATAAGTGTGACTTCTTTATTATCATATTCAGTATTGCTAAACAATGGGAACGTCATGACCATGACAGATGGGTGGGTGTAGATATTGTTACAAACAAATTACGCAACTTATTTACTCATTTTGTGTTATCTATGCATATACATGTATACTAACTATTCATAATGGAAATATTATTGCATGCACCCAGTAATTTTGTATCTGTTGATTTATGCATGAAAACAAATTGTTGTCACGGTTTGCAACTTGTTACAATTTTTTTGTATCATTGGTAACCTGCATTAACATCAATCCGCTGGGTTACATAAATCCGCCACTTTGAAAAACAGTGGGTTTGAGAGAGCTCTAGTGCAACAGCACCCCCCAGGTATGCACAGTTTAGATATGCAGGAGTCCAGTATACTGGGGGACGTTGAGTTGGGGATCTGTTGCGGCATATCTTTTCAGGGTGGCGGAATTATATACCCTGGAGGAATTATGTTATAGATGTTAGGTAGATTCCTTCAGTCACCCTTGTGATCGAGTTTTGTCTTGGGTTCACACAAGGACATCAGGATAGGTGATACCGTATTTTTTCGAATAAAGTACGCACTTTAAACATGTCAAATTTCAAAAGGCATCACAAGTCATTGCCAAAGTCAGGTGCGTAGTTTATTTGAGGTTCTTGCCAGAATAAATTGGAAGAGGACCTCAAACCCTTGCTCAATCAAGCCAGGAACCCAGCTGTGGTGCAACAATCAATGGCTCAACACCTGCCAATTTGAGAAGTTTGTAACTTGTCGTAGGTAATTCTCAAGTTTGCAGAGATGATGCCAGCGGGGTAAACAAGAGAATGTTTTATGAATCTAAGGAATGACATTGTGTAGAAGTCTTTGATTAAGCAAAATTACCTGGACACCATAAATTTGAATTTATCCAGTTCAAAATGTGATCAAGATCAGTGGAGAAGGCATGGGTACTTAAGTTGAGGTTGTTGACTTTACGTTACAGTTCTGCAAATTTGTCTGGAAGTAGCCCCGAATCAGGGAGTGCGTACTTTAATCGAGAAAATACGGATGTTTTTTTGTTGAGTTCACATGAGGACATCGGGCAAACTCAAGAGCCTCTTATCTTCGGCTTTGTCCAGCCTTTTGGGGATACTTGTCTTTTATTTTCATGTGTCATTTCTGTGATTACTGTTGGACTGAGAGTTTGAATGAATAAATTTCACTTTTTAAACGTTACATTTTGAATCAATGGTGTAGATGCCTTCAGTCAGGTATAGGTGATAAGAGTTGAGTTCAAATGAGGATAGGAAAACTCCAGAGCTTCTTGTCAACGGTAATTGTGGAGAAACTTGTCAGATTTTATTGAAGAAAGGGTCATTTCTGTGTTCACTGTTGGACTGAGTGGTCAATATTTGAATATCTAACGTTATTTCTTACATTTAACGTTATATTTTGAATCAATGGTGTGGATTCCTTCAGTCAGGTATAGGGGATGAGAGTTTTGTGTTGAGTTCATTTGAGGACATCGGGGAAACTCCAAAGCCTCTTGTCAATAGTGATTGGTAATATCCCAGTGTCCCACGGTCAGCTGTCAAGCCTTTTGTTGTCGAGATACATGTCAGATTTTATTGAAGAAAGGGTCATTTCTGTGTCACTGTTGGACTGAAAGGTCAATATTTGAATAAATAAATTTCTGTTACATGTAACATTACATTTTGAATCAATGGTGTAGATTCCTTCAGTCAGGTACAGGGGATAAGAGTTTTGTGTTGAGTTCAAATGAGGACAGGAAAACTCCAGAGCTTCTTGTCAGTAGTGATTGGCAATATCCAGTGTCCAACAGTCATCTGTATCGCCTTTTGTTGTGGAGATACTTGTCAGATTTTATTGAAGAAAGGTCATTTTTGTGATCACTGCTGGATGGAGAGGTCAATATTTGAAAAAAAAATTTCTGTTACATGTAACATTACATTTTGAATCGATGGTGTAGATCCCTTCATTCAGGGGATAAGAGTTTTGTGTTGAGGTCAAATGAGGACAGGGAAACTCCAGATCCTCTTGTCAATGGTGATTGTCAATATCCCAGTGTCCAACAGTCATCTGTATCGCCTTTTGTTGTCGAGATACTTGTCAGTTTTTATTGAAGAAAGGGTCATTTCTGTGATCAGTGTTGGATGAAGAGGTCGACCGAAAATTGGCAAAATAACAGTTGATATAAGATTTATTGCATAAAGCCCAATGGACAAAACCTCAGGGCAGTCATGGTTTACTGACAAAGTGCCACTCAGTAAGACCACCTCAACATTGTGGATCTGAAAGCACATTGGATTTTGCTGTCCTTGAAAATATGAATTGTTCAGTCAGTTTTAAGCTGCGGATTGCACTACGCACATAACTAGACCATAATATCAACTCTTGAATTTATTGTAACTCAGCCCATCTGTGGAAAATCTCAGTTTTATACGTTCACTGTTACAGTAAGAAATATAGTTATTACTGCTAAGATTCATCATTTTCATCTGTCGCACAGGCGTTGGTTTTGTGATATCATGTATCTCATGTTTCTCAATTCAACCGTAGCTGTGTCAAATATACTTAAGTGGTGAAGTTAAGATGTCCAAATGGGACATAAAATAATGTAAAGTACGCAGTTCTCTCAGACAAGCATATGTCACAGAAAGATGATGAGAAAAGTTGAGACACCGGAATCTAACGCCGGTTGGCATCTCCATGAATCAAAACCCGAGGCAAGGCTATTAAATTCCCTTGTAGGACTATTACATCATTCTGCTACACTGAGTTAAATTGGACGGCGGAGTACATGATGCATGTTGTACGCTGTATTTACCCTTTCTCCATACTAGTGTGCTTTCAACGGTTTTGAAACTCTGACAGTGTAAATGAACAACACTTGTTGAAGCTGAGTTTTGCTTTTTTCTACAATTCAGAATTTATTCAGCAATTTATTCAAAATATTCTGTGTCAAAATAAGTGATATTCCTAATGGCAGCAGAATGTGCTTGAATATTGTAATATTACATGATGTGAAGGATGCATTATGTATCAGTTTGCATCAATTACATGTACCCATTTCTTGTGTGGATGGTGTTCAGCACCAATGACAGGTCTCGCTTCTTATGAGTGGATCAGGCACAAGTGTTTCCTTCCTTTCTTCAAAAGTTCTTTCAATCGGAGCCAATATATTGCTGTCCCTGGCATATAAAAAGGCAGGGCCTCACTTGGGCAGGCTACCAGAGTTAGAGTTTTTCAATCAGAAAGTTTAACATTATACTGGACTTTGTTGTCTTTTAATTTTCCTGGCACAGCAATGTATTAGCTCGGATTGAAAGTACTTTTGGAGGAAAGAAGGATACACTGGTGCCTCATCCACACATGGGCAAAGAGACCTGTCCTTGGTACTGAAAACCATCCACACATGGGCAAACAGATCTTTTCTTGGCAGTGAACACCATCCTCACACAGGCAAACGGACCTGTCCGTGGTGCTAAACACCATTCGCACACAGTTAAACAGACCTGTCCTTGGTGCTAAACACCATCCACTCACAGGCAAACAGACCTGTCCTTGGTGCTAAACAGCATCCACACACACGCAAACAGACCTGTCCTTGGTGCTAAACACCACCCACACACAGGCAAACGGACCTGTCCTTGGTGCTAAACACCATCCACACACAGGCAAACAGACCTGTCCTTGGTGCTAAACATCATTCACACACAGGCAAACAGACCTGTCCTTGGTGCTAAACACCATCCACACACAGGCAAACAGACCTGTCCTTGGTGCTAAACAGCATCCACACACAGGCAAACGGACCTGTCCTTGGTGCTAAACACCATCCACACACACGCAAACAGACCTGTCCTTGGTGCTAAACACCATCCACACACAGGCAACAGACCTGTCATTGGTGCTAAACACCATCCACACACAGTCAAACAGACCTGTCCTTGGTGCTGAACACTATTCACACACAGGCAAACAGACCTGTCCTTGGTGCTTAACACCATCCACACACATGCGGCAAACAGACCTGTCCTTGGTGCTGAACACCATCCACACACAGGCAAACAGATGCAAAACATTATCCACCGAATCGACTTCAGGCAGCCTTACCATTCTGCTTATGTTGTCAGAAGTTGTCTATTACAGATGATTATGGGATGTTCGCTAATCCTGAAAGATGATACAGTCGTCGGCATGAAAGGTGGAGAAAGAGATACAGGGATTGGACGGACCACAAAGCCAAAGATGCACCACCTTAATCCAGATTATGTGTAATGTTACATCTGAGGTATCGCTTCAGTTATTCATCACAGGTTGGGAATGGTAATATTTGCAGCAGGGTGCCAGTTTTAGACATTTGCTGAATCAGAATTTGAAGAAAGTGTCATTTCTGTGATCACTGTTGGATGTAGAGATCAAAAGAAAATTGGCAAAATAACAGTTGATATTAGATTTTGTAATGTTACGTCTGAATTATCACTTTGGTTGTTGTACATCACAGTGTGAGCACTGTAATAAGAAAAGGCGAGCAAAAGTTACTCTTCAAGCAGAGGTTTGACGTGTTTTAGATGTTTTTGTTGGGCTTTCTATTTTCTCAGGTTGTCAGCCAAATGTTACAAAAAGAAAACCTGACATAAAAAAAGCCAGACAAAACTTCAAATATTCATCACAGGGTGGGCATGGTAAATTTTGCCGCAGAATTTCGGTTTTGGAGATTTGCTGAATAATGGCAGCAGAATGTGCTTGATTGCTGAATTTGTTCTATCTGGGTGTTATGCAGATGATCTCACAGACAATGTAAAAAAACTCAATATTTTGCGTTAGCATGAAACTTAAATGGCAGAAGAAGTTGCAACTCCTGACAGTAATTTAGCAAATGAAAAACCATTATGATATTTAAAGGTGGGCAAAAGTTACATTACAACAGAGGTTGGGCTCTGTCAGCTATTTGGTGCCACTTAAGGAATTTTCCAAAAGTCAGGTTTAAAACGTTGCCTCTTTCCACATATTTCACTCCCTGTAGGGGGAGGAAAATTTATGATGTATATTGTTTTCTCTAATGTTTCTTTTTGATTGTGTCAACAGCAATAACTGTATCCACTGTCAAGTTTAGAACTAAGCTGAACTTGACTGTGAAGTCTAGAATTGCTAGAGAGATGGACCTTTGTAAAGGAGGCATTTTTTTATAGAAAGGATAGATAGGAAAATATAATTGGTTGCAAAACTTGCCATACTAGCTCTAAGCTTTTCAGATTTCCTTGCACCTCATATTTCTTTGAAAGTCTTCCTCTCTTCACTTTTGCGCTGTTGGTCAGATTCCTCTCCATTTGATTTATGCACACGCTCTCCATCTGGATGTTTTCATAGCACGTTTGTCATGTCGTGCATGACCACTTCCATATTACTGGCAGGTCCGGTATGAATAGCCCCCCGGCAGCACTATATGAATTACATTCTTCTCTTCACACAATTACAAGAAATCATATCAGCAAGACTCTTGATGAAAATTCCATCCTCTGAGCCACTCTCAAATTCCTCTGGCTTTCGGCCAAATTTAGAGTTACAAGATGTATGTCTCTCTAATGTTAAAGCTGCCATGTAGCTGCATGCAACGGAGCAAGATAGATTCCTAGGCTAAGTAGTTTGCAGAAGTTGCTTCCTCCGCCTTGTGATGAATTGATGGAGATGGTTTATGTCCCCGGGCTTACCCATTTCCCCGTCAGATTAGGCTCAAAAGCCTCGCCTGTGCATGATCATTCTCAGCTCCAATATTACCTGGCAATTCTGGCCCGAAATGAGGGGATTTAAAGACGGATGGTAATGGGATATGGTGGTGGTGCCACATGAGATATCTGGCCGAGAGAAACCGAACCTTGTTCACCTGTGTGTGGCACCGGCTGCCGGAGAAGACGGAAGGATAAGCCATTGATCTGTGTTAGTTTTTCCAAATGAAAGCGGCTGGCTGCATTTTGCAAACGGCTGGGGGAAAAGGACCAAAGGTTGCTCCACCAGAGAATCCCAGCACTGACTGGCCATTCACACCCATCACTCTCCAGATATGAATAAAAGAGAGCCTTAAGTGGGTGGGTTGGTAGCAGCACCATTTGATCAAGCAACCGGGGGTGTCCCTGTGGTGTAGTGGTCTGCGCTTCTGTCACTTACCACATCTGGTTCAAATTACTTGGAACCACAAGGCCCGAAGGTCGTGCCCGGGTAGGACACCTCTGGACAAGAGGCGCATTGAGTCATACCAAAGACTTTATAAAAATGGTACGTACTTCTGAAACGGTATGGAAGTTAAACACACTCCACTGCCAGTGGACTAGCCCCCTGCTGCAGTGATTGCACCACAGTGTGGCCCAGGGCTAAGAAACGGGGATGGGCACCGCCCTATACACCTTATGGTGTGGGAGGATTTTGACTAACTTTAACATGTACCAACTCCTTTATTTTCCTTGCATCATCAGGTAAAAAGAATACATTTCCCATTATGTTTCAGAAGGTTGTATGGATGGTAGCATCAATCATCATCATACTCTTTTCTTTTTCTTATTTCGTTGGGGATGGCCCTATGTTTCCAACACCCTAGTTTCTGACACACCTATGTTTCCAACACCCCTATGTTCTGACAAACCTATGTTTCCAACGCCCCTAGTTTCTGACACACCTATGTTTCCAACACCCCTAGGCCCTATGTTCTGACACACCTATGTTCCAACACCCCTAGGTTCAGATACCTCCAGTTACATGTAAGTTAGTGTTAGGAGGTGTCGGAATATAGGGGTGTAACATCAGGTAGAAAAAGGTAGGAATGATACATTTCACATATGCATTTTCAGCTTTGGATGGCTCATTTTATGCAATGCACCCCTTTCTTTGATTTAAATGTAGTACTATAATTCCAGTAACAAAATTACCTTTTGCCATCTAATATATGGATTGATATTGAGAAATAGTTTTAATGAATGAAAAATTATAACTTAAGATAAAATGTGACCACACTTTTTAGGTATGTGCAGGCCTTTATAATCTATTTTGATGGCTATTGAGTTTTACAACTGAACAAATAGTAAAATCGTGAGTAAAAATTTGTAAATGGGAATAGCGACCCAATTTTTTTTCAAAATGGGAAAAAGAGGAGAGGCTATTCCGAGAAGCAACAAACAAATTGGTGTGGCCTTAGACAGCTGAGATGTTGACATACAGTGGAACGAGCTTGTTACTAATGCTAGCCACAACTGTCAGTCAAGATTTGACATTGACACTGAAAAATCCAAGCTCTGTCTTCTCATTTAGTTAAGATAAGCGTCAGAAGATGCCGCCACTTTATTCTGTTGGCATTAATTTTCCAGAATGGCACTCAGGTGTAACGTTACCAATCTAACAGAGCAGTTCAGAAGTTTACAAAGAATTCTGGTCACATCTCAATGCCCAAGTTCGTTGAACTTTAGATAGTTCATGTTGCATATATACTTTATAGTCGGGTGAAATGGCCTGTGGGGTGCTGTAACTACGTCTTATTGGATGTACCCACACAAATCTGAAATTTTGTGACCGAGAAAAATGCTCGCACCTCTGCCTCCGTCTGATTGCCGTAGAACACCTCTGGGGAAAACTGCAGACTCTAAGATGTAAAACAAAAGCTGGCTGATGCCTGATAAGCAGTCTGTGGCACACTTAGTGTCATTCCCGACACTGTATGCCATTTATATTGTATATCACTGAGATGCCACGGGGAAGACTCGTTGAAGGAACTATTTGTTTCTGTCAAATTGCTGGATCTAGATGGAATAAAATGTAAAATTCATGGGGTCTGATGTGGCACAAGTGTACTTTACTGTTTGGTTTCTCCATCATGGAGCCCGGGATGTCACTTGTTATCCATCAGTGGACCTTGGTAAGAGTAATGGTTAACCTTACTGTCATTCTTGTAACATTCACTACAGTTCTATTTTCATGGTGACCTCTAAACCGTAAATAACATTTTATAAGTTTCCAATGTATTACTACTGTACTACAGAATTATTTCAACTGCGAATTTATAACTCAACAAAAATTGTTTTCCCTCTAGCTGTGAAATAAAACCACAGCAAAAATAAATGGATTAACAGATTTTGGCCAATTAGAGTCAGACATTATGATAAACCCCTGATACTGGAAGGGCTGTATCAATGGTGCAGCCAAAACTACCACATCATGTCTGCCTGGAGAATTTTTTCAGTGGGGGGGGGGTGTCTCTTTTGTATATCTATTTCCGACAGGGCTTCTTTCATACTTTACACTAAGACTAGTGCATTAGTTTCAGGCACACATATCCATAAAACATACGGAAAAATACTTCCAGGAAGACTTTGAGTGTTAAGAGATGGACTAGGGCTTACCTATATAGCCTTGGTGAAGTAATGCCCGACATCCAGATGTTTTTCATGAGATTCTGGCTTCAGTTACATAAGCCACAAACACCCGGCAGCTGTGAAAACTGTGCATATGATAAAAATCTTCCATCACACAAAGAGACAGTACAAAGCTGATAACATAAAGGAAGGTTTGTACCTGAACGTTAGGCAAAGTGATCTTTTTGTGGTGCTGAACTGCAAGCACAACTAACATCTAGTTCCATGCCATATCAATAGGAACGTGAACATGTATGTAGTCATTGTGAGCGGCAGGGAGTGATCTGTGTTGCCAGCATAGTATTATTTGTCTGTAGAATCTATCCTGTCAGATTTTCTTGATCTTTCTCCCTGGAAGTTGCACACTTGTTTGCAGCTACAATTTCATGTAAATGTGTTAGATCCCTTGCTTCAGTTTAAACTGTATCAGCTCTCCCAATGCTATGGTTATCAGTTTTAAATCAGATGTGTTTGCCAATGGGGATTGCATTCAGCACCAAGGACAGGTTGGTTTCCTGTGTGTGGATGGTGTTCAGCACTAAGGACAGGTCCATGCTGCCTGTGTGGATGGATGGTGTTCAGCGCCAAGGACATGCCCATGCAACATGTGTGGATGGATGGTGTTCAGCACCAAGGACAGGTATGTTTGGCTGTGCGGGGGTGGTGTTCAGTACCAAGGACAGGTCTGTTTGGCTGTGTGGATGGATGGTGTTCAGCACCAAGGACAGGTCTGTTTGGCTGTGTGTGGGTGGTGTTCAGCACCAAGGACATGTCCATGCAGCCTGTGTGTGTGGATGGATGGTGTTCAGCACCAAGGACATGTCCATGCAGCCCGTGTTGATGGATGGTGTTGAGCACCAAGGACAGGTCTGTTTGGCTGCGTGTGGATGGTGTTCAGCACCAAGGACAGGTTTGTTTACCTGCGTGTGAATGGTGTTAAGCACCAAGGACAGGTGTATAACCTATGTGAGGATGGTGTTAACTGCCAAGAAAAGATCGGTTTGCCCATGTGTTGATGGTGTTCAGTACCAAGGACAGGTCTCTTTGTCCAAGTGTGAATTAGGTCCCAGTCTTTCCTTCCCCTAGTACTTTCAATCTGAGTCAATATATTGCTGTGCCAGGAAAATTAAAAGGCAGGGCCTCACTCGGGCAGGCTGCCAGAGTTAGAGTTTTCAATCAGAAAGTTTAACATTAGTCTGAACTTTGTTGTCTTCACCTGCTAACTTTACATTGGGCAAGGGAAATTGTCTGGTTTGCCCTACCTTTCTGTCAAGCTAGTGATTTAGGAAGACATTGATTTGTGTCCTAATCTAGTTTAGCTTTCTGAAAGGCTAATCTCCAACTGGCTGTGACAACAAAGACAGACATTATGGACAGAGTATTACACTGGATCAAATTTCCCTAGCTCTTTCCAACAGTTGAAATGAAAATTTGGCTGTAGTCTAACATCCTCTCCTAAGATACAAGTAGGACTCTCAAACATCTTATATCCAGAAAAAGGCTGGCTAAGAAAATTCAAAGTTCCCTTAAGCCTTCCACAAGCCAACTCCTCTCCATGAACAAAAAAAAGAAAATACACTTTTGCTCTAACATACAGAATTGGTAAATAAAGCTGCAACTATAATTTGATAAGCCTTGATCTTGATAAGAAGTAACGGTACAGCGGCTGTATATTGTACTATTAGGTCTAACATCCCCTCCAAAGATACATACAAATAGGACTCTCAAACGTCTAGAAAAAAGGTGGCTAATAACTGGACCATGCATGCTACTGAAAAGAATGACCCTAACTTGTAACTGCTGTGTAGTACATATATAGGCGGGTGTATCTGTTTCATGCATCCTGTTTTTAGCCCCTCTGCCGTTGACTTTGAACATGTTGAAATAATGTGGTTGGTTGGAAAGACGTCATCACACATCACAATAGCCTTATGCTTAATCTCATTTCCTTTCAATACATCCGGGAAAACATTACAGCAGCTTGACTGAATGGTTATAAATGAACCATGGAGCTCGAGCGGCGCTGATGAAAAACAGAAAATGGCTCGTGTACGTAGATTTCGGTAGCCAGCCATCCGTCCAGTCTTCAGTGGGTGGGATATGGTTACATTAGACGGCTACAAATAATGAGTTATTTTTAGCACCCTTGTTACATCTGAACGCTGTGATGAATTCATTTTAATGCTAGCAAAGCATAATGTTGACTACAGCCTGAGCCTTCCGAAGTACAATAATCTTCCACAATTAGATGATGAAATGAGAATTGACAATGGACACAGGTCTGAAACTGCACTTTTCTATACTATCACAAGGTGGCTCTTTTATATGGTTTTGCTCAAATGAGTTAATCTCAAAGCAGATCTTTTAGTTGGCAAGACAGTATCCATTGGCCGAAACAGTATTGGGCTGGCCCTGGATACTGTTTTTGCCCATGGATACTGTCTATCTAAAGTGCCAACCAAAAGATCTCATTGGAAATTACAAATGAGTGGCTATAGCAGTGTTTGCAAGTGGTCTTGCATATTCCGAGCAAATGGAAATGGATAAATATTCTGGCTACATGCAGCAAATGTAGATATAATATTGAATATCACTTTAAACAGATGTGTTTATGTTGAAACAAATTTTTTTATAACCAAAGCATGAAATTTTGTTTCACTGCTATGAAACTTTTCGGTATAAAGTATAAAATCGCCAGATTACGTGCAAAGTTTATGCAGTGTTTAGGAATTTGGTGATGTCATCAAGTGATGTCGTATGGATGTGTGGCAAGACAAGCCATAAGAGTTCGCAGGTTCAATTCCTGACATTCCCATCTAGACGGTGTGTCCTTGGGAAAGGCCCTTTACATGGCTTTCCTCACTCCACCCAGGTGTAAAAATGGGCACATGGTTGGAAAGGTGAAGGCGGTGTATTAGGAGAGGGATGAGCTCCACGTTCCAATATGTTCCAACCCGTTACCCACCGTCAGAACGGACACATTTGACGACTCAAGTCAACGATAAATGCGATTCACGCGACGAGCACTTTTAATGATCAAGTCTAAACCAGAATACAATGGGGACAAAAGGACCGACGTGTAACACGAGGCTGTGACCTTCGACCTCTAGAGGTCGTGACTCTTGCATCATAATAAACATACAACATGTGGTGGCGCACTGCCCCTACGGCCTCACAAAAAGCTATGGGACTACCTTTTGGGAATTTGGATTGGCCCACAACTTTCCAGGATGAAAGATTGATTTTATGTCACTGTGACCGCACAAGGTCATATTTGGCACTGATTAGATGACAAAGTATATCCAATTTTTGTTCACCAACTATGACCTACCAATACTTTTGCACTGGCAAAGACCCATCTGGTCTCAGAAATAGTTCAAACCACAAAGTCCACTAAAATCTAATCCAGCTGTACCTTTTAATGACGACTTGGATAACAAATAAGATCTGCATAAAGCTGAAAATGAGATGCATCTAACCACCATTAACTTTAATCCGCCAGGTTACATAAATCCGCCATTTTGAGATGTCTAGTGCAGCACCCCCCAGGTACATGTATGCAGAGTTTAGATATACTGGAGTGCATAATACCGGGGGACGTTGGGTTGGAGATCGGTTTGGACGTATCTGGCGCAATTATGTATCATGGTGTAGATGTTGTAGAAATTCTGAAATGTTAGCACTTAAGAATACCATTGTTACAGATCATGCATAAGTGACCTGTTCTGGCTGTCTCAAGATAGCAAAACCATTAACACAGCATGGATCATGAATGTCTTTTTCTCTGATCTGAGATAAAGCCATTGATGATGTGGCATTATTTTTGCCATGCCATCAGTCACCATACATGGTGGAGAGCTGTTTGTAACTGTAGCTGTAGCCCACAAGGTTGTGACGAGAGCGCCTCACTTTGATGACCACCAGAACTGCAGCAAGGGCCACTGCTGCCACAGCAGAAGCAGTGATGAGTGCCACATGAACAGTGCTTCCGTCAGAGCTGTCAACATGGCTCTCTGTTGGTTAAGAAGGTATTATAGTGTTTTTAAGAAATTTATTGATAATCTGTGGAAATTTCCTATATGTATTGAATTCTGTTCCATTTTAAGTCAAGTTGTTGCACACAAGAAGACAAAAGATATTGTCTTGGTTCTCCTCAGCCTTGTTTGATTTACCGGTTGATAACCTTTTTGGTCCATAAGTATTTCCATCTATTCAAATTAAAGTAGAGGTAATGAATGTGTGATAGTTGTGTGCCGATTTGTTGAAAATAGAACGCTAGCAACCCAAAAAAACACCCCTCCCAATAAAATGGTATGGCGAACCTATGACATCACAATTCAAGATGGCGGCCACCACACATGCCAACGGATCCAACAAAGGTTTTGCTACGCAAACCTGTAATTTTAAGATAATTTAGGGAATTGTCGAACCTTTGTAAGTAGCATCATCCAGAAGAATTGGGCCCTGATAGATGGAATGCAGCCCTGTCATATCCGACAGCTCCCTCTTACGGCGGCCGGGGGTACTGCGACAGCCCTGTTGGATTAAAATTAAAAAGTTGTTTATCTCTCAGATGTCATAGAGGTATTCTCCGAGCAGAGGTTTTGGTCGAGAGGGCTAGGAGTGGCCGTGATTCTCTCCTTCGTTAAAAATCATGGCCACTCCTAGCCCTCTCGACCAAAACGTCTGCTTGGAGAATATCAGAAAGAATCTATGTCGTGGACCCTCAGTACCTTTCGACTAGAAGCTACAACTCCTAAGTGGCCAAGATTGCTCAACAAACTTGATTGAAAGAACAATTTTTCAAACGTTATGTGTTTTTTGTTGTCTGTCAAATCATACTTTGTCATTTTAATAATTTGTTCACACACATTGCTCTACACCAAAGTTAATCTATGTGGCTTGTACCACAGCAAACAATCTGTATAGTGGGGTTGTGTGGCTCAACGGCAGAGCGTTCGGCTCAGAACCAAGAGGTCCCGAGTTCGAATCCTGTCATGTCACCGATCTTGTGCCCTTGGGAAAGGCACTTTACACGACTTTCCTTACTCCACCTAGGTGTAAAGGGGTACTAGTAACTGACTTCGGTTGGGGAAGGTCGTATTGAGGTCACCTGGTGGCGCCGAATGGCAGCCGCCCAGACCCTTGCGACAATTCCACATAATGCAAGTGTGGATAAGATACGTATATGTATATGCTGTGTATTAGGTGAAACCTGTAAACCCTGCATCAATTCAGCGCTAGAAAGGCTGCCATTGCGGGTAATTTCTGACCAATAAAAACCATTCTTTATACACATTATTGGTAACGTTAGCCTAAAAGATCCTGACCTGCGCACAGCGGGACCCAGTATCTGCAGCCTCACACACCTCCACCTCACAGTGGATGTACACCGTCCTCAGCTCCCGGATGAAGCGGAAAGCCTCGAACCCGAACCGCTCGACATCTGGTTTGTTGCTGCCGAATATTTGAAGCGTGCTGTCTGCACCACATCTAACATAATAGTCACAGGAAGGAACAGCAATTTAGCGGTAGAAATATCTTAAAGCCTTTTCATTTAGTTGTCTGTACTCTGTATGTATCTTAGTCAAAACGTGTATTTTTATCTCAATGTTTGATTAACAACTGTTTACAGTTCTTCTTGTATGTACTGGTTTTTGCACACTTCATTCATGTATTACAGTTACTCTTGATAGTGTAGCTCTTGATATCCAACATGCTAACAATATTTTTGTTTGTTTTTCTAATGCACTGCAATATCACTATCATTATGGCATTCTCTCCCATCTTGAAACATTGGATAGTTCAGGAAGTCATATAATATGTTCATTAACATTACCAAATGTTTATACAGGTTGCACACATTTCTTTTTTGTGAAATACTTCAAAACTTTAAAATTTGTTTGTTTCCCTAGTGTACTGAAATGTCATAATATCATTCTCACCCATCTTGAAGCAGTGGATAGCTGAGGGAGTCGTTTTTGTCAGGTGACATGGTGGCCTTGCAGTTCAGCCCGAGAACAGACAGGAGCTGGTCGTGACCTTGAACCTGGCAAGGTAGTCTTGTGGTTAGGGTTGTTGACTTACAAACATAGAGCCTAAAGGTTATGGTTCGAATTGGTAGCAGACCTCAATGTTGTGTCCTTGGGAAAAGCACCTATGTCCTCATATGACTTGAAAATGAATACCTAAAGTATGTTCGTTTACGGATGTTCCTCCGATGGGATATAATGTTAGAGGCTCCGTGTATGAGGGGGGCCACATCGCAAGCATTTTAAAGATTGCACGACACTTATCGAAAAGAGTAAGGGGTCTATCCCGGCAAGAGTGGACCAAACCCTATGCAGCCTGTACATACTGTTTGTCTAAAGGAAAGATGGTTTACTGGTTATGCAAAAACAAACAAACAAACAAACGAACCAATGGACCTCTGAAACAAACAAACAAACAAACAAACAAACAAACAAACAAACAAACAAACAAACAAACAAACAAACCTGGACCTCTGAAAAAAAACTGGACCTCTGGAAAAACAAACAAACAAACAAACAAAGAAATAAACAAACAAACCTGGAGCTGTAAGAACACCATGTCAGTGAGCCTCTTGTGGACGGGGTACTCAGAGCGGGTGTAGGACCGTAGGTAGTTGCGTGTGTGGAAGACGTCCAGGTGGATGGAGAGCTTCCCCAAGCCGACCTCGTGGAACTCCAGTCCGCCTGGGATGGGCATGAACTGCGAGGTGACATCCTGGTCCCGTGCATACTTACAGCTGGAATGATCCAATGTTTGTTTTAAAAAGTGTTCCTTAAAATGTCAAGAAACTAAGTCTTACAATGTATGAAGTGTAACTTTACCTGGTGATATCATATTATGACAAAGGAAAGTTTCAAAGTTGTATGACAGTAAATTACTCCATAGTATCTATTTGGCGTGCTTTGAATGAATACAGTCAAACCCTTCGAGTGACCGCCTGGCCAATGTGACCACGTTTTGGTATCTTAGATATTTTTTCCCATTGACAAATTCAAGCCTAAGAATCCTGTCTATAGTAACCATCTGTCCTAATAGGCCAGGTTTTATCAGTTGCCCGAGAGGTCTTATTGGACAGTTTTGACCCTGCATGTTCATCAAAGAAGTCAAACCCAAATAAGATAGAATTTAGTGTTAGTATTTAGACTAGAAAAGTCACATGCTGTATTGTTATATATTGTCTGTCCGTCCTTTCATGTTACATGTACTTGCAATTAGCCTACGGGCAAGAACTTGCAATAAACTTATTATCAAAACAGTACAAAGCAAGTCAAACATAGCCTGGGCGCCATCCTCTGTAGCAACTGCTGGCTCAATCTTTTTATCCTCCCACACCATTATTGATGTATAGCCCATCTCCGTTTCCTAGTCCTGGGCCACACTGTGGTGCAATCACTGTAGCAGGGGGCTAGTTCACTTGCAGTGAAGTGTGTTTAACTTCCATACTGTTTCAGAAGTATGTACCATTTTTATAAAGTCTTTGGTATGACTCAATGCGCCTCTTGTCCAGATGTGTCCTACCCGAGACTTGAATCCCGGTCCTTCTGGTCCAAGTAATTTGAACCAGATGTGGTGAGAGACAGAAGCGCAGACCACTACACCACAGGGACACCCCTGCTTGGTTCAATAAGCAAGCAAAAAGAAAGAGCCTAGACCGCGATTACTACAGAGGATAGTACCCAGGTTAAGTCAAACCAACCACGAAAGAAGTTGAAGAACGGAACATAGCTTGTTTGATACTTACTTAGAATGCATGATGATGTCATCGTCTCGACTGATGACTCCCGTGGCCTTGTGGATGTTATAAAGGCTGACCAGGTTGGAGAAGATGACGTACTTCGGATCAAAGGTTACCTACGAAAGAGAGATCAGCAGATACTTCAGATGAGTGTTCTCTTTCATAAACTTAATATCTTCCATCATGCATATAACGTTAGTCACCACCATCATCATCATCACAAATATTACATGTCAGTGTATAACACAGCCTCTTCCAGGCCTTCCTACGGGGGTATGGACCATAGAATTCGGCAAACAAAAGGAATAATTGGCCAGAAGTCAGTCCACGGTAAGGTTAGTGATTCCCCCTACAAGGCCTTCACTAGTCTCTACCAGACTGACTATGCTGGCTATAGGGAGAATATTTTCCAGGGAAGTTTGGTCACCATTGGATTCAATTTATGGATGCAACCTTACTGTGCACTGACTCTACTGGCAAATTACTAGTATTCTATGATCCACACCCTTGTAGGAAGGTCTGGTGGAGGCTAGCAGCAACCCATCTCTGCAAGGTCCCACTCGATTGTCCTTCAAGTCATTGATTGCCCCTTCTTCCTTTTTCCTGTTGAACACCACTTTAGTGCCACCCTGGATACACTATCATACTTTTATCACAGGCAAACCAAGTGCAACTATGCATTGACATACATTTAAGAGCAAATGTCTGTAAGCTAAGGATCAAACAGGGGTCAAAAAATCGATTTGGCTCATATTTTGCACAGTGATAGTACTTGGCCCACAACCCCTCAAAATAGCTTTCTTTCTTCTCAAAACCAATTGTTGCCATGGCAACAGGCCAAACAAGTTTTGGGGCCATTTTTCCTCATTTGGGCATGTCGAAAACATGAAAATCAGCTTACTTTAGGACAATATTACAAGTGCTATCACTGTGCAAAATATGAGCCAAATCAATTTTTTGACCTCTGCCACCATAGTTTGATCCTTAAAGACATTTGCTCTTAATTCCTAAACCAGGAGCTTAGGAAATGTAGAGCCCATGAAAGGTCATGAAATTAGGCACTATCCGAACCTTCGTGCCACACTGGTACAGCCCAGTACGCAGCAGATGGTGGGTGCCGTTGAACGTGGCCATACACGACGCATCAGGGTCCCAGTGCAGGTTGCTGGTGTTCACTATCGCCAGTTTGTCCGCAGGCAGGGCCAGTTCCATGTACTCATTAGTACAGGTGGTGGACGCACCAACAACTATTAAGGGATTAAAACACCAGATTTATACTTGACTAAGAAGCATCTGAAGTTTTAAAAAACATGCTTTTTGTAGTATCAAGTTTTAGGTAAAAAAACAAAAACAAGAAATAGCCAGCCCTTTAAATTTAAATGCCAGAGATATTATCAACCAAGAATTAACATGTTCGAAAATTTGTCTTTCCCTCCAACTGATGTAATGTTAGAGTGGAACTTGTTGTCACCATGTACTGTAGGAGCATCCTCGTTAATGGCTTGAGACAGACAGTTAGATGTGCAAAGGTTAGGTGTAACAGGTCATTCAGTGTAATATAACTAGCTGCTGCCACACCGCATGCCTGCGAAGCTGATATGTCAAGCCGAATGGCAGTTACACAGGTTATGTAGATACCAATACAGGACTAATAAAAGCATTGCATTCTGCAAGACATCATATGAAATTGTTAAGCACTATGACATCAAAGCTATGCTAAAACCTTATCATGGGTCTTACATGTGCATCCTCTTCCATCCTCTGCCAGTACGAGGAGACCGTTGGAGCATGCGCACATGTAGCTCCCAGCTGTGTTGATGCAGACATCCTCACACATGCCGTTTATACCAGTGGCACATTCATCAATATCTGTGGACCAATATATAACGTTATGATATGTAACTGTCTGCTGTACTGTGATTGGTTAAGCCACCCAGGGCACTTTGCACTAAATGGCCTATAAAAGCCACACTGTACTGTGCTCATTCGAGCCTTGATCCTTGAGAAAGCCACACACAGGTGAAACATGTCGGTGTGGGCTCGAATAAAGTTCTAAACGGGAACTATACGCAGCTACAGCCTCTTTTCTGAAGATATGGTGTGAGTGTGTACGGTTGGCATGAGGTTGCCCACTACTACTGCCGATATGTAACAGTCTGGTTATACAAGAGCACAAAATCTTTGGCTTCCACCTAGCACTGATTTAACACTCTACGTCTCTATATGAAAGGAATCAAGACCTTGATGTATTGTAAGATCTCATCATTACCATCTGTTAAATGTACATTAAAAGCTACCCAAGAAGACCACTCAGGGGATCGAGTAATATAATTTAATCGTTACAACTGGAAAAATACAATGAAACTCAGACGTTTTGGTCGTCCGTCCGACCGCCCTTTGTCAATGAAGAGAATGAAGTCTATGTAGTTTTTTTATGCAAACTTCATTCTCTTCATTGACAAAGGGCGGTCGGACGGACGCCCGAAACGTCTGAGTTTCATTGTATTTTTCCAGTTGTAACGTATAATTATATTACTCTATTGCTGACCTGGATGATTAACATTCACAAATGTACACTCAGGGGATCGATAGAATCTGGTCTATGTGGACAGGTGGTTGCTATAGACAGGATTCTTAATTCTTGTGTCAATCAGTCAATGTAAAAAATTATCTAAGGGACCACCAGAAATTGATCGAATTGGCTAGATGGACCTTATGTAAGGGTGGTCTCTTGTAAAAGATTGTGGAAGCAACTGACCTGTGCACGTGGTCCCATCGCCCTTGTATCCATGGTTACACTCACACCTGTAGGACCCAGGTGTGTTGACACAAGTTGCGTTTGCGTTACACATGTCACCCTTGTCCTCAGCACATTCGTTCACGTCTAGGGAATAAAATAATGATCAGATTAATACATCTAAGAGAATCAATTTGAAAGTGCGTCTTCAATACTAACTTACTTTCATACTGGATTGTTACCTCATGAAAAATGGAGGTATTGCTTTTGTGTGTCTGTAAGTATGTGTTACCGAATATTTGTTGTCGGCATAATCTTAGATCCTCGGAATGGGTTGTGACGATATTTGGTGTTGGAAGACAAAGCTCAAGATCCAATATGGGCCTCCTGGCAACTGACTTCGGTACTGCAGCAGAACTTCCAGTTTTGTATCTTTTGTCCTGGGCCAACTAGTTTTTCATGGCGTTGTGAACAATTGGTCCTTGTTAAAGTGTGTCCTTCTACTCGCATTTACTATATGTATACAGGTAAAGATATCAAATAAACATTGAAACACCAATTTTTTTAAGGTATCACACATACATGTATGCCATACTCACCAGTGCACAGCGTTCCATCTCCCACATACCCAAGTTCACAGATGCAGTCATGTGACCCAGGCAGGTCAACACAACGAGCATTCGCATGGCATCCGTGGGTCCCGCTGGCACATTCGTTGATGTCTGAAAAATGCAACAATATTGAAAAATGGCACAATGCGACAGTACCAATATCTAATTCGCATATAGGTGACTATAGTAGAACTTTATTGCGCGACTATTATAAAAGAAGACAGTGACATGTGATTATCTGATATCAAATTTACTCCTTAGTCATTGAAATGACTTAAAAACAATTGGGTGTTCCATCGGATCGGTCCAAGACCTCGCTCATACCAGGCTTCGTGCGTCTGGATTCAACCATCACACAATTGATCAAGATTTGCGAAGATGGATCCACTGGCAGATTGAATCGGGATCAATACCATGACTCTGATGAATCTAGATTTGCAAAGAACATGAAGCCTAACCCTAACCCTTGTATAAACAAGGTCCAGGTTTCACCACAAATTTCAAAAGTGATATATAAAAGGGAATAGGCATCATCCACAGATAAAGTGGACAACTGACCCTTTTGCATGTTGATCACAGTGGCAGTCTTAAAATCCTCCGGACAAATTTGTCTGTCTATGAACAGTTTTGCCAAAAATGAGTCACTCAAGCAACTGGATAAAATTTTGAAACAGTCACAGACGTTTCAGACAGCATCCGCTATCTTTCGCAAGTGACTAAGGAAAGATCTGGCAGAACTAGGTTTTATACCAAAACTCTGAATAGATTATGTTAATGAAGTAAAGACAATTTCAGATGGTTCAATACTAAGACAATAGAATAGTAAGTCAAGAAAGAACAGTTTTGTTTCCTTACTGATGCACACTGTTCCATTGCCGGCGTAGCCTGTGTTACACTGGCAGATGTAGGAACCAGGTGTGTTGATACAGGTGGCATTGCCATGGCAGAGGTCTGGACCAGCTGTGCACTCATCCAAGTCTGTTTAAACAAAGACAGTAGGGTGGATAATGATAATTCATCATAATCATCCAAAATATGACATAGGATTCAAGTCTGGAACTTAATGTCCATGAAAAAAGGCAGAAACGTACAACAAACTCTCCCTACATTCTTTCAAGCTTCTATGAATAAGGAACAACATTTCCCCTACAATTTACACAAACAGGATTAACGTTACTGATGAGAAACATATTGAAGAGTTTTTGGCGATGCCTTGGGGGCGAGTCTATTGGTGATAGTATTGTGTGCAGTTTGCAAGAATTCTAGGAATTTTACAGAAATTTTAAGCCAAGAATGTTTGGAATGTTAATCAGCAGTACAAAGGATAGAAAGCGGGTAATGCAGCCACCATGCGGACATTCATCCTAGAAACTCCAGACAGGCAGCCACATGTGTTAACCAGATGTGTCAGGCTTATGTATACATGATCCTTTTCGTTAGAAATCCCGTATGAACAGCATCACCCACTGTGCCCTAAATCAGGGTACAGTAGAAATTAAAACAAAAACAACCACTGTCGCCATTGCAATGTCTTTTTATCATTGCTAATCTTGTTATTAGTTGTATATTTGACGCCGCAAGAACAACACTACTTGGAAACCTCATGCGGTCTGGACTGACTGTTGTGCTCTGTGGTCTTTGGATGCTTACTTTAGACGCCAGATTTAGATAGGATTGAGACTGTAGATGTGAGTGACTCCAACTTTATTCTGTCTATTCCAGCATGGTAGCTGGGGAGTGACGTCATGGGGTCCAAGGCCCCCTAGCTGCATTTCTACTGCTTAGTGATTACATGAACATGTAACACTGATCAACCCTTGAACTTTAGGGATAGAGGTAACATTACACTCACCATCACACGTCTTATTGTTGAGAGAGTTGGGTGCCCTTCCAGCAGGACACAGACAGAAGTATGATCCGTCCGTGTTCACACAGTCGTGAGAGCAGCCGCCGTTATTGACCAGGCACTCATCCACATCAGGTGTTCCTGTAGCTCAGACATGAATGAGGTCAAACATTGAAAAATTGGTAACGGCTTCATTTACTTTGTCCCGAGTATGCTAATGATATGTTAAGTTCCCATTTTAAAATGTTTGCAAGATCATAAGCAACCCCACAGCCTTGTTGGTTCTGGAAATAATGATAATAATGATAATAAATGGTTTATTGGTCCGAAATAGCCCATGCAATGGCAGCCAATGCTGAATTGCTGCAGGGTTTACAATAGCATAATACACAATAATACAGAAGATACATATTTGCACACTTGCAATTTATGTAACTGTCGCAAGGGTCTGGCGGCTGCCATTCGGCGCCTGCAGGTGACCTCAATACGACCTTCCCCAACCAAAGTCAGGTACCCATTCACACTTGGGTAGAGTGAGGAAATTCATGTAAAGTGCCTTTCCCAAGGGCACAACATCGGGGCATACGAGTGGTTTCGAACCCGGGACCTCTCGGTTCTGGGCGAAATGCCCTACCGATTGCGCCAAACGATGCCACGAAATTGCACACTGATGACTGTAGCTCAGACATGAATGTCCAATGACAAGAGAAAACATTGGAAACTTTTTGCAAGATCATAAGCAATCCCAACTCTGAAATTGCACACTGAAGATATCAAAGTAACGTTACGTTAATGAAGGTTAGACTTCAGGTTAACAATATCTAAAAACAATCCAATCTCTACAACTGGATAAAATGCAGAGATTACTTCCGGATGTTTCGATTGACACCACTCTTCTTCAGCGTTACTAGAAAGTAACGCTGGAGAAGAGATATAGATATGGACGTCACTCGAAACGTCCGGAAGAATAAAGTTTTATCAGAGACTAAATTGTCTCTAAGAACATAACATTACTTGATGAACTTTTTTTCATGAAATAACAGAAATTCAAAGCATTTCTCACCGTCGTAGACAAGTGTGATGCAGCGCTGGTCGGAGTTGATCCTAGATCGGAAGTCACACACGTAAATGTCGAGAAAATTAAAGGGACATATTGTAAACTTTTGGGTCCCAAACTTCAAATATTGTTGATCCATTTTCAAAACTGTTTTTAAAATATACACGTCCAAATGCAACACATGTATGTTATATACCATTGGAAAGAATCATGTGAAAAACAGACCTCCCAGGTTTCAGACGCCCTCACCTATTGGTATCCTGCGCCAGGAAGCAGAAAACGTGTTGACCAATCTGCGCCTTTGTAGGGGTCCACGTGACATTGACGTATGCACGATGGGGGTTGATTGGATCGGTTGCCAGGGCTGACTTGATCAACCCAAGTGGAGAAACGGTCGAGATCTCTGCGATACTTGTAATGGTGATAAGTTTATCAATATTTGGCACAAACCACATTGCTAGACACAACTGCATCAAAGAGGAGGGCGCCAAGGTATTATATAGACAGAGAGGATAATAGACATATTCGGTGGATTAAGGAAGCTGTCTGATAAGGAAGACAACACCAGTGATGAACCGGGACGAGGGGGGATACAAATTTAGCCACGTTTGGGTATGTGTGCTCACCGCAAAAGCGCCACCTACTTCGGCTACTTATAGCGGTGAGAAGCAGCACTGCAGTCAGAAGCTCTGAGGAAGGTGTCTGACAGACGCCGAAACGTCAGCAGGTGAGATATACTGGTTGTGTAAAAAGAAACTCCCAATATTCTATAAAGATCCTTGCACACCAAACTATATGTCAGTCAGAAAAGTATCTGTGCTAGTGCTGCGTGCCTAAACGTAACATCAGGTACAGGTACCGGTACAGAGGTTTCGGTACAGGTCCGGACCTGTACCTGAACAATTTGAAGAATTAACATGTGTTTTTATGAACTTCTTCAATGACAAAAACATAATCTGTTTTCAACTAGTCAGTATCTTTATTCAAAGAACATAAATAGGTTTCCTACCGCCAAACTCCCTTGGCCATGCTATCAAAACTCCCGGCCTGCCTGAATGATCTGTTGCATATTAGTTACGCTGTTTCATGGTATCACTTTGGTCACGTTTGGTGTTGCATGAGGTCAGGAGATCAGTCACAAAATAAGCACATAGTTGGTGTAAATTTATATCGGTACAGTACTGGTACTTCATGATCCGGTATTTTGGACGTGTACCGAATCAATTTTTACGGTACAGTACCGGTACCGGCACGCAGCACTAATCTGTGCACATTCCTACCTTACACCAGGGCCCCGAGACTCCGCCTCCAGTACTGCTTGGTACGTTACCCCACCGGGAATCAAGACTCGGTCCCCGTCTTGAGGAGTGATGCCCACAAGGGCGGGTTTCTGGTTGCACGGGTTGTTGGATGTGTAAGCTGGACAGAGTCGGTAACATTTTCATGTCAGTAGCAGTCGATTATATGCTTCGGTCCCAATTGGAAAAAAGGGGCCCCGCCCGGTAGATTACGGGCTGTTTTTTGGCACTGTCGTGCGAGACCTCTACGTGGCCCCGTGGGACACTCTGCGGCTGCCGGGCTTTATTTGGGCCCGGCCGGGACCCCGAATTATTATAACCTGTACTTAAAATCAACGCGGGAGCCGGTAACAAATAGACACCGTCATCTAAGCGCGCGAGGCCCAGGAGGTACCGGGACAAATTCCTGGCTTCGGGGCCCGGCCGGGACTACATCCCCTACGGGCACCGGTGAAATTGGGACCAAAGCACCACATAGCCTACGAGTTTATCATTCATGTTGCAAACAAAATATACACGTAACCATACATGTTTAGATACTGTTCACAAGACTTTCTTTTCATTCTTCAACACCCACCATTGACCAGGAACTGCAGCGGCACACGACTCAGCCCGGATCCCACATTGGTAGCGGATCCTGGTGGATAGTCCTCCAGCGTTAAGGCGATGGCATACCAGCCTGGAGTCAGCCTCCCCAGTGATGTCCTGTATGAGATCTCACACGCTGTCTGTTGTAAAGACAAACGTCCAAGCGTGTTAGTTAAAATCCTCCCACACCATTATTGATGTATAGGGCGGTGCCCATCCCCGTTTCATAGCCCTGGGCCACACTGTGGTGCAATCACTGCAGCAGGGGGCTAGTCCACTGGCAGTGGAGTGTGTTTGACTTCCATACTGTTTCAGAAGTATGTACCATTTTTATAAAGTCTTTGGTATGCCTCAATGCGCCTCTTGTCCAGATGTTCTTGTCCAGAGGTGTCCTACCTGGGGCTTGAACCCCAGTTCTTCTGGTCCAAGTAATTTGAACCAGATGTGGTGAGAGACAGAAGCGCAGACCACTACACCATAGGGACACCCCCAAGCGTGTATAATGTAAAAATGCAAATGCTAGCCTTGCTATTAGTGTTCAACAAACCACCGAAGAGGCTTGTTATATATTCGATTAATGTATACTGCACTAATACAATATGATGTTTAGAAAATGTTCGATTGCTAAACAATAATGAATTTGTATATTCAAGACGTACAGATTATAGATCCATCTGTAGTTTAACCTATTGAGTTATATAGTATGTAAATCTGATACTTTGTAGTTGCTATGATTGTGTGCGTGTTATCTTACCTCATCAAGAGTGGAATAAGGTAAGGGATCACAGGCGCCTCCACACTCGCTGAAAACCGACGCGTACCGACACCTCACGGTGTCCCCATCCTGGTCCGTCCAAGGAATCCTGATCACAGTGTCACAGCTGATCTGAACCCTGTTATTGGTTAATACGAACCGTATCAAGTTGACAGCAGAATTGAAAATTAGACATACAAAAGTTGATAAGCTTGTAAAGACTACGAAATTTCAAGTGTGTTTTTACTTCATTTGCAACATTTTTATAAAATAATTACATGTGACTTTGTGTAAAACTACTTTTAAAGCAATCTGGCACAAAGTTTGATACCTGTATATGGCAGAGCTGGCGGAGATTGGCGACGAGTTTGGTTTTCCTGTGTCAGATCTGGGCGACAAGTCCACGTGAGCTACCAGTTCCCAACTTGGACTGTGTGTTGTACCGTCTGGGCGGTTGACAGAAATCCATGCCGCGCTGCTAAAACTAATTTGAAGGAACAAATACCAAATAACTGTTTGTCCATACATAATTGAGAAGACTTGAACTATGAAAGATACATCTGGAGTTAACGTTAGCCGTTATCCAATGTGACAGTACCTTATATCGGCAGTAGTGCTTCCCTGCATGGAGACGTTCATGGAGTTGGTTCCCTGTGACCAGTCCTCCTGTACACTGAAGTCAGTACAGTAGTAGCTGGCGGGAAGCGAGCCTCCAGGTGCATTCCAGTTATTACCACCTCCGATTAGGCGGTTGTTGTTTATTGTGGTCTGGTCACAGTTTCCACCCTCACCGCTAGACCTCCTCCAATTCATACGAAAGCTGCACTGGATCTGGACAATGCAAGGTCATGTTGATAAGATATTGATTTTCTCGTGTCAGTGGTATGTATGAAAAAAAATGACTACAATTTTATGCTTTAACAAAGCCTGCAACATAAATGAATGGATGAATGAAAGACAATTATTGTACATTATGCTTAAAAACAAACTAAGTACAGGTCATGGTGATAAGCAGAGAAATACATACAGTGGAGGCAATATAACGTAATAGAAGGTAATATCTTACTACGTCTAATAGGACTAATCTATACTTGTCTACTATTTACAGGTTCGACTTCTTCTCGCTTCTTAAGGCAATTGTAGATGTATGTGAATATGGAACTTGTAATACATGGTTCGTTCAGTTCCATAATGAATAGGAATTTTTCAGTGCTGACTTTTCATTTTGAACATGACGGAAATACCATAAATGTACGTAAAAGAGATGGCCACTGGGTTTTCTTTCAGCGAAATCGTTAAATAACGCATGGAGCCCTTTTAGAAATCTGCAATATATTGTAAAGCTTAAATGTTACAGGAAGGAAAAAGCATTTACTACATGTGCAACATTTTTAATGTTACGCAAGGGAGACTGTTCTTACCAAGTCGGGGTCGTTTGGAATCGGTTTCCATGAGAAGGTTGCACCGCGAAAATGAGAACCTTCCACGGAGACGGTCACGAGAAGGACCAACACGGCCCAGGCACCACATCTTACCTCAGATGGCATTCTGCATGTTTGTAGGAAGAATACTTGTCACAATTCAAGCTAATTCAAGTATGTTTAGAGTTTGACATTGGACATGTAAGAATGAAGTGATAAAAGGATTTTCACTTATGACACTTCGTGCAACAAAGGTAACATGTTATGGAATATACGTGTACGTATAACCTTGAAACTCACATATCACTTTTAACACAAAAGCGCGCGCGGTGAGCTCCTGGTTAAGGCCCCCTCTCATTGGGCTCCGGCACTGCGGCGGCACTGCCACGGCAGATTTCTACGGCACCGTCGCGTTTCTTTCACCAATTTTCATTTGCACTCTCACTGACGTGCGGCGCATTTGCGTTTGAAGCCCAGATGAGCAAGCTATTGAATGAACTTTATTGTTCGACAATCGTATATGGTACAATATATGGCACTAAATCAACAATACTGCAATGCTAACCTATCCTACAATTATAAGTACAAAACATTATCGATAACAGTGTATGAATTACAATAAAGCCATGTATGGATTATTTTTTCCCTCGCTGTTAGAATGAAGTATAATGAAATTGACCTATGTAGGTGGTATAGGAGTCGGACATGACAACAATACATGGGACATATCGTTCTGTGTACCAGATAGGCTGAAGTTTGTCTTAGTAGAAATACTTTGTAATAGCGCATCTGTCTCTTTGCCAAAAGTGGGACAGGCCATGGCCATTACAAATCTTCAATATTTTCATTACATGTGGGACACAATCTGTGAGTGCCTGGTGTGTTGTGGTGTCGATCCTTTCCAACTTCTAGACAACATGCGCTGATTCTCAGCGTAGTTATGCTTATTGGTTTATTATGATTTGATGTGATATAGTCTTCCCTACTAAAGTGATTTTTGATTTTATAAAATGTGTGGAGTTTACCAATGTTTCTAAGTGGTTCCCTCCAGCCAGGGAGAAACGTGAGTTTCACACTTTCTTTAAATGTATATCCAAAACGGTTGGTACTAACTGCGGGGCTAAGCCAAACATGTCTACATAGCATGTCCTGAACGTGATTAGCCCAGTCATTTTCTTCTTCGAATGATGAAGTGTCGTATGTTTTTTTAATAATCCTGTTAGTAGGTAAATTATCTAATCTTAGCGAGAGTATCTAATCAACTATGTTTGACTATTCTTCCAATTCACCCATACGGCGAAATATTGAGGAAAATTTGCGATACAGTGCCTGACTGGTACATCAAGTTCAGTTACTGTATTTCTTGAATGGCACAAGAGCAGGGCGAGTGCATGTAGACAAGTGGTCTGATTCCTTTCCTGAGCGACTAGGCTATCAACTTCCGTACTGGAATAAATGTACAATGCAGAGATCTAATTTTCAGTGGGATTAAGCAATATCCCAATGAAAATATCAGAGGATCTACAGCTACAATCATCAACCTTACTACAATGCAGTAAATTAGGGTTAATCAAACTCTTAAACAGATCAATAGCTAGGGAAATGGGCCGATTGCAGTTTGATGGTAGTGCTTTCAATTAATCAGAAATCGCAGTGCTGTCAATGGATCAAAATACAATGCAAAATCATAAGAAAATGCATCAAAAATTGATTTCAAGTTTTAAAAGGATTTTCACTTATGACACTTGGTGCAACAAAGGTAACATGTTATAGAATATACGTATAACCTTAAAACTGACATATCACTTTTACAGAATAGCGCGCGCGGTGAACCCCGGTAAGCTCCCGGCGAGCGCGCGGCACTTTGCCACTTGCGTTTTTTTTCAAATTTTGAAAAAAATCGCCATTTCAACCGGCACGCCGGCGGTGTGGACCGGCACTGGTACGGCACTGAGACGTCACTAGGACGGTACGCTGAGGTCTGTGCACGGCACTGCGACGGTAGCCATTTCCACGCTACCGCACGTTACCGCCACAGTACCGCAGCCCAATGAGAGGGGGCCTTAAGGGCCCTGTCACACTTGTGCGTATGTTCAAGTGCGTATGAGTTGCGCATCAACATTTCTTTGGTTTAAGTAAAGTTTGCAGAGAAAAAGTTGTTTTCTACTTTGATCTACCGTTGTGCAGCCTAGTTATCGAACCAAAGAATTTATTTCTTCGGCTGCAAACTTAACCTAAACCACAAACATGAAGATACGCAACTCCTGCGGACTCGCATATACGCACAAGTGTGACAGGGGCTTTAGGCTAGATTTTCAAGCACATAAGTGTGCTCCGAGTACTCAGTGAGTGTACTTGGAAATGCGTAAACCAGGCCAAGAAAACTTGAAAACCGTACTCACCTGTTATATTTGCTGTGAGGCAAACCAGAACGAAGACAACCCGCAGCCAACGGCGCTTACAATGCCAACTCCGGTGCCCAAATCCACACCTTTAACGTACAGATGTCGGGAATAATATTACTGAGCGACACCGAGCAGTACCCTTCTATGTTCCTGTCCAGCTGCAGGTGCCTAGTGAACTACTCTTTGACGAATATTTCCTTATGCCGTCATGCCTGAAGATATTTCCTTATGCCGTCACGCCTGAAGATATTTCCTTATGCCGTCACGAGAACTTTCATTGTTTATGTTCAGGCAGTGTTGCTGCGTTACCTTACACCTGTACGATGTCATACCTACATGTAGCTGATGGATACAAAACATTTTTCTCATTGTTAACCTACCAGGGCTGCCAAGGGCATGTTTACCAGTCAACACCAACAAAAATCTATCATTAGAAGAGTCCACGGCGTGTGGGACGAGAGGGGGGGGGGGTTTCAATGGCCTGTAATGCCATTGACAATTTATGACGAGTACATGTATAAAACATTTGTAAAGTGAAATCCTTCTCGTTAAATCCTCCCTACCGACAGCAAAATGTGTTGCCAGGGTGTATGTTCACCCATGATCAAACCCACTTTCTTTCCTTGATAACATTGAATTCTAAAGCCTAAATAATAATAATTCTACATATTCTTTACTCTTTTGATTTTCTCAGTTTCAATTTGTGTATTGATGCAATATCTTTACGATTCTTGTGTTGAGTCACTGTTTGCTTACATTGCTTTATTTACTGGTGTACAAAACCTTAGTTTTAAGTTTTACCGAATGACTTTATGGAAATAGATGTATTCTCTTTTCGTTTTTGTCTTTGTTCGCTAAATTCACTCACTCATTCTCTTACTCAGGATGAGTGCGGGCGGAACGTAACACAGAAGTCAGAAGTACTTATCAGTCGTACTTTTGACATGGGAATGGATATTGACTAGTAGCCGGGGGCAGCTCGTATCATGCTTGCACCAATTCCATCGGTGTGTGTTCTCGTCAACAAGGAACAAAATAACTTACATCGCATCACGTGGAGCGCTTTTTGCATACACTGCCTCGTCAGACTAAAGATATTTCTGGTTTCCATATCTGTTTTCCGTCTAACACCCCTTCCTCATTCTTCTACTTTTCTCTCCTGATTTCCGTAACGACGTTAGATTTCATTCAGGCTGATGAAGTCATAAAGTAAGAAAAATAACGGAATTGGGATGGCTTTTGATGAGGGTTGAATATTGTATCGATGAAATCCAAAAATTGATTTCAAGTGATAAAAGGATTTTCACTTATGACACTTGGTGCAACAAAGGTAACATGTTATAGAATATACATGTACGTATAACCTTGAAACTGACATATCACTTTTAGCACAATATCGCGCGCGGTGAGCTCCCGGTAAGCTCCCGGCGAGCGCATGGCACTTTGCCACTTGCGTTTTTTTTCAAACTTTAAAAAAAAATCGCCATTTCAACCGGCACGCTGGCGGTAGTGGACAGGTACTGGGACGTCACTAGGACGGTACACCGAGGTCTGTGCACGGCGCTGCGGCGGTGGCCATTCCCACGCTACCGTCGCAGTGCCGCAGCTCAGTGAGAGGGGGCCTTAAAAGCGAATTCCCACTAAGGCTGGATTTCCAAGCACATCAGTGTGCTCCGAGTACTCCGTGAGTGTACTTGGAAACACGTAAACCAGGCCAAGAAAACTTGAAACCGCACTCACCTGTTATATTTGCTGTGAGGCAAACCAGAACGAAGACAACCCGCAGCCAACGGCGCTCACAATGCCAACTCCGGTGCCCAAATCCACACCTTTTACGTACAGATGTCGGGAATAGTATTACTGAGCGACACCGAGCAGTACCCTTCTATGGTCTTGTCCAGGTGCCTAGTGAACTACTCTTTGACGAGTATTTCCTTATGCCGTCACGCCTGAAGATATTTCCTTATGCCGTCACGAGAATCTCCATTGTTTATGTTCAGGCAGTGTTGCTTCGTTACCTTACACCTGTACGATGTCATACCTACATGTAGCTGATGGGTACGAAACATTTTTCTCATTGTTAACCTACCAGGGCTTCCAAGGGTATGTTTACCAGTCAACACCAACCAAAATTTATCATTAGAAGACTCCGCGGCGTGTGGTCATTTCAATGGCCTGTAATGGCATTGACAATTTATGACAAGTACATGTAATTTTAAAAAACATTTGTAACGTGAAATCCTTCTCATCAAATCCTCCCTACCGACAGCAAAAAGTGTTTCCAGGGTGCATGTTCTATAATCAAACCCACTTTCTTTCCTTGTTAACATTGAATTCCAAAGCCTAAATAATAATATACTACATATTCTTTACTCTTTTGATTTTCTCAGTATCAATTTGTGTATTGATGCAATATCTTTACGATACTTGTGTTGAGTCACTGTTTGCTTATCTTGCTTTATTTACTGGTGTACAAAACCTTAGTTTTAAGTTCTCTGACTCAGGATAAGTGCGGGCGGAACGTAACACAGAAGTCAGAAGTTCTTATCAGTCGTACTTTTCGACATGGAAATGGATATTGACTAGTAGCCCGGGGCCGCTCGCACTTATATGCTTCGCATCATGCTTGCGCCAAATCCATCGGTGTGTGTTTTCGTCAACAAGGAACAAAATAACTTACATCGCATCACGTGGAGCGCTTTTTTTATACACCGCCTCGTCAGACTAAAGATATTTCTGGTTTCCATGTCTGTTTTCCTTCCAAAACCCCCTCCCCATCCTTCTACTTTTCTCTCCTGATTTCCGTAACGACGTTAGATTTCATTCAGGCTGATGAAGTAATCAAGTAAGAAAAATAACGAAATTGGGATGGCTTTTGATGAGGTTCTGTCAGAACTATGAGGGTTGAATATTGTATCGATGAAGTCCTCTATCAGAGGGTAGGTACCATTTCAATCATGCATAACACATGAGTCTGCATGGGGGGGGTGCCATTCAATTACTGGAATATGATATCTTTAAATGTCGTTAAGTTAAAGGCAACCTAAGCAATATTAGGGCGCTGAAAGTCATATATTAAAAATAGTTTTTTTTTCTGATTTCTATCCATAGTAAGTTTAGATAACACTATCCCATTGTATATCGACCATGATGGAACAAAAATGTGATGTCGTTGTGCGGTAGGAACTCATTGAAAATCTGAGCACTTGGAGGCCAGCCATCATTTCAAATCTTCCGAACATGCACGATTCTGACCGATAAGTCCCGAACGCTTCCGAGGAAATAATCACGTGGTCATGGCTCAATGTGCTTGGGTATTGTGACGTCACGCGGCCGGAAGTTACCGAAGATTGTCGACAGAAAACGGTTACGGCTGGATTCTGGGCTGATTTTTGGGGGATTTTGGGGGGGACCCAATAAATAAAATACTCCTTTTGTGGCTTGCTTCTGTACTATTTTTAAACGCCCAAAGTCTGAAATAATGATGCAGATGTGCTAATATAGGGAAGTAAATGTAAATTTCAACCTCACCAAACAGAATTGCTTTCCCCAGAATATTTTAAGTTTTACCCCCTGAAATCGCTTAGGGCACCTTTAAATGAAATTTTACAAAAATTGTTAATTTCTTATTCATAAAATGTAGTCTTTGCGAAAATCTCAACCGCTTCTGGGATTGAGTCACTAGCTACCCGTACATGATCGGGTCATATGGGGGTCATTACCTACGAGTAAGGAGTCCCTGTGTCAAAGTGCTTGTCATGCGTTCTGCATGAAGTTTTCCTAGTTATTTTGTTCCTCGTCTCACTGTTTATGCCTCAGCACGTCCGTGTCTTTACACGCGATACATCAGAGCAGGTGTTGTTTACTGCCAGACTCTGTCAATCTTATGTCTCATGCATTGGGGTACAAAATACATTTAGCTGATAATGGTCAGGTTGACAATTAGCGAAGTGTATTTTTGTACCGACTCAAACACATATTCGTACGTGTTTTACCTCGATTTTTACCTCGTGTACGGAGATTTATTTTCGGTGTGTCTGTGTGGGTTTGTTTGTGTGTCCACACAAACATAACTCCTATGGCCGTGGTAAAAATGAGTTATAACAGTAGGGATTTTGCAGTCTTGTGATATCATACCATCTAAGTGGGATGCTATGCACATGTAGATAGTCTTATATCTATTCTGTTTTTGTATCTGTAAAGCCGTAATATACGCCCTTCGGCGTAACACACCAGTTCTGGACTGAAAAAATATTTCCTTTGTTGTGCTTTTCATGTATATTAATGATGATGATGAAAGACCTTTATTGTACATTTATGCTTAAACAAGCTAGGCAGGTCATGGTGATAAGCAAAGGAATACATACAGTGGTAATAATATACCATAATAGAATGTGATATCTTACTATGTCTAATGGGACTAATCTATAATTGTCTACTATTTACAGGTTCGATTTCTTCTCGCTTCTTAAGGCAATTGTAGATGTATGTAGATATGGAGCTCGTAATACATGGTTTGATCAGTTTCAAAATAAATAGGAATGTTTCAGTGCTGTTTATATATTTAAATCTAGGGAACTTATCTTGTATATAATTATAAAGGATATTTCTCTCATCGTTGTATAATGTACATTCCACAACAAAATGACTTTCGTCCTCAATTCTATCTAAATAACAATATTGACAAATTCTTTCTTGAATAATCAAACATGTTACTAGCTGGCCAGGTTGCTCTCACTAGGAACGCAAGGATAACACGCACACAACTTTGTAACTGCAACTCGAGTATTAACGTCATCCCGTACACACCAGAATGACCCCCAGTACCCCAGGAAGATGTAAGACCGCCATGTTGTGTGGTCACAGTTTCTGAAAAACCGACACAAGGGGGCTTTGGAAGTTGAATGAGAGCGAATCTACGAGTACGATCGATGTGTACGGGCAAATCTTGTGTCCATTAGTCCTCGCGAATACTTATAGCCGCGTTCTTATAAAAGAACTCCGTCCATCACTGCTTTAATAGAATATTATTTCCATGTGCCAGCATTTATGGATCAGAGATTGACACCCGTATACCGAACAGTCAAACTCCCGTGAGTTTGGCATTGACATTTTACAGAAAAACATAGTGATCCCATATATCCTTGCCCACATAACTTAACATTTCAAATTGAAACAAGGTCAGACAACAGTTTTAGGGTCCAAATGGATGAGAATAGGGCGGATTTCACAATAGTTACACAATCGACGAGACAAATGCTGACCCCTTGTACATACTTTAGGAAAGGTGAACACTCCTTGTTACTTGTTATCGCTACATGTCGTATGGGAGGCCAAGTGTTGCAAAATTACATATATATAAAGAAAAGAAATTTCTGATATATGAGGATGGTTTAACGCACATATATATGTTCCGTTTTACACACATATATACAAGGGAGGACACACACACATATACAATATGTCCAGGTTTACTCACACACACATATACAAAAGAGGACAGACATATACGTTCAGCTTTAATCACACATATATATACAAGGGGCACACACACATATGTTCAGCATTACTCACACATATATACAGAGGAGGACACACATACATGTACATATTCAGTTTTACTTACACACACACAAACACACACACAAACACACACACACACACACACACACACACACACACATCATTGATACATAGTAACATGCGCACATGTACACTCAGGTTAGGTATGTCATGTGTAGATTATGTATAATGTCTTCTTAGAAGTATTACGATTATAAGCCAGGGTTATCATTTTTCAAAGTTCTTGGGCTCGAAAAGAAGTGTGTGGGTTTTGACCCCAATTTTGCTCCAAAATTTGAAGGATATTAACTCAAGAATGATATAATGAATCGTCATGACCTTCGGTAGCTTATAAGATGACTGACATATATAGATGTTTTAAAAAAAATGCAAATCATGTCCTTATACATCAATACTGAGTTAATGTTATGATTCTGCTACGTTCATGGAACAGTGGACGTTACAACATGCAACAGATGAAGCCGAAAGGGAACAATCTATGTCAAATAACAAAGTGTTTTATTTCCAAATCCATGCCCGTAGGCTAGTTGCAAGGGTACGTTCTTAATGATTAGTGGGTTTTGTGATATTAGTAGAAAAGTAGTTTTTTTTAGGTCTTCTAGATGGTGAAAGCTCGGGAATATTGTTTTGGTTGTTTCGAAAAGCTTGTTTATTTCATCCTCATAATGAGGGCTGTTACAAATGAAATGTATTTCATCTTCCACTGTATCCATTGTACAATATTTACACAGTCTCTCCTGGACTGTCAGCTTCTGCATAACAGTTCTGCATAATGTAAAGAAATCTATACTATAATACTACTGTGGTAAATGACGCGATTTTCACACTTGCAGCGTTGAAAAATGAACTAAGGTAAGATATGAGCAGCAATATGTCAAGGCCCATTTTGAACGATTAAAATGAAAATTCTACAATCCCCCTTTTATGCTAAAACCTTTCTGGCCAAGATAAGATGAGTCTCAATCAGCAACGCCATACACTTTTATCTTAAAGTTCACAGTAACAATACAGTACACCCTTGTGAGACGACTTTTCCTATCTCTGCGGACGCCGTTAGATTGTAGTTAGGAAAAAATATTGATATGTACTGGCGATTTCACCGCACATATCAAAGTGAAATTACTCTCTTATACATCCAACATTGCTTTGTAGCACAGATATATGTGATGCGAGCGTCCCATATATCTATATACGCTGCATGACACAGATATATCTGTGCGTGAAAACACAGATATATGTAACGATCGCATCACATATATCTGTGTCTTGCAACACAGATATATGTGGCGATCGTTCTATATATATCTGTGTTTTGTGGAACAGATATATCTGTGTTTTGGAACACAGATATGTGGCGATCGTTCTATATATATATGTGTTTTGTGGAACAGATATATCTGTGTTTTGGAACACAGATATATGTGGCGATCTCACCACATATATCATTGTTTTGCAACGCAGATATACATGACGATCGCTTGATATATATCTGTGTTTTGTGGAACAGACATATCTGTCTTTTGGAACACATATATATATGTGGCGATTGCAACACAGATATATATGACGATCGCTTGATATATATCTGTGTTTTGTGGAACAGACATATCTGTGTTTTCGATCTTACCTTGATCTTTGCAGGTCGGTTTCCGTGGACTGCGAGCTGATCTTAAGGTTGACGAATCTTCGTCTGTCCCCCTGTTTCGGGAAAAACGCTCAGGACCGAACTTCAGCTAGCGAAGTGCGGGGCACCGGACCGAAACTATATTGAGCTGGTATCGTCGGCACTCCCTAATATATAGTGTTTAAGTACCCGTTTGTCGTGATCAGTGAGGCAAAGTTTGCTAAACAATCTCCGTCGTGATTTCTATGTTAACGTATCTTCGTCTGCTCACCTGTTTCCACAAAACACTCAAGACCGGGCTTCATAAAGCGAAGTGCGCACACCTGACCGTAACTATATTGTACTGGCGTCATTGGTATTCTCTCTTATAGTGTTAGTTATTGAGAATGATACACGATATTTTCGTCTTCGCTGCCAGGATGTTTTTAAAACAATCTCCGTAGAAAGCGTGATGATGTCGGTGTTGATGTATCCTCGTCTGTTCACCTGTTTCAGAAAAAAACGCTCAGGACCGAAGTTCGGGACACCGGACCGAAACTATATTGAGCTGGTATCGTTGGCACTCCCTAATATATAGTGTTTTGAGTACCCGTTTGTCGTGATCAGTGAGGCAAAGTTTGCTAAACAATCACCGTGGTGATTTCTATGTTAACGTATCTTCGTCTGCTCACCTGTTTCCACAAAACACTCAAGACCGGGCTTCATTAAGCGAAGTGCGCACACCTGACCGTAACTATATTGTACTGGCGTCATTGGTATTCTCTCATATAGTGTTTGTTATTTAGAATGATAACGTTGGGTAACATAAATTCGGGATTTTTCCGATAATGGTTGACTGAAATCAATCTAGCAGAACAATAAACCATCCTTTTTTTCTATTATTCTGTCAGTATCATGTACTATCTTTGCACTAATCATATATATGGTAGATTTTGTCTCTAGTCGTGCTGACACCATAATATTTCAACTTGAAACTACCGTCCGCCGCACGCACAATGGCGGTGCTGTCGGACAGGGGTGAACATTAATTCGGGAGAGAAGATTCGTCTTGAATATCTTACCGCTAATCACATTTTATACATCAGCTATTCGTTCCATCCTTGGCTTGAGGAGAGTGCTATGGATATAGACGTGTCCAAGTAAAAAAATACACAAAAAAAACGGCCGTACCGCACACATCAGGCCTACGGGAACAACCCGTGTGTTGAGTCGGTAGCTATAGAACGTCAAAGTCGACATCCACCGTCATGGCAACGTGTACATTATTCATGGGAAGTTAGCCGGATGCCGTAGCATTGATAATACTACTATGTCCATGTGTTCCTTGTTGTGTCAGGAGCAAACTTTGAGGAAAATATCGTCCTCAGTCCACTATCACACGCAACATTTAGACAAAAAAGTGTTCCTCACAAACCTTTGTCGTCTGCTTGACAACAGGATTCTGGATAATGATATGGCGGCGGGAAAATACACGTGCCGTAGGTTGTAGCAACAAAGAGGGGTTTTGATGATTGATCACACTTAGAGTCCAATTGCAGGTCAGCAATTTTAAGAAAATAAGTTGTCTTGTAAATGATTGTGTTTAGCAGGAAACGGATGTGACATTTGTCTTATAAACCAGCCGACAACGATGTAGGTTGATTCTCCCACGAAGCCCTCAGACTGTTCCAATAAGAGACGGAGAGTTTTTGTCCTCGTCGCCTTCTAATGCATGGTTATCGAAGCTTTTTAGACAGTGTTCTGAATACGTTAGTCTGTCAAGTTTGCATTTCTAGCGGTACTACTGATGTTGCATCTAGCACATATCCCTAAATACCCCGTTTTCGAAAAATCCCGAATTTAAGTACCCCACGAATTTATGTTACCCAACGTTACACGATTTTCGTGTTCGGTGCCAGAATGTTTTCAAAATAATCTCCGCAGAAAGTGTGATGATGTCGGTGTTGATGTACCCTCGTCTGCCCGGCTGTTTCGGAAAAAAACGCCCAGGACCGAAGTTCAGCTAGCGAAGTGCGGGGCACCGGACTGAAACTATATTGAGCTGGTATCGTTGGCACTCCCTAATATATAGTGTTTAAGTACCCGTTTGTCGTGATCAGTGCGGCAAAGTTTGCAAAACAATCTCCGTGGCGATGTTTATGTTGACTATCTTCGTCTGCTCACCTGCTTCCGACCGGGCGGCAGCCAGCGAAGTGCGGACACCGGGCCGTAACAATATTGTACCGTTTATAGTCATATAACGTTAGTGTTTGTTATTGAGGACAGGGCACGATTCTCGTGTTCACTGACAGAAAGTTTGCCAAACAACCTCCGCGGCGATGACTATGTTAACGTGTCTTCGTCTGCTCACCTGTTTCCGACTGGGCTTCAGCCAGGGACACCGGACACCGAACACTTGACCGTAGCTATATTGTACAGGCGTCATTGGTATTCTCTCATATAGTGTTTGTTATTTATTGAGAATGATACACGATTTTCGTGTTCGCTGCCAGAAAATTTTGAAAACAATCTCCGTAGAAAGCGTGGTGATGTCGGTGTTGATGTATTCTCGTCTGTTCACCTGTTTCTGAAAAAACGCTCAGGACCGAACTTCAGCCAGCGAAGTGCGGACACCGGGCCGTAACTACACTGAGCTGGTATCGTCGGCACTCCCTAATATATAGTGTTTTAAGTACCCGTTTGTCGTGATCAGTGAGGCAAAGTTTGCAAAACAATCTCAGATACAGATACAGATATATCTGTGTTTTGGAACACAGGTATATGTGGCGCTAGAATGACATTCTCTAGTATATATAGATTATCAAAAATTTTCGCCCACACACAATTACAATAGAACAAAACGTATAAAACAGATCTTGAAACAAAGTACCTGCTATTGAAATTATCTGTTTAGGTAAAGAGGATCTTTTTTATTAGTGGTTGAAAATGTTACAAACAGAGCAGAACTCGACTAGACTTGTAACATATACAGCCAAGAATTAAAAAAAAACTCTTCTTGACCTTTGTACGGCTAAGTTCACAGCGGGTGCTTTGTTTCGAGATTTAAGTACTGTTCTATAAGTTTTCTCCACAAAGGCCGTCTGTGTGTCGGCGAAGAATCATTCACAATCGCTATGTTATGTCATCTGTGAATAACACTTATAACTATAATCCAAGACACACATAGATGGGATTCGAGCGTCCCATATATCTGTGATACGTGCTCCGTGTTCCAATACGTTCAAACACAATTGTTACCCACCGCCATAATGGACGCATTTGACGACTCAAGTCAACGATAAATGCGATTCATGCGACGAGCACTTTTAATGATCAAGTCTAAACAAGAATACAATGGGGACAAATGGGCCGCTGTGTAACACAAGGTTGTGACCTCCGACCTCTAGAGGTCGTGACCTCTTGCATCATAATAAACATACAACATGTGGTGGCGCACTGCCCCTTAAAGGCCTCACAAAAGGCTATGGGACTACCTTTTAGGAATTTGGATTGGCCCACAACTTTCCCGGATGAAAGATTGATTTTATGTCACTGTGACCGCACAAGGTCATATTTGGCACTGATTAGATGACAAAGTATATCCAATTTCTGTTCACCAGCTATGAGCCTACCAATACATGTACTTTTGAACTGGCAAATACCCATCTGGTCTCAGAAATTATTCAAACCACAAAGTCCACTAAAATCTAATCCAGCTGTAGCTTTTAAAAGACGACTTGTGTAACAAATAAGATCTGCTTAAAGCTAAAAATGAGATGCATCTAACCACCATTAACTTTAATCCGCCGGGTTACATAAATCCGCCACTTTGAGATGTTTAGTGCACCCCCCCCCCCGGTACATGTATGCAGAGTTTAGATATACTGGAGTGCATAATACCGGGGGACGTTGCGTTGGAAATCGGTTCGGATGTATTTGGTGCAATCATATATCCTGGTGGAATTATGTTAGTAGATTTTATAGATATTCTGAAATCTTAGCACTAGAATGACAATGTTACAGATCATGCATAAGTGACCTGTTCTACCTGTCTCAAGATAGCAAAATCATAAACACAGCATGGATCATGAATGTCTTTTTCTCTGAACTGAGATAAAGCCATTGATGATATGGCATTATTTTTGTCATGCCATCAGTCACCATACATGGTGGAGAGCTGTTTGTAACTGTAGCTGTAGCCCACACGGTTGTGACGAGAGCGCCTCACTTTGATGACCACCAGTACTGCAGCGATGGCCACTGCTGCCACAGCAGAAGCAGTGATGAGTGCCACAGGAACGGTGCTTCGGCCAGAGCTGTCAACATGACTCTCTGTTGGTAAGAAGGTAATAGTGTTTTTAAGAAATTTGTTGATAATCTGTGGAAATCCTATATGTATTCTGTTCCATTTGAAGTCAAGTTGCTGCACACAAAAAGTCAAAAGATATTGTCTTGGTTCTCCTTTTCCTTGTTTGACTTACTGGTTGATTACCTTTTTTGTCCATAAGTATTTACTTCTATTCAAATTAAAGTAGAGGTAAGTATTTGTGCTACATATACTTCAGGTTTGCTATGTCAGTTTAGCGATTACGGGCTCTTTTTATAAATTTGAATTGGTATTGAATTTTTCTTTTTATTTGAGTTGAATGTGTGATAGTTGTGTGCCGATAGATAACGCTAGTGACCCAAAAAAACACCCCTCCCAATAAAATGGTATGGCTACCCTGTGACATCACAATTCAAGATGGCGGCCACATCACAATTCAAGATGGCGGCCACCACACATGCCAACGGAACCAACAAAGGTTTTGCTGCGCAAACCTGTAATTCTAAGATAAGGGAATTGTCGAACCTTTGTAAGTGGCATCATCCAGAAGAATGGGGCCCTGGTAGATGGAATGCAGCCCTGTCATATCCGACAGCTCCCTCCTGCGGCGACCGGGGGTACTGCGACAGCCCTGTTGGTTAAAATTAGGTTGTTTATCTCTCAGATGTCATAGACATAGATGTATTCTCCAAGCAGAGGTTTTGGTCGAGAGGGCTAGGAGTGGCCGTGATTCTCTCCTAAAAAATCATGGCCACTCCTAGCCCTCTCGACCAAAACGTCTGCTTGGAGAATATCAGAAAGATATGTCGTGGACACTGTTCAATCCCTTAATCCACTAGAAGCTACAACTCCTAAGTGGCCAAGATTGCTCAACAAACTTGATTGAAAGAACAATTTTTCAATCGTCATGTGTTTTTTGTTGTCGAAATACAGTGCACACACCATCCGCTAGGGAGCCCTGGGGACTGGGCACTGCGGTAAACAGCGTCGCGGCTGGTAGCGCTTTTTTAATGTATCCGCGGAGCGGACTGGCAGCGGGTCAACGCGTATTAGTCGCTACGGACGGTCACGGACGGTCACAGGCGTCCAAAAAGCGGATAGGCAAAACGGCCTGGACGGTCATAGACGGTTCTCACCGTTTCTGACGGCCCCAACGGTCTGGGACGGACTCGGACGGGCATAGACGGCGTCCGAACTGTTTCAGACGCTTTCATTTTCACAGAGGAAATCATACTTTGACATTTTGATAATTTGTTCACACACAAAAAAATGTGTTTTGTTCTACACCAAAGTTAATCTATGTAGCTTGTACCACAGCAAACAATCTGTATACACACTATTGGTAACGTTAGCCTAAAAAATCCTGACCTGCGCACAGCGGGACCCAGTATCTGCAGCCTCACACACCTCCACCTCACAGTGGATGTACACCGTCCTGAGTTCCCGGATGAAGCGGAAAGCCTCGAACCCGAACCGTTCGACATCTGGTTTGTTGCTGCTGAACATCTGAAGCGTGCTGTCTGCACCACATCTAATATAAAAGTCACAGGAAGGAACAATATTTCATCAGTAGAAATATTATAAGGCTGCCTTTTCAAGTAGTTGTCTGTATGTCTTAGTCAAATGATTCGTTTTAGTCTCAATGTTATATTGAATTTTTCATAGCAATTTTTCCTACAAAATACATCATTATCCAATGTTTGTACAGGTTTTTGCATACTTCTTTTACGTGAAATACTGTACTTAGTATCTCAAATGTACCTAAGTGCACTGCAATGTATAACATCGTTCTCAGTAACTTCTCACCCATCTTGAAGCAGGGAGTCATAAAATATGTCCATTAACATTACCAATGTTTGTACAGGTTGCACACACTTATTTCATGTCAAGCTCTTGATATCTAACATGTCAACAACATTTTTGTTTGTTTGATTTCCTAACGTCACAGTATCACTCTCACCAGTAATAATCTATGTCCATTAACTTTACAAATGTTTGTAGAGGTTGCACACATTTCTTTTTCATGAAATACTTGAAAACATTAAAATTTGTTTGTTTTCCTAGTGTACTGAAATGTCACAATATCATTCTCACCCATCTTGAAGCAGTGGATAGTTGAGGGAGTCGTTTTTGTCAGGCGACATGGTGGCCTTGCAGTTCAGCCCGAGAACAGACAGGAGCTGGTCGTGACCTTGAACCTGGCAAGGTGGAAAGGTGGTCGTGTGGTTAGGGTTGTTGACTTAAAACCTAAAGGTTATGGTTCGAATTGGTAACAGACCTCAATGTTGTGTCCTTGGGAAAAGCACTTTACACCTGTGTCCTCATTTGACGCGAAAATAGGACGTCGGCAGAACGTAATGCGTAACGTTATACGGTGAAGCCTGTTATTTAAACCAATTATAAATACCAAATCTCTTTTGTTCTCTTTGGTCAACGTTGTATCGGAGTAGCGGCCGTTGCATAAGATATGTCTTTGGACACAACTAAATGAACCTATAGATGAGATATTAACCTTAAATACGCGAACACGACCTTAAACGCTTACGTTCTGCTGACGTGCTCGCAAAAATGAATACCTAGTAGGTTTGGTTAGGGACGTCCCTTGGATGGGACGTAAAGCTAAGAGATTCACGTTAAAGATCCCACCACACTTATCGAAAAGAGTAGGGGTCCATCTCGGCATGAGCAGATCAAACGTTACGCAGCTTATACTTGTGCAAAACTGGTGTGTTACATCTAAAGGTTGTTTACTGGTCATACCATACAAACAGACAAACGAATGGACCTCTCAAACAAACAAACAAACAAACAAACAAACAAACAAACAAGCAAACAAACAAACCTGAAGCTGTAAGAACACCATGTCAGTGAGCCTCTTGTGGACGGGGTACTCAGAGCGTGTGTAGGACCGTAGGTAGTTGCGTGTGTGGAAGACGTCCAGGTGGATGGAGAGTTTCCCAAAGCCGACCTCGTTGAACTCCAGTCCGCCTGGGATAGGCATGAACTGTGCGGTGACGTCCTGGTCACGTGCGTACTTACAGCTGGAATGATGCAATGTTTGTTTTAAAAAGTGTTCCTTAAAATGTCAAGAAACTAAGTCTTACAATGTATGAAGTGTAACTTTACCTGGTGATATCATATTATGACAAAGGAAAGTTGCAAAGTTGTATGACAGTAAATTACTCCATAGTATCTATTTGACGTGCTTTGAATGAATAAAGTCAAACCCTTCGAGTGACCGCCTGGCCAATGTGACCACTTTTTGGTATCTTAGATATTTTTTCCCATTGACAAATTCAAGTCTTAAGAATCCTGTCTATAGTGACCATCTGTCCTGATAGGCCAGGTTTTATCAGTTGCCCGAGAGGTCTCATTGGACAGTTTTGACCTTGCATGTTCATCAAAACAGTACAAAGCAAGTCAAACCTAGCCTGGGCGCCATCCTTTAGCAAGCAAAAAGATTGAGCCTAGACCGCGATTACTAACAGAGGATGGTACCCGGGTTAAGTTAGCCTGGGTGCCAGACCACCGCGCTCCTAGCGCTAATACTTCGGCCGGGGAAGCAACTCGCGCCGCCGCCACAGATAGCACACGGCCCACTGCACTGATTAGCTCTCGCGCGATAGAAATCAGAGTTCGGCTGCCAAGCGCTCCCGGGTGCCAACTCTATCCCTACTACTAGGTCTTCCCCGCCCAAAAGGGGTTATCATCGCATCGCGCGAAAGGTCTGGTATCCAGGCTAGGGTTAAGTCAAACCAACCACACAAGAAGTTGAAGAGCGGAACATAGCTTGTTACTCACTTAGAATGCATGATGATGTCATCGTCTCGACTGATGACTCCCGTGGCCTTGTGGATGTTATAAAGGCTGACCAGGTTGGAGAAGATGACGTACTTCGGATCAAAGGTTACCTACGAAAGAGAGATAAGCAGATACTTCAAATTGAGTGTTCTCTTTCATAAACTTATCTTCTATCATCATCACAAACACCACATGTCAGTGTATAACATAAGCCTCAGAGTGCCAGGCCTTCCTATGGGGGTATGGACCGTAGGATTTAGCAAAAAAAGGAATAATTGGCCAAGAGTCAGTCCATGGTCTTAGGTTAATAATTCCCCCTCGGAGGCCTTCTCTAGTCTCTACCAGACTGACTATGCTGGCTATAGGGAGAATATTTGCCAGGGAAGTTTGGTCACCAGAGGGTTTCATTTGTGGATGCAACCTTACTGTGCACTGACTCTACTGGCAAATTACTAAGTATTCTATGATCCACACCCCTGTAGGAATGTCTTGTGGAGGCTAGCAGCAACCCATGTCTGCAAGGTCCCACTCGATTGTCCTTCAAGTCATTGCTTGCCCCCTCTTCTTTTTTCCTGTTGAACACCACTTTAGTGCCACCCTGGATACACTATCATACTTTTATCACAGGCAAATCAAGTGCAACTATGCATTGACATACATTTAAGAGCAAATGTCTGTAAGGATCAAACAGGGGTCAAAAAATCGATTTGGCTCATATTTTGCACAGTGATAGTACTTGGCCCACAACCCCTCAAGATAGCTTTCTTTCTTCTCAAAACGAATTGTTGCCATGGCAACAGGCCAAACAAGTTTTGGGGCCATTTTTCCTCATTTGGGCATGTCGAAAACATGAAAATCAGCTTACTTTAGGACAATATTACAAGTGCTATCACTGTGCAAAATATGAGCCAAATCGATTTTTTGACCTCTGCCACCATAGTTTGATCCTTACAGACATTTGCTCTTAATTCCTAAACCAGGAGCTTAGGAAATGTAGAGCCCATGAAAGGTCATGAAATTAGGCACTATCCGAACCTTTGTGCCACACTGGTACAGCCCTGTGCGCATCAGATGGTGGGTGCCGTTGAACGTGGCCATACATGACGCATCAGGGTCCCAGTGCAGGTTGCTCGTGTTCACTATCGCCAGTTTGTCCGCCGGCAGTGCCAGCTCCATGTACTCATTAGTACAGGTGGTGGACGCACCAACAACTATGGAAGCAAAACATCAAAACAACAAATTGGTACTTGATTAAGAGGATTTGTGTTGATATAACGGTTAGAGTGTTTGGCCCAGAGGTTCTGGGTTGGCATGCCCTTGAGAAAGACACTCCACCCAGGTGTAAAAATTGGTACCTGACTTTGGTTTGGGAGGTACGTGTACTCGTACATGTAAAAGGGGGTGGAAAGGGCACTAGATACAGTGGATAACAACCCACTGGCCTCAAATGGCCTGAAAAAGGCTATGGGACTACCTTTACCTTTTACCTAAGATGATTTTTTTACCTAAGCGGCATCTACATTTGATCTAAGTTTAAATGTAAAGTTTGCATACTTTAGACATTGTATGAAATTGCTAAGCACAGACAATCAAAGCTATGCTAAAACCTTATCATGGGTCTTACATGTGCATCCTCTTCCATCCTCTGCCAGTACGAGGAGACCGTTGGAGCATGCGCACATGTAGCTCCCAGCTGTGTTGATGCAGACATCCTCACACATGCCGTTAATACCAGTGGCACATTCATCAATATCTGTGGACCAATATAATGTAACAGTCAGTTAAGAAAGGAGCCCAACATCTTTGGCTTCTACCTAGCACTGATTTATCACTCTACGTCTCTATATGAAAGGAATCAAGACGTTGATGAATTGTAAGATCTCATCATTACCATCTGTTAAATGAAAGCTGCACAAAAAATTGAAAATCCTTCTATGCTATGCTTAATATATTCCAAAGTCAAATTCTTAGTTCAAGTTGTTTCACATAAGTCCGTCATAGTTCTGGGATTTTCCACAGTTTGCAACTTATGCCGTGCTGACGCCTTCTTGCCTGATAATTGAATTATATGACGTCAGTGTTTCAAAATTTTCACCTGATGATTGAATTTTAAAACACTGACGTCATATAAAACAATCATTAGGTGAACATTTTGGAACACTGACGTCATATAATTCAATTATCAGGAGAGAAGGCGTCAGCACGGCAAACTGTGGAAAATCCCAGAACTATGACGGACTTATGTGAAACAACTTGAAAGAATTTGACTTTGGAATATATTAAGCATAGCATAGAAGGATTTTCAATTCTTTGTGTAGCTTTCCTTTAAATGTACATTAAAACCAACCCAAGAAGACCACTGAGGGGACCATTAGAATCTGGTCTATGTGGACAGGTGGTTGCTATAGACAGGATTCTTAATTCTTGTGTCAATCAGTCAATGTAAAAAATTATCTAAGGGACCGCCAGAAAGTGATCGCATTGGCCAGGTGGTCTCTTGTACAAGATTGTGGAAGCAACTGACCTGTGCACGTGGTCCCATCGCCCTTGTAACCATGGTTACACTCACACCTGTAGGACCCAGGTGTGTTGACACATGTTGCGTTTGCGTTACACATGTCACCCTTGTCCTCAGCACATTCGTTCACGTCTGGGGAATAAAACAATGATCAGATTAATACATCTAAGAGAATCAATTTGAAAGTGTGTCTTCAATACTAACTTACTTTCATACTGGATTGTTCTCATGAAAAATGGAGGTATTGTTTTTGTGTGTGTGTCTGTGTTACCGAATATTTGTTGTCAGCGTAATCTTAGATCCTAAGAATGGATTGTGACGATATTCGGTGTTGGAAGACAAAGCTCAAGATCCAATATGGGCCTCCTGGCAACTGACTTTGTTACTGCAGCAGAACTTCAAGTTTTTGTATCTTTTGTCCTGGGGACACTAATTTTTCATGGCTTTTGCATTTTAAACAATATGTCCCTGCCAAAGTGTGTCCTTCTGTTAGCATTTACAGGTGAAGATATTAAATCAACATTGAAACACCTATTTTCTGGTATCACACATATGCCATACTCACCAGTGCACAGCGTTCCATCTCCCACATACCCAAGTTCACAGATGCAGTCATGTGACCCAGGCAGGTCAACACAACGAGCATTCGAGTGGCATCCATGGGTCCCGCTGGCACATTCGTTGATGTCTGAAAAATGCAACAATGTTGAAAAATGACACAATGTGACAGTATCAATATCTAATTTGCATATAAATGACTAATGAAGACTGATATGTGATGTTCTGATATCAAATTTACTCCTTAGTCATTGAAATGACTTGAAATCAATTTGGTGTTCCATCGGATCGGTCCAAGACCCCGCTCATACCAGGCTTCGTGCATCTGGATTCAACCATCACGCAATTGATCAAGATTTGCGAAGAGACCGGATCCGCTGGCAGATTGAATCGGGATCAATACCATGACTCTGATGAATCCAGATTTACAAAGAACATGAAGCCTAACCCTAACCCTTGTATAAACAAGGTCCAGGTTTCACCACAAATTTCAAAAGTGAAATATGAACAGGTTCTCTTACTATGACAAGGAAGGAAGGAAGGAAGGAAGGAAGGAAGGAAGGAAGGAAGGAAGGAAGGAAGGAAGGAAGGAAGGAAGGAAGGAAGGAAGGAAGGAACGAACGAAGAAAGGAAGGAAGGAAGGAAGGAAGGAAGAGTGGAAGGTCAAGTAGGACTTCCACTTCTACAACTACGTGTTCTCCTACTTGAAGACAAAGAAGGAATGAAGGAAGGAGGGAAGAGTAGAAGGACAACCAGGACTTCTACAAACACGAGTTTTCCCACTAAGAGAAGGAAGGAAGGAAGGAAGAAAGAAAGAAAGAAAGAAAGAAAGAAAGGAAGGAAGGAAGGAAGGAAGGAAGGAAGGAAGGAAGCGGAAAAGAAACTACCATGCCCACTGCTAGCAACAAATTAGGCACAGCCTCATTACTCGAAAGGGTACCTACTGACTGAACTTCAAGGTGAATATTCAAGGTGAATGAAAGGGATTAGGTATCATCCACAGATAAAGTGGACAACTGATCCTTTCGCATGTTTATCACAGTGGCAGTCTTAAAAACCACTGGACAGATTTGTCTATCTATGAACAGTTTTGCCAAAAATAGTTACTCAAGCAACTGGATAAAATTTTAAAACAGTCACAGACGTTTCAGACAGCATCCGCTAACTTTCGTCAGTGACTAAGGTAAGATCTGGCAGAACTAGATATGTTCATGAGGTGAAGACAATTTCAGATGGTTCAATAGAATAGTAAGTCAAGAAAGAACAGTTTTGTTTCCTTACTCATGCACACTGTTCCATTGCCGGCGTAGCCTGTGTTACACTGGCAGATGTAGGAACCAGGTGTGTTGATACAGGTGGCGTTGCCATGGCAGAGGTCTGGACCAACTGCGCACTCATCCAGGTCTGTTCAAAAATACAGTAGGATGGATAATGATTATTCATTGTAATCAACCAAATATGACATAGGATTCAAGTCTGGCACTTCATGTCCATGAAAATGGCAGAAAAGTACAACAAACTCTCCCTACATTCTTTCAAGCTTCTATGAATAAGGAACAACATTTCCCCTACAATTTACACAAACAGGATAAACGTTATTGATGAGAAACATATTGAAGAGTTTTTGGCGAAGCCTTAGGGGCGATGCCCTGTTGGTAATAGTATTGTGTGCAGTTTGCAAGAATTCTAGGAATCATACAGAAATTTTAAGCCAAGAATGTTTGGAATGTTAGTCAGCAGTACAAAGGATAGAAAGCAGGTAATGCAGCCACCATGGGGACATTCATCCTAGAAAACCTAGACAAGCAGCCACATGTGTTAACCAGATGGGTCAGGCTTATGTATACATGATCCTTTTCGTTAGGAATCCCGAATGAACAGCACCACCCACAGTGCTCAAAGCAAGGTAGAGTAGAGATTAAAACAAAAACAACCACCGTCGCCATTGCAATGTCTTTTTATCATTGCCAATCTTGTTAGTAGTTGTATATTTAACGCCGCAAGAACAACACTACTTGGAAACCTCATGCGGTCTGGACTGACCAGCCCTTGAACTTAAAGGAGTCCTAAACTCCAGAAGGCGGTGTTATTTTCCACTAGATTATGTATCAATGAATACATAATCAGCCGACTTTTTACAGAATTTTGCTTATGGTGAATTACACAAGGTGTGTTTTTTAAAACAATATGATACTCACTAAACCCTTGCAGACCCTACCCGTGTATTCCCTATGTGTAAACATACATCTTTGATGGTGAGTATTTTTGGCATAGATGACGGGGTTAAGCACAATAAGATGGCCAATTGTTAATAAGATATAAAAGAACAGTTACACAAAGCAAGACGAGTTTTTCTTAACCACCCTGACATTCTTTTTGTAATCTATCTTTTGTCAGGCCTTGTCAGGCACATTGTAATATGCCATAGGCTGAGGTTGCTTAATTCAATTAATCAGAAAATAGAGGGTCATCTGGGGAATTCGGTAGAATACTGAATGCTTTTTAATGCGCATTGGACTTGTGGGTACTTTATCGTATACTGTAAAAAGCATTAATTTTCACTTCCTAAAATTATCTATTGGAAAATAACTCCCTTGTCTGGACTTTAGGACTCCTTTATGGGATAGAGGTAACATTAAACTCACCATCACACGTCTTATTGTTGAGAGAGTTGAGTGCCCTTCCAGCGGGACACAGACAGAGGTACGATCCGTCCGTGTTCACACAGTCGTGAGAGCAGCCGCCGTTGTTGACCAGGCACTCATCCACATCAGGTGTCCCTGTAGCTCAGACATGAATGAGAAAACATTGGAAAATGTTTGCAAGATCATAAGCAATCCCACAGCCTTGTTGATTCTGGAAATTGCACACTGATGACTGTAGCTCCAGACATGAATGTCCAACGGCAAGAGAAAACATTGGAAACTTTTTGCAAGATCATAAGCAATCCCAACGTTAACTCTGAAATTGCACACTGAAGATATCAAAGTAACGATACGTTAATGAAGGTTAGACATTCAGGTTAACAATATCTAAAGACAATCCAATCTCTACAACTGGATAAAATGCAGAGATTACTTCCAGATGTTTCGATTGACACCACTCTTCTTCAGCGTTACTAGGAAGTAACGCTGGAGAAGAGATATGGACGTCACTCGAAACGTACGGAAGAATAAAGTTTTATCAGAGACTAAATTGTCTCTAAGTACATAACATTACTTGATGAACTTTTTTTCATGAAATAACAGAAATTCAAAGCATCTCTCACCGTCGTAGACAAGTGTGATGCAGCGCTGGTCGGAGTTGACCCTAGATCGGAAGTCACACACGTAAATGTCGAGAAAATTAAAGGGACATATTGTAGATATTTGGGTCCCAAACTTCAAACATTGTTGATTCCTTTTCATAACTGTTTTGCAAATACACGTCCAAATGCAACACATGTATGTTATATACCATTGGAAAGAATCATGTAAAAAACAGACCTCCCAGGTCTCAGATGCCCTCACCTATTGGTATCCTGCGCCAGGAAGCAGAAAACGTGTTGTCCAATCTGCGCCATTGTAGGGGTCCACGTGACATTGACGTATGCACGATGGGGGTTGTTTGGATCGGTTGCCAGGGCTGACTTGATCAACCCAAGTGGAGAAACGGTCGAGATCTCTGCGATACTTGTAATGGTAATAAGTTTATTGTTATTTGGCACAGACCACATTGCTAGATACAATTGCATCAAAGAGGAGGGGGCCAAGGTATTATATAGACAGAGAGGATAATAGACTTATTCGGTGGTTTAAGGAGGCCGTCTGGATAAGGAAGTCAACACCAGTGATGACGTGGGACGAGGGGGGATACAGATTTAGCCACGTTTGGGATTGTGTTCTCACCGCAAAAGCGCCACCTACTTTGGCTACTTATAGCGGTGAGAAGTAGCACTGCAGTCAGAAGCTCTGAGGAAGGTGTCTGACAGACGCCGAAACGTCAGCAGGTGAGAGTTACTGGTTGTGTAAAAAGAACTCCCAATATTCTATAAAGATCCTTGCCCACCAAACTATATGTCAGTCAGAAAAGTATCTGTGCTAGTGCTGCGTAGCTAAACGTAACATCAGGTACAGGTACCGGTACAGAGGTTTCGGTACAGGTCCGGACCTGTACCTGTACCTGAACAATTGAAAAAGTTTTTTCTGAACTTCTTCAATGACAAAAACATAATCTGTTTTCAACTTGTCAGTATCTTTATTCAAATAATATAACTAGGTTTCCTACCGCCAAACTCCCTTGGCCATGCTATCAAAACTCCCGGGCTGCCTGAATGATCTGTTGCATATTAGTTACATTATTTCAAGGTATCACTTTGGTCACGTTTGGTGTTGCATGAGGTCAGGAGATCAGTCACAAAATACGCACATACTTGGTGTAAATTAGTATCGGTACAGTACCGGTACTTCATGATCCGGTTTTTGGACGTGTACCGAATCAATTTTTACGGTACAGTACCGGTACCGGTACGCAGCACTTATCTGTGCACATTCCTACCTTACACCAGGACCCTGAGACTCCGCCTCCAGAATAGCTTGGTACGTTCCCCCACCAGGAATCAAGACTCGGTCCCCGTCCTGAGGATTGCGGGCCACTAGGGCGGGTTTCTGGTTGCACGGGTTGTTGGATGTGTAAGCTGGACAGAGTCGGTAACATTTTCATGTCAGTAACAGTCGGTTATGCTTCGGTGTCTATTTGTCGGTTATGCTTCGGTCCCAATTGGAAAAGGGGGCCCCGCCAGGTAGATTACGGGCTGCTTTTGGCACTTTCGTGCGTGACCCTACGTGGCCCCGTGGGACACCCTGCGCCTACCGGGCTTTATTTGGGCCCGGCCGGGACCCCGAATTATTTTAACCCGGCCTTAAAATCAACGCGGGAGCCGGTAACAAATAGACACCGTCATCTAACCGCGCGAGGCCCAGGTGGTACCGGGACAAATTTCTGGCTTCGGGGCCCGTCCGGGACTACATCTCCTACGGGCACCGGTGAAATTGGGACCAAAGCACCACATAGCCTACGAGTTGATCATTTATGTTGCAAACAAAATATACACGTAACCATACATGTTAAGATACTGTTTACAATACTTTCTTTTCATTTTTCAACACCCACCATTGACCAGGAACTGCAGCGGCACACGACTCATCCCCGATCCCGGAGTGGTGGTGGACCCTTGTGGATAGTCCTCTAGAGTTAAGGCGATGGCATACCAGCCTGGAGTCAGCCTTCCCAATGAAGTCCTGTATGAGATCTCACACGCTGTCTGTTGTAAAGACAAACGTCCAAGCGTGTTAGTTGAAATCCTCCCACACCATTATTGATGTATAGGGCGGTGCCCATCCCCGTTTCATAGCCCTGGGGCCACACTGTGGTGCAATCACTGTAGCGGGGGGCTAGTCCACTGGCAGTGAAGTGTGTTTAACTTCCATACTGTTTCAGAAGTATGTACCATTTTTATTAAGTCCTTGGTATGACTCAATGCGCCTCTTGTCCAGATGTGTCCTACCTGGGGCTTGAACCGCAGTCCAAGAACCCCAGTCCAAGTAATTTGAACCAGATGTGGTGAGAGACAGAATCGCAGACCACTACACCACAGGGACACCCCCCAAGCGTGTATAATGTAAAAATGCACATGCTAGCCTTGCTATTAGGGTTCAACAAACCAAAAGAGGCTTGTTATATATTCGATTAATGTATACTGCACCAATACAATATGATGTTTAGAAAATGTTCGATTGCTAAACAATAATGCATTTGTATATCCAAGACGTACAGATTATAGATCCATCTGTAGTTAAACCTATTGAGTTATATAGTATGTAAATCTGATACTTTGCTATGATTGTGCATTTGTTATCTTACCTCATCAAGAGTGGAATAAGGTAGCGGATCACAGGCACCTCCACACTCGCTGAAAGCCGACGCGTACCGACACCTCACGGTGTCCCCATCCTGGTCCGTCCAAGGAATCCTGATCACAGTGTCACAGCTGATCTGAACCCTGTTATTGGTTAATACGAACCGTATCAAGTTGACAGCAGAATTGAAAATGAGACATACAAAAGTTGATAAGCTTGTAAAGACTACGAAATTTCAAGTGTGTTTTTACTTCATTTGCAACATTTTTATAAAATAATTACATGTGACTTTGTGTAAAACTACTTTTAAAGCAATCTGGCACAAAGTTTGATACCTGTATATGGCAGAGCTGGCGGAGATTGGCGACGAGTTTGGTTTTCCTGTGTCAGATCTGGGCGACAAGTCCACGTGAGACACCAGTTCCCAACGTGGAGTGTGTGTTGTACCGTCTGGGCGGTTGACAGAAATCCATGCCGCGCTGCTAAAACTAATTTGAAGGAACAAATACCAAATAACTGTTTGTCCATACATAATTGAGAAGACTTGAACTATTAAAGATACATCTGGAGTTAACGTTAGCCGTTATCCAATGTGACAGTACCTTATATCGGCAGTAGTGCTTCCCTGCATGGAGACGTTCATGGAGTTGGTTCCCTGTGACCAGTCCTCCTGTACACTGAAGTCAGTGCAGTAGTAGCTGGCGGGAAGCGAGCCTCCAGGTGCATTCCAGTTATTACCACCTCCGATTAGGCGGTTGTTGTTTATTGTGGTCTGGTCACAGTTTCCACCCTCACCGCTGGACCTCCTCCAACTCATACGAAAGTTGCACTGGATCTGGACAATGCATGGTCATGTTAATAAGATATTGATTTTCTCGTGTCAGTGGTATGTATGAAAAAAATGACTACAATTTTATGCTTTAACAAAGCCTGCAACATAAATGAATGGATGAATGAAAGACAATTATTGTACATTATGCTTAAAAACAAGCTAAGTACAGGTCATGGTGATAAGCAGAGAAATACATACAGGGTTGCAAATATAACGTAATAGAATGTGATATCTTACTACGTCTAGTAGGAACTAATCTATACTTGTCTACTATTTACAGGTTCGACTTCTTCTCGCTTCTTATGGCAATTGTAGATGTATGTGGATATGGAACTTGTAATACATGGTTTGTTCAGTTCCATAATGAATAGGAATTTTTCAGTGCTGACTTTTCATTTTGAACATGACGGAAATACCATAAATGTACGTAAAAGAGATGGCCACTGGGTTTTCTTTCAGCGAAATCGTTAAATAACGTATGGAGCCCTTTTAGAAATCTGCAATACATTGTAAAGCTTATATGTTACAGGAAGGAAAAAGCATTTACTACATGTGCAACCTTTTTAATGTTACGCAAGGGAGACTGTTCTTACCAAGTCCGGATCATTTGGAATTGGTTTCCAAGAGAAGGTTGCACCGCGAAAATGAGAGCCTTCCACGGAGACGGTCACGAGAAGAACCAACACGGCCCAGGCACCGCATCTTACCTCAGATGGCATTCTGCATGTTTGTAGGAAGAATACTTGTCACAATTCAAGCTGACACAGGAAGTATGTTTAGAGTTTAACATTGGACATGTAAGAAGGGCGCATAATGATTTTGATGCCAATGTTAATCACTTCCCTTCTGTTGAGATTATGGTAGATTGTTTTTTTGGCGACGCCTCAGGGGCGGAGGCATTTATAACAGTATTACGATCACTTAGAAAGAATTTCAGAAATTTCACGAATGCATTCCCCAGGGAATTGGTTTTAAGGTAGCCGTTGGCTGTGTGGTTTATGGAAGGAAAAGGAGAGGTCTTTTGTGTTGAATTGTATGTGAAAAACACAATTTTGTGGAACTTGCTACTTTTAGGCATAGAAACTGGATATCATTATTTGATTTTCAAATATGCTTGTCTGTTTTTACCAAGAGAGAACAATATTTACATTCCTCTATGTAAATTGAAATATCAAAGCTTGATTTTCGAATAAGTTCTTTTGGGCGACGTCTACAGTATAGGTATAGTACAGTACAGTATAGGACATGTAGCTGATACAGGTTCCTTGAACAAAAAAATAGTTTCTACCAATTTTCTTTAAACGTTCAATCGCGGATACGTTCAATTACTTCCAAAGTGCCAAGATTGTCAATCTTTCTGTATTTTGTTATTATACTTGTACATTTTGAATGATATTTCCTTTATAAAGTCAAGGGTGACACTAATCCAGTTTAAGACGCATCGACGACGGCAACGTGCCGCGGGTCCAGTGAAAGGGGGGTTTAAGTCGCGAACTAGTCTCCAATATTGGCCCCCTATTAGTATATATTACGCTTCGGTTCAAGCATTGAAAGTGACTCGAGCTCGGCAGAATATATGTCGAAAGCACATCGATGTCTGCTAGAATTAAGTATTTCACCCAGGCAGGCTACGGATAATTTGGTATTTTAACTATGTAGGTAGGCTGGGATATCAATGTAATTTGAATAGGCAAGGATATAATGCAATCATGGGGGTTGCTAACACACTAAGCGACTTCCAACTAAGGCTGGATTTACAAACGCATTTCCAAGCACATTAATGTGCTCCGCTTCTGGGATTGAGTCACTACCCGTACTTTGCCCCTGATGGGTAATATGGGGGTCATTACTTACGAGTAAGGAGTCCCTGTGTCAAAGTGCTTGTCATGCGTTCTGCATGAAGTTTTCCTAGTTATTTTGTTCCTCATCCCACTGTTTACCTAAGCACGTCCGTGTCTTTCACGGTGATACATCAGAGCAGGTGTTGTTAAAGGCCCCCTCTCACTGGGCCCCGGCACTGCCGCGGCAGCTCATGACGGCACCGTCGCGAAGTTTTCATTTGCACTCTCACTGACGTGCGGCGCATTTGCGTTTGAAGCCAAGATGAGCAAGTTATTGAATGAACTTTATTGTTTGACAATCGGATATGGTATGATATATGGCACTAAATCAACAATACTGCAAGGCTAACCTATCCTACAATTATAAGTATACAAAACATCATCGATAACAGTGTGTGAATTACAATAAAGCCATGTATGGATTATTTTCTTAGGATGAAGTATAACGAAATTGACCTATGTACTAATCCAGTTTAAGACATGACAACAATACATGGGATATATCGTTCTGTGTACTAGATAGGACGAAGTTTGTCTTGTAGTAATACTTTGTAACAGCGCATCTGTCTCTTTGCCATAAGTGGGACAGGCCATGGCCATTACAAATTGCAATTTATCTCCAATATTTTCATTACATGTTGGACACAATCTGTGAGTGCCTGGTGTGTTGTGTTGTCGATCTTTTTCAACTTCTAGACAACGTGTGCTGATTCTCCGTGTAGTTATGCTTTTTACAAACGGTTTATTATGAATTGATGTGATATAGTCTTCCCTATAAAAGTGATTTTTGATTTTATAATATGTGTGGAGTTAACTAATATTTCTAAGTGCTTCCCTCCAGCCAGGGAGAAACGTGAGTTTCACACTTCCTTTAAATGTATATCCAAAACGGTTGGTATTGACTGCGGGGCTATGCCAAACATGTCTACATGGTATGTCCTGAACTTGAGTAGCCCAATCACTTTCTTCTTCGAATGATGAAGTGTCGTATGTTTTTTTTTTTATAATCCTGTTAGTAGGCAAATCATTCAATCTTAGCGAGAGTATCTGATCAACTATGTTTAACTATCAACGACCAATAGGAATTCTTCTAATTCACCCCTTACGGCGAAACATTGAGTAAAATTTGCGATACAGTGCCTGACTGGTATATCAAGTTCAGTTTATCACTGTATTTCTTGAAAAGCACAAGAGTGCATGTAGACGAATGGTCTGATTCCTTTCCTAAGCGACTAGTCTATCCAACCTCCTTGGTCTATCAATTTCCGCGCTGGAATAAATGTACAATGCTGCAGAGATCTAATTTTCACTTGGATTAAGCAATATCCCAATGAAAATATCAGAAGATCTACAGCTACAATCCTCAACCTCACTACAATGTAGTAAATTAGGTTTAATCAAACTCTTAAACAGATCAATAGCTCGGGAAATGGACCGATTGTAGTTTGATGGTAGTGATTTCAATCAATCAGAAATCGCAGTGCTGTCAATAGATCAAAATACAATGCAAACTTATGAAAAAATGCATCAAAAATTGATTTCAAGTGATAAAAGGATTTTCACTTATGACACTTGGTGCAACAAAGGTAACCTGTTATAGAATATACATGTTACATATAGATGATACATATAACCTTGAAACTGACATATCACTTTTAACACAATAGCGCGCGCGGTGAGCTCCCGGTAAGCTCCCGGCGAGCGCGCGGCACTTTGCCACTTGCGTTTGTTTTCAAATTTTTAAAAAAATCGCCATTTCAACCGGCACGCCGGCGGTGTGGACCGGCACTGGTACGGCACTGGGACGTCACTAGGACGGTACGTCAAGGTCTGTGCACGGCACTGAGGCGGTAGCCATTCCCACGCTACCGCACGCTACCGCCGCAGTGCCGCAGCTCAGTGAGACGGGACCTTAACATGTTATAGAATATACGTATAACCTTGAAACTGACCTATCACTTTTTACACAATAGCGCGCGCGGTAAGCTCCCGGTAAGCTCCCGGCGAGCGCATGGCACTTTGCCACTTGCGTTTTTTTTCAAACTTTAAAAAAAAAATCGCCATTTCAACCGGCACGCTGGCGGTAGTGGACAGGCACTGGAACGGCACTGGGACGTCACTAGGACGGTACGCCGAGGTCTGTGCACCGCGCTGCGACGGTAGCCATTCCCACTCTACCGCACGCTACCGCCGCAGTGCCGCAGCTCAGTGAGAGAGGGCCTTAACATGTTATAGAATATACGTATAACCTTGAAACTGACCTATCACTTTTTACACAATAGCGCGCGCGGTGAGCTCCCGGTAAGCTCCCGGCGAGCGCGCGGCACTTTGCCACTTGCGGTTTTTTTTCAAAGTTAAAAAAAAAAATCGCCATTTCAACCGGTACGCCGGCGGTAGAGGACCGGCACTGGAACTGCACTGGGACGTCACTTGGACGGTACGCCGAGGTCTGTGCACGGCGCTGCGGCGGTGGCCATTCCCACGCTACCGCACGCTACCGCCACAGTGCCGGAGCTCAATGAGAGGGGGCCATAAGGCTGGATTTCCAAGCACATTAGTGTGCTCCGAGTACTCCGTAAGTGTACTTGGAAACGCGTTAGCCAGGCCAAGAAAACTTGAAAACCGCACTCACCTGTTATATTTGCTGTGAGGCAAACCTGAACGAAGACAACCCACAGCCAACGGCGCTCACAATGCCAACTCGGGTGCCCAAATCCACACCTTTAACGTACAGATGTCGGGAATGGTATTACTGAGCGACACCGAGCAGTACCCTTCTATGTTCTTGTCCAGGTGTCTAGTGAACTACTCTTTGACGATTATTTCCTTATGCCGTCACGCCTGAAAATATTTCCTTATGTCGTCACGAGAACCATTGTTTATGTTCAGGCAGTGTTGCTTCGTTACCTTACACCTGTACGATGTCATACCTACATGTAGCTGATGGGTACGAAACATTTTTCTCTTTGTTAACCTACCAGGGCTGTCAAGGGTATGTTTACCAGTCAACACCAACCAAAATTTATCATTAGAAGACTCCATGGTGTGTGGGACGAGCGCGGGGGGTCATTTCAATGGCCTGTAATGACATTGACAATTTATGACAAGAACATGTATGAAATATTTGTAGCGTGAAATCCTTCTCATCAAATCCTCCCTACCGACAGCAAAAGGTGTTGCCAGGGTGTATGTTCAACTATAATCAAACCCACTTTCTTTCCTTGCTAACATTGAATTCCAAAGCCTCAATAATAATACTACATATTCTTTACTCTTTTGATTTTCTCCGTATTAATTTGTGTATTGATGCAATATCTTTACGATACTTGTGTTGAGTCACTGTTTGCTTATCTTGCTTTATTTACTGGTGTACAAAACCTTAGTTTTAAGTTTCACCGAATGACTTTATGGAAATAGATGCATTCTCTTTTCGTCGTTGTTTTTGTTCGCTAAATTCACTCACTCATCTTTGACTCGGGATAAGTGCGAGCGGAACGTAGCACAGAAGTCAGAAGTACTTATCAGTCGTACTTTTTGACATGGGAATGGATATTGATTAGTAGCCCGGGGCCGCTCGCACTAGTAAGCTTTGCATCATCGGTGTGTGTTCTCGTCAACAAGGAACAAAATAACTTACATCGCATCACGTGGAACCCTTTTTTTATACACCGCCTCGTCAGACTAAAGATATTTCTGGTTTCCATATCTGTTTCCTTCTAACACCCCCTCCCCATTCTTCTACTTTTCTCTCCTGATTTCCGTAAAGCCGACGTCACAATTCATGCGAGCGTCGGCCGACTTTGTAGATCGCCCGAAGCTCGCCGAATGTCAAAATCGCCCGAGCGTCGACCGACAATCTCGGGCGACGTCCGTCGAACACTAAAAAGTAAAAATCCCCCATGAGAATGGTACCATCTCTTTGACATGGACGAGGTCAGTATCGACTAACCTGGTAAAAGGTCAATATTTGGATCAACTTTGATTTCTAAAAATTGCCCGAAGCCCGCGTAATCGACAGGACGTCGACCGTACTTCGGCCGAAAATTCACATTTGAAGCTAGCCAACACGTCGGCCGAGCTGAATTTTTTATTTGTGACGGGGGCTTAACGACGTTAGATTTCATTCAGGCTGATGAAGTAATAAAGTAAGAAAAATAACGGAATTGGGATGCCGGATGGCTTTTGATGAGGTCCTGTCAGAACTATGAGGGTTGAATATTGTATCGATGAAATCCTCTGTCAGAGGGTACGTACCATTTCAATCATGCATAACACATGAGTCTGCATGGGGGGGGGGTGCCATTCAATTACTGGAATATGATATCCTTAAATGTCGTTAAGTTAAATGAAATTTTACAAAAATTGTTAATTTCTTATTCATAAAATGTAGTCTTTTCGAACATCTCAACCCCTTCTGGGATTGAGTCACTACCCGTACTTTGCCCCTGATCGGGTCATATGGGGGTCATTACCTACAAGTAAGAAGTCCCTGTGTCAAAGTGCTTGTCGTGCGTTCTGCATGAAGTTTTCCTAGTTATTTTGTTCCTCATCCCACTGTTTATACCTTAAGGCCCCCTCTCACTGGGCTCCGGCACTGCGGCGGCACTGCCACGGCAGATTTTTACGGCACCGTTGCGTTTCTTTCACCAATTTTCATTTGCACTCTCACTGACGTGCGGCGCATTTGCGTTTGAAGTCCAGATGAGCAAGTTATTGAATGAACTTTATTGTTCGACAATCGTATATGGTACAATATATGGCACTAAATCAACAATACTGCAAGGCTAACCTATCCTACAATTATAAGTACAAAACTTTATCGATAAAGCCATGTATGGATTATTTTTTCCCTCGCTTTTAGGATGAAGTATAATGAAATTGACTTATGTAGGTGATATAGGAGTTGGACATGACAACAATACATGGGACATACCGTTCTGTGTACCAGATAGGGTGTAGTTTGTCTTAGTAGTAATACTTTGTAATAGCGCATCTGTCTCTTTGCCATAAGTGGGACAGGCCATGGCCATTACAAATTGAAATTTATCTTCAATATTTTCATTACATGTGGGACACAATCTGTGAGTGCCTGGTGTGTTGTGGTGTCGATCCTTTTCAACTTCTAGACAACGTACGCTGATTCTCAGTGTACTTATACTTATTGGTTTGTTATGATTTGATGTGATATAGTCTTTCCTACCAAAGTGATTTTTGATTTTATAAAATGTGTGGAGTTTACTAATGTTTCTAAGTGGTTCCCTCCAGCCAGGGAGAAACGTGAGTTTCACACTTTCTTTAAATGTATATCCAAAACGGTTGGTATTAACGTTAACTGCGGGGCTAAGCCAAACATGTCTACATAGTATGTCCTGAACGTGAGTAGCCCAGTCATTTTCTTCTTCGAATGATGAAGTGTCGTATGTTTTTTTAATAATCCTGTTAGTAGGTAAATTACTTAATCTTAGCGAGAGTATCTAATCAACTATGTTTGACTATCAACGATCAATAGGAATTCTTCTAATTCACCCCTTACGGCGAAACATTGAGTAAAATTTGCGATACAGTGCCTGACTGGTATGGTATATCAAGTTCAGTTTATCACTGTATTTCTTGAATGGCACAAGAGCAGGGCGAGTACATGTAGACGAGTAGTCTGATTCCTTTCCTGAGCGACTAGTCTATCAACTTCCGTACTGGAATAAATATACAATGCAGAGATCTAATTTTCAGTGGGATTAAGCAATATCACAATGAAAATATCAGAGGATCTACAGCCACAATCCTCAACCTCACTACAATGCAGTAAATTATAGGTTTAACCAAACTCTTAAACAGATCAATAGCTAGGGAAATGGACCGATTGCAGTTTGATGGTAGTGCTTTCAATTAATCAGAAATCGCAGTGCTGTCAATGGATCAAAATACAATACAAAATTATAAAAAAAATGCATCAAAAATTGATTTTAAGTGATAAAAGTATTTTCACATGACACTTGGTGCAACAATGGTAACATGTTTTAAAAATATACGTATAACCTTGAAACTGACATATCACTTTTACACAATAGCGCGCGCGGTGAGCTCCCGAAAAGCTCCCGGCGAGCGCGCGGCACTTTGCCACTTGCGTTTTTTTTCAAATTTTGAAAAAAATCGCCATTTCAACCGGCACGCCGGCGGTGTGGACCGGCACTGGTACGGCACTGAGACGTCACTAGGACGGTACGCTGAGGTCTGTGCACGGCACTGCGACGGTAGCCATTTCCAAGCTACCGCACGTTACCGCCACAGTACCGCAGCCCAATGAGAGGGGGCCTTTAGCACGTCCGTGTCTTTCACGGCGATACATCAGAGCAGGTGATGTTAAAGGCCCCCTCTCACTGGGCTACGGCACTGCGGCGTCGCGAAGTTTTCATTTGCACTCTCACTGACGTGCGGCGCATTTGCGTTTGAAGCCCAGATGAGCAAGTTATTGAATGAACTTTATTGTTCGACAATCGTATATGATACAGTATATGGCACTAAATCAACAATACTGCAAGGCTAACCTATCCTACAATTATAAGTACAAAACATTATCGATAACAGTGTATGAATTACAATAAAGCCATGTATGGATGATTTTTTCCCCTCGCTTTTAGGATGAAGTATAATGAAATTGACCTATGTAGGTGGTATAGGAGTTGGACATGACAACAATACATGGGACATATCGTTCTGTGTACCAGATAGGGTGAAGTTTGTCTTAGTACTAGTTAGTAGTAATACTTTGTAACAGCGCATCTGTCTCTTTGCCATAAGTGGGACAGGCCATGGCCATTACAAATTGAAATTTATCTTCAATATTATCATTACATGTAGGACACAATCTGTGAGTGCCTGGTGTGTTGTGGTGTCGATCCCTTTCAACTTCTAGACAACGTGCGCTGATTCTCAGTGTAGTTATGCTTATTGGTTTATTATGATTTGATGTGATATAGTCTTCCCTACCAAAGTGATTTTTGATTTTATAATATGTGTGAAGTTTACTAATATTTCTAAGTGGTTCCCTCCAGCCAGGAAGAAACGTGAGTTTCACACTTTCTTTAAATGTATATCCAAAACGGTTGGTATTAACTACGGGGCTAAGCCAAACATGTCTACATAGTATGTCCTGAACGTGAGTAGCCCAGTCATTTTCTTCATCGAATGATGAAATATGTTTTTTAATAATCCTGTTAGTAGGTAAATTATTTAATCTTAGCGAGAGTATCTAATCAACTATGTTTGACTATCAACGATCAATAGGAATTCTTTTTATTCACCCCTTACGGCGAAACATTGAGTAACATTTGCGATGCAGTGCCTGACTGGTATATCAAGTTCAGTTTATCACTGTATTTCTTGAATGGCACAAGAGCAGGCCGAGTGCATGTAAACGAGTGGTCTGATTTCTTTCCTAAAGGCCCCCTCTCATTGGGCTGCGGTACTGTGGCGGTAACGTGCGGTAGCTTGGAAATGGCTACCGTCGCAGTGCCGTGCACAGACCTCAGCGTACCGTCCTAGTGACGTCTCAGTGCCGTACCAGTGCCGGTCCACACCGCCGGCGTGCCGGTTGAAATGGCGATTTTTTTCAAAATTTGAAAGAAAAAAAACGCAAGTGGCAAAGTGCCGCGCGCTCGCCGGGAGCTTACCGGGAGCTCACCGCGCGCGCTATTGTGTAAAAGTGATATGTCAGTTTCAAGGTTATACGTATATTCTATAACATGTTACCTTTATTGCACCAAGTGTCATAAGTGAAAATCCTTTTATCACTTGAAATCAATTTTTGATGCATTTTTTTAAATAATTTTGCATTGTATTTTGATCCATTGACAGCACTGCGATTTCTGATTAATTGAAAGCACTTCCATCAAATGCAAACTGCAATCGGTCCATTTCCCTAGCTATTGATCTGTTTGAGAGTTTGGTTAAACCTAATTTATTGCATTGTAGTGAGGTTGAGGATTGTAGCTGTAGATCCTCTGATATTTTCATTTGGGATATTGCTTAATCCCACTGAAAATTAGATCTCTGCACTGTAAATTTATTCCAGTACGGAAGTTGATAGACTAGTCGAAAGGAATCAGACCACTCGTCTACATGCACTCGCCCTGCTCTTGCGCCATTCAAGAAATACAGTGATAAACTGAACTTGATATACCAGTCAGGCACTGTATCGCAAATGTTACTCAATGTTTCGCCGTAAGGGGTGAATTAGAAGAATTCCTATTGATCGTTGATAGTCAAACATAGTTGATTAGATACTCTCGCTTAGATTAAGTAATTTACCTACTATCAGGATTATTAAAAAAACATTCGACACTTAATCATTCGAAGAAGAAAATGACTGGGCTACTATACTCACGTTCAGGACATATTATGTAGACATGTTTGGCTTAGCCCCGCAGTTAACGTTAATACCAACCGTTTTGGATATACATTTAAAGAAAGTGTGAAACTCACGTTTCTTCCTGGCTGGAGGGAACCACTTAGAAACATTAATAAACTCCACACATTTTATAAAATCAAGAATCACTTTGTTAGGGAAGACTATATCACATAAAATCATAATAAACCAATAAGCATAACTACACTGAGAATCAGCGCACGTTGTCTAGAAGTTGAAAAGGATCGACACCACAACACACCAGACACTCACAGATTGTGTCCTACATGTAATGAAAATATTGAAGATAAATTTCAATTTGTAATGGCCATGGCCTGTCCCACTTATGGCAAAGAGACAGATGCGCTATTACAAAGTATCACTACCAAGACAAACTTCACCCTATCTGGTACACAGAACGATATGTCCCATGTATTGTTGTCATGTCCAACTCCTATACCACCTACATAAGTCAATTTCATTATACTTCATCCTAAAAGCGAGGGAAAAAATCATCCATACATGGCTTTATTGTAATTCATACACTGTTATGAATTACACTTCCATACACTTTTATCGATAATGTTTTGTATTTATAATTACCTTCGCCGAGAAGGTTATGCAGAGGGTAGCGTTTGTGTGTGTGTATGTTTGTAACGTACAGCATAACTCGAGAAGGCTTGGGTGGATTGTCTTGATATTTGGTAGGTAGGTAGGTCTTGATGAGACTAGGAAATGATTAGATTTTGGGTCCCCTAGCGGCTTGTTACGGTACTGCAGCGCAACTTCCTGTTCCGATATCTTGTGTTCTGGACATGCTATGAAACTGATTTTTGAGTGGTAGATAGCTCTATGGGCAGAGAGTGAGTGGTACGGGTTTGGGCCCCCTAGCGGCTTTTTTGGAACTGCAGGAGCAGGTTTTGGTTCAGACTTTGAAAGGGAATAACTCAAGAAGGGCTTGATGGATGGTCATGAATTTTGGTAAGTAGATAGCTTGAGTGATGACGTACATGATTAGATACTTATTATGTAAATCATTATCTAATTTGCATAATTAATGAGGAAAGTTTATACAGCCGCCAAATTCCATGGTAGGACTCTCAAACATGTGACATATGTAACTGAAGAAGAGAGAAATATTAATAGATATCAATTATGCAAATGAAGACCTCATTTGCATAATTAATGAGGAAATACTATAACTCAAGATGGGCTAAATGGATGTTAATGATTTTTGGTATGTAGATAGCTTACGTGATGCTTTGTCTGATTGGACGATAATTATGCAAATCAGATTCTAATTTGCATAATTAATGAGACAATTTTAAAAACCCGCTATGTTCCATGATATGACTATTGAAATATGTGACATTTGTCACTGAGGAATTTTGATAGATAAAAAATATGCAAATGTAGGCCTAATTTGCATAATTAATGAGAAACCAATTTCATACTTGTGTCATTTGGAAGTTATGTGAATGTGAACATCGTTGAATCAAATTATGCTAATAAGGACCTCATTTGCATAATTCATGTTAAATGTTACTTTGTTAGCATAACCTTCTTTGTTAAGCTCATACTTTTGTTTTTTGGGTGAAGATCAACTGGTATGATTTATAATTGATGGGAAACACTCCTCATACGTCAGTCAAAAAGGTTAAAATCATTTGGCGAAGGTATGAGGTCGTGGAACTCTAGTTGTAGGATAGGTTAGCCTTGCAGTATTGTTGATTTAGTGCCATATATTGTACCATATACGATTGTCGAACAATAAAGTTCATTCAATAACTTGCTCATCTGGGCTTCAAACGCAAATGCGCCGCACGTCAGCGAGAGTGAAAATGAAAATTGGTGAAAGAAACGCAACGGTGCCGTAAAAATCTGCCGTGGCAGTGCCGCCGCAGCGCCGGAGCCCAGTGAGAGGGGGCCTTAAAGCCCCTCTCTCACTGGACCCGCGGCACGCTGGCGGCGTCGCTGCGGCCGATCGAATTGACAAAGCACTCAACGAATTTTATCGACAAAAAAACGAATCTTTTTAGGCTTTGTGTGTTTTGTTGTCTCTTTGGTCATACTTGTACGTTTTGAATGATATTCCCATTATAAAGTCAAGGGTAACACAAATCCAGTTTAGGACGCAGCGACGCCGCAAGCGTGCCGTGGGTCCAGTGAGAGGGGGCTTACGGGCTGGATTTCCAAGCACATTAGTGTGCTCCGAGTACTCCGTGAGTGTACTTGGAAACGCGTATGTAAACCAGGCCAAGAAAACTTGAAAACTCACCTGTTATATTTGCTGTGAGGCAAACCTGAACGAAGACAACCCGCAGCCAACAGCGCTCACAATGCCAACTCCGGTGCCCAAATCCACACCTTTAACGTACAGATGTCGGAAATGGTAGTACTGAGCGACAGCGAGCAGTACCCTTCTTTGTTCTTGTCCAGGTGCCTAGTGAACTACTCTTTGACGAGTATTTCCTTGTGCCGTCACGCCTGAAGATATTTCCTTATGCCGTCACGAGAACTTTCATTGTTTATGTTCAGGCAATGTTGCTGCGTTACCTTACACCTGTACGATGTCATACCTACATGTAGCTGATGGATACGAAACATTTTTCTCATTGTTAGCCTACCAGGGCTGCCAAGGGTACGTTTACCAGTCAACACCAACCATATGTTTACCAGTCAACACCAACCATATGTTTACCAGTCAACACCAACCAAAATTTATCATTAGAAGACTCCGCGGCGTGTGGGACGAGGGGGAGGGGGGCATTTCAATGACCTGTAATGACATTGACAATTTATGACAAGTACATGTATGAAACATTTGTACAGTGAAATCCTTCCCGTTAAATCCTCCCTACCGACAGCAAAAAGTGTTGCCAGGGTGCATGTTCACCTATAATCAAACCCGATTTCTTTCCTTGCTAACATTGAATTCCAAAGCCTAAATAATAATACTACATATTCTTTACTCTTTTGATTTTCTTAGTATCAATTTGTTTATTGATGCGATATCTTTACGATACATGTGTTGAGTCACAGTTTGCTTATCTTGCTTTATTTACTGGTGTACAAAACCTTAGTTTTAAGTTTCCCCGAATGACTTTATGGAAATAGATGTATTCTCTTTTCGTCTTTGTCTTTGTTCGCTAAATTCACTCGCTCATTTTCTTACTCAGGATAAGTGCGGGCGGAACGTAACACAGAAGTCAGAAGTTCTTATCAGTCGTACTTTTTGACATGGGAATGGATATGGATGGGTAGCCCGGGGCCGCTCGCACTGATAAGCTTCGCATCATGCTTGCACCAAATCCTTCTGTGTGTGTTCTCGTCAACAAGGAACAAAATAACTTACATCGCATCACTTTTTTTATACACCACCTCGTCAGACTAAATGTATTTCTGGTTTCCATGTCTGTTTCCTTCCAACACCCCCTCCCCATCCTTCTACTTTTTCCTCCTGATTTCCGTAACGACGTTAGAATTCATTCAGGCTGATGAAGTTATAAAGTAAGAAAAATAACGGAATTGGGATGGCTTTTGATGAGGTCCTGTCAGAACTATGTTAAAATTAGTTAGTTAAAGTCCTCCCACACCATTATTGATGTATAGGGCGGTGCCCATCTCCGTTTCATAGCCCTGGGCCACACTGTGGTGCAATCACTGCAGCAGGGGGCTAGTCCACTGGCAGTGAAGTGTGTTTAACTTCCATACTGTTTCACAAATATGTACCATTTTTTTTATAAAGTCTTTGGTATGACTCAATGCGCCGCTTGTCCAGAGGTGTCCTACCTGAGGCTTGAACCCCAGTCCTTCTGGTCCAAGGAATCTGAACCAGATGTGGTGAGAGGCAGAAGGCGCAGACCACCACACCACAGGGACACCCCCAGTCAAAACTATGAGGGTTGAATATTGTATCGATGAAATCCTCTATCAGAGGGTAGGTACCATTTCAATCATGCATGGTTGCTTGGGAGGGGGGGGGGGGGTTGTGGCATTCAATTACTGGAATATGATTTTTTTTTAAAGTCGTTAAGTGAAATTTTACAAAAATTGTTAATTTCTTATTCATAAAATATAGTCTTTTCGAAAATCTCAACCGCTTCTGGGATTGAGTCACTACCCGTGCTTTGCCCCTGATCGGGTCATATGGAGGTCATTACCTACGGGTAAGGAATCCCTGTGTCAAAGTGCTTGTCGTGCGTTCTGCATGAAGTTTTCCTCGTTATTTTGTTCCTCGTCCCACTGTTTATACCTCAGCACGTCCGTGTGTCTTTACACGCGATACATCAGAGCAGGTGTTGTTAACTGTCATACTCTGTCAATCTTATGTCTCATGCATTAGGGTACAAAATACATTTAGCCGAATAATGGTCAGGTTGACAATAAGCGAAGTGTACTTTTGTACCGACTCAAACACATATTCGTACGTGTTTTACCTCGATTTTTACCTCGTGCACGGAGATGTTACTTTCCGTGTGTCTGTTTGTGGGGTTGCTTGTGTGTCCCCACAAACATAACTCCTATGGCCGTGGTAAAAATTAGTTATAACAGTAGGGATTTTGTAGTCTTGTGATATTATACCATCTAAGTGGGACACTATGCACATGTAGATAGTCTTATATCTATTTTGTTTTTGTATCCGTAAAGCCGTAATATCCGCCCTTCGGCGTAACACACCAGTTCTGCATTGAAAAATATTTCCTTTGTTGTGATTTTCATGTATATTAATCAAACATGTTGTTAGCTGGTCAGGTTTCTCTCACTAGGAACGTAAGGATGACATGCACACAACTGTGCAACTGGAACTTGTGCATTAAGTTCATCCCGTACACACCAGAATGACCCCCAGTACCCCAGGAAGATGTAAGACCGCCATGTTGTGTGGTCTGTCAAAGTGTCTGAAAAACCGACACAAGGGGCTTGGAAAGTTGAATGAGAGCGAATCCCCGAGTACGATCGGTGCAAATCTTGTGTCCGTTAGTCCTCGCGAATACTTGTAGCCGCGTTCTTATAAAAGAAGAGGGGGGGTTAACACCACCGTCACTGCTATAATAGAAAAAACCAAAACATTATTTCCGTGTGCCAGCATTGACACCCGTATACCAAACAGTCAAACTCCCGTGGGTTTGGCATTGACATTCCACAGAAGAAGTGGACGAAATGCCAATACACAGTAGAGACGGGGAGGTAATAATTGTGTGTATGGGGGGGGGGGGGACTTCAATGCCCGAGTAGGGAACTTGCAAGACTACAAAGTAGGTGATAACCAAATTGACAGCCTACCCGAATACTAGGATTTCGACCACCCACCCCTTTGTTTGTTTGTATTGCATACCCGGTAAACCGCATCAAGGCGTAACGCAGGTACTGAAGAGTACACGCTGCATGTCCGGACATATTTCTTTGATCCACACACACCGGGAAGGGCCCCTACTCTTATCGATAAGTGTGTTGGGTTCTTTAATGTGCTTAAGGTGTGGCTCTCCTCAAACACGGGACCTCCATTTAACGTCCTATCGAAGGGACGTCCCTAACCGAAGCTAAGTACTCATTTTCACCTGAGTAAAGTGGGGAAAGTCGTATAAAGTGCCTTTCCCAAGGGCACAACGTCAACGGGACAAATCAGGGAACCCCGGATTCGAACCCGGTATCTGTGGGTTCTGGGGCCAAACACCCTGCCACTGCGCCACCGCGACGCCACCGTTTTGACGTTTCATCGTAACAGCATGGATTTAGGTAGCCCCTCTCCCTTCGGTAAAAACCTAATCGACTTGTACATCAACAGTAAAGTGAAGATCTTACATGGTGGGACACCGGGAGACGTACTTGGAAAAACCTACAAGTTATCAGCCTAATGGCTCTCGCGTAGTCACGATGATAGGATTAAATTGAACAGTATAGATAATGGCTTTGTAAGTTTATGTGCTGCACATTTTAGCATTTCGTTGAGTATAAGGTCGCTACCTGATGCTTTGCTATTCTTTAATTTGCAGATAGCTTCTGCAATTTCGTTTTGTCGGATCTCAGGATCTAATGTCGAGCAGAACTTGGAGTTTACCCTATAGACATAGACATAAAAACTCGTATAGTTAAGTACTGGTTACGCCTCAAACAGTTAGACTACTCTCCACACTCTTTGCAAATAGACGCACTACTCTACCTAGAAAATGTACCTGTTAAAAACTGTAAGAAAAATTGGCTTCATCATGTTAAAGAAATATTCGATAATAACGGTTACTCTTACCTATGGAATTATGATAACTCTAAAGTAGACAACAAACATATTTGTATATTGTTAAGGAAAAGACTGTCAGATGTGTATGTACAAACATTTCTTCAACAACTTTTTAATGATAACGGTAAATTAAGGTTTTACAAATATGTTAAAACCGTATACGTAATGGAAAGTTATTTGTACCATTATGATTTTGACAAGTGATCCAGTATCTGTAAGATAAGAATCAGTGTTCACCCACTAGAGATAGAAAGGGGCCGTTATAAAAAGCTGGCAGTACAGGAGAGACTGTGTAAATATTGTACAATGGATACAATAGAAGATGAAATACATTTCGTTTGTAACTGCCCTCATTATGAGGATGGAAGAAACAAGCTTTGGCAACCAAAATAATCTTCCCGAGCTTTCACCATCTAGAAGACCCAAAAAAACTACTTTTCTACTAAAATCACAAAAGCCACTAAACATTAAAACGTGGGACTTTTCATCATCCACTGTCTTCAAAGAAGAAGCCAAACCCCCCAGTAATGTTGTATGTAGAAATTTTAGTTAGATGCATAGAACAGACTCTCGTTACCATTGTTACCCTTTCTACTGTTTGTACCCTTGCAATTAGCCTACGGGCATGAATTTGCAAATAAAACAAATAGATAATTGAACATCAAGGATTTTGACTGACAAACAACAGTATAGGTCCTCAATAATATCAGCAAATATCAAATTTTCTTCGGACGTATCTTTTTTTTCTATTTAGTCAGATGACTATGTTTGAATGTTGAAATACACTTATGTGTCACTTGTTCCCACTTCATAAATATCTTTCTACAACGATATGAACGTACAAAATCTATATCGGGGTAAGAGACCGATCTCGTGACTTCGTCATTATTGATTGCCATTGTGATACGCCTCTCGATCTTTACCCGATGATGTCATCGCGAGCACCGATATATTTACCCATCGATCAGGCACAAGATCAGAGTTCTTTTCTGAGTTTGAAGATCAAAGAGCAACCGACCCAGAAGAGCACTTTTTTTGCGATTGCCAAATTATCTTTTTCTTTCGTTTAAAAAAAATCCTGTGGTAAATATTGGTATGCCAGATAGCAATGCATGGTTTTCTAGTAGTAGTGGCTTATACAATATTTCAGCATCTACCGTGCACAATTTCCAGTAACGTTTGCGTCCAGACAATGGAACGTAAATCTAAGCAAAAGTGGACACGTTTTGAGTGACGTTTCTACATGTATTTGAAACATCATTTACGACAATCTACGACAATTTTTCATCAGGGGTAGAGATTTAGTTCCGGTCGATGACAGAAAAATCAGAAACAGTGTGGCGATTCTACTTGGGCACAGAAAAGCCTTATCCACACTACAGGTTGAATTATCAACAATTAACAAACTATTTCTGAAAGAAAGATGTGGTCCTAAATATTTCAACAAAGATATGTCAACGTGATCGTTAACTGAGTTACTTTCGAAATCCCCAAGGTCACAAACACAAAGAGAAATTTAACGGTCAAAACTTTGAAATACAATGTTTAGAATTTTGAAATTGTAATGTCAGTTCCTGCCATAAAATGCTACCTAAAATGTCAAACGCTGAAGAGCAAAAATAAACTTTTTCCTTTACGAATACAAGGGCACCTACCTGGTTTATGGCCGACGGCAAGCTGGCGGGCGTATTTTTCAGTCTATTGTTTCCGGGTCTGATTGGTAGCAAAAATGTTAAGTTGCAAAGTCCATCAAAATGGACTTTATCAGCCATCGTTTGAGGAAAGGACTCGGTGCTTGCAAGACCAGCAGAAAAAGACCATACGCATGCGCAGTAGGTCTCTTGCAGAGAGACTGAATTGATTTTTACATGCCACACATTTTTGCAACAAAAATGAAACGAGAAACGGATTTGTGGAAATTCTTCTATTGCAAACGTCCATTCATGTCAATGCTCTCGATACAATTCCAAGATGGCGGCTATAACTAGTAACAGCTTTCGTTTTCAAAGGAATCTCAGCTCTTCAATGTCGCAGAAGTTCATATAAAAGCCAATCAACTTTCTTCATTCCTGGATCAAGACCTTGAGTACTAATAGAATGTGTTGTCAATCATATCGTATTTCCTCTTTTGGCCTTAAAAATGCACTTTGGAAGAAGCATATCACAACAGACATCATAGAAAGATTTTATTTGCACAAAAAATGAAACTGTTATAGTTTTAACAGATGTCAGTATTAAGAATCAAAGCACTACATTTTGACTATACAAACACATCCAAATATCTTTCTATTGCCACTACATGGTGAAATCAACATGGACGAAAACAACTTATGATATTGAGGAAAAGAATCAACACAAATTGAACGGTTAGCAAAACATATCTGGACATCTAGATTTCATGATACATCACATTGAATTGTCATTCTGTCTAGTCTGAGAAACAAATAATTTGATTTAGATTTAACTGTAAAGGGTTAACGTTTTACCAACTTTATCAACTTCTATGGATCGAAAGTCTAGACCTGTCTGGCATATTCTGAAAGGACCAGAAGCGTCTAAAATTCTTGGATTCTGATCTTTTCCAGTTTCCCAAGTTTTCCTTGTGTCAATTTCTACCAGTCATCGATCGATAACAAACAAGCAAATAAACAAGGAAACAAACAAACAAACAAGCAGCAAAAAGGCTGGGCATACTTAGAGTATGCCTAGGGTCATGAACAATTCCTGTTGTTTTGCAATTTGATGTTTCAGTCGTCACAGTCAGTCTGGACCGGATGGTACCCAGAAAGCTTCTTCTTGGAGCGCCTCACTTTGACAGCCACCAGAACTGCAGCCAGTGCGATCACTGTGACAAGCGACCCGACGCTGACCACTGCAGCCAGTGTACTGAATGAGCTGATCTTGCTCTCTATCAAAAGAAAACAGGAAGGAAAGAAAGACATGTAAGACGTTTGAAACAAACGTAAAGAACAGCCGATTTGGTCCTCAATTAATGTATTTACCACAAATTGTTGAAGATAGACCAGTTACTACATTCTAGGTCTTGCATAGCATATTGCAAGTAAATGCACAAATGTAGTCCCATGATAACATCACTATTTCAGCATCCCGTTACAAGATAGATGTGAGCGGGAACAGTGAACCAGTAAAGAAGAATATTTTACTATTTTAGTATTAAAATACTACAGCAACACACAGTGATACTTTCGCACTAACGCCACATCTAACGTTACATTCCGGAAGTTCTAGAAAAAACTATGATAAATCATATACGTCTTAAGCCCCCCTCTCATTGGATCCGCGGCACGCTGGCGTCGTCGCTGCGTCCTAAACTTGATTTGTGTTACCCTTAACGTTATAAAGGGAATATCATTAAAAACGTACAAGAATGACCAAAAAGACAACAAAACACACACAGCTTAAAATTAACAAGATTCGTTTTTGTCGTTGAGTGCTTTGTCAATTCGATCGGCCACAACGACGCCGCCAGCGTGCCGCGGGTCCAGTGAAAGGGGGGCTTTACGAAGACAAAACGAATGGTGTAATCAATATTTTGTACTGTGAACCACGACCAAAACGATAAATTCCTTACCGCTCTCACTAGTCTCAGCACCGTCCAGAATGATAGGTCCCTGGTAGATGGTGTGCCTTCCAGTCATGTCGGATAGCTCCCTCTTGCGGCGAACGCCAGTACAACCCTGCGTTTAGGAGGAGGAGGCAGTATTGTTACCGTTACTAATACACATCAAGACAAATGTGGAAATTTGCAGCGTTCGTTCGCTCAGACCATTGTAGTGCCAAGTGGCAAGTTTGCTTACTTTTTCAGTAGCAGAGTATATTTTTACAGGAGGGGTTGCTAGCACTTCACCTTTAACGCGCTCAAGGCACCTCCTCGAAAGCGAGACCTCCATTTTGTGACCCTTCCGAAAGATGGGAGCAGCCTCAACCGAGATGCCAATAATTCACAGGGATTAATCGGGGTCCAAGTTACAAACAAAATGGACCTGTGAGGCTGCTACCAGTTGAGCATATGGACATCCCCAAAATTGCAACAGTGAAATTTTTGTTACCATGCACACTGCATTTTGAAAATGCTATACACTCAAGTATACTGGGAAAGGACGTAAAATGGGGTCCCGTGTTCGAGCAGGTGCATTGAACACGTTAAAGGTAAGGGTTAGCACCCAGGGTTCCCTGTAGAAATATACCCTGCTACAGAAACTGCAAGGAAACTTTCTGCCCAGTGTGCCACCAGGAACTACAAGGGTCTAAAAACATCAACAACATCACTGAACAGAGACGGTGGGCCCTATAAGCTTCCTGGCACTTTGACCAATTAATGACGTCACGTATCCGTAAAATCACGTGTCAGTAAAGTCACGTTTCCGCACATCTCGCGAGATCGCGCTTGGCAGTGATTGGTCATTATTGATCCTGAAGAAGAAGACGACAGTGGTCCTTGAAAATTTGATCCGTGTATACCTTTGTGTTTGAAGAAAGTTTAGCTTCGTGATATGATTGCTACCAACACAGATGAGCTTCCATCAACAACTGATGGGGTACCACGTGGGCACGTGACCCATTACATAATAACATTACGTCATAACATTAGCATATGTGACGTAGTTCAAGTAGTCCTGACCTGCGCACAACGTGACCCCGTGTCCGCGGCGTCACACACCTCCACCTCGCAGTGGATGTACACTGTCCGAAGTTCCCGGATGAAGCGGAAAGCCTCGAACCCGAACTGCTGAGTGGCCAGGTTGTAGCTGCTGTAGAACTGCAGGGTGTCATCGACGGCACACCTTTTTGTGGGAAAACGAATGATACAAATTATTAACGAACGGTCATATACAGAGAAACATATGTGCCGCTTACATCTCGTTTTTTTCAACTGTAGTTCTTACTCCTAAACAGATGATTATCTGGATGATGCAATAATGATACTTCCTAATCATACGTTGTCTCCATCAAGCAAGTTTTCATCTTATGTAGACATGATCATAAAGGATAGTCTTTCATTAATCTATTGGTTTTACCCGATATGAATAATTTATGCAGCGACTTCATATTTCTTCTGTGGCTATACTGGGAGGGGAATATTCTGCATTTTCTCGAAAATGTTGCCTTTTCTAGTTTATCTATTGGTTTTGCTGTTCAGCACGCAGAGACAGGGCTGCCTAAATCGCGTGTGGCTGTTAGAAAGGGGTAACACATTAGCCATGCTGGCAAAGACAAGGACAATACAAATGGAATTGGAAATGGACATAAGATAACAATCAATAGCAATGTTCTAAATACATTAAGACATACTTGGGCTACAATACTATCTACGTTGTTGAAGAAAATGCAGCAGCATATTGAAAAGATGAATAGTAAACAATTGAATGCTACAACACCAACGTACCCATTGTCGATGAGAGCGTACTGCAATGCATCGTCCTTGTTGGGCGACATGGTAGCCTTGCAGTTCAGAGCAAGTATGGACAGACGCTGGTTGTGACCTTCGACATGAAGCTGGAAGTACAGGTTGTCCCTGAGGCTCTTGTGGACGGGATACTCGGGCGTTGTGTACGGCTGGAGGTAGTGTTGTGAGTGGAACATGTCCAGACGGATGGACAGGGTCCCGAAGCCGACCTCGGTGAACTCTAGCCCGCCAGGGATCGGCATGAACTGTGCAGCCACGTCCTCATCGCGCTTATACTTGCACCTGAAAGATGTTTGATACGTTAGTTTGATGATGTTTGTATCAAAACTGCCTAGGATGATCACTGAGGGGACCGAGCAAATCTGGTCTTTGTGGACAGGTTGTCACTTGCTTGTGTCACTGCCACATTGGCCAGGTGGTCCTTATGTAAAGTTGGTCATTTGTACAGGTTTGACTGTGTGTACATTAGTTTGATAATGTTTAGAATGTCTGAAAATGTTTCTTCGTGGTCATAATTGCACCTGAGAAATGTTTTATACGATCGTCATGACGGTCTGTACAACGCCTTCATTTGGCCTGAACATCACACCACAGGACCTCTCCTTGGTGCTGAACTGATTATCTTTAACAACTATTGGATGTGCGTTCGTTAAAAGGTGGGATTTAAATTGTATGAATTTGCGGCAAGGTACATAAGATGTAAGATAGAACCGTTTTTGGCTCCAAATAGCTTTCTTCTTAGAAAGCGTATTTTAGTCTTAGAATACGTTTCTGGCGTATCTTAGAGTGTCTGCACACCAAATATAAATGAAAACATAAAAGTTGTGCATCTTGAAAAGTAATGCGACTTAGGATAGCGATGGTCAGTTAAATGCCAAAAGGCTACGAGGGTTTTCCGTAGGTTTTCGTAATACGTGTAAAATAAATAAACAAATAAACAAACAAACAAACAAACACACAAACACACAAACGAGTAAATTAAAAGTAGTGTGCCTGTGGGAATAACTATATAGAAGGTAAGAGACCACCACCTCATGCCAGTTTAACTGCGCATACAATTAGTGTCACTGATTGTATGTGCAGTTAAACTAGCATGAAGCAGTGGTTTCTTAATTGTTTCCCTCCAGATACGTACTTGGAGTAGATGATGATGTCATCGTCTCGGGTGATGATGCCCGTTGCATTGTGGATGTTGATGAGGCTGATCAAGTTAGAGAAGATGACGTAGGTCGAGTCGAAGGTTACCTAATGAGAAATGACATTGCAAGTTTGAAGGCCAATCTCAAATATTTTCTCGATGCAATTTCTATTTGAAATCATATTAACAGTGTGTCCTACAAAATATATATATATATCTTTCTAAATGATCAAAACCATTCCATTTTGGCATCACCCGTTTTCGGTTGTTTTCGGTTGTTTTCTGCATTTAGTGAGACCCCTAATTTTGCAATTTTGATACGTTCACTGGTAAGGCAAATGTATAGCTTTTTGAAGCCGTAGGGGCAGTGGGTTATTTATCCACTTTGTCCAGGGCCTGGTATTGAAAGACATCCCTCTCCTTTCACAGACTTTTACCTCCCCAGCCAAATTCAGGTACCCATTTTACGCCTGAAGCGACGGAAGCCGTGTTAAGTGCCTTTCCCAAGGATATGTCTGAATGCCTGAAGACGTGTCCATTCGATGCCACTCAACGTTCACAGAGGAATCTCAAAACCTCACCAGCACCACCCTCATTAAATCACGACCCTTATCGCTCCACGTTACATCGCTCGCGAAAGGGGCCCTGATAATAACCGCCACCAGACATGGTTCTGGCGACGTGGGTGAGGGTGACCAGCACTAAAACGACCTAATGCTCACCGTTGTGCCGCACTGGTACAGGCCGGTCCGCAGCAGGTGGTGGGTGCCGTTGAAGGCGGCCCGGCAGGTCGAGTCCGGCGCCCAGTGGAGGTCGTTGGTGTCGACCAGCATGAGTTCCTCCTCCGGCAGAGCCAGCTCCATGTCCTCATTGGTGCAGATTGTGGCCGCTCCAACGACTGGGACGCAATGGTTTTCATTATTTTATGGATAATGTTGCATTCTGCTACTCTCCAAGCAGAGGTAAGGTCTGGGGCTATTTTCGACGTATTTTCGCGGTATTTTGTACGTGTTTCTTATTCTACTTATGCGGATTTTGTTGCGCCTTCCTCCCCTTACGCAACAAAAACCGCACAAGTTGAAAGACGTATAGAATACCGCGAAAATACGTCGAAAATTTGTATTGTCTTGCATATGCTACATTAGATTCCAATTATAAAATCAAGGGCAACACAGATTCAATTTTGGTAGATGAACAGTCGCTCGGCCTTCTGGTGGAAAGGGGGTCTTGGGTGAAGTTTTAGAATTGATCTATTGGATCCCTGTATGTAAACCATGGGAAATCAAACAACAGTTTTATCCATTATTGTATGGAAGAAAAAAAGGAAGACAGTGTGTTTAACTCACATGACTGTATGCTTTAGTGTCGATACCTCGTGTGGACCTTTTTGTTGGAAACTTTGGAAGTGAATAACTCAAGCAGGGGTTGATGGATTTTCTTTGTTTTGGGAGTGTAGCTTAGATGATGATTAGCGTCATGAAATGCATATTATGAACTGATCGACATAATTAGTTGGGATTTCTTGAGTGTAGTTTTGAAATTGAATATTGGAGCCTTTGATTTCAACTTCAGAAAATCAAGTGAGATCCCTCTACCTGGTAGAAATGATTAATGAGATTATAGTAATCATCAGTAATTATGGTCACTGAAGAATGGCAACCCTTTTTTCATCAGTGTATCACTTACGTGTACATCCTCTTCCATCCTCGGCTAGTACAAGAAGGCTGTTGGAGCATGCGCACTGATGGCCTCCTACCGTGTTGATGCAGGTGTCTTCACATTTCCCGTTATCAACAGAGCACTCGTCAAAGTCTGTAAGGTGTGTGTGAAAAAACAAGGCATGTCACATGCAGGATACCTGTCAGAGATGTTTGGTCCATGATACAGATGTAATAACCGATGGAAGGTTTTTTTCCTAGTATTTCTGCGCAGTGCTAAAGCCGGCGTCACAATTCATGCGAGCGTCGGCCGAATTTGTAGATCGCCCGTAGCTCGCCGAATGTCAAAATCGCCCGAGCGTCGACCGTATTTTCCAATGAAAATCTTGAGTGACATCCATCGAACACTAAAACTACAAATCCCCATGAGATGGTACCATCTCTTGGACATGGACGAAGTCAGAATCGACTTACCTGGTAAAAGGCCAATATTTGGATCAACTTTGATTTCTAAAAATCGCCCGAAGCCCGCGTAATCGACAGGACGTCGGCCGTACTTCGGCCGAAAATGCACATTTGAACCTCGCCAACACGTCGGCCGAGCTGAATTTCTTATTTGTGACGGGGGCTTAAGGACGTGTTTCACGTATTATTGGTGATAGCTCTATTGTGCAATGTTTGCACATACCGTTTACATGTACATGTGTAATATTTAACACAATACACCGACTCTATACCATGAACGGACCAATTTGCTGAAGGAACTCACCAAACTGTGTGCATGGAAGAAATGGGCTCTTCAGACAGTGAAGACCTCCTCATCCAAATACTTGAAAGTATTGCAATCACATTTTAGAAATGTGCCCCATTTACACTGTTGTATAAGGTGCTAACGATTTTGCCTGTTGATAATCGGAACTCTCGTGTAGCCTTTTCGTTGGTTTGTTTCAGTTTTATTTGGCCCATCTCAGTGGCATAGCACTGCTATTCAGTGGGGCCCTGGAAAATTGGCGGGGCCCTAGCTTTCCATTGGCGGGGCCTGAAAACATTACGGTTCGGGTGGAGGAATGTAGTCATAGACGCTCTCACCTGAACAGACGGCACCATCCCAAGCGTGTCCGGGGTCACACTTACAAGTGTAGGAGCCCGGAGTGTTGGTGCAGCTTGCGTTGGTGGGACACATGTGACCACCCTCAGCACACTCGTTAACATCTAAAATTCGAGGAAAAAGTTAACACCACACTTATCGAAAAGAGTAGGGGTCCTTCCCGGTGTGAGTGGATCAAACCTTTCAGTCTGAAAAGGTGATAGTCACTTGTTATGTGTGAATCCTTCAACAAATGTGGCAAACCTCATGAACTATGAAAGATGCATAGCGCGTTTGCAATGAGTGGGCTAGCAACCCTTCCTTGTACAAATTTACCCTGCTACAGAAACAGTTACGAAACTTGCTGCTCAAAGTGCTACTAGGAACTACAAGGGTCTGAACGAACAGCGCGATTCAGTGAAGCTTATGTTGTACCCTGTTAGACTATTATCCATAAAATGATATGTCATAGCTTGTAGCTTGTAGCTATGGATGAGCAAAGAACAGATGTATTAAAGAATACAAAATGCACGTTGTGCAGTTCTAGTAATAACAGGTCCAAATGCTCTTGGAAAATGGAAACCAAAATAATAGACAACGAAACATGTGTAAATTGTTTAGATGTACGTTAGAATCCACACAAAACAAGGAACGCTTCCTACATCGCAGCTACACGAATAAGAAAATGTTAAGAAAAGAACGAGCTGAAAGGATGAAGTCTCACCTGTGCAAATTTCGCCATCTCCCACAAACCCCACGTTACAGATGCAGTCATGTGATCCCGGAAGGTCTATGCAGTGCGCATGCTCGTGGCATCCATGAGTCTCATTGGCACATTCGTCTATGTCGACTGAATAGTACATGTCATAAGTATGTCTGTTCTTCACATGTCTGATGCCACCAATTGCTACGTTTGGAGCCCATAAGTTCATAATGAAAATGTATCTTAAAACCGTAACCAATTCGTTATGTTATGTAGAATAGAATTGTTTGAAATACGGTCTGTTCTTTGCCATCAGAACTGGTCACTGTTGCAATGTACAAGTCACAATTGTTGTACATACTCAGATTCGCGTCACACACCTAACACTCAGCTATAAGGTTAAAGAATTGCGTAACTAGCAAACTTGTTCAATGATAAACGATAATAATGCAAAAATTTCTTATTTCTGATTCCTGAAAAATCCTTAGTTTCTAATTCTTCGCACAGTTTTGAATGCTGTGCTGTCTAAACTTACCTCTGCATGTAGTTCCATCCCCAACATATCCCAGGTCACACTCGCAGATGTACGAGCCGTGCGTGTTGATGCAGGCGGCGTTGGCATGACACAGGCCCGGGTCCCGTGCACACTCGTCAACGTCTTAGAAAGGGTACAAAGGAAGATTTTTTTATAAACATTTGAAATTTGAAATCAATACGTAAAAGGTAAATATCTAAATTCCTTTAATAGTAGGCTCTACAATTCGTGCTTTTTCTGGGCTTATAATGACTTTTTGTTCTGGTGGCATGTCAATTCTATTTGTACTAAAATTCTTTCCTACGGAGACAGCCCACAAGAAACGGAGTATAAATAGAACTGATGTGCCCTCATAAGAAAAGCACATTATAAGTCCCAAAAAAGCCCTAACCGTAGAGTCTGCTTAGGAGGCAAGTATATGTTAATCCAGGATAAGTTACTACAGTATATTTTACAGAAAGGCGCCACAGACGGGTCCAAATCAACGTGAGGGAAAAGTTTGAGAAAAAAGAAGGTATCTAAGATACAAAGTTGGCATGATTCAATTGTCATAGAAAGCAGTGCACACCGGAATATCTATACATATACATATACATATACATATACATATACATATACATAGACATAGACATAGACATAGACCTACCATCACATTCTTTGTTGTCTTCCAGACTTAGAATCATCCCCCCTGGACAGGCACAATGGTATGAGCCAACCGTGTTGACGCATGCGTGTGAGCAGTTACCGTTGTTCACCAAACACTCGTCCACATCATGGGTACCTGCAAACAGCAAATATAGGGTTAATGCCGACCTGTCCTGAGGCGAAAACGGTGTCATAAGGTATGGTTGGTTCCTACAGCCACCGAATAAATCACCGAGTGAGCGAAGCGAACTAGGTTGTTTACACAGTAAACACCGACGAAAAGCGGGTCATTAATGTTATTATAGTATAGTATAGTATCGTATAGACATTAGCATATACATAAAACTGACACATGAGTGAGTCCTGTATAACAATAACGTATAACGTTGAAGTTAAATCTTTCGATCTATAACACCTTGAAACATTTGTCAAGTTACAAATCAAGTTGAAAGTAACAAGCCCATTTTTACTACATTTGACCGCCTTGTTAGATTTATGTGGAAAGCCCTAAAGTGGTGAATGCATTGAGTAATAATGACCAGTGGTTATGGCAAAACGGAGCCTTTTCGTCATTTGACTATATGATAGTACGATATCAACACCGATACTTTGTATCATAAGTGTGAGAAGTCATCATCATAACATCAATGAAAATATTTCATCATCAGATGCATAATGCTAGAATGAATTTGATGTTTTAGGAGCCGGAAAGCATAGATTGCGTTCGACGCTGATAGCTTTTCGTTCCATTTTATTCCAATTCGTTCCATTTCATTCCATTTCGCACTTCCTGTGGACCCTTTTATTGAACACATTTCCACTACATTTTATCGATCATCTAATCTTAAGGGGCCGGTATGTTCTTTTCAATACGATCTTTATTGTGATTGAGTGAAAGTGGGTCATCGAGGAAAAGTGGATTTCTCTTACCTATGTACACAAGTGTCATGCACCGTTGGTCGGAGTTCTCCCTATATATTGAAGTGAAAGAAATATAACTTTCAGCCATACGCATTCTCGACTGTGAGTCATTGATTTAAATACACTGGAGACGACAATATAGAGAACGACTGTTGATTTAAATACACTGTCAGTAGAGTGGCAGAAAGTAAGCGGGAGGATAGTGTTACCGCAAAGGTCAGACTTGCATCAGTGACAGGAAGTATAGCTCAGAGGTGGTATGACAGACATTCCGGGGCATGGGGTCAATGGAAGAGGCTACTAATTCACGGAGAGGTATTGCTGTTGGTCTGTCTGTTTAATTTGTCTGTGCTTTCGCACATATTTATTTTCCATTTGCTAGTCATGTTCATCATACAGTGACAGGAAGTAATGTTTGCACACATGTAATTTTGATAAAAACATTATTTGCATAAATGGACTGCAACTATACAAGACATACGAGAAACTCTAAACATTTAACGGAGGTGCGAGATCTTCGAACTGTTGTTGGATTGAGCGAGCTCGAGGGACCACGAAAAAAAATGTTCTTACATGTTACTGTCCTGAGCCCTGAAGCAGAAGATGTGCTGCCCGAGCTGCGCAAGCGTCGGTGACCACGTGACGTTGACGTAAGCACGGTGAGGCATGACGGGATCGGTGACGAGGTCAGACTTGATCATCCCACGTGGAGACACTGTTGAGATCTCCACAATACTGTAAGAAGAGTTAGTAATACCTTGTATCAACTATTACATTTGAAATCCATCACATCATGCGTCATATTCATTGTATCAATTTAAAAGTATTTTTCAATGATATCCAAGATAGCACAGAAAAGTTCATATTCCTTATGCAATTAGATAAGTTATGTCTTACATGTACAAGCTCCATCTATCCTTACATTTACAAGGAGCGCGAGCGATGAGAAGTTGAACCTACAAATACTAGTATACACTAGTCATTGTAGATGTAGTAATATACCACATTCTTATATCACTGTATAACGTTGCGAATCTTATGCTTTATCACTATAATCTGTATTAAGCTTGTAAGGCCATGGACGTGAAACGAAGGTCTTTCATTAATTCATTTTTGGCAGATTAGAAGATTGGTCAGTCTCTTTCAGTGTGGACAATATAGATATAACATCTGACTGATTTGACAAATGCCTTGCCTACACGCATTTTATCAATCGTTACTGGTTTCTTAGCTGTTGACTGAACATGTCGAAAATCACAATGGCTTTCAAGAATAATTGACTTCTTTTTACATGTTATAACAAGAGCTATCCAACACCCAAAAATAAACCATAGCATGTCTAGAACACAAGATATCAAAACCGGAAGTTCCGCTGTGGTACCGTTGAAAGCCGCCAGGCACAGGGGCCCAAAATCTAACCATTTTCAGTTTTTGTCACAACCTACCAACACACCAAATATTAAACCAATCCATCCAGTCGTTCTTGAGTTATAATGATGACAGACGAACAAACTGACAGACACACGCTGCCTAAAATACAACCTTCTTGACGAAGGTAATGAAAATCATAATGTCCCTACCTGGCTCCCGGACTGGCTGCCTCGGCCTCTAGCACGGCGTGGTACGTGCCTCCCGCCGGTATGACCACCCTGTCCCCGGCCTCGGGCGTCCGTCCGATCAGCTGGGGCTTCAGGCTACACGGGGTGTTGGATGTGTAAGCTGGATGGTGTTGAATGATTAGTAAGACAGTTAGACAACTCCCCTTTAAAACTCTGATAGATCTGTTTGTAGATTATAGCCCAGTGCCATGCAAGTAGCTCAGCCTCCACCAAAGTAACTACAGACTCAAACACAGCTTCTTTGTTCTCGGGTCCCGAACGCTGAGCACCACGCCTGTCCGGTCCCTCTACTATATTTAAACCTTTATAGATAAAATCAGTGAAAAGAGTATTTGTGTCTAAATCTGCGTCTCCACGACAAGGCCAAGAACATAACATCGTGTCAGAAGTGGGATATTTCGGACACATAGATTGACTGAACAAATGAACAGGAAAAAAATAGAAATGGCACATAAAAGCCACAGCAGTTTCCGTGTTTGAGTTGAACACCGTTGTCAAATATCGTGTCTGTACTCACTGCACGAAATGGCCTCGGATCCTGACGTATCCTGAGTTGATCCGGAACCTAAGATCCGGAAGAATCCGAACGGATCCGAGCACCGTATATTTCTCGGCAGGCTAATGGGCATCCAAATATTGGGACTCAAGGTACCACTTGCATATTTGAGTTGTGTAAGTAACTTGTGTAAGTGGTACCTTGAGTCCCAATATTTGGATGCGCATTAGCCTGCCGAGAAATATACGGCCCCGGATCCGTTCGGATTCTTCCGGATCTTAGGTTCCGGATCACGTTAGGATAAGTCAGGATCCGAGGCCATTTCGTGCAGTGTGTACTCAGGGTACTGTGTCTTGTGTGCCGCTGCACTACCCGTCTGGGTATTGGTTTCTTTGCCTTTCGATTCTGTGGTGAAATCACAATGGTTGTCTGTCATCAGAAAAGCTGTAATATCAACAACAATATTAGCAACAACCCAACCCAACGAAACAGATACATACCGTCGACTAGGAACTGCACGGGAACCCGGCTGAGTCCTGACCCCGCCGTTCTGGGCTCTCCTGGTGGATAGTCTTCTAGGGTCAGCGCCATGGCGTACCATCCCGGGGTCAGTTCACCGTTTGTGGAGTTGTAGGAAATCTCACAGGTGTCCTAGGGAAGCAACAAGGGATATCAAAATCTTTAAAAAGTTCGAGCGTCAATAAAGAAATGACGGATTCTTCTATCCGGTTCGATGGGCTCTTTATTAGAGAATATTACACCTGGACAAATGTCTAACTGAACACAATTTAGTTTTAAATAGTTTTAAAATTGATCTGAAATTTCGCAATCGTTTTGCAAAAAATGTTTATGTTGTTTCCGACAGAGCGGGAAAAATAAAAGACATCTCGACTAGCAAAATCTTCAATAGCCTAACAAGCTTCCTCTTTCCTAAGTAATTGGTGATATCTTCGAATTAATTCTCATTTTTTGGAATAAAAGTGTCCAACTACACTGACATTATTGTGACGTCGGCATCCACAGAGAGAAGGCCAACAAACTATTCATAGACATATCCCATCTACTTGTGTCTAAGTCTTTAACACATCTTATTACCTCATTCAGTTGTGAGAATGGCAGCGGATCACAGGCTTCCCCGCACTCGTCAAACACCGAGGCGAAATAACACTTCACTGCATCACCGTCAGAATCCTCGGTCGGAATCCGGATCACATTATCACAGCTGCTCTGGATCCTGTATGGTCAGATCGGGAAAGACTTTCAGAGACAATTTTCGAAGGGATTTGAATTACAGATAAAAACTACGCAAAAACACAATCTGTGGCTGTGCACGATATACTTCATAGACTTGTAGTTCTCGACATTGATGTAGTTGCTTGGTTCTGTAGCTAAATATATGTTCATACAATAGAAGCTTGTTGAACGCTATCTGTCTTTACCTGTATATCGCTGAGCTGGCGGTGATAGGAGATGAGTTGGGCCTCCCGGTATCAGCTCTCACGCCCATGTCAAACGTGGTTTTGACTTGCCAGTCGGGAGAGTGGGTCCCGTTGCCCGGGCGCAGGACGGTGATCCAGCAGCAGCCATCAAAGCTATTGCGAGATAGGTATCATCAATGGTTTGACACTACAACTCCTTCACTTCATTGTCTGGAAATGTACTGAATTGAGAGCACCACTAAGAAAGAATGGGCACTATTCCTACGGTTTCTTCTGTGGGAATTCCCTTTTTGTCAAGCGAAAGATACTTAACGTTACACATAGTCTGCGCAAGGTTTTAGACTTAAATAATTTGTATTCAACACTTAAAACGGTTTTGCTGAAATTTCAAATGAACTCCAATTTCCAATTCCAATAACGGTAAAAACTCTCCCCTCGACAGTGGGCTAAGGGTGTTCTAAGCGAAGATGTATATCAGGAACCGGCGTTTTGTTAGAAGTCAAACAGACAAAACTATAACGTAACAAACATCACCTAATGGTGTAGGTGCCGTTTGTCGTCGCTACATTGCGCAGGTTGACAGTTAAGGTGTTGACGCCCTGTTGCCAGTCCTCCTGTTCACTGAAGTCGGTGCAGTAGAAGCTGGCTGGCATTCCCCCATTGGGAGTGCTCCAGGCCCCTTCTCCGCTCTTCAGTTCGTTGTTGTCTATCGCATCCTGGTCGCACTCCTCCGAGTTCTGACTCGATCGCCTCCAGCCCATACGGTAGTTACAGTGAACCTAATATAAGATTTAAGAACGCGTTTGTTTTTACCGAGTAGCTGAGCGAGGAAGCTCTTCTACAGTTACAGTCGCCAAAAACTACCGGTTACATGACGTTAAAGTTACAATGAGCCTGTACCAATCTGTTGATATTTTGATGTTTTCCTCTTAGTTGAATGAAGGAAGGAAAGATAAGAGCCAGAGATAAACGAAGCAATGCCGCTTTCCAGTTTATCTTTTTGCTAGGGCATATAGATCATTAAGTATTAGTCAAATCAATCTTACTTTCTGGCGATGTACTCTCGTGAATTTTCGCTACTCTTTTGTAAAAGATTCTTACCAGGTCCACGTCGTTCATATCGGGTGTACAAGATATGGTCGCTCCTCTGAAGTGCGACGCTTCCACGGACGCAGCAGCAAGGACGACGGCGAAGACCACAACGCTGTGTCCCAGCATGATGAATTCCTTCTAAAAAGAAGAAGAATAACAGTCAACGTGGTGATTGCATGGCCAGTGGATTTGTGGCTCTTAACTGCCATTTTCACTTGTAAATAGATGTTTGATCAGTCCTGTTTTATGTTATATAATTGTGAATTGATTACTCATTAAGTTTATCTTAAGTTATCCTTTTGTATCCTGATTTGTCATGCATGTAATGTAAGGTAAGGGATCCCTTGGAAATCAGTTACATTGTTAACTGAAGGGACCACCATAAAGATCAGTAAATGACAAACAGCAAAGAAGAAAATAACAATATACACACCAACACACGTAAGATACCAGATATGGGCCGAATATGCCGTCGATGCGATGGAATTTGCTTATAGGAAGTTGAAAGTTTATCACATAGCAACGATGTAAATTGTTAAGAGAAGACATACTACGCCATTCACAATGTACAATCATTTACGACAATAGAAAAGATGACGTCTATTTGATGATCATTATTTGCCCACGGTCTTGCATGCCGGTATCACTGTGCACCGCATTAGATTGTGGCATTGAACTAGAATGATTTCTATTGTTGGAAAATGAAAGGGGCACATTCTTTCAAATGGTCCACTGTCACAGGTGTATTTACTGACACGAATCACGATATGATTCACTAACGCAGTCAACCAATGAGAGAGCGCCTTCCAAGTTAACCGCGAATTTATCAAACTCGAGCTGATTGGTTAAAAAGTCAATTCAAACACGGTATGAATGCTAAAGATACGAATTGTTAACTAATGACGTACATATACGTACGGGGCTGTTTGTAAAGTTGGGCGTCAACTTAAAGTTGATCTTTAGTTTTCATTGACATATTGTCAAAAATGAACCCAAAAGGCGCTTTTAAAAGTTGCATCACCCCCTATCTTGTTTCACTCAGGCAAACACTTTCAACTCAAACTGACTTTTGACATTATGCTGAGTCAACAGCTGTTCTAGACCTGTAAAGCTAACTTTGAATGGTGGAAGCAATTAGCGGACGTTTGCATTCAATGACGTTGAAGTCTACAACAATTACACGGAAGAACTGCGTCAAGCAAGTTGACAAACAGTCTTACAATAGCCGTTGCCAGGCCACTGCTTTTGAAGAAACGCAGGTGACCTACTTGAAGGGAAAAAAGCCAACACCTAGAAACGTTACTTTGACACCGTAGTACTTGTAAAATACCAATTTTTTAATGTGTGAAGACTATGAAAATCATAGTTTGATATGATAAAAAAGTTAAAAGATACAGACGAGCTTGAATTAATTTAAATGTTCTTCAAAATGTGTGTCAAAATACCTGCAAGGCAATATCGACCATGTAATACTTAGAGTAGAAAAACCAGTCCACAATTTTGAAAGCACGCCGACTAGCAACAGATACGTTCATAGTTGTCACGGAACAAATAAACTCGCAACCGACAAGCTGAGCTGCAAGAAGAACCGAATAACGAACACGCAAAAAATTATATCAGCAAGAAATCGTGCCACCTAGCCGACCAACAGTCCCTGACGACCATCCAACCAAACAAGCAAGTAGACACATTCTAACAAAGGCGACTGGCGGAACGTCATGGTTAGATAAATAAAGTTGCAATTGACATTGAAACGCAATCACAGTATTTTGTGGTCCACACAAGCCTATACTCTCGTGCAGTTTGAAATTGACAATGTTAAGGAATGTATCGACATGAAATGATGTCTTGCCAGGGGACAGTGAAGTTGTGCCTATCTGCACCTGGTAGATTAATGTTCCTAATTGAATTAACTATTCCAACCAATCAGTCCCTGACAACCAGCCAACAAGCAAGTAGACGCATTCTAACAAAGGTAACTGGCGGAACGTTGGTTAGATAAAGTTGCAATTGACATTGAAACGCAATCACAGTATTTCGTGGTCCACAAAAGCCAATAATCTCGTGCAGTTTGAAATTGACAATGTTTAGGAATGTATCGACATGAAATGATGTCTTGCCAGGGGACAGTGAAGTTGTGCCTATCTGCACCTGGTAGATTAATGTTCCTAATTGAATTAACTATTCCAACCAATCAGTCCCTGACAACCAGCCAACAAGCAAGTAGACTCATTCTAACAAAGGCAACTGGCGGAACATTTGTTTTATAAAGTTGCAATTGACATTTAAACGCAATCACACGATTTCGTGGTCCACAAAAGCCAATACCCTAGTGCACTTTGAAATTGACAATGTTTAGGAATGTATCGACATGAAATGATGTCTTGCCAGGGGGCAGTGAAGTTGTGCCTAACTGCACCTGGTAGATTAGTGCTCCTAATTGAATTAACTATTTCAACCAATCAGTCCCTGACAACCAGCCAACAAGCAAGTAGACGCATTCTAACAAAGGCGACTGGCGGAACGTTGGTTAGATAAAGTTGCAAATTGACATTGAAACGCAATCGCAGTATTTTGTGGTCCACATAAGCCAATAGTCTCGCACATTTTCATGTTGACAATGTTTAGGAATGTATCGACATGAAAAGATGCCTTACCTATCCTTCTGCGTTGTAGAGATGGGGTTTGCAAGGTGCGAGTGTGGCCCCGCTCTTCAGGACTGGGCGTTACCGTGCACTACGGGTGATTTAGTACCGTAGTAAGAATCGGCGGGCCATTTCTCATCTAGCTTCTCAATAGTCACACGTAGCAGTAAGCAAATACAAGATTATACCAGTCAAGTTTTGTTTTCTCGTCTTTCAAACTCTTTTTGTTGGTGTAGGCTAATTAGTGAGGAAAATCGTGACCCCATTTTGTATGCACAGACCGTGTAAGGTATACCGCCTGACAAAGCTGTAAATTTCCTTGATCGGTAGAAACGGCACGTCTGCACGCAGTAACATTTATCTTAAGCCCCTGTCACACTTGTGCGTGTAAGTCCGCATGAGTTGCAATCAACATGTTTTTGGTTTAGGTTAAGTTTGCAGGCGAATAAGTGATTTCTTAGGTTCGATCACTAGGCTGCACAACGGTGGGTCAAAGAAAACAACTCTTTCGCCGCAAACCTTACTTAAACCCCCAAAAAATGTTAATGCGCAACTCACGCGCACTTGAATATACGCACAAGTGTGACAGGGCCCTTAATATGAACGTCATGCGTAGAATACACTCCTATGTCAAGGTATTTTGTCACTCGTTTTCGATAGAGATTTCTAAATGATGCAATGCAATGACCTTATGGAGCTTATAAAATGTACTTATTTTGACAATATTTTTTCCAAATCATTTTTTATTGTTTTTATAAAGAAAAAACAATACATAAATGGCACGAAAAATAAGATAGTTTATACAAATGAATAACCACAAAACCGATAAATAAAACCAATTGACAATAATAGTGAATGTTGGACCCCAGTTACCATTAAATTTGCATGTTTTTGTTAATTGGAACTACCAGGTGTGGTTTCCGAGCACAGGCAGTAACGTTAATTAAGTTAACCAAACGAAAGCAGCGGATTGGCTAGGGGTAAACCCGATCTTGATTAATTTAAATACGAGACACCACGATCATGCTGCGATCATTATACAGGTGTTCCATTTTTAGCTTGCACGTGCGATCGTATGAGTAAACAGGGGTGCTGCATATTTGGCACTACCTGCGACATTCAACAACAACAACAACAACATCAGCAACAACAACGAAAAAGAACAGCCATTCTGAAACTCACTGAGTCGTTATCAATTCACCAATGAAGATATCGAATTCTCAGAGAGGCTGAGAAGGTTGTTTAATAACCACAGTCACAGAAACACCTCAGATGTGTCAATCAATCGCCATGAATCAGGCAAACATCCCCTTTTTGTTAGAAAAAAGCGATATCTACGGCGTCGACACGCTCCTTTTATTGCCCATTTACCAGTAGTACAGCATATGTTGGCTTGGGATGCACCCAAATGAATACTCTAGCCATCATACCTTTTGTTTTCGCTACAGCACTGGGCCTCCCGATTCGGCACAAGGCTAGCTCGCACAGCCCGCAGAAGTTGGGGGGAGGTGTTCAAATATTTTGAATTACATGTATTTAATGTCTGCTGAATATTACATCTGGGCGATCTTGGCAAAGTACATCAGTAACATTGAGAAGCATTGTAGATTATGCCTGGCAGTCCTAGCATTCTTTGTGTGAATAATAATAAGAATTTTATTGCGCGACAACTGTAACGGGTACAACGTATGGAAATTTGTAGATACACAACAATTGACTATCTTTTATATTTCACAATTTCAAAGAACTAATCTATAACATGAATAACAATCGACCCAATAATGCGCATTCTAATGGATAAAACAGTATACAATGTAATGATGACGATGATAGTATTCTGTGTCAGGAATGTCTCGTTTTTGCACAGAGTTGTACATAAATTGGCCTACACAGGTAGATATATGAACAGGGCAGGACAATATCATGTTGAATATCTCTGTCTTGGTATGCGGCAGAGTTATAATACAATATGAATAGGAATAAAAAAGTTCGAGACGTTTAGAAGCGTTGTCAGTGTTGTTTTGCTAATATAAAAGTGTGGTCTATTCCAGGCTCCATAGGTCGCTGGAAAAAAAAAACTGACCAAATAGACAGATAACATGCCAAGCAAGGTATAACGTTACCCCGAGACCGGCTAACTCTTCAAGTACAAGTATATGAATACTTCAACATGTCGAGTTTAACCTATCACTTACACTAAGATCTAAGATCTAAACATTCTTTGATATATTTACATATTTGTTCACAGTAAGGGTTGTTTCCTTCTAGAATGTATTTGAATTTATCTATAGAATGGAATGTATCAAATTATGTCGAGCAAGTGGAAAGAAGGTTGAACAGCTTTGAGCGTTTATCATGATATCGTGGACAATCTAGGATAAAGTGTTGTTCATCTTCAATTTCAAGGCTCCGACTAACGTGTAAACTGGACTTTGGTACGAAACTGTTAGGCGGCGCTTTTAAATGAGATGACGTAATCATATTCGGGTTCGAGTCAAAATGGCGACGGCTGACGAAGAGGAAACTGCATCGTAATATTCAGACGTCAAATAATTCCAAATACTGCAAGGTAGGAGCTTGATTTGTTAACAGATATCTACATGAAGATATTCTTCATCTTTAGGCCGAGTGGCTTCCTTGTATATTCAAGAGTTGGCGCTAAAGCTGTAATTTCTTGTGTTGTGTTTACATAAGACCAGCTGGTAGATGTACCTTAGAAATCATTATCATTGACCTCAGCGCTCGTAAACAAGGACCGTTTTTCAAAACAACTTTGCTCCTGTGATGGTCCAAGTGATTAGGACATCCAGATGAAGTGTCTTCAGTTCTATTGACTTGTTTTCTTAGCACAGATGTCGTTATAATGTTGGTGATTTGTTATTTTTGTCTATTTTACGTTAGGTGATTCTAATTTCTATTGAGTGCAAGTCATTCCAAACAGAATAGGTTCTGACTCAGAGAACAGCAAACGGTTTTTCAATTTATCAGTTTTCGATTGAGCTGTGTCACTTGAAATCGCCTAGACAAATCAAGAAGTTGGAACACAAATGAAAAACACATACATGCAAGTTTTGTGGATATTTTGTGCTAGGTATATCTAATTATCTAACGTTGGGTTATGTTATGATATTGCTTAATCATAACCATATGTCATATTCTCACCTGAAAGTTTAATTACTAAATTAACCTCTTTGCCATATGTCAATTTCTCACCTAAAAGTTTGATTACTAAATTAACCTTCATGCCAGTAGTTTTAGATCATTGCCAAACATTTGGCTTTCTTGTGCTTCACCTATGGTGGGTGATGATAACCCCGTCCCTTGTGTGTTGTTAAAGCTGAAATCTATCATCACAAATCCCATTTCGTTTCAATCGATATCTTAACTGCACGGCCATAAGGTCCCATCTATTTTCACATCTTCCCTGGAACTAAAATTGATGAACAGCATACGGAGGATTTAGATGTAGTGTTGTGAGTAGAGCTGTGTTTTCCGACAGGTGTATATACGTTGTCCCATACACAAAAGAAGTCATTGTATGCCATTGTTGAACAAAGGTTGCTGTGTCTGTTTCTAACAAAGGCACCTGCTGGAATATTTTTCATGTACAACAGATTTTTCCAAACTGTATTTCAAACTGCAATGTATTGCTGTTTTATATTTACATTTATATTTTTGTCCTTACTGTTATGATCATTTTAATGATTTTCTAGTGTTTAAAAAAAAATCCCCACTGAAGCCAGTTTTCCATTGTTATTTGCAGATATTCCAATTTCACTAGCAAACAAGAATCATTATGGAAATGTATGCCTTTCCAATTTTAAGAATTGTCTTATATAGAAATTTACAATCCTGTAGTTTTTTTTATCAAACATTGTTTTGGACTATTGTTTATGACTGCTTGCATTTCTTTGTTTCTTTCCGCAGTCTCCAGGTATATCTACAACAGCCAGTAATGTCGTTTACCATTTGAGAACTTCTGTGGCACCAGATAAGTCCAGTCAGCCTACTTTATCTGTACTTTTAAAAGGCATTGGAGTTGGAGATCGTCATCATGTTGTACGTTTTCCTGGTGGACACCGGCATCATGCTGACCTTTGACATGAGCCTGGCCTTGCAGCCGTGAGTAATATAATTATGTTTATCAGCAGGTTATAGAGTAAGCAGGATTCGAAAATTTATTTTGGGGAATGGGAGCACTGGTGCACCTAACCTAAAAATTTAGATGCACAGAAAAAAGGTTTTGTGCTCGACATAAAATGAATGAACTCAAATTCTATGCCTCTCAAAATACTTCACAAGTAATACAACACAGGTTCCTAATTTTTTCACTTTGATGTCAAGAATATGCTGAATACTACTTTTTACTAAGTGTACAATTGTACTTGAATGTGCACCAGTACGCTCAGAGTCAAATTGAAGAATCAGGTGCACAGCTTCAATATTCGTTGCACAAAAATGCTCACGCATCTATTATTTCAAGCCCTGGAAAGGGTACTTTATGTTGTCTCACTATGATTCTGATTCTATATGAAAGGTATTTCATATACACCATGCAATATATTTCGTCTCTAAGGCTTCGAATGTCTTTTTCAATATGGTATAATATTTGTTTTAGGATAGGATGGAAGTTTCTGCTCTTTTGCACAATCTATTTTTGGCTTTTGTACTTTAATACAGTGACTATTTATGCTGGTGTGTAGCAGCAATAATAAGCAGCTCACATACATTGTATATGTATAATGAGCTGCTTGTACCTTTTTTGTGAACAGTAAGATAAAACATCCACGTATTGTTCGGAAAGTAAATAATTCTTTGTACAGACGGGAGTGTTTGTGATTTTAGCATACATTTATATATCCTGTTGCCATCACACATATTTACCTGATATTTGATGTGGGTATATGTAATAACTACTGATAAATTAAATGATGCAAGATTGTCCTCATTGGTAAACATTGCTGTCACAATCACAATCATAATCTCAAGTACATGTACACAAAAGTATGACTAAACAGAATTCAACAGCTTTGAAGAAGGAAATGGTTTTTGTTTGTTTGTAATTCTATATTCTACTTCTTTTATGTTGTCATGACTGTTTCAAAATTTTATCCAGTTCATTGAGTAACTGTCTTTTGGCGTATGTAATAACCTGAATATGTAAGCTAAATCGATATACAAATGCATATTTCCTCCCCTGCAGAGTGAATGTCCTTCAGCAGGAGGTGGCACGGTCGCTGGGTGTGCCGGCGGACAAACAGGTGATGCTCATCAGTGGAGGAGACATGTTGGAGAGCAAGTCTCGCGTCTGCAGCTACAGCGCAGGCACGGTAAGGACCGTTATTATCTCTATGAAAAATGGACATATAGTTTTGGGTGTGTCTGTCTGTGTGTCTGTGTGTCTGTTTGTGTTTCCGCACTACTGTTGTCAGCATAACTCAAGAACCTCTTGATGGATTACAATGATATTTGGTATGTGGGCGGGTGTTGTGAAGCCAAAATTCGAGATCGGTTTTGGGCCCCCTGGTATGTGACCTTGGTACTGCAACAGAAGTTCCGTTTTTGTATCTTTTGATAAAAATGTCCAAGACGTGCTATGGTCTTGAGTTTTGGGTGGCAGATAGCTCGTTTGTTCTGCATATCTGGTAGACCACCTTTAGTCATAACACACCAGTTTTGTTCAGTAAGTCATCATCATCTGTACAGTAAATACAAGCTGCGTAAGACTGGACATTAACTTGTGTAAAGCCCCTGTCACACTTGTGCGTATAGACAAGTCCGCATGAGTTGCGTGTTAACATGTTTTGGGTTAATGTTAAGTTTGCAGCCGAATGACTGATTTCTTAGGTTCGATCACTAGGCTGCACAACGGTGGGTCAAAGTAGAAAACGTCTTTTTCCCTGCAAACCTTACTGAAACCAAAAAAATGTTGATGCGCAACTCACGCACACTTAAAAATAAGCACAAGTGTGACAGGGCCCTAAGGTTTGATCCACTCAAACCGTGATGGACCCCTACTCTTTTCGATAAGTGTGATAAGTTCTTTATCGTGCATAAGGTGTGGTTACTCTTAAGCACGGGACCTCCGGCTGTATGTTCCTAACCAAAGGTACTCATTTTAGGCACTGAGTAGAGTGTGGAAATAGGTGTTAAGTGCTTTTCCCAAGGGCACAACATTGGGGTTTGCTAGGCTTGCGAGGGACGCTTTACTATTGTATGTCAAATGGATCTGGGGCTCTTGAAGTTCTACACTTCTCATAATGTCATATCAAATCCTCACAAATAGACATGTTGATAGAGTTATTAGGACTTAAATGGTGTAATTTGTATCTCTGTAATATTTCATCTGACCCGTACCTCTTCCCTCATGACCTCAATGAAAAGTGGCCTGCGTGCCGATTTGAGCTTCTCATAAATAAACAAAGGTTCAAACAAAAACGTTGCCTGTGTCCTAATGAAAATGTAATGGTTGTTCACTGAGGCCATCATTATCTCCATGAAAAATGAAGATATAGTTGTGCGTGTGTGTGTCTGTGTGTCTGTGTGTTTGTGTTTCCGGACTACTGTAGTCAGCATAACTCAAGAACCTCTCAATGGATTACAATGACATTTGGTATGTAGGCAGGTGTTAGGAAGCCGAAATTCAAGGTCGATTTTGGGCCCCCTGGTATGTCACCTTGGTACTGCAGCAGAACTTTTGTATCTTTTGACCTCAACCTGCTATAGTCTTGTTTTTTTGGTGGCAGATAGCTTGTGATGTAATGAAGAAGTGGTGTAGGTTTGAGCCTCCTACATGTAGCAGCTTGCCCTAGAACTGCAGGGGTGTTATTGTGAAAATCTTTTGTGTTGCAGGATACCAACCCAATCTTCCTGTTCAGTAAAGTGACCATTGAGTCTGCCGTGCCACCATCTCCAAGTGTGGACCTTGGGTCCGGTGAGTGACAAAATCTTCTTATTTATTACACTTCTAATATCCTACGAAAGTCCCAGATTTTAGTTAAGCAATTTAACATTAAGATGCTTTGCTTTTCCCTCAAGACTGTTAGATGTCATCTTTAAAAAGATGGTGGAAACTGATGAAATAGGTTGTGGGAAATGTTTATACTTTCTTGTTTGTGCATATTATCCAGCTTTGGGGGAGTCCAGACACTTCCATTTAATTGCTGCATGCTTGAACGTTCTTACTCGCAACATGCTTTGTAGTTTTTAAAAGTCTTTGACTTTTAAATGGTAATAATGATTACTGTTAATGTTTGTACCGGTAACTTGTAATATCTGTCATCTGTATTTTTAGATATATGTACTACTAGGCTGCATTTTGAATAATTGTTTTAATTTTTGACAGACTTGTCTTCATGTTACATCTGTCACATTTGTAACATGCCAGTTGAGCGAAATAAATCTGAATCTGAATCAGACTAGTACTGTCAATGCATTTAAGTTCGCGTGGTTTTTATTTTGCGCTAGGGCGAAAATGGAGTGTTTGCAGTGGTTTTAAGTTTGCGGCAGCACTATAGTCACATACTGCTACAGTATTGGACAAAAATGTTCGTGGTGGTTTTATCTTCAGGGTTAAACGGTCGCAGCAAAAAACGCGAACATAAAACCACCGCAAACATTTCTGCATTTACAGTAACGCAGTACATGTAAGCCCACAAGAATGTTGGCAGTAAAGCCACTGGAATGTGGGAACATCAGTGCTTAGTTATGTGTCTAACAATGTGACTTGTGTTTTCCCTTCATGAAACGGCTGTACAGACTCCGACCCCAGACTACAGGTTGAAGGCTGCCTCAACATGCCAGCTACATACGAGACTGTGGTAGCACGGGCACAACTGGCACTGGTACATACTCAAAGACCTGTTTCATAGATTATTGTTCAATTCAATTTTTTAAATTTTTAAATATTTTTTTATTGCATGTCACAAAATGATACAAAAACACAATACAAACAGAGAAAAAACAAAGTTCGGGAAAAAATATAAACCTAAGCCACGGATCCAAAATAATAAGTAACGGTGGAAACAGAAATGACCTAGAACGTAAATATAAGTAATATACATAATGATAATAATAACAGCATCATTGGCAAATAAATATAACAAAATCAATATGCCAGCTACATACGAGACTGTGGTAGCATGGGCACAACTGGCACTGGTACCTACATATACTTTCAGACCTGTTTAATAGATTATTGTTGAATTCAATTTTTTAAATTTTTAAATATTTTTTTATTGCATGTCACAAAATGATATAAAAACACAATACAAACAGAGAAAAAACAAAGTTCAGGAAAAATATAAACATCAGCCACGGATCCAAAATAATAAGTAACGGTAGAAACAGAAATGAGCTACAACATAAATATAAGTAATATCCGTAATAATAATAACAGCATCATTGGCAAATAGATACAGTATAACGAAGTCAATAATTTCATGCAAGCTACATATATATACGAGACTGTAGTAGCACAGGCACAATTAGCACTGGCACATACTCAATACTTTCATACCTGTTTCATAGATTATTGTGCAATTCAAATTTTGCCAATAAATTGAAGTTTCCTGTTGTTAATACAGGGCTGGACAAGTTTTGAAAAATTCAATATTACACAAAAAATCTACTGGCCCAAACCAACTTTACACTGGCCCAAAATATGAATGACATGCAGTATTTTTATATGGATTTTTACTTGCAGCAAGGAAATCCTTTTATTCTTATGAAGCAAAACAAAAACACTTTAAAGCAGGCTAGTTACCCACATCTATCCATGGAAAAATTATATACATGGAAAAATCGCCCTGGCCCAATTTGGTCAAGTTCAACTGTACAGGAGGACATGCGCTTCCCCGATAGGCACTTTCACTTGCCCCCGGCAATTGGGCCAATGGACATGTCTAACCCTGTAATATAGGAATACCTACAGGTATTAATAGCATTTTAGTTCAACATATTGGACTAGATAGAACCCAACCATTTTAATAGAATTACAATAAGGACACAATATCTTTATATAGGACACAAGGACACTGTCTATATAATGTCCTTGATGGACAGAAGCTCTAGTGTTAGACTAAGCCCTTAAACTTTAGCACTCTGAAGTAGCCGTTTGGCACCCAATTCTCTATTGGTTACAGAGTTAGGCAGCAGGGAGAGGGTTAACAGACATACTTCTATACTTCATAGTAACATTATATTTGAAGATATACAAATACAACTAGAAGAAGAAAAGTAATACTGTAATTCTTGATTTGTTAGCTGTAACTTGATTTTAACTGATTTAGCTGTCACTAGTCAACAGCTAGAATTTCATCATCACTAATATTTGATCACTAATATTTGAGATAATGTTTGTTCCCACCGTTAAAATTAAGTGCCGTGACCTACTCCATTTTCCCCCAGCCGCTATATTTTCCTGCCGCTATATTAAAGTGATTTACAGTAAAATCAGCTACAAAGGTCCCATATGTTGTCTGTGCTTCCATACTCGGATACATTTTTATTGCTTTGTACATTGCAGCAATTCCATGACCTTGCCAAGGACACGGTGCGGTCGTGTGAACAGCTGGTTCATGAACAGCACCTCCAGCAGCAGGGCTGGGCAGCTGTCATCGCCAATCTGGAGGACTGCTCCAGGTTAGAAACACCCCTAGTTTTATTGGTTTCACCCAAATGGCTTGAAACAATCTCTTTCAACTTCATGCTTTGATGGCAGAGCATTCAATGAGCGACCAAATATCTGACAAATATCTGAACAAATTTCACTGAGAAAGGAACAATTTTTTTTACATTTTATGTGTTTGTTGTCTTTTAGTCATACTTTTGTTGCATCCAGTTTCATATTAAAATCATAGAATTAAGGTTCACTTAAATCCAATTTTGGTTGCTCAATGATTGCTTGATAGAGGTCCTTATAGTGCACTGTATAGGGGACACCCATATAGAGAAGTGGAGCTATCTTCTGGTATTTAGTTGCATCAGCTGAAAAATTTTGATTCCAAGTTTTAGTTTTATTGTAGACTGGCTGTGTATATTGATTAATAGATCTTTGATTGAAGAAGTGAAATACATGACAAATTGTACAGTCAAACCTGTACAAGTGACCACCTCTACATAAGGACCACCTGGCCAATGTAAATACTTCTTGATGGTCCCTTAGATAATTTTCCCCATTGACACAAGCATTAAGAATCCTGTCTATAGTGACCACATGTCCACATAGACCAGATTTTATTGGTCCCAGAGTGGTCTTCTTGGGCAGTTTTGACTGTATATTGACGTGTTGAACTGGTTTCTTCTATGCTCACATTATGTAAACTATTCTCACACAGCCAATTCAAGATCAGAGTTGACAGTTTTGAGAATCTGTACAGCCAGTACCTCGTCACCAGACCCAAGTTTATGGACATCATTCAAACGTGAGTCTTTTACTAAGTACCCTAGTAATAGTTGTTGTCAGGGAAGGTTGATATTTTGGGATGTTATGTAGAGATAATATACCTGTAAGATTGGCCACTGTACGGTAAAGCCAACTCTATGGGATCTGTTGGAACAAATAAAGCCTTGTGGGAAAGGGGGTTACGTTAGGGATTACATGTAGATGACACCCATAAAATCAACATTGTGTAAGTCTAGTGCTGGCAACAAATTGTACTTCTCTACATCTGATCCAGATTATACACAAAGTCCAAAGGTGATGATTGCCTTAACGTTTGATGACATTTTGAATATACAAGTGGTTCGTTTCTGCTATCCTTTTGATTCTTGAAAGTTTAAATATTACAATATATGATATACTGGTTTATCATCTATACCAGGATTTCTCTCAATGGATTCAAACAGCAAATTCAAGTACATATTGACATCCAACAACTTCTGCACTGTACAAATACAACATATGAAAAGGTGCAAAATTTTAGAAATTCGACAAATAATTGCAAAAGCATATCCTCATCCCTTGCTACACAACATTTTGTGAGGTAGATAATGCTTGTTGTTATGTAGCAAAAGCTGCCATATGTTGTACCTTACACAATTGTTGTGCAATAAAGTTTACAAACATATCCTAATTCCTAAGCAGTTGCTGTGGAAAGACGTCTTTTGGTATCCCCTCCTCACATACAATGTACATGTACATGACTTGTCTGTATCTGTATCTGTATCTATATAGCTGGTATAACCGCCATTCGTATATCTGTGTTGTCCCCAGGTTTCCCAACACCATCAAACTTCTGGAGAAGATCCCCCTGCTGCCCTGTCTGCAGGGGGCGCCCATGCAGAGTATCCAGTCGTCCGGGGGGGTCGTCACCAGTCGGGTCTTCCACCCACAAACACTGCTGCAATGGATCAATGCAAAGGTCTGTAACAGTGTGATCATACATGTACCAGACAACGGGTATAAGAAGCAATGTCATTGGTCTACAATTGTGTAGTATTATTGCCTTAGTGTACATACTTAGGTTTTTTTTCAGTATGTCTGTTTTGAGTGACTGGTTTCCACATGCTAGGCACATCTGCTAGGCATACTGACAGGAAGTTAGGTCAGAGGTCCCAGAAAGGTCCCAGAATAAGTTGTTTCATTTCCTGTCTTCAATTTCCCGCTATATGTATGCCTTATGAGAGTTTGTGGGAAAATGCATTAGACATACAGTCAAACCTGTATTAGCGGTCACCTTTGCATAGCGGTCACCTGCCCATAGTGGTCACTTTTTGTCGGTCCCTTGGATTTTTCCCATTGACATAAGCATTAAGAATTAGGCTATAGCGGCCACCTGTCCAACGCGGTCGCGGCCAGACGATTTTCGGTCCCGCGAGTACAGTAACACTGCCGATAACGGTCACGGCGCGCCGGTAGAAGCCGCATCGCCACCGCACGCCGGGTTCAAAATCTTCATTTTTTCACGCAGTTATCAAATTTATGCGGCCTCAACTGGATAGGATCATAATAAAGAAAACCAGAATGTTTTATCTTTGTTAGAAAATCCATGGTTTGACGCGAAGTCAAGTATAGTTTTCTTCACATGGCTTGCGTTTGTACATCGTGGTAAAATTGACAATTTCTGTGCATTTCGACTGGACAAATATTACGGCAGCCTTTTGGAAAATACAACCCACACATGTACCTGATGCGGTAAGTTCGTGAAATGTTTGAATGCCGGCCCAATTTCCGTTTTCACCGGGAATTCATTCAAATTGTGCTCAAAACGTGTTTCGCGCAATTTTCAAAATGGCGCTGATACAAACTGGATAGGTAGCAGCATAAAGGTCAACGGAAGACACCACTGTTACGGAGATATAATATACTAAATTTATTTTACTGCAAAGTATCACTGAGGATAATTACTAAACCAAAAGCTTCGAAATGAATGTGGATAATACTATATATGATGTAAAACTTGGGATGTTACAATTTTCTGAAAAGAAAAAAAGCCTTCAAAAGAGCGACCTTCTTCTGAGTACCCTATTAGCATAATGGTAGATGCTGATCAACACAAGCCACAACAAGAGACTGAGGAAAATTGTCGCCACGATTTTATGTTTGAAAACGGTCAAAAACGAACAGCAAGTGACAACTGAGCAACATGTATTTTGTTCTTAACTAACTAGGAGTAAAAGAACAACAATCGAACTTCTAAAATGTGCCTTACCTGTTTACATGTGTACTGTACGGTGAATAAATGTATCTCAGTGGGTACTGAAAATATGTGTCACTCGTGGTCAATTAATCGACATTTTCTCCATAGCGGCCACCTGTTCTTAGCGGCCAGTTTTGGCCAGTCCCTTGAGTGACCGCTATAGACAGGTTTGACTGTACATGTAATCAGTGATAAATTCACAATAATGAATAAAAAAAACCTTTCACAGAGGTATCTTTGCAAGTGATGTCTCGTTTAGTAGATGCAGGGTCTCTATCTGTTCTATGTTTAATGATTGAAGTAGTTCATATTGTACATAACTGAGTAATGTACCCATGTACATGTGTATCATTCCCCACTAAGTCATTTAAATCATGATGGCTTGGAATAATGGCTTGGAATTCAACACTATACTGTGGCATTCAAACCATGCAAATGTGTGCTAGAACTTGTTATGGCATGGAACTAAGGCCCTTTGTTTGTCTGCAGGATCCCACCCATACCCTAGAGCAGCTGATGGAGCAGTGTGTGCGATGTATGGAACAGCTGGATGAGACCGTACTACAGGGTCTCATGACAGAGTGCAACAACATACTCAGTAAGTAGCTCGGAAGAGAGTGAAGAAAGTGATCTCAAATCAGTTCTAACTCACTGAAGAGCTAATCTTCTACTGTTCATGACATTCTCAGTAAGTAGCTTAAACTTCAGCGTATTGAAGTACATGTAGCTGTTTGGCACCCCATTCACTAGATCTATTGGTCACAGAGTTAGACAGCAGGGAGAAGGTTAAAGAAAAAGTGAAAGAAACTGATCTTGAACAAACCAGTTTTAGCTAACTGGAGAGCTTACATGTACATTGTATCTTCCACTGGATATTACAGAGAAGATAGACAAATATATAGTATTTACAGGTCCATTGTCCCTGGAAAATTCCCCCAGCTAGCTCTTTTCGACTAGAATAACGAACAGTCGACCACGGCTTAGCGTCCTGTCCTAGCTAGCGCCTAAGGACTGCAACCCTTTCTAGTAAAGTGCATGTCGGGTGAGCAACACAGCCGGGATTCAACCTCTTGGTCCAGGGTCAGGGTTGCCAGCCACTGGACTATGCTTTAAATTTGATTTGTTTCTTTGTAGTATTTTTACTTGTCACAAATCAGAATAAGTTGAAATTAATTGTGATAAATATTGATAAATCCCCTTGGAAGACACCATGGCAAGTAAAGCTTTAGAAATGTAGAACCCTCACAAAAGATACATTTTTAAACAAAACATTTAACCTTAGCACACAACTAAAAAGTTCCCTACTTTGGGGGAGCTTTTGAGACATACTGTACTGTGTCTTCTTCAACTCTGTAATCTCGTCTTGGAGTTCTCTTGTCCCTGTTTAAAGGCATCCAGAGCATTTTATGAGGCTTGAAACGTGAATAAAAAACTCCAATTTCTAGTCATTCCTACGCATAGTAAGTTTCAATAACATTATACCATTACATATCGACATTAAAGGAGCAAAGATACGATGTCGTTGTGTGGTGAGAACTGATAGAAAATCCGAGCCCTCATAGACTGATCCTGACTGTCCATCACAATTAGCGGTTCGACCAATGAGAGAGTGACTGCATGTCCGTCAAATATTTGCATTTTTATGTTTTAATTTTGCATTTTTATGTTTTAATTTTGCATTTCTACGTTTTGACAGAGGTGGGCGGGGCTATGGTATCGGTCTATTTACACTAGGCGCGTGAAACTAAAAGATCACAATGTACAAAAAAAGCTTATTTTTGTGCCGCTTTTGAGCACTTTTGATAAGAAATCCGCACGCAATTGTGGTAAACAGTGGCATTAAGTGTCAATTTCATAAAAAATTCACAGCAACTAGAATATTTTCAGTTTTCAAGCGTCATAAAATGCTCTGGATGCCTTTAAGGTGCTACGTATACGTTGTTTACAGATTTGGATTGCCTCCCTCACAAGACATTTGTTGTGTTTCAGGTTCCCTTAACAACCCTCAGATGAAGGAGATCAAAGGCCTGGAGGACAGACTGTACGGACTGGAACAGCTGATGGCAGGCACCAGGAAAATAGTGCAGGAGCAGGGAGACATGGCCCAGGTACTGGGTGTGCCTGCAGCTGGAGAAATATATATGTGCCCAAGCTACAGTGTACAGTCAAAACTGCTTGAGAAGACCACTTTGGGAACTGATAAAATCTGGTCTACAGTATGTGGACAGGCAGTCACTGTAGCCAGGATTCTTAATGCTTGTGACATTATCTAAGGGACCACCAAAAAGTGTTCACATTGGCCAGGTGGTCCGTATGTAATGGTGTTCACTTGTAAAGGTTTGACTGTATGAAAGCAGCCCGCTGCCCCTACGGCCTCATCAAAAAGGCTATGGGAATACATTTTTAGAGCTCCCAACATCTTCTTTTCCCCCCATACACATGTGCATGTAGATGCTGGATTTTCTCACAAACATTGCTGCAGCAATATTGCATATTGAAGTTAACAGATGGTTACTGTAATTCACTTTATCTTCATGGTAGCAAAATTTCACGGTGTAAGGAAAATGGAGTCTGACATTTTCACTGAACTTTAACTTCACAGTGGCAGCAAGTGATTTGCAAAACGGATCTGTGAAGGAATCATATAATTACAACAGGTTTTTCACGGTGATGATAAGTTCACGGTACAGAGGTGACTGTGAAAACCGTGAACACAAAGTTACAGTGAAAGAAACAAGAATTACAGTATACCCGCCCTATTGCCCAGGCTTTTCATCAAAACCAGAGCCGGTTTCCTCCATATACATGTACATGTAGATGCTGGAATATAATTCATCACACACATTACTTAAGTAATGTTGCCACTACCATAGTGAGGTTAACAGATGATTTTCCCCTGCCCTGTTGTTTAGGCTTTTGTCCAGAACCAGAGCCGGTGCAGTAACCTAGGCGACCCGTCCATCCTGCCTGACCTGTGTGCCAGCCATCGTAAGCAGCTCCTGGTCATGCTCAACAATCACAAACAACTCAGGGACATCCGACGCCGATGTGTCATTGCCAAAGATGAACTGTCTGCCAACCTGCACACTAGACTGAGGTAAGTTGGATCATGAAGCCCCCCTCTCACTGGACCCGCGGCACGCTGGCGGCGTCGCTGCGTCCTAAACTGGATTTGTGTTACCCTTGACTTTATAAAGGGAATATCATTCAAAACGTACAAGTATGACCAAAAAGACAACAAAACACACAATGCTTAGAAATATTTTTTTGTGGATGAAATTTGTTGAGTGCTTTGTCAATTTGATCGGCCGCAGTGACATTGTCAGCGTGCCGCAGGTCCAGTGAGAGGGGGGCTTAAGTTACGGACTGTTTGACAGGAATATAATGGTCAGTTTGGAATATTCTCTACTGAAGACAGCCCAGTTGTCTAAGGCTTTGTACCGTGTAAGAATCAAGGAACAAGACCTCAGAAACTGCCCAAAATTTATGCATTAAGATTTTTTTTTCTGAACTTTTGTAAATGCCATTTACAGGAAAATTTATGCCAGATAAGAATGAAGTTAAGATTCATAATGCAGTTATTATACAAAACTTGTATGTCACAAATATTGATTTCTGGCAAATTATTTTCTATTCAAGACGGTTCCGTCAGTTTGTAGCAGGGATGTCTCCAGCTTTGATATCTTTTTAATCTAACTCATTGTCTGGGATTGTTGTTAATTTTTGTTGTTAAAATCTGCAATTTTTAGAAGCCTACAAAAATTTACTTTTATCAATTTCATGTCATGAAGCTTTGGGTCTCAACAAGCAAATTTCTGTCCTGGGACAGAGGGATGGGTCCTCGATTGTAATCTAAACTCTTAACTGCAATCTTCCATGGAGAGTATCACATTGTTCTGGTAAAACTATTTCAGATGGATCATGTACATAGAGAAGGCCATCTGTGAGCTGGACAGCAAACTTACCATCTACTACGAGAACATCAAACGGCTGAAGAAGCGGCTGGAGATCGTGGAGCAGGTTAGCGAGGCGCCGACCGTGTACTGTCAGGCCGTGGCGGAGACATGCAGGAGGAGACAGTTCTCTGAACAGTTTCTACAGGTAAGGGCGCGGTCACATACATTGTGCGATAGTCGTACAATGTTGATGCCATAGGATTTTGAAGCAGGCTGTGACAGAACCAACCACCGACAAGGTAAAACAAAGCCTTTTCTCTAGCAAGACAGCTGAACTTTGCAGGACACATGCATGGCTGTCCCTAAAAATGCCATACATTAGCAATCTTACGATGATCGCACGACGTATGTGACTGCGCCCTAAGACTAACAGACAGGCTTATTGGAAATATTGAAACTTTCATGGTGGTTTTATTCTTACAGTTTTTAAAGTGACCTCTCCACCCCAAATTTATGACAACGTTAATGTATCTCTCTTTATCATTATGACTACTGTACTACATGGTTGTTTCATCCATAACTTTGTGAAACACTGTGAGGACATCCTTCTTTCTCCTGCTGTGAAATAAATCACTGCAAAAGTAAATGAGTTTACAGTATGTTACATGTACCTGCTGGCCGGGTCCTGTTTACAGTGTAGAAACATTTGAACATTGATGAGTGATTTACATGTACCTTGTGGGTTTTGTGCTTTTCTTTTGATTCAGGTGATTTCCTAGGAATGATAAAGATTTTTAAAGAAATGTTAGAGAAGTCAATTGACTACTTCTGCATGTATCATTACATGATACTAATAATAATGGTTTATTGGTCAGAAATTACCCGTGCAATGGCAGTCAGTGCTGAATTGCTGTAGGGTTTATAATCACATACTTAGTAATACACAACAGATACATATTTGCTCCACACGTGCACTTTGTGGAACTGTCGCAAGGGTCTGGGAGGCTGCCATTCGGCGCCAGCAAGTGACCACAATAACAACCTAAGTCAGGTACCCATTCACACCTGGGTGGAGTGAGGAAAGTCGTGTACAGTGCCTTTCCTAAGGGCACAACATCGGGGCATAGCAGTGGTTTCGAAGCCGGGACCTCTCGGTTCTGGGCGAAACACCCTACCGATTGCGCCACACAATGCCACATTATTATTATTATCATATTACATGCATATGATGAAGTGACAATGCCTTTATCTCCATGTTTTCCTCCTTTCTACCTTTTCCCAGTGGGCAGGGAACTTGTCACAGGACTTCACACAGCTGAGGGAAGAGGAAGTGAACAGAAGAAAGGAGTTCAAAAACATTTTCAGTATGTACACTAAGTCTTCTTACTGGTTTTGGGTACAGTGCCAAAACTGCACACAACAGCATTAATGTTGTAAAACATAGAATCAGTGGTATTGTATTGGCAAAGATTCAGAAAGTTGTTGCAAAATACTATGCTACATTAAAAGACCTTGAATGTGGATGTAGCTTTCACATAATATAGCTGTGGCTTTGTGTATCAAATGTGATTCTACAACCTTATTTTTGTTTGGAGATTTCTGTTAAGTTTGATGTTTCGTAAAAAGTGTACTTTTTACATATTTGCATGTTTGAGAAATCAAATTTTTGTTTTCCAGGAAAACATTTCCTAAAGATGATGTTCCCAGGAATGGAGGATTACCCCCCAGGATTTGCGGTAAGAAGCGGTTGTTCATTCAGACCCTTGTAGTGCCTATAGCGGTACATAGGGCAACAAGTTTCCTTACTGTTGCAGTAGCAGGGTATGTTGTTACAGGAAGGGGTTACTAGCCCTTCCCCTAAGAAGCACTACTATTTATAGAAATAATTGGAACCCAGACCAGTAATATATGTCAACTTGAAGAAGGTTGCCTTATCAAAAAGAATGATGATGTTGTATATCAAGTGTATGAAATGCTGTTGATGATTGCAGTGCTGAAAAAAAGGAGTCAAACAATGGATGGATGATGTGTTCTAACCTCCCTCCACTTCTTCTTGCAGACAAAACCTCCTGACTCTTTTGACAAAGACCTTCCATTCGTCACCCAAGAGGACATCCAGATTCTACAGGACACAGTTCCAGAACTGTCAGAGTCTCTGAGGTTTGGGACTCCTTTGCTCACTCCTCGCCACAAAATATTAGTACTGCCATGCTATACTAATACCTTTTTTATTAATCCTCTGGGCACAAAAATTGAACTAAGTCTTGATAAAATGTGAATATAAGATAATGACCAAATTCTGACTGTTACAGCGGCCACCTGTTAGCCTGGTCCATATAGTAACTCCCTTCCAGTCTTTACTCTTAGAGGCAGGAAGTCGTCATATGTACATTGTCTCTGTGATTTCTATGACATATAGTAGCCTGTGGTTTCTTTTGGTACTTACTCATTACAAGTGATTGTAGTTACAGTCTATGTGGTATTCTTTTGGCAAGAATTGTCGTGGTAAGTTTCGTGTGTCCCTCATTTTGCTCATGAATCCTTCAGGCATAGTTTTGATGCTTTTTAAAGCTACACCAAGCCTACTTCCAGCAGTACAAATATATCAGTAGAGTCAAATTAGCATTGTTGTAGTTTTAAACAAGGCAACATTTTTTACTGTATCAGATTTAGTTACATTCATACTCATGAGAAATTATAACGTGATACCTCAATACCCAGGGTGCCAAGTCCAGAGGAACTACAGCAAATGTCCCAGCACTCTTCTCGCTTCATGCACTTCAGCCTGACCTCACACGACCCCCCGCTGCGGGATCAGAAGTCACAGGACAGTCAGGCCACGCTGGTAGGACCCTCCAGGTCGTCCAGTGAGACCAGTGCCTGTCCACAAACAACGCCAACTTCAGAGTACAGCAGGTCTCAAAGCCAAGACACCCTCTCCAGTAAATCCTCTAGGAATGACGAACTGGCCAGTGTTCCGGAAAACGCAGAAGGGACCCCCCCTCAAGAAACTACTCAGGTAGCTGAAGCTTCTCACGCCCCCCGACCCGTGCCTCACCGCAGTGCCCCCCCTACTAACGTCAACGTCCGAAGAATGCAGCAACAGCAAGAGTCCGGGACATACTCTCCCGACAGTATTGACTCTCACAGCGTAGACCTTGAATACGGAAGTCCAACCAAAAGACCAGTCAGTGACAGTTTTGTATCCGTAAACGAGAGTCCAGATGAGTTTATGTCGGCTACGGACATGTGGCAGTTTCAGGAGGGGGGTTACAAAAGTCCGCCCAGTTCTGTTGGCACGCCACACGAATCCGTAGAGTCCTCGGTAGTAGAAACCATAGGAAACACCTTGGTGGTAAAGACAGAGGGGGCAAAGATCAAGTCACCGTTGCAAAGTCAAACTCTTTTACAGAGGAGCCTTCACGAGAGAAAGTCCGCCATCGATGTGTTGGAAAGCCAGCTAGCATCTGCCAGGAGGGAGCTTTTGAAATCAGAAGAGAAATGCAAGAAGCTGCACGAGCTGCATAACAAGATACAGCTGCAGCTGAAACTCGGACTGGTGGACATACGCCAACAGGTGCAGGACAACCGGAAGGAGGTGTCCTCTCAGGTTGCTATGGTGACAAAACAAGTCTTCGAGGTGATCACGGGTCTGGAGAAAACGGTCGCAAGCGAGCAGGAAGCGGCCGTTCAGGAAGCAGTAGGTCGGGCGAACGAGGAAAAGCAGGCGTTGGCCTTGGAACTTGAGGCCAAGATTCAGTCAGAGGTAAGTAAGTGTACAAAGATAAATGAAGAAGTACAATCTCTACAACAACAACTCAAGGAAAGGAAGACGGATGAAGAAAATATGACTCAAGAGTGGGAAAAGAAAGTGAACAACATGAAGACTGAGTTTGAATCATCACGAAAAGCTCTTCAGGATCGTCTTGAAGAGGAGCATAAGGTGAAAATAAATGCCATAAAGGAGAAACTAGCTCAGAAAGAGCAGTTTGTTCACGAGCTCCAGAGAGAAAAGGAAGTGATGATGGAGGATATTGCAGAGAGGTTTAACTCCGAGAAAGGCGAAGTTGTCATGACATTGAGAAAAGAATACGAGGAAGCTAAGAAACAAGCCGTGACGGAACTCCAAGAGAAATTGAAAGTAGACCACGGAAAGGCGTTGGCAGCTCTAAAAGACGAACATGACACCCACCTGAAATCAGCATGCGAGACAATACAACATGCCATGGCTCAGGAGAAAAGGGGTCTAGAGAGACAAATAAAGGATCTTGCAGAAGAAGTGGAAAGTCTAAAAGTAGAGAGGGATGGAGAGATAGAAAGAGTGAGAGAGAGCATGTCAGAAGACAAAAAGACTGAGGTAGACATGCTAATTTCTCAACTAGAGATTCACAAAGAGAAGTGCGAAGACGCATTACAAGAATGTGTCGCTAAGGAAGAAGAAATTACGAAGATGAAGGAAGCCTTCAAGGTTGAAAAAGAAGCTGCAATCAAGTCAGCTGTTGAGCTAGAAAAAGAGAAATCTCAAGCTGAGATTCAAAAGCTTAAGGAGAAACAGGATGAAGAGATGAGAGACAGGGAGAATTTCGTACAGACAATGAAAAAGTCTTTTGAGATGGAAAAGATGGAGGTCGAACAAGAAGTGACAATGGAAAGATCAAGATCCGTAGAAACTGTCGAAGGGTTGAAAACTCAGTATGAACAGGAATTGAAGGAAAAACAACATACAATTGAAAAGTTAGAGAAACACTTTCAGGAACAAAAGGAAGAGTTGCAAAAATCAGTTTCGGAAGACCAGCAGAAGTTTGAAGGGGAGATGGAAAAACTTCGCACCAAACTAGAAAGACAACTACAGCAGAAGGACCAAGAACTGAAATCACTTAGAGACACAGTGGAGAAAGAGAAAACCGAACTCATAGAAAATACTATCAGTCAGGAGAAACAGAAACATGAATCTATTGTTGCAGAATTGAAGGATAACTTTGACAAACATGCAAAGGAAAAGGAGGGTGAACTTGCTACACTTCAAAGCAGGCTTCAGGAAGTAGAAGAATGTGCTAAACAGACCCTTGAAACAGAAGTTACAGCCATCAAAGAACAGCAGGAAAATGCCATCGTAGAGATTAAGTCCAGTCTTACACAGCAGATTAGTAGCCAAGAATCCGAAATAACACACTTGAAGCAACAACTTGAAGAGTTGAGAAAGAAGAAAGACGATGAAACTAACTCAGTAGCAGGACTGAAGGCTGAACTTCAGAGACAAGTTGAAGAAAAGGAAGCCATGATATCACAGTTGCAAACCCAGCAAACCAATCTCATGACAGAGGCTGTTGAAGCCGAGAGACAAAAGCTAGGAGCAGAGTTGGACAGACTGAGAGATGAAAAACTTGAGGAAAGTAGAATTTTCGAAATGCAGATAGAAAAGTTGAAGGAGTCATTTGAGTTACAGAAGGCTGCAGCAGTTAGAGATGCGTTGGTAGGTGTTAGACAAGAGAGTGCAGCTGGTCTCTCTGTCGCTGGAAACAACGAGGATGCCATTACCATGGCGATAGGAGAGGAGAGAAAGAAACATGAACAAGAGCTGGACAGTCTAAGAAAGGTAAGGGTTCTTGGAAGACAACATTTCTTTTAGATACTACACAAATTACATAAAGTGAAAGGATTTCTATCTGTATTTTGCTTGTTGTTTTTTTACAAGCAGAAAATTTTCATGGGTCATACTCATACCATTTAAATTTGGTAGTTGGATTTTAAGAAATACCGATAAACTGGAAGATCAACATGAAAACAGAGCCTGAGGGAAGTCTGTACCTTGGTACACACAGTTTCTGGGAGGGATATTGTTTGCTTCCCTGTTCTCTGTTTTTGTGATGCCCTCTTGCAAAAGAATTACTTTAAAATGTGTGAAAACCAGGAAAAGAAATTTTTGTGGCCTTAGATAGAACAAGACGTTTTAAGTTTTGATTATTAGATTTGTCTTGTTGACATTTAAGTGATCTGAAAACTTGTTTTGTCTCAGGTAGAATTGTCATAGAACAATTGTCATTGTCATAGAATAATTTAGTCACTGATGAAGGACAATGGATGTCTTCAGAACCATTTAAAAAATTTATCCAGTTGCTTGAATAACTGTTACTTTGCATGTCTAACCTTCATCAATTTGGAACTGTTTTTTTCCGTCACATCACAGAGTCTTGAAAATAAGATGTCTAGTTTGAAGACAAGCCTGCAGGCTGAACGTCAGGTGGCGTTTAACGAGGCTGTGAGTAAAGTGGTGGCTGAGAAGGACAGCGAGATCGAAGCCCTGAGACAGAACCACCACAAACTGATGGAGGACTGGGGAACAGATAAGGGTGAGATGACTTGTATTTCACACACCTAGGGGTGGATACCGGTTCGCTGGACCTGATTCGGACCTTTATAACATCCAAGAACCGAGTCCAAAAAACCTGAAAGCCAAAACCTGAGTTCAAGAAAAAACAAATATATTTTTCTATTTCGTTTGATAAAAAGCGTTTTGAGTCTTCCCTGTGAGAAAAAAGGCATGTAAAATTTAGTGCAACAATCAAATATCAAATACTGGTTTATCTTCAAAGTCTTCTCACCAAGAAACTTTTGTAGTCGTGCGTGTCAGTATTATTCTCTATGCTTAATATTGGTCTGATAAAACAAAACATCAACTGGACAGGATCAGGTCCAGGTGCAGGTCCGAACCTGAACCTAAATCTTTGGACCTAAACTTGGACTTGGACCTTATTAAGCCGAACCGGTATCCACCCCTACACACACCTCTTCATTACCTCCCATCCTCCTAGCAGGCCCGATATGCTCGGTTCATTACCTCCCATAGCGGCCCTGCCCTTTCCAGCCTGTGAACTCGCTCCCGGTGACGTCACCACCAAAACAGCTTTCAGCCAATCAAAGGGTTGGCTTAAGTTCATCTAGAGCAAAAGTGCAAAGGACGCTGGGATGCTATCAACCAAGTTACGTCTTACATCACTACTTTGGGGTCAGAGCAAAAGTAACGGCTGTTTGTGCCAAATAAGGCTAGCTCATCAATTATTCATGAGCAACTGTCAATAACGTCGCCAGAAGCGAGTTCACAAGCCGGAAAGGGCAGGGCCGCTATGGGAGGTAATGAACCGAGCATATCGGGCCTGCTGGAAGGATGTTACCTCCGTGAAACAGAGGTATTGCAGTGACTGGCTCTATGTTTGTGATGGGGCTGTTGTTATGCACATGTTCCGCACAATAACTCAAGAAGGCCTCAATGGATTGTCTTGATATTTGGTATGTGGGAAGGTCTTGATGGGACCTCAAGATGCTTACACTTTGGGCCCTCTAGCAGCGTGTTATGGTACAGCAGCGGAACTTCCGCTTTTGATATCAAAGAGATTTAGCTCAGCTATGATGATTCGTGTAAAACTATATACTCGTCTGGTAGCTTACAAATGTCCAAAATCTGTCTGGTATCACGTTCATGCATGTTCATGTCTTGTATAAGAGCTTGAATGAAGAAAGAATATAAAATAGATGAGATGATCCCTGTGTGTGGTGCTGAATTCTGTGCTGCTGTTCCAGAGGCCCTGGAGTTGGCCCAATCAGCCATCGCTGCCGCTGTGGATGAACGAGAGAGAGCACTGCGACTTGCTCAGTGGAGGGAGGAAGAACTCAGGTAATGTGAGGTTGCTTATGCTGTATGTATGCTGCGTAAGTTTAGGTATCATTTGTACCATAATGATTGTGTTCAGATATGAATTTGATTACATTGTTCATGACATTTGCACATGTTTCTTACAAGTCAATGTCCTTGACATGTTCGACCGGTTTTCCCAGTTAGGAATTACTAGCATAGTATTCGTTTTGCCAGTTCATTTTAATGACGCTGAAGAAGAGTGATGCATGTCACTCGAAACGTCCGGAATTAAATCTCCGAATTTTATCCAGTTGTAGAGTTTGAATTGTGTTTATACACTGTTCGTTGTGTTTGTCAAAAAGAGCTAGGGGAATTTCCCCGGTACAATGAACCTGTAAATACTGTACACAGCGTTTGTCTTCTCTGTCACAACCAGTGGAAGATTAGCTCTTTATTGAGCTAAACCGGATCAAGATCACTTTTTTTTTATGATCAATTCATTAACTTCTATGGCTACCGGTTCAGGTTGCAAAATGTGTTCCTGTCCACCTTCAGTGATTGTTCTTAGTAGATCTTGTTTTTGTAACCAGCTGTAATGGTAAGGAACCTGTCAAAAATTATGGATGCAAAATTGAGGGTTCTAATCTTGCCATATTTGAAGATTTAATCTGTATCTGTGTCTGTATAGCTGGTATAATGACCCTTCGGCTTAACACACCAGCTTTTGCAGGCACGCATTGTGGCAGCAGCTGTTTGTATGACACTGAATGACCTGTCACACCTAACTTTTGTACTGCAAGTGTTCTGTAAAGCTATCCAGCAAAGATGCCTCTACTGTTAGTTAGTTAAAATCCTCCCACACCATAAGGTGTATAGGGCGGTGCCCATCTCCGTTTCGTAGCCCTGGGCCACACTGTGGTGCAATCACTGCAGCAGGGGGCTAGTCAACTGGCAGTGGAGTGTGTTTAACTTCCATACTGTTTCAGAAGTATGTACCATTTTTATAAAGTCTTTGGTATGACTCAAGGTGCCTCATGTCCAGAGGTGTCCTACCTGGGGCTTGAACCCGGGCCTTCTGGTCCAAGTAATTTGAACCAGATGTGGCTAGTAACAGAAGCGCAGACCACTACACCACAGGGGCACCCTGCCTCTACTGGTGATGAAGAATTCCACACAACTATAACTTTATGTCTATCATGTGTTCTCCAGAGCACTTCAGGCAGACTTGGATGATGCAAACAAGAAGCTTGAGGAAAGATCGGGGGTGTCGGAGAGAACCCCGTCCATCGAGCAGGCCATGGAAGCTGGAGATGTGGAGGGGGCGGCAGGCATGTCTGTCTCAACCATGTCTGCTATAACAACCATCAGGTACAAGACAGCATACAGGCACATAATCTTAAAGGCACCCAGAGCATTTTATGAGGCTTGAAAGCTGGAAATATTCTAGCTGCTGTAATCTTTCTGAAATTGACATTTAATGCCACTGTTTACCACATTTGCGTGCGGATTTCTTATCAAACCTCAAAAGCGGCGCAAAAATAAGCTACATGGTGATCTTTTAGTTTCACGCGCCTAGTGTAAATAGACTGATACTATAGCCCCGCCCACCTCCGTCAAAACGTAGAAATGCAAAATTAAAATATTAAAATATTTGACCGACATGCAGTCACTCTCTCATTGGTCGAACCGCTAATTGTGATGGACAGTCAGGATCAGTCTATTAGGGCTCGGATTTTCTATCAGTTCTCACCACACAACGACATCATATCTTTGCTCCTTTAATATCAGTATGTACATGACTTTGTAATGGTATTGTGTTATTGAAACTTACTATGTGTAGGAATGACTAGACATTGAAGTTTTTTTATTCAAGTTCCAAGCCTCACAAAATGCTCTGGATGCCTTTAAAATGTTCATGCTGGTTTTAATTCCCATTTTTTTGCAGTGACCACTCCTACGTAAATGTATGACACCACAAAGATGCGTTTCGAATTCTACTGTACTACAGGATCGTTTCAATTTTGAACAATACAGGAAAAATGTCTTTTCCTTTCTTCCTTGACATTAAGTTCCCGCAAAAATATCTGAATTTACAGTAGTTAGATTCAATTAAAGTCTTGTTCCAGAAATAGTTAACGAGAAACCTGGAGAAAATGTTTGATGTGATGCAGCTGCTGATTTAGTTTTGATGATTGCATTGTTATAAAAAAACAGTCTTTGAAAGTGAGCCGTTAGCACAACTTCTGTTGACTAAGTATTCATATATGTTGTTTTCCAGTGATTCTCCGGGATCTGACGTTCATGAGGACAGAATAAGGACTCTTGAAATGGTAGGTAAACAGCTCTACACTTTCAGACTACCACACTACTACACCTATTATGAACGCTAGAAATACTTTGAAATGTGGATGTTTTTTTAAGGACATTTTACTTAAAATGATATCTGATCACAGTTTTCCATTTATTGACATAATTGTTTGTTGTACATAACCAGCATGAAGATTTAGTTGTTTAACTTTAACATGTCTAATTATGTTTGACCTCACATTGCTAATCTGGTACCAACTCAGTATGATAGAGGTTAATCTGCTCATGCTGTATGTTTTTGCACAGACTCTGAGGAAGAAAGAAGAGGAATGTATGACATTAAGTCAGAGACTGGTAAGTTGTAACTTACATGTACAAAAATATGGAAACTTCAGGCATGTAGATTGATTGGGTATTACCCTCTGTATGCCTACTGGATTATAATACTCAGTTGTTATTTGGCGTGATCATTTAAAAGCAGTTTCAACATGCTTTACTTAAGTACAGCCAAACCTGCCCAAGAAGACCACTTGGGACTGATATGATAAAATATTCTGGTCTACATGTACAATGTATGTGGATATGCAAATTGTATAGACAGGATTCTTAATGCCAATGGGTGTCAATGGGAAAAAAATATCTAAAAAATGGACTACCAAATAGGGGACACATTGGTCAGATGGTCCTAATATGTAGAGGTGGTCACTAAGTCTTGTCGGGTTTGACTGTAATCATAGAATCTTGAAAGTTACATAATTCGTTAGTCATAAAATCTTAGAAGCTTTATGATTTCTCCTGACACAGATGCAGAGATCCATGTCTGCCCTAGGAGGACCCACAGAGAAAGTGGCCATCAAGGAGTAAGTTATACACAACAGTTTTATTACTTTATTCCTTGACATTTTAAGAAATGTTTATTATTAAGTATGAGTTTAAACATATTGTGAACCATTTGTTGTTGGTCATTGGCTGAGTAAAGTACAAGGTTTGTGTATTATCTAAGCTTTGCATGAAAGCCCTCTTATATCTACGTTCATCTGCTCTTGAGATTTAAAGTTAAGAGGTGTATAATTCATTCAAAACTATTTCTGTTCCAGATTCGTCTAAATTTGTGGATGAAATTGATGATTCCATTGTTTAGGAAGTCTAAGAAATTGATACATGTAACAGTATGCTAGAATCAAGTGGGATAGAGAATGCTATTTTGAGTTATTCATGTATTTACATGTATGCACATATTTGAGGTAAGTGTTGAGCACTGCAATGATGGTAAGGAATGTATGATATGCACTTAGTCTGTTTCTTTGTTATTTTTCTACAGTTTCCAGATAGGTGACATTGTCCTGATCTGCCTGGATGAGAGGCATGATAACTATGTAGTGTTCACCGTGGGACTTGTGCTGTACTTTCTACACTCGGACTCCCTCCCTGCACTGGACCTCAAGTCAGGTGAGGCACAAAAACATATTACAATATTGTGGGGTCGTGTGGCATAACGGCAGGGTTTTCAGCCTAGTGGTCCCGGGTTCGAATCCCCTGGCGTCACCAATGTTGTTCTCTTGGGAAAAGGAACTTAACACGACTTTCCTCACTCCACCCAAGTGTAAAAACGGGTATATTATGTGTGGGTCACGACACCAGCAATAGCTGCCTGTGTCCCACGTGTATTTCATTGCTGCAATTCTAATAAGATCAAACAATGCTAAACTTTCTTCCAATACAAAGGTATACACAGATTAAATTTTCAACAACCACTGTTGCCTTCTTCAGGATCAATAATGACCAATCACTTCCGAACGTAAACTCGCAAGAGTTACAGACACGTGACCTAATTGACACGTGACTTTACGGATACGTGACGCCAGCAATTGGTCAAACGTGTGACTTTACGTTCAAAAGTGATTGGTCATTATTGATCCTCAAGAAAATGACAGTGGTCGTTGAAAATTTTATCCGTTTATACCTTGAGTTAGAAGAAAGTTTAGCTTGTAGTATGATCAATACCTACACAGATGAGCTTCCATGAGTGAAAAACGATCAACTATAAAACTGACTAGCCATAGTATTTTGTGTAAAGTAATCTTAGTGTAAATAATTGTGACACTGATATGTACTGTAAAACCTGTAGCAAGTAAACAAGCATGCAGCTTAAGAGTCGAGACATAAAGTTAGGGTCATGAATATTGAAGGGACATTATGTGATATTCACAATAGTATTAAAGCTCTTTTTACTTCATTTTAAAACTTTTGGTGCTAGCTAGACCATTTAACTCTAAAGCTGTTGATAAGTCATCTTGTTTTACTAATCAATTCTATCTATTTCATTCCTTTTATGTATATTTTACTTTGTTTCATTTCCTTTTTTTCTCCATTTTACCATTTTGCTCTCATACTTTTCATTTCATTATATTTTCCACTTTACTTAAACGTATGACACTTTTTTCATTTGCCACACCTAACTTTGTCTTTTTTCTTTCTATTTACCATTGTCTGTTAGCTAAAGGTAAGAAACTTATAACAAGCCCATGGGGCTTTCTCTACTTACCTTCACCCCCCCTTAAATGTTTTCATCTTTTAAATTCCTTGTAATGTAATGTCTTTTTGAGTGATATTCTGATTTGAGTATGGCAAGTTTGAGTATGCCAATAACTCAAATTTGTAATTTCTCCCAATTTTCAGTGTATTCTTTAGCTTTAAATTTTTCTGTAGATCATGACTGTATTTTCCCCTCTATTTCTCCACAGCTCCGGGTGCTCCCAGGAAACCTTGGGTTTTGGGACAGATCACTGACAAGGAGTACTGTCAGGCTAAAAAAGTGAGTGTTGTATAAGACAAGCCTTGTACAAATGTACGATTTAGTGATATGATATTGTTATGAATTTATGCCATATTTTTCACATGGAAACATCAACACATCTAATTCTGTTCCATGAAACACTGATACATTTTTGAAAAGAGGGTGTTAAGGAGTCAAGCACAAAGTGGCGGGGTGTAGTTCAACGGTTAGAGTGTTGGACTCAGAACCAATAAGTCCCAGGTTCGATGCTCACCATGCCGCAACGTTGTGCCCTTGGGAGAGGCACTTTACACGACCTTCCCTGGGGGTGGAGTGACGCCCATCAAGCCTCTTTGGCTAATCTGTCTAAAAGTGTGCCAAAAACACACGCCTAGCATCTAGTACATTTGCCACCAAAAACCCTACAAAAAAAAGTACAATAAAGGTAGAAGGACTTCTATACATGTATAGAGGTACTAAACATATTAGATTTGGTGTGTAGCTTTTAAAGATCTAATCTAATTTTTTTTTTCAGCCCCAGAACAGGTTCAAAGTCCCTGTTGGTACCAAGTTCTACAGAGTCAAGGCCATCCCATGGGGCAGGAAACTTTGAGGGGTGTGGCAAACTTCGTAAAATTCATTATAGAACGTTAAACACACATGCGGTACACAGATACAGTTTTCATAAATCATTTCTAAATTCCTACATCCTTTATCAAACAAAACATTATCTGGGTGAACATATGCTACATTGTATGTATGACATTTGTAATATCAAAACGTTAGTTATCTTCAAAACTCTGGTATATATTATACTATAAGATTGACTAATGACAATTGCTTGTACTTGTAAAAGTAAAACTGCTGTATGTAGATGACAGTATATTAAATGTAGACGTACAACTTACAAATATGACTTCCCCTGAAACCAGATATATAACTTCTCATTTAAGTTTGTATTAATACTACATTACCAGCTGAGTATTTCAGCTGTTGCCCCTCTCTCTATTCATACCATCATCTTACAAGTAAAACTAGTAAAAGTAAACAGATGACTTGTTTATTAGGAAGATATCGTCAAGTACATGTACATGTAGTTCATAGTGTACAAAACTATTGCCCGTCCCTATTTATACCTCCTCCATCTCAAAAGTAAAACTATGAAAATTATAAATGTCTTGTTAATGAGGAAGATATTGTCAAGTTCATAATGTACAATACTGTTGTCCCTGTCCCTATTTTTACCTTCTCCATCTCACAAGTAAAACTATGAAAATTATGAATGACTTGTTAATTAGGAAGATATCGTCAAGTATATGTGGTTCATAATGTACAAAAACTGCTAGTTGGTTGAACTTAATTAACATGTACAGTCAATGTTTTTGTCTCTCAGTCCACCTATAGGTACATCTACAACACAAAATGGTGGTCATACCTTTATATAGACAAAAACTGAATGGTCATGTAATTTGATAATCTCGATATTCGGCAAATTATAAGCTGAATAGATTTAGGAATTGTGTACTCAAGATTACATTATGTTATACCTAAATGTGATTAAAGAAACTATACCTGTTAAATTACAATAGCTCTTGCCAAAACATTCTAGAATTGCTGCTTTTTTCACATTATACTGGTATTTTGTGTACAGTAATATTTGTGTAAATAATTGTGATAATGTACTGTAAAAACTTGTAGCATGTAAACAAGCATGCAGCTTAAGAGTTTAGACATTATAAAGTCAGGGTCACGAGTGTTGGAGGCACATTATTTGATACACAGAATGGTTACGTATATTCTTTTCAGTTCCGAGTTTATTTTTGGTGCTGAAGCAATGCTGTCCAGTTGTGTGCCCATGTGTAATAACAGACAATATAGCAAGTCTGTGATACTTGACATGTGACCAATATGTCCATGCAATAGAGGATAAAAGATAATTGATTTCAACCGTGTTTGAATTGTAATTAACAGTCTACACATACCGTTGTGGATGAAATTTGTGTATGTAGCTGCTACTAGCCATACCATGGGTAACTGTTGCATATTTGTGACTATAATTACCACACCCTTGTACATCCAATACACCCAGAGCATTTTATGAGGCTTGCAAACTGGAAGTATTCTAGTTGCTGTAATCTTTATGAAATTGACATTTAATGCCACTGTTTACCACATTTCAGTGCGGATTTCTTATCAAAAGTGCTCAAAAGCGGCACAAAAATAAGCTACATGGTGATCTTTTAGTTTCACGCGCCTAGTGTAAGTAGACCGATACCATACCCCCGCCCACCTCCGTCAAAACGTAGAAATGCAAAATTAAAACATAAAGATGCAAATAATTGACGGACATGCAGTCACTCTCTCATTGGCATGGTCTAACCGCTAATTGTGATGATCAGTCAGGATCAGTCTATTAGGGCTTGGATTTTCTATCAGTTCTCACCACACAACGACATCATATCTTTGCTCCTTTAATGTCGATGTGTAACTGTATAGTGTTATTGAAAATTACTATGATGGAATGGCTAGAAAGTGGAGTTTTTTTATTCAAGTTTCAAGCCTCATAAAATGCACTGGATGCCTTTAACATGAATTGAATCAAGTAACTCTTATGTTAAAATGCTAATTACAAATAGAAACATAACTTTTCTTTTCAAAAATCTACAATTATAAAGCTGTTTGCCAGTTTAGGGAAGCATAGTTAGAAATTATATTTATTTCTGATGTGTACTCATACATAGCATGTTGGGACTATTCCCATGGAATGTATAAGGTTCCTAAACCAAGATTACTGCTGTATAAGTACAGATTGTTAGTTGTATGCAGCAACACTGTACAAACTTTAATATTATGATGCTGCTGTTGTGTGCCATCATAGAAATGGTACAAAATAAAGCTTTGTTGTGAAGTATATGGAGGTCTGATCCTTTTTGTTCGCTTTTGTGATCTCTCGCGAGTTTACGTTCGGAAGTGATTGGTCATTATTGATCCTGAAGAAGGCGACAGTGGTCGTTGGAAATTTGATCCGTGAAGACTTAGTGTTGGAAGAAAGTTTTGAATTGTACTATGATTACTACCAACACAGATGAGCTGCCATGATAATGAGCGATCTCTGTTTAGGTCCGGGGTATTTGACAACTTCCAGGCATAAGGACATTAGCAGATTAGATTATTAACATTTAATTAGCAGATCAGATTACTAAATTAACTAGTAAATTAATCTTTTGTCTGCCACTGCGTCACTGTAATGTCATTGCAATTGCTTGTTTAGGGCCCTGTCACACTTGTGCTTATATTCAAGTGCACGTGAGTTGCGCATTAACATTTTTTTTGTTTTAGTAAGGTTTGCAGGTTTTCTACTTTGACCCACCGTTGTGCAGCCTAGTTATCGAACCTAAGAAATCACTTCTTCTGCTGCAAACTTCATCTAATCCAAAAACATGTTAATACGCAACCCATGCCGACTTGTATATAAATTTTATACGCACAGGTGTAACAGGGGCTTTAGGTTGTATATGTTGAAGAAGCCATTTTTAAAACTCTTGAAGCATCGAGTTGTCTTGTATCCAATTGCATGTACCAGTATCGGCCAGTTTCATTGCAGCTGCTGATCATTTGGGTCTTAAAATACATAAAGGTAAAAAGAAGACAAACATGTGTACTAGGTTGGGCAGACAAGCCTTTATTTAAGGTAGAGAGATGCATACTGTTCACCAAATTGATTCTTTGGTAGAATTTCTTCATAGCTCTCTCCTATATATAGTTAATGACCCAAATAAAGGATTAAAATGAATTTAGATGTATTTACATCTTAGGACCAGACTACACAAACCCCTTTCAAGTTTCCAATGGTGTCTGTTTTAATTCCATGGACAAAATTCAAACTTGATGCATGGTCAACCCACTGCAAGAATAGAAAATCTCATGGATGGTTTTAGAAATTTGATTCCCATGTTGACAAATACATGAACCTTACGATGTTACCCCACTGATACATGTACTTACATGTACATACAGGCATGTATCATGTATGGGGAAACACCACTTAATCTTGGTCAAAGTCTTCGATGTAAAATACAAATACCACATCTAATAGTAATACAAGCCAGCTACATAGCAGAGTTCACAATACAGGACACATTTCTGTTCTTATTTGTTGCAGCATTTTCCTGTTACACCATTGAGTTACACCATGCAGCTACATGTAGTTACACATATAATCAGGTGGTCAGAAAAACAGGTTTTTTTCCTACTATGTATAAACATATCAAGGACAATTTAGCTTTCATATTCAGTTTTATTAAATTTTCACATCATGAACCCCCACCATTGTTTAGTCTGGTTGCCTGAACCACTAACAAAGAACCGGAAATCCCAAGAATTTTTTTTGCCACAAAATTTCCAAATTATTGAATCTCAAATCAGAATTGGACTTGTCACTTTCATTCGGGATGCTATCATATTCATAGTCCTTCAAATTGCACTTATGTATCTGTAAAAACTCATTTTTTACAATCTCCAATTGGAAGCCAATACTGATTCTACTACAGAAATAGTACATAGATCAGAAAATACATATAATCTCTTCAATTACTGCTTATTTGCCAGCGTTGAGTACAAAGATTGCTATCATTGTTGAAGCAGCCTGGCTATATATGTAGGTAGATAAGAGGGCACTGTGCTCATAGAATTATTCAATATATATAGTTTTTGCACATTGTGACAGATCTTATTCTAGTGAAAGGTTAAATACACCAAAATCCCAGAAAATTTGCTTTTCTAAATAAAGCTTCACCACTGGCCTCAAAAGTTTACAGCATATCTCGTAAGAGTGTTTTTAAAAGAAGTTAAGCAGCAGTTATCATTTATCCTAGCCAAATAATAGTAATATGTATATTTAACTAAGAAATGACCTTTCTTCAAAACCACAACGTAACGGTTCATTTTCTTCTGAAAAGCCATTATGTGTGAAAACAAATCAAGGTAAATTTTCTTTGGCCTGCATAAAGTGTGGAGGCAAAAATGGAGCAAGGAAATATAGGCATTTCCCTTGTGTGTGCTATACTATTTCATGAACCGTTGCAGGTTTTGATCTGACTTCCTTCGAAAGGAAGGTTATGCTTGTTGTTCTTTTCTGCTGTTGTTGTTGTTGTTTATGTCTCCGTAGCTGGAGTGTAGGGTGGCGGCGGAGGCATCTTGGTCACCGTGTCGTAGCTTGGAGGAAGCAGGGCCTGATTTAGAGGAAATACAACATGTTAGTTATCAGTAAAATACTTTAAAAACCAGGTCATACGCATTGTTGGAGCAGATCACATACATTGTTGATTCCTCTAACAGTTACTGATCTTACTGTAATTCTTGCTTCTTTCACTGTAACTTTATGTTCACTGTTTTTACGGTCACCTCTGTACCGTGAACTTATCATCACCATGAAAAACCTGTTGTGATTATGTATGATCCCTTCACACATCCATTCTGTAAATTACTTGCTGCAACCATGAAGTTAAAGTTTAGTGAAAATGTCCATTTTCCTTACACCGTGAAATTTGGCTACTGTGAAGATAAAGTGAATTACAGCATGCAAGGGTCACATTTGCAAACCAGGGCCCAGCCAGGCTGTTAGCAGGAACAAACAATAGATGTATATACCAAGAAATATACACAAATTATGCTCTTTTTTTTTACACTTTGTGTGTTTTATTGTATTTCATATCATACTCTTCATTCAGACTCGGCCATGGTTTGGAGATGTGACCCTAGCATAAGAATAGGGTAAAGAAATATATGACAAAAAACAACAAAAAACAATTTATTTCATCCATACTACAGTATGGGCAAAATATAAAAAAATAGCACTGACCTCGGTGTCAGGGCAGTAGATAACCTCCATAAGATTACGGGAGGTGATGTACTTGTAACATCCCCACACAACTCCGATGAAGTAAGCCTGGAACACAACAGACAAGGTCACAACCAGTTACTTCACCTTCAGTATGCTTAAGCAGCCATTTGGCCCTAAATTTTTTAACTAAGTAGATCTAGCAAGGCAACCACCAGAAATCTTTATTCTATTGGACTGCATTTTCTTACCAACAGCATCCAAACCTTAAATATGTTTACTCATAAAAAAGAAGATTTTAAAACATCCCACTCAGATATGAGTAATTCAAAGCAATAATTCATTCATAACTATTTCATTGCATGTCCACAAAATACATATCTTATACACTGTACATGTAGAAGGCATGAGACGTCTGTTTTTTTTCCAGAGAACACTTACCTTGATGATCATAACGATGAAGAAGAGAGCCATGCAGATCAGCAGCAGGTACTGGGGATCCAACTTCATCAGGTCCTCACGGTACGGCAAGTTGGGCTGGAACGAGCAGAAATCAACTTAGCATCAACTTCTGAGAACTGACTTTATGAACAAAGGAAAGTGATCTCGAACCAGTTTAGCTCAAATGAACTCAATGGACAGATGAGCTAATCTTACCACGGGCTTTAGGCTACGGTATTTATGTTGGGTAACCGCCGCGGTACATGTTTTCGCTCAAATGCTCCCGAAGACGGTTTCTCCCGTCGCTCACTCAGGAAATCCCCCCCCCCCTTATTAGCGGGGATGGTTTCTCCCGTCGTCCTTTGCTAATTACCTCTTACTTTCAAAGAAACACTGGGTAGGAAATCGGCCTTCTCAAAGAGCGTTACCACTTGAGGTGATTTCACTGAACGTCGTGGTGTAGCGGACCTTTTCGGTGCATTGTCGGGTATTTTGGGACTCAACTGACAACTTGAAGAGTTACAGCATATTAGCAAAAGCTAGACTACACAGCAGTCTGTTTGGATGTGAAGAACAGTTGGGTTTTCACTGTTTTTGTCTGATTTTCGTAGACGGAAATATACGATAGTTCTCGTGAAACCAAGGAGGGCAAATACTTGTGTTGGAAATATGTACCGCGGCTGCCGGCTGCAGCGTTTGTTGCCGCAGTGCTTTAATACTCGCCGTTAGAGAGATCATCTTCCACGTTGTATTCTTGTAACTCAGTCTAATGTTACAAAGTCCTCCTCAAAGTACCTGAAATCGAAGTCGCTCCACACGAAGTCCACACGAAGTCATTATCGCCGGGTCGCACCCAGAAAAACAAAACACTCGGCGTGGGATGTATGCATATCAGAGTAATTAACACCTTGACGCAACTCACCCGCTATAATCATAGTACAATGAATACTTGTCCTATCCCCTCTCCTTCTATATAAAACCTCCTTGGTGAAACAGAATCAAGTTTTTGTTTGTTTTGTTTGAACCTTTGTATACGAACGGATCGGTCGTTCTAAAAATATTACGTGGCTATTATTTATCCGACTGTTGCAGCATTTTGGTAAATGAATTGCCGATACGAGGCTTCAAATTTTTCGAATCGACTCATGATTGTGGGGAGGGTGGGGAAAAATATGCGACAACATGAGCTTCAGACGAGATGAAACGTCACAGGAATAAAACTCTGACGGGAACTGTGGTTCACAGGTCCAATTTTCCTCCCTCTGATTGGCTAGCCGTTATGTCATCATGTTTTGCAGCAGCGGCGTGCTGCGGCAGGAGCGGTACTGCTGGTAACCCAGTCGCCGGAAATCGAGCAAATTCCGACAATATAAAATGCCGTATATTTTTGTTGTTAACAACTTTTAGGCCCGCAATCTTCTCTAGATTGGTAGTAGATGTCTCGTCGATGATAAATCGTTTTAATGTTGTGAGCTGGATTACGAAATTAAGCAGAAATTTGCGATATTTAAAACGTCCTTTCCCACCTATCTCGCCCCTACGGGGCTCGCCCAGATAGAGTTCGGCTTCGCCGAACATTACCGAAAACCGCCGAACACCGAACCCTGTTCGGCTCTCCGAACCCCCCCTCGTGCCTTCGGCACCGCTTCGGGTTTCGCTCGGAAGCTTGGCACGGGTGATCTCCGCGCCGAGTACTTCGTCACGATCGGAACTTCAGCAGCTATTCAACGACAATACCTTTGCCTACCGCCTGTGATCTTACACTGGTCGTGACAGAGAAGACAGACGCTATGTACAGTTTTTACAGGTTCACTGTACCGGGGAAATTCCCCTAGCTCTTTTCGACAAGCACAGTGAACAGTGGACTACGGCTTAACGTCCCATCCTAAGGACTGCGATCCTTTCCAGTAGCATGCATGCCAGGTGAACGACACAGCCGGGATCGAACCCGGGGCTTCTAGTTCCAGGGGCAAGATCGCTAACCACTGGACTACGCACGCTACGAACAGATGGGAACATACAGTTTTGCTTACTACATCATCACAAATTAACCTGCAACATGCTAAGGTAGCCATTTGGCACAAAGTATGTATTTGTTATGCAGTTAGGTAGCAGGGAGAAGGTTAATCTGTGATCATCGGTATCATCATCTTAGTCCATTTCAAGGGAAAAAAAAGGAGGAAAAAGAAACAAGAGTCCGTAGGACACAATTCTCCGTGAAGTATTTATAGTATGTACAAGTATTGACCCACACAAATTGCATCTCTGCACAGTCCAAGTAGTGTTTTAGAGCAAGTAAAGAAAAAGTGTTTGTTTATCTTTTTCTTTCAATACAGGAGTGGCCAACCTGCTGAAAAGTATGTTTTTACAGCATGGCACAGATGGGATCTAGAAATTCCGGGAAAAGTCACAAAGTTAGATCTAGATGGCCCCTTTTCAATTATCAACGAACCATTCAGCCTTACAACTAAGATGTATCAGAAATCACAAATATGCAGTAAATCCTCTTTCCACAATTTATTGCAGACCGGCCTGATCTATAGCTATCAAGCGATTTGCAATAAAAAAGGCTAATTTATATTATCGTAACATTTCACGAAGGTCAAAGGTCACCGGATCTAACCATCCGGAAGTGACACTGGCGCGCGCACTTTTCTGAGAGATATTTCTCAACAATCTTTCATCCCCTGCGTAAACTTTTTACATTGTCACAACCTCCGTATTATAAACTACAAGTGTGGTAAGTTTGAAGGTCCAGAGATTTGCCATTTTCACACTGTGCGTAAAAGTGCATCGTCCGTCCCGTGCGCACATACTGTATGCGAGTGGCGAGTGGATACGGCATACTTAATACACAGACTGGAGGTCACTCTGTACATGTTTGCAGCTAAAACTCACAATTCCCGTTGCCGCATTGGTATGTAACTTGGTACATCGTTTGCTAGGTTGCGTGTGGTGATGCACGTTGTCTATTTTTCAATGTAACAGTGACTATACGATCACAGTAAGTAAGGAAGATTTCTACCCCGTATCTGCCTGAAGTATTCCAGTCATGCATAACGGATTATAACATGGTCCCTATGGCAGGGCAGTGGGACATATCATTAATTATAGGGGTGCAATTACGATATTGGATTGACGTTTAAAGTAGTTATGGTGTAACAAAGCTATTGTGCATCACCACGCCGAACCAGGCAAACGATATGCCAAGTTACACACCAATGCGACAACGGGATCGTGAGTTATAGCTGCGAACGCGCAACAAATGCATTCCCAATACTCCCAGAAGGAGGTCATCCTCCTTCCCGGAGTAATAAGTTGTTCATGATCATCTGTTGAAAAACTTACAATGTTAGTCTGTAAGTCCTCCTGGCAATGACAACAAAACTCCAGGGCTGTCTCGGGCTTTTTTTTCTGTTTTACTAATTTTTTGGGGAGCCGATGTTGTTGATTTTGGTTAAATCTGTCATTTCAAGCTGACAAAAATACATTTTCATCAGTTTTATGGCCTGAAGTTAGAATTTTTGGGATGGACGGGGTGAAATTTTTGTTTCTCCAAACAAGCAAATTTCCATCCAGGGATAGAGGGATGGGTCCTGGAGACAACCCGGAATAATAGGGAATTTCCCGAGCAGCCTTTGTAACCCCTGCTTCTCCTAATGGGTCAGTGAAGTCATGCTTGTCTCGAGCATTGATGTTTCTGACCTAGGGAGAAGAGATGCTGCTACAGTAAGAATTAGTTCAGTGCTTTGATGAGTGGCCCCCTACGGCTTGCACTGAGCGAGTTTGTTAAGACCCCCCCCAAAAAAACCTGTTCAACTCTGAGCCAATGTACCTGGGCCTCCTATAATGAATACTTACGTTTTGTTCCATGAAGGTCCTGATGTTGGGCATGTAGGAGACAAAGCCGATGGCTGTCAGACAGCCCACTGTGAAGTCAAACACCTGGATACAGAAGAAGGGCAGCAGGTAGCCTGCACGGTGCTGGGGGGGAACAAACAGAAAACAGTTTTTATAACAACAGTCTGGGGGGTGTCCCTGTGGAGCAGTGGTCTGTGCTTCTGTCTCTCACCACATCTGGTTCAAATTACTTGGACCAGAGAGACTGGGGTTCAAGCCCCGGGTAGGACACCTCTGGACAAGAGGCGCATTGAGTCATACCAAAGACTTTATAAAAATGGTACATACTTCTGAAACAGTATGGAAGTTAAACACACTCCACTGCTAGTGGACTAGCCCCCTGCTACAGTGATTGCACCACAGTGTGGCCCAGGGCTATGAAACGGAGATGGCCACCGCCCTATACATCAATAATGGTGTGGGAGGATTTTAACTTAAGTTAACAACAGTCTATTCATAAACCGAATCCACCAAGTAGATTTACTAAAACTCTTAATCTTATTAGCTTGTACAATGGTAAAGGTAGTAGTACCTTATAGTTGATTAGACATTAGTGGTAACGAAATGTTACCTTTCTTTTATACTGTACATGCAATTAGACTTTGACCACTATTTTGTAAATGAATTATTTACATAAGTCATATATGTATTAGTGAACACTTATTTTTTTCTACCTTTTTTTTCTCTCACCTGTATTTATCCCAATGGGACTGATAGATGGATGAATTTAGTTCAATGAGGCAAAATGTAAATATAGGTCTTTATTCATTCATTTATAGCAAATACAAATTTCTCGGAGAATTAAACAGTATTAAATTTATATTGTGGTATATGGTACCACTTACCTTTATAGCACCATACAGCATAAGCAGAGTCATGGTGAAGGTGAAAAATGTGATGGCCAGGGCAACACAGTTATCTGTAGGGGGTAGAAAATATCTGTTAGCTGTGGTCGGTGAATTGTATGTCATGTATAATACATGCTGAGAAAATCCTGTATGTATCAATCTGCAAAACCAACAGTCCAGAGTTTGTCTGTACAAGGTATTCTTTTGCGAGATAAACATTTATACAATTTAGGATTTCAGCATGCAGCTAAACAGATTCCACAAACAGACTTTGCATGGAAAGAAAACAAAGTTAAATGCAAAAGTATTAACACTGTACAAGTTCAAGGGAAAAAGGGTCAGAGTTCATGAATAATCACACCACATACATAATGAAACATGCTCACTCCATCATGAAGTTCATCCAACATTTGAGACAGAAACACAGCATAAACCTTTCATTATCCTTATGGAAGTCATGCCAGTTAGTTTTGGCCAATCTGATCCCATTTAACAGGTAATGATTGCACAATACTTTATGTAAATTAAGTAGCAACACCATCACGCAGAGATATACTCAACATACAGACTATCAGAGTCACCAGACAACAGAGGAGAAAAAATAATAAGAGATGACAAACATTAAAAACAAGACCCCCCCCCCACACACACACAAGAACTATTGGGATGCACTTAAACAAAACATGCAAAGTCAATGTATTACATGTGTAGAGATGGACCATTGTCTCCTGTCATCCTTTGGGTCATGAATGGCTGAACTAAGGAATGTCAGTGTTTATTATCTTTATTTTAGAGATGTCCCTATGTTTTCGCTAAATATCAAAATTCTGCTAAACTGTCCTTCAGGTTGATAGACTTTAAGAAACATGGTCCATCTCTTCAGGGAAAGATAGCATGCTCGTCTTATTAGTTCATACCCCCATTTTTGTCCTCAGATTCTCCTCCCATTACAGTGTAATATGGGGACCACTTGGCAGCTACATGTACATGAGAGAAACAAAACTTTTGCCTTTAACTTTAAGTTATGGTTACTGTTCGTTGAGTAAACAAACTAGAAATACCATTCAAAACTAGTGCAGTTTCTGAAGTGCCAAATTATCTTAGAATTTAACGTTTACAGTAGTTAAGTACAATGTCCTTATAGTTATACTTAATTAAAAATAGTTATAGCTAATCAAATAATGTACATAAAACTACAAGGTATAAATTTGAATTTATTCATCTATTTCAGCTTTATTACATCACATGATGCAAACGGTTTGTCCGGGAAACAGGATACATTCCCTTTGTAATCCCAGTCCGGGTAAAAACAACAACAGGGAATAGAATTTCAACAAACAAAACTTGGTGGGACCCACGTAACAATAATAATGGTAACACTAATGATAATGATAATAATGATAATAATAATCAACAAGTGATAAGGTCTTAATCATTAGTTGATTTAACAAAACAAACAAAGCACAACGACATAAAAATTACATGTACTACCGACTCCCTGCATTTACCCTTAGTAGCCCTTTTGTTTTTTGCCCTTGAGCAAAACAAACAACTGCTTTACATAATTACAAAGGATGAATCAACTGCATGATAGTCATACGTACCACTGCCACGGGTGGTGTCGTTGCCATTGTAGTTGAGACTGTACCAGGTGTCACCCTTGGGCATGGCCTCTGGATGGGTGATCAGGTAGGCCAGGATCAGCATCCCCAACAGGTGACACACCTGGGCAGGTACACAGGTGCAACGTGAGTTAAGGTGTGGATAGTACTGGATACCATTTTTTATAAAGACTAAAGGTAAAAAAATCCTGTGTCAGAGATTACACTTTTGACAATCTTGCACTTGATAATTAACGTTGAATACTTTTTTTAGATTAATATGTGTAGCTCATCATACAAAGATGACAATTCACAACTAAAAAATATATAGTTGGCTACATGTATAAATATTATAACTTACAGATAATAGACCAAACTTATTTACGTCCATGTCTGGATCTACACCTAAACAGCTAAATACCTGACGATTGTTTACGTACACAGACCAGATACCCAGCTGGGTTAAGTTCTAAACACAGTCTCCCTATAAATAAACAATACTTTTCCCACAACATTCTTGGATTCAAACCTTCAAAATATCTTTCTCATACTCACTTGAACTTACTCAATCTCTGAATACAACATTGTACAGAAACTGTGACTGTTGATTATTTGATAGTGTTTATGAAATCATTTTTGTATTAAAACAAATATAACTCAGCCTACAAATTACATCATTTCCTTCAATTATGAAATTGGATGACTGTAATAATAAGGTGGAAAACTGCCACGTATGTAAACAAAGTGCAATATTTATACGTTAAACGTCAATCTTTTGGTTCAATTTTCGGTGCTGCTGAGTTTCTACTTCATTTTTCAGCCAAATAATGTTATGAAAACATAAAATATTCTGCTGATGTTTCCGCAGATCTTTAGATGATTCATGTCGAGCCGCCATCTTTATTTTTCAGGAGCTTGGAAAATATCCCTCCTTTTGTCAGACAACAATCAGACAAATGCCTAAGAATTACACCATGACATCTCCACATATGCACGTAAATAAATCTTAAGATCACCTAGAAGTTATGTATGGTTAAAATTTGTGGATTTAGCGGTGAAAAATTGCAGAAAAATTGAAGATTTCGCTCACCAGGTGAAGTAGGCCGACCATAATGGCCCCGGCCCGGACATGCATACACCCGCAACAACATCGGTGTTCGCCACGTTTCAGTCCTTCTTTCGACTGCATTCTGACAAGATAGTCTTCTCCTTCCTTTAAGAAAACCTTAATCTACCGTCTTGTCGGACAGAAACCGTTGAAATTGTCTTTAAAACGCAGTAAATTTTAAAAGGGAAGTGTTCCTTCTCAGTTCCGTCTAGATTTTCTGGTCCGACTTCTTGATGACGTCATGTGAGTCACATGATCTCATGTGACCAGCATAACCAGTATCCATCCGCCATGGTGTAAATTACGACTAGAGGTAATGCGTTCAAACAAAGTAGTCCTAGAAGTCACTGTCTTCCAGAGTTCATATTGTTTGAATTCATAGCTTATTCGTTTGATTAATCATTTAGGGCTATTCTCTTCCAGTGAATCTAACCCATTGCAATTATACCATAAAAGGACAACTTTAAATGTGGCAGGTGGTTTGATAGTAACCTATTAATTTGTTGATTTGATCATACTCTGGGAATCCCAAAACTGATGCGAGCGTGCGAATGAAAAAAAAGTTGCCCCCCCCCCCCAAAAAAAAAAGGTTGCCTTCGTGAATTCTACGTGGTTGAACAAATGACTAAACATAAGGTAGCGAATGATATATTCATTTTCATTTCTTCAGTTTCTTCTTTGACTTTGGAATTGATATTGGCATTCTACGACATTAGTATCGTTTCCCAATATTTTCTTTGCAATTCACAGCATGTATTCAATCATTTTGCAGCTGCTTTGTACGATTTACAGTATAGTCCCAAACTTTCTTCTTGGAAACGGACGAAAATTGATGCGCGCTCGGATGTCATCATACAATGAAATCAACATAGCCTGTTAATTGGATAATTCTAGTAGAAACTACCGATTATTGAAGTTTCAATCTTCCTAAAACTACAACTTTAATGTTATATGAAGTGTTAAGGAACAAAAACGACACACACGATCTATCATTTGTACATCTTTTGTTTGCAAATGTCAAAATATTCCAATCATGAAAATTTGCTAACTTCAAATATTATGTGACAAGATTAGGTACAATGAATATGGCCTCTTTCTTTGATCACTTGGACTAAAATATACAGAGCTTGGTTATCTGTGACCTTCAGTCAGTAAAATAATACATAAAAATGTAGGTAATGTATTAATTCAATTAATTCCTGAAGACCATACATGATACATGATTCATGGCAATCGCTGTCGCAAAGTACAAATACATCTAACCTCCATTAACATTAATCCACCAGGTCACATAATGAAAAACAGTGGGTTTGAGAGATCTCTAGTGCAGCACCCCCCATTGTATTATACTGGAGGATGTTGGGTTGGTGATCTGTTTGGACATATCTTTTCATGGTGGCGAAATTATGTACGCTGGTGAAATTATGTTAGATCTTATATGTACTCAAAATGGTAGAAAACACACTACAACTTTCATCTAAATTTTACTAGCTAAAAGCTTGATTTTGCGAGCTAAAGCTAAATTTTGCTAGTTGAAGCTCGTAATCAATAATACATAAAATACAGCTCAAATCATATTGCGACAGCATGAGCGTATAATTATGCCAAGTAGTAACTTCTATTTGCCTGACTTTACTGTGTGTCTTTGACTGTAACATTATATCCTCATATGTAATAAACTACATAACATGTTATACATGTAAAAAAAAAACTTTATTAAAGTAACATAAAAGATTATACTGTTTTTTTCTATAATAGAAAATGTACAAAATATTTGTGGATAATAAAACACAATCAATTTGAACTTAAATTGCATATAATCAATGAAGTTTAACCTCTTTGATGTAACTGTAAGATACAGACTTGTGACAAATGGCAACTGTAACACAAATTTGAAGAAGGAAGGCAACCAATGAGTCACAAGCTTTAACCTTCTTCCAGCTAAGCTCATCTATACCTAAAAAATGCATCACTCACAGCAATGGTTAGCAGCCAAAGGGTTAACATCAAATTATATCAAATATTGGAATTTCAAATATTTGAAGACCACACTAGCATTGCTTGTATATCATTCATGTACTGTATTTGAAATGAATCTGCAAGAAACAAAAATATAACTGTGCAAAGCTTCATATTCTCAATATCTACACGTTTTTCAGAAGATCTTCCTTGGTGAAGCATTCCTCTTTATGTCCGTTCTTCCAGTGCAACTTTTGACACTCTACGCTGCAGTACCGAGCCAACAAGCATCTCGCACAAGCTTTCAGAGGCTTTCCAGCTGCTTCCCCAACTGTCTCTGTTTTTCTACACTCCAGTCGAGAGCATATCACCGGTACAACCCCTGTGTGGAGCATAATACCTTCCTCCACTTGTGGTCCGTCGTTTATCAATCTCTTTATCTTCGGACATATCCTAAAGTACTCTGGAGTAGACCCTGGGTCTGCTACTTCATCCTTTAACCATCCAGCAAGCAGCAGCAAGTTTTTCACCCCGCGTTTGTCTGTATCTATTCTTAACAGTTTCATGTTCTCTTCCAAGAGTTTGATCCCCGCCTCTTCCTTGAACCTTTCTCTCTCCTTGTCGGTTCCCATTTCTACTGTGTAGTAAACGATTCTGAGAGCATAGTACAACACTGTGGGATGTATAGTATGCAATATGTCTAACACATACTCATAACACTTAGACTTACAGAAGGGTTGCAACACTTCCTTTCTTCTTGCTGACACGATTATATTATGGAGTCCTCTTAACGCATAATCGATCTGTTCAACATCAACTTCTCTCGTCTCCCATAGTTGTTTTGAAGCGTCGCCGAGAATGTCTTCGAATGACGGCAAAAGGTGCTTGAAGAACTGTCCGAGCTTCTTGGCCGCAGGAAGGTAGGTGGACATTGTGGTGATGGTCCTGACGGTGTCGTGGAGATAGAGACGGCTCTTTGTGATGCTGTCTCCGGCATAGCTAGATGGCATCATCTAGCACAAAGAAAATATGAAAAAAATATAAAAACCGCAAATTCCACTAGAGTACCATAGCAAAGCCACTAGGCAGTTTGAGGTCTTAAGAAGACCTACCCACATACCAAGTATCAAGACAATCCATCCAGGCATTCTTAAGTTATCGTGTATACAGACGGAAGGACACACACACATGAACGCTGACGAAAACATAACCTTCTCGGCAAATGTAAAAATAGGTCAAAACTGGCAAGAAGACTCAGTGGACCGATAAAATCTGGTTTATGTGGATAAGTGGTAACTAAACTGTGGTGTCAATGGGAAAAATTGGTCCCATTTTTGGCATGTGGTCCTTATAATATAGAGATGGTCACTTCTACAGCCAGATTTGAATGGAATGTTCTTTGAAGTAAGCTGTACTTAAATGGTAAAGTCAAGAGGTAGGAGTAGGCACGATATCCATCATCATCATCATCATCATCATCATCATCTTCATCATCATCATCATCATCATCATCACATCATCATCATCATCACATCATCATCATCATCACATCATCATCACATCATCATCATCATCACATCATCATCATGATCACATTATCATCATCATCATCATCACATCATCATCATCATCATCACATCATCATCATCATCATCATCATGTGTTATGTGAAGTGCATATGCATATCTCAGAATTTACAATACGTCATATTTCATTACCATCTTCTCAAGAAGACAATTGCGCAAAACATTTAATTGTCCAGGGTTCCACAAAGCTAAAGATTCTTACCTCAAGAAGGATCTTCTTCTGCATGATAGCTGTGGAAACCAGTCGGATCATACCACGCTCTCCCAGACGCATCAGAATCGTCGACTGAACATAAAATGGTGGAAACAAAGATAACATTTACAATTGTTGATCATCATATGTGTGATGAAAATAGGTCCATTTTGATTTGATTATATGGAGGACATCCGAGCGCATCATTTTCGTCCATTTCCAAAAAAAAAGAAGTTTTCGACCATTAGACTAAGTGTAAATAGTAAAAAGGAGATGCAAAATAGAAAATATATGCCATGAATTGAACTTTTTGAAGAAAAATATTTCGGGGAACAGATAGTAATATCAAAGTATGTCAAAATCAATTCCAAAGTCAAAGAAGATGTGAAAGAAAAAATTAAGAATCTATTATTCAGTAGACCATACTGTGTGTTTATTCATTTGTTCAAAATTCCTGACTACTTAGATTTCATAATGAAGGTAACTTTTTTTTTTCCCCAAACTTTTTTTATTATCATTTGCACGCTCGCATCAGTTTTTGGGTTCCCAGAGGATGTCATCCATGTAATCAAATCAACATGGCCTGTTAAAACACCTTAATTTTTCATTTCCTCTTGGAGTTGTGCCCACTATTTTGGAACATAACAAAAAAATTGGGATGACAGACTAAAATTTCAGACTGGCCAGAACACTGCATCACTCTTTTAAGTCTAAATTGCAAATACTGTGATAACTAATGTACATGTATGTTAGCCTGGTAGGGTAGCCTGGCCTGGTAGACAGCCCGGCTTTTCCGTAAACCCCATGTATCAAACAGTACAAATTTGTGAGTGATCACTGTTTTTGTTAACATCCGGGCACCATTCAAGGACAGGTAGGCAAAAGGATATTAGCTGATCAGATCACTAATTGATACATAAATTAGAAGACCCAATTACAAGTGATTAACATATTTTGCATAACTTTACCACTTGTTTTTTTGCCTACTACTGAGTCACCATGACGTAATCTTGATCACTTGTTAATTGTAATCTAAGAGCTTCTTTGAACCAAGGAGGTTTAATAGATTATTTAACTAATTTAACCCCCTTGCTTGAATTGAAGAAGCAAAAAGCATTGAAACAGAATGAAAGTGTCAACGTAACAGAAGCTTGTATCTGAGAAACTATGTGACAATTAAGGTTTCCACCCTGGCTAAATTGGCATTTTGAACTTCCATTGTTTTCTCACTAATGAATTAAGAAAGAACTGTTGTTGTACCGAATATTGATAGCTGGTCATGAAAGAATTCTAAATATGATTTTTTGGACCATATGGATGGCGTCAGCAAATTTTATTGCCCATAATATAATTTTTTCTAAGATAAAATACAGCACTTTGGTACATAATACTACAATGAAACTATGTTTTTCATATGCATAATGATCAAAGCTACAAACGTACGTTTGCACAAATTGATATCTATGAAGTGTCCATCATTAGAAAATGATTTTTTTTAATTAGGTAAAAACAATTAGTAGTCTATAATAACTACAGATGATAAGTAGATATCAATTTGTGCAAACATAAGTTTGTAGCTTTGATCATTATGCACATGGAAAACATAGTTTCATTATAGTGTTATGTACCAAAGTGCTGTGTTTTCTCTTAGAAAAACAAAAACAAATTAAGGGCAATAAAATTTGATGACATCATCCATATGGTCCAAAAATTCAGATTTCGAATTCTTTCATGACCAGCTATATTCAGTACAACTACAGTTCTTTCTTAATCTGTTTAATGAGAAAACAATGAAAAGTAAAAAAGCTAATTTAGCCCGAGATTATATGAGTAGCTGGGGTGTTTTTGTTGCCCTTCGTTACTTTGTACGTTATGTAAATAACCGATATGGCCCCTCCCCCTTTTCCCTTGACCCAGTCTTTGACTGATGAACCACGAATGCTAGAGCATTGACTACACCTTACGCCTATCAATACGATAGTTTAAAGTCGGGGGCAAGAATTAAAAGACATGTAACGCTGGGTAACCTAAATTCGGGATTTTTCCGATAATGGTTGACTGAAATCAATCTAGCAGAACAATAAACCATCCTTTTTTCTATTATTCTGTCAGTATCATGTATTATCTTTGCACTAATCATATATATGGTAGACTTTGTCTCTAGTCGTGCTGACACCATAATATTTCAACTTGAAACTACCGTCCGCCGCACGCACAATTATGGTGCTGTCGGACAGGGGGGCACATTAATTCGGGAGAGAAGATTCGTCTTGAATATCTTACCGCTAATCACATTTTATACAGCAGCTATTCGTTCTATCCTTGGCTTGAGGAGAGTGCTATGGATATAGACGTGTCCAAGTAAAAAAAATACACGAAAAAACGGCCGTACCGCACACATCAGGCCAGTTCGGGAACAACCCGTGTGTTGAGTCGGTAGAACCAAGGAGGTTCTTGGTAGAACTTCACTCAAAGTCGGCCCATCGTCGTCATCGGGCAACGTGTAAGTCGTTACATTATTCATGGGAAGTTAGCTGGATGCCGTAGCAATGGTAATACTACTATGTCCATGTGTTCCTTGTTGTGTTAGGAGCAAACTTTGAGGAAAATATCTTCCTCAGTCCACTATCACACGCAGCATTTAGACAAAAAAGTGTTCCTCACAAACCTTTGTCGTCTGCTTGACAACAGGATTCTGGTTAACAATATGGCGGCGGGAAAATACACGTGCCGTAGGTTGTAGCAACAGAGAGGATTTTTGATGATTGATCACACTTAGAATCCAGTTGCAGGTTAGCAAAAGAGATTGTAATAAGTTGTCTTATAAATAATTGTGTTTAGCAGGCAGGAGATGTGACATTTGTCTTATAAACCAGCGAACAACCGTGCTGGGTGATTCTCCCACGAAGCCCCCAGACTCTGTCAATAAGGGACGGAGAGTTTTTGACGTCGCCAACTTCTAATGCATGGTTATCGAAGCTTTTCAGCCAGTGTTCTGAATACGTTAGTCTATCTGCTTTGCATTGCTGGCGTTATAACTGATTTTGCATCTAGCACATATCCCTAAATACCCCGTTTTCGAAAAATCCCGACTTTAAGTACCCCACGAATTTAGGTTACCCAACGTTACAGTGCATAAAACATGACCCAGTTAAACTTTTCTACCTGTGTCTCTTTTTCGAGAGCTCTCCAAGTCGTGGGCGCTATGTGGAAGTTGTTGACTAACATGGACACGCAGTCTTCTGGATCGCTGGGAATCTTCTTCAATCGTTGTCGTCCCCTGTCGTCAGGTTTCATATCTTCTACCTCTCGTTCTAGGGTACGTTTATAGTCCAAATCAGACATTCCCATCAACAAGGGAAGGATGCTGCTGTCTTTGTTGACTGTCGCCATCTTGCTTTACGTTGTAAGTAACAAAGAGCGGCCCCTTGCGATTTTAAGCAGCCTAACAAGCTAGCTTAATGACCGATAACCAGCGCCATCTATGTAAAGTACTTATAAATGCAATTTTCAGGAAGAAAAATTCACAACAACGAAAAGGACACAATTTCTTTGACCCTCCACGCATAAGCAGAACGTTTTGTATAGATAGAGTTATTAGAAAGTATAAATTAGGGTATCTATTAGATTGAAACTTTAAAAGTTACTGTATTATCTAATCACCATCAACTCATTGGCCCAGTTTCCCGGCGTGACTTTTATTGGCACACGTATTTTGAACTTTGGATATTGCATTTGCGAACTAATAACATTGTGTATTCAATGACCCTCCCAAAATCCATATGTCACATTATGTGCATAATTTTCCCAGTGATTCCTAACTCTCTTTCTCTCTCTCTCTCTCTCTCTCTCTCTCTCTCTCTCTCTCTCTCTCTGTGTGTATGTGTATGTGTGTCTCTCTCTCTGTCTGTCGTCTCTCTTCCGTCGATGTCTGCCTAGAATAAACTACACGTACCGTATTTATGATACTGCCTCTTGTCTATTCTATTGTAGTTTATTTCATTTATCTAAAATGCTGGCGGTACTTCAAAGAAATCATTTCCGCCTCGCTGCGATTGTCCGCTCCTTGTTATGCCTATTTACCTTTCTGAGATGCTGTGTCGAGGGTCATGTTTGTAGAAAAATGGGGTGATCGAGCAAGAACAAACACCGAGTGTGATGTGGCGCTACAGGTCAATGTCCAAATTACATCCTGTCCTTGGCCTTTTTATGACATACTTCCTTTCTTTGAAAGAAAATCATATCAGGAATGAGTCAGATATCAAACATGACGTTCAAAACGTTGACAAGTCGGTCTTCTTTTTCGTTCGAGTGCGACAGAAAGGGACAATACTGATGGTTTTTTTTCCGCCAGTAGTAAATGCTAATGTTTATTCCAGTGCGTGAGTATATCGGGAAACCGTCTTTGACAGGAGACACGTTTTTTCCATTAAAAAATTGCCACAACAAGTGATTAGAATTTAATAGAATATTATTCTTTAACGACACGTTTTTTTTTTCACTAGACTGGCCCTACTTTTAAGTCATGGGTTTTACTATACAACTGGCCTTCGTCCGCTACACGTGTAGTTAAGGTCAGGGACAAGAAGTCGCAACAAAATTTGAAGAAGAAAAAAGAAAATCATATGTAATCTCGATTTCCAAGCAGATGCAGCAATCGGGCTACTTTTGAGCGGTGCTTTGTACGCTTTTCATGGAGTAGTGCGTTGTTTTAAATACGCTATTGGCACAGTCCGGAACAAGCCATACATCTGCTTGGAGATTAGATCGTATGATCTAAAATGATCAATCACAAAACCCGTGTGGGCGTAACGTTGCACAAACAGCTGATAAGACCTTCAGCTGATATGACTTATCTGTAATCAAACAGTAGCAAACGTCCGGAGAAGCAAAGTCCACTGAACGACCTAAACAACTAAGTGCATCTTCTCGTCACTCAAGCCTTGTATTCTTCTACATCATATGTTGACAAAAACGACACTTCCGACTAAGTAAACCGTTTCTGTGGCCCAGAATCCTTAAACCGTACTGTCTATCAAAATTAGAAATACAGTCCTTGTGGTGGTGTGTGGTAGGAAAGTTCGGTGTAAGATGGCCGGGCGTGTGCTCGCACACGTACACATGTACAACAGTTGCGGCATGAGGAAATGGCCACGTAAGTAGATGAACTCTAGACCCCAAAACTGGACTTTGGGGCGACGTTTGAAGCGATCACTGGACTTGGACTTTGTGAAGAGGCCGATCACGCATGCGCCACGACTGTGCAGGCATAACATAGACTAGAATCACCACCGACATACAACAAGAATCAAGATGATAACAGAACTGCTCGGCGTTTGTTTGGTGGTGGTCTTTGTCGTCGTACTTCTACAGGTGACAGGAAGGCGCAGGTAGGAAGGACTTAACGTCACTTGTTCACCGTTGTTTCGGGCTGTTGCCGGCCCGCCTGGGGCAGTTAGCACAAGCAAGGGAATATTGATTTTAATTGATTGTAGTCCAAGTTACCCAGCTCACATTTGGGGCACAATTAAATATACTTTATAATTATATACAAGATAAGTTCCCTAGTTTTAGATATATAATATAAACAGCACTGAAAAATTCCTATTTATTATGAAACTGAACAAACCATGTATTACGAGCTCCATATCTACATACATCTACATGCCTTAAGAATCGAGAAGAAGTCGAACCTGTAAATAGTAGACAACTATAGATTAGTCCTATTAGACGTAGTAAGATATCACCTTCTATTACGTTATACTATCACCACTGCATGTATTCCTTTGCTTATCACCATGACCTGTACTTAGCTTGTTTAAGCATAAATGTACAATAAAGGTCTTTCATTCATTCATTAAACATAATTCATCGATAGATTCTTCTTTAGAATATCTAGTCCATTCTACATTAACGGGGCGAGCATGTATCTGGAGCTTGAGTTGCTACTGGTGTTTTTCTATGTATACTCGAATCATGTCACAATGCTGCGCTGTCCATAACAAGTTAATGAACTTTGAACTTAAATTATTCGACCTTGAAACAAACTAGCCTACACCAGGCCTCCTTAAGGGGTTCAAGTCGATAGTAGGTAAAAATATAATTCGCCACGAAGAGTGAGTCTACGGGTAAGTATTTCCACATTCCCGTGCAAATGAACCCCTATAGTGGACAAACTCACATGGCAAATTATTCTTCCTATAGCCAGCGTATACGTAGTTAGTCTGGTAGATATAAATGTATATTAAACATTGCTTTTGATCCATGAGCTCTAAGCTTCATTGATAAGATCTGATTGCAGATCAAGAAAGAATTGCTAGGTGGCGCTTTTGATCCATGAACGTAAAGTGCTATAGCAGAAGACTACCACCCGCCCCCATTCCCACAGGAGATCTGGTGAGCCTCCCTTGGAGCCCGGTCCTCTTCCTTACTTAGGCGTCGCCTTGGAGTTTTCTCAGAACCCTCTGGGCTTCATCACGTCTCGCTGGAAGAAATATGGGGACGTTTTTACCGTACGCCTGGCGGGCCACTACACCACGTTCGTTCTGGATCCGCACTCATTCACTCACGCCATCCGGAACACCAGGTTAGTGCGAAGAGAAGTGTCGTAGATAAGTTGCATCTTTTTTACCTTCATGAAAAGTGGAGGTAAATATTTTACTCTGTTTGTGCGCGCGTGTGTGTGTGTGTGAGTGTCAGTGTGTGTTTATGTAATGTGTGTGCGCCCGCATATGTGTGTGTGTGTTTGTGTGGATGAATGAATTGCAATGATGTTTGGTGTGTGGGTAAATGTTGTTGATCCGACGGTCGATTTTAGGCCTCCTGGTGGCCAACCTTAGTACTGCAGCAGAACTTCCGGCTCTTGTATATTTTGCCATTGACATGTGGTGTGGTCTTGTTCGTAACGTCTCAGATGGCTTCATCGAATACGTACTTGTGTCTAGGTAACTGTCTGTTTGTGTTCATATCTTTGTTTGTTTGTTTATTTGTTTCGTATAACCAGTTGGAACAACGTAACGCCCCAGTTTTTCACACAACGGCTGCGTAAGACCAGACTGTAAGGTTTGATCTAACCGCATTAGGATGAACCCATGCTCTTTTAGATAAGTGTGGTGGGAACTTAAACGTGCTCAAGGTATGGCTCTCCTCAAACACAGGACCTCCAGCAAAGTCCTATGCGAAAGGACGTCCCTAACCGAAGTTAGGTACTCATCTTCCCCTGTTTTGGTGATGTGTCATTCATTGTGTTTGTATTAAACAAAATAATTTCATTGAAAAGGGGCTTTTTGCTGTCATTATTAGGGTTCTGGACTTCCGACTGTTTTCCTCGAAGTTAGCCCATCGCGCTTTCGGCACACCAGTTTTCTACGGTACCCCCCGCCAATGGATCCCAACCGACACTGATGCGCTATTCCCAAAGGAACTACAGGGACAGGGGCTGGACAAGGTCACAGAGGTACATTCTTATAACTACAAATTTATACTTTTGATGCGTCCATTTCGTTCCATTTCGTTCCATTTCGTACTTTCTGTACACTCGTTTAGACAAACACTGTATATATATAAGAAACATTATCTGTTCCTGCATCCACGCATATACAAAGAAGCGAGAAGAAGTTGACTGTATTAGATTAGGCTAAGTATAACACTCTTGTCTACCATGTATGTTTATCTCGTGTATTGTTGTTTATAACTTTTACAAGCACCATTACAAACTGCCCTCCCACACTTCTAAAGCGGATATCACTTGAATGAAAATACTCTTTTTACACAACCAAGAGATTTATTCAACCGACGTTTCGGTGACCATCTGTCACCTTCTTCAAGGCAGTTCTGACTGGTTCATATTGCACTGCAGTACAGGTGTCGCTTTTTATAGATGCGCTCCCTAACGTAAAGTATTTACAAAGAATTGCCTTGAGGAAGGTGACAGATGATCACCAAAACGTCTGTTGATTAAATCTTTTGTTTGTGTAGAAAGAGTCTTTTGTTTCAGTCACTTACCAACCTGATGAAACAATTCACGGAAGGATCTTACTTGACTTGTGAGTTGTAACTATATATGATTGACAACTGCGCAGACGATAATTTCATCAAATCGCCCATCTCCACATTCTTTCTAGGTGATGATGGGCAACCTTCAGTCCGCCATGTTGGCCGCTACAGACGTAAAGGTGGAGTGGAACAAGGGAGAACTGTGGTCTTTTGTCTACAGAATCATGTTTAGCGGTAAGGCCCCTTCCAACTAGCCTCTACCAGGCTTCATAGGTTGTTGGCAAAATAGTGTAAATTGGCCAAATATACAAAATAATAAAAAAAAACTAATTCTTTCATTCATTCAGCCATCACAAATTATCAAAAAAATGTTCACGGTATCCATTTTGCAGTTGACTTTTTTGTCGTTGTTATATTTGATTTTTTTATTGATTTTCATATAACAAATAGAATACAGCAGAAAAACAAAAAATGTATGGTACATAAGTCAAATAAACCGGCGCAAAATAACATGATCATAATCTGTACAAAACCCAATAAAGTAAATCAACATTAATATATAATACACAGATATTTATCTCAACAAAACTTTTGAATCAAACCAGAATTAAGGAGGAAAAAAATTACCTTAAAAAATAACATTGATTGAGGAAACAGCTTCAATCAAACTATAGATAGCATTTATCCTTAATCAAATCAAGTGTTTCGTGAGAAAACCATAACAAATAAGGGATCACAGTTGATTTTGCGTTCAACAGCATCATACAAGACGCTGTTTGGGAGTCACAAGGAAGACAAAGACGAGACAGCAAGACTTCTGCACGCCATGGAGGAATTCCAGAAGTACGACAAGAATTTCCCGCTGATCATTTCCAACGTACCCTGGCTGCTTCTGGGACAGACCAAGAAACGATATGAATATCTGAAGGTATGTTACATGCCTTGGTTGGTATGTTTGAACGTTCTCTGTCTTTCCTTAAAATAACTTTCCAGGACGGTTTATTGAAATTTGAATAGAATAGAGGACGAATGTCAATTTGTAACAGAATGTAGGTTGTACAGCAAAAAGATAATTGAACTGTATAGGCTTATACAACACCTATTTCCCTATTTCATACACTTAAGTAATGTAGAAAATGTAAATTTCCTAATGCAACAAGACAAAACTTCCATCGAGAAACATATCTGCTCTTTTATCTCTACAATAACTGACAAGCGAGGAGAAGTTGAATTTATCTAATGATAGTTAGTTTTATTTTGTATCTGTCAAGTCTATTTGTCCAACATGTTTATTTTGTATCTATTTTAGTTAAAACTGTATCTATCCAACATGTTTTCTTTTATTTTGTTGCGACGGACCTGTACTTAGCCCTTTGCGGCAAAAATGGGCAATAAAGGTTTTCATTCATTTCATTCATTTTATGTGTAAATATGGGGTGGACATGATATGTAGGTATGGTTACTGACAGTCCGTTCTTCTGACCTTAGGAGGGTATGGACGTCCGGACGGATTGTCATGAAATTTGGTCTGTGGTAAGATCATGTAATATCAAAGAAATGATTGGATTTTAGGCCCTCTGGTAGCTTTCCATTGCACTGCATCAGAACTTGCGATTTTGATATCTCTGGACAAGATAAGGTCGATCCTTTGTTGGTAGATAACCCTTGTGCTCGTAAAGAAGTGACATGAGTTAGGGCCTTCCAGCAACTTTGGAACTGCTGGGTCGTTTAAGTTGTAGATTTTGAAACATGATAATTCAAGAAAGGATGGGTGAATTTTCATTCTGAAATGTTTCACTGTGTTTGTAGTCCATGGTGGCACCGGCTGAGCTCTGTCAACGGGACGTCTGTGATTTCACCCGGATGAGGCAGGAGATTTACGCCGACGGAAATCTGTCTCCTGACGAAACAGCGGCTTGTAACTTTACTACCATGTGGGCTTCATTGGTAAGAATCAACTATCCTATTATATTTTACCACTAGCTCCCATACATGCTCCCTCAAAGTAAACTAGAGATTTTGAGGGGACGAGTATGATAGCCCCTGGTAAACTGAATAGGATGGCACACAGGCTAAGAATCAACATCCCAAAATTGATATCTTAAGAATTAGTACAAAGCGACATATGAAACACCGACGTTTTGCCAGTGTGTAGTCTATAGGAGAAATTTCCTATGGATCCATATTTGTGAACAGAAAATAATGTAACGCACTTGGTATCAGTGGCAAGGACAGTCAAAACTTCCCAAGAAGACCGCTCAGAGAAATCTGGTCTATGTGGACAGGTGGTCACTGTAGTCAGATTGTTCAATGTTTGTGAAGTTGTCACTTTTTTGGGGCCAGGTGATCCTTGTGTAGAGGTAGTTTGACAAGGTTACAGGTTTGTAGTGTTTCACCTCTCCCCCTTCCCTTTCCATCGCAGAGTAACACCGTCCCCGCGGCTTTCTGGACCTTGTACCACCTATTGAAGGATCCTGACGCAATGGATGCCGTCAGGGCAGAAGTGGATCAGGTAAATATTGCCATTATCTTTACATTCTTAATTGCTCCTCTCTTTATCATATTATTTGCTTTCTTTAAGCATAAAAATAATTTGGTGATATCCGTGAATACTTTCATCAGGTAAATGACTGTATAACAAAGTTATTCACAACCAATGAGTTCACTTAAGTATGCGGTCCCAAACGTAAAGTATTTTCACATATAAGCAGCGACACCTAACTGCAGTGCGAAGCTAGAACCAGCTCAGTGTAGCCCTGAAGAAAGTGATAGGCGGGCGCCGAAACGCCGGCTGTTGTAACTGTGAATTGTGGTTGTGAATAAAGAGATTTGTTATAGTCTTTGATCAAAGCTCATGAAAGTAACGTTAAATAAAGATCCACACATTTTATTTCCCATCACTAAAGGTGATAATCGAACTGTTTAATCTTGCATTCTCTTCTCAGGTATTGAAGAAGACTGGGCAGAGTTTGGAGACGGTGAAGGCAGGAGGCGAGATGATCCACTTGACGAGACAGCAGCTGAACGACATGAGATGTCTCGGTGTGTGAGCGTTAGATATTATCGTAGCAGAAAGCATACGCGTAATAGTTTCGATTTTAGCCGCTTAAGCCCTTTCTCACTGGACCCGCGGCACGCTGGCGGTACGTGTCACTGCGTCCTAAACTGGATTTGTGTTACTCTTGACTTAATAATGGGAATATCATTAAAAACGTACAAGCATGACCAAAAAGACAACAAAAAATACACAAAGCTTGAAAAGATTCGTTCTTTGTCCATTCGATCGGCCACAGCGACGCCGTCAGCGTGCCGTAGGTCCAGTGACAGGGGGGCTTTAGTGCTTTCCTTGCACGCCATGACTAATGACAAATAATGAAGATCATATTCATATAGTCATCTAAAGTATAGCAGGAGGTATCCATCAGAGTGATAAGGCTGTAGCGCCTTTTAACATGCTCGAGGCACCTCCTCGATCCCGATCATTTTACGTCCCTTCCTAAAGACGAATGCAGCTCCAACCAAGATGCCCTTCCCCGGATTCGAACCTGGGCCTCCCAGTAACCAACTACATGTTTACATGTAATTGGAACCAAGAGCTGAACTTTGAGGTTACTACTAATTGAGCTAAAGCAAGCATCCTTTATTATGATAAGAGGTGTCCTTTAGATCTGTGCCGATGCTTATTGTTAAATGACAAAGAAATAATGTGATGAAGATTACATTCAAGCTGGTGTGTTAAGCCGAATGGCGGTTATACCGGCTATACAGATACTGATACAGAAAATTCACACATTGTCTACTCCTGATACAGGTAGCGCCATCAACGAGGCACTGCGCATGTGCAGTGCTTCCATCATCATCCGTGTCGCCACCGAAGATGCGGAGCTGTCCCTGGAATCCGGCAGTACCTTTCGCATCCGCAAGGGCGACAGGGTGGCGCTGTATCCAGGGTTTCTACACATGGACCCCGAAGTCTATGAAGATCCTGAGGTAACGTTATGACATTTGTTACCTTCGCCAAGAAAGAAGGTTATGTTTTCGGTACCGTGTGTGGTCGGTTGGGTTGGAGGATGTCTGGGTGTGTTTGTGCTCTCCAAGCAGAGGAATGACTCCATCTTATGTATGACTTGACGACATAAAGACAACGGGACAAAATCGAAAGCCCAACAAAAAACGCCTAAAAACGTACACGTCAAAAAGCAGCTGGAGCCATGTCTGTGCTTGGCGAGAAGTGTGTTTGTGGTTGGATGCGTATGTTTGCGGACAGCATAACTCAAGAGGCGGTTGATAGATTTTTAATATATTTGGTAGGTGGGTATGTATCGAGGAGACGAAGGTCAAGTCCGATTATGAGCCTCCTGGCGACTTACTTCGGTACTGCTGCAGAACTTCCGGTTTTGATATTTTGTGTTCTGGACATACTATGGTCGTGATGTTTAAGTGATGGATAGGTATTGTTTTATTTATCTATTTGTAGATGATTTGATAAATGATTATTAATCATAATATATTCATTTGTTTGTTAGCTTGATGTTTCACGATGTATAAATGGCACAATGCGTGACGACAACAGAAGATAAAGGAATGATCTAATTTGCATATCTCTCACATTTTGCTTCAGACCTTCAAGTATGACCGTTTCCTGGAGAACGGTATGGAGAAGACAACTTTCTACAAGAATGGCCGGAAATTGCGTCATCACCTTCTGCCCTTCGGCCATGGAGTCAGCATGTGTCCAGGCCGTTTCTTTGCCCTGAACGAGATCAAGCAACTCATTACCCAAGTGGTGTGCTACTTCGACATGGAACTCCTCGAGAAGGAAACCCCTCCCATGGATCAGTCACGTGCCGGGATCGGGACCCTGGCTCCTCTGAAAGAGTGTCCGTTCCGCTACAGGCTTAAAAATTACTTTTGAGCGCAAAGTTTGAAAAATCTGGTAGCTGCTAAAGAGTTTGGTTTTTAGATTATTGAAACAATTTCGAGAAATTGCTTATGCCTTTCATAAGTATCTTACAAGCCAATTTGAACTCACAAGTGGAGTTTTACTGTGCCGCAGTTCAACAGGCTCAGCTAAGAAGGTTAATCCAAAAGTCTAATTGCTTTTTACTTTCCTAAAAATCACAGATGTCAGAGCCTGTAAAATAAAAAGAAGTGTGGTCGTCATATATAAAGCCATGGAGAAAAATAACGAAGAGTGGACACTGCGCTTCAAAGCTAGACTGCTAGAGGGCGCTACTGCACGGTCTTCATTGTGTTGCCCAACATGAACTGTATAAATACACCTCTGTACTGCCCGTTTCACCTCTGCACTGTACAATACATGAGTCATTGGTAACGCAATGCGGTTTTTCAACTTCTCTGATGTCCAGTTTTTATTGCCAGATATGTCGACTGATGGTTTCAGTCATAATTAGCTTTTGACCTCTGACCTCAACCAATCCCTTTCTTCAATTCTACCTGCTTTTACCAGTATGTAAATATGTAATTATGTGTGTACGTATGTATGTATTTTGTGATGTACATGTAGTGTTTATGAGCCCTGGAAGATTAGCCCCCTAGAGGGGCTAAAGGGTATCTCAATAAACTCAACTCAATAAACTCAGAACAGCACGTAAATCAGCCGCCCTCCCCTGTCCTTGGTGCTGAAGAATTTCCGGGACAGTGTGGTGTTGGGAGGTCGGAGAAAATTGTGGTCTCATGGGCTGTCAATCATTCTAAAATGTAAAATACTCTACAGGAAAAGGCATCTTGTGGGTTGTTTTCTCAGGTTAAAGAGAGAACGTTAAGGTGTGGTCTAGTGTAGGTGCGCCCAGGTATGTGAAAACGCTGGCTGAACAACTTGTTGCACCGGTAGATTCCCCTTATATGGACCAAGACGCCAAATATGGATATGTGTCAGGAGGCCAAGTATAGGCACACAGTGTCACATACGATCGCTTGGTCGAACATAATGGCTCAGGGTGCAAAATAACTGTAGGGTGTGCGCTAGTACAGAGTTTAACATCAGCGTGTGCGCATGACCTGCGGTAAGGATCATCTCTCAAGTCAGGGGATTATCTCTGAACTGTTGGGATGGTTCTAATGAAACGCCAATGGTACACTAAGATAGTTTGTTCTATTGTGTCCTACACGCGACCTTATATTCTTGACTGCCGGTATGCAGCACCGTGCAAAAGTGACTCCTGACGATCCATATCAAAACTTCAGGCTCATTAACCATTTAATGTAGTTCCTGGCTACATCGCTAGCTGTCACTAATGTATTGTCCACGACCTTGCGTCCAGTGAATCTGGCCATGGGTTTCATTTGGTATTTGCTCCAAGAAGACACCATAGAACAGCCTTCTATGTCGATGTCATAGTAGACTGTTGTGATACATCACAAGATCCGTCCATATTTTTGGTGGATACAGGCGGATCCGACAAGGAATCCGTAGTCCGAAAAATGAAGAAAAAAAAAACGATGATCCGGAACCCTTTGGAAGTTTGGATCCGACAGAATCCGAAAAAAAGGGCTATGATGACCCTTTCTAGGTATGCTAAAGCCGGGATTCCTCTCCGAGAAGTATGTAACTACCACGGCGTAGCTGTACTGAAGAGAAAAAGTGAACACTTTCAAGGGTTTCTTGACATACCACCCTGTTAGCGATTGCGCCCCCCTCCCCCTTGAGGTATCACCCCTCTTCCCATCGGGAGAAGCAAATAACCAGCGTTTCCACGTGGGCCCCATATTGACTAGTCGTAAACTGTGTACTGTAAATCGAATTTTGTTAGCGAGGACTTAATTTCTCCATTGGTGGGGAAAGGAGATTTTTGCGACTTCAAAACAAATTTTATCCGACAGAAAGACTCTACAATTATTTCGCCTTCACTTCACTGTGACACGTCTTTATGTGATATATCGTTGTAGGAGGTTCAAAACTTACCGAAGTGGAAAGTCCCCATTAATGCTTCTCTAGGGAACAAGTGTAGTGGGTTTCTGTACCGTGACATGTGAACTTTATAATTGATAATGATAACTTAATTGCGCAACAAGTGTATAATTGCTCAACACTGATTAACAACAGTGTTGTCCCTAACACAAGACTTTGGAGACCTCAAATCTCCATGAAGTACATATTATGCAAATTAGGTCCACATTTGCATAATTTATATTCAACTATGTTCATTGTCACATAACTTCCAAATGCCACAAGTATGAAATTCCAGTTATCTACCAATATGGAATTACAGTATTTTCTCATTATTTATGCAAATTTGGTCTTCATTTGCATAACTTTTGTCTGTCAATGTCCCTTTATTTCTCCGTTACACATGTTGCATTTTTGAAATGTCGTACCATTGAACGGAGTGAGTTTATAAAATGCCTCCATTGATTATGCAAATTAGATTCTGATTTGCGTTATCACCATTCCAATATATTGAAAAACATTATAAAAACAAGTATAAAGGTTTGGTTGTATATCCATTTGTGGTTTGACCACCAACTGGCGGGCCCCTGGGGAAGTGACCCAGTTTCGCTACTAACAGGTGTGCCACAACATGCAATGGACAACACTGCAAATATAGATTTTCCTCATTGCTAATGCAAACTAAGTCCAATTTGCATAATTTGCAATTCATTGTGTACATCTCTGTCTAAGCTACCTGCATAGTAAATAACATGAAAATCTGTTGCTCCTTTCCTCAGCTATTCTTCTAAAAGATATTGACAAATACGCCATTGCAGTTCCGGTGACACATACCAGGGGGCTCAAAATCGACCTTGACCTTTCTCCTCCCAACACATAACAAATATCATTACAATCAATTTAGACGTTTTTCAGTTATTCTGACTTTAAGCATCCGGACGCACACACATACATACACACACGCAAACACACACGCAAACACACTCAAAACAATATCACCATGGAAAGATCTCTCTTTCTACCGCCCTCTATTTGTGTATGTGTGATTTGGCACAGTAATAAAACTTTGTTGACGCAACAAAAAGTGTATGGTCAGCTACAAATTGTGTGTGTGTATGTATGTGTGTGTATGTATGTGTGTGTGTGTGTGTATGTATGTGTGTGTGTGTGTGTTTATGTGTGTATGTGCACATCCCTAACAACCTCCCCTGCCCCCGTCCAATGCAATGTCCACTAGCGTTAACGTTAGCGACGCAATGTGTCATGGTCAACGTGACCTCAGCGACGCAATGTGTAATGGCCAACGTGACGTCAGCGACGCAATGTGTCATGGTCAACGTGGCGTCAGCGACACCTTACATGTACATGGTAAACGTGACTTTGGCAACACGATGTGTCATGGTCAACGTGACGTCAGCGACGCAATGCAACGTCAACAAACATCGACACATGTTATGTTGTAGCACACATCATAGTATTGGGATGTATGTGTCAATTGCAACGTAACAAAAACACAGGAATTCATAAATATAACGTTACATATAATTGTCATGCAGCGGGGAAAATAAATGTCGAAATCGACCAAGATGTCGGCTGTCTGTACGTCATTAGGGGACGGTAAACCAGAGTATTATTGTAAAACAGAAAAATGACGATCAGTGCAAAAAAGAAGAAAGGAGTAAGGAATAAAGGAAGGATGCATTAGATTTATCTAGAGAAATCCTTCTTTTTGGAGTTGGTGATTCACTACAAATCACCCGGATGGAGGCCTGGCGAACCTCTATCTCGTATCAGCCATACGGTGATTAGTATCATTCACCCGGAAGGGAGAACTGGCGCATCCCCGTCTTGCCAACGAAATGGTATGTCACCCCGGAAAGCCCCTGTCGCACTTTTGCGTATATACAAGCCCGCATGAGTTGCGTATTAATATGTTTTGGGTTTAGATTAGGTTTGCAGCCGAAGAAGTAATTTATTTTGTTTGATAACTAGACTACTCAACGGTGGGTCGAAGTAGAAAACATCTTCCTCCCCGAAAAAATTATTTCAACCCAAAAAATGTAAATGCGGAACTCATGCGCACTTGAATATACGCACAAGTGTGGACCCAACATGGACCCAAAGGGTGGTATAACCCCGTCGTCGTGAAAGCACGTCGACCGATGATGACTATGTATGGTATGAGATGACGTAAAATCTTCCCCTTTCCTTGTGTATTCCAAAATGGAATCTCCCCTAGGAAGTTAGAATATACAAAAGAAAGGGAATGTTTGAGAAAAAAAACAGCGATAACGTCGACAATTATGCATGAGATGACTTCGTTAATAAGGTCACATAAAACCTTCCCCTTTTATTGTGCATTACAGAATACAATCTTCCATAGGAGTTAGACTACGGTGACATCGATAATTATGCATGAATCGACGTCGATGATAACGTTACATAAAATCTTTCCCTTTCCTTCTGCATTACAGAATACAATCTTCTATAGGAAGTTAGAATACAAAAGAAGGGGAATGTGTAATTAAAAAACCCAGCGTCGACGTCAACAATTATGCACGAGATGACGTCGTTAATATCGTTACATAAAATCTTCCCTTTCCTCTGTCCTTGTACATTCCAAAATGGAATCTCCCTGGAAGTAAGAATACAAAAGAAAGTGAATATGTGATACAGTAGAAAACTTGCGATGACGTTAATAATTATGCACGAGACGACGTCACCGATGGCGTTACATAAAATCTGCTCCCTCTAGATCTCCCTGTGTATCCCACCACATGGACTCGCCCCTCGGTAGTTAGACTACAAAAGCAGGGGGTTGGTAGAGCCTGGTCATTCGTACAAGGAGCAGAGACGCCCACGAGCAAGAACGCACCGCCAAGCCGTCCTAACCGTTATCCATCCACCAAGATGTTTTTGTGCCTCCTTTTGTCCATGTTCTTACTTCTTCAGCCCAGTGATGCTATCTATGCGGTAAGTCTAGATCTATCGACCGACTTGTTCCATTGTGTAAACTCATGCTTACTGGTCGTCGTTTTTTTGGGTTAGACTTTCGACATATGCTGCTATTTTACTCCCCAAGTGCTCCGAATGTAGGTATATATATCTAGAATGCAAAAATGAAAGTTAGGAACGTTTTTGAATAGAAAATGTCGCATTGTTTGCTTCAATGTTAAGTCTACGAAGACTTGGCAGCAGTGATCTATATTTCATAAAATGTACTCGATCCCTACCAGTCCATTTTTACAATTTTAGGGACTATTCTAGTTTGGTGACTGCTGTTTTCTATTTGTGCTTCTTTCTAAACTGTGGGAAAAGAAACAACATATTTTTTCACGGTAGAATTGAAGTCCGTCTCATTTATATGTGATATGATGACCAAGTCCTCATTTTCAAAAGGCGCTATCCTAAGACGCCGGTGGCTGTTGTATTTTTCATTGAACATTATAGCAAATTGTTAAGTACATTATCGCGGCGGTGAAATAAAGGGTTATACATTTCACATAACCAGCTTCACAGAAAGAAACCGGCAGTACATCTCATTTGTTGTGTGTTTTGTACCGACCGCGGAAATTGACACCGTTAGCAGTGAGGCCCAATCATATTTGATGATACAAATTTGAAATGGTTCAATGAAAACCCCTTTGGATATCCAATTATCACGTTGAAAGGACTTAGCTATTTGATGTTTTGACATGTTCTGTAGTTAGTTAAAATCCTCCCACACCATAAGGTGTATAGGGCGGTGTCCATCCCCGTTTCATAGCATTGGGCCACACTGTGGTGCAATCACTGCAGCAGGGGGCTAGTCCACTAGCAGTGGAGTGTGTTAACTTCCATACTGTTTCAGAAGTATGTACCATTTTTATAAAGTCTTTGGTATGACTCAATGTGCCTCTTATCCAGAAGTGTCCTATCCCGGGCTTGAACCCGGGCCTTCTGGTCCAAGTAATTTGAAGCAGATCTGGCAAGTAATTTGAACCAGATGTGGCAAGTACCAGAAGCGCAGACCACTACACCACAGGGACACCCCGACATGTTCTATAGTGTAACGAGAATATCCTGAATCTGTCTTAAACAGGTGGCTCACACAGTACAGATAACGCGTCAACGAAACCAGAACAAGTACAATTTTCAGTCACTTTTGTGAACTGTATACTCAAAGGAGAGGAAATTTCAATGGATGGTCTCTAGATAGTAACGGTGGAGTGACACGCACCGAGCCGCTTTGGTAATCTGTCGAAAGCGTGCCAAAAACACACACGGGCTAAGTGGGTCAATGTGCCAACATCTGCTCACTTGCAACCAACAGCCGCTTTTTTATCTCCATGAAAAATGGAGATGTAGTTTTGGGTGTGTCTGTCTGTGTGTGTGTGTCTGTGTGTGTCTGTGTGTTTGTGTTTCCGGACTACTGTAGACAGCATAACTCAGGAATCTCTTCATGGTTTACAATGATATTGGGTATGTGGGCAGGTGTTGGGGAGCCAAAATTTAGGGTCGATTTTGGGCCCCCTGGTATGTGACCTTGGTACTGCAGCAGAATCTCAGTTTTTTAAATCTTTTGACCTGACATGCTATGGTCTTGATTTTTTGGTGGCATATAGCTTGTGAGGTAATGAAGAATTAGTGTAGGTTTGGGCCTCCTAGCAGCTTGCTCTGGAACTGCAGGGGCGTTAATGTGAAAATCTTCTTAGGAGAATAATTGAACAAAGGAACGATTGATTTCCAAGATATCTAGTATGCAGGTAGCTTAAACAGAGATGTACATAATGAAGTGCAAAGTATGCTAATTGAGACTTATTTTGTCTAGATAAAAGAAGAAGCTAGAAATGTTGAGATCCATTTGACGCATGTCGTTGTTTTGTCATTTTCCAAAAATCCCGGAAAGCTTGCCGAAGAAAACTGAGCGCTGGTAAGTGTATGTAGGGCAGTCTAATAGGTAATGAGTTTCGTATCGACGCCCACAGCTACAGGTTGGGCTTGTAACAAGGCCTCGAATGAAAAGACTATGGCTCAATTCACACACGCGGTATTGAGTCGATTTGAAGGACTCTGCAAGGAGAAACCTAGGCCACTCAAGTAGCGTTTCTTGTAGAAATACTACATTTGAGCAGCCCAAAGCTCCTCACACTAGCCCCAATCCGACTACGAAAACCTGTGTGTAGATATAGATTTGGCCTATTATTCAAGATGTAGGTGCCAATACGAAGTCGTGAAATAAGAACACCAGAGAAACGGCACTGTTGAATGATTGGAATCAGCCTTTGAGTACGGACCGCAATGAAATTATCATTATTGTGTGTCCTTAATGATAGCCCGGCCGTCGTCTTCACAAAAAATTGAATAGAGGATTTTTTCTTTCATGCGGGGCATAATTAGTGTGTGGGCAGTATGTCTAGGGAACGTGTGTCCGGTAAGATGAGTACGTAATTTGAATCACGTGAAGTTTTGATAACCCACGCACGTACGCAGTTCCTACTATCGTTAACAAAAGATTTTGTCTACATAGTTGTAATTTTGAGTACATGAATCATACCTACCGTAAAGAGACGTCCAATATCTACATGTAGCTTAAGGTTGTCTTAGATATCACCTGTTCATTGGCAAAAACTGCTCGTTCGATCAAGAATTATCATGTTTAAATCTATTTTGATTCCGCATTTTTATCCACGTTCTTGTCAATTTCATTCGTTGTTAAAAGGTAGATTAACACTTTTTCCAGAACCTGAAATTTGCATTGTATAAATTACTCGGCTGCTAATTTTGGTATAAAGTTTGATTTGATTTCATAAATTGATACCATACATTTATGTTTTAAAGCGATGCATTATAGACGGTTTAGAATTCAATGGCACGGATGGTTCATTATCATACTGTGCTCTGAATCGCGATGAGACAGAATAATTAGAAGATTAGAATTCGTTGTTTATATTTCATTAAACAACAATCATTTTCAGCTGGTGTGTCAGTTTAAGCAACCAAGGATCGTTACATTGCCCCTCAATAGAAATACTGGTACGTATGCCTAACGGTGTTTGACCTATTATGCGAAACAAACAAACAAACAAATAAACAACACCTGCTAATGAATGAGGATTTTTCCTTTGTTTGTTTCGCATAATAGGTCAACCACCTTTAAGCGTAGCCTACCAGTTTTGTACAGTAGGTACAAGCTTTGTAAGACCAACCTTTAATGTTTGATTCCGCTCACACCAGGATAAACTCCACTCTTTTCTACTCTCCAAGCAGAGGAGGGGTTCCGACTGGTTTGTGACGTGTTTTTAGGCATTTTTGTCGGGCTTTCTACTTTGTCTTTTTTTGTCTCTTCAAACCCCACCAAAAAACTGGCAAAGTAGAAAGCCAGACAAAAACGCCTAAAACACGTCAAAAACCAGCCGGAACCACTCCTCTGCTTGGAGAGTAACTCTTTTCGATAAGAGTGTCGGGTGCTTTCAAGTGCTCGAAGTGTTGCACACGGGGCCATGACTTTTACGTACCCTTCGAAAGGACGTCACTAACCGAGGCTAAGTACTCATTTTCACCTGAGTGGAGTGTGGAAATGGTTGTCAAGTGCCTTTCCCAAGGGCACAACTTTAAGCCCCTGTCAACTTGCGCATATATACAAGTCCGCATGAGTTGCGTGTTAAAAGTTTTTGGTTTAGGTTAAGTTTGCAGTCGAATAAGTGATTCCATAGGTTCGATCACTAGGCTGCACAACGGTGGGTCAAATTAGAAAGCAACGTCTTCCCCGCAAACCTTACTGAAGCCAAATAATGTTAATGCGCAACTCACGCGCACTTGAATATACGCACAAGTTGACAGGGCCCTTTGGGCCTGCTCGGGCTTCAAAGTCAACAACGCTAATAACGCAGCAACGCTATATTGCTATGACGTTTCACTTAACGACCAAGCGTGTGTCGATGAAAGGGTTTTCCATCCAGTATGTGCACCTGGTAACCAAGGTTACATCTTGCGTCAATAATTAACGAAAAATTATATTGAAACGTGCACTGGGCATAAATGAGGTCAATGACATCGGAAATAGACACGTGTTTGTCAGATGATTAAAGAGTTTCTCTGTATTACTTAGTAGTATGTTTGGTCACAGATACAAAACCATATACTAATACATGTCGAACGTGTATATGTGTAGCAGTGGGGATCAATCTCCACTAACTGACCAGTCTAACTGGTCCAGACCTTTTAGCCTAGTGGTTAGCGTGTTGGATTCCCAAGCCGTGAGGATCGGGATCGGCGCGGGTTCGAATTCCGGGAGCGCCGTAGCACATTACCGTCTCGTGAACGGAAGTTGTCTTTCAGAACGGTCGTTGCCATCCAGAACGGTCGATGCCAAATCCGAGCGACCGTACTTGCAACGGCGTACTCGCCCCGTTGGGTTTTTACATATGTTTGCTAATGCATGTACTAGATGTTCTTGCATTCTTTTCTTCCTCCGAATCACAGCCTTGATTCAATATGATACAAAAACCTAAAAAAAATTCCACCCTGACTGTTTATGAATTGCGCGGTTTTTTTTTTAGTTGCCAACTTGTGTTGACGATTCAGTACGTTCACTCTTTCCAGCACCCTTAAGCCCCCCTCTAACTTGACCCTCGTCACGCTGGCGGCGTCGCTGCGTCCTAAACTGGATTGCTGTCACCTTTGACTTTATAACGGGAATATATTTCAAAACGTACAAGTATGACCAAAAAAGCAACAAAACACACAAAGCTTTAAAAGATTCGTTTTTTGTCGATGAAATTCGTTGAGTGCTTTTTCAATTCGATCAGCCGCAGCAACACCGCCAGCGTACCGCGGGTCCAGTGAGAGGGGGCTTTACCTGTTTCATAGATATATGTCAGTCTGGGACATTAGCACCGGAAGTGTCGTGCAAAATGTGAGAAGATCTTAAGCTGCAAATGTGATGCAGTGAACATATATGGTTTCTGCTAATCTCCAAGCAGATCTATCGGATTTCAAGACAGTATCCATGTGAAGTAACGCTATCCATCGGCAAACGAACAGCTAGGGTGTTAATAGTCTTTGTAAGATCCGACTGAAGGCGTGAGATTTCCGGTTGGCCGATGTTTCTGCTTATGGTAACTGTCTTGCCATCCAATAAATCTGCTTGGAGATTAGCGGAAACCCAATATATTCACTTCATCGCATTTTGCAGCTTAGGACTTCACACGTTTTGCACGATTCTTCCGGTGCTAATGTTCCCAACGGACATACCTTAATCTTCCCAACCGAAGGATCTGAGTGGACATTAGTTTCCGCTTCTAAAAGCCTTGTCTTAAACATGATATCGATGTTGGCGATAGCTTGACACATGTAGTATCATTGTCACAAAAGTCTTTAAGGAAACCTAAGCAATATAAGGGCCCGAAAATCGGATTTTCAAACTCAATTCATTTAGTAATTTCTGTACATGATTAGTTCAAACAATGCTATCACAATGTATAGCGACGTCAATCATGCAAAATTACGACGTTGTTCGGATGTGAGAACACACTGAAAATTGTCGCCAGGGTTTTTGTAGGCTCGCGAAACTAAGGGAATCATCGTACGGCACGTTTTTGCGTGGTTTTAGGATGCTCAAAGTATGAAGTTATTACGCAATTGCGCTGAATAATGTTAGTAAATGCCATTACCATGAAGATTTCAGCATTTTTTAAATTTCCATATTTTGGGCCCTAATATTGCTTTGGTTGCCTTTAAGGCACTATAAGCACGTCAAAGCTGTATCCTGTCGTTAGTGACGTCTTCTGTCTCGTGGTGACGTCATCGGAGTGCGTCGCTGACGTCACAAATTACTAAACGTGCCATTTCTACAGATCTATCCATGCTTGTAACCGTGATGACTTATTCCTACCTATGAAATTTGATACGAAAGAGTTATCGAACCGAATTTTGATAAAACTACGCGAAATATGATAATATTATGTAAAGATAGCCTAAAGCCGGCGTCACAATTCATTCAAGCGCCGGCCGACTTTGTAGATCGCCCGAAGCTCGCCGAATTTCAAAATCGCCCGAGCGTCGACCGTATTTTCCAATGACAATCTCGGGCGACGTCCCTCGAACACTAAAAACTAAAAATCCCCCATGAGATGGTACCATCTCTGGGACATGGACGAAGTCAGAATCGACTAACCTGGTAAAAGGCCAATATTTGGATCAACTTTTATTTCTAAAAATCGCCCGAAGCCCGCGTAATCGACAGGACGTCGGCCATACTTCGGCCGAAAGCTCGCCAACACTTCGGCCGAACTGAATTTCTTATTTGTGACGGGGGCTTAAGCATATGAAATCTGTATCCCGCTATCACTGACGTCTTTGTAATGCATCATTAACGCCACCATTTACAAATCGTGCCATTTCCAGTGTCCGTGCTTGTAACATGACTAATTCTGACCTATAAAATTTGATACGAAAGAGTTATTGAACCGGATTTTGAAATTGACATGAAATCTGTATCCCGCTATTATTGACGTCTTTGTAATGCATCATTAACGCCACAATTTACAAAGCGTGCCATTTCTAGCGTCAATGCTTGTAACATGATTAATTCTGACCTATAAGATTTGATACGAAGTGAGTTTTGAAACAGAAATGTCGATAAAACTACGCAAAACTTGATACTATCCTGCAGTATTGTTGTCACAAAGGTCTTAAGGTATCCTAAGAACATGAAATCTGTCTCCCGCGGATACTGACGTCTTATACGTCTTCACCCTACGTCAATGACGCCACAAATTACTAATCGTGTTATTTCTATAATCCGGGTTTGTATCATGACTAGTTCTGAACTGATAAAAGCACTTCAAATCGGTGATTACGTTCCGAGATTACATCACCATGTCATAATTACATCTCGTCTCATGACGTCTTCTGCGCCTTTACCGGGTTTGTTAAACGACTAATTCTGACCTAATCTGATGCGAAACACTGGTGCACCCAACCAAAAAAAGTAGGTGCACAGAAAGAATTTTGGATGCACCACATAAACTAAAGTTGAACGTCAGTAAAACATGATTACAAAGTTTCACGCTACTGCCTCTCTTAAGAACTTCAATCTGTAATTCTATAGCTAACTTCAAAATTTCAAACAAGTAAGACATCAGATAATGTACAACAAAAGGTTACCTGGTATATATTTGCATTTCAAGAATATTCTGTATGCTAAGGCACAGTAGTACCTTTATCCTATAGCCTACACAAATTAGGTGCACAGCTCCAATTTTGGGTGCACAAAGGCGCACATGCACCCAGTATTTCGAGCCCTGATTATTCAACTTTATTCTGAGAATTAGACACTTTCTTGTGTAATAATTCCAGGAAATTGTACATCTAGGGCAAAACTCCATTTGAGACTAAAACCGGGAGTGTATATGCAGTGTATAGAATCACAGAACGGTCGTAATTGAATCTCTAGAGATGAGCTTTCATAATCTGATTAAGCTCATTTCCTCAACACCATTTTCAAAGGGATTAGATGATGCGGCTGTAACATGTCATAATTACATCTCATTTCTGATGTCTATGTGCGCACGTACAAGTTAATTGAAGGTTGCTAAGCTTATTCCAATTGATAGCATCATTTTCCGAACGTAATGCGTATATAAGTAAACATGTAAAGCCCCCCTCTCACCGGACCCGCGGCACGCTGGCGGCGTCGCTGCGGCCGATGCCGCCGATCGAATTGACAAGGCACTCAAAAAACGTGTGTCTTGTTGTCTTTTTGATCAAACTAGTACTTGTACGTTTTGAATGATATTCCCATTATAAACTCAAGGGTAACACAAATCCAGTTTAGGACGCAGGTGCTTGGGAGAGCGGGCAAAAAACGGGGTATATGATAAAAAGGTCACAATCTTCCCTACCAACCTCTGCTTGGAGGGTATAATCATAAAAATGTGTCCGGTGGTGTAGATTTAATTGAAATACTACATGTTCTTCATATTTTCATAGAATGAAAAACTCTCAACCTTCCCTACCAACGTCTGCTTGGAGAGTATAATCATAAAAAAATGTGTCCAGTGGTGTAGATTTAATTGAAATACTTCATGTTCTTGGTATTTTCATAGAATGAAAAACTCTCAACCTTTTTTTCAGAACACCTGCCGCCACGATCGGCAGTGCATCTCCCGACACGGCGTGGGTTCGTGCTGCGCCCCCCGCAGGCCGATCTTCAGCCCGCTGCCGATCTGCAAGTCTGCCGGAGAGGTGAGTAAAACATCACAAAAACGCCCATGCAGTTCCAGAACTCGCAGCTAGGAGGCATACACCTACACCACGTCTTCCTTACATCAAAAGCTTTCAGCCACGCAAAAACTCAAAACATAGTATGTCCCGGACAAAAGATACAAAAAACTGGAAGTTGTGCTGCAGTACCAAGGTCACATACCAGAGGGCCTAAACATATCCTTGACCTTCGTCTTTCCAAGACCTACCCACATACCAAATATCATCACAATCCATCCAGCCGTTCTTGAGTTATGCACAAATATCCGGGAGCACAAACAAGCAAAACACGCAAGCCTTCTATACACACAGACACGCCAAAACAATACCTCCATTTTGCATGAAGGTAACTATGGAATAGGTAAGATACATTTCATCTGCGAATGTCCCAAATTAGATGTCGAAAGAGATAGATTATTCGTATGGGTGTCCCATGTATGCGAAATCTCTACAATTGTATGCTTTTCTGGTTTAATTGGTCTACAGGAAATCATCTTCCTATTCAAATCATCCAACCTACCTATCATTGAAAACGTGGGGCTTTTAATTTCCGCTGCTTCCGCAAAGAAGCCCAACCCAGTGTCAGTGACGTAGTTTAGAATCTTTAATATTATAGGCTAGCTAGTAACGTAACTCAATTTTAATTGTCTGTCTCACACGTGTACTAGTGTTCATTACACTATCATTAATTGTTGGCAACAAACGGTAGTCTAAGTATCTAACTTAAGCCCCCCTCTCACTGGACCCGCGGCAAGCTGGCGGCGTCGCTGCGGCCGATCGAATTGACAAAGCACTCAACGAATTTCATCGACAAAAAACGAATCTTGTTAAGCTATGTGTGTTTTGTTGTCTTTTTGGTCATACTTGTACGTTTTGAATGATATTCCCATTATAAAGCCACGGGTGACACAAATCCAGTTTAGGATGTAGCGACGCCGCCAGCGTACCGCGGGTCCAGTGAGAGGGGGGTGGCTTTAACGCTTTTAGGCCCAATTGGGCATGATTATGCAAGAAGCCATTGTCATTGTCACTCTTTGTTGCACAGGTCGGCGATATCTGTCAGAGGTCTGGAGAGAGGCTCTCGTACCCAACGTCCGTATGGCAACGTCAGTACATCTTCACCTGCCCATGCGCAGTAGGTCTCCGGTGCAGGCTGTCCCCCGGATATGACGACATCGGAACCTGCGTACGGCACTGAACGGGCGTCAGGATAATCTCCAAGCAGATGCAGAACGGCGAAATCGTAATGTTTGTCAAGCTCCACGGAACACGACGGCCTTTCTGTCCTCTTAAGGCTTGAGAAACATTACAATGTTGCCTTTCTATATCTGCTTGGTGATCAGCATCAGAAGAGACAGGAATTGAATCATTACCATGATTTAAAACCAAGACCCGTCGGCCAGAGAAGCGTTATCAGACAAATTAAGTTAATAAAGATGCGTAAAATGTACTTCATGGTTCCGTGTTTTCTTAACATTCTGTGGTTCCGAATTCTTAGAATCTCATATCTTTAGGAACGTTTTTCCACGGGAGAACGCTGATAAAGGACAAATGTTTCAGCAGATAACAAACATACACTTCGTTGGGTACCAGAAAATGTTGAAAAATTCCAGTTTCGTTCTGAAAATAGAATGTGAAATGGTAGAATGTATGTGTGTGTGTGTGTGTTCGTATTTGTGTGTGTGTGTATTTGTGTGAGTGTGTGTGCGTTCGAGCGTGAGTACGTGATCTATTGGAAGAATCCGACGTATGCACCTTTTTTTTCTTTTGCAGGTCTTGATTTTTCTTTGTTTGCCCTGAATGTTTGGCGCCAAGTTGGTCCACTGTGGGCGAAGAGCAATGGTTTGTCCAATATGGTGCCCCCTATCGTACGTTCTAAATATAGCAATGCTGCATGGATATAAACACGTTCTAAATATAGAATAGATGACATGGTTAAAAGAGAAAACGCTTCCATACTCATGAATCTAGACAAAAGAAACGGATACCCTAAAATAGTACTTCTTTTTCTTCGTCTTAATCCTCAATTCCTGCTTCTATTTTCTGCGACAAACAAACAATGGCGACTTGCGCCAGTTTGACGTGTGACCCGCCAGAAATGTAGCCGGCCTTCCCCGAGTCAGTGGGATACTGACCTACAGAGCACGAGTTATTTCTCTCCGTAATGGGATCCGTCACGCTCGGCACCCTCCTGAAAAAGACAAATCAATACAACAGACGTCATTCCCCATGGCACGACCATTGTAGCCTCTACCAGGCTCCACAGGTCGCTGGAAAAATAGCCAAATAGATATATGACATGCCAGGGAAGTTAGCTGGCCAGGGAGCACTGTTCGCGACCTAGATAGAGGCTACGACCACTGCAGAAATAAAGTGCTAACGACGCCTCTCCTATTACTGGACTCAGCTCTGTAAGATCGCGAACAATTACTTGGGCCATGCTGTATTGTCGAGGTAAGAGTACGTGCTGTAGAATCCTAGTCTTTACACAACGACATACAGTCTTTACATACGTTTCACTCAAGAGATCAAAACTAATCTCCGGCACTTTTTATGCCATTTAAAACTCTCACAGACAGACAGACAGACAGACAGACAGACAGACAGACAGACAGACAGACAGACAGATGATCAATCGATACATCAATTACATACCACCCCCTCCCCCCAAAATGCACATATCATAAAGTTCATCAATATTAATCCTTTTAATGAATAGGCCTGGCTAGTTCATGTCAACATGACGTCCAGTTAACCTGTCAATCAAACACAGTCTATTAACCGAAACCCCCATGACACCTGTAGTCTTCACACCCACACATCACGGCTTGAATGGCCGTCAGGAGTCAGGGTACCTTTGACACATAACGAAGCGCGTCCCTGGCCCGGGTCGACATGTTGTTCCGGGTGGTCTTTGTGAACCATTCGCCACGGCTGCCGTGCGAAATTCCTACTACAAATCATTAGCGAGTAACTTTTGAGGTCACAAGTAAGGATGGAGAAATCATGTAGTCTGGTATCCTAACCTATGCTCTTCTGTCCTCTCTGCAAATAGAGAAATGTCCTCATTATGAGGATGAAAGAAACAAGCTTTTCGAAACAATTAAAACAATATTCCCGAGCTTTCAACATCTAGAAGACCTCCAAAAAAACATATTTCTCCTCAAATCAGAAAACCTAATGATCATTAAAAACGTGGGACTTTTCATCAGCCACTGCCTCCAAACAAGAAGTCAAACACCCCCAGTAATGTATGTAGAAAGATCTATAGAATAGACTGTTTAGTACCCTTGCAAGTGGCCCACGAGTATGACTTTGCAAATAAAGTTATACATAAAATATAATGATAGGTTTGTTTACCAAGCTAGGAATCATGTCTCTCCCAACGTTCACACGTTCAAGGAGGGACAGAAAACCACTTTCCTCTCAGAAAATCAAGAACCCACAAATTATAAAAAAAGTTCGGCTTCCTCTAGTACCAAAACAGAAGCCAACCCCAAGTTGTCTAGACATAGTATTTGAGTAGTTTCTTGTTACAATAATGTCAATCGCAGTACATTGTCACATGTATGTTCCCTGTGTTCCTACAACGCACTTGAATGAATGGATGAATGGTTTATTACGTCGTTGCAAGGCACAACATACAGTAGCAGCCTTCATAGGCTGAAATGCAGTATAATTTACAATCAAACGTAATCTAAAAGCAATAGAGATACATACATAAGTTAAACATTACAAAACTTACAATACTCAATTTTAAGATACTTGCAGTTAGTCTTCGGGCATGAACTTGCAAATGAACTTTCTATCTATTTAGCGTTGTGGCAGTGGTTCAAGAAGCCGGTAGCAACAATAAAGGTAAACCAACCTGTGGCTTTTACACGCGAAATGTGTTCAGATGAGAAGTTGAGTTTGACTCATCCAATGCACTGCCGAGCAAGCAATGCGATTTAATCTATTCAACATGAGCGGTGAATATCTGCTCTCCAAGCAGAGGTTGGTGGAGAAGATTGTGACCTTTTTATCACATGCCCCGTTTTCTGTTGGCACTCTCCTCCAAGACAGGAAGGGGGCATATGATAAAAAGGTCACAATCTTCTCCACCAACCTCTGCTTGAAGAGTAGTGAATATCGTGTGGAAACTGCACTAGTGGTTCATAGTGATTGATACTTTACTTTCTGCTCAGATTCCCTCAAAGGTACGTTAAACTATCGTAGTATAGAATATGCTTCCTTTGGTGGGAATGTGTTATCATCTTTCGCAAATTCGAAGGAAAACATCGTACCTATAGCCCACGCAAAAACACGTTTTGTACGTGCACCTTGATGCAAAACAGCTATCCTACTTGTGGACATCTATTTTCTACAATAATGATTGTCAGCTGGGGTTGTTGTTGCGGCTGTCGAGCTTGTGTTTGCCTTTTTCTTGGCTTCAACTTCATTGTGACGAGAAATACATTGCAACCTTGTCCTAGATCTGTAGCCCACCTGCGGTGGACCGTTATTTATTTGCTGTTTGGTCGGTGAAAAATGAACAGAATACAATACGATACATTTCCAGAATCACATTAAATACCAAAGACTGACAAGTCCTTGAACTTAAACAACAATGAGCACAAAAGAAGATGTAACCAAAGATAGAGAAATGTTACAAGATCATGTGTATAAGAAAGGGTAACCTTGTTTACATGTACTAGCGTATTTCCGTTGACCTTTTATCTGTGCCAAGCGAAAGACGACTCTACAAAACATTGCCGTGAAGTGTGAAGATTTCGTAGAGGATTAGTAGGCAAAATAACAGTTACTTCAGAAACTGGATAATTTGGTAAACGGTCAGACGTTTTGGACAGCATCCGCTGTCTTTCCTCAGTGACTGAACTAGAATTTGGAGTTCACTAGCTACTTAATATCCACCGTCTTACTGTTCACGTCTGGCCGTCTTACTGTTAACAAAATTTTCCAGTTGCTTGAGTAACTGTTCTCTTGTGTAGCATACTACCTGGATGTCTTAGCCTCTACAAGGCCCCGCGGATGGCTGGGAAAATAGTAGAAATTGGCCAAATAGAGTGAATAATATGCTGAGGGAGTCGGCTACGGAGAGACGGGCCAATCTGCCATGCAAATGAAACCCTGGCAAATATTCTCCTTATAGCCGGCGTAGTTAGTCTGATAGAGACTTATAATCGATGTATAACCTTTATCGACTTATGAATATTAATAGTATGTTAGATTATAATTGTCAGATCACGGAGAATTTGCTGACCGACACTTTCTGTGAAACCTTTATAGCTGCATGACAATTTGATTTCAAAAACAGATGTTGGGACATTAAGACGTATACAAAATTTTCCTAAGTTTCAGCCTAGGAATCACTGAAACACTGACACCAATCGTGTCATTACAAGAAGAATCTTCGTGTATTGATCACTAACTAATAAAGTGATGATTGCAGCGAGCAATCAATCAAATGGCAGACAATCAACAAGTACATTGAGATATAGACATCGGACTGAATTATGTCATCTTGATCGATTGGATGTCTTATTTCAAGAGTCAATCAACAATAGCATGACAGGAATTTGTGTTACCAGAACTAATCATCGGAGCGACTAGGACCCAAGGCTTTGTCGGAAAGTCATCTCCCATTCTACTATCGTCAATGGAGTACAAATATACATGAAAATACAAACAACGCTAAATATGTCACCCACCTCTCTGCAGCAACGCAACTCGACAAGGAGGTTTAACGTGATTTAGGTGGGGTCGTGTACTCTGAATTGAACAATCTCGATTGGTGACAACTGGAAAATCTCTAAGTTGACCGGAACTCCCTCCCATTAATACCTGTCAATCACCTGCACAATTCCGGTGGCCGTTATAATTTAAATATAAAGAGATTGGCGCGACCTTGACAATCTCTCCGCGTTCAGCAAGGCTCGTGGGTGGACTGGCTTGATGGGCGGACAAGGAGCCACAAACCATGCGTGCAAATACGATCAACCACGGAAGTCTGGCAGAACAAAGACGTCGTCGTGGTGTTAAGAAGCTGAAGTAGATGGTCCCCAGACTGAGACGTGACAGCTGATATTGTCCAAGTGTCAGGCGGATGAATCACACCCCTCCCACCGGGCGGGATTTGTATTTTTCACATGTAAATGAGATCTAAAAGGCCACTCCCCATTGAAGGGAAAACCGCACGCCAAAGCGAGTGAAAAGTTTATCTTTAGTTTTGAGATACGATTTAAAGGCCACTCCCATTGAAGAGAAAACATCACACCAAAGCTGACGAAAAGTTTATCTTTGGCTACTTAATCCGAAAAGGCCACTCCCCGTTGAAGAGAAAAAGATCGCACCATGCGCCAAAGGTGATGAAAAGTTTATCTTTAGCCACTGAATAAGATGTAACAGGCCACTCTCCAATGAAGAAAAAGCATCACGGTAAAGCTGAGGAAAAGTTCATCTTTATCAATGAAAAGTGGCCTACAGGACGATTTAAGCCTCTCATGAATAAACAAAGTTCAAACAAAAAAAGGTACTGCTTCATAGTATCAATAGTATCATCTTCATTTTCCCATGTCGGCTCTTTTGGAATTGTCTGCATGTCTATATGTGCCTGTATGTATGTATGTGTATGTGAGTGTGTGCGTGAGCGCATGTGTTTATATATGTATGTATGTATGTATGTACGTATGTATGTGTGTGTGTGTGTGTGTGTGTGTGTGTGTGTGCATGCGTATGTATATGTGTATGTATGCGTGCGTGTATGTGTATGTGTTTATGTGTGTTAGTGTGTATGTGTGTTGAGAAGGGGAGGGGTAGGGCATCGACGTATATCACCGTTTTGAGTATATATTTAAATGCAACAATCCCCACAATGCGAAAATAGGTAAATATCTAAACGACTGCTTTCACATTAGAACAAAATACCAAAATTAATGATTAAACCAACTCGATTACAACTGTTACACTATATCAAAACGTATGCTAGCCCTTATTGTATTGTATTAGTAATTAGGATGTTAAGTTTTATTCTATATTTATACTTTGTATTATGTTTACGAACTCTTGCCATACTTTGTACCATGTACAATTGTCGTGCAATAAAGTTCTTCTATCAAAGCCTTTGGATTCAAGTTGAGAAATGGGACCAAGATAGCTGAACAGGCAAACTCCTAGTGTAACCTATAGCCCAATGTTTATGTCAGCAATGTTAACCATTGTTGTCAGCTTGACTAAGGTAAGGTTCAGTGCATTTGTAAACTGTTACCATAGTAACGTTACGTCATCTTTTGTTTCACGTGCGGTGGCACGTGGGGTACGTCTCGTCGCGGTCTCGTCGCTATGGTTACGGCAATGATATCATGGCATCCTCTGGGTAGATGTCGTCCTTAGAGAAAGATCAATGACGTCATCCTTCACAAACAAAGGGAGGCCGTCCCTACAAGACTTGTATCTTTGGAAACTCAACACAAGGGAAAGAAATACCATATTCTTCTCAAAACAAATGTTGGCCTTTTGTGGTGATCTGCTTCTTCTGTAAAGAAAACGAATGAAACTATGGAGAAAGAGGTTTCCTCACTTTGTTAAGGATTTGGTTTGAACAGCGAAGGCTTTTATTTTGAAATCTCTGAACTGGAAATGCTGATTGTATTTAGCTGTAGGTTGGATCAAATCTTATAAGTTTAGTTTGTGTAAAACGTACGTTAATATCCCTCTGAATATATTTGTAATTCTGAAGTAAGGATTGACCAAAGATAGTGTATAATGTCTTTGGTTTGACTAAATATTTCTGATGAATCAAGTTTAAGGTGCAGGGTGACTTCATTGTTCCTGGTTAAGACATAGTTGCTCTTCTTGATCATACTCTGTTTTCGCGAAATCTTTCCTTGGACTTGTATATCTATGAGCAGTCTAAATTATATGACTCACTATTCATAGGCAACATATCACATCTCGGCGTTCTTTTGAGTTCAGTAGGTTGTAGAAAAAATAGAATGGTAGACACCATATCGTAGGATAACGACGCGATGTTGGACGAGAGAAAGACCTTGACTGGTCGTCATGGCAACGTACGACAGAATCGTGCCACACCTCATCACCCGAATGGCGCAATCCGAGCCGAGACCTCCAGCCGCAACCATTTTTCTCCACCATTGTCCCTCCACCCCAGGGGACCGGGTTACCCTTCATTGACGATGGTATAAAACAGGGCAAGGAAAACTTTTCTCCTCAAACCATCACCGATGAGGCACGGACGAACCTGCTAGGACAAAACACACCTCCACACCAGTATGTTGACTAGAAAACTTCTTCACTTGGTCCTTATTGTCGACATGTTGTCTACATTTGTAACGGCAGGCGAAATTAATCGCGACCAGCGTTTTCGTATCCTAATCGGCGCTATCCGAAGACATGTTAGAGAGGGGAGAACTCGTCTGGTGGAAAGTCTACTGGAGGAGTTGTGTCTCAGCTTCCCTGTCCAATGTCAGAGGGAAGGGTCCGGGAGATGGGGCGCAGGAGGTAAGATGGACTTTCTTTTTTTCAAATTTCGCAAGAACGTAAGATTCACAAGCAACTGGATGGATTTTGAAAACGGTCAGACGTTTCAGGTAGCTTGCACTACCTTTCGTCGGTGACTGCAGTGGATGCTACCTGGCCGTTTCTAAAATGTATCCAGTTGAGGTGCTTGAGTAACTGTTTTCTTGCGTTTGTCATTACCTGGATTTCTAACCTTCATAGACGCATTTCAAATCTTATGAAACGTCCTATTAGTATTTACCACACATTTGTGGACTATAGGGTTTCATTTTTGGTGTATACACTTTTTGTGAGAAGTTATGGTAGGTTAAGTGGTATCCGACATCCAACTACTGTCTTGGGTCTCATCATGCTAGCTGTACGCACAGTACTCCTTAAGTAATGGGTAAGGAATCTTGAAGAAACTGATGTGCACTTTGCCTGCTATAACAAGATGTTTCTCTTTATCAGATCATCCGCGGACGTCCTTTCCAAGATTTGGCTAAACATCTTACAGTTTGCAAGGTGAGGAACATTAAAACTACAAATTTCGCGTAAATTAGGATGTGTGATTTCGTCAGTGCTAGTGAAACTTGGCAGGTCTTGAGAGTGGATGTGTGAATGGCTTTTCGTAGCCACAAATGATAATTCTGATATTTTCAGACGACAACTGGGGTTATCGAAAGGTTAAAAGAAGAATGCAAGTGTATTATATCAGGTGGTGTGGACTGTCCATTCCTACGCCAGCCCACTGTAATGTTACGGGGTGAGGCCTGCACCTATGGCCAGATCTTTCATCACTAGATACGGAACATGGTTTCTCCTGTCCTTCTCTTAATGCTCAACGTTTTTTTATTAGATATCCAACACTGAAAACCTCCTTTGGCCACAAACTTATCATTTCATTCGTGTTCAGGCTAACTTTTCATTGAGAAAAACACGAGTTTCTGTAGCCAGTGACAGAGGTTTTCCTGCTGTTGTGACCTTTGAAGTCTGTTTTGTGACCTTTCGAACTTATTTTCCACATTGTTGCCCAGCCTTGAGCCATTAGACCCGGTCACATCGTCAAATTGTTTTCACAGGACCGTTTGGTCTATTTTTTCCAATACTCCCTTTGAGGTCTCAAGAACTCTATTTTTGCTTTTTGACTAAACCCTGCATCTGGTAAACAACTGGCTGGCAAGGATATTCTCCAAGCAGAGGTTAGGACTCGGACTGTTTTGGACGTCTTTTCAGGTACGCGTTGGCCTTCCAACAAAAGCGTCTAAAAAGAAGTCCAAAAAAAGCCAGGGCCTAGCCTTTGCTTGAAATGTATGTTTTGGACGTCTTTTAAGGCTATTTGTAGGCATTGGCCTTCCAAAAAAACGTCTAAAATGAAGTCCAAATCAAGTCGGGGCCTAACATCTGCTTGGAAAGTATATTACAAATGCAAAGCTAAAGATGAAACCTTACACGAGTGCATGTGTCAGAAAGTGTGATTTATAGCATTGAACGAGACTAATCTAAATAACCACTTCATGAAAACGTCTGCTGTAGTGAGTAGGAGAATACGATGACGTCAAAGAAACTTCTCAATCCCTTGGTCCCAGTAATTGTCTGTAACGGCAGTGTCTACGAGACCGAAAAACACGTCATACCCCCTTCGCGCGTGGCTAACCTGGCCTCTAATCTGTTTACCTAAAAATAACGGACTAAAGGGAAACTCGGATATGGAAATGAGGCATAAGTTGTGGCGCGGTTGCTGCCATGTATGGAATGTACATGTACACTGGATCGGGTGGGGTGGCTCCCGGCTTTGTTGTGCTCCGTATGGGAAACACATTCATGGCAATTTGAGCTAAGAGGTCCGACTAGTCTCTACCAGACTGGCTATGCTGGCTATAGGGAGAATAATATATGAAGTTTATTGCAAGTTCTTGCCCGTAGGTTAATTTCAAATACATTTAACATGGAAAGAACGGACAGATAGTGAACAATATAGTATTCTACAACTCTAGTTTAACGACAGGCACTACATTCTAACTTATTGGGTTCGACTTCTTTTTCCGAGACAGTGGAAGACGAATGATCCCACTTTTGCCAGGGGACTTTGGTTTAGCTGGCTGCGTAGTTTGTCTATGGTATCTCGGAGGGGGGAGTGTTAAACTTTCCGTGGACTGACTATCCTGGCCATTTATTCCCCTTGTTGTCGAATTCTACGATCCAAACCCCCAGAGGAAGACCTGGAGGAGGCTAGGGTCGACGTAGCCTCTACCAGGCTCCAGAGGCCGCTGGAAAGAGTAGAAACTTGCCAAATAGACAGGAAAACATGAAAGAGGGTTTAGTTTGCTATAGGAGTACAGTTTGCCGCTCTGGATGGCCTCTCTCCGTAGCCGACTCCCTTAGCATACTATTCACTCTATAAGGCCAATTTTTACCATTTTTCCAGCCATCCGCGGAGCCTGTTAGAGACTAGGGTCTACTCTCCAAGCAGAGGAGTGGGTCCGGCAGGTTTTTGACGTAATTTTACGCGTTTTTGTCGGGCTTTCTACTTTGTCATGGGGTTAGCTAGACAAAAAAAAAAACACATGACAAAGTAGAAACCCCGACAAAAACGCCTAAAAACACGTCAAAAACCTGCCGGACCCACTCCTCTGCTTGGAGAGTAGCTAGGGCGGGCTGTCCTCAGTCAAATGCCGTCCAGACAGTGGCAAATGGCTTGCTAAAAGCGAGGGGAGGTCTTTCCATTGTGTCCCGCCCCACGGGGTGGCTCAGTCCCCTCCTCACGACTCGACATTCCGATTCTGCCCAGTCTGAAGCCTGCCTGTCGGTTTTGTCCTGACGTCATGTCGGGGCGGACACCGGGCACGACTCACCCCGCGCGAAAGGGCAGCGCACAAAGCGACTGTCGGAGGGCGACGGGGAGTTTATTAAAGAGACGTTAGGGAGTTACGGTTATTAACATACCATAATGACCCGCTACTGGTTGGAAGGTGTTCAACCAAGACCCCTTTTCCACTAGACGACCGTCGCTTAGCGACCGTACAGCGACCGAAATTGGATTTGTGTGACCATTAATTTAAAAATTGAATGTTAAAATTTTTTTAAATGTTAGGGAGTTACGGTTATTAGCATACCATAATGACCCACTACTGGTCACAAGGTGTTCAACCAAGACCCTTTTTCCACTAGACAACCGTCGCTGAGCTACCAAAATTGGATTTGTGTAACTATTGATTTAAAAATTGGAATATGATATAAACTTGTGATTTAAAAGAAAACTAACACACAAAACGTAAAAAATATTCTTTCTTTGTTTATGAAATTCACTGAAAAATCTGCCAAATCTTTTGTCGCTCGGCGGTTGCCGGCGCTTGTGGAAAGGGTGTGTAATTCAATGATAAAGGAAGTTCCATTAGTACCGTATCGAAATAAAATGTTTTTCTTCCTGACAAAAATAGAGGTCACCTTAAAATAACTTTTTTTTCTATTTTTGTCTTTCAGGACGACCTCAAAAGAAGTTCGATCTCAACCGACAAGACGACGACATTTGTGGTCGAACCATTGTCCTCTATGACGTCACAGAGAGCAACCAACGTCACCGGACGGAATTGTGCAATATCTGCTATCCCCTGCCTTACTAGACTGTATTAGATTTTAGGTACGGAAAATACTGTAAATGCATTTAAGTTCGCGTGGTTGTTATTTCGCGCTAAGGCGAAAATGGACTGTTCGCGGTGGTTTTAATTTCACGGCAATGCTTTAGGCACATACTGCTACAGTATTAGACAAAAATGTTCTCGGTGAAACGGTCGCCGCGAAAACCGCGAACATAAAACCACCGCGAACATTTTTGCATTTACAGTATTTCACAAATATTTAGACAAGTACATGCAGTTTTAATGTTACTGCTAGTAGATGTTTTAGGAATTTCCAAGACCGCAAACGGAATCAAAAGAACAATATTATATCGTACTGTTGTTAAAAAAGCGACAATGACAATCACTTGTTAAACGAGCGGTATTTCCTAACTTGCCGCGATTGCTTGTATTTATTTACGGATGAGCTGACGTAATGACAAAGTTATACTGAATATAACTTATTTGCTCATCATTGCTTTTAGTTGCAACATGATTTCAGATTAGATGACGTTGGCCAAGCCAATTTTCTCAATTATGATATTTATAGTTTTGTTGTATAATTTCCTGGCAGCGTATGTATTCGAGTGCGCCACATCTATATGTATATATCGTAATGAAAGTCAATACATGTACCATAGTGTTAATGTTGGACGGTTCAGATTACTGTTGCAGTGATCATGTAACTTATCAGTGTGTTGTAAATGTACGTTGGGCGCAAAGAAGCTGTTCTATTCTCTTCTGAGGTTTAAGCTAAAAGCAGAAATAATAATTATTTTACAAATCCAGCTCTGTTTGAAACGTGTGCTTTTTGCTTGTTGTGTGAATCTTATAATGGCCGCTGATATCCAGCGGTCCGTGACGATTCTGTGACGTCAGTCTTTGAGTGGGGTACAGCAAACTACAATGAACGAGGCGGGAAGCGTAAGAAATTGTTGTACGCTTTGGTAATCATTTGATTTAATTGAATGAGCTGTTTCCGTAAATAATTGCAAAAGTCCAAAATCAGCACAGTATAAAGTGATGAATAAGCATGGGTTAGCTACGGCTTGTTTTTGACGTCTTTTGGGGCGTTTTTGTCAGGCTTTCTATTTTGTCAGGTTTTCTTGAAAGCTAGCAGACAAAGAGAAACCTGACAAAATAGAAACCGCGATAAAAACACATAAAAAGACATCGAAAACAAATCGGAGCCTACGCTCTACTGGTATCACTCAATACTGTAAATGCAGAAATGTTCGCGGGATTTGATTTCGCGGTAGGGAGAAAATGGAGTGTTTGCGGTGGTTTCCAGTTCGCGTTTAAACAAGAGTAGCGCTACAGTCACACAATGGAACGACCATTTGCGGTGGTTTTGGGTTTGTGGGAAAGAGTTCACCACGAAAACCGTGAACATACAACCACCGCGAATATTTCTGCATTTGCAGTAATAGCACCGATGACTTTCCATGACATCCAGTAACCTTTACTTAAGTGTCTCTCGTTGAGCCGAGGCTGAAAAGTTCTCTAAATTTGTAAGTATCTTCAATTCTCGCTGTTATTTGGAATCTTCAATCGTGTTGGCATATGAAGCTCATACTCCCACTGATCTCACACCAAGAGGCAGTTATGTTATTCCTGTGCATTGAGTACGGCTGAAGATTGTCGACCGTTACTTTCCAAGCAGAGGTTGGTGGAGAAGATCGTGACCTTTCTTTGCCAACTGTGCGGACAGAAAACGGGGCATATGATAAAAAGGTCACAATCTTCTCCACCAACCTCTGCTTGGAGAGTACTCAATAACAGCAGCGATGACTTCTCATGACGTCCATTGAGCTTTACCAGTGTGTCTCTTTTTTGAAAATACATTTGTGTCAGTTCCTCGAGCTCCTGTCTGCAAATTGGCATATTGAACCTTGTTTAATTGTGAACCTCCACAGTGCCTCTAATGATCACCTGCTCTCATACGAAGAGACAGTAATGGTGTTCCGAGGCGTTTACTATATGGAATCGTGCGATGGCGGGACTTTCTTCTGTCAATTAAAAGTAATGAAGCTGTTACTAGCAGCTGAATGTAACTAAACTGGCGTGGGCGATGTGCATATTATCAAGACGCTCTGCTGTGTTGTGTGTCGTGCTCAGGTGTCATTCGTAATGATCCCGGTGTCACGACAAATTAAACAATTGCCACCTGCCAAATAATTGCCCTGATACTGCTTGGGGGTTTCCTGTTTACCTGACGTTAGAGAAGTGCGGTTACACTCGTGTGGCGTGGAACTGTTCAAGCGGATTTGGGGATGAGGGGTCTCTCTGTGGAGGCTAAAGCCACCCCCCTCTCACTGGACCCGCGGCACGCTGGCAGCGTCGCTGCGGCCGATCGAATTGACAAAGCACTCAACAAATTTCATCGACAAAAAAACGAATCTTTATAAGCTTTGTGCGTTTTGTTGTCTTTTTGGTCATACTTGTACGTTTTGAATGATATTCCCATTATTAAGTCAAGGGTAACACAAATCCAGTTTCGGACGCAGCGACGCCGCCAGTGTGCCGCAGGTCCAGTGAGCGAGAGGGGAGCTTAACCCAACTCTAACTCTAAACCTTGAACCCTAGCCTTAGATTCCTTACCCTAACTGATAATATGGCGCGACGCTGGAACAATATTGATACAATATAAAAGTCAATTTGATAAGTTACAGATTCAGTTATTATTGGCTGTTTAATGCAAAAGGACGTTTGACTGCTCGTTTATGTTGGCGTATTAATTCATGATGAAAGACTACTTTTATCATGATGTCTACAGAGAAAACTAGAGATATCTACTGATCATAACACCCATTTCTACTATGGCATCAACCTTGCTGCGACCTCGTCACGACCTAAGATTTAACAGATCGCTTAACGAATTTTATGGATAAACAACGATTTTGTTTTCTCTTTGTGTGTTTTGTTGTCTTTTAAGTCACTTGGACATTTTGAATGATAGTCCAATTACGTTATGAAATCAATGGTTGCACAACTCCAATTTAGGTCGCAGTGAGGTCGCAGCGCGAACGCCGTCTAGTGGAATGGGCGAAGGTCCAATAAATCTACAGCCGCCATGCATCAGCAGTTGCCTGCGGTTGATTGGTTGATTAATTGATTGATTGATTGATTGCTACTTGATCCTGTAGCGGAACATGGGGTCGGTTTTCGGCGGAAGGACGCCGAGTCTGGTCCGAGACTGCATCAGCAGTTACCTACGGTTGATTGGTTGATTAATTGATTGATTGATTGATTGATTGATTGATCGCTACTTGATCCTGTAGCGGAACATGGGGTCGGTTTTCGGCGGAAGGACGCCGAGTCCAGTCCGAGACTGGTCCAGGGGCGGAGTCTGCCTGTCAATCAACTCCATGTCGAAGTAACAGACGATGAGGGAGACGAACTGTTTGATCTCGTTGACGGCGAAGAAGCGACCAGGACAGCGGGACGTTCCGATGCCGAACGGGATGAGATAGTGACGTAACTTCTTGCCGTTCTTGTAGAAGGTTGTCTTCTCCTTACCGTTGTCCAGATAACGGTCGTACTTGAATGTCTAGAAATAACATATAAATAAATGAATGAACTATTGGGTCCGTGTATATACCGAAATACACGAAATACACCACCGAAATACACGAAATACACATGAAGATGTGTGCAATCTACTGAAATAACAATGTCACCAGGACCATAAGTGTATTATTTTATGCCGAAATATAGCACCCTATGATGTTAACACATCAAATCATACTGTATTTTGGTAGATATCACCCATCTTCATGTGTATTTCGTGTTTTTCGAAGGTGTATTTCGTGCATTACGAGTATTTCGGTAAATACACGGACCTAACTTTATTGCTCGCAAAATGGTACAACATATTTCATTAACTAGTAAACAACAATTGATACTACAAAGCTAATCTATCATTCATTTAAAACTACGAAATATTATCGATAATTGTTTATTAGTTACCTTTTCTTCATAAAAGTGTTAGACAGTGTTGTAATATCTATCACAGATTGACATTGTAAACGTTCAACTCTTCGAAATGAATATGGAAATTGATTTTATCACACATAGCGATTCATATTTATAGATAATTCAATATCTACAACTGGATAGGATACGAAAATTTCTTCCGCCGGGAAATTCCCTTTTAGCTAGCCAAGCTGGTCTCAAGCGTCAAACTGATGAAAGCTGTTTGTAACTGAAGAAATTAGCAGGTTAAGTTTGGCAGCCGCGCGCGAGGTCGGACGTGCACAGCCCAGCATCGTGGGTGATGCGGCCGTGCGCTTACAGCTGGAAAGTGCCTTTTTGGGGGGGGGGGGGGGAGGGGGTGGAGCTAAGTGCAGTGCTATAGATTATAGATATAAAAGAGATTGTATGTAGCGAAAATGAAAACGATTTTTTTACATGATCTAGGGTAAATGTTCTCAACATAGAATGAATAACATTGGCACATTTCCTATAGCTTCATCACGAACACATGTAAAACACGTATTATAACATGTAAGCCTATGGGGCGAAAAAACAACAACTCATGAATGAGACCAGAAGAGTGATGGATGCCACTCGAAACGTCCGGAAATAATCTCCGAATTCCATCCAGTTGTGAAGATTGAATTGTCTTTTAATATTTTCAGCCTGGATGTCAAACGTTCCTCAATATAGCAAATGATAATTCAATTTCTTCCCTTCCGGTGTATTTTCTCGACATCCGGTTAAAAGCTACAATCTAAAATCTTACTCGTAAAACGTTTCAACACACCTCTGGGTCTTCGTAAACTTCTGGGTCCATGTGGACGATCTGTGGAAACAGCGCCACCCTGTCACCCTTGCGGATCTTGAAGGTACTGCCGGAGTTGAGCGCTATCGTGGTTTCCTCCAAAGCTTGGCGGAGGATGATGGAGACACTGCTCACCCGCAGAGCTTCGTTCACAACACTCCCTGGAGCATTAAAGGGGAAAATACAGAAAGTAACAGTTACTTAAGCAACTGAATGAATTTGGAAACGATAAGACGCTTCAGACAGCATCCGCTGTCTTTCCTTTGAGTGACAAAACGGATATCTGGTTCCCAGGTTTTAAACGAAACCGCAGAATTGATATGTTAATGAGTTGAAAACAATTTTAGGATAGTTCAGTAGAGATGAAGTTAATACAGAGTTGTATGCTAATAAAAAGTCAATCAGCGCCAGTTGTTTTTGGTACAGGAGCTTAATTTGGTCGCTCGCGGGGGTGGTAGCGCATTTCTCAAGTGCCGGAAAGTTCGACGCGTAGACGTCCTTACTTGTTGAGGGTGGGAGGGCAAAATGATTTCATCCATTCAGCATTGCATAATTGCATGGGTTAGTATGTAACAGTATGTTACAAAAGCAGCAGCCTATGATAATACGCGCATCTCACTCACTCCACGTAGTTTTCATTGTCCCATTCATTATCAATGGATTGTCAAATTGATGAACAGCAGACTCCATTCCTAAAAGACGGAATGATGAATTGATACACGTAGAAAACACAGGTAGCGAATCAAAAGTTCCTTCAGGCTTACCGAGACAGGTCATGTCGGCTAGCTGCTGCCGGGTGAAGTCAATTTTCTCCCCTACGTCCCTGAATCCAGACACTGTCTGTCCTGTCTCCTTCAACGCCTGAAAAATGACCAAAATGATATAATTCAGTCGTTACTTCGATGAAAGTTAGACATCCAGGTAATTAGATACACAATACAACAGTTACTCAAGCAACTGGATTGATTTAAAAATCACGTTTAAATCAACGTTTCAGATAGCAAACATGTACAGTATCTTTCACAGAAGAAGTGGAGTCGGCAGTACGGTACTCTATTTCTTACCGGGTCCCGCGTTGATTTTAAGGCCGGGTTAAAATGATTAGGGGTCCCGGCCGGGCCCCAAAATATCCCGGCAGCCGCAGGGTGTCCCACGGGGCCACGTACGGGTCACGGCCGAAAGTGAATTACTCGGCAGGGCCATTTTTTCCAACTGGGATCTAAGTATAAGTTAGAGACAGAATAAAAAAAATGCTGAGGAAACATTGTCGTACCATCTCCACCTCCTTTCTCACGGCAGCCATGGCGGCTGGGTCCTGTAGGAGGTGGAACAGTGTCCAGAACGCCGTGGGCAGGGTGTTGCTCTGCGGACAAAACACCACAACAAATAAGAGAAAGGTGCAAAAGAAATCTAAAACACTTTTCTTCTCGGATGTATACATCTTATGTAAAATGTGTGTCATTAAAAAAAGAATTTTAATTGCTTAAGAAAAAGGCGTACTTCAATGGCTTTAGACCACCAAAACAACATTTTATCACGCATGGGTACGATTTACCGATATTATGATTCGCAAAGTTCTTTTATGTCAAGACATTCGGCTTGAAAAACATTACAAACTAAATGAACTTCTCGTCTTCTGAATGTAAACCTGACTTGAAATATAGAGATGATTTCAACTCTAAGAACTTTACGAAGACCAAACCTTCCCAAGACGTCCACTCAGGGGACCGATGTGGACAGGTGGTCTCTATAGACATGATTCTAATGGGAAAAAGTATCTAAGGGATCACCGAAAAGTGGTCACATTGGCTAGGTGGTCGTTATATAAACGTGATCATTTGTACAGGTTTTACTGCACGAAGAACGCAGTTTGACCGTACCAGTGAGGCCCACACAGTGGAGATGCAGAAGTGGGCATTGTTCGGCTGTGTACGTCTCATGTAAATGTGGAACTAAATAAACTTCTGCTCTTTTGATATAAATCTTATGACATAAGTATATGTTTCAGATAAAGATGATCTCAACCCTATCTGTATATGAGACCGCAGTTTGGCCTCACCAGAGATGCCCACACGGTGGAGAAGTGCGCGCCCGCCAGCTCCTTCCCGCTCAGCCCGCCTCCACAGAACACCTCGTCCCGCTGCTCGATCAGCTGCAGAACGTCCCTCTGCGTCAGGTTGTCCTTGTGCATGAACGCCTGGGGAGGCACACGTGTACGTCGTATTCAAAAAGTGTTCATTACGAATTTTTTAAACGCCATTTCTCATGATTCAAAGATAATAATAAGCCGTACTTCGGTGGCTTTCGACCGCCTACACAAGAGAAATAAATTTAAACTTAACAACTAAGTCTAAGTGCCCAGTAACAAACGTCGTACAATTGTCGTGCTATTGCAAACTGAGGGCATCTTTGGGATAAACGTGCATATGTTCTATAAAATCAATGTGTCTTCAACAGTCTTGTTAAGGAAAAGGTTGTCGCAGACTGCTTGAAAATTCTACGACATAAAAATCGTACGACGCCCTACGTCACATGTGACCGCGCCGTAACTTCCCTCATCGTACTACGAGGAATCGCTGTCTTCAGTCACTTCTGTTTCATTATGCTGAAATTTGAAATTGTGATAATCGTATGCATGTTATTTTACTATGAGGAACAGTGTCCGTGCCGATGTATTCGTGTATTTGTGCGCGTGCATATGCTTATCTAATATAAGAAAACACGCAGTCTAGATCTATAAAAAAAAGGAAAGAAACTCACCAGAAGGAAGTCCCGTTGTTCCTTCGCTTTCCCCAACAGCCAGAACGGTATTCCCGCCACCACCTGTGGGAACTTCCTGTCGTAGTCCCAGAACGTTTCCATGACGACCATCAGCCGTGCACGCTCCTGTTCTACGGTCTGTGTCTTGTGTCTGCCGAAGATGGTGAGGAAGGAGGCTTCGGAGATGATCCGGCGGACGAACGACCACAATCCGTCCTTCTTCCAACCGGTTTCTGGCCCTATATTACGTCGTAATAGAATGAAAACAAAAATAAACAAGAGTCCGAAGACCCAAAATCTCCATGAAATTTGTTTTTATATGAGATGTGTTTATTTTCCCTAGTTATTTGTTGTTGCCGCTGGTTGTTTTGTTTTGTGTGCCAGAGGGTATCCACGTAATAGAACCTAGAAAGGCAACATTTTCGGGAAAATGCAGGATATTCCCCTCCCGTTACCTACACCTCAAATATGACGCCCTTAGCATTTACTGTAGTGTAAGGGAATCCTGAAGTTTCTGCATAAATTATGCAAACAAGGTCTGTATTAGCATGGTCAGGTGTGTTCAGCTTTCCTAAAGGTACCTACATCTGAAATATATCATCAGTAGCTTTTAAAATAAGGGTTATGCATATATTATGCAAAAACTCCTCATTAGCATAATTTATGGCCAGGTTTTCTGACCTTTCATAAAGGTACCTACATGTCAAATATGAAATCCGTAGCCTTTACAGTAAGGGAAATACAAGGTTATACCTAAATTATACAAATGAGGTCCGCATCAGCATATTTTATGGACAGGTGTATTCACCTTCCCTAAAAGTACCTACATCTAAAATATGACATCCGTAGCTTTAACGGTAAGGAAAATACACATTTATGAATAAATTATGCAAATGCATAATTTATGGCCATGTGTGTTCACCTTTCCTAAAATTACCTACATCTGAAATATGACATCCGTAGCCTTTACGGCAAGGGATATGCCTAAATTATGCAAATGATGCCCTCATTAGCATAATTACAGGCTTTTTTACCTTTCCTAATGGTACCAACATCTCAAATATGACATCCATAGCCTTTACGGTAGGAGATATACACATTTACGCATAAAATATGCAAATGAGGTCCTCATTAGCATAATTCATGGACAAGTGTGTTAACCTTTCCTGAAGGAACCTACATCTCAAATATGATATCTGCAGCTATTATGGTAAGGGAAATACAAGTTTCTGCATACATTATGCAAATGAGGTCCTCATTAGCATAATTTATGTCCAGGTGTATTCACCTTTCCTAGTGGTACCTACATCTCACATATGACAGCCACAGCTTTTACGGTTAGGGAAATACATGATTATGCATAAATTATGTGAATTAGGTCCTCATTAGCATAAATTATTGTCAGGTGTATTGACCTGTTCTAAAGGTACCTACATTTTAGATATAACATCCGTACTATGAAACAAAAGATACATATAACTTTCTGCAACACCATTAGTAGACTTACCACCCTTACATCTGCTTGGTTTTGGGCAGCGGAACCACCAGCTGTTGGGAATTAGGGAATACTCGCCCTAGATAAGAGACCAATGGATTCAACAGATGTGACCTCAAAGCCCATACCCACAATGGAGAAGTAGATATTCCTCATTACTTATGCAAATTCAGTCCAAATTTGCATAATTACCACTTCAGTTTGTACATCTCTGCCCAACCCACTTGCGTATCAAATAACATGAAAATCTGTCGCTCCTTTCTTCAGTTATTCTCCTTTGAAAATATTTACAAACACGCCATTGCAGTTCCAGTGACACATACCAGGGGGCCCAAAATCGACCTTGACCTTTCTCCTCCCAGCACCTACCCACATACCAAATATCATTTCAATCCATCCACACGTTCTTCAGTTATGCTGATTTTAAGCGTCCGGTGACACATACATACAAACACGGTGACACAAACATACACACACGCGCACACACACACAAACACAATAACTTCGCATGATTTGCACTTCAGTGTGTACATCTCCGTCCAACCTACCAGCGTACCAAATAACATGAAAATCTGTTGTTCCTCTCTTCAGTTAAACCCCTTTAGAACATTTTTACAAATAGGCCATTGCAGTTCCAGGGACACAAACCAGGGGGCCCAAAAACGACCTTGACCATTCTCCTTCCAGCGCATACCCACATACCAAATATCATTACAATCCATCTACACGTTCTACAGTTATGCTGACTTTAAGCATCCGACGACACACATGCAAACGATTTACCTCCTAACTTATGCAAATTCGGTCTCATTTGCATAGTTTGCACTTAAGTGTGTACCACTTGGTCTAACCTACCTGTGTACCAAAGAACATGACGATCTGTTCATCCACTCTTCAGTTCTTCTACATTTAAGATTTTAACAAATACGCCATTGCAGTTCCAGTCACACATGCCAGGAAGCCCAAAATCGACCTTGACCTTCCTCCACCTGACACCCACCCACATACCAAAAATCATTTCAATCCATGTACAGGTTCTACAGTTATGGCGACTTTAAGCGTCCGGTGACACAAACATACACACAGACACCAAACGCAAGCAAAACAGTATCTCATGAAAAAGCCTTTTTTCATGGAGATAACTAGACTTAAGTATTTGTGCTACATATACTTCAGGTTTGCTATGTTAGTTTAGCGATTACGGGGGCTTTTTATAGATATGAATTGGTATTGAATTTTTATTTGAGTTGAATGTGTGATAGTTGTGTGCCGATTTGTTAACCCTTAAGCTGCCAGTCCCGACTTAATTAGGGATACAGAAATATGCCTTGTGTGCTGGACCCGGTTATAACCGGGATAGGGTATTCCCCAGAACAAAACAGCTTTGCGTGCGTGTAGCGCGCGAAGCCGGGAAGTTAGGGGTGTTAGCGCCGCCGGGCGTTTCGCGGGTTTTGTGAGGGAGGTCAGGGGTCGAACATTTTTGATTTTCACTTGGCTAAAAAACCTGGCAGCTTAAGGGTTTTAAAAATACAGAGAACGCTAACGACCCCAAAAAACACCGCTCCCAATGAAATGGTATGGCTACCCTGCGACGTCAGAAAATCAAAATGGCGGCCATGTGCACCACACATGCCAACGGATCCAACATAGGTTTTGCTACGCAAACCTGTAACTTAATGTACAAAAAGGTTGAATGAAAACTACTGTCTCAAAAAGTTGGCAGACAAAACCCCATATGAAATAATTAAAAGGCTTCGGAGATGATACGGCGGCCTTCTTCCAGCCGGTTTCTGGCCCTTCTTTATGTTAAAGTGGAAATGACCAGAAGATAAACCTAAATCATCACAAATGTGTTTGCCTTGCATCGATATTTTTGGAAAATGCTGTCTTATCAGGTACTCGGTGGACAGCCCATCTCTATTAGAGGCTATTAAAGACAACTAAGCGACCAAAGATTTGTACAGATCATTCAACGAATTTCAGCGATGATTATAGATAAAGAACCACTTTTTAAAACGCTTTGTGTATTTTGTGACATACTTTACAGTTTCACTTTATTATGGAATGCTCTAAATATGATGCCCTACGGGATGAGTTATTCACCTTTATCAATTCAAGTACTTCAGATTTTAAGACGCTCAATGCTACAGATAGATTTGACTATATCTTTAGATGCAACAGCTCACACAGTGTTAAAATAGGCAAATATATAAAAGATTGTTTTGATATTCTTTGGTCACTGTACGAACAAGGTCACATAGCGATTGAAGTCTAGAGAAAAATGAGGCACGTACCAAGGAATCTCAAGGCTTAATCAAGGCATTGTGCAAAAAACGAACGGAAAGGGCTCGTATGAACAATGAATGGCTGAAGCCATAGTGAAAGCCTTACCTACGTCAGCCAACATGGCTGTCTGTAGATGCCCCATCATGCTGTTGGTGAGCGGGTCCAGGGCGTTTCCCTGCAGGTGCACGGGGAAGTACGCGTCGGCGGTGTGCAGCACGTGTGCCCGCCCAGTCCTTTCAAAGTGCGTCGTACCAAATCCACGCTCTACTATGTCCATCCCTACGGTTTTGAAATCAAGAATCCTGGAAAACAAAAGAATTGATATTATTGCTACTTGCCAATGTCAATTTTTGTATATATGACAATATTTTACGATTTGGACCCCATATATGAAAATACTTTACGGTAAGGAATGCATTGCAAGCAGCGACACCTAGCTTGCAGTGTAGAGTAGCACCAGTCAGTATTGCACTGCTGAAGGTGACAGACGTTCACCAAAACGTCTACTGTGATTGTATGTCTTGGTTGTGAATAAAGAACCTTCTTATTCTTGAAGAACGAAGCGCAAACATATTCTTTTTAAAGAGTTTGCTAAGACCAATACCAAGGGCACTGCACTGACTGATTAATGTTACGGGTCACCTGAATCGGACTAGGATAGTATCCTTTCTTCCTAAGTCAGAAACATTGATTTAGGACTAACTGACCTAATACGAGAAGCAGGGGTTACGAATTCTCGACCCTACTTAGACCAAAATACTCTTCATCGAAGAGCACTGATCTAGACGATACAGAACAGAACGAATATTCAGAGAATTGCTTCATCTACCATGTTGTGCATCCTTTAGAAAGTGCCAAAGAGAGAGGTTTACAGTGCCAATCGCGCGGCCTTAGTGCATATCTAGTAACAGTACTAGTGTCCTAACGTTTGCTAGATGTTCTGCACTTACTTGTGCTGCCGCATGACGTCGCTGTAGGAGTGCGGGTCAAGGACAAAAGTGGTGTACTTTCCGGCGAGTTTGACCGTGAAGACGTCACCGTACTGCTTCTGTCGTGAGCGGATGAACTTGAGACTGTCCGCGGCAAACTGTAGCGCCACCCCGAGGTACGGCACGGGTCCAGACTCCAGGGGCGGTTCATTTGGGTCTCTGGGGGGGGGGGGGGGGAACGGTGAATGTTCGGCTGCTGTTTCAACGTATGTTTATGTTTGAAGAAGTCACCAAAACTTACCACAATTTCCAAACGTTTACTGACGAAGAGAAAACTAGAACCCTGTTAACCTCCAAAACCCACTCATTACAAAAAAAAGTGGAACGCTTCGTCTTCTACTGCTTCCCAAAAAGAAGTCAAACCCCAAAAGCGTAGATTGTATTCCGTAGTAGTTCTTAGAATAGCCATTTGTTCCAATTGTCAACATTGTTAACTCGCACTATGTGTACAGTATACCCTTTCTATGCATTGTTTCATGTTGCAATTAGCCCTACGGCAAGAATTTGCAAATAAAACATTATATTATACATCCCACTATTATACATTCCTCCTTTTCACTAAAGTCTGCGACCGCTATGCGACCGCTGAACGACTAAATGTTTGACAGATCTCTCAGGAAATTTACCAGACAAAGAAAGACTTGTTTTAAAGAGCACAAGCCACTCCAAGACGACATTTGCTTGTTGCATTTACCTATAGTATCATTATTAAAAAACCGAATGTGTTTACGAAATAAAGACGCGGTTCCCCATAATATACACATTTTTGTGCGTTTTGTTGTCTTTTATTTTAAAGCGTACTTAATGCTTCCCGGTTATAAAACCAAGGGTCACACAATCCCGATTTTGGTTGACGTAATTATAAGGTCGCACAGCGATCGCCGTCTAGTCGAAAGAGGCATGACAAACAATATGTATGGTACAAGATATTGTCGGGAAACCGCACAAGACAAGTAAGTTCTTATCGGCGTGTCTTGAGAGTGGCACATTCATTGAAAGATCTCCAGCTATCCTTATACACGTACCATGTTTTACAGCAGTTTTGAATCTAGGTGTGGCGTTGTGATGAGATCTTTGGTCTCAAAGTACACAAAAAGTCACAAAGAAAGCCAGTAAATACATCGACTATCATTAACTGAGTCGAATATTTGATCGAACTACCTGCAGACTTGTATCAAATAGCTATTCTCCAAGCAGAGGCTTCGATCGAGAGGGGTAGTTTTGTCCGGGATTTTTTACTCGGACATCCCGGACAAAACTACCCCTCTCGATCGAAGCCTCTGCTTGGAGAATATCAAATAGCGAGGTCATGCAAATCTTTATCTATACTTTAAGTCAATATTGTATATCCGCTGAAGTCGTACGATTTACAAGCAAACAAATAGCCTACCGTTTCCTGCTGACGGCTTGTATCAAGATGGCCACCAGCACCACTACCAAACAGCCGGCCAGAATACCTGAAATCATCTTCAACTCAGGTTTATTCTTCTGTTCAGCGTTCCACGTTCACGAAAACTTCAGACAGTGCGTCTGAAAAAGACAACCAAGCGCAATACGTCAGGTTCCAGAAGGGTAATACTATTGTCGCCACGCAAGAAAAAAAAAAAGTTTCCCACCATGTGAGAATACGTTTCTCACCATGTGAGAATACGTTATTGGCACCACAGAAAGGATCCCAGAAGCGCTCTCAGTCTTTCAATACCGCGTTTTTGTTGCTTTAACCCTCTTGGTCTGTGCACTTTAAAAAGTATCACATGGCTTCGGCTTCACGCATTGTTGCCGCAGTTCCGAGTTCCAAAGGCCAAAGTTTACTTTACCACAGAGGGTTTACCCTGTTACACTAGCCTCTACCAGGCTCCAGAGGCGGCTGGAAAGAATGGAAATTGGCCAAGAAAAACATGCACGAAGAGTTAGTCTGCTATAGGGGTACAGTTTGCGGCATATTTGATCCTCTCTCCGTAGCCAACTCCCTTAGCATACTATTCACTCTATTTGGCCAATTTCTACTATTTTTCCAGCCATCCGCGGGGCCTGGTAGAGGCTATGTTACACCTCTACCAGACTAACTCCGCGGGTTTTAGGGAGAATATTTGCCAGGGGAGTTTGTCCACCGTAGCCGGCACAGTTACATGGAGGGGAAAATGTTAACTTTCTCCCGGCCAATTATTCCTTCTTTTGCCAATCCATACCGCCGTAGGAAGGCTTGGTGGAGTTTAGCTACGCAATTCTCAAGCGATGGAGCGATTGTTTTGGAGGTATTTTTCCTCACCACCCTACACAAACTGCTTAATGGAGGCTCCTACACAAAAAATCCATTGTTCTGTACGGTTTCAAAACAGTCTAAGAGTGCCTTTTAAGAGGGTCAAGTCACTCAAATGGTCCTATGTTCATTAGTCCTGTTTGTGGCAACATCCGTTTGTTTAAAGTGAATCAAACAACGGAAGGAAACATCCTGACAGTGTCACGAAAAATTGGCTTTTCAAACTGTATCCACACATTTTTCCGTATATCTTTTTTATAGTTTCTAGTTGACCGTGCGTATAAGTCGTTGTACTTTATTGTTGTGTCAATAAAGCCTTTTCTTCTTCGATATTATACAATATTTGTGCAAACAATGGAGTAGTGCAAGTGACAATATTACGAAGGCAGAGCCAACACAGAGTATCGTGTTTATCTTGTATTACGTCCACAGAAAACGTAATATGTAGCATTCTAGTAGTGCATGGTCTGTGTTTACGGTAGGCAAGGTTAAGATATTTCAGTAACATCAGTCAAATACATGGCATTGCACTACCGAACGGTATTTTAGCCTGAGAATGTTAAGTGGTAGAACAAGCCTGGGTTTTGTCACGCAAATCACGAATTCCCCTTCTTGTAGGGTGCTTGAATCGTATACGTTCTTTTGTCAACTTATTAATGATTACTCATTGCTACAGTAATGTAAGTTTTGACTACCAATATAAACATATCTTTGGAGCTGTACACGTTGGCTACAGCGCACCGAAAATTGGATAGACTTACCTTCAATCGTAAGATCAGTTTTCTTGACCCCAGGGCTTCCTAAAGGTTCGTTTTGAAAAACACTGTGGCGTTCAGAAAATGGGCAGCTTGTAAACGATGTGATCAGGAGTAGACGTGTTAAAGTACAAGTGGGATATCTCTTAACTGGTGTTGTTGGGTTAATGATTATTCAATAATTGGTTTTGTTGGGTTAATAATTATTCAATGTTTGTTTAAACTACCCTTCGGCCCATCACACCACTGATTAACATCGGGGCAAGTGGGGAGCGTAATTCAATCAATCTTTGCTCAAAGGTTTAAAACTTTGTTGCTACATGGATATAAGAACAAAAAGCCAAAACACACAATGCAACAAGGTCACATACCAGGGGGCCCAAAATCGACCTTGAACTTCGGCTTCACAACACCCGCCCACATACCAAGTATCATTGTAATCCATCAAGAAGTTCTTGAGTTATGCTGACCAGTGTAGTGCGGAAACACAAACAAACAGACAGACAAACAGACAGACAGACACACCCAAAACTATATCTCCATTTTTCATGGAGATGATAACCCCTTAGAACAGAGGCGAGCTTGTTAAACATATTTAGTGGTGGTTCAACCCATAGCGAGAGAGATAATGACACCGGTGCATCAGGTATATATATATGGACGTGTCCCTCACCACGTAGGCAATAAGCCCATTCACGGTTGCGACTACGCATGTGCAGTGTCAAAGGTAAAGGCCCCGAGACGTAAATAAAACCCGTCTGGGCGTTGTTATGCAAATCTAGACAATGTCAGACGAGAACTGTTTACAAGGCAGAGGCCTTCACCTTTGACACTGCACATGCGTAGTCGGAACCGCGAATTCAAATGAGCTTATTAGGCCCCCATTCTACTAGACAGCGACCATGCTGTGACCTGATTTTTATTTGTTTACCCCGGCTTGACTTCATAACTAGAATATTTACCAGCATACATGTGTCTGTTTGACACAATCGATTGAAGTCACGCATAAGGGGAGGAAGGAGATCGAGTGCCAGGGTCTCTCAGTTTTATTATCATTTACAGAGCTGGGTACTATCCAAAATAGATAAAAGCAACAAACCTTCCGTGGTTCCTGCAGGCAGCAACCTTCACCCTCTTTGGCCTCTTGTGCGTTCTCGCACAGCTGGTGATGCAACACAGAAACGCCCTCTAGTGATCCATTGTTATCATGCATGGATCAGTCTATGGTTCGCGTCCAATCACAACGTTTGTGATCTTTACTTTTCTAGACACCTTCTTTTACTTTGCTCAGTCTTTTCCCCTTAGAGCATTAGATCTGACGTTCCCAAAGTATGCCATCCACAAAATTATTATGCACACACACACAAACACACACACACACCCACACACACATACACACACACATACATACATGCATACATACATACATACATACATACATACATTAAGACGCACACACACACACACAAGCAGACATACACATGCGCCCTCTGTCGATCTCATTCCAAGATGCACCTCGATAAAGTCTCACAGCCTTGCAAGTAATAAATTCTAAGGTATAAAATTCCGACTCAACTTCCTCAGCAAGTGGTATTTATTTTCGTCCGTAGACGCATAAACCTTACGGCCTGAACTAGGCTGCTAGTGTTCCATCTTTCCAAATGATTTGTATGATTAGTATACATAGAATGCTATACATTCGTACATCATATGTATCTGGCTCACTCGACACTGGTTCACGCTTGTCTCCACAGTTGCAATATTTCATAAACATATTTCAGTTGAAAGAAAACTGAAGTAACATCGTCGCTCTAAATGTTAACAAGATATGTCCTTGAGGACGTGTTTTCAAACCACTACACTACTGTAAATGCAGAAATGTTCGCGGTGGTTTTATTTTCGCGGTTTTCGTGGCAACCGTGTCACCGCGAACTTAAAACCACCGCAAACATTTTTGTCCAAAAATACTGTAGGATCCTGTAGCCGTATGTAACTTAACCACTGCCGCGAAATTAGAACCACCGTGAACACTTCATTTTCCCCTTAGGGCGAAATAAAGACCACGCGAACTTAAATGCATTTACAGTAGTACATGCAGATGGTGATCACCAATGGTGGCCATTTCTTAAGTCATCTAAATTCGGCCATCCTCTTTTACAAATGCACGGAATAGCATCCGAAGACTTTTTCGGGCCCCTAAACAGAAGTAATATCATCATTCTAACTATCCACAGGACTTCCTTAACATCATCATTCTAACTATCCACAGGACTTTTCAGATGTGCAAAAGTTAGGTGTGACAGGCCATTCAGTGTAATATAACCAGCTGCTTCCGCGCCGAGTGCCTGCGAAGCTGGTGTGTTACGCCGAAGGGCGGTTATACCGGCTTTACAGATACAGACATACAGACTTACTAGTATTCCCGAGAGTGTGTCAATACGGTGGCCCACAACCTAAATAACTTTTTTTTTCACGCTGGAAAAAAATAAAGAAATAAACCAAGGTAGAACAAAAATAGCGCTGTTCTTGTTGGCCACCGTAGTGTCAACGTTGCCATTCATTTGCTAGTGAATTTGGTTACTAGTGTATAACATTTTTGTTGAAGAAGATAAAATGTAACTAAGACCAAATAAGTCGTGACAAAACAAAAATAACGTTGTCATCTTAGATATTCATAGACTAGATTCCTGAGAGTGCTTCCTCAGTCCTGGGATAGCTATGACGCTTCAGGATTGGGCCACGTACTGGATGACGTCATGAAATCAGCTGTGACGTGTCTGCACACGTGATCTCTTCGAACCCAGATGTCTGACGTCACGATCACCGCTGACTTTTCTCAAATATCCTGAAAAATGTTGGTGACGACTTTATTCTTTCACTACCTCTAAAACTGTTTAGATATAGCAAAGAGGTTTAAGTCTTAAACCTTCTTGGATATAGCTTTAATAACAGTTATCAATATTTGACCTGGACGCCATTTACAAATTGTGACACCAGTTACATAATGACGATACAGGCCAATACAAGTACTAGCCTCCACCAGGCCTTCCTACGGCGTGCGGATCGTAGAATTTGGCAAAAAGGGGAATATTTGGCCAGCAGACGGCCAGGGGACGGGAAGGTCAACATCCTCCCCCCCCCCCCCCCCTCGCGCCGACCAATGAAAACCTATGGTGGCCAAACTTAGCCTGGAGTCCAGCCTTCTTAGCTAAATAGACTGGACTCTAGGCTAGGCCAAACTCCCCTAGCAAATATTCCTCCTACATCCGCATGCCCGTAGCCAGGATTTTTATTGGGGAGGGGGGGTCTTTTTAATGTTTGAGGGACCATCGAGCGTCGTAAGCGCGAGACGAGCGCCGCAGGCGCGAGCTTCCTAGGGGGGTCTGGGGGTATGCCCCCCCCCCCCGAAAATTTTAAAAATTGAACCTTCTGATATGGCATTTCCCATGTGATACAAATAAGTCCGCTTTGAAAAAAAACAACCTTGGACTTTAAAAAGTGGACCCTGGAGCGTTTCAAATTCTAAGAATTGAACCTTCTGAAAGGGCATTTCCTGTGTTTTTGAGGGAATTTGAGAAGAAAAATCAGAGACAAAGTCAAAGTGAGCAGTTTTTTCTAGGATTCTAACCTCTGTGGCCTTGCTGGTGATGCAAATACAAATAAGTCCGCCTTGAAAAAAATCTTGAACATTGAAAAGTGGACCTTCAAGCCTGTGAAAGTGGACCTTCAAGCCTGTGGGGGGGGGGGGGGGGTGGTCCGAACCCCCCGAACCCCCCTGGCTACGGGCATGAATTCCGATGTAGTTAGCATGGTAGAGACTATAAGTACAGCAAAAACTCCAAACACTGCAAGAACACAAACAACACATACACAACGGCGACTGAACATACACAAGACACATCACACACACACCACTGTCCACTCCCTTACGCTGGTATATTTCTCGATGTATTACTTGTCAGCTTTGTCAAGAGTGTCGCCATCTCTGTTCACCGATCTACCCTATTGTTGTTAAACGGGAAAGGAAAGGCAGGGGTAGGGTTATTGGTGAGATTGGTGGGAAACTAACAGTAGCGTCAAAGGCTATAATAAGACAGAAAAGCGTTTAGAAAAGAAAGGGAGGACGGGGAACTACTTTGAAACTCTAAAAACAATATGTCTCACTGCTAATCTTCAAGCAGATCCTACGGTGGCAGGACGACAGTATCCATGGATCTAACAATATGCGGGGATTTTTTAAAAACTTTTTTTTTACTTCGCTTTTTGACAGACAAGGACGACGTGGCACTGCACTCAAGTTTTTCATAACTTATTTTAATATTGCCAAGTACAGAGAACAATATTCCTGAGGAGTGAGGAAAGTCGTGTAAAGTGCCTTCCCCAAGGGTACAACATCGGTGGCATCAGGGGATTCGAACCCGGGACCGCTGGGTTCTGGGCCGAAAACCCTGCCGTTACGCCACACGATGTTTTTTGGCCCATGGATACTGTCGTCCTGCCACCGTAGGATCTGCTTGGAGATTATATATCATTACTGCAATACGCTCGGTACAACAAAGCTTAGGGTGAACATATGATAATGGTGGTTTTTGTATCAAAAGGTATGAAAGGATAGGATGAGATAGGATTTTGTTAGAAAGAGAGCGTCATTATACATATGGATTACACATATGAAAAGATTAATGTCATTGGCTATATGTAACAACAAAACAATATTACCTGGAACGAGTAAAGAAATATTCAACGTACTTCTATCATGCCCTGACTCTGTATCTATCTACCTAGGCCAATATATACATAATATATATATATGTAATGCTATGCAAAAGAGAAACCGTGTTATAACAATGTGAAACGTACTATTCCAATATATCATGTATCGAGTAATGATGTTAGATTAGTACTATAGTATACTAGTATAGATAGTTCGTAGCTGTTAATATTCTATGTTATTTGCCATACATATGCAGTTATTGCGCAATAAACTTTGACTAAGGATGCAGGGTTTGAACTTTGAACTTTGAGTTCCTTACCCCATTGATCATCAACCGTGTGACCTCTACCCTGGCCTGAATGTCCTTCAGTTTCTTCTCCTGTTCCTTCACAGACTTCCAGACAGCCTTCAGTGTGTGGATCTGTTTCCTTGCAACCAGCATGGCAATGGCGTTTCCTAGTGTCATGTAACATATCTCAACGTTAGTGTAACTCCCATTAACATTAATCCGCCAGGTTACATAAATCCGCCACTTTGAAAAACAGTGGGTGTGAGAGATCCCAGGTATGCACAGTTTAGATATACAGGAATGCATTATACTAGAGGGTGTTGGGTTGGAGATCTGTTTGGACGTATCTTTTTAGTGTGGTGGAATTATGTTTAATAGAAGATGTTACAGTCCTACGCCCTAGGAAAATCAATTTTGTGTTTCCTATTATGGTTATAGAATATTAGGATCGGTATTTTTTTTCTTGGGTCGGTCGGGTACTCGGAAACACAACATTTTTTCCTAGGCCAAACCTTTCTGTATGCGTATTATGTTTAATTCATTACAACGTTACTACAAGGCTTACAGTATCTTATGATAGTTCGGCAACAACCATGAGAACTAGAAACATTATATTTCTACTTGGGCGTCGAGACATATAATGTAGGAATTTTGAAATAGAATTAGGGAGCGGTAAATGATATAATGTAGCATGGTAAGTGGTAGATAATAACAAGCATGTTTGTTTATTTTTTTCCAGAAAATATCCACGCGATTTTTCACAAACGTCCGCTCGATCAGGTTCTGGGAAATACAAAAGCATGGACAGTAATCATCTACTTGTCTCATAGCAGTAGCCTCTAACATGCTCCAGAGGCGGCTGAAAAGAGTTAGAAATTGGCCAAATAGACAGAAAAACATGAAAGAGGAGTTAGTCTGCTATACTCAGTTTGCCGCTCTAGGATGGCAGATTTGACCCTCTCTCCGTAGCCGACTCATTTAGCATACTGTTCACTCTATTTGGCCAAGTTCTACTATTTTCCCAGCCATCCGCGGGGCCTGGTAGAGGCTATCATACCAGACCAAGGATAGACATGACGATGATTCAATCAATATGATTGACAGCCGAAGCGACTGTGTAAACAAATCTGCGCGCCAGCCTTCCCCAACTGATGACGTACTACCCACCTACTGTCACACATTATTAATAGTGACATGCTTATCTAGTTTTCCATTCAGTAATATCAGTTAATAAATCATCTTGTGCGTCACCAACCGCCTCAATTATTGAAAATTATGTCAAGATATCCTAAATTGCCTTAACCTCATTAACAAGTCTATTCAGAGTTTTGATATAAACCTGGTTTTCCAGTCATTTCCTTAGTCACTGACGAAAGATAGCGGATGCTATCTGAAACGTCTGACTGTTTCAACATTTTATCCAATTGTTTGAGTACTTATTTTTGGCGCATCTCAATCAATGGTTGGTTATTTCAAAACAGGCAATATCTGTATAACTGGTAGCCATACAATTTGAGACCTTGTAGTAACACTACCGCAAATTCCTACAATATAGTCCAATATCTTCCTTGAAATATTCATATCATACAAACATGTATTCATCAAAGCGCGAAGAATCCTCATACGGTTGACCCCCGTTGGGTGCTGTGGAATTTCGCGGCCGTGTCGGCCAGTTTGGTGTATATCAGAAAAAAGGCCTGTTGATTATCATACTAGTGTGACAAAAGGTTACAAGGCGTTTAGTTTTGCTCGAAATTGCACCATTCTAAAAGAAATTTTCAAAAAATGTTGTCTTGGCAAAGTACTAGTATGTGACAAATTTTGGCATTTTCAAAATATAGACAGAGGGTATCTAGTTCTTCGTCTGACGAATGCGGCATTGTAGGAACGACAGTGGAGTACACATGGTACCATATCTTGATGAAAATCCTTTTTGTTGAACAACTACTGGAGTTATGATAGTTCGTAAAAAAAATCCTAGAATCATTCATTGTATACATTGTTCGGGACTCATGCGTTTTAACCAAGACTACGGATTCCGGCTGTCCATTCCAGTGTATGTATTGGGATTCTCTCAACAGCTGCAAAAACTGCTGGTAGAAAACGTTAAATTCCATGTCTCTCACCAGCAATAGATAGTAGCCCAACGCAAAGTTCGCGAGGCCGGTTGTAACAGAAATAATGCCCAGAAAATAAATGTGTGATTTGAATGAACTACGCTGAATATAGGAATCATAAATATGTAGTATTCTGAGATTGGAATACCAAAGAAAAAGATGTCAAAAGTACTGCGCAATGCGATGTGAATATACGTTCGCAATACGCCAATATCAATCAGAATTCCATCCTCAAATCTTTTCTGTAGCATTTATAACATCCACATTCAAAAGAGAATTCCACGAAATGGTCCGTTACATTTCAGACATGATATTTTTTCTGAAAACAAATATTTTTCTTGGAAAGTACTAATTTTGGGCCGACAGCAGAATAAAATTTTGCTCTCTGGTACGCTTTTGTAACGTTTTGATGTCCTCTTGGAGACAAAAGCAAACCATCTATTATCAAATATCTAGATAAGAAAAAGCTCATAATAACTTACCTTCTCTTTTCAAAACCATGATGTCTTATATCGGAGCTCGTGATAGGAGAAATTATCCAACGTGTTGTTGCGATGCTAGGTTCAAGGATGATATCTCGCTTTTCCGTGTGCCTCCTTTCTTTTATAAGAGTTATTTTTGGAAAGTGAAACGTGAGTGGCGAAAGCCACAGGAAAACCGGTTTGCTACTGGTTCAGACCAGATTTGTGCAAGGCAAGCATGTCTGTGAGGATGAAACTGTTTTCAGCTGTTTTTGAACAAACACAGAATGGAAATCTACCAAACACCCATGGACGCCCACTGGGGAATATCACGTGGTCTTGTGTTTGTGAAGTGTTGGGTACCCACGTGTCACTCTCATGATCAGATGCTCAGCTACGTACTACTCTGCAAGAGACATCTTTGGCTGCCGACAAAATGGTACAAACTGACCAGATGTTCCGTACCCGTGAATGATTTGTTAAAGCGTAATGGAGTTAGTCTCTCAGAGGAAGACAAACACAGATAGGGCAGCGGTTTTGTCCTCCTAGGGCTGGCTAACTCTTCTAGTAAATCGCCCACCCCAACAAGGACCCTGAGCCGATTTTTAACATTTTTGTTTTCAGCACCCAATGTAAACTGCTATCTCTAGCTTTTAGAATGGTTTGAAATGATTCAAAATCTTTTTGAGGAAGAAGACAGTTCCTATTGAACAAAAAGCTGTCTAATTTAGATTTTGCGACATGATAACCATGAATGATAAGGGAAAGCAGTAATATCATGTTTTTTTTTTACAGTGGAACTTAATCCGAAGTTCACTCTTTAAAAAATATGTAAATTAGGTCAGTGGCCCCCAGTGACGACTGGAGGCCATTACCGATGTATTGTAGAGTCCTACTGGAGTTTTGTTAGTATCACATATATATGTAACAGTAAGTGACCAAAAAATACTGATAATAAAAATCATAATCCTGTGTAGATAAATGAACAGTTGAAAGGCAAAGGATTAAATTTATGCTTCTACACTGGAACTAAATCCGATTCTAACTTTTCAAAGTATGCAAATGAGGTCAGCACCCTCAGCGATGACGTAGGCCCATTCTGAAGTCGTTACTCCCGATGTTTTGTCCGTAAAGTGTTACGTAACTGTCAATCTACTGTTATATGTTTTGTTTGTATGACATATACTATGGATTAACTAGTTAGACGGATTAGTGATCAGGAATACCGGTTAGTCCAAGAACATAATCTGGTAAATTTTATTTGATAGAGATTCAGCTCTGGAATGGGGGCAACCGACGTCATCGAATATCGGGTGAAGTTGTTTTTTCTCCATTTTAAGATTTTATGTCTTTTTTACTACGTTTCTCCGCGCAAGACTTGCTCCGAGATGCGCATACTATGCTTATGGCGCCACAAAAGTTTCGAATGTCTTTCCATGACCTACTTTGATGTAGATATCTATTCATATAAGTCGGTATTTTTGTCATATTTTTACGATGAAAGGCAAATATATCCTAAGGGGCAGGTCTGGCATCAAAAAATAAAAGCACTAAGATAAGCAACAAATTCGCAAATTTAAGCTATTTAGGAATATTATACGACAGGTTGCTTAGGAAAAGTACGAGGGGATATCCAATGCCTGTTGTTGCCCGGTAAGCATAGTGTACGCATTTCAGAAGAAGTCTTGCGAAGAGGAATGTCGTTAAAAAGTCATAAAATCTTAAAATGGATTAAAAGACATTCGGTCAATTTGACATGAAACTTGATGACGTCGGATGTTCCCATTCCATAGCAGGATAATCAGCAAATGCAATTTCGCCCACGTACACCACATTATGGCTTAGATTTTATAACTATCTTTTGATAATTGGCATATCTTTTTAATCCATCAATTACTCAAATGCGATACAAACAAAATACCGCTAAAACGTTACACGACTTCACTACAGAGTGGCCCTCAATCGCCATTGAGTTCATTGACCTCATTTGACCCTATTTATAACACCAGATATGGTTTTGGTTTTATTAGTATTTTCCGTGACCACTGGTTAGATACATGCTAAATATATTAGTACTTGGGATTTTGTTGCAAGATGACAAGCATAGTCTTCAGCAAATGCTGCCAATGTCAAAGTTTCTTTGCTCATTTCAATTGTAACATCGTACTTCAAAGTGGGTTGGATCTGGTAGACTTTGTAATTTGTACATGTTTCTAGATCTTGTCTATCATATATAATATGCGAAGTTGCAGCCGGATGTTAATTTGTTGAGTCAGCTTCAGTCTTCCGGTGTTGTTGCCCGGGCGGAAATGCGTGACCCACTTTTCAAAGTTTCCCAGAAGCCGCACGGACTTTCCGCTGACCCCACAAACCGGCGGTGCAACAAACAAGGCCATAGACTGTGCCGTTACATTGCAAGAAAACTGAGTTATATCTACGCAGTATTAAAACTGATCAACCACGTCGGACCAAGGATATTCCATATCTTTTTTGATATCCTGGACTGGACGAACATCATCATCATAGAAACTGAATATCAACTGAATATGACGAAATGTAGTGGATGCTACCTGAAACGTCTGACCGTTTCTAAGATCTATCCAGTTGCTTGAGTAACTGTTACATTGTGTATCTTATTACCTGGATATCTAACCTTCATCGACGTATGAACTGAATATGATTTGAAAAAAAATGTCAATCTTTCTCTTTTGAAGAAGTGCTACATCATCTTCTTTGACATCATTGGACTGACATATCAAGTGGAGTAGTTGACCTGGATGGACCGGATGTGACATCATCTTCTAGCTTAGTCATTTTCTAATTAAAAGTGTTTACAACTGGGGGATATCATTTAGTACATCTTATGGGTAATGCCTTGGTAGGTTGGTCTTACATATACGTACTTGAATGATTAAAATATCAAGTCAGGATGACGAAGAGCATGTATTTAAACATAAAACAACGCAACATGTCAATACAAAAGTTACTCAACCAGCTGAATAAGTTTGTAAAACGGCCAGGCGTTTCAGACAGCACCGTTGTCTTTCTTTAGTGACAGAACACAACATTAGTCTCTACCAGACTAACTACGCCGGCTATAGGGAGAATATTTGCCAGGGTTTCATTTGCAGGCTCCGTTACGGGCGAAATGTGATCTTCACCGTGGACTGACTCTACTGGCGGATTATTCATTTTTCTGCCGAATTCTAAGATCCATACGCTTGTAGGAAGGCCTGGTGGAGGCTAACACAACATGTCGTGTAGAAAGAGGTCTACATGTCATTCTTGTGACGTGAATCATTAGTTGATCCCGGAATAGAAAGGTAAATAGTCCGTAAAGTAGGGCGACAGGATGTGAAGCGGTATAAATACGGGCAGTGTGGGATCATCGCGACAGACGTCAAACCACGGAGATTGAGTCAACAGAACAGAACATCCTTCCAGCTTCTACAAACATGATTGGCCCACAAAGTAAGTGAATTTAATTTATTTCCTATCTGGTGATGATACGCTTCAATGTCACTAACCCTGTATTGATCAAGTATACCTGTATTTGATTTTAAATAGATCGTAAGGCATTTTCGTTGGGCGGTAGTTTGGACTTACGCATGAATTGACGCTTGAACTGTTTTCTGTACTTGTTATTATCCAAATGCAATGTCTTGTTAAATATGTTGTTTTCCATGCTGCACAAGTGGTGTCTGTGAGAAACAAACAGAAAGAAAAAAGGATTCTTAACTTCGGCACTTTGATGAAGCCATTTTCTTTGCCTGTAGGTGCTAAAGTAGCCAAGCGTTTGACTAGCGGTTACCGTTTGATAAAGCCCTTTGCTTGCATTTGTAGGTACCGAGGTAGCCAAGCGTTTTAGTAGCTTTTAATAAATCCTTTTCGTTATACTTTAAGGTACCGAGGTAGCCATTAGCGTTTGACTAGCTGTTACCTTTTAATAAAGCCTTTTGCTTGTACTTGTAGGTACCGAGGTAGCCAAGCGTTTGACTAGCTTTTACCATTTGATAAAGCCTTTTGCTTATACGTGTATGTAGTACCGAGGTAGCCAAGCGTTTGACTAGCTTTTACCTTTTAATAAAGCCTTTTGCTTGTACTTGTAGGTACCGAGGTAGCCAAGCGTTTGACTAGCTTTTACCATTTGATAAAGCCTTTTGCTTATACGTGTATGTAGTACCGAGGTAGCCAAGCGTTTGGCTAGCTTTTGATGAAGCATTTTGCTTGTACTTGTAGGTACCGAGGTAGCCAAGCATGTGACTAGCTTTTAATAAATTCTTTTGCTTCTACTTGTAAGTACCAAGGTAGCCTAGCTCTTGACTAGCTTTTGATAAAGCCCTTTGCTTGTACTTGTAAGTGCCGAGGTAGCCAAGTGTTTGACTAGCTTTTGATGAAGCCGTTTGCTTGTACCGAGGTAGCAGACGCGCTTGACTAACTCTACCGTTTGATAAAGCCCTTTGCTATATATATGCTTGTAGGTACCGAGGTAGCCAAGCGTTTGCTGCAGCAGAACATGCGGGTCCTCCGAACCGTGTCCCATGACCTGGAGGAGCGGGAGAAGCGCCTGGTGAGGATGAGGACGAAGCTGCACGGACTGGAGAACTCTGGAACACTGGTGAGTGCAAGCATCTCCAAAACGCCGTCTGATGCGCAAATGAACTTGATTATATCCATGAAAAATGGAAATATTGTTTTGGGTGTCTGTGTGTCTGTCTGTCTCTGTGTGTGTTTGTGTTTCTAGATTGTTGTAGTCAGCATAATTAACTCAAGAACCTCTGGTTGGATTATGATGATATTTGGTATGTGGGTATGTGTTGTAAAGATGAAGGTCAAGGTGCATTTTGGGCCCTCTGGTATGTGACTTTGGTACTGCAGCAGAACTTCCATTTCTTAATCTTTTGACCTGGACGTGCTATAGTCTTGATCTTTTGGTGGCAGACAGCTTGTTATCTCCATGCCAAATGGAGAATAGTTTTGGGTGTGTCTGTATGTGTGTCTGTTTGTGTTTCCGGACTATTGTAGTCAGCATAACTCAAGAATTTGTTGATGGATTATGATTATATTTGGTATGTTGGTAGGTGTTGGGAAGACAAAAGTCAATGTCGATTTTGGGCCCCCTGGTATATGACATTGGTACTGCAGCAGAACTTCCGTATTTGTATCTTTTGACCTTGACGAGGTGCTATGGTCTTGATCTTTTGGTCGCATATAGCTAGTTTCGCTTGTGTTTACTTGAAAAAGCTTAGCCGTCGTCGAAATATGATAGATGTCTATTCATAACCTTGTAAATCAATTTCAAAAACATTGAACCAATCCCTATTGTTTAAGGGAACGTTTCCTTTCTTCTTTTCTTGATTTTGTGCAAAATAACAACTGATGGAACATTTACACCATAAAAAAATGATTGACTAAACTAAACATTGTGTCTGAGCTGAAATTGTAACATATTACATTGTATTCTCTCACATTGTTGATCTCTTCTGTTTTGTACCTTGCAGCTGAATGTGAAACAAAGATCTGCAACCAGACACCAATGAGCTCAGAGAAATGCCGTTTCCATACAAGAGGGAGTCGTAGTGGTGTAATGAGCCCTCAAATGACATGTTTATATCTGTAGTCTCATAGAATGGTTGTTATGTAGCAGAAGAAGTCATTGTACCTTGTACAAGTGTTATGCAATAAAGTTTCTATTCATTTGAAACGTTGATGTTGTAGACAAGGATGTGCGATACAGGTATTCAGTCCTTAACTTTTCGACTTTTTCTAAGGACATGTTGATGATGATTCCTGTAATTATCCACAGGTGCATGTATAACCTCGGTACCTACAAATACAAGCAAAAGGCCAGGTATACCAAACGGTAAAAGTTAGCCAAACGCTTGGCTACCTCGGTACCAACAAATACAATATAATGTGAGTGAGAACCACCGTGTATGATTAAGCGTGAAAGTCGCTAACGTTACAGAAAGAAAAACGATATAACCTAACGTTCTAGCCTAACTTTAAAGTGTGTAGATATTCTAACTAATCGCCATGTGAGTAGTGGTTTAAACATTCAAGCAGGCATTCTCTATGTTTTAACCACACAACCCCCTTAACCCTAGTGTAAGTCTCCCAGAGAGTGTGTTTATGTAAATACCAACATAATTCAGACTTTATCATTACACGTATGCGAAGTAGCATGTTGAATAAAAAAATCATATAATCTGATACAGTACTTGAAATCTTTATTGGTGGCAAAGGACAGTTGATAGTTTTAAGGGAGGCTATGTTTTTTTTCCTGTGCAACTCCTGTACGAGCTGTCCTACTGGCTTTTACTTTGTTTTATTGTGCTCCATGTATGTCCATCCTTCGTATATTTAGTTGAATCTGTTATTTCCTATTGAACAAACTAATAACGAGAGAAAAATAAAGATTTCAAATAAGCTATGATGTGTTCATCCATTGCCTTGTCTGAAAATGTCGGGATCTACCAGTAACAGTCACCGTTTACAAACAAACAAACAAACAAACAAACAAACATACAAGACATATTTAGACCATATTTCTGAGGAACCAGGGTCTGACTATTTCCATTTTAAGTTTACCTGATGATGTCATGTCGTTCATAACTGTCGTCTGCGGCTGCCAGACGTACTTAGTCATCGTGCGGTAATATCAGCTGCATGCCGACAGCTGTCATGTATCAATGTCGAGGATGATCGATCGGATAAAGTGACGTATACGGTAGTGTCAGCTACAGTTACCAGATTAATTTAGGCTGTTCATATTGCTTGATGCACATACGCAAGTATTTTGTATGATGTATACGGCCCCGTTCATACTAATAGCTCCATGGAGACCCCGTTCATAATAATAACCTTTATTGACACAACCAAAGGACAGCGACTTTCGTAAGGTCTTTCGAAATGCCCTTCATACATACAAACAAATAAGTGCATACGAATGAGGTTGTTTAAAATCATATGGGATAGGGCAACATATTGAAAATCAACGTGTCGTATACTTATACATTACTTGTTCTAATGTCCAAACATTCTTTGATGTATATACCTATCTGTACACAGTATGGATTATCACCTCCTAGTATGTAATCAAATCTATGAACAGAATGGAGCGTATTGAATTCACTTGAACAGGCGAAAATAAAGGTGAATAACTTTGAGCGTTTATCCTCATATCTTGAACAATTCATGATAAAGTGACATTCGTCTTCAATTTCATTTGGGCAGAATGGACAAAACCTTTGATCACGGGGAATTTTACGATACCTTCCAGTTTTAATATTCAATTCATGACTACATATTCTTATCTTTGTAATTGCTCTACGAATTTCAAAATTATGTATGCTTGTTTTAAGCCGATCTTAGCCGGATGAATGAATTAAAAGATTTAACCGGCTAATTTACCCGGCTATCTTAGCCTAGTATGAACACAGTTTAACCGGTTCAATAAGGGTTTAAGCAGGTTAAATACTAGGTGGTTTCAATTTAACCTGCTAAACGCTTATCTAACCGGTCAAATTGCGTTCATATTGGGCTAAGATAGCCGGCTAAATTAGCCTGTTAAATCTTTTAACTACAGGTTTGCGTATGAAAACCTATGTTAGATCCGTCGGCATGTGTGGTGGCCGCCATCTTGAATTTGTGACGCAGGGTAGCCATACCATTTCATTGGGAGGTGTGTTTTTTTGTCGCTAGCGTTCTTTATGTTTTTAACAAATCGGCACACAGCTATCACACATTCAACTCAAATCAAAAGAAAAATTCAAAACCAATTCATATTTATAATAAGACCCCTTAATCGCTAAACTAACATAGCAAACCTTAAGTAGATAGTTAATCCTTTGAAGTTGGCATGTTGATTATGATTGACAGGCGAATGAAATTAGAATCTGATTTGCATAATCATCGTCCAATCAGACAAAGTATCATGTAAGCTATCTACGTACCAAAAATCATGACCATCCATCCATCTTGAGTTATAGTATTTTCTCATTAATTATGCGATGATAATTACAAGTGATGACAAGGTAATGAAATCTCCCTTCCACTGCTCTTTGTTCAGTGTTCACTCCTGGATGGGAGTGAGTGAGAAAGTGAGAGTGAGTGAGTAAGAGTGAGTGAGTAAGTGAGAGTGAGTGAGTGAGTGAGTGAGTGGGTGGGTTTGTGACTGAGTGAGTGAGTGAGTGTGGGTGGGTGGGTGAGTGAGTGATTGAGTCAGTGAGAGAGTGAGTGAGTGATTGAGTCAGTTAAATTACTGCCAGAGTACAATCAAGCATATTCTAAGCTTCATTTGTAGCAGTAGAAGTAGTAGTAGACTGGTTTATTCAGAAACAGCAAGACGTACAAACCTCCTGGCAGCCTGGGAGGCTGAATTACGAGGTTGTTCACACCGAGTTGGTAAAAGAAACATCCTTACACATCAACAATCGCCTTTGGTCACATACTAAGACATCGTGATTGCATTATAAAAATCTCAACGATGATACTTGATTAAAACACGATTTCTAAAACAGCACTTCACATATGCAGTATTATTGTTGTCCCATGGGCAACAAAGCCTAAAAGATACGATCAAATATTTGACCCATTCCTCCTTCAAAATCAGTCATGCTTAGCTTTTCCGAAAATAGTTTTCCAGGCAATACGACAGATCTTGTAGAACCAATAGATATTCAGGAATGCGAATAGATAATTACAGGGGATGTCCACCAAGAAGATGAGAAAAGGAACGTTTTGAAAGTATCCCGGCTGCATGGCTGTGTGCATGTGATACAGGTGCCACAACTCCACCCAGATCATCACGATCCGCACGTAGAAGAACGTCACAACCAAGGCGATTCCGTTCAACAGGGCGAATCTAGTCTTTCCCTTTCCAAAGCCATTCAGGAAGACCCTACAAAGATTAAACAGAGTCGAAGATGTTAAGTGATTTGATAACCGTTAGGCCACACAACTTTGTTAAACAAAATTGTATAAGTAGCATCGATGCACGAATGTCCATTGATATTTAACGTTAACGTAACTTTCCTTTTTCGTCTACAGAGAAATTGTTCTCAAGTACTTTAACGTCAGAAGAAATATGTCCAGATTGCCACTAAGCTGTGAAAAAGCGTCTTTGTGCACGTGTGTGTGTGTGTGTGTGTGTGTGTGTCTGTATGCGGTCTAGAGAAACTTGCCAGTAGAAGAGTCAACCTGTGTGTGAAATTTGCCAACAACATGGCATCATCCAAGAGAACTGTAGAGTTAGTGCCCGCTTCCAGGGGACAAACACACGGCCGGTCACTCAGGAACTCTAATGAACTAACCCTGCCAGTCTGCCGGACGGTTAGATTTAGGAATAGCCCGGTGCCATCTTTGTTACGGCTCCTGAATGCTACGAAATGAACTGGATCGAATTGTCTATATGATAAGCAAACGGATATCATGATCAGATAGACGAACTTAATGCCGATGTTTTGAAATTGTTTTAATACCGCTGTAAATAATTTTAAATGATTTGTGTAATGTCTTGATGGTGAAAACCAAGTGCAATATGTTCAGAGGGCACACTTCAGCCTTTGGCTGCAATGCCTTTTTTTTATAAATAAACCATTAAATTTTTTGATTGATTGATTGATTGATTGATTGATTGATTTCAGGAGATCAAGCAAAACGATAGAATGTATGTTGTGTGTGTGTTTCAGGATATCACGCAATACGATAGAATGTATATATACATTCTAGATATTCTATGGTTTTGCTTGAAAGAATAAGCCCATTCGTAGATTCGAGTACGCATGTTCAGTGTCAAAGATGAACGACCCTGGCATGTAAACAGTTTTCGTCTCGATTTGCATAACAATGCCCAGGCGAGTTTTGTTTACGTCTCATGGGCCTTCACCTTTGACACTGCACATGCGTACTCGAATCTAAGAATGAGCTTATAGGGAGTAGCTACATAGATAACGGTGACGTATCTATGTAACTACTCCCTGTTCTTTCCCCCCTCGCCTCTATCGTTTTACTCTTAGTCCAGAAGGAGATACCTGAAAAAAAATGGTCTCGTAGCACAACCTTTATATATTTCGTCCACTATCACAGAATGATAGCTTGATGTCTCTTGATCATTTTAAGGTAAATTGTTCTATGGTAAAGGTGGGACATCATGGTTCTAGGGCTCTTGATGCAAATTTATGCAAATGAGGCAATTATGCCATGAATTGAAAAGAAAACAGCATAATTTGTTGGATACCTGTCCGAGAGTGTTCCTTTTTTGAACGTTGAAAGTGCCTGTCATGTTTCCATGGCAACCGTTGCTAAGGAAACGATACTTACATAGCAACGGAAAGGTTAATAGTATTATACAGCCTTTAAAAGTGTGTGAAATTAATTGATGAAACAATTGTTATATTGCACAACAAAAGTTGCTGTAATTAATTTTCAATGAAACTAGGATTTGATTCGATCTAATTTACCCACGATGCTTTGCATGCACTATACTTATAGTGTATTGGATTTCTGCATATTTGTACCAAATATAACAGCATACATGTAACTTCTGTAATACTTCACCAAATGACATCACACTTGCAGAAAGTCTTTAGTATGAAACTTAACGTGGCAGCAAACTGCAGAATTTGTAGTCATACCTGGTGTTGACAAAGAGGTTGGAGGTCAGGCAGATGAATCCCAGGTTGTGGGCATGAGGCGAGCACAAGTATGACTGGGAGTTGCAAAGAATAGGTATGCAGTTATGGCACAACTAGAAGTCAATTGAAAAGCAAAACACTGTCGGTTGATTGATTGATTGTTGATCAATCGATTGATTGATTGATCGATTGATTTCCCGATAAACGCAGGAAAAACTACATAGATCCTTTTAATAGAACGATGCCGAAGCCACGCCCCCTGTTCGAACACCTCCGTCAAAAACAGTCCTTGACGGACATGAATGGCCGCGCCCGCTTGGATGACAAAAATGGGGATGACTTCTTTTGAGCTTTCCTTGCTCTGAAACCCTTTCAGAGCGGGCCAATGAAATGGGAAATTACTTCTTTGTTGAATGCTACATCCACTGAGTAGATTTGTTTGAGGAGGGATGGATGTAGTTGCTGCGAGAGTGTCATGCCGTTTTCGGTCCATGCGGCCGCATAACATTACCTTGTTAGTGGGGAGGTGGGCCCTGTTGCTGGCTGCATGCACTATAGCTGCATGATTTTTGGTAATAAAGAATTGAAATGCCTTTCTTTTAGTGTTACCCTTTCCCCTTTCAAGTTTTCAGTTTCCACACAAATACGGAAAAGACGGAACTCTGTACTAGCGGACTTTGTAGTAGCTGGATTGTGGTATAAGCTCCCTGCCCTTGAGTGCTCAAGCTGTTTTCCTTTTCGTTTCGTTTTTGTCCTGAGCATACATGCAGCCAATATCGTAGAAAACCTGTCACAGATATAACGTTACGTACCCTGTTTTACACGTGCCATCTCTGTCCTGCTAGCGCTATTTTTGACGGAAGTGTTCGAAATAGAACAGGGGGATCTATATGTTCGATATGGTGTTGGACAGGATCGGTCTATTTGATACCATCCCAGTAGTGCTGCGTACCTAAACGTAACATCAGGTACAGGTACCGGTACAGAGGTTTAGGTACAGGTCCAGACCTGTACCTGTACCCGAATAATTTGAAAAATTAACATGCGATTTTCTGAACTTCTTCAATGACGAAAACATAAACTGTTTTCAACTTGTCAGTATCTTTATAAAAAAAACATAACTAGGTTTCCTACCACCAAACTCCCTTGGCCTAAAATGCCAAATGCTATCAAAACTCTCGGCCTGCCTGAATGACCTGTTGCATATTCGTTACTCTGTTCCAAGGTAACAATTTGGTCACGTTTGGTGTTGCATGAGGTCAGGAGATCAGTAAAAAAAAAAAAAAAAGATACTTGGTGTAAATTTATATCGGTACAGTACCGGTACTTCTGGATCCGGTATTTTGGACCTGTACCGAAGCAATTTTTACGGTACAGTAGAGGTACACAGAACCGGTACGCAGCACTACATCCCGGCATTTCGCTAGCTTCAGCATCGGGACTTCCTATGACTGCCATGACTTACCATTTGGATAGAGGTCATGAGACAAGTCAGAGAGTGGTGAAGTATAAAGGACGGTAGATGCAAGGCAGGGATGTACAGGCTAAAAAGAAGCCCTGCAAAATAAAAAAAAGAACGTTGATTTAAATCATTAGAAAGTCAGCCATGAAAAGTTTTCACGACAAAACTTCATGTAACGTTATATACGCATTTTTTTTTAAGTGTGTATTTTTTTCTAAAACGGTGCTTCCCCGTACTAGTCCTTTAGTATGACAACAAATACGGTCTCTATCAGCCTGTACTTTAAAGGCAACCTACGCAATATTAGGGCGTTGAAAGTCATATTTTCAAAATCAATTTTTTAGTGATTTCTGTCCATAGTAAGTTTAAATGACCCATTGCATATCGACCACCATGGAGCAAAAATGCGATGTCGTTGTGTGGTGGGAACTCATTGAAAATCTGAGCACTTGGAGGCCAGCCATCCGATTTCAAATCTCCCGAACATGCGTGATTCTGACCGATAAGTCCCGAACGGAGAAATAATCACATTGTCATGGCTCAATGTGCTCGGGCATTGTGACGTCACGTGAGCGGAAGTTACCGAAAATTGTCGACAGAAAACGGTTACGACTGGATTCTGGGCTGATTTTTGGGTGGTACCAATAAATAGAATACTCCTTTTGCGGCTTGTTTCTGTGCTATTTTTAAACGTCCAAAGTATGAAATAATTATGCAAATGTACATGTGCTGATATGGGGATGTAAATTTCAAATTCACCAAACAGAATTGCTTTCCCCAGAATATTTCACGTGTTACCCCCTGAAATCACTCAGGGCACCTTTAATAAAAGAAACATTTATCGGGAAAGTACCGTACTTATCAACTCGTATCCCGTCTCTATCGCGGCGCCAAGTCTTGCTAATGGATGATCAAAGCTGGAAAGAGATGAGAAGCATACGTCACAATACGTCCTCTGACTTACAGGACTACACACAACTACCAGCCTCTTTGACCCAAAAGGGATCCCCGGAAAGTGCGAAATGGAACAAAATGGAACAAAATGAAACGAAATCGAACGAAATGGAACGAAATCGAACGAAATCGAAGGAAATCGAACGAAATCGAACGAAATGGGACGAAATGGAAATCATTCTACTATAACAGATTTTTTCCACGAACAGCAAAACTATGGAACTCCCTCCTAGCCCACTGCCCCCCCCCCCGCCATCATAACCTACAAACCTTCAAAACAGACATACACCACTATTTCTCACCTTAGCCACATACAGTTGAACCAATCCAACGCTTAAAGACGAAGTGTCCCCCTTACGGCCTTGCATTGAGCGAGATCGTTACAAAAATATTACTAGAACCACACACACACACTTTTTTTTCGATTCATTCACGGGGCGGTATTCATGCCTTACATATTTCACAGTAGTAGCATGTTCTTTCAAATTCACCCTGCTGATCGTACCACTGCACCAAAACAGCTCTTTAAGCACTCTTTAAGCATGCTTAAAGAGTGCTTAAAGAGTCCGTTTTGGCACTGACAGTCAATTAACGTAATACTTACGCGGGCTTAAATGTTATATCTACGCCAGATTCAAAATGGCGCCGGAGTTTGGAAAGGGGTCTATTGAGAATCTAGAGATGTGATAGAATACTCACAACAGCGCACGCGGCGGCAGCTCTGTGAACAGGTAGATATACCAGCCTAGTGGTCCCAGTATCAGCGTGTGTACTTGACTCAGAAACCTGCGGATGGCATAATGGTTTATTGCTCAGAAATTACCCGTGCAATGGCAGCCAGTGCTGAATTGCTGCAGGGTTTACAATCACATAATACACAACAGATACATATTTTGTTCCACACTTGCACTTTGTGAAACTGTCGCAAGGGTCCGGGAGGCTGCCATTCGGCACCAGCAGGTGACCTCAAAACGACCTTCCCCAACCAAAGTCAGGTACCCATTCACACCTAGGTGGAGTGAGGAAAGTCGTGTAAAGTGCCTTTCCCAAGGGCACAACATCGGGACATAGCAGTGGTTTCGAACCCGGGACCTCTCGGTTCTGGGCGAAACACCCTACCGATTGCCCCACACGATGCCACAAGAGTGCACACCCCAGTTTATTTTGGGCCTTAATTCGAGGTTGCACACCCTTAAGTCTAGACACCGTCTCTTCCATGAAATACTTCTGAACCCAAACAATTGTGTATGGGAATGAAGGATAACCCTCTAGCTATAAGAACAACCGAGTTTCAGTTTCTTTAACCTCTGCAAGTTTAGTAAATGTATGGGGGGAAAAGTATTTTCCCGTCAAAAATGGGGCGTTATCGCGTGGAAATAGATCCATCACCTATAACTTAGTCCCCAAATGACCGACACTGTCGAAAAGAGAAAACTCTAAGGTATAATCGAGCTAATTGTAAAGAAGATAGTTGATACAGAACTAAAAAAAACTTGGATAACTTACGCTTCGTCTATGATGATCCTCTTGTTCGTCGGTAAGGAGGCGTACTGGGGAAACACCTTCCGAAACACGGCGGGAGCGACGTACACGAACATCAGCAGGAAGAAAACCGCGGAGCCGCACAGGCTGGCCAGGTTGGTGGCCTCCAGCACGGGACCAGGATTCTGCACAGCTGGTGGGTGCTCCATGTCAAGCGATTTTTTTTACTCTGGCAACTGAAAATAATAAGAGAACAATATTAAAGATATGAATGGCCGAAATCGAGTCTCCAAACTTTTTGTCTCTGGTAGATTTCTCCGAGGGCCTGCATGGGGGAGTAGTGATTACCAATTACGCCACATTTTCGCCGCCGATTGCGAATTACGTTAAATTCTCAGAGCTGATTACGAATTACGTTAAATCATGAGGCTTCCCAACCGGCTTAAACACTTAACACAAAATTCAACCGAGTTGTCAGTGTATTTCATGCAATAACAAGAGTCTGAAGACCTTAAATCTCCATGAAATAAGTTTTTATATATGGTGCTTCTTATTTGCCCAAGCTATTTGTTGTTGCTGCTGCTTGTTGTTGTGTTTTATGTGCCATAGGTTGCTTGGGGAATTCTTGTCCCAGATTCGAACCCAACAGGTGCCAGCTGTCATAGAATGCCTACAATGGACACATAGATTTTTCTCATTACTTATGCAAATTAAGTCCCAATTTGAATAATTTGCAATTTATTGTGTACATCTCTGTCCAGCCCACCTGCGTACCAAATGACATGAAAATCTGTCGTTCCTTTCTTCAGTTATTCTCCTTGGAAGATTTTTACAAATACGCCATTGCAGTTCCAGTGACACATACCAGGGGCCCAAAATCGACCTTGACTTCTGGCCTCCCAACACCTACCCACATACCAAATATTACAATCCATCTACACGTTCTACAGTTATGCTGACTTTAAGCATCCGGTGACACAAACATACACACACGCAAACACACACGCAAGCGCACGCAAAACAATATCCCTCTTTTTTCATGGAGATAATGACTACAATGACACTGAACTTCAATAAACAAAGTTAATCTTCAAAGAAATTACCTTTTTGTACTCTGGTAATTTGTTCAGACCTTTCAAATGAAGGGAATCCAGAAATAAGACCCTTTTCAGCAATTTTCTTTTTCAGATCTTTCAGTATTATTACATTGCTATTTACTATAGTTGTGGAAAGTTTACTAAAATATGATAGATGAATAGCGTTATTACTTCAAACAATAGCTGTATCATGATTTTTGATAAAATCTCTAACATTTTTAGGTTGTCGTTGTTTTTATACAGTTCCTGGAGCACTTCATAATTATAGCCTTTTCTTATAATTGGTATTATGATATCAAGAAAAGACTGTAAGACTCACCAACTTGAAGGTACACCTTGAAGTAAGACACAGTGAAGATAAGTCAAACACAAGATAGAGATTTGAAAGAGCACGACTTGTCTGAAGCAACTTAGACAGCTTAGTCGGAGCTGTGTTGCGTGATGACCCCGGCACGCCTTGTACCCTACTAACTATTCTCCGTAGACAATGACAACGGACTCGTCTGCATAGACAACAAGCCTTAAGGGTGCATGCTTTGAATACCCCGTTTCACTGGGTGACAGGCTGGTATTTTTGTTTGAGTTAATTATCGTATGTAATTTCACACTCGATGGTCAATAAGATTGGCACTTTAGATAATGATGGGTAGTGCTTGAAAACAGCTTGTACTTTTCATCGCAGATATTGTGAATCGTAAGCAAAAGTATGTTGACCATTTACTGCATGAAAAATTGAGAACAAAGCAGATCCCGCACATGTACACGCAATATTTTTATGTGGACAAAGGACAAAATGGTTGCAAAACAAGAATAATGTTTCCCATGTGTAAAATTAAGATTCAATCTGATTTGAATATGGCTGCACTTGCAAATTGTGTGGAAAAACCTCAAACAACAATATGGTGTCAAGGCCTTTAGAGCTGATAAAATGTTTGATAAATTTTGCATGGCATGTTTTATGACATTTTGTGTTTTCATCCCATAAGGTTGCTCAGTTAACTGAAGGAACCACCCTAAAGATTGATAGAGTAGTACAAAATTTACAAGGGATATGCATAAATTATGCAAATGATGCCCTCATTAGCATAATTTATGACCAGGTTTTCTGACCTTTCCTAACGGTACCTACATCTCAAATATGACATGCTTAGCCTTTACGGTAAGAGAAATACACATTTATGCATAAATTATGCAAATGAGGTATTCATAAGCATAATTCATGGATAAGTGTGTTTACCTTTCCTAAAGGTATTTACATCTCAAATATGACATCTGCAGCTATTACGGTAAGGGAAATACAAGTTTCTGCATACATTATGCAAATGAGGTCCTCATTAGCATAACTTATGTCCAGGTGCATTCACCTTTCCTAAAGGTACCTACATCTCAAATATGACATCCGCAGCTTTTACGGTTAGGGAAGTACAAGTTTATGCATAAAATATGCAAATTAGGTCCTCATTAGCATAATTCATTGTCAGGTGTATCTACCTGTTCTTAAAGTACCTTCATCTCAAATATAACATCCGTACAATAAAACATAAGGCACATATAACTTTCTGCAATACCATCAGTAGTGCTACCACCCCACATCTACTTGGTTTGGGGCTGAAGAACCACCAGCTGTTGGGACTTGGGGAATACTTGTCCTAGATAAGAGACTAACACAGATTGACAGGTGCGACCTCAAAGCACATACCCACAATGGAGGAGTAGATATTCCTCATTACTTATTCAAATTCAGTCCAAATTTGCATAATTAGCACTTCAGTTTGTACATCTCTGTCCAACCCACCTGCGTAGCAAATAACATGAAAATCTGTCGTTTCTTTCTTTAGTTATTCTCCTTGGAAGATTTTTACAAATACGTCATTGCAGTTCCGGTGACACATACCAAGGGGCCCAAAATCGACCCTGACTTCTCTCCTTCCAGCACCGACCCACATACCAAATATCATTACAATCCATCCACATGTTCTTCAGTTATGCTGATCTTAAGCGTCCGGTGACACAAACCTACACACAGGATAACACACACGCAAATGCATGCAAAACAATATCCCCATAAAAAAGTATTTTTTCATGGAGATAATAACGCCATTTTATTCATAATGGAGTGAATGGGAAATGGTTTGGATTTTCAGAATTGTATGCATACCCCCGAAATATGCTATTAACCGTGATGCAAATAGATGGAATCTACTGTATAATGTTGAATACCTACCTTTGCAGACACCTCCTTGAGAGGGGCCTGCATGGGGGCGTCCGGAGAACGCACGACGCTAAATCATCAGTTCCGGAGCTACATATGACGCTAAATTCATTCAGCCTCTCTACAACCTGCTCTAAATTCTGAGCCAAAACTCACACACCTAGAAGCTGAACTCTTGCGTCAAAGCTGGTGATTTTTAGCATCTTGGAGATGACTTGAAAAGCATTCTGATTTGGTTCTTTGCATTAAACGCATGAGTGATAATGAAGTCTAGACCAACGTCAGGTCACACGTAAGGTCATGACACTTCTGTATCAAATGAAGTCTAACCGGTTTGTTTACTTAAAACGAAGAGGCACAATTGAACTACGATCTTTCACATCCGACACCGAGCAAGATAAACACCACAGCTTGTTTATGAATTAAGACCTTTGATTGTGGAAATTTCCATTTTCGTGTATTAAGAAATTATAATGTGACGTTATAGAGGAACCTCTTGTAAAATACACTAATTTTGTGCCTCCATTGCAACGTTCATCCAAATTGATATAACAAATGCACTGACAGTGACCCCATCCCACCTCGACACGTATATGTATTTTTCCACTCGAATAAACAACTTTCGGAACAACCTTTTCGAAACTTTTGAGCATAGCGTGTGGCAACTGAAACCCAGAAGAAGCATTCAGTGCGAGAAAGTCTAGTCAGAAAGCGTGGAAAACTGTTCTGGTCTTTTTTTTTATCAGAGTTAGCAGCAATGGCAGCACATGCCTTTTAATATGAAAGACTGTAACTATAACATATATATAATTATGTATAAATTTCTATGTCGCAATGCAAACATTCCTCAGAGATCTAGAAGTTGTACAGTAAATGTATTCTCACCTGTGAGGCACAAATCGGACGACAATGTTAGAGATATCTTAGCGATGATCCGCCACGGTATTACTTCTGCATGAAATGAAGTAGAACCTGTCTGGTCGCTTTGGAGCTTATTTTGAGTCACCTCTGACATGGCAGTGACAATAGATATTGCATGGCAGCTTGGCCTTGAGTGAGGTAGACAATGTTATTTGATCTTCGACGGTGCAACTGATTATTATTTTTGTTCATGGGGTAAACAAAAACTAGATGTACGTGCATCATAATGGGACCATCGTAAGACCTCCGGGTTATACATAGATGTATACGGCAACTGATTTTTATTTTTGTGCATTGGGTAAACAAATACTAGATGTACGTGAATCATAGAGGGACCATCGTAAGACCTCGGGGTTATACATAGGTGTATACGGCAATGATTGTTATTTTTGTGCATTGGGTAAACAAATGCTAGATGTACGTGCATTATAGAGGGACCATCGTAAGACCTCGGGGTTATACATAGATGTATACGTAGTTGTAGTCACACGTCATCGAGCGAGAGTGAGGTTATCGCACCCAGCAGGGTACTCTTGTGTTCTTTGCTGAGCTCACGCTTTACTTGCGTTGCCTTTCAGCAATTTATGGATTTTCCAGCAATTTATGGATTACCAGCAATTTATGGATTATGCTTTACGTTGCATAAAGGTAACTGCCTACGGATTACGTAGAGAGAAGGCGACCAATTACGCGTTACTGCTAATGTACTGATTACAAATAACGTTGATTTTGGGCGACTGCCTACGGATTACGAAAACGGAAATATGATAAGGAGGGGTGTTCTTGAGGATCGCTAATAATGGGTGTGACCATTTTGAGGGAGGGGTGTTTTTTCTTGCTAGTTTCGAAGCAGATGTTCTGAGGAAAAATTATAGCGTTCTCTCTTTTTCTAACAAATTTATAACACATTCAACTCAAATAAAAAGAAAAATTCAATACCAATTCATATTTATAAAAAAGACTCCGTAATCGTTAGATTAACATAGCAAACCTGAAGTATATGTAGCACAAATACTCTAGTTTTACTTTTCATCCGGCTATGATAGGCTTGATATGAACGGGGTATAAGAATGTCTCTTCAGTACATCATGGAGCTAGCTCCATGAAGCTATTAGTACAGCCCCTATTTGTGTTGCATCTACAAATCTTCTTCTATCATATGCTAGGACTCCTAACTGTATAAACATAGGTCACAAATTGAGGTCCCCACATATGGTCTCTTTTGATATTTTAATTCACAGTACTGGTCAATTCAATATAGTATTACTAATACATAGTAGAGGTTAGCAGTTAACATTCAATTGGTTTTACGTTTAGTATATATTTGTGATGAAAAGTTCAAAAACATGTTGGCCGTATACACCACATACATACATACGGAAATACACGGCAACGCCTTCCGCAAGAGATACGCTTATATCAACGGCGTCATAAAAATGAATGTACAATATGAACAAAATATGCAATATAGAAAATATGCTCAAAAGCAATATACATACAAGAATGGTGACTTGATGCACAGAAACCAATAGATGCTAGACATATTGGTTAGGTGAATCTATGGTAAATTATATATCTTACAAAAGTTATTGATAAAGCAGGATATAATATCATTATCATTATCATCATAAGGTTCCTATTTGTTAAACATATGAATTATACAACAGATGAAGACGTTATCTATCTGTACGATTCATATTGCAATATACAATGTACATGATTGCATTATATGTATTGAACAAACATTGTCTAACCTTCATTAATAACGTTCCATGAAAAATGCTTTAATTAATCACACTCGCTGAGTTACAAAACAAAATATCACAGTTATGTTTGAATACACTACATTACAAATGATTCTTGTAGAATATTATAGTTCATATGAATAACTTAATTCAAAATGAAAGATAAACAAGGATCAGCTATATGCATGCATGTATGACTATATGTATATAACATCAAAAGCAGCTGACAACCATGTTAACCGCGAATACTATGGAAAAAACACACGCATTTGCTTGATGCTGATTGTCCCTGTATTGCCAGTCATCATGTGCTGTATTGCTTCATTTTTCTTCAGCGTATGGTTCAAATTGTATAGGTTTTATATTTTTTCTTCACTTAAGCTTATCTATTGATTCAATTTCATATTATGTCAACATTGATATGCAAATTCAAATCCTGATTTCAACCTGATTTCATTCCATTATGTTTTGTTATTAGTACATTATGTCTCAAGGCACTTATTTGGTTATATGATATTATGTTTATGTTATCTAAGTTACTCCGGTTTTATATAAATTTGTAGTTTGCAATCTTGTTTGAATTTTATCTAAACAACTTTGTTTGGGGTTTCCCCCCAGCGCTCATTGATGATCGCCAGCTGGCGACATGATTACCCGGGTGAAATAAAAATAAACAAACAAGCAAAGAAACAAAAAAAAATTCCAGACAAAAGACAAAATCTGAATTTGAAATCGTATGCATAAAGTGGGAGCCATTCCTAGATTTTTCATGAGAAGAGAAGTGAATATGATAACAACTTAAGTGATATATACTTTGTAAAGGACTCAATTAACATGCAATGTGTGTTACAGCTATTGCACTCACTATTCAAGGCCACATGCAATAGAAGCCAGTTCAATGGGGATTGCTTACTGTAAGTTTGCGACTTGTAGCGTTATTTTGTCAAGTCAACCGAAGACAGGAAGGCTAGATTAAATCAAATTAAATCAAATTTGGCGAAAATAAGACCATGAGCTGTGACATGTCAGAACCTCGGTGTAACAAGTGTTAATCTCCTGTTCAAATGTACACTTAAGTATTAAGCAACTCGTCTTGAGCAGATAGGTAGAAAAGTCTGAAGTCAATAGATTCCAGTTCAAGTTCGATGAGGTAATCACGACCTAAGCCTATAGCTGATGTCGTGGTGTCTTATAATAATGATGTTTTTTTAATTGGTCCGAAATAACCCGTGCAATGGCAGCCTTTCTAGTGCTGAATTGATGCAGGGTTTACAGGGTTCACATAATGCGCAACAGATGAATATTTGCTCCACAGCTGCATTTTGTGTAACTGCCGCAAGGGTCTGGGCGGCTGTCATTCGGCACCACCAGGTGATCTGAATACGACCTTCCCCAAGCGAAGTCAAGTACCTATTCATAGCTGGGTAGAGTGAGGAAAGTCGTGTCAAGTGCATTTCCCAAGGGCACAAGATCGGTGACATGACAGGATTCGAACCAGGGTTCTGAGCGACCGATCTGCCGTTACGCCATGCGATCCCACTTAAATGATGAAGACAAGTCTCCTTGTAGACAGCGTTACGATACATATAGCCCTGGTCAGTCACAAAACAGGCCGGACTGTTGCATTCACTAGTTATGGCGAAGACACTGTGGTTCCGTGGTGAGCTAGCTGTATCATTGTCGCCACCTGAAGTGAACATTGAGTAGCACAGTCTCCTTGCTCCCGGGGATCGAACCCGGGTGAGGTGGTCTTCAACTTGACGGGCTGAACCCACGACTGGATGTTCCATGTTCGAGATTGTTATTCACTAGATCACAGTATTTTGCTTGATCAGGTTCAGTCTGAAATTATTGTGAGTTCTAGGTTTGACGATAGTTGAGTTGCAGATGTAGGATATCAACACATTCAAGTTTCTATGGTTTGCTCTCATGTTGATGTCATTTTATTCATTTTACATTTGCTCTTTTTTTAGGCCTAGCAGTCACAGCTCATTGGTTCTTTGTTTAAAAAATTTAGATTTTAGATTTCCTAAAATAGCTCAAATGATAAAGTATCCTTAAAGCTTATTCCCCCATTGGACAAGCTGATGTTGTCACGGGCCACTCTAACCACCATTAACATTAAATCGCAGGGTTACATAAATCTGCCACTTGGAAAAAAACAGTGGGTTTGAGAGATCTCTAGTGCAGCACCCCCAGGTATGCACAGTTTAGATATACTGGAATCCCTTAAACTAGGGGACGTTGGGTAAGAGATCTGTTTGGACGTATTCTTTTCGGGGTGGCGGAATAATGTACCCTAGTGGAATTATGTTGGTAGATGTTGCTACTGACTCTACATATTTATATCTGCTTGCCGCAAGCATTAACATTTAATCTGGCTACGAGCGTAAGTAATATTTACCGCCAAATTTCTGACGTAACGCCACAAGCTAGAACCCACACATACTTAGATATATAGGAATGTATATAGGAATTTTGTACAAAAAGAAAGTTTCTTTACTTACTTATTGGCCCATATTCTAATTATGAAATCAAGGGACACACAAATTAAATTTTTGTCGCTGTACGATCGCTCAGTGATCGCCGTCTAGTGGAAAGGACGAACAATACACATGCAACGTTCTAGTTATAAAACGACATTTTTTGGCGTATTGACATTTTCTTGGCTTAGGTAAATTTTGCAGGCCGCAAAGTGTTTTTCCAGTTCGACAATCGCTTCACAATGGTGAGTCAAAGCAAAAACAAACAAATTAAGACAAACTAAGACAAAAAATTACCATACGGAAACAATACGGAATGGATATATGCACAAGCCCCCCCCCCCCAAGGCTCCAGCAACATAAAGTAAGTCTCTACTTTACTGGTTCCATGTACGTGATCATGAAAATAATCAACGTTAGAAAATATAGTCACAATAGATCCCATCTTTCTCACGCGGCGTACATGATAGAATGAAGACGAGGCCAATGAGGCAAAGAATCAAAAATAATGTACAGATATAGCTTTCCTCCTAAATCACATTAAGTTTTAAAATATGATATCCAAGTATCAATATTACAACTAATGTAATGCACAAAAAAGATGCAGCAATTTAGAGCTTCGTTGGCCGATCCCATAGTCTCCGCCCTCCTCTGTCAAAACGTAGAAATGTAAAATAAAAACATAGAAATGCAAATATTTGACGGTCATGCAGCCACTTCTTCATTGGTCGATTCTCTAATTATCAGGTAATCATTGGCTAAACTGCTAATTGTGATTGACAGTTAGGATCGGTCTAATGTTTGCCACAAGGGCCTCGTTTTCATTCTATCGTGTCCACCGCGTGAGAAAGGTCTATAAGAGACTCAAATAAAGATTTTGTACAGATTGTGGCCGGAAACCTTTTTTTTTTACAGATTATGAACAATGTTTTTCAGTAGCATCCACCTAATGATTCGCATTTTTTTATTTCGTCATGCAGAAACGCACTCTTTTCATGTTTAACATGTTTAACATGATTTACATGTTTAACATGTTTAACAAAGTCATGTTTAACATGTTTAACATTCAACATACCCCCTGATCAAAGCCTGTCAGCCACCCCCGGATTCAACACCAACAGTTTTAATTGCAAAGTTGAGTGTTTAACATTTTACATGTTTAACATGTTTAACATGTTTAACATGTTCAACATGTTTAACATGTTCAACATGTTTAACATGTTTAACATGTTTAACATGTTTAACATGTTTAACATGTTTAACATGTTTTACATGTTTTACATGTTTTACATGTTTTACATGTTTAACATTTAACATACCCTCTGTTCAACACCAACAGTTTTAATTGCAGAGTTGAAACATTTTTTCTTCATTTTTATTTGCTGTCTTGTAAGAACTGTCATCGCCTTTTGGTGGCCAATAAATCACCGAAAGACGTACGTTAATGGGTTTTTGTTGTTTGTTTATTATCCTCCCTTAAAACATTCATGGTGTTTAGTTTTAGGAGATAGTGGTAAATTAGTTGGCCCAATTGTCAGTTACTCAACCCATCTCCACTCCAAGGAGAAAGAAAACATATTCTTCAAAGTTTGGACATTTTTCTAGAATGTTGCTACAGCCCACCGGAGGGTCAGATAGTCCTGTGACTTGTGGCCATTGGAAGATCTGACCCGCGAGTGGGCTTGACCACGTGTTCTTACCTTTGCCGAGCAGGTTATGGAACCAGTTACGCCATGATTTTTGGTAGGTGTGTAGCAGTTGTGGAAATGGTTCGAAAATGGCTCACCTGGCGTTTTCGCACAGTACTGCAGCGAGCTGTGTATGTTTGTGTGTTTGTGTACAGCATAACTCGAGAGGGTGTTTATGGCTGCGCATGATATTTAGTGGATGGATGATATTCGCAGAAAGGAAGGTCAAGTTCGATAATGGGCCTCCTAGCTGGTACGTAAGGTACTGCAGCGAAGTTTCAAAGTTTGAGGTCAAATCACTGCAAGTGCTACGGTCATGATTTTTGGTAGATGGTAGATGGTTCATGCCACATGAAGTAAGTTGTGTACGTTAGGGCCCCCTAGCGGCTTGTTTGGAACTGCAATGGGTGTTTTTGTTTTGACCTTCAGACATGAATAACTTTGAATAACTTGAGAAAGGGTCGACATATCGTCGTAATGTTTGGTATGCCGATAGGTTAAATGGTGCTTTACATAATCAAATACCAATTATTATGTTTAGCCATAAGTATGGCTAAACATATTGTTTTCTCCCATGTTTCTTCTTCTTCTTCTCCTCCTGTCAAATCTTCAAATCGATTCATCTCTGTCATTTTTTGACCAAATGACCTGAAATTTGGTACAGAGGTAATGTAGGCAAAAACCAATGTGCGTTCTTTTCCTTTTTTTGATATTAACCTTGAAAGTGATTTTATTGAGGTTTTTAGGCTATTTTTAGCATATCTTGGCCTCCTGCGCCCTGGTATTTCAACCGAATGACCTGAAATTTGCTGTATATGTGGCTTGAACAAATATTTAAAGGACTACATTCCCATTTTTGGCATACATATATTCAAAACGATTTATTTTGGGATTTCTTGACAATATTTGCCACTTCTGTCACTTTCAATACTACATATGACCTACAGGTGATTGACCCCAAGTGCCTTGCACCTGGCCAAGCTGGAAGTTTGCTTACGAGGAGGAAAGACCGGACATAAACATTTAACGTGATTATCGGGAAAACACCATGTTCCCTTAAACTCAGTGGTTAAATTGCAGTTTAGGAAATTTTATAACAGAAAACAAGTTAAATCAATGATTTTGTGAATGTTTATTCTAGCATTAGTTATTCCAGATATTTTCAAACTCCAAATTCTTCAACACAACACGGGAGATCGTTTCTCCTCAGACTGGCGCGACACTCCTGTCAAAATTGATTGATGATCTCTCTCTGCCGCCGACTTCATACATGATCAAAGGCGGGTGGTAGGCGGTGCGCGGGGAAACTTAAATATATAATGTAGCGAAGTGTTGCACAAGGAATTCTCACGCTGAGGGGTACATGAAATAATGCTTACAAAATAGACCTCTATGAATCGGGGTACATTCAGCAATGGTAGACGGATTCGGGGCATGCCGCGCAAAACACATGGTCTCACTGGGGACAGGCGTTTTGGTCCCGCACGTTGTCGCAGCGGTGCGTCGCCGCTACGCGATCGAAAGCACGCCGCTGTCTGTCTCGGACCAACACGCGTCTCCCGTGATGTGTAGCGTCCACCACCAGGCCTTCCTACATGTCCTACGTACGGGCGTATGGATCGTAGAATTCGGCAAAAAAGGAATGATTAGGCCAGTAGAGTCAGTCCCCGGTAAGGTCAATGATTCGCCCCTTTGCGCTAGCTTGTAACGTTAAATGAATGTACCCTCTGGTGGCCAAACTTCACTGACAAACTTTCTCCCTATTATCATCATGAGCTTGCGTTAGTCTGGTACTAGTGACTATTATGTGCCGGGAATGTTTATCTATCGCACGCCTTGGAAGGAAGTTCAACCATGATAAATGGTCGGCCGTTGCGAAAATTTGGAATCCCATGCTGTTGATTTTCGTGATTGAATCTGTAAGAAAATATATTTTCATGTCGTTCATGTTTTTGGGACGGACGCCGGGACGGGGTGAATTTTTTCTATCATTTTCGTCCCGTTAGTAATGCAAATCGAAGAGGCAAAACACTAAAAACGTGGGTCTTGTGGAGTGTTTTGGAGCGGGAAAATGCCGGATATTAGCGGTGCCGAACAGTGTACATCGTCGCGCGCGGGTGACGCTCCGTCAAAACAAATCCGCTGGTGGTCTAGCGCGGCCACCGAAAATAGGCAGAAACACACAGGAGGACTTAGCACCTTCGTTTATTAGGGCAATTGTGAAAATCTTTTGTTACAAATTGTTCGAACATTGAAACATTTGGATAGATGGTTTGAAACTGTTCTAAATAAAGAGATTTTTGTGTAGTTACGTTCGAAATGTTTCCAACGTATGTGAAATAAGTTCAAACATGTTATAAGTTTCAATTCTAATTGTTTGAACACTTTAGAACTATTGTGACTTAGACATTCTTTTAATCAAAATAGTTCAAACATATTACAAATATTATATTAAAACCCTTTCGGTGACTTTGAATTGACTCAAATATGTTGTTTTTGGTCATTTCCTTCGTCTCCTGTCAAATCTTCATATGTATACTATGGAAAACTTCATTCTTCCCTGGGGTTGATCTTTTTTAATTCAATTTTGAACTGGGTTGATTATGCGCAAGAGTGTAATTTTCAGCGGATATTTTTCGACTGGTTTACATGGAAATGGCACGGAATATCCCATTCTTGCAAGGGGAGGATTCTTTAATCATTTCTTTCAATTTTGAGCTGGAATGATTATGAAAAAGTCCATTTTTTAGCAGAAGTGTATTTGTTAATCAATTAGTGGATATGGTTGTGGACTGGTCCATATTGTGTTGAGGTGCTACTGGAAGACTCAATTTTGGACTGGGGTGATTCATTTTTTTAGTGCAAGTATTTTAGAATGGTCCATTGTTATTTTGGGAGAGTCCATTTTTTGCATGGCGAGGAGTATGGCTAAACATGCTGTATTTGCTCGCAAATGTTGCCTTTCTAGTGCAAATTGATAGCTCAGTATCTCAATTGCTAGCAACCTCATTACTGGCTCTCTCCCCCGGGGTCTCCCATGGCCAGTAGGTGTTAGGCAGTGCGACTTGGGGGAGGGACTCATGCCGTGGTGTGTTACGGGTGCCCTCCCCCGGGATCTCCCATGGCCAGTAGGTGTTGGGCAGTGCTACTTGGGGGAGGGACTCATGCCGTGGTGTGTTACGGGTGCCCTCCCCTGGGATCTCCCAAGGCCAGTAGGTGTTAGGCAGTGTGACGTGGGGGAGGGATGTACGCCGTGGTGTGTTACGGGTGCCCTCCCCCGGGATCTCCCAAGGCCAGTAGGTGTTGGGCAGTGTGACGTGGGGGAGAGATGTACGCCGTGGTGTGTTACGGGTTCCCTCCCCCGGGATCTCCCAAGGCCAGTAGGTGTTAGGCGGTGTGACGTGGGGGAGGGATGTACGCCGTGGTGTGTTACGGGTTCCCTCCCCCGGGATCTCCCAAGGCCAGTAGGTGTTAGGCGGTGTGACGAGGGGGAGGGATGTACGCCGTGGTGTGTTACGGGTGCCCTCCCCCGGGATCTCCCAAGGCCAGTAGGTGTTGGGTAGTGTGACGTGGGGTGGGGGTTTGCGCTTTGGAGTGTTACGGGTTCCTTCTCCCGGGATCTCCCATGGCCAGTAGGTGTTAGGCAGTGTGACGAGGGGTAGGGAGTCACGCCGTGGTGTGTTACGGGTTCCCTCCCCTGGTATCTCCCATGGCCAGTAGGTGTTAGGCAGTGTGACGAGGGGTAGGGATTTGCGCCGTGCTGTGTTTCGGGTGCCCTCCCCCGGGATCTCCCATGGCCAGTAGGTGTTGGGCAGTGTGACGTGGGGGAGAGATGTACGCCGTGGTGTGTTACGGGTGCCCTCCCTTGGGATCCCGCATGGCCAGTAGGTGTTAGGCAGTGTGACGTGGGGGAGAGATGTTCGCCGTGGTGTGTTACGGGTGCCCTCCCCTGGGATCTCCCAAGGCCAGTATGTGTTAGGCGGTGTGACGAGGGGGAGGGATGTACGCCGTGCTGTGTTACGGGTGCCCTCCCCCGGGATCTCCCATGGCCAGTAGGTGTTGGGCAGTGTGACGAGGGGGAAGGACACACGCCGTGGTGTGATATGGGTACCCTCCCCTGGAATCTCCCAAGGCAAGTGGGCATCAGGGTTTGTGAGGAAAGCGATATGAGCTTCTGTGACATTTTGACCTCTAGACAGAATCGCATCTGTGACGTTGACGAACGTCCTCACACCTTCATCGGTAGCATGAGATGCCAAAGCAGCCCTCAGATTTCTACGGGCTCTTATGCCTTGGACCTCGGGCGCCTTTCTATAGAAGTTGTTGCTCTGGGCTTTGGTCTGTTCAGCTGAACCATAAGGGGCAAAGGACCTTCCAGACTGCCTGCTGCAGGCAGTGGTGGTGTTGTCCCGGAAGGCCCGTCGATTCAGTCGTCTGTTTGTCACGACATGAAGCGAAAGCTCTGCAGGATCAGCATAGAACGGCATGGGTCCGCTCTCATCATCTGGAATCTCACTGTAGGTATGTGGCGGGGTAGGCAGAGGGCGCTGTGCAGAAGCGGGATCATTATCTGGAATCTCCCAGGCTGTGCGCGGGAAAGCAGGCAGGGGGCGCTGTGCGATGGCTAGGTGATCTGGGATCTGGCTGTAGGTGGGTTCGATGGGCAGGAGAACAGCTGGTAGTGACCTACAGGATGCCGAGTCGTCTTCGGTGCCCCCGCGTGTGCATGTTACTGCAGGGAGAGAAGAGGACCGTGCCACGCCGGACATGGCGTCATCTAGAATCTCCCTTTGTGGAAGACCAGGCAGAGGCCTCTGAGCAGCCGCTATGTCCTCTGGGATCTCACAGTAAGTCGGTTCGATGGACTGCAGGACAGCGGGCAATGACCTACAAGAGGCTGCGTCATCCGACGCCATCTTGTCTGAGCATGCAGGGAGGGAAGCCGACCTCAGCAAGCCGGGGAAGGCAACTCCAGGCGGGATTGTCCAAATGTGTGCATCGTCGCTGGCCCTCCCGTCCTCAGCGTTTGACCTTGCCGAGCACAACTTCCATACCAACACTACAGTCGACGACACCACCAGACTGACCACTGCCGAGACAACGACTGAGATGAGAACATGATCTGTTGTTGGAGGCAGCTTGGGCCCGGGTGTAGCACCCATCTGCGGTGTAGAGTAGTGTGTGAGTGTGCTGTGGAGGACAGTGTCTACTCTGTAGGTCGTTGCTGTTGTGTGTGTCTGGCGTTGAACTGGGGGAGCGGTGAAAGACAACTCCGTGTGTTCATCTTTGGTGACCAGAATGCAGGTGATGTTTTTGTCGTGGGTGGCGTTTGAGTGGGTAGTGTGCTTTGGGCTGTATTCAGACTCAGTGAGTGCGTCCGTGTCTTGGGACTGGACAAATGTCATGCCAACACCTTCAAACGTTGCATTCCCTGTGGACAGAGAAACCAGTCGGAATATTGTGTTTTCCACCAAGACCACTGCAATGCCCCCGTGGTATTCCCAAACCTGCGTGCACTGCTCAAGCGTGTTGGGGACCAGTGTGTCTGTCAGAGAGCCGTCAGTAGCCAGGACAACTACAGGGGTCTGGATAGAGTTCGTGGTCAGAGAACTGTCCAAAGCACCACAGGATCTGCCAGGGTTGACTCCTTCCAAATCGATGTTACCAGTCACCTTGTTCGATGAATCAAACATCCATCCGAGCGAGAGTTCATGACCATTGTGTCTGGCGCAGAAGAGGAACTCGGGTACCTCAACAACCAATGTTGCCGACCTTCTCACCCAATTGGCTAACCGATGCAAGCCCCACATCATGCCATGTGGTTCTGCATCATGGACGGATGACAACATGCCACTGCTGGCATGGAGCCTTACCAGTTTAGACTGTCCCCACAACACCTTTCTATCCAAACATGACAGGTCGTTACCAGTCAGGTCCAGCCAGGTTAGCCTTATGTGTTGGAATGACCCCGGGGAAATGCTATTGATTTCATTGAACCTCAGATTCAACATCATGTTATCACCTTTCAATCCAAAGAGCCAGGCAGGGTCTACAACCTGTAACAGGTTGTTCTCTAGTTCCAAGACGTTTAGGTGAGTCAGGTGCATGAAGCTCCCTGGCTCTATCAGCTTGATGTTGTTGTTGGACAAGATCAGCCTCACGAGATTCTCCAAGCCAGTGAACCAGGTCTGTTTGACATTTGTCAACCTGTTGGAGTGCAGTGACAGTTGTTCGAGACCGACAAGCCCAACGAAGGTGTTGTTCTCCACATCAGTGATCTTTGCATCTATCAAAGCCAGAGTGGTAACAGAAGGGTCGATCGGTGCCAGGGTCTTTGCCGACAGGACATGGAATGGGTATCCTCTTATTGCAACACCATCGGCCCTAGTCAGAAGGGAAAAAGGATCCGTACCTCCAGGGCCAACACCCTCATTCAGGGCCCCACACATGACACATGCCAGATTCCGATGGAGCAAATGCCCCGACATGAGTGTGTAAGGCACACACTCTTTCCACCCAGCTGCCTTACACAGAGGAAACCCCGGGTCATTCGAAGCTGCACAGGCAGCTGCCAAGAGAAGCAAGAACAACATGGCTGCCTCCTCCTTCGCACCACACATACCTCTTGCATGCATTCTGGCTATTTGTATCATACCTTTCATCCGAGTAACCATTTGTCACTCACCTGCGGTTGATGTACCTAGTCGGCGGATCTGTGAGCATCAGTGAGTCAGCTGAGTACTTCTTCCCTCTGTTTTAACGAAGATGGTCGGTACGTAAGAAGCTTTGACACCGCCGGCTGCGGCGGAGTCTGTACGTACACTGTATTTATTCACCAGACTAATAACTCCTTAGTGTAATGTTTATGCACTAAGAGCTCTAGGAAGGAATGCTATTGCCATATTAGGAGTTGTTATTGTAAAAGAGTTGCGCATGTCAATGACCTGATATTCAGACTAATCCTATGATGTAACTTATGACTAGTCAAGTGATAAAGGTCGTTGAACCGTTATGCTTTGCTGATTACTGTATATGCATTTAAGTTTGCCTGGTTTTTATTTCGCGCTGAGACGAAAATGGGGCGTTTGCGGTGGTTTCAAGTTCGCGGCAGCGCTATAGTCACACATCAATATAGTATTGGACAAAAGTGTTTTTTTTAAAGTTCGCTTTGAAACGTCGCCGCGAAATCCGCGAACCTAAAACCACAGCGAATATTTCTGCATTTACAGTATTACAGTGCGCTTGTGTTCGTTTGGGGTATATTATCGGAGGCGACAGGAGCATTATTTTGAAATAGCGTGTCAATATTTTTCAAAGGGAATTTCAGCTATTTTCGAATCATGTTAGAGATCTTTCGTTTATCTGCGAGTTGAAATAATCCTGTTGATCACTAATATAATAACCACATATTGGAAAGGAGTGTCTCAATTGGAAACGAAATCACGAAGTGCAAGTCTTATATATAGTAGTCCATCTGTTCATCTCTGAATTAGAAAATCATATGACAAAGATGAAGCGCCAGGTTGACCATAGCCTGGAAACCATACCATCGGGGGCTCCCCAATATCTCTACGGCGCTGGGAGGGGTCCCCGCCCGCCCAGACAGCTTAGTCCGCTCGGGGTTTGTTTACGGCATTTGATTGAATTAGTTCAACGCCTAAGGTGGCGGTGAAACTCTCTATGGCAGCGTAAGTAGAAAGGCTGCGAAATTCTGTATGGCAGCTAAGTAGACAGGCTGACATGTCGACAGAAACGGCTCAATAAAGCAGACTGGGCCCGGTAAAACACCCCTACGCCGACCCCTAGAGACTAGGACCTGGCTAGGTTGACCAGTTGACTATGGCCCAATTAACACACGCATTTTTGAGTCGACTCAGGAGCGTTCTGCTAGTATTTACACATAGGGCAACGACGTGACGTGAAACGCTCAGCTCAGCTGCTTTATACAACACCCATAAAACAAGTATCAGTTTGCAACACTTTGGCAAAAATACACTGCGTAACCAACATGAATATAAATTCATTTGTATTTTGCATGTGATATCCCACTATGGTTTCTTAGCTGTTTGAAATACAGCACTTAAAGTTAACTGCATAAGGTGGAAATGTGTACAATCTTTTTCTTGTTTCTCACAGACTGCAGTTGCGTTTGAATCGCTGTCATCCTTCAGATATTGATCAGACAATGAGTCTCTCCAGTAGTCCAGTATGTACCCAGGCTTTCCGCCATGTTCTCCAGTCGTAGAATACCCCGGATGTGAACAAAAACAGCTCACGCTTGTATGGGTGAGACGCAACAGATAGCGCCTGCGCATAGACCCCACGGTGAGAAAGCAAGTCAAGTAAAAACAATGGTTAAACCATTTTTGGTGGGATTTTTTGTGAAATCTGGTCAGTTTATATGAGTTGCCGTGGTATAAGATAGACTCTGTATTTGTTGAATTAGTTAAAATAATGGCATTTCTGTACCTTGTGAGTTTTGGCACCCCATAATTTAGTAGGATGGTCTTCAACTGGGAGTCTGAAGCCTGTAGGACCTATCCACGGGCTCTGATTAGGGGGGTTAATCTGCAGACTAGCCGTATAGAATTTGTCAGGAATTCGTCCGATGACACCAGACATAACAGGCTAGCATTTGAGGGTAAGTTTTTGTGGTCTGCTTTTTTTATTGCTGAGATAGTGACACCTTCTTTTTTCACTTCCCCATAGGAATATATGGCATATATCATCATCATCATCATCGTCGCCGCTTTCATCTGTCGACGATGCGGGCCACCACTGCTTTCTACGCACTTCTGTCCAGAGCCTGCCTTCTCACTCCTTCCCAAGTGAAGCCCAGTTCCTCCAAGTCTCTCATGACAGTTTTCTTCCATGTAATCTGTTGACCTCCCCTCCTTCTTTTCCCCTGTGGTACCCAGTTTAATGCCATCCGTGGGAGGCGTGTCCTTGGCATATATTGTAACTGTAGTGTCTCTCCTATATATATATAAGAGGTCAACATAGTCCAGTTCTCGAAGCTCCCGCTAGAGGGCAGTCCTCTACTGTCCTTGTTCGTATGTTCGCCGTCTAATGAGTCCATATGTATATATCGTACCACCGGGGACATTTCACGATTAACATTTATACGTAACATTTTTATTTCAATGAATACAAAAAAATATGTAAGACATAGGGTATCATAATCATGGTCCTTATCTTAGGTTTCATATTAGGTATCAAGCCTGTGAAAACTTTGACAAATAGGATTAGACGTCTTCACGTACATCTTAATTAAAAACAGTGTTTCTGTTGGCATAAAAAGTATTGGTCTGTAATTTTGGCCGCCCGTCGAAGCGCCACCTACATTGCGTATCCGTCTACACATCAATTCCTGTACGTAAAACATATTTTGATTATGCAAATGTCTTCTAGACTTCCAGATTATGCAAATGACTTTCCAGCGACCAGACAGGTTCGACTTCATTTCATGCAGGAGTAATACCGTGGCGGATCATCACTAAGATATCTCTAGCATTAGCGTCCGATTTGTGCCTCACAGGTGGGGATACATTTACTGTACAAATTCTCGATCTCTGAGGAATATTTGCAATTGCACTGTGACGTAGAAAGTTATATACATATGTGTAATAGTTACACCTTTTTCATATTAGAAGGCATGTTCTGTCATTGCTGCTAACTCTGTTTGAAAAGACCAGAACAGTTTTCTACGCTTTCTGACAGGCTTTCTCGTACTGAATTCTTCTTCGTGTTTTCAGTTGCCACACGTTCTGCTCAAAAGTTATGAAAAAGTTGTTCCGACAGTTTCCGACCGTTTGTTTATTCGGGTGGAAAAATACATATACGTGTCGAGGTGGGGTAGGAATGGGGTGGGGTAATTGGTTTGGTACGTAATGGACGTGACCAGATTATCAATTACAGTCACTGTCAGTGCATTTGTTATATCAATTTGATTGAACGTTGCCGCACAAAATTAGTGTCTTTTACAAGAGCGCACGTCAGATTACCGTGTATTTTACGTCGTTTTTGGACAGACAAGGACGACGTGGCACTCAAGTTTTTCATAACTTATTTCAACAGTGCCACGTACCATGTTGCAATTGGTAGAGCCATGACATTGTGCAATGAGACCGCACTTCCTTCAAACACGTTGGAGTGGAGTTGGGAGAACTTTAACGTATATATGATAGCATAGGTCCCTCTATAACGTCACATTATCAATTTTATATACACGAAAATAGACATTTCCAACATAAAAGGTCTTCATTCACTAGCAAGCTGTGGTGTTTATCGGGCTCAAATGTTCCCTCACATGTCAGATGTGAAAGTTCGTAGTTCAATAGTGCCATTATCATAAGTTATCAAACAGGTTAAACTCCATTCCATACAGAACAAATTGTGTGTGACATCACGCTTGTCTAGACTTGGTCATTATCATTCATGCGTTTAATGCAAATAAATAAATTAGGACGCTTTTCAAGTCATCTCCAAGATGCTTAAAATCACCAGCTTTCAGTCGCTGGGAGTTTTGACTCAGAGTTTAGAGTAGGGCGTAGAGAGACTGACTGAATTTAGCGTCATATGTAGCTCCGGAATTTAGCGTCGAGCGTTCTCGGCGAGACGCCCCCATGCAGCGAAAATTTTGCGTAATTCATAATCACTACTCCCCATGCAGGCCATCATTTATCTATTAATTTGATGGCACGATGTATGTAAATTATATGCAACAATTTTTACACGTGTAATTCTACTGTTATGAAAGGATACTTCAAAAACTCCAAATCAATTCAAAATTTCCTTTGCTAGCAAACGCTGATCTTATGAAACGTTCCCCAAACAAGCCTCTTGCAATTAATCACTCTCTTTAATTTATAACTCGACATAACAGTACTGACAGGAACTAACGCGGTGGCGTGGCTTAGTTGAACACAGGGGAACAACTCCACCAACATGAAGTTGTGGGTGTGCTGTGTGCTCTTCGCTTTTGCTTGTCAAAGCGCCTTTGCAGACTGGGTTCGGCAGCCATTTTGGTACGACGATGCACGTCGGGACAAGGTCGCTAAGGGCACGGTCTGGCCGCAGCCCAAGAATATCCAGACAACAACACAGAGTCTGTCTCTCGACCCGGATAGCTTCAGTGTCGTGACGTCTGATGACGCAGCCAACTCAGCAGTTTGCAAGGATGTAATTGATCCAGGCATTGAAAGGTTTGTTTCCCACATTATAGTTACTAAAAATGCTGACCATAATACAGTAGAATCCTCTTATTTGCATAACTGATTTGTCAGTGTGTTTCATGCAATAACAAGGAGTAGTCCATCAACCCTAGGGGACAAAATGAGCGGCACTGGGGGGGGAGGGGGTTGTAGTGGTTACCAGGATGGCACTTGAAGGAAACACACACACTTTGTTTCAAATTCACTCACTCTACTGTAACTATATACAAGGCTATCATCTTATAAACCAGAATTTATCTCAATGGACTTACATAGCAAATCTAAGTACATATTGACATGTAACAACCCCTGCATGGAATACATGGTATTCTGTGGAGGCCCCGGGGAAAAACACACTGCAGGAAGCTGACCTTCCCAAGGGCTCTGTTCAGAGACACCGGAATTCATATGGAGGACCTGAGTGCGGCCATGGCAGACAGGATAGAGTGGTCAGCGGTTGTGCATGGACTTGCCCCGTCCCCCCGGGGGTCGACCGATGATGATGATGATGATGGTATACATAGGAAAATGTATCAAAAGTGTCTAGACGTCAGAAATTCTTCCAATTGTTGTACACCCTCATGATCCCATACTATACACTCTTGTTTGTTTGTTTGTTTGAACCTTTGTTTATTCATGATAAGCTCAAATCGGCACGCAGGCCGCTTTTCATTGAGGTCATGAGGGAAGAGGTAAGGGTCCGATACAATATAACAGAGATACACAGTCATTTGTATTAGGTAAATTAATCTTATAGAACTGTAGTCAAGTTCCAATAGATGCCATACCTTGTACAATTTGTTGTGCAATAAAGTTATATGTGTTATACTATATCGGTTACACCCCTATGTTCAGACACCGCTACATGTATGTTCCGACACCCGTATGGTCCGACAACGCATAGCCCTTACCCCATTCCTAACCCCAACCCTAACATTGGTAGTAGCCTCGCAATTGAGCTACTGGTTCCGATTAGCTGGTAACTGGGAGACCCCGGTTCGAATCCGGGGAATGGCATCCTGGTTGGAGCTGCATTCGTATCAGAAGGGACGTAACATGTGGAGGTGCCTCGAGCACGTTAAAAGGCACTACAACAGCCTCATTACTTAGATGGGTACCTACTGGCTGTATGTCAGATGAATAGGGCTTTTGAAACATACTCATATATTGGTCATAAAAAATGTCATACAGAAAAGCATGGCATGGATCTAGTCTCCAACCAGACCCAATGGATTGCAAAGACCGTATCTAACTGGAAGGAGGAGCTTGTAATGCAATCCTTGGGTTGCAAAACGTACTTCCTCTGCCAGTTTGATAGGTCTTTATGCAACTATAGATCTGCTTGGAGATTAGCATGGATCGATTGTGATGATATTTGGTATGTGAGTTGGTTTTGTAAAGACTGTGGTCAAGGGCAATTTTGGATCTCCTGGCGACTCTCCTTTGTACTGCAGCAGAACTTACAAATTTTGTGCATTTTGTCTTGGGCTTTTTGTTCATGTTTGTGTCTCTTTAGGTACCGCGGTCTCCTGTTCTGGATCCCTGCGGATGAAAGAGTCAGTGTGAGCGGAGACAGTGTGTTGGACAGACTCCGTGTGACCATTTCCGGCACATGTACAAAGTACCCAAGCCTAGATTCGGACGAGTCCTGTAAGTACTGTACTTCACTTTATCTTGACGGTAGCAAAATTTTAGTCTCTACCAGACTAACCGCGTCGGCTATAGAGAGAACATTTGCCGGGGGACTTTGGCCATGGAGGATAACATTCCCATCCGCAATATTTGACCCTATCTCCATAGCCGACTCCCTTCATACAGTTGACTCTATTTGGCCAATTTCTACTATTTTCCCAGCGACCCGTGGAGACTGGTAGAGTCTAGCAAAATTTCACGGTGTAAGGAAAATTGACGTTTTCACTTAGCTCTAACTTCACGGTGGTGGCAAATGATTTACAGAACAGATATGTGAAGGAATCATAAATGATAATAACGTTTTTTTTACGTCGACGGTTAGATCACGGTACAGAGGTGACCGTGAAAACAGTGAACATAAAGTTATAGTGAAAGAAACAAGAATTACAGTAGTCCATAGAAGATTAGCAGAAACAAGATAATAATGATAATTAATTTTTTTGTTCAATATATACCACTGAACAAGTTTTCTGAGAAATAACAGATGTTTCAGATGCCGTCCGGCATACTTCTTCAGCGATCAAAAATATTTTCTATATTCCAGAAAATAGAATATAGTTCCAGGGCTGCTTCCAAGCGTCTAGCTATATCAGTATGAGACAGTATGCAATTTCAATTCTTTACTTTTAAATAAAAGTTGAAACGAAACGAGAAATGATACACCGCCACCCGTAACCGTCGGTCGGTGAAGCATTTTGGTCAGTCTTCTTTGTTCTTAGACTCTTTAAACATAATACGTCAAACTCCTGCAAATCCCTATTGAAGTGGTTGACTGACACTGGTTGAAGTGTCCGTTGATATGGTGTAGTGTTGGGTTTGACTTGGTACAGACAGTGTACTCAGGGAAAGAGCTTGCCCCGTCATTTGCACTGTTGACCTTGTTGCTCCATGGGTAGACGTTTGTCCCACCACGTTCTAACGTTACACTTCGATACGCGAACATTTCTAAATCATTCAGGTGTGCGGTGTCACGTTTAGATGTTGCCTAGTAACCATTTATTTTACACGTACCACGCTATGCGCTTATCCCTCTGTAAAATCTCTTTCGAGCCTTTTGCACACACGTACACGTAGAATACAAAGTGCTTGTTTGCAGTTAGTCAAAGACACCGGTCAGTGCAAATTTGTTGTATGCTTCAATGTAATTTATGGCTTGTCTATAAACAATTATGGGCTGTAGTTTAACAGAACAATAGGCACTTAACGTCCTAGAGGAGGCAATGAAATGCAGTCAAACTTGGATTTAGCAACCACTCAAGGGACTAAGGAAACATGGTTGCTGATGACAGGTGGTTGCTGAGGACAGGGTGGGGTTAACTACGTAAAAATGGACGGGACTGTTTTCATGTGGCTTGTGACTGGAGGTGGTCGCCTGTGCCAGGTGGTTGCCCGGTCAGGTTTGATTGAATTAATTTACTAGCAATACGCTCTGTATAAACGCTTTACTCATTCTTTGGTTTCTCTGTTTAATACTGATGTATTTGTCTTTTGAAACAGACACTCTTACAGTTCCCGCCAGCGGAGAAGCGACACTTTCGGCCCAAACCGCATGGGGCGCTCTTAGAGGTCTGGAGACCTTCAGTCAGCTGGTGTATGAAGTTGACGGAAAGGTGAGTCAACATCTGAGGGCAAAGTTCATCAACGGTCGCGTTACGGTCGTAACGGTCGCAATTTGAATAAACAGTTATGAGTTTATTAGACGTCCTTTCAACTAGACGCCGATCGCTGAGCGACCATACAGCAACCAAAATTTGAATTTTGTGACCCTTGAGTTCATAATTGGTATATGATGCACGATATAAACTAATAAAGTATGATTAAACAGACGAAGAAATACATAACGTATAAAAAGATTCAATTTATGAATTTTCTAAAACTCCTCAACCAAATGTCATTGTGGAAAGGTAAAACTGTTTTCCAACTAAAGAAAATGGACTCTTCCGGGAATTTTCACTTCGTCTTTTTCAGCTCTCTGACCCAATCGGACTGGGCACGTGACTTGTCGCACGTGTGACGTCAGTAGTAGGTCAAAGGTTGTTGGAAGTTGATATCGCCCCCCAGTTTAGAGAAGTTTGGTGCGCGCATGCGCCCTGTTGTATGTTGTTTCCATATGTCGCTTGGAATGCAGGAAGACATAAAAGTTCTAAAGGTAATACGTGTAGAAGTTTTATTGCAAGTTCATGCCCCACGCGTGGGATAATTGAAAATACATGGTAGAAACATAAGGAAAAAATACATGTGTCAGTGAACTGTGACTGACTTTGTTGTAACAATAGGCTACTAATACTAAATACGAATGTTGGCTATATCTAGACAAGCTGGGTTTGACTTCTTTTTTGGAAGCAATGGAAGACGAAAAGCCCCACTTTTTCTAGGATTTTTGGGTTCTGTGATTTCAAGAGAAAAGTATCTTTTTGTTCATCCGTGAATGTGTAAAAGTTGGGGCATTTCGTGGTAACTTGTTTAAACAATTCGGTTCTTTCGTCATGGTTAACTGGACAACTGGAAATAAAATCATAACACCTGTTCACTCCCCACTGCAGCACAAACTGAATGTGACGACCATCGATGATGAACCGAGATTCCCACACCGGGGCGTTATGCTGGACACGGCTAGGCACTTCATAGCTGTGCCCTACATCATACAGAATCTGGTAAATCTACTATCTATGCTATTCTGATGCTACTATGATATCACCCTCATGATATCACCCATCAGGACCCCTATCGCTCCACGTTACATCGCTCGCGAAAGGGGCCCTGATAAAAACCGACGCTAGACATGGTTCTGGCGACGGCGCCGAAACTTGCTCATGAATAATTAATGAGCTGGCCTAATTTGGCAATGAGCGGACTGACGAACTCATCTCCAGACGGAAGTCGCGGACAAGGTCGATGGGCTTGCTCGGCTTTCGCAGCCGCTGGGAAGCCCATATAACAAAGGCTCTTCCCTCCGCCTGTCCTTACACTTAGAAATACGTCCCTGCCATCAAGCAGTGTCTGTAGGGTGGACTGCTGATGCTGACGAAGCCGCTCTTATCCAAACAAGTCTTCCACAGCTGAAGCAAAACTATCGGCTGCCATTTGTTTTGGGTAACCAAAGCAACGATGTAACACGTAACCTGATTGGTTGATAGCTTCCCAGCGTTCTTTGCGCGTTTGGTTCCGATGAGGGGAAACAGACCCGTCGCCAGAACCATGTCTGGCGTCGGTTTTTATCAGGGCCCCTTTTGCGAGCGATGTAACGTGGAGCGATAGGGGTCCTGATTTAACGAGGGTGCTATGATATAGGACTTCTGTTGATCATTGTGCCCCCTACGACTCACTGACTACGGCATTGATGATGCTCTAATTCATGCCCCCTCTTCACGGAACTAGTTTCGGGGGGAGGGGGGTCTAGCGTAAAGCATGGTGTGCACTTCACCATGAATAGGCTGGATGACATTATCTCCTCTAACCGAGAAATTTAAAAGTAGATAAGATAGACCCTCGAATGTCACCAGAAGATTACTTTAGGGCATGCGTCGAACAATAACGAACAACGTTGTGTCTTGGGAAAGGCACTTTGAACAACTTTCCTAACTCTACCTAGGCGTAAAGTGGGTACCAGACTTCGGTTGGGGAGGTAATAGGCAGTGGAACGTACGAGAGGGATGGACTCCGCCTTCCAATACACATTTACAGTGACACATGTATAATGGATTAGCAAATAACTGCCCCTACGGCCTCAAAAAGGCTTTGTGACTACCTTTACCGAACAATAAATGTAACAATTTCTGGTAGAAACCCGTACGAATATTGATATTGTTTCTAACACTACTGTTTCAGCATTTAAACTGTGTACAAAATTCAATTTCTCTCTTTACAGGACGCCATGGCTTATAACAAGATCAACGTGTTCCATTGGCACATGGTGGACGATCAGTCGTTCCCCTTTCAAAGTACAACCTACCCAGACCTCAGTGGAAAGGTAGCATTCCCACTCCAGTGTTCACAAAAGCCCCCCTCTCACTGGATTCGCGGCACGCTGGCGGTGTCACTGCGTCCTAAATTGGATTTGTGTTACACTTGACTTTATAATGGGAATGTCATTCAAAAGTACAAGTTCGACCAAAAAGACACCACAACACACAAACCTTAAAAAGATTCGTTTTTTTTTGGCGACGAAATTTGTTGAGTGCTTTGTCAATTCGATCGGCCGCAGCGACGCCGCCAGCGTGCCGCGGGTCCAGTGAGAGGGGGCTAAAGGAAAGCGTAGCAACGAAAGAAATATCTCAACGTTTTAGTCAAGAATCTAAAAACAAGAAGTCACCTCTGTGCAGTCCTACGTTTTAGGTCAATGAAAACAAAAATGCAATTTAATAATCATAATAATATAATAATAACCATTATCTGTACTTTTAAACTCATGTGTAGTGTTTATCAAACAATAACTTATGTTCATTTGTTATTGACACATTTGTACATGTGTTCAAAATATGTTTCTTTGCTCAACTTAGCTCTTCGTAAATGTGCCTATTCGACATATGACGTTAACAATATTTAGATGTCATTCAAATATTTTTGAAATTTAATTTTTCTCCTCCCTTCCCTTCCCAGGGTGCCTACACCCAGGATAACGTGTACTCACCAGAAGACGTCCGGTCCGTGGTTGAGTACGCGCGCATGCGCGGAATCAGGGTCATTCCTGAGTTCGACTCGCCCGGTCACATGCAGTCCTGGGGTCAAGGTCACCCAGATCTACTCACAAGGTCAACGTGACTTAATCAATATCTGAAAATTAATTACATAGATGATTAGGCTGTTGGGATTGGATGTCTAACACATCATGAATGCGCAAATGAGTGTCGAGAAGCACTGTTGACATCAACAACAATTGAAAATAGAACATGTCACTTAGAAAGTTATTTTCAATCTATTGAAGCCAAGTCTCGTGACATAAAGTATTTGTGACAAGTGTGTTGTGTCGCCTTATGTTTGTGGTTAGTTGTATAGCCCATGCTCTATACAAATGGATTTGGGAAACGGTCAGACGTTTCAGGTAGCGTCCACTGTCAATGACTCCTCTGTTGTCCTTTCACAGTTGTAGACTAATCATATCAATATAAACAATGACAGTCTACTGAAACCAGCGCAAGGGAGCACCCGGGGATAGTCACTATCTCAAATTTCAAACAATTAACGCCAGGACAGACACATATAAATTTTCATATTTCCCCCGCACCATCCCCCAGTGGAATGCCCTCCCTGGCACGGTTTTGACGGCTCCCACCGTTGAGTCTTACAGTGCCAGGCTGGAGGCCTGCCCGCCTCAGCCTGGGACCCCCCCCCCCTGCAAAGTTGAAGCCCCAAAGTTTGTAGTTTGTCCTTGCTCACTCATCCGTTTTATTTTACAGCTGTAGCCCCACAAGTATTCAGCAAGACATCTACCACCTTGGTCCAGCTAACGTGGCGAGGAACAGCACGTATGACTTCATGCAGCGACTGTTCCAAGAAATACGTGAAGTCTTCGCGGATGAATACCTTCACCTTGGCGGTGATGAGGTCCACTTCCAGTGCTGGTAATTATGTTTACCTTCACGGAAGGGAAACGCATTGTTTTTGCTCCGTTTCGTCTTTTCCAAAAAAAATAAGGTCAATGACTTAGACCAGATGGCTGCCACCATGGTTACTGTAGGTGTAGCATACACACCCTGTGGTGTTCGATTACATAATGTAGCAAGTGTCAGGACAGAGCTTGAGGGGCTGGTCACCTTGTATTTGAACGTGTTTGAATAAGAATGAACAGAGCAGTATTTTGTTAGGCCAGACCATGTGAAAGTAATCATTATGTATTTTCTCACAAATGCTACCTTTCTAGTTTATTTTTGTCCTCTTTAGGCCACACCAACTTGATTTTATGGATGACATCCTCTGGAGACCCCAAAACTAATGCGCGCGGGCGAAAAAAAAAGAAAATCCAGCAAAAAAAAATGCTGCTAAACCACAGGACTACTAGTACAAAGCTGGTATTGCGAATTGAACCACAGAACACAGTTTATTTGTAGGAGGTACATGTAGGTTGTCTTGTTCATCATAGAAGACTCAGCGCAAGTGATTGATTTTCAATATATTGACAAGAACGACCAAAGAAGGATACTATACGAACGTATTTGGCTCCAAGGACTGTGGATAATATATGACTGTGATGAGAATACTCATATACACCCCTAAGGGCAGTTTCAACATACATGGCATTGAACTCCATATTAAGCATTCCATGGTTTACGCTCACAAATCTCAATGCGAGACCTCTGCCAATCCCTCAATTCCTCTCCCATGTCTCTCATTATTGCAAAAGAAACGTGTGAGAGCCACTCTGGATAGGTCGTGTTTGAAATTGTCTGGGCGATACTCGCTGGCCGCCGCGATCCTCTCGTACAACTGTGCAAACGCAAAATCCCCCTAGCCAACATCGATGGCATACCAATTCATAAATACGCCCCAGTTTTCCGATAAGCCGGCACAATGCTAGCCTTTTGCGGCAATCTAAGTCAGCAAGTTCCGGAGTTCCATGTAGCCTTGGAGGAGGTGATTTTTTTTTTTTTTTTGACAACAGGCGAAAATCAATGCGCGCGCGGATGTCATCCATAAGATTAAGTTGGTGTGGCCTTATCAAATGATCAAAATCCATGTCTAATTTTGTCTCGTATACAGTATACTTTGAAATGAACATCATCCCATTTATTTCTAATAACGTGTAGGATGAGCAATGATGAAATACAGCAGTTTATGCAACAACAAGGATTTCCCAACACGACAGAGGGTTTTGCTAAGCTGGAAGGGTACTACATACATCGGTAAGTGTTTTTAAAAGTAGAGTAGAATAGAATAGAGTAGAGTAGTGTAGAGTAGAGTAGAGTAGAGTAGAGTAGAGTAGAGTAGAGTAGAGTAGAGTAGAGTAGAGTAGAGAAGGGTAGAGTAGAGTAGAGTAGAGTAGAGTAGAGAAGAATAGAGTGGAGTAGAGTAGAGTAGAGTATAGTAGAGTAGAGTAGAGTAGGGTAGGGTAGAGTAGAGTAGAGTAGAGTAGAGTAGAGTAGAGTAGAGTACAGTACAGTACAGTACAGTATAGTACAGTACAGTACAGTACAGTACAGTAGAGTTGATCAACATCTATGGTCAACCATATATTCTTTGTTGAAATTTCAAAAACATTGGAAGTTGACATAAACATTGTATATGGGTTTCGTTGTACGAGCTGTATGTTGTGGCTGTATTGCTGATGAAACATTTACTTTGCAATAGGTTGATAAACATCCTGAAAGAGTTTCCAAAACGGACACGAGGAATTGTTTGGCAGGAGATCTTCGACAACAACATCATAAGTGGTGACTTTACGGTAAGTATTTCTTTTACAGATCTAGGATTTTCGTCATATCACACGTTTTCCCTTAGGTTCTGTTCTTTTCAAACTGAACTGAACTACTTTTGCTTTCTTAAAGTCTTTCTGTAATGATAACGCTAATTTGGTCGTTCGTTTGTACAGAGTGTATGGTCTAGTGGCACAGATTTCCTTGCTATTTCAGTAGCAGGATAGATTTTTACAGGGAGGGGTCGCTATCCCTTCCCCTTTAACGTGCCCAGGGCACCTCCTCGAACATGGGATCCCCATACTACGTCTCTTCCGAGATACCCTTCCCAGGATTGAATCGGGGTCTCCTATTTAGCAACTAAACCCGGGACTCAACAATGAGGCTGCTATCAGTTGAGCTTCAGTGACATCCCGTTTCTAAGTTGTACCTATACGTATCTCCACAATTTGACCAAAAAAAACAAAACCATTAAAGGCAACCAGAGCAATATTAGGGCCCAAAATATGGAAATGAAAAAAAATGCTGAAATCTTTATGGTAGTGACATTTACTACCACTATTTAGCACATTTGTGTAATAACTTCATACTTTTAGCATTTTAAAACCGCGCAAATTTGTGCCGTACGATGATTCCCTTAGTTTCGGGAGCCTACCAAACTCCAGTCACGATTTTCAGTGCGTTCTCACATCACAACGACGTCGTATTTTTGCATCATGGACGTCGCTATACATTGTGATAGTGCTGTTTGAACTAATCATGTATGGAAATTACTAAATATGTCAAAATCGAATTTTCGGTCCCTAATATTGCTTGGGTTGCCTTTAAATTTTCTTTAGATTGATTTGGACACCATCATCCACGTGTGGCAGTGGAACAACAGCAACTTCCAGGGGATCCAGTACTGGGACGAGCTGCCTCAGGTCACCGCAGCGGGGTACCGGGCCATCCTGTCCTCCTGCTGGTACCTCAACTTTATCGACTACGGCAGGGACTGGCCCAAGTACTACGAGTGCGATCCGCACAACTTCACTGGTACAAACTCAATACATATCTGGCTTTTGATAAGTGCGGTGGGTTCTTTAACGTGTTCGAGGTGTGGCTCTCCTCAAATATGGGACCTCCATTTCAGGTCCAATCCAAGGGACGTCCCTAACCGAAGCTAGGTACTAATTTACACCTGAATGAAGCGAGGAAAGTCGTGTAAAGTGCCTTTCCCAAGGACACAACATCGGGGCATATCGATGGTTTCGAACCCGGAACCTCTCGGTTGTGGGCGAAGCACCCTACCTATTGCGCCACACGTTGCCACAAATAAGATAGGAAGTAGTACTAGTATATCATTGTATATTTCATTCTTATATCTATGTTACTTGCATTTACAATTAGCCCGAGGACATGCATTTACAATAATCATCAGCAGCGGAAAATTGCAAATGTATCAGAAAAAAACACAGATTGCCGACAACCGTTAATGATTGTTTCATCTCAGAAATAGATAGAACGTACCGCACAAACTAGGCACCATTCGGATGCTACCCATAGTCTGTTCGAAGTTTTTGACTTGATTCCTTTTTCGTACATTTATTCATTCATTCTTTCATTCCTTTGTTGTTTGTGGCTAGGAAGCCCTCAGCAAAAAGAGTTGGTGATCGGAGGAGAAGCACCCCTGTGGGCAGAGTGGGTGGACGCCACCAACGTCGTCGCTCGATTGTGGTAAATTCCAGCTTCTTCTCCCTACTTTGTGCAAAACTGAAATTTTGCAAAGACCCTGGCAAAAAATTTCTGGAAGAATGAACTCGGGAAATCGTTGCCATAAGCTAATAGAAATATCAAGGACACTTAGTACCTGTCTTCAACTAAACATCACGAATAATCATTGCATATTATGTCCCAACTGTTTTGTTTGAAACACAGTGAACCTTACGTTCCAATATTGCCATTCGTCATTTCGTATGGAGACGTATAGCCGGCGGCCCGGTGTATGAGGATGCTTCATGCGTAAGCCTCTATGCCAAACCTCTACACGTAAAAGAACCCAACACACTTATCGAGAAGAGTAGGGGTGCTTGGCTATACACACGAGCCGTAGCGAAGTCGCATTGCACTACTAGCTAAAGCCCCCCTCTCACTGGACCCGCGGCATGCTGGCGGCGTCGCTGCGTCCTAAACTGGATTTGTGTTACTCTTGACTTTATAATGGGAATATCATTCAAAACGTACAAGTATGAGCAAAATGACAACAAAAGACAAAAAATCTTTAAAAGATTCGTTTTTTTGTCGATGAAATTCGTTGAGTGGTTTGAAAATTCGATCGGCCACAGCGACGCCGCCAGCGTGCCGCGGGTCTAGTGAGAGGGGTGCTTAAGGAAAAAGCGCCATGCTTCGTCCTCAGTCAGAGGTTCAACCACTTTACCTTATTACCCCTTTCCCTGACTTGACACCACATACATGTATGTTGTACTCAGGCCCCGTGCCAGTGCGGTAGCAGAACGCCTGTGGAGTCCGCAGAACTTGCGTGACGCCACCGCCGCTTCTCCCAGGATGGAGGAACACAGGTGCAGGATGGTCAGGTAAGAACACAAACTGTGTGATGCTGTTAGGGATTAAGGATGACCCAGCTTCTCTTTTATGGCTTGTATCACTTCGAATGGCAACTAATCTTGCCTGAAGCTTATCAGGTGCGTTACGAATCACAGGTGAGTTTGAACAGCCCTGCGTCTGTCTGTCTGTTTCTCTTCGTATCAGACTTTGTGAATGTCTGTCTGTCTGTCTGTCTGTCTGTTTGTTTGTTTGTTTGACTGTTTGACTGACTGACTGTCTGTTTGACTGTCTGACTGACTGACTGTCTGACTGACTGACTGACTGACTGACTGACTGACTGTCTGACTGACTGACTGACTGACTGTCTGACTGACTGACTGACTGACTGACTGTTTGACTGACTTACTGACTGACTGGCTGACTGTCTGACTGTCTGACTGTCTGACTGACTGTCTGTCTGTCTGTCTGTCTGTCTGTGTGATTCTCAATATGCACAATGCAGAGTTTCTATACATCATCAGTGCTGCCATGTCTTTTTGTGGGATTGGAATGTTTGTTGACAATATGGATAAGGGGGTGAAGTCTGCCTTCTCTGATTGTCTAAAAACAAAACAAAAATACTTTCACCTTAGAAACGTTGTAGGACATTATACGTTTTTTTGTATTTTTTCAACACTAATGGCACATACTATTGGGTCCAAATAGCGCCATCTTAAGATAAAGTGTACGCATCACAATTCCCTGTGAATTTCGTCCATTGTTCTTCACCATGCATGGCCCGTAAGTCCAGTATGAAGAGGCATACACCTTTCTCACGCGGCGGACATCATAGAATGAAGACGAGGCCATTGTGTGTACGTGGCAAACATAAGACCGATCCTAACTGTCCGTCACAATTATCAGTTCAGCCAATGATTACAGGATGATTAAAAAATCGACCGATGAGGAAGTGACTGCATGTCCGTCAATTACCTGCATTTCTATGTTTTTACTTTGCATTTCAACGTTTTTACGGAGAGGGCTAGGACGGGGGCTAAAGGATCGGTCAACATGGCTCTAAATTGCTGCATCTTTTCTGTGCATTACATTAGTTATAATATTGATAATTGGATATCATATTTTAAAACTTAGTGTGGTTTGGAAGGAAAACTAAATCTGTAAATTAGTTTTGTTTCTTAGCGCCTCATTGGCCTTGACTTCATTCTATCATGGCCGCCGCGTGAGAAAGGTGTATTAAACCAAACTGTTTCTGTTGTTGTTGCAGACGCGGTATCCGTGCCCAGCCACAAGGACCCAGCTACTGCAAGTACGAATGGAACCGGGCGGGAGAAGCTAACAACATCCCCACGGCCTCGGGCGCGCAGGGGATCATGGGATATGTCCAGCAGCTGCTGTTGTTGTTCTCTTGTTTGGTCTTGACCTTTGGCCTTTGCTGAATGTTGCGATACTGACCGTAGTTGATATCAGAAGGAGAAGACCTTTCTTGCACGACGATTGTACACGGTACAATGTATGGCAACAACTATTACACATAGTACAAAATAGAGGTATAGAATAAAACTCAGCATCCTAATTCACTAATACAATAAGGGCTAGAATAAGAATTTGACAAAGTGTTGCAATCGATTGGGGCTAATCATTAGTTTCAGTATTTTTTCTAATGGCATAGCAGTCTTTTATATGATTGATATGGTTGCTTCTAAAGATATATTCAAATCTGTCTGTCGTATTGAGACTCTTTAAATCTGTTGTAATATATGATATCAGATGGTTTTACTAGTGTACCTTACCACTTTCTACAGTGGATAGTGAGACCATGGAATGCAGCATTCTGTCTTGTTGAAAATTTAGGGGCCGTTCAAATGCAATGTATATCAAACATGGTGTGTTTAGTTAACGTTATGTGTTGCCGCTTGAGTTTTTGTTGTTACCCGATAGCATAGAACGGGTGATTTACTTCTTGAACTCGCCTACCTCGCACCTCACCGCCATAAATTTTCGTAAATCTAGAGTTGAGCTGTTTTGGACCACCCGGATAGAAACCAAGTGTGTCGATTGTGTCATCTAAGGAAAACATTCCCCTAGTGTGACTGCCATCTTTTATTTGCATGCGATGCGATTTTAGAATGCAATTTTGCAATAAAAATCTACATTGCTGGCTTTCACTGTATAAACTGGCAATAATCATATCAACCCTCATGAGATATTAATTTCTTTTCAATGTGGTCTTCTTTCTCCATCCTGTACCCTGGGGTATTACGCCGAAGGGCGATTATATCGGCAATATAGATATAGATAGATAGATACCCCTCTTTGCCGAATCCATAGGGACATTTAGAGGGGACACATTACGAGAGTTCATATCTGTCCTCAATGTTAAGAAATCAAAAATAAAATGGGGGGGGGGGCACAGTACTGTTTCTGAAGTTCAGGTTGAAGTGCATCCTTGGCCGATCACGGAAAATTCAATTTTGCAAGATTAAAGTTTCTCCCAAGCAAGAATTAATGACTCGCCCCTATGTCTTCTTCAGCTCAACCTTTGAAAACCTCACCTGACATAGCAAAATGTAAGAATTACGAATAGAATAAACATTTCGATCCATGTTGTCTGAAGTGTGCCCCGAGGTCGGCTTTGTTGACAGTAGCTATGGAGGTGCGTGCTTCTATCGTAAGTTATAAATCCTAAAAGCATTTACGACGCTTTACCAATAATCGGTTACCAATTAAGCTCAACCCTACTCTCTACCACGATGTCACAACAATATGGGTCGTGATAACCTTGTTTACATGATAAGTAACTCAAAGTTTGGCCTCCAATCGAAGTAAGCAAATTTTAACTCGGACTCCAACACTTAGTCAGAGACCTTGGAGAGTGTAACACTGATTTCTGCTACTAGAAAGATGAAGCAGTTTTTGGTAGTTTTAGTCGCGCTTAGTCTTCAAGTAACTGTGGCAGAATGGTCGTACCAGACGTCCTGGTATGAAAAGGCACGTGAGGATAAAGTTGCCCGGGGAACGGTTTGGCCTCAGCCGAGGACCATGGTCCCAACGTCCGTGAGATTCTCTCTCGACCCTCGTAATTTCAAGATGGAGTCTGACTCCAGCTCTGCTGCAGTGAGTGATGGGGAGTGCAAGGAAGTTCTGGATCACGCCTTAAGTAGGTATGTGCTGTTCACACATCCTCAACTTTTATGAAGTTTGATGTGTTTATGATCGATCTATATTAATCATTACCACAAGGTAAACATAAGATGATGACACTGTGTATTTTATGTATCAGACGTCTCCAACTAATTATGATCTGGGTCCTCTCATTTTATTTCTTTTCATTACCTTCGCCGAGAAGGTTATGTTTTAGTCAGCGTTCGTTTGTGTGTGTGTCTGTCTGTGTGTGTGTGTGTCAACACGATAACTCAAGAATGCTTGGATGGATTGATACTTAGTATGTGGGTAGATCTTCCTGGGACCTAGAAATGTTTAGATTTTGGGCTTTGCTATCATAACAGCTCATAACGCAAAGATATGAAGAGATCACATCTTATGTTTTATCAATTATTGCTAATGGTGGGAAAAGGTCAAGGTAGTCCCATAGCCTTTTTGAGGCGGTAGGGGTAGTGGGTTGTTATCCACTGTGTCTATGACACTGTATTGAAAGGCGGAGCCCATCCCTCTCCTTCCACCAACTTTCACCTCCCCAACCGAAGTCAGGTACCCATTTTTACAAATGGATGGAATGAGAAAAGTCATGTAAAACGCCTTTCCCAGGGACGTGGATATCGATGCCAAGTCAGAGAATTCGAACCCACGACCTCTGGGCTCTGGGCCAAACACTTAAGCGTTGATAATAATAACTTTATTGTAAGTTCATGCCCGGAGGCTAATTGCAGACAAACAAGTACATGGAAATACATGGGAATCGATATAGTTATCTAGTCTACAATGAAAGTTGTATGTTACCTAAGGTTGACTATGGTTGGGTTTGACTTCTTTTTTGAAGGCAGTGGAAAATGAAAAGACCCACGTTTTGTATCGTAAGTGGGTTGGTTGATTTTAGTTGTAAGATTGTTTTTTGTAAGTTAGTCAAATGGAGAAAGCTAGGGGAATTAACGGAAGCTGTTAATGAACTCCTTAAAAAACGAATTATGAAAATGACTGCAGGTACGGTGAGTTGCTGTTCTGGATCCCGGAGGAAGAGAGGGTAGGGGTGGACGGAGACGTGACTCTGGACAAGCTGGTGGTGACCGTCACACACGGGTGCACCAGGTATCCTAGTCTGGACTCGGACGAGTCATGTAAGTACCTGTCAGTTAGTTACTAAGGTTGTGGTGATAACCAGCTTCACATGATCTCGAAGCAGATCTGTCGGTTGGCAAGGAAGTATCCATGAGCAGAATAAAAAGACTTCTTGTCAGTCACTTTTGGGACCGCATTCTTAAGAAGTAGAGGTTAATTATTTCATTGTTTATTGCCTGATAGTAGTGTATGTGTTACACTTCTGTACGTTTGCGACCGCATTGTGGATGCCGTTCCCTGTAACAGTGTATATACTAGTATGTGAATACTTTACGTTTGGGAACGCACCTGTAAGCAGCGACACCTGTGATGCAGTGCAAAGTGAACCAGTCAGATTTGCCTTGATGAAGGTGACAGATGGTCACCGAAACGTCGGTTAAATAAATCACTTGGTTGTGTAAAAAGAGATCGGCCAGTCGGAGATCTGCCTGCATTTAAACAGGGAGGTCCATTTATTTTCAAAAATGGTGTCGTTGCTTCTCCTCCTGTCACCATTAACAGCAATACGAATATTGTCGACGCTAAGGCTTTTTCTGCTTTCGCATTTTCTCTCTTTTTCTAATTTGCAATGCTTCATTTATCATTTACCTCAGACTCCATTTTGGTAAATTCTGACGGTGCGACACTTCGGGCCCAAACCGCATGGGGCGCTCTTAGGGGATTGGAGACATTCAGTCAGCTGGTGTACGAAGAGAACGGCCAGGTAATAACAAACACTATGATAAGACTCGACAAGACACACTCCAATACCAGTGAACTAGCCCTCTGCTGCAGTGATTATACAAAGTTGTGTGGTCCAAGGGCTATTGAAATGGAGATGGGCCCACCCTATGCACCATCTGCATGGTGCGGGAAAGACTTCAACCAAACTTAATGTTAAGACTCAACTGACGCCAATAATCAAAAGAATATGTCCAGTCGCAACCTACTAAATACAAAGCCATGATTGTTCACAACCATACTGCATCAGTTTAATGCCTTTCACCTTGTGTTGCCATGAGTTTGTTTAGGACCTTACTGTAATCAAAACTTTTTACTTGTCTTTCTCGTAGGTAACGTTGAAAGCCCTTAAGTCGGCGGTCACTGAGCGACCATACAGCGACCAGAATTGGAAATATGCAACCCTTGATTTCATAATTGCAATATGATGCAAGATAATAAAAGACAACAAAGCACGTAAAACGTTAAGAATTTTGTTTTTATCGACGAAATTCGTTGACCGACCTGCCAAATATTTGGTTGTAGGGCGGTCAAAGATTTCGCATCCTCTAGTGGAAAGGCGTTGTATCGGAGTTTTCTTTTTACACAACCAGGAATCTCACCTGACGTTTCGGTGTCTGTCAGACACCTTCTTCAGAGCTTCTGATTGGAGTGCTGCTTCTCATCGCTATAAGTAGCCGAAGTAGGTGGCGCGTTTGTGGCGAGAATACAATCCCAAACGTGGCTAAGCTTCTATCCCCCCTCGCCCCGGTTCATCACAGGTGTTGACTTCCTGATAGTAATGTAAATTGTTTACTTATAGCGGCGAGAAGCAGTACTCCAGTCAGAAGCTTTGAGGAAGGTGTTTGACCGACACAGAAACGTGAGATTTACTGATTGTGTAAAAAGAAATCTCCAATATCCTATGTTGTACCAACCTGATGAAATTATTTACGGAAGGAAAGGGGTTGTAATAAACATGCGTTTATCTTTCGATTCCTGTACCTAACAGCACGTGATAAACGGGACGACTATCAGTGATTCTCCCAGGTTTCCGCACAGAGGCGTCATGATAGACACGGCCAGACACTACCTCCCGCTCCCGTTCATTATGCAGCACGTGGTAGGTGCATTTGGGTTTCTGTGTCAGTCAAAATATACACATTTAGGCAAAAGAATTCTGACCATTGCTTCTCCTGTGCGTTCTAATGTAGCAAGTCTTTCTCATGTGCTGTGCGTTTTTAGTATCTTGCAATGTAATTTCAGGAAAACGCTTGCAACAAACAGAGAGTTAGACCAGAATGGCCCTTACAAAGATTTCATTAAGCAAAACACAGAAACATTCAGAATTTTACCTTGTGGTCTTGTTACTTCTGTCAACTGGCGGATTAGTATAAACATTTAATCTAACAAAGCCCCAAGCCTGCAATACCCATACAATACGTATATTTACAATGTTGATTCTAGTGACGCTGACAAAGAGTGATGTACGTCACTCAAAACGTCTGGAAGCAATCTCCGTATCGTATCCAGTTGAAGACATTGATTTATCTTTAGATATAAATCAAGCCAATATTTCCCACAGGACGCCATGGCTTACAACAAGATGAACGTGCTCCACTGGCACATGGTGGATGATCAGGCCTTTCCCTTCCAGAGTACAACTTTTCCAGATCTCAGCGGAAAGGTAAGAACACACCGTTGTAAGACGTATCCCTGCACCTGTTGAAATACACAGGATCTGTAGCTACATGTATGTGTACACGAAAGTACTGACACTGTTGTGTCAATCATAATTAAAGAGACGGCAATCGCTGAGCGATCGTACAGTGAGTACAGTGGATTTGTGTAACCCTTGATGTCATAACAGGAATATGATTCAAGATGTTAATGTCGATTCCCGTGTATATCCATGTATTTGTTTGTCTGCAATTAGCCTTCGGGCATGAACTTACAATAAAGTTATTATTAAAAGTATGATTTGAAAGACGACGAATCACAGAATCGTTCTACATTTATGAAATTCGTTCAGCAAGCTGTCAAATCTTTGGCCGCTGAGCGGTCGTAGCCTCCGGTGGAATAGACCTCTTGCCAATGACGGCGGCCATTTTGATTTTCCAGGGGTCAGCTCGGGGTAATGCATCAAAGTAAAGGTTTCAGTTGGTGTCTCCTTATTCCAAGCCTTTATTGAAATAGAGGTATGCCATCTTTGGTGGTACATTTTTCCCCTCTAAGGTAAAATACTGCGGTACATATGCATGTGTAGAAAATGTTGTTGTCTATTAGAAGATGTGGATAAGTACATTTTGCTGGGAAGGCGCCATTGAGCCGAAAGTAATTATAAAGTTTCACGAATCAGCATCAATTTGTGTTTACACTGGTTAATGATGTATATATATAATATTTGTTTACCAGGGTGCGTACACTAAGAAGCACATCTACACACCAGCTGACGTCACACAAGTGATTGAGTTTGCGCGCCTGCGCGGAATCAGAGTCATCCCGGAATTCGATTCCCCTGGTCACATGATGTCTTGGGGTCAAGGTCATCCGGAACTTCTAACCAGGTCAGTTGATCATGACCCTTCTTCAACACAAGAAGGTCTATCATTCTATCATGACCATGGTTCTGCTTTGGTTCAAATAGAAGATTTCAACATCAGCATTCAACATTTTGTGCACATTGCTAAAGCTCGGTCATATATTATTTTGATAGAACTGAATCAATGATTTCGAATGATCTCGAATAATTTCGAATGATCATCGAGCACAAGGGTTTGGGTTTTGATTGTGTGGCGTACAAGTATTTGAGAACACAATTTAATATTTTTAAAAGGAATTCGAATACAAACTGACTTTCTGATAATGTTTAAATGAAAGGAACAGCACTGACAACTGAAATGACTAAAATGAGCATTTTTGTTCTGTTTTCTAAGGTGTTATCCGACGAGTTTCCAACCAGACATCTACTACCTCGGCCCGGCCAACCCGGCCCGCGACAGTACATACACCTTCATGCAGAGGCTGTTTGAGGAGATCCGAGAAGTTTTTGCGGATGAATATTTCCATGTGGGCGGTGATGAGGTCCGCTTCCAATGCTGGTAAACTCTCATTTCATTGAGAATGGTTAGACCGAAGGATGGAAACATGGAGAATGAAAATGACTGTAACGATTGATTAAAAATACTATTTCTATACAACCAAGTGTTTTCTTCCACCGACATTTGGTGGCCGCCTGTCACCTTCCTCAGGGCAATTCTGACTGATTTACTTTGTACTGCAGCTATAGGTGTCGCTGCTTACAGATGCGGTCCCAAAAGTAAAGTATTTACATATATTCAGTGACTTCCCAAGCTATTCACGGACTTTAATGATTGTGAATATCGTGTGCTTCCAAAAAGAATAACTTAGCTCAAATCACTTTTGAGTTGAGTATGATGTTAATGCCGTAAAAACGTTTGTTTTCGTCAAATGCCTGTTTTCGTCTGACCCACAGGAACAGCAATGAAGAAGTACAGCAATTCATGCGACAGCGAGGGTTTCCGAACAGTACGGCAGGATTTGCTGACCTCCAAGGGTACTACATAAACAGGTGGGTACAGTGTTATGTTAATCACAATTGTTCACTTTGCCCTTACATGTTTGTACATGTTGAACTTGAATCATAAGTTTGAGTTTAGAGTTTTGTGACATCTTTAGAACGTGGCTAGACTCAGTATATGTATATATCTAGCTGTGGGAATAATTACTTTTCAGAAAGGTTGCCGGGGGGGGGGGTGCAATGTTACAGGAAACCTAAGCAATGTTAAAGGAAACCCAAGCAATATTACATAAGGGCCCGAAAATCGGATTTTGAAAGTCAATTTATTCAGTCATTTTTATACATGATTAGTTCAAACAACACTATCACAATGTATAGCGACGTCCATCATGCAAAAATACGACACCGTTGTGATGTGAGAACTCATTGAACATCGTCGCCGGGGTTTTTGTAGGCTCGCAAAACTAAGAGAATCATCGTACAGCACGTTTTTGTACGGTTTTGAAAAACTCAAAGTATGAATTCATTACGAAAATGAAGTAGATAGCTTTATAAAATGTCACTACCATGAAAATATAAGCATTTTTTATTTCTATATTTTGGGCCCTGATATTGCTTTGGTTGCCTTTAAGATTTTACCTCTACATACGAAGGTGATAGACTCTTTGAGGGACGCTGATGACAGACACCCATCGATGATGATGTTTTCTTACAGGATAATTGACATCCTTCATCAAGTTCCCAAGAGGACCAGAGGGATCGTCTGGCAGGAAATCTTCGACAACTTCCAGATCAGTGATTCGCCAACGGTAAACATCTCTAAGAACATGTGATACTGTAAATGCATTTAACTTCGCATGTTTTTATTTCGCGCTCAGGGGAAAAGGGAGTGTTCGCGGTGGTTTTTAGTTCACGGCAGTACAATAGTCACATACTCTTGCAATATTGGACAAAAATAAAACCACCGCGAACATTTCTGCAGTTACAGTACTTCTATATTATGTACCTTGCATATTGCTTATTTCCAGAGCTTGGTCAGTTTGCAGTAGGCAACAAGAATTGGTCAAAAGCCACAAATCATATCATATCATATCACATCACATTATATCATATCATATCATATCGACTCACATGTGGTAATCAGAATCACTGTGGTATCATAATTAATGGGGTTTCCTGTATCATGACGTACTTTGTATATTCTTTTGGATATCTAACATCAACATTTGCAATCCGTTTAATAGCCCTTGTTTCATCCTTTCTAAAATGTTCCTGTTTTCTTTTTTCATCCTTTCTATAATAAATGTTCTTGTGTGTAATGTGATTATTCTACCTGTAATGTGTCAGTTTTATTGATTTATTCTGTTAAAAGTTTTTGACACCAAATACGCAATTCAGTGTGTATAAAGCACTGCAAAGAGTGTGTCTTGACCAATCAATCAATCAATCAATAAACTATATTATCATTATCATATCATATATTTTAGGGTTTGAATCTGGACACGATCGTCCATGTGTGGGAGTGGAACGACACGAGGTACCAAGGAACACCGTTTAAGGAGGAGTTGTCCAAGGTTACAGGAGCCGGGTACAGAGCCATCCTCTCATCCTGCTACTACCTCAACTACATCAGCTACGGACGGGACTGGCCACAGTACTACGAATGTGATCCACACGACTTTACAGGTATGTATGCCAAAAGCCATCGCGTGGAAGACGAAACACATTTTATCTCAAACTGCCCCTTTAATGATCAGGAAAGAAAAAAAAAATATTTGAAGAAGCCACCAACACCTGCCACAATGTCCAAACGTTTACTGACAAAAAGAAAATTAGAAGCCTGTTAACCTCTCAAAACCCACTCATTGTAGAAAAAGTGAGTCACTTCGTTTTCCACTGCTTGCAAAAATGAAGTCAAACCCAAAAAGCTTAGATTGTATTCCGTAGTAGTTCTTAGAATAGTCACTTGTTCCACTTGTCACCATTGTTAACTTGCACTATGTGTATACTTTTTCTATGTATTGTATCATGTTGCAATTAGCCCTCGGGCAAGAACTTGCAAATAAACTCTTAAGAAATTAAAGATCAGTTACATGAATCTTCATATGCTATATCCATACTCACTGACAGTTCGTTCGTTCAGACCCTTGTAGTGCCTAGTGTAAGTTTCCATGCTGTTTCAAAACTTTCAGTAGCAGGGCATATTATTTAATGAAGAAGACCTTTATTGTACATGTTTGCCCCACTGGGCTACGCACAGGTCACATGTTAACAACTATATACATATTCATGAGTATATAAACATCTAGCATACTCTAGTACTTTCAACTTCCTCTCACTTCTTGGTAATTGTATAAATGTAGGAGGCTGTATGATTAGTTAGAGTTGGTATATCGAAGGCTGAAAGAAATATGAAATACGCCTCACCTTCTTCTACAAACTTGTTAACAACCATACTAATATAGACACAGTTTGCTCAAACCAGCCCAGGGGCGCACCCGGGGGAGCCACAACCTCAAGTTTTGCACCATCCACGCAAGAACCGACACATATAAACACTCCTTCTTTCCCCGCACTATCCCCCAGTGGAACACCCTGCCTGGCACGGTTGCGACGGCTCCCACCGTTGAGTCGTTCCGTGCCAGGCCGGGGGCCTGCCCGCCTTAGCCCGGGACCTCAATTTCCCCCCTACTTAGCCCCTGAAGGGGCTATTTGGGGGTACCAAAATGTAGATGTAGATGTAGAAATTTCTCTTTACTATTCAGGTATCTGAAGTAGGGGAATTAACTTAACACATAACTGAAAAGAATAATTCTATCGCTATCATACAAAGGACAGTCTACAGTAAAATTATTACAGGGAGGGATTGCTTGCTAGCCCTTTCTCTTTGACGTGCTCAAGGCACCTCATGGAACACGGGGCCCCAATTTACGTCCCATCCGAAACAGCAAGTGCAGCTCCAACCGAGATGCCCTTCCCATTGGGCCGGGTCTCCCAGTTTATTATACAATTGGCTCCACTGTGAGCCTGTTACCAGTTGAGCTGCAGGGTCATCCCGCTCACTGACAGTAGCGAAAAATATTGACCAGTAGGTAACATGCTGATTTGAAAACTTATCAAGTTTATTGCAAGTTCTTGTCCTTAGGCTAATTGCAAATACATTTAACATGAAAAGAACGGATAGACAGTGAACAATATAGTATTCTACAACTATATTATAAACATATGTATTTCATGTCATGAATGACAAAACGAGTTCAATTAACGTTAATGATTTTTGTAGGGACGGAGCAACAGAAAGAACTGGTCATTGGTGGAGAAGCCTGTCTATGGGGTGAATGGGTGGACTCCACAAATTTTGTCCCTCGGATGTGGTAAGTCTGACTCTCTTTCAGAAAGTTTGAATGCAGTGTTATAGTTTTCCAGGCATTTTAGAAAGGAGTTTTCGTGCCAACAGCCAGTAGCGTGTATAGTCCAGAGGTTAGGGACCCTTCACCTTGACCAAGAGATTGGCAGTTGAAATCTCGGGAGTTGAAAGCTTACCCGACATGCACGCAACTGGAAAGGGTCGCAGTCTTTAGTATGGGACGTAAAGTCGTATTTGTTTTGTACTTGTCGAAAAGAGCTAAGTGAATTTCCCCGTACGATGAACATGTAAATACTGTGCAGAACGTCTTTCTTCTCTGCCATGACCAGTGGAAGAATAGCTCTTCAGTGAGCTAAACTGGTTCGAGTTCGAGATCATTTTCTTCAAACTAGAAGAAAGTTTTATAATCATGCAGAACGATGCAAAACCGCCGGACACGCTAGAATATGTAACCAGCTGTAGCCAAGGAATTTCTCTACACTGAACAGTAAATTTATATTTCATCCTCGACCCCTGCGGATTAAAGTGAGAACCCCTCCCCCCGGGCCAAACCAAAACAAATCAGCCGCGACCACAATTTTCATGTATCTATTTTTTTTTCATTTCATTTTTATTTCTAATTTCAATTTTTTTTCAATCCTTTTAAAGTTTTCATTTTATTTATTTATCTATTTGTTTTTCTATCTATCCTTTTATTTTCTATTTCTATTTCTATTTATTTCATGACTGAGTTATTGTTATATCTAGGCCCCGTGCCAGTGCTGTAGCAGAACGGCTGTGGAGCCCACGTGACGTGTCAGACAGTGACGCGGCCTCACCCAGGATGGAGGAGCAGCGGTGCAGGATGGTCAGGTAAAGCCCCCCTCTCACTGGATCCGCGGCACGCTGGCGGCGTCGCTGCGTCCTAAACTGGATTTGTGTTACCCTTGACTTTATCATTGGAATATCATTCAAAACGTACAAGTGTGATCAAAAAGACACCAAAACATACCAAGCTTAAAAAGATTCGTTTTTTGTCGATGAAATTCGTTTGAGTGCTTTGTCAATTCGATCGGCCGCAGTGACGTCGCTAGCGTGCCGCGGGTCCAGTGAGAGGGGGGCTTTAGGTAATTTGTTTGCTACGGCCGTTTCAAGGCACCCATACTACTGTACATGTTAATTGAGTGCTGACGTTTTCTTCGTATAGGCGAGGCATCCCTGCCCAACCTCAGGGCCCGAGCTACTGTGAGTATGAGTGGAACATCCTGAGTCAGCTGCCCAACTACCGTCCGGTCATCACCTCATCGGGACCTCGTGTGGCGGAGGGACAGTTTCACAACATGCTTCTCAACGTGTTGGTCCTAGCGTTTGCCAAGTTTATGATTTAATACCATGAATACTGGCCACACCGTCACCGTAATTTCGTTATCAACGTGACTCTTAGTTGGTGTGATGAATGTAACGTTACAAGTATAATGCAAGTCACATAATTTCTTTCCCAGTGTTTGGGCCAATAGTAAAACTCAAAAACGATGATCCCTTAGTTTTGCGAGTCTACAAAAAACCTGGCGATGATTTTCAGTGAGTTCTCACATCACAACGACAGCGTATATATGCATCATGGGCGTCGCTATACATTGTGATAGTGTTGTTTGAACTGATCTCGGGCCCTAATATTGCTTGGGTTTCCTTTGATCCTAATCGCTGTTTGCAGTAGAACGCTGCTTGTTGAAGTAATTCTTGACGCGTGCTCAATATTTCAGAAATTAATATTTCATCTAAACTATCTCACTCTGTTGGCAACAAGACAAAGAATGCTAAACGTGTTGTTGATTTCAGGTACATTATGATTTAGATTTACTCAGGAATTTTAGCCCACGTCCATTGCTGACTAAAATTTGAATTCAGCTTTCAAGAAGCAAAACCTGTATATGGGGCTAAGGTCAAGAAGATGGGCCTAACTATACAATCTACAGACATACCTTAGCTTTTTCATGGACATTCTTTTAAAATGATTCAGGAATTTTAGCCCACGTCCATTGCTGACTAAAATTTGAATTCAGCTTTCAAGAAAAAAAAAAACTTGTATGTGGGGCTAACTTCAAGAGGATGGGCCTAATTATACAATTTACAGACTTGTTCGCGGACATACTTTTCACGGACATACTTTTGAAATAAAGGCCATTATGTTTGCATTTCAACGGGCCTTCTGTCCCCCTCTTCGCGTAGGTGGCTACATTATTTTGCCAGATGGATGTGGTTTAACTGGAATTGCAACAGTGCAATACATGTGGGACACAGGCAGCTATTGCTGATGTCGTGACCCACACATAATGTACCCGTTTTACACCTGGGTGGAGCGGGGAAAGTCGTGTAAAGTGCCTTTTTTCCCAAGGGCACAAGATCGGTGGCGTCAGGGGATTCGAACCCGGGACCCCTGGGTTCTGAGTCGAAAATCCTGCCGCACGACCCCACTTAGATGACCACTATGATGATGAAAAATGCATTTTTAAGGTTCCAAACCAACATCTGCACGTCACACCTTGGCCCATTGAGTGTTATCTCGACAAATCTGCCCATTAAGTGTCTAATAGCTTCCTGACACACGCATGCTCCTGCTTGTAATGGCATATCCTCACAGACCTTTCAACATTTGTGGGAAGATCGACACTGACGCACGGCCGTCTGTTTACCTACATGTACCGTTCAACACGGCTTACCTAGCCGGTAGAGCTGCCCTGGCGTTAAGTTTATAGCTGGGCGTTGCCTTCTTAACGGACAAGAAAAGCTCAGTGTGGTTTTAAAGTCATATTTACGTGCACTGTGGGATTTGTGTACCATGAAAATAGGTCGTTGGTTTTCAGTTAAGATTTTGTAACGGTACTGACCACTCTAAATGGCCCGGATATTACCGTTTTCCATAAGCCATACTAATGCTGTAAATGTAGAAATTTTTACGGTGGTTTTATGTTCCCGTTTTTCGCGGTGAACTCTTTACCTAGAACTCTTACCTAAAACCAGCGCGAAAAGCCGTTCCATTGTGTGACTGTAGCGCTACTATTGTTTTGAACGCGAACTAAAAACCCCTCGCGAATACTCAACTTTCTCCCTACCGCGAAATTAAATTGCCGCGAACATTTCTGCATTTACAGTAGTGCTGACTGGTGAGACTTAATGTTAAATCTTCGAGAACTTTGTCAACTTACGGTTCTTCAAGGTCCTCTAACCGCTGTGCAAGTGCAAAGTTTCGGAATCTGTCCTCCATTTCAACAAGCACCGAGATGTGATTAGAAGTTTTACCATCAGACATGATTAGCCGATATGTGCATCGGGAAGGGCGTGTGCTGAGAGTTTCGTACAAATTTGCAATCTGGCAAGCCAACAGACAAATTAATAAGTAACGCCAGGAAGTCTTTTGACTATTTGTTGGTGGTTCTCTCCCTTCTGACATGCACGGTGAGTGTACCATTCCTGCACACCTTCCTTTAGATACTATGAAACATCATAATTCAAAAGAAGTTCTTGGGGGGAGGGGGCATTATAATATGTCATGCCTTATTTAGTTATTATGTTTGCCTTCACGGAAGGGAAACATATTGTTTTTGTTCCGTTTCTCCTTCTTCCGCTCCAAATAGATAATGTCAATGACCTGGACCGTGGTTACTAGTAAAATAACAGACACCCTGTGGTGTTCGACTACATAATGTAGCAAGTGTCAGGACAGAGCTGGAGGGACTGGTCACCATATACATGAATGTGTTTGAGTAAGAATAAACAGTTTGTTAGGCTGGACCATGTGAAGGTAAACATTGTGTTTTTGCCTGCAAATGTTACCTTTCTATCTAAAACAAGCTTTAACTGTAATTACCAACACAAAAATTGGATTTACCCAAATTTTCAACTGTCTTTTTCAAGGAATGAGCAATCCACCGCTGAGATGACGCCATGTTATGCAGATAAGACACGTGACTCGGTGAGCAGTGGATTAAAAGTTGCAGAAAGTCTGTGGCGCCCCCCGTCTCTTTATTACGTCATCTCAGCGGTGGTTGCTCATCCCTTGACAAAGACTGGTGTCGTACAGTCGAAAATTTGGGTAAGCCCAATTTTTGTGTTGGCAGTTACAGTTGATACTTGTTTCAGAATGACTTCTACCAACACAGATGAACTTTCAAGTTGTTATCTTTTTAGTTTTGCTGAATGATGCTTCTATTGGCTCTTTACAATACAACACCAGAGAGACCACCCGCAACATCTGGCCCTATCATATGTACATGTTGCCGACAGACCGCATACCCTGAATGCCGGTTAGATTGTTCCCAAAGCGGACATAGCACGAGTGACGAGGAAATACATGTGCGTGTCAGTGGTAAGGTCCGATGCCTGATGTGTCATTTATTTTGAGATGACAGAAAATATGATTGTGATATGAACAGTAGTGTATAACAAAAATAGCCTTTGTAGAAGCAGGCAGTAGAAAATGACTGTTAATCGCTGCCAGAACCAACACCCACACCCCACAATATCTGCTCCTAATACACACATGATCTTTGTTGGTTTGTACTTCATATGTCCCATGCTAATCACTCGTTCTCATTTAAATGTACATTTTGTAACTTCCGTTACCGTTTGAAGTAAGACGTTTCTGACATCAAGATATGCCACATATAAGATGCCAAACTGTCGTTTTTAAAAACCAGAAAAGCTTTAAGTCGTCATAAAAACTACAGTTTGTCATCTTATATGTGGCAAATCTTAATGTTAGGAACGTCTTACTTCAAACGGTAACGGAAGTTTAAAAATGTGTACATTTAAATGAGTACGAGCGTAATGTGGCAACAAAACAACTGAACACAATCCACAGAAGCGTTTGTGGCATAAAATTATGTTTCGTTTATTTCAAGTATTGAGTAGCTGTTGCTGAGACAAAAAAATCAGCCACATTCACCAATTTAATTTCACTGTTGTTAATGTTACGGACAACTGTCCGAAGCAACCGTCGCAACGGTCTGGAAAATGTGACTTGTACATTGCGCTTTGTAAAGACGGATTATCATCCTTTCACATTTCTCTTGCTGATTTCATCACAATTGTTCACAGCTAAAATTCCATTCGTAATTCCGACTACGCATGTGCAGTGTCAAAGGAGAAGGCCCCTGGCTTGTAAACAGTGCTCGTCTCGACATTGTCTAGATTTGCATAATGACTTCCAGACGGGTTTGTTTACATCGCAGGGGCCTTCACCTTTGGTACTGCGCATGCGTAGTCGGAAATACGATTGGGCTTATAGACACGACCAAATCGTAACCAGTGCGAAAATAGATCAGAACCGAAAATGTTCCAGGCACCAAGTTTCAAATTGTGTAACGTTACCTTCTGTGAAAAGTTGAATATTCTTATTATTATATAATTTTTGTTTGTTGAATGTTATTTTCTGTGTTTGAATTTCAACGGTCTGCCTCGTAAAATCGAGCCAGACCGGGCCGGGAGCGAGTTTATTTACACACTGTCAGTTTGGTCCATTTTGTTGTAGCTGAAGATGATATGAAATGACAATGAAATTCTTGGCCATATTTACATAACTTGATTTAAACTTAATTCAAAACATGCAAAAAATTTGCATAACGTGACGTCACAGAAGCAGTGGATCGCTCACTCCTTGACAAAGACTGGAGCTGATCAGTCGAAAATTTGGGTAAGTCCAATTTTTGTGTTGGCATCTACAGTTAAACTCCATTCAGGATGCAAAAACGTATATCTACAAATGTATATAGCGACAACTTTTAAATTATTATTATCCTAACATAGACGTCAAATTGTTCCTAGTAAAGTCTTGCACATTGTTGTTGCATTTGCCTGTCTGTCGTCTCAGCTTCTGACATACAATTCCTATCCTGCTATTCCTGCATTTGCGTGAAAGCAAACTAACCAACCTGCCAACAATATTTCTCCCTTCATACCACCTTTCTCGCAGCTGCTTATTCTAGTGCACGTTAAAGCCATTTGCCCCCATCTTTCTTCAACTGTAAGCTCGCATCAAATGCCATCTCGATCAAACACCTTCAACATAGGCAATGAATTATGTTTACTAACAACTAAGATCTCTGGTATTTGATGCTCATTGAAGTCGCCGTATATATATGGCTATATTTGAAATACAAAGAGGGGGACTGATGAAAAACGGTCACGTCATCATAAACGTTGAAGAAACCGTTTAAATTCGAATGTCTCTTCTAATCTGATGTTCCTCCAATGACATCTGGTATGCAAAGTGTAACTTGACACTCCGCATCGAGACACCACGCCTGTGTTGTTACATTTGTCCCCATTTTCGAAACGTCTCCTCAGCCTCATGCTGCCAACACTGCACCTTCCTCGACCTGAAAAGTAATTAAATTAAATCACACACGTGTCATAATCAAGTAGCTGTTTCTCTAGATACCTGTTGGTTGAGGAACTTAGAGGGGCATTCAACTCCACAAGCGGGTATTATAATTCATCAGAGACTAAATTGTTATGCTTGAATCCATTTTTTGAGTTAAATTCACCATAAGTTGAAGCCTGAACGCAGGGCGAACATTATAGCGATCGGTTTCTGTAATTCCCTGGAGGACCCTTCCAACAATGCCAGAGTTCAACGTAACGTTTCTTACAAAAGTACCAAAATCATAAAGTGATACCCGCTTCTGGAGTGGAATGCTCCTTTAGCAAGATATGAGAGAAAGTGCAACCCCACCCACAACAGGAAAGGAGGCCTGCGTGTCGAACTGTCTGGCACTTTCATCCTGCCCTACAATGCCCGCGAGCCAACATTAGCTCCTGTACTCAAACAATAGGAGCTAATTAAGTTATTAGTCTCTTTGATTCCTATTGGACATTCTAGAATTTGTCTTCCCCTCGTCAACATTTCAATTCATAGTTTTTGGTCAAAACCTGATGAGCCTCAGATCTTCTGGTCACTGCCGAAGGGCAGTGCATGCTAGCTGAAACGTCTGACCGTTTCTAAAAATCTATCCAGTTGCTTGTGTAACTGTTACTTTGCGTTAACAAGATGTTTTGTTGATCATACAGATCTGCTAACATTGCGTCGAGAAATCACATGACTCTCTAAGCAGTTTCCAATGTAAAGTATGTATGTACATACTAGAACTATTCCAATGAAGAGCAATTGTTCAAAAATACCATTTATGTAATTGTTGGCCAATTACCAACTGCAGCAAAGTTTGCTATCTGAAATCTGCCTCGAATGTAATTCTAAATTTACATGATGATATTTTACGACACGTGTATGCTTTTGCGGCAAAAATATCCGGTACGTGCTTCTCATCGCAGATTGCTTTGCCTATCCCCTACCGTGCAAATAACACCCTTTGGCAGACCTTTGGACCAAAATAGCCCCGATGTCTGGGCAACAGGAATGATATCTTAACTCAGCAATGTCGTGCTTTAACAGCCTGGATGTCAGACCACCGATCTCTTTTGATATCTAACGTGCGGGGTCTAGAATTTCCTTGGGGGCATGTTGGCCCAAGAGCCGTGGAGTTGGCCTGTGTAGGCCCTGGAAACAGTCTGGCATCTCGACTAACTGGCCCCTAGACTGGATGCCAGACCCCCGATCACTATTATATCTATCGTGCGGGTCTAACTCAGAGGGGCTGTTGTATGATTTCCTTGGGACATGTTGGCCGTAGAGCCGAGGAGTTGGCCTGTGTAGGCCCTGGAAACAGTCTGGCATCTCGACTAACTGGCCCCTAGTTTGGATGCCAGACCCCAAACTCTATAATACCTATCGTGTGGGGTCCAAATCAGAGGGGGTTGTTGTAGAATTTCCTTGGAGCATGTTGGCCCTAGAGCCGAGAAGTTGGTCTGTGTTAGGCCCTGGAAACAGTCTGGCATCCAGGGTGTACTTCATACTGCTATGAAGTTGAAGCAGACTTGCGTGTGGTAGCCGCTGTGATACAGAGCCAGCAAATGCAATGCAGTAGAATTCCCGCGTATTTGATTTCGTGTATCATTCTCTAGATCGGTGGTGTTGCTACATTTTTAGTAGGCTTACCGCGGTCAAGTCTAAGGTACAGGTGCAACGGTAAAATACAGAATCGCGGTACACCATGGATTTGTCAGTTATGTTAGGGCCAAGAGGCGGTATCCCTTGTCACAGCGGGCGTCCAAGATAAACATCCAAGCTACTATATCTGAAAGACAGATGATTCTACAAATTGATAAAGAGGAGGTTGTCAAATATGATTATTGGTGGAATTTAACCCAACCTTCGGAACATCACTCTGCTCAATACACATGTTTAGTACGGCTGATTTTAGCAGTAAGTGGTTGTCGAAAATAAACAGGAATTTGCCGGGACCATTTGAAATAGAAAATATGAGTAACATATACAACGAAAAGAAAATAGACATCCACATTTAGCTGTCGTAATGGGACAGAGTGAAGGATTGACGACCATTTTATTGGATGCATACCGTTCTTTGGTAAATTGATATGCAGTGGTGAACAGGTTCAACATATATTTCATAGGGACGTTTCATCGGTCAGTCATCCTCGTTCACCAGGACCCTTCCGCTCCACGTTACATCGCTCGCAGAAAGGGCCCTGGTAACACGGGATGGCATCCATGGTTATTGCAGGTCGACGAGACTTGCTGATGAATAATTAATGAGCTAACCCTTATTTGGGACAAACGGCAGTTGTAGCTCATGAATAATTAATGAGCTAACCCTTATTTGGGACAAACGGCAGTTGTAGCTCATGAATAATTAATGAGCTAGCAGTAACACGTAACCTGATTGGTTGATAGCTTCCCAGCGTTCTTTGCGCGCTTGCTTCCGATGAGAGGAAGCAAACGGGTTTTAACCCCTCTGATTGGCTGAAGCTGTTTTGGTGGCGATATCGTAATAACCATGGATGCCATCCCGTGTTACCAGGGCCCTTTCTGCGAGCGATGTAACGTGGAGCGGAAGGGTCATGGTGAACGAGGATGCGGTCAGTTGGCCGAGCACTTTTCATTAATTTCAATTCTAAGCTACCAGCATATGCAGGGGATTGATAGAGATGAGCTGAAGTCACAGCCACGGTATGCAAGGAATGAGACATACGTGTGTTAGATCTCGGAAGTGTTGATGTATTTGGAAATATCAACTATGGGAAACGATTCAGCAAGGTTGCTGACTTTTTACCATTTGAAGGCCTACTGAAAATTGTTTGCAGATTGTGGAGCTAAAATGCAACATCCTGAGGCTTGCATGATGGAAGTTTGGACATGTTGATGAAGGTTAGACATCCAGGTAGTAAGATACACAAGACAACAGTTACTCAATCAACTGGATAGATTTCGGAAACGGTCAGACTTTTCAGACAGCATCCACTGTCTTTCGACAGTGACAAGTGGACAGATTTTTGGTTCAGCAGGTTTTAACTAAAAACTGGTTAAGCTCTTGCACATAGGTCGAATTTCACATTGGTCACATACGCTTGACAACTGAACAAAGTTACTCACAACCCTCCCCTGTTTTTCCCGATTAGTGCCAAATGATCATTTTCAAGCTAAAATACAACATTCCTAGGCATGTATGATGCAAGTCAGGACATGCTCTGGCACATATATAATACGTCGACTTCGATAAGGCCCCAAATAAGCATTGATCACATACGTTTGTACATCTGAACAAAATTACTCACAAGTCTTTTCCCGATCAGAGCCATGCGATCATTTTCAAGCTAGAATACAACATTCCTAGGCATGTAAGCTGCAAGTCAGGACATGCTCTGGCACATGCGTTGACTTCAATAAGGTCCCTTAGCATTGGCCACATACGTTTAAACAACTGAGCAAAGTTACTCACAATTATTTTCCCGATCAGAGCCATGTGATCATTTTCAAGTCAAAATACAACATTCCTAGGCATGTACGATGAATGTCAGAACATGCTCTGGCACATACGTCGACTTTCATAAGGACCCTAAACATTTATGACATACGTTTTATCGTTTATTCTGTATTGCAGACACTAACTGGCACATAGTAAAACGCAATGTACATAGCAACATAGACGCAGAGAAACAAAGCTAACTATAAACACAGGTGCCTCTAGAAGTTGTTGGAGTAGGAAACGTTACTGCGATAAAATGAATTGTATGATGGTGTTAGATGAGTGGGAAAGCCGATAAACAAAAGCGTAGCACTGTTAAAGCCGCCTGGTGTCAAAAGTATTAGTCAGGGTTGAACAACTGAGCAAAGTTACTTACAAGTCTTTTCCCGATCAGTGCCAAACGATCATTTTCTTGACTGTTGATAACGAGTCGATCCTGATCTGCATCTGCTTCATCCTCTGGATGCCGAGTACGCACATGTTGCAGATCCTCCTCAGGGACCGCACCTGGCGCTTCAGCGCCCTCTGCAGGTACGTGTCTGGCGAGGGAAACACAAAAACATGGTCAGATAATACAGTCAAAAGAACGGGGTGGCAGGCTGCAGTGGCCCGCATCAGCATAAGAGCGGCGACGACGAAGAAGAATAATACAGTCAAAACTGCCCACTTGAAGACCACCGCAGCTCCAGTGGAGGACACAAAATGCCAGTGCGAATTTTTCGTTTTTCTACCGACTTCTCTGCAAAATGTGTGTCGGACTTTTTCAGAGTGGACGGCCTCTGTCTGCGTTCAGGCCGTCCCAAGCTAGACGAGGCCGTCATTTGACGGGAAGACGGCCGTGTAGCCAGGGGACCGATTGAATCTGGTCTATGTAGACAGGTGGTCACCATAGACAGGATTCTTGATGCTTGTTTCAATGGAAAATATCAACTAAGGGATCACCAAAAGTGGTCACATTGGCCAGTAGGTCCTTATATAGAGGTGGCTACTTGTACAGGTTTGATTGAATAGCATCAACGATTCCGTTCGTCCTCATGTGTTTAAATGCGAAATTTTCTTTGACAGTGTGTTTTGGACTACTTTAACGACCAAATCTATAAAGCTAACGTCTATGTTTATCTTCAGCTATTCATCACATCTTGCCTTTTGGAACAACTAAGTTTTCCCACTGATTATGGCAGCTCAAAAGTAACATCAGTGAAGACAGCCAATACTTTTCCAAAGAAGCTATTTCAACGTTTGCCTTTACAAGAAGCTTATGATCTACAAATTAGGGTCATAGGGTTGTAAGCCAGCAGTTCCGTTTAAATGTCTAACCTTTATCATCCAATTTACGGATGATTAATGGCACATATTTTGTCGGCGACAGAAGGTTTGCAGAACATCTACATAAATTATCATACAACCCGATAAAATTTTCCATTGACTCCTAGTCTGGAAAGCGCGGCGTTAAATCTGACCAATACCATAATGGTAGACCATAAACTCGACCATAAACTGGTAGGATCATAAATTGATAAGCATGGCGGTAAGAAAATGCGATCGCATACATTTCAAGTAATGCAGTTTCTTGCAAACAAAAATCCTTTCAAATTTGATAATTTTCTTAGCGCACAACGCAGAAGCGTAGTTTTAAGTAAGCACAAAGCTACATGCAAAAATGATTAATAGTTGTCACAGTATAAAAGTGACACCTAGTACATACAGTGTGCGTCCGAAGTCATTTTGATCACCGTCGTTAGTGCCTGTCCACCCGCCTTGTTCTTTAAATATTACTCGGTGGAAGGCAACGCGTTTATTTTTATAGAAGCCAAATATAACTGCATATGCCCAACGTCGGGCCAATGCCATGTACCATGTACGTCTGTGTACAAGCTTTGCCGTCCTTAAAAATCATGTATACGTGCATGGCAATGGCAAATGTGAGGCAAGAAACTTGGCTCTGCTTTTGAAGTTTTTATCATGTTATCAAGGGTATTTATTGTCTGTATTCTGTGTATGAAGCTGTGAGTGAAGGCATGCCGGAAGACGTATTATAGCTTGACCTCCACCTTCTTTGTTTTATCATCGGCAGTAATTTTGGTTATTTCTAGCACGCTGTGCTGACATTGCGCTCAAGTATAAGGACACCGTGGCAGAAGTAAGCTGGTGGCTCGTGTCCAAAAGATGACGTGCTGTCCTGTCCATCACACGTTAGCGCAAACCTCAACAGATTTTAGAACTAGCAGAGAAAGAAAGATATAGAGACAAGCCACATAGAATATTTTTGATAGTATGTTGAGGTGCTCACGATACATACACGTATTTTTTGGCTAAAGGAAGGTATTCCTACTATCCAAACAGGGAAGGGGTTCCGGCTTGTGTTTGATGTGTTTCTAGTCGTTTTTGTCGGGCTTTCTACTTTGTCATGTCTTTTTCCCACTGTGGGGTCTATAGAGAGAAAACAAAAACATGACAAAGTAGAACACCCGACAATAACGCCCCAAAACACGTCAAAAACTAGCCGGAATCCCTCCTCTGCTTGGAGAGTATCTTTTCCGTCCCACACGTAGTTGAGATCATGAGGTGATCACGTGAACATCAAAAGGTGCTCACGATAACATACATGTATGTTTTGGCCAAAGGAATCTTTTTCTTCCCACTCGTAATTGAGATCATGAGGTGATCACGTGAACACCACGAGGATTCCTGGTGATAGTCCACTGTTTTCTGCTGCTGCAGTAGTCTGGACACCCTGCAGCTGCAATCAATCCTTCTTCAACTCTCTACACTTTGTCCAGTTCGCCGCAAGCCCCCTTTGCTCCCGCAGTTTTCTTTCTGACCGCCTTGGTCCTAGTCCTCTTCCTTTCAGATTTACGTTCTTGCAGTGTCTTCCTTTTCTGGTACCGTGTGGACTAAAGGTTTTTCGTATATCTTTGCTTCAGTGAGGCTGTTCCCCATCAGAGATTCTATAGCTTTGTTATACGGAATTTTCTGTTTATCACCAAAAAAAAGTAACACAATAGTGTACTAAGTTGACAAGGGACCATAAAATCGGTAAAACACAGAGATAAAATGGCTTCGGAAGCACACTGTATACGTCACTTTTAAATTGTGGCCAAAAAATAGCTCAAATAATAAAGTTTTCGATGTCTCTGATGGGAATATTCTTCAATAAAACAACGATGTAACGTTACGGCGTATCGGCAGCAATGGTAGAACCTCGTATACAGCATACAGCCGAATACCCTGACAGCGGGGCTGTATCATGTAATACTTGTAAGCTTGACCTGCCCATCTTAAGTACCAATAACAAATGACCAAAATATAGCTCGTATAACAAAGTTATCGACGTCTCTGATGGGAATATTCTTCAATAAAACAACGACGTACGGCGTATCGGCAGCAATGGTAGAATCTCATACAGCTTATACAGCCTCCCGAATACCCTGACAGCGGGGCTATATCATGTAATACTTGTAAGCTTGACCTGTCCATCTTTAGTACCAATAACAAATTACTCGTTCACACTTTGTTTTACATAGGCGTTCTATCATATGGCATTCCTATGACAGCTTTCTACATCATTGGACGGTCTGTTGTCATAACTGTGAAAGTGGCAATGGTTTTTCCGGTAGGGTCTACATAAATCCGTACTGAAGCCGAACTGATTCGATTACATCAGGTCAATAGCATCCACCAATCATGGTTTATCTTTTCATCCAGGGTATCAGGTTTCTAGTATCAGGTGTCTTTTATTTGGCCTCATGTCAGAGTAAAATAGCCAAGTATAGATGTCGAAGCATCGCCCACAGTTCAAAAATGCAAAACAGCTTCTTTGAAACAAATAGAGATGTTCACATTGATGAGACAGCGGGCATTGTGTTGATAAACTGATTAAGTGATCTTGAGCCAGCTTAGCTCACTGAAGAACTAATCTTCCACTGGTTGTGACAGAGAAGACAGACGCTGTGTACAGTATTTACATGTTCATTGTACCGGGGAAATTCCCCTTGATCTTTTCGACAAGCACAATGAACAGTGGACTTCGACTTAAGGACTGTGACCCTTTCCAGTAGCGTGCATGTCGGGCGAGCGACACAGCCGGGATTCGAACTTCGAACTTCTTGGTCCAGAGGCAGGGCCACTAACTACAGGGCCACTAACAATCGGTATTCACTGGTAGTGCATCCATACTTCAAACAAACTTCAAGTATATTTTTCTCCAAATTCAATGAAGTCATTTCCTATATCCAAGACCTTCTCTTCCATTTGCAGAGAGCTCGTTGCATTCACGATTATATTCCCAGTCCATCTCCACCGATTTATTTTCTAAAAGGATGAATGATAATTGGTATGCACTGGTAGTACGTCCATCTTCAAACAACCCAGTATATTTTTCTCCAAATTCAATGAAGCCATTTCTTATGTCCAAGGGCTACTCTTCCATTTCCAGAGCGCTCGGTGCATTCACAATTCTCAGTCCTTCTCCACCGACTTAGTTTCTAAAAGTATTGATAATAATTGGTATGCACTAGTAGTACGTCCATACTTCAAACAAACTTCAAGTATATTTTTCTCCAAATTCAATGAAGCCATTTCCTTTATCCAACACCTACTCGTCCATTTCCAGAGAGCTCGGTGCATTCACAATTCTCAGTCCATCTCCACCGATTTTGTTTCTAAAAGTATTAATAATAATCGGTATGCACTGGTAGTACATCCATACTTCAAACAAACTTCAGGTATATTTTTCTCCAAATTCAATGAAGCAATTTCCTATGTCCAAGACCTACTCTACCCTTTGCAGATAGCTCGTTGCATTCATAATTCTCAGTCCTTCTCCACCGATTTAGTTTCTAAAAGTATTAATAATAATTGGTATGCACTGGTAGTACGTCCATACTTCAAACAAAATTCAAGTATATTTTTCTCTAAATCCAATGAAGCTATTTCCTATGTCCAAGAACTACTCTCCCCTTAAAAGAGAGCTCGTTGCATTCACAATTGTCAGTCCTTGTCCACCGATGTAGTTTCTAAAAGCATTTAATGATAATCGGTGTGTATTGGTAGTACATCCACACTTCGAACAAACTTCAAGAATATTTTTCTCTAAATTCAATGAAGCCATTTCCTACATCCAAGAACTACTCTCCCCTTTGCAGAGAGCTCGCTGCATTCACAATTCTCAGTCCATCTCCACCGATTTAGTTTCTATAAGTGTTAATGATAATCGGTATTCACTGGTAGCACATCCATACTTCAAACAAACTTCAAGAATATTTTTCTCTAAATCCAATAAAATCATTTCCTATGTCCAAGGGCTACTCTCCCCTTTGCAGAGAGCTCGTTGCATTCACAATTCTCAGTTCTTGTCCACCGATGTAGTTTCTAAAAGCATTTAATGATAATCGGTATGTATTGGTAGTACATCCACACTTCGAACAACCCAGTATATTTTTCTTCAAATTCAATGAAGCCATTTCTTAATTTAATAGAATCCAAGACCTACTCTTCCTTTTTCAGAGAGCTTGGTGCATTCTCAAATCTCAGTCCTTCTCCGCCGATTTAGCTTCTAAAAGCATCTGTCTTGTTCAGTTGTCACAAACTGTCGAGCAATGCAGTTGAAACCGGTTTGACATGACAGGGGGTATGTCTGGCGGTGACCCGGAATAGAATTGCAAACGCGCCTGTGATGTGACCTGATTAGGTACCCTTCACCCAGTGCCTCACCGGCTTTTGCAGTCATATATTCACAGAGCGCGAGGTTTTCCAAAGTTTTAAGTTTTGTACGTACACTGTGTGTCGTCGTGTGGGCGTAACGGTTAGAGTGACTTGTCCAGAACCCAGAGGTCCTGGTTTCGAACCCCCTGACATGCCACAGATCTTGTGCCCTTGGGAAAGGCACTTTGCACGACTTTCCTCACTCCACTCAGGTGTCAAAATGGGTACTTGACTTCGACTGGGGAGGTAAAAGGCGGTGGAAGGAGAGGGATGGGCTCCGCCTTCAAATGTCTTGTCCTGGACACAGTGGATAACAACCCACTGCCCCTACGCCATCAAAAAGGATCCCTTTACCCTTTACCTATATTTTTACACCGTGACTATGCCACCAGCCCCGTATACAACGTTGCACTTATCTGTTTCGTGTATTCTCTTTTACATCGCCAGTGTACACCGGTTTTGTAGTGTCTGGTTTTCTAGAGTATCTTCATACCGTTATCTCTCGGTTTGAGTGTTTTAACATGACATTTCTAGCAATATCATTGCGTTCTAGTTGCTGTAAATACATGTATATCAATCCATGTGTTTATTTTTACTTGATCTATTTTGGGAGTGACTTGGAGACTGCCAACCATATCATTACAAAATGTGTCACAACAACAATCAGTTGAGTGATATTTCATCATCTGTTATGAAGACACCTTTATCATCCGACGAAATGGGTTGGTTTCTCTGGTAGGATTTTTACTTCCACACCGCTTATCGTGATAAAAAGTCCAAACTTCTTTTGAATTATATTGTGACTAAACATTGAACGGTTGAACCAAATAAATTGAAAAGGCAAGGGATTAGATCCCTTTCAAGTATGCTGGCAATAACAAAATGTGTAGGCAGAAGTCTCGTGAAAATTATCTATTTTCTTTCAAATTAGCTTTATTTCTTCCCATCTTTTTATGATCCGCAGGTGCTTGCTTATCTTTGACTTTGTATCATCTATTTTGAGTAGGCAAAGCTCGTCTACCTTTACACCCTATACCCTATACACTTTATACCCTCTTAGTATAAGCTCTGTGGAAATGATCTTCTGTAATCCCTAGAAATCAGGAGAATTTTTCCAATTATTTATCATACTTTTGCATGGGGTGTCAGGGTTTGTACATAGGTGCATGTACATGTATCCTCTATCATTTGTCTTCCCAAGACATGTATGAAATTTGATGCACCCCATCCAATAACAGATTACGACATAATGGCACTCTGTCTGACATAAAAAGGATCTGGGAGAATAATTTTGCCAGGGAAGTTTGGCCACCATAGGGTCTCATTGGCCGGTTTCGGGGGTGGGGGGATGTAGCCTGTGTATCATCCTCCGTAGTAACCGCTGGCTCGATCTTTTCGCTTGTTAATCCGTCCGTAGTTAGCAAGCGAAAAGATTGAGGCAGCGTCTACTACGAAGGATGGTGCCCAGGCTAGGAGAGATGGGAATTCCCCGGTGAAATGACTCTCATAGCCACTTATTTACCATATTCACCCGAATTTTACATACCCCCTGGTAGAAAGGCCTAGTGGAGGCTACGATTTGCTAGCCTCTACCAGGCCCCGCGGATGGCTGGAAAAATAGTAGAAATTGGCCAAATAGAGTGAATAGTATGCTAAGGGAGTCGGCTACGGAGAGAGGGTCCAATATGCCATCCTAGGCAAACTGTACCCCTATAGCAGACTAACTCCTCTTGCATGATTTTTCTGTCTATTTGGCCAATTTCTACTCTTTCCAGCCGCCTCTGGAGCCTTGTAGAGGCTGATGATTTGCTGAATTTCCGAAAATGTACACTAAAGCGTTATCGTTGTTGTGCATGTACGTATACGTATACGTGCGACGCGGCGCTATGCGAATGGAGGTATGAAGAGTCGGTATGGGCGGAACGGTGGGAAATATGCACAAATGATTTCTCTATTACACTTCAGATTAATTGGTCCTCAAAAGACCTAATATATCAAGATTGTATACATTAAGTCATATATGCATTAGGACGCAAACTTCGATGTTAGTTTTGAAGTTACTGCTTTGGAAGAGCACCCAAAACATCGTATTCATATGCAATGTCACGAAAACCTTTCTCTGTTTGTATAACTAAAAGGCTACTAACTCGTAGTACATCAGCTTGCAAAACTCATTCACAGTACAATTCAATTTCCGTCACCGGCACACAAACTACCATAAAGTTGCTTAAAAGCTTTTTCTCTTTCGAACCTTGACTTAAGTAAATGGCACGTTGAAATGTTCACTTACGAATATTGCAGCACGGAATGCTTAAAAAACGTGTCTAAAATACATTTTCTTACCGCCAACAACTTGACAAAAAGGGAATTTCATACCTTCATATCTGCTATTCATTCTGTATGTTATCTGTTGCGGAGAGACCGATGAAGAAGTCTACAAGAGCTGCCTTGCCGTGGTCACGATCGGGAGAAATGATGCAAGCACGACAGCTAGAGAGATCCGCTTCCAAGTCTGCTCGCCCCGGAATGGGTCCGGGAAATTTATACCCCTCGGGTTGTGACAGAGTGTGGACTGAATAGTCGGCATACCATCTTGTCTTCTGGTGTAGCTTCTAAATAACACCCTCATCTTCTTTTCTGTTGTATACCCCCTTCTCAAATACGTATACAACAACTGCTTCAGAAGCATCTAATCTTCATCTAGATTTCTATAAAAATTGCATTCTTCAGTGTTTGGAAAACACCACGGCGTGTCGGCATAGCTTTGCTTGGTGACATAATATTGTAGGATAGCCATCAACCGGCGTTTGATACCACCATGAGCGATGATAGGGGCCACACCCCTGGTAACAGTATCCATGGCAATGCCACTAACGTGCCCTCCCACTGATGGCCGGCATCAACCGACATAGCAGAAGTCATCCAAGATATTCCTGAAATGTGCGATCTTGTAATTCATTTAAAGTCTTTTTCCTTAAGATAAACTTGGTCGAATAATTTGTAAAAACGATTTGTTGTTCTAGTAATTTATATGACAGTATGAAACTGTAATTTAGAATACCAATTGTATTCAACATCTTCGATGTAGACATCTTTGTAGTGGTCGCAAAATTGGGACGTATCACTAGTATGACTCGAAAGTATTCTATGTATATGTAACAAGAGTTCTACGACCTCATACCTTCGCGAAATGATTTTGACCTTTATGACTGACGTATTAGGAGTGTTTTTCATCAATCAAAAATCATACCAGTTGATCCTCCTCACCCAAATAACATAAGTTGTCCAAACCTCCTTGTTATGATTATGAGCTTAACAAAGAAGGTTATGCTAACATTTTTCATCAATAATGCAAATAAGCTCCTTATTAGCATAATTTGATTCAATGGTGTTCACATTCACACAACTTCTAAATGCAACAAGTATGAAATTGCCGTTATTTACTAGTATGGAATGATAGTAGTTTCTCATGAATTATGCAAATTAGGCCTACATTTGCATAATTTCTATCTATTGACATTCCTCTCTTCCTCAGTTACAAATGTCACATATTTGAATAGTCATATCATGGAACACAGCAGGTTTTTAAAATTGCCTCATTAATTATAATCTGATTTGCATAATTATCATCCAATCATACAAAGCATCACATAAGCTATCTACATACCAAAAATCATGACCATCCATCAAGCCCATCTCGAGTTATATTATTTTCTCATTGATTATGTAAATGAGGTTCTCATTTGCATAGCTGATATCTATTAATATTTCTCTCTTCCTCAGTTACATGTTTGCGATACCTATCATGGAAATTGATGAATGTATAAACTTTCCTCATTAATTATGCAAATTAGTTACTGATTTGCATAATAAGTATCCAATCATGTACATCATCGCTCAAGCTATGTACATGCAAAAAATCATGACCTTCCATCAAGCCCTTCTTGAGTTATTCCCTTTCAATGTCTGAAGCAAAACCTACCCCTGCAGTTCCAAAAAAGTTGCTAGGGGGCCCAAACCTATACCACTTACTCTCTGCCCAACGAGCTATCTACCACTCAAAAATCAGTTCCATAGCATGTCCACAACACGAGATATCATAACATGAAGTTCCGCTGCAGTACCGTAACAAGCCGATAGGGGGCCCAAAATCTAATCATTTTCAGGTTTCATCGAGACCTACCAACATACCAAATACCAAGACAATCCTTCCAAGAATTCTCGACTTATCGTGTTCACTAACAGACACACAGACATGCTCGGTATTCCCATGCTGTGGCACTGCATTAATGACTGTTCTTACTCATATAAGGCCGTGTATATCCAACTTTGGTCAAAATTTGTATGTTTCAGTCTTTTAATTGGTGTAAGGAGATATCTTTGTGGTTTGGTTTCACATGCTCCGAGTGGACTCTTCCAGGCTGGGAGTAGGTCAAAGTTGACGATTGTTTTCGTCTGTCAGCTGTTACGAGAGAACGAGCTGGTCAACTGTCTATTTTCTTTGCATGATTCTAAAGTAGACAGATGTGGCTTTCTGGTGCATAAGAATTTTTGGGGCTTGCAATTAAGGTGAATCCTTTTCTGAGCCCTTGTTTTAGTGCTTTAAAGCATTACTGCCTACCAGGGCAAGCCTATCTCTTGTATCTGCCCTACAGCTGGCTGATAGCCAATTTGTCCCTGGCAGCTGCAGTACATTTAACTGAGTTTCCTGCCTGCCTCATGACCCCTCATGACCAACTTTGCCCCCCATCTGTGACCCCATCAATATCCCCTGAAACATTATACAGCCCACACGTCGCAACCAGAACGCATAGTAAAGCATACAATTGAACACATTTTTACACTTTTCTCGTTAATTATGCAAAACACTTCGCCCAAAATCTAATCATCTTGAGATTTGCCACATACACACCGACACACCAACTACGACAACAAACCATCCAGGCGTTCTCGACTTATTCTGTTCACTAACAGACACACAGACAAGCACCGTCGCATAACCTTCTCGACGAAACCATTCGTCGCGAAGGTAATTATATTGTCAATAGAGACACGCATACAGCATTTACACTTAAGAAAATCCTGTCAAGAATTCGTTAATATTTTGGTTCTTTAAATTTAGCGCAGCAATGGGGTCTTTGGTCATGCCCTAGTAGGAAAGACGCCAGGCGATACTAGGCAATCTGGAAAGGACATCAACGCAACTGAACATGAATTCTTGAGATAGTTTCGTTGTTTCAAAGCGAACTTTCATCCTATTTTCCAAGAAATGGTACTTCACGGAAGTAATCATAAAGGGAATGTTTACCTAGTCATTCATTCTATTCATAAGCTGCAAAAGAACTTCGGTTATGTTGACTGTAATTAGATGTGACTAGTCAACGTTTCTCGATGACTCACTGCATTAAAAATTGTACACATGAGCACTTCTATCATAGTGCTGCTAATCTCCAAGCAGATTTATAGGTGGCAATGACAGTATCCAAAGGTGGCCAATTATACTGCCCTTTGTCACCTATAAATCTGCTTGGAGATTAGGTGCTGCAAATTGTCCAGAAGTTCAGTCTTGAATGTACTATTGGGTTACCTCCTGGTAAGATTGTCAGAAAATATTTTTTGGTCAATATGTATTCTTATTTAATAGTTTGTGAATTATTCTTTCTCATTTTTACTTATTGTTATATATGTATATATTATTACGCAGATTGATAAATGCTACGCAGTCCTCGTGTAGTAAGTTAAATACGTGCCTCTGGAATATCAATATGATCTATCGAGGATCATGGCTATACTGGTACACAAAACGTTCGTACAAATATCCGTCTTCGTCGGCTCTTCATACGAGTTTGGCTGTTCTGTAAGAAAAATGCTAGTGGCCGTAGTTTGCCTTATTCTTGGTTTAGTCAGTATCTTCTTGCCTCAGAAAGAGGCTTAAATAGATGTTCTGTTTTGTCAGGATTAGAGGGGCAAGTTACATGACTATTGCGGAATTATACCCCTGTGTATAACTGCTAAATTTATACCTAGCTTACCTGAATGATAGTCGACATATTGGGTAGACGTTAGGTTGAACTTGGAATTCAACAACCTGCTAAGGTGCTGCAGATAAATCCATATCATCGACACATATGTTTATTATAACATCACATACACCACTGCTGTGTATGACAAGTGCGTTATCCGTTTATGACATTTGCAGACATACAGGAAAGCTCTCTTAACACCATCATCAATAACGTCTGGCGTTGACATCCCCTTTCTTACGGATGAAGTCGTCAATTGTCATCGGCGGCGCCTGCTGAGATGCCCGCCCGCTCTCTTGTCATGTCTGCATGGCTTCTGTGTCGTTCCCGTTTGTTGTCGACCATAGGGGACCGGATTTGAGGTCCAAGAATAGACCCGGTGGACAAAAATAGTTGGATAAACGCTGTGATGTCGCCGTGAGCGCTGGGCAAAGGAAGCTGATAGTGTGATCGTATGGCAGCTACAGTTTCAAATAGATACGCCGAAATTATGGTTACTGCTTTGAGTTATTTTAAAGACCCACTATGTAGTTTTAGGCCAATACAGAAAGTAGATTTTCCTACTGTTTCTTTGCATAGCAAGCTTTATCAACTCTATAGAATTGCTTACAGATATTCAGGAAGGGAGGTTACAACATTACTGCACCATACAAACAACTTTAGAAAACTGTTATCCTCCATACAAAACAACACACAGTGTGAAACTAACACATGGCCACACATGGCTTCTGTACTTCTTATCAGGCTGACCGCCCAGTGGAGGGCCTGTTTACAGTTCACCAGTTTCTGTAAAAAATCATCCTTACCAGAGTTCTTGCAGTTTTGAAGGGAAAATAACCACACTTTATTGATACCCTTCAAAGTAGACTCTCTAGAATAAATTAATAGTTGTATTCTACCCTCTTATAAAAAGATATGAGTGTTTCCAAAGAAGAAGAGCTTCATGGCATCTGGCAGTCTAACGTGTGCCTAAGTGATTAGACCACCATGGGGGTCCTCCAGTGCACTGGGATGCTGTTGTTTATCTACTATTGAGGTGGTGTCCGGGAGTTTTTGTTTTGTTTTTGTACAGTTCACAAATACCAAAAATAGACGAAATAATGAAGAAAATATGCTGAAAAGGGGTTGTACATGTCAGTACCTGCCATTAACATTAAGATTTGTTCACAAGAATATTTTCAATTTGTGCGCCAAAATCCTACATAGTGGGCCTTTAATATTCATACATCATTCATTCATTCTATGTTAGGTTATCCTTCTTGTATCCAGATTTGTTACGATATTTTTGTAAGGGCTCCCTTGAAAGTCAGTTACTCAGTCCGCCCTAAAGATTCATAGATACATAAATAAATAAATAAATAAATGAATAGATAGATAAAGAAAGTTTTCCTAGTGAATTCTTGAATCACAGAGAAGACATTTTTGGCGTCTTTTCTGAAACTTCGCGTCAAAATTGTAGCAAAAATGTCTTATTCAGCCGTACTTATATATAATGTATATATCTGCTCGTAAGCTTTTCTTTATCATGACATACACATGGCCCTATAGGACTGATAGGAGAAATGAAGGTCTTTATTATCAACTACAATGTATTATCATCAATTATCATTGCACCTGACTAAAACTGCTTCTCTTATTAGACAATTTAAGATTTGAGAGCACTTAAGTTAGCAGGTCTTAATCCCTTCAGAACGTTCTAACGAGTTACTCTGATGAAGCAATGGCGGCAATGCGCTAATCAAACAAATATCAGATTAAGTTGTCTTTTGATAAGACATATGATATAATGTATCAAAAGACATATGATATAATGTATTCTATGGCATACTTCAGTATTGGCCTAGTTAACTCTTCTAAAAGGCACTGACCGCGAATGTATTTAGGTCCCCTCGTATACCAGCTAAAAGGATGGACATATAACAGTAGTTACGAGCTTACTGGCGTACGTATCAGGTATGCCATGGATAAAGATAGACTGACGAAATGCTCTCAGATGCCACAAGAAAGTCCACCGAAGCTGTGTTGTAGCCTCTACCAGGCTCTTGAGGAGGCAAACCGTACGCCTAGGCTTGCTACCTCCTATGGCATGTTATCTGTCTATTTGGTCAAGTTCTACTCTTTCCAGCCGCCGCTGGAGCCTGGTAGAGGCTATAGCTGTATTGCGCAAGTAGCGTGTAACGTTAAATGTCACAATAGAGATTGAAATCTAGTAGAATCTGGAATCGTAATAGTAGAGGTTCGGAATTTCAGCCTCTACTGAATTCGAATCCTCTTAGTAGAGATTGGAATTCCAATATTCAGAGCCCAATTCAGTAGTAGAATTCCAATCCCTAGTAGAGATTGGAATTCCAGTCTCTACTGAATTCTCCTACTAGAGATTGGAATAATTCCAATATTCAGATCTCAATTCAGTAGTAGAATTCCAACCCCTCCTAGTAGAATTCCAATCTCTACTAGTAGAATCTGGAATCCTTCTAGTAGAGATTGGAAGTCCAGTCTCTACTGAATTATCCTAGTAGAGATTGGAATGATTCCAATATTCAGATCCCAATTCAGTAGTAGAATTCCAATCCCTCCTAGTAGAATTCCAATCTCTATTAGTAGAATCTGGAATATTTCTAGTAGAGACTGGAATTTCAATCTCTACCAGTAGGGTTCCAGATTCAACTAGATTCAAATCTCTACTGTGACATATACGTAAGAAATCTGCTAACAGTTCTTTCACTGATCAACACTGCTATTCTCATAACTTACCATGAATCACATTAAACAAAGAGTGAGCACGATATATGATGTTTATTTAGCCGGCCTGGCTACTAAACGTGTAATGGTATTTGTAAAAGCATTTGAAATATACCAAATTTAACAGTGTTTCTATGACGACACTGACGTATCCATGATATATACTATGATGTTCATATAGTCTACGCAAGAAATTTGACAACAAAATATTAATATTTGCATCGGGTTTGCGGAGTTCTGTCTGATAGAATTGCATAACGGTGTTTTCCTACTGTAATAATCTATACTGTGAGCTGTAAATATCTTTCACACAAAACAGTCCGGAAGATGATATATATGGAACTAAATCTATGTTGAATACATATACAGAGGAACGCGCGTCCTTATTCCGTGCTTTAGATCTTGTACGAGGGGTGATCAAAAAGTTGTCGGTCTCAACGAGAAATAAGGTGCACAACTATAATTTTTGGGTACAATCATATAGTACGAGGCCTTTTATCAATATCCACCAGATTTCAAATCACTGTTGTCAAATTTCGTTTTAGTTGACGTCCTTTTAAAAATCAGTAAGTAAGTGGCGAGGAAAAAACAAGGGTAAACTGTGCGCATGTGATCAGAGCGGTGTGGGTCGTCTTCCCCATGTCATAAAATCTACGAAGACATTGTTTTATGAGGAATTCCTTTGTATTTCAACTAGAAAGGAGTGGGTATCTAACTTTCGGTAGATTAGGTTGTCCCACACACCTCAGGTCGCAGCTCAGTTGTCCATGTTTTTCCTTCTTTCACCTAATGATACGAAGTACCTGTTTGTTTGTTTGTTTTGTTTTGTATGTTTGTTGGTTCGCACAATTGAAATAAAGAAAGCAGAGGCAAATAGATATACAAAATATAACAATGGCACAGGAGGAGGGAGAAAACCCGTGAGGGTTTTCTAAGCCCTCCTCTTATAAACTAACTAACAAATAATAATAATAATAATGAAATACAACTATAAAGAAAACTACATAAATAAGCAATTTCCAATACACTTCAAAAGAAGCAAATAATGGAACACATTAATACAAAAACACATCAATTAGTATACAACAAATCAATAATAAAATATCAAGAAATGATACAAAATGAAATCAGACTAACGACAAATTAAGATTTAAAAGTCGGAGGGGTCGATAGCAAATACCTGCGAAGTAGTGACCACAAAAATGTGAAATTTGTTGGATATTGATAACAGGTTGCATGCTGTATAATTGTGCCCTAAAATTTGAGTTGGCGCGCCTTCGGGGTGAGACCTAGCAGTTTTTGATCACCCTCGTAGCGCTTGCTCTAGGAGTGAAACTTGCATCTCTAGTTTGTCTGCGGCCCGCACCTGCCGAGCACGGGATGGCCCACACGGCGGCACTCCAGCCCGCTGGCGCAGGGGCAGATGAAGAACGGGCCCGGTCGATTCATCGGGTACGGCATGCTGGAGGAACGAAAAACACCGGATTCTTGTTAAAGGCAACATTTCGTCCTAGATTGTAAATTATACGATAGCGAAAGACGTGTACTTTTTTAAACCTTATTAAAGAAAAATTCCCACATTTCGAACATCTTAATGCAACAGACAAATTCATTTTCTTATTACGCCTGGATAATCCTTGTATAAGAAATATTGTCTGTTCGTACATCTACACATGTATAAAGAAGCGAGAAGAAGTCGACTCTACTGGACTAGCTTAGTTAAATAACACGTTTGTCTTCTCTATATGTTTACAGCTTGTATTGTTGTATTCAATATGTCCTTGTATGTTCAATGTGTTAAGTTAGATGACCTGTACCTAGCCCCTCGGGGCATGAATGCACAATAAAGGTCTTTCATTCATTCAATATTAGGGCCACAATTTATTTAGTAATCTCTATACATGATTAGTTCAAACAGCACAATCACAATGTATAGCGACGTCTATGATGCAAAAATATGACGTCGTTGTGATGTGAGATCTCACCAAAAATCATTGCCGGAGTTTTTGTAGGCTCGCAAAACTAATGGGATCATCGTACGGCGCATTTTTACGCGGTTTTGAAATGCCCAAAGTATGAAGTTATTATGCATATGTGCTAAACAGTGTTTGTAAATGTAAAGATTTCAGCATTTTTCAATTTCCATTTTTTTCGCCCTAGTGTTGCTTTGGTTGCCTTTAACTTGTGAAACATAACACATTTTGTGTCAGAGAATATAATGTTTTGCTGTTAATCATATTATGTTATGCAGTCCTCGAATTGGAAACAATAGCCAGGTTAGGTCTAATTTTGACTAAATATGAAGATTTATATTCAAAGGTCATAAATGTTACATAATCTTAAATAAATTATACATAAATAATAGTTAATAAATAAAGACTTAGTTATATAATCCATGTGCAAATTCTAGTCGTATCAACGAACGATTTATCTAATTTGTGAAAACGATGTCAAATAATTATATAAGTCATGAACGAGTATCAAAATGAATATGCTTCGTTGGAAAAAGGCTACTCTCCAAGCAGAGGTTAGGCTCCGGTTAGTTTTGAACGTTTTAGGCGTTTTTGTCGGGCTTTCTATTTTATCACGTTTTCTTTATGTCGCCAAGCACAACAACGAGAAAAACGGGACAAAATAGCAAGCCCTACAAAAACACCTAAAAACGTCCAAAACTAGTCGGAGCCAAATTTCTGCTTGAAGAGTAGAAAAATGCTACATATATTCATAGTTTTACATCTCTAACAGGATCATGGCTTTTGTTATATTTGTCAAGATATCTCTGAAACCGTTTGACTCACTTGTTGCTTTCCAGGAAGCACACCTTGCCACCTTCTGTCGCTGGTTTGCACTGCGGGACGGGTGAGAACAGGCTAACGCGGGGTGCGCAACAGCTGCCGTACCCATTGGCGTGGATACAGTCCTGGTCGCTCGAACATAGCTGTAGTGATGGGGTGCAATACAGTATTAGCTGATCCTGATCAATATCAAAGGCTATTTCAGTAAAAATTTCTACTTCAAGAAAGTAATTGCAAAGGGAGGGCCATGCAGACACACACACACAGATACACACAGACACACAGACACACACACACACACACACACACACACAAACACACGCACAGACACACACATCCACACACACACACAGACACACACACATACATACATACACACACACACACACACACACACACACACACATACACATACACACACACACACGCATACACATACACACACGCGCTCGCGCGCACACACACACACACACACCATTACACACACCTGGTGCTGAACACGATCCACCCACAGAGACAAAGAGAGAGAGAAAGAGAGAAAGAGAGATAGAGATAGATAGATACCGAACAATGAGGTACATACAACATAGCTAAAGCTCGAAATCTGGGCTTTTCTCAACATTTTCCATTTTCCGTGTATTCTGTCATCCTAGTTAGTTACCGGGTCTCACATATCCCCCCCCCCCTCACGAACCGCAAGTAAGGGAAATAGTTTGGGAGCCCCCGTAGACTAATAAGTATGACACTCAGGCTAGTATTCTATCGCTTTCACAGATTCTATGTAACCAACCTCCAAAGCGGCATTACTCTTCAGAACTGCAAGTGTTGTCATCAACAGGAAAGGTAGTCTCGTCATTCCGTGCCGCAGATTCGTTCCTTAGGATTCCGCCCAAGTCTGTTCTTCGCAGTGGTCTTTTAAAAGCAGCTTGTACTCCGTTCGGTGTCAAGAGTAATACTGAAAGACCGTCGAGAAAGAGTCCGAAAGATTTATCTTCCCAGTGTTGCAAGTCGTGTCTCTTTTGCATAGGTCTCAACGAGACGTCATTGTCGAGACGTCATTTCCTGCTGACCTCAACCATGGCATGTGTTTTATCTAAACGAAATCAACGTCACAGTTCTTGCCAATGTCTTTCTGACAAGTCCACATGGCAAGTTTGTAACGCGGGCGCCGTGTCTTTCATTAGCAGACAAAATGATTCTGCACTTTACCGATGTTAACCTTTTGGTTGGGCCGCGGTAAAAACGTCCATTTTCATTTCATGGCTTTTAAAACTTGTCAACTGTTGTAACAAATGTCCTGCCCTTGCGCGTGTCATGACTGGATAGGCCGCTACACGGCCACAAAACGCCTACACACTGACGCAGTACGTGAGATAAAACCATTTTTACTAAAAAAACAAACTTTTGTAACTTGGTGCCGTTATCAGGCTCTAGCAAGACATGCCACCTCCATTCACTCATACAATTAGATTAAGGTGCCAAGAGGGGGCGACTTTTCTGGCCTCATTCCACTAGACGGCGATCGCGATGCGATCTCGCTGCAACCTGTGTCACCCATGATTTCATCATTGGAATATCATGCAAAAAAAAGTATGACTGAAAAGACATACAAAACGTAAAAAGATAATTTCTATCAATGAAATTTGCTAAAGGACACCCAAGCAATATTAGGATTTTCATATATGATTAGTTCAAACAACACTATCACAATGTATAGCGACGTCCATCATGCAAAATACGACGTCGTTGTAATATGAGAACTCACTGAAAATTGTCGCCAGGGTTTTTGTAGGCTCGCGAAACTAAGGAACGTTTTTGCACGGTTTTAAAATGCTCAAATTATTACGCAAATGTGCTAAATACTAAAATAGTGTAAGTAAATGTCACTACCATAACGATTTCAGCATCTTTTTATTTCCATATTTTGGGCCCTAATATTGCTTTGGTTGCCTTCAGGAGCTCTATCAAATCGCTAGGACGCAGTGCGATCGCAGCGAGGTTGCAGCCCTAGCGGAATGGCGGTGTAAAGCAAGGAGTCTCCTTGCTTAAAGGGATCAAAGGCAGAGTGTTTGATAACTTGTCAGGAGTAGTTTGTCCGTACAAATTGAGTTCGCGCCAGTAACAGCTCAAAGACAACCAAGGTCGTGCGTTGGACTGGAATGGCGTCATCGTTGCCCTTCCTCAGTTTCATGGCTCCCTTCTCATACTGTAAATGCAGACATTTTCGCGGCGGTTTTATGTTCGCGGTTTCCGCGGTGAACTCTTTAACGCGAACTTAAAACCACCGCGAAAAGCCATTCCATTGTGTGGCTGTAGCGCTACTATTGTTCAAACGCGAACCCAAAACAACTGCGAACACTCCGTTTTCTAGATCTCCCTACTGCGAAATTAAATCCCGGCGAACATTTCTGCATTTACAGTAATTGAGGTATCTTTACTTCGAATGTTATATGCGTCGTTAACAAAAATAATTACTGTTGCTTTCACTTCGCGATATTTCTAAAGGACAGACATCCAACCGTTTCACAAAGGCACCGTATAAATGCAATGACACCAACTTCATTACCCATGAAAGGGAAAAGTCTGTGCTTTTCAGGAGTGTTAACGAAATTTGTGACCGTCAATTCATTGCCTTTTCTATGAAAGACGCATTTTTGTGACCGGACATAATTTTGTTTCCCTTAAATCATAAATTTCCTCTTGCGATATTGCATGGCAGTCGATCATTTCATATTTGTGGCATGTGAAACGTGTTTATTGCAAGACCGTTTAGAACTTGGCCAGCTGGCGTTATTTCGGAGCTCGCGGGGCAAAGGGAAGTAAAAAACTGACTTGACATGACTTTATTGAAGAAAACCCATTTGTGGTGTGCCCTAAGTCTTCCTGGACGTTTTATCAACAACAGATATAACAATACATACAGTGACTTTGACAACATAACAAACATCCATCCATTATGTACATTAATCACAGGCAGTGGCATATGTTGCAGGGAGCAATGTGTACACATCAATGGACAAACTCTTCTTTTTATACGGGGTTTCTCCAGGGAGCAGTTTGGGACCCATTCTCTTCACGATTTACACAAACGACCTGCCACTTGCCATAATGCAGGCCACAGCAGATATGTATGCTGACGATACCTCAGCCTACACTTGTGACCCTTCTATTGATAGAATTTCATGTTAACTACAAAGAGTGGCGTCGCGGTGGCGTAGTGGCAGGGTGTTTGGTCCCAGGGCCCAGAGATACCGTGTTCGAATCCGGGGTTCCCTGATTTGTCCTGTTGACGTTGTGCCATTGGGAAAGGCACTTTCACTTTAGGTGAAAATGAGTAACTAGCTTCGGTTAGGGCGTCCAACGATAGGACGTTAAATGGAGGTCCCATGTTTGAGGAGAGCCACACCTCAAGCACGTTAAAGAACCCTCCACACTTATCGAAAAGAGTAGGGGTCCTTCCCGGTGTGTGTGGATAATATAAAATCTGTCCGGATATGCAGCTTGTACTCTTCAGTACAAACCTGGTGTGTTACGCCTTGATGCGGTTTACCGAGTATGCAATACAAACAAGAGAGGTGAACAACATCTGCAACTGGGGCTCAGTCATCAGTAGTATCCAGTATTTAACTGTTGCTTTGGATTTTCAAATCTGTTTTGTCTTCCAACTGATTAAGATCCAAGATCAGGATTATAAAAATTACCAGTTTACCAGAGATGTGAATAGAAAGTTTGTATTCTTATATAACCTGCTGCTCTATTGATGTCTTTATTTTGGGTAAGATGTGTCCTAACAGATTAATTCCTTTGCATGCAAGTCCTGAACAAAAAGCGGAACCTATGCTGCAGTACCAAGGTCACATACCAGGGGGCCCAAAATCGACCTTGACTTTTGTCTTCCCAACACAAACCAAATATCATTACAATCCATCTAGAGGTTCTTGAGTGATGCTGACTACAACATCAGGAAACACAAACATACACACACACCCAAAACCATATCTCCATTTTTCATGGAGATAACAACTAATACATGCTGCAGAATGGCTATTTATAGCAAAGTTGATATTTCCTTAAAATCACGTTTTTCCTGCTATTTCGAAAATACACTATTCTTGCTCTTCAATAGTTTTGCTGTAGTGACAAAACAACAGCTTCTATGCTTTTCAAGACGTTTTAATTGTTACAAACAACAAAGAAGGTTGCTACTTTTTGGGAGTTCTTGAGACATACACTGCTTCTTCTTCAACCCAGTGGGTCAGATCTCGTCTCGGAGTTCTTGTGTGATATGACTGATGAAGTTGAATGCCATGTGACAAGACAGTTACATATAGGCTTGAGATAGTGACGCCCCCTGTCCCTGTTTAAGTACATTTATATGCACTGTGGTGAGAGGAAAGTCATTTCAGAAGCTGTCAAGTATGATAAGCCACTAGACAAAGTACGTACTTTCATTTATCTTGTGGGTATGGCTGCTAGTATTCATCAACATACTGTAAATGCAGAAACGTTCGCGGTGTTAAGTTTGCGGTCTTCGCGGTGAAATTTTTACCACGAACTTAAAATCACCACGAAAATCCGTTCCATTGTGTGACTAGCGCATACCATTGTTTTGAATGTTCACTCAAAACCACCACAAACACCCCATTTTCTCCCTACCGCGAAATCAAATTCCCGCGAACATTTCTGCCTTTACAGTAATTGTCTTCTAAAGAAACACCAGGGGTGGAATACTTGTATGAGGCCAGGTATATGCTTAGCCTGGGTAACATCCTCATTAGTTTGCTGCTGGCTCATTCTTTCAATTTGTTCCGTGGTTAGCAAGCAAAAAGAATGAGCCAGTGGTTACTACAGAGGATGGTACTTAGGCTAAGTACTGTAATTCTTGATTTGTTAACTATAACCTAATTTTAGCTGATCTAAATTTTAACGGTCAATAGTCAACAGGTAAAATTTCATCATCGCTAATATTTGATCAGTAATATTTGAGACAGTAATGTTTGTTCCCACTGTTAAAATTAATGCCATGACCTACTCCACTTTCCCCCAACCACTTTATTTTCCTACCGCTATATTAAAGTGATTTACACCACTTCACAGATTTCTATACAGGATAGAGTGATGTTGTGACTGTCATACTAAACATATGCTTAAAACATCGGTTTCAAAGTTCTAAAAATGTATTTCCTTATTGGACCTGTCACACTATGTAAATGAAGACATCAAATGTTATAATATACTGTATAGCAAAAGGAGTGAATAAAGTTACTCTCCAAGCAGAGCATGGGTTTCGGCTGGTTTTTGACGTCTTTTTAGGCGTTTTTGTCGGGCTTTCTACTTTGTCATCTGTTTTTTTGTTGGCTAGAATAAAGTATCTTAGTTAGAATATACCAATCTCAACAATGAAATGACGGGACACCACGAACTAAGCCCCTCCCACATTTATTCAAATGTTCTTTGCACTTGTAACATGATTCTGTATCTCCAAGGACATGTATACATGTATACATAGACACAATATCTGCCTTCAGGTACAATTGAGAAGATAACTTTCTTTGAACACTGTTGCGTTTGCTAAAATTTTTGTTTCTTTGCCACTGAGAAAAAAACTTTTTCCTTTAGACAACTTAACGAATAGCTTCACATTTCAACAAGCACAGATCTTACAAATGTGTTAAATGTGTGCATCTATTTATAATGATTTTTGTTTGAACCATCCCCCCCTAAAATGATGTAGCCTGTTTTATGTAGCACTTAATACACAGAATACATATCAATAAATGTCAAGAAGTCTTATAATCATGTAATTTGAAATGTGCTGATTTTGTGATTAGAACATAAAAGGACTTTTCTAAAACTCGAACTCAAACTCGAAATACTGCGGATCGAAGTAGTGTACTCGGACATAGCCATCCTCTCCACCAGAACTGTAGCTGTAGGAAATAAGTGCAAAGAATTGGTCAGTATACATCTGTAAGAAACATGGGACATGCATAGTGGTGCGTACCTAAACCCCGGGCCTGTTCCGGACCTGTTCCTAACCTTTAGGTTCAAGTCCAAAAAAACCTAAACATCTGGAAATAAGTCCGGACTTTTTTAAACCATCTTAAAGCTTCCTTAGATCGTGAAATTTGAACTGGAAAATATGAAAACATTGCTGTTTTTTGTTTATAACTGGACTTCTGCATTAATTACTGACTGTATATAATTCCGCATATTATAGTTTCCAAATTGCATGTCAAATATATGCCAATATGCAATTTTACATGAAACAGGAAAAAAGATATTCGTAGCACACATATTCTATTGGTTCAAGTCTGAACCTGAACCTAAACCTTGGACTTGAGTCCAAACCTAAACAATGTTGCAACAATGAATCCTTACCTTCTGCCATCAGGGTGGAATGCCACACTGTTGATTGGTCCAAAGTGACCCTTGACCCTGCCAAACTCTTCCTCGAAGATGAGATGGAAGAATCGTGCGTCGAACTTGCCGATACGAGTGGATGTGGTGGTCACCTGCATAGCCTCCTGACCTCCGCCCAAAACAACCTGGGGAAAGATGGCAACGCCTTACGTCAATCTTTCAGATCTAGTATACTGTAATTCTTGTTTCTTTCACTGTAACTTTGTGTTCACTGTTTTCACAGCCACCTCTGTACCGTGAACTTATCATCACCGTGAAAAAAACTTAATGATTCCTTCACACATCCGTTCTGTAAATCACTTGCTGCCACTGTGAAGTTAAAGTTCAGTGAAAATGTCCATTTTCCTTACACCGTGAAATTTTGCTACCGTGAAGATAAAGTGAATTACAGTAATGTACTTCTTTCAGTCAACAAAACAGTAAAAAAACAGTAACAAATCTATTTCTAACAACTTTATGCACATGCTTCTTCGCAGTCTTTTATTGCTTTACTAAGATCAAAATGAAAGATATTTCAAAAAGAAAAAAAAGATGTGAAAGTATTAAGTAAAATTTTCAAAAGTACTTAAGCATATTTCAAGTACTTTGTACTTTTAACACTTACTTTTATAAAATACTTTCTTGTATTTTTTCTAGAATTTTGTTCCACAAGTGTTTTTTTTTTTGCTATTCTTTACAAACCCTTTTAAGCATCTTTGCGCAAAGCACTGAAACAAGTTTGTTGCACAATTTTACTTATTTTGTTCAACACAAAACAAAAGTAACAAAATTGTCTGTATCACCATACAAACAAGAATACAACTTGATATCTTAATTCACAAGTCATAAAACATTGCTTCACCAAAATCCTTGTGTTTTTCAAAGAGTGTTTGTTGGCATATACTGCTTCAGTCTTTTCCAGTTCTCAGTCTAAATTTACTATTAATAAAGTATTCTGTCAAACCTGGGCTGCGAAAACATTCAATACGGGTGTTCCGTATTGTGTGGTAAATTTCCGTATCATATGAGGTTCTACTTGTATCACACAGGCTTCCATAGAATATTTCGAATGTATTTCGAGTGCGCCAGTTGCGCCGCTGTCGAAAATTCGAATACCGGATTTGGAGACTGGAATCAAAGTTGTTACAATTTTTTGTTCGAGGACACAAAACTCTCTCAAATTCTGGCGCATTCTGCATAGAAATATGTTTTTTTTCCCGGTGGGTATGACAATTGACATATACAACTTAAAAAATTGATAAAAGTGATAATTTCGCTCAAAACCTCTGTTTTAAGGCCTATTTCGACGTTTTGAAGCATAATACGGCCTTTGCCGGTAAAATTTCATCTGTTTTTCTCGCCAAACCGCTCGGAATCGCTTGCAAATGACTTAGAACAGCTGATTAGGCCGTTCTACGTCGTTTTCAATGCATATCCGATTTTTCCCAGACAAAAAATTTCAAAGTGATAATTTACAATGAAATACAACATGGTGTATTCCACATCACCCTCGGCCCCAGCCCTACCGCGGGTCGCATTGGCCGTTGCGCGATACGATCCGCAGTTGGGCCGGTACCTCGGGTGATACGGAATACACCGTGTTGTATTCTATATTAACACCATGATTATAACTCACATGGTCCATTCTAGGTGACATGGCGGCCGAGTTAACAGGTCTCTCTGTCTTGTATGTCTTTAGATGGTCCAAAGAGTCAGCATCAAAAAGCTAGAAACAAACAACATCAAATAAACATTAATACAAACATACTATGATGCTAAACTTTCTTACAACACTAAGGTATACACAAATCAAATTTTCACCACTGTCGCCCTTCTTAAGGAACAAAAACAATAACAGGGTCAAATACATACAAACAATTTCTTTTGAGAAAGAGAAAGCATAAAAAAAAGTCAGTAATACTTAACAGGTTTAAGAATCAACTGCACAAGATACACATGTAACCACATAAAGCTTGGCAAAGTATTTCTCAGAGTATATACTGACAATAGATATCTAGTACTGACAGTTATTTGTGGAAGGCTAACAAAGAGAGAAGCTATATATGTATACATAACTCCTCATTTGTAGGTGTCTTTTTTCATACTTAACTGCATGGATGTTTTGGAAGTGATGGCTTTGCATGCAATTTTTCTTTCCCTTTTCATTTCAATTTCCATTTTAACTTTTCTGAAAGCCATCTTCCACCATGTACTGTTAATGCAGAAATGTTCGCGGGGGATTTATTTGCGTTAGGGAGAAAATGGAGTTCGAAACAATAGTAGCACTACAGTCACACAATGGAACTGCTTTTTGCGGTGGTTTTAAGTTTGCGATAAAGAAAACCACTGTACATGCAGAAATGTTTGCGGGGATTTAATTTCGTGGTAGGGAGAAAATGGAGTGTTCGCGGTGGTTTTAACTTCGCGCTTGAAACAATAGTGGGGCTACAGTCACACAATAGAACTGCTTTTTGCTGTGGTTTTAAGTTTGCGGTAAAGAAAACCACGAACATAAAACCACCGTGAACATTTCTGCATTTACAGTACCAGCTACCATCTGGCCATGGATAAGCAGTTTGGAGAGACAAGTTGTAGAAGTCTATATGCTGGTGGGACCAGGGCATTAGCGCAGGCGCCTAGACCCCAGGATGAGAGAGGTCAGAATTAATTAAAGAGGGAATTAAAACATTGAAAGCCTTTCTTGGTGGGATTTTTGGTGAAATCTTGGCAATTCTGGGGTGGGTATGACAGGTTAGACTTCATACTTGTAGATTTGTTGACAAAAACAACCTTTCTCCATCTTTTTGTCTTCTGGACCCCGGGAGATAGTGGGATGGTCACAAGCGGGCCCTTTTAAGGCAAATGGACTGACTCAAGTGCTCTCGCTCAGGGGTGTTTCCCCGGAGAATAGCCATATAGAAGTTCTCGTAATTCTGATAGATGACAGTCTACAGAATAGATTAGAGTTTGAGGGTAAGTTTTCTTGGTCAGAATCTTTGGCTCCTGAGATAATGACACCTTATTTCTGTGAACTTCCCTATAGGAATGCATGTATTATTGGCCCAAACTGGAATACCCTAATCCCCCCTGCTGACCATGGCGTTGGTGTCCTTGGATGCGCTGACGAACATGGTACGGTCCTTGTTTAGCTGGATGTCGTTGATCTGCTTGGTGTGGACTTTTACGTTCCGTACCCTCTCACCAGACTGTACAAAAACACAGAATACAATCAGTTATTATCAGCCATATATAAATGGAGCTTCAGTTTGGAGTATTGCTTCTTGCCGCTAGTAACGAGAAGCAGTACTCCAGTCAGAAGCTCTGAAGAAGGTGTCTGACAGACACTGAAACGTCAGCAGGTGAGATTTACTGATTGTGTAAAAAGAATCTCCAATATCTTATGTTCTACCAACCTGAAATTATTTTCGGAACATGACATCTCAGTTCACAAAATCAAATTGGTAACTGTCCCAATTAGTCCACAAATAAAGGCTGTCTTAAAGGCGAGTAAATACTTATAGTGACTAGATGTGTCAGCCTGTCAACATGTTTAATACTACACTGTACATGTAGTATCATCTGGTTTTCAATGCAGCCTCAGAATTCCTGGTCAGAATTTCATTTTCTACACTTAGTAACTCATAAAATAGGTCGTTCCTTCCGAAAGGCAGTGCAGCCTCAACCAAGATACCTTCTAGGATTTGAACCGGGTTCTCCCAGACACCAACTAATTGGAACCAGGAGTTCAACTGTGAGGCTGCTACTAGTTGAGCTACAGGTAGGGGTGGATACCGGTTTGGCTTAATAAGGTCCAAGTCCAAGTTTAGGTCCAGAGATTTAGGTTCAGATCCGGACCTGAACCTGGACCTGATCCTGTCTAGTTGAAAGTTTTGTTTTATTAAACCGATATTAAGCATAGAGAATTCATACTGACACGCACAACTATAAAAGTTTCTTGGTGAGACGACTTTCAAGATAAACCAGTCTTTGATATTTGAATGTTGCACTTATTTTAAATGCCTTTTTTGTCAGAGGGGAGACTCAAAACACTTTTTATCAAACAAAATAGAAAAACATATTTGTACTTTGTTAGTACATGTTCAGGTTTTTTTGGACTCAGGTTTTTGGCTTTCAGGTTTTTGGACTCGGTTCTTGGATGTTCTAAAGGTCCGAATCAGGTCCAGCGAACCGGTATCCACCCCTAGCTACAGGCAAACAGGGGGATCCCAGCACAAGTCATGGTGCAAACAGTAAACAGTGTGCTTCTAATACCTGTGTGTACATCGTGTTCATACCTTGACATCGAACTGACTGAACTCCCCGCTCTCGTGCCCTGTGATGATGTACTCGTCCAGGCCTCCCCAGACGGCTGATGTGACTTTGGGGCCATCGATGGGGATGCTCAGCAGTGGAGCATTGTTTGCTGCAAGAAGGAATGGTGATCACAGTTTTCATCATCATGTTTTTGTAATATTGTATTCATATTTCTTCACAGCAAAGTACTTCATGTACTGATGTAGTATAGTAGTTATCTCACAGACATCTCATGAACCACACTGAACTCAGCAACATCCCTTTTGGACAAAAATTATTACACTTCCAGGCCTCGAAATTAACTTTTTTCCCTATTGTCCCTGAATCGTCCCGAAAGAGGATTTCAACTGTCCCGAAATTGTCCCGAAGTGTCCCAACCAGGGCCAAAGATGTGAACTTAGTGGGGGTTCTGGATTAAGTTCCAGAGGTTCATGTTCAGCTTAGAACCTATACTCAAGTCTGAACCTGAACTCAAGCCATGGCATATGTGTGTTAGAAATATTTTTTTTTTCAGTTGCATACAAAATTGCATGTTGGCAAACATTTTGCATGCAAAATATAATACATGCAAAATTATATGCAGTCAGTAGTAAACACAAAAGCCCTCAAACAGTGAAGAATTCCAACATACAATATACAAGTTTTTAAGAAATCAATACCTTTTTCTAATTTGGTAAAATTTCTAATATGGCAAAAATAACAAAGAAGTACTTAATTTCGCCCCAAGAAAGAATAAAGCACGATGCTGGATTTAATCTATCATATTATCGGGCAATATCGGCCCTCTATCGACATTTGAAACTGCAGTTTCACAAATTCTCGTTAGAGGGCGTTGTGTCGTTCTCGCATGTTATTGCGAGATTTAGCGAGAGTTCGCTAAAAATTTCAAGATGGCCGGTGTTTATTTCTATTCTTCGCCAAATGGCCGAAATCGCGGGAGTTTTTATTGCTTTTTTGGTGTTTTAAGGCACAACTTAACAGGTTGACTACGGATGGAACTATTTGATAAACATTTCCCAATGGAAATGGGAACATCTTTACCGCAAAATCTTCCGCTGAATCGAGTTCCTCCATGACGGGGACTGACTCAGAATTTTCTGATTGTCCCGAAATAGTCCCGAAACGTAAGTTGAATTGTCCCGAACCCAAATTCTACTGTCCTCGGGACACGGGACATGGTTAATTTCGAGGCCTGACTTCAATAACAATACACAGTCAAACTGCCCAAGAAGACCACTCAGGGGACCGGTAAAATCTGGTTAATGCAGACAGGTAGACAGGATTCTCAATGCTTGTGTCCATCGAAGGGACCACCAAAAAGTGGTCAGATTAGCCAGGTGGTCTTTCTGTAGAGGTGGTCACTTACATGTACACTGAGTTTTGACTCTTATTTCCTCAGAGCAAAGTGCAGCCTTCTTAATGTACAGTACTGCCACTACTGTACTGTCTGACTAATATCTCATTGACATAATCACATTGAACCCACACTGTGCAATGCCTTTTTGACAAAAACGATAACAGTAAGTGACTTCCATAACAAGGACAAGTGACCACCTCTTCTACAAAAGGACCACCTGGTCAATGTGACCACCTGGTCACATGGACCAGATTCTCTTGATCCCAAGTGGCCTTCTGCAGCAGTTTTGACTGTACAACTACAAGATGTAATGCTGTACTCACCTAGCTGTTCTCCTGCCCTGATGTCGTAGATGTCTAATGTTGGGTTGTACCCCATCTGTCTGTCTGTACAGAACATGATCGTGTCTCCGCTGTAGGAGAACCCACACGTTCTCACAGCATTGTTGGTGTCCCACTGGAACAGTTGTTTTCCTGGAGCAAAAGGAGAAAGATCAGAAACGTTTAGTTTCAAGTCCCTCAAAAAATAAAAGTTGGGAAACTTGTCCGGATTTCAAAAAAAAAAATCTCTCACCTATACTTTCCTTTTTGTTTTAAACCACCTTAAACCTTCCCTAGATCCTGAAATTTGCTCTGGAAAAATATGAAAACACTCCTGTTTTTGTGCTTATAACTGAACTTTTAGGCTCAACCAGCCTCCGCGGGTCACTGGGAAAATAGTAGAAATTGGCAAAATAGAGTCAATCGTATGGAGGGAGTTGGCTACAGAGAGAGGGTCAAATATGTGAATGAAACCCGCCATGGCCAAAGTCCCCCGGCAAATGTTCTCCCTATAGCCGGCACGGTTAGTCTGGTAGAGACTAGAACTTCTGTGTTTACTTTACTACTGACTGTACATGATTTTGCATATATAGTTTCCAAATTGCATGTAATTGTAAATATATGCCAATATGCAATTTTACATGTAACATGAAGAAAAAAAAATTAGCACACATATGCCATGGGTTCAGGTCCGGACTTATAGGTCCGCACCTGAACCTGAATCTCTGGATGTAAATCCGGACCTGGACCTGAACACAGGTTTACATGTAGGTACACAGCACTAGTGCTCAGTACCTGTCTCACAGTCCCACAGCCTGGCGGAGTTATCTGCCGCTGCGGTGAGGACCTTGGTGGTCTGCCAGTCGACGTCCATCGCCCACACTGCGCCATTGTGACCGTTGTAGGTGCCCAGTCGCTCCCCGTTGAGAGAGTACCAGACGCAGGGCTTGGTGTCCTTGGCGCAGGAGAACAGCAGGTCGCCCTCCCTGTTGTACCGGATCTGGGTGATGGCACGGGTGTGCCCTTGGAGCATAAGAGGTTTCTGTGGGAACAAACATGGAAAATTAGGGTTGAAAGTAAGCGGTTTGGATTGGTATACCAAGTAACCAGGATATCCAGGGAAGGGTATCCTGGTTGGAGCTGCATTAGTCTTTCAGAAGGGACGTAAAATGGGTGTAATGGCACGGGTGTGCCCTTGGAGCATGAGAGGTTTCTGTTGCAACAAACATGGAAAGTGAGGAAGCTGAGAGCGGTTAAACCGTTTGAACCCGGGGAAGGGCATCTTGGTTGGAGCTGCATTTTTCCTTAGGAAGGAACGTAAAATGGGTGTAATGGAACGGGTGTGCCCTTGGAGCATGAGAGGTTAATTATTAACTTGCTCATTTTCCATGTTTGTTCCAACATTAACCTCTCTGTTAACAGTACAGTAAGGGGTTTGAATCCAGGGAAGGGCATCCTGGTTGGAGCTGGATTTGTCTTTAGGAAGGGACGTAAAATGGGTGTAATGGCATGGGTGTGCCCTTGGAGCATGAGGGGTTTCTGTGGGATCAAATAAGGTAAATGAGGAAGTTAACAGTAAGTGGTTTGAATCCGGGGAAGGGCATTCTGGTTGGAGCTGCACTCATTTTTCGGAAGGGGAGTAAAATGGAGGTGATAGCACGGGTGTGCCCTTGGAGCATGAGGGGTTACTGTTGGAATAAACATGGAAAACGAGGAAGCTAATAGTAAGCGGTTCAAATCCGGGGAAGGGCATTCTGGTTGGAGCTGCATTCGTCTTTAGGAAGGGACGTAAAATGGGGGTGGTGGCACGGATGTGCCCTTGGCGCATGAGAGGTTTCTGTGGGAACAAACAGTAAGCGGCTTGAATCAAGGGAAGGGCATCCTGGTTGGAGCTGCATTTGTCTTTAGGAAGGGACGTAAAATGGGGGTGATGCAGCGTTTCTGCCAGAGGGCCGTCTTCCCGTCAAATGACAGCCTTATCTCGCTTTGGACGGCCTGAACTCAGACAGAGGCCGTCCTCTTTGACAAAAATTGACAAACTTTGGCCGAAAGATCAGAAAAAAATCTGAGAGGTCGCCATTCTTTGTTTTTCTTGTTGCTGTGGGTGTGGGTGTGGGGACACGTATACCGTTGGACATTCACACTCTTTTGTTTGTTATCTCCATGAAAAATGGAGATATAGTTTTGGGTGTGTCTGTGTGTGTGTTTGTCTGTCTGTTTGTGTTTCCGCACTACTGTAGTCAGTATAACTCAGGAACCTCTTGATGGATTACGATGATATTTGGTATGTGGGCAGGTGTTGTGAAGCCGAAGTTCAAGGTCGATTTTGGCCCCCCTGGTATGTGACCTTGGTACTGCAGCAGAACTTCAATTTTTGTATCTTTTGACCTGGACGTGCTGTGGTCTTGATTTTTAAGTGGGAGATAGCCTGTGATGTTATAAAGAAGTGGTGTAGGTTTGGGCCCCCTAGCAGCTTCCTCTGGAACTGCAGGGGCGTTTTTGTGAAAATCTTCTAAGGAGAATAACTGAACAAAGGAACAACCGATTTCCATGATATTTAGTATGCAGTTAGCTTAGACAGCGATATACACAATGAAGTGCAAATTATGCTAATTGGTATTTAATTTGCATAGCTAATGAGGAAAACCTACATTTGCATATGTTTTCCATTATCAGACTCAAATATATGTAACGTATGTAGTTTATGGAAAGTGGATCATCAACAGATACCGATTATGCAAATAAATTCCTAATTTGCATAATTAATGCAAAACACCATATCTCATCTAATTGGAAAATTATAGGACTGTCAATATTGCAACATGTGTAAGTTAGATAAAGGTGTTTATGACCAAGCATATACTATGGAAATGTGTAAGTCATTTGCATGAATAGAATTGTTCATGGAGATATGAGGTCTTGGAACTCTTGTTGCTATTGTTATGCTTGCGAAGAATCGATGGGTGTGCCCTTGGAGCACGAGGGGTTTCTGTGGATCTTTCATGGAAAATAGTAAGAACCAGTTATTAGTCAGATTTTAGACATCAATCAATATAATTTTAAACCTCCTTGGTGTGATCAAACAAACATTTAAAAATATGTGAATAGCAAGAAATCCCTTATTACTGTAAATGTATTATCTTTTGTTTTGTTTCATTTCGCGGTAGGAGGGGAAAGATACTTTCACGATGTTTTTATCAGTATCATAATTTTCATATTGAACCACATGTCGAACATAAATTTTATGCCAGGCCAGACTGGCATGATAATGAAAATCATAATTTTGACAAGATGTTAGGCAGAAATTCATGGAAATACTGGTAAGTGCTACCCTTTACAGGGCTCGAAATTCAGTTTCGGGAATAGGTGCACTGGTGCACCCAACCTAAAAAATTGGGTGCACCAAAAAAATTTTGGGTGCACCACATGAAATAAAGTAGAATGTAACTATTGTAAGCAAAACCTAATGACAAACCTTACTGTTCCTCTTCATGCGCGTTTGGCACGCGATCTCGGCACGCAGTTTTGAAGCTTTCAAAATCGAAATTAACTCAAATTCTAACATCAAAATCTTAAACAAGTACTACAACAAAGATTTTATTATTTTCTTACACTTAGATGTCAAGAATATGCTGTCTACTAGTGTGCAGTGATACCTTACACATTAAACTGTACGAACATATTTGGGTGCACCAGTGCACCCACAGTAAAAAAATTAGGTGCACAGCTCCAAAATTGGGTGCACTGGGTGCACATGCACCCAGTATTTCGAGCCCTGCTTTATATTCATAAAAACATAGTCATTTCTCTCTTAAACGTTTGCAAATATACAGATGTAACCGGCTCCTTACTGGGCGCCCAGTACGGAACCCGTGGAGAAAATGACGCCGATACTCGGCCTCCAGTACGGAAGGAAGTTCCGTACAAGAATTCCAGTACGGAACGGCTTTATTCCAGTACCGAAGCTTTGTCAGCACTGGACGTCCAGAACTGAATTTGTTTCGGTACTCGGGTTCCAGAGCTGAACTTCTCTCGGTACTCGGGTTCCAGTACGGATTTGCGTTCCGGCTAGGTCAAAAGTCTTTCGGTACTGGTTACCCAGTGCGGAGGTCATTCAGCACTGGAGAACCGAGTGCCGATTTACGGATGTAACGGGTTCCGTACTGGATTTACCAGTACATAGTGACTCTTCAGTACTGGAAGCCAAGACCTCAAATTATTTCGGAACTGGGCGTCCGGTACCCACGTTCTATTAGTACTGGGATGATCCATTGTTTGGACCGACTGGACATTTTTGGATTTAGTTGTCTGTACATCTTAATAATAATAACTTTATTGCAAGTTCATGCCCGAAGGCTAATTGCAGACAATCAAGTACATGGACATACCAAGGAGGTTTAAATTTGGAAATACATGGGAATCGAAAAAGTTATCTACTAAGATATCTACTGTGAAAGTTCTAAGTTTACTACGGTTGACTATGGTTCAGGGTATGCTTGTAACGTTACATAGTTAGGTAGTACTGTTTTGTTCCTTGGTTATGGACATAGATTTTGGTAGGTAATAAAAAGTACATTATTATTTCAGTGTACGTTTTCTCCCGATAAAGGCACAAGCCACAGGGATATGTTGTCGTCGTTGAAACCTAACAGAATGTGATACTGTATTTTATTCTATTTTTTTCTTCATTCAAACGTTTTCCATGATCCAAACAATAGCTTTGAAGTAGGAAAAAAAGCATCGAAGAGATGCAGCCCTGAAAATAACGTTAGTCTCAGCACTCGGTTTCCCGTCCTGACAGGAGGGTTCCCAGTACTGAAGCTGCCCAGTACAGGAAGTCCAGTACTGAGAAAGTCTCAGTACTGGAGCTCCTGTTCTGACGACCACTTCCGTACTGGTTGTCCAGTACTGACAAAGGAGGTAGTTACATTTGTATATTTGCTAAACGTTTATAATCTTATAACAGTGAGCAAAATCTTTTCAGAATGTAATAATTTTTGTGCACTGCCCCCCTCCCCCTTGGCCATGCCATGCTACACATCTGGCCATACATACATACAATATGTGACCAGTTTATGCTATAAATTTCGATCACGGCACAACAAAATAACTTCTAGAGCGTCGACCAGATGTTAAAATTTCGTTTGATACCAAACGGGGCATCTATAATGTCTTAATTCTATTCTAAATCGTGAAAATAAGCTCTTACCATGTTGCGAAATGATTTTTTTCCCGGCTCTTTGCACGCAGTGGCCAAATGTTACCAGTACGTGCTAGGCTTAGAACCAATCAGAGGACGGGATTTAGATATTTTGACCAATCAGCATTACGTATGGTAATCTACAGGATAGTATATCACAGCATCTAAACGTATAATTTCTACATGATAAATGACAAATATAAATAATAATAATGAATTATGCACGAAAAAATTCTGGTAGTAGATATATTGATATAATTTAAAGTGAAGTCAATTTGATCTATTTTTGATACCAAATGTATATTTGATGGGATTTGTTACGTTTTCCTACTTTCAATTGACCTGTGAACTTTCAAGATATTTGGTGTACAAGTCACAAGACTATCATTTTCTGCTATTTGAAGGACGAAAAACAGGTCTTTGCTGGTCCGGCACACATCATGACGAGCCTAGGTACGTCTATACTCTATCAGGGCATAGAAAATGAATGTCTCGCTGTGATAAAATGTGATTTGAGGTGTGTGTGTTTGTGTTGAGGGGGGCCGGGCCGGGGGGGGGGGGCACATTTTTCTAGATCATTATCATAACACTGAAGTAAACACCACCTATCAAGCACAAATTGCCAACAACAACAACAACTGATCAGTGGCAGAGAGAGATGCACATGGATAATTTTCATCGTGAGCAACAAATTATACTAGTAGTAGTAGTTTGGAGTTTCCCAGAAGGGTGAATGAGATAATTTGAGCTACAGTGTCATAATTTTGGCATAATATAAATATGGGTTTGCATGCATAGCGTATAGCGAGATATTCTATTTCGTAGCTGGTCTGACCAATTCAATGTCGAACATTTTCGGTAAATTATTTGTAAAGCGCAATTCTGTGCAACAGAACCTGTTCACATTGATATCTACAATGAGCTACAAGAAAAAAGTACAATAAGAGAAAGGGAAGGGCGGACTTAAACTCACTTCCTTTCTTTAAAAGTTACTATTTTTGGGGAAAAAATATGCTTTTTCAATTGTTCAATGACAATTAACAATAGTAGGGGATTGAACTTTACCATTATGCTAAAAGCGTCATTCTTTTTGAAACCTCATATCTTGATTCTTTCAGTTTTCTTTGCACTGACACAGTGTATGTAATAGTGTTTCCACCCTTCCAGACTGACATCTTTGTGTTCTCTTTTCTTTGTAGCTCATTGGTCGGTGTGAAGAGAAAGACAGGATCAGAACAACTTTATATCAATGCATTTACAACTTAAGTCAGAGAAGAAACATCATTGGTGACCAGAAACTCAAACTCACGAGAGTCCAAGTTGTTTGCTGTCTTTACGAATCAAATTCAAAGAGCCTGTACTCTTGTAAAACTAAGGCAACGTTGTACGAGGAAGATGTAGATATCCATAGAGGAATCTACATTTAAGACAACCATTGCCCAATACAATCTGGTCAGGATGCACAGTGTATCTTGTGCTAGTCTTGCCAGTATACTGACTTCTAGTAGACTTACATGGAGAAGGCCCTTTGAAATATACAGATGTTTTAGCAAGTCTGCTATATGCTATAAATCAGACAGAAAAAGATATAACCGGGCTACCGAGGTCAACTTTGACAACTTTGGAGCATGGAACAATCGCCTGAACCTCGAGATCATAATGCAACAGAGTATCAAGCACGGTAAGCCCATCCCAAAGATCAAACTGGACCAGGTGGGATGGGCCTCCGAGCTTGGTCGCCGCAAGGAGAATGAGGACAGGCTTATTATGGATGAACTTGAACCCAACCTGTTGTACTTTGCGCTGTTTGATGGCCACGGGGGAAGCCTGACTGCAGACTACTGTCAGTACCACATGGCCTTACACATTAAGTACTGGCTGCACAGGGAAAAGGACTTACAGACGGTGCTAAGGAGAGCCTTTACAGAACTGAACAACCTATACACAAGGCACCTGTATTACCACATAATGACAGAGGGAGACGTCCCGCCCTGTGGGACTACTGCTACGGTGTGCCTGTTGCGTAACGGGAACGAGCTCGTGGTGGGAAGCGCGGGGGACAGTCGCGCCGTGCTCAGTCGTAGAGGACGCGGCATCAGTCTCACGCAGGACCACCAACCCGACCGGAAAGGGGAGCGCGACCGGATCAAGAAGGCGGGCGGCTTTGTCAGCTGGAATAGCGTGGGACGTCCCCAGGTCTGCGGTCGTCTCGCCATGACCCGCAGCATCGGTGACGTGGAACTCAAGCGTTACGGAGTCACGTCTATTCCGGAAACACGTTCAATAGAAGTCGACCACGGTAAAGACGGATTCTTGATTCTTGCGTCCGATGGAATCTCATTCGTTATGAGTGACCAGGAGATGTGTGATTCCGTAGGTCGGTGTAAGGATCCGCCCGAAGCGGCTCACTTTATTGCTGACCAGTCCCTGACATTTGGCACAGATGACAATGTGACTGCCATGGTTGTGCCGTTTGGTGCCTGGGGGAAGCACAGTGGAACAGGGAACATCAACAGTTTCCACCGCAATTTTATCAGCTCAAGTAGAGCTTAGTCTGTTCTACTCTGTTAATAGGTTTATAATACAAACAAGAGCTTTTAAAAAAAGCTGGCGTTTCGGCTACGTTTATAAGTGTGAATTGTCTTTTCCCTTTACTTGAAGTAAAATCTGCCAGAGGAAGTCACTCAAGGGCTGTTCAGTCTATAAGAAAAATTGTCATTTTGGGAAATGAGTACTGTTTTAATAGAGAAAGGCAGATTGGGGAAAGCAATTTTGAAGTTACGTCACTTAACTTAAGTGCTTTTGAAAAAGCTGGTCTTGGCCTACAACTTGTACTTATTTGTAAAATGTATAATAGGCTCATTATAAAAGCTATCAATGTAATTATGTACATGGCACGCAATAAAACATAAAATTTGAAAAAGCACCATTGAATCATCAGCACTATGGTAATTAAGTGAAATAGAAGTTCATAACAGCTAAGGTTCTATCTAAAATGACTACCAAATGTCAAACAAATCAACAGCTACCTCATCCGTATTATTCTGGTTTCCGCATTTACAACATTTCTTCCTTATTTTCCTGGGTAATTTTGCTAAAATTCATGAAAATTCCCATAGTTTTGTGCCGAGGGGCGCCACTTTCCACGTCCGTGTTGTCTGAATGAAGTCGATACTGAACAATGGAGCATTTGCTACTGTAACAAAGAACATCAAGAGCCTCTGTTTACATCGGGGATAGAAGTTTAGTGGGGAGTGTTTTGCAAGAATCATCTTACCGCGCATAGGAGCCGCTGCACGGTATTTTCCATTACAATGAACAGAAAAATTCGAATGCCGGGTTTGGAATCTATGAAGTCCTGTTCATAAGACAAAGGCCTTGTATATATTAAATGAATATTTAAAAATAACAAATATAAAATATTTCTTTATTTATTAATGAAAAAAAATGATATTCATAAATATGATATTGATAGATTAATATAATATCAATATATATTTTTGATATTCAATATCTAAAAAGAAAAAGAAATCCATGCACGGAGACGAACCCGGATCTTCTAGGTCCGAAGCGCTTTGCGTTGCCAGATCGGCCAAGCTGCGGTACGTAACTATTCACACTGGACGTAATGCTATAACCTTACTATATGGTATCATTTATGCCGATTTTTGGTCGTTTTCTTGACGAAATCATTTTTTTTCTTCTGCAATCTTGTGGAATAGATGTAATATGGTCATTTTTCAGGATATCAAAGTCCGAAACCACAATGCAATGATATTTCCGAACAGTTGTAGCAGTTACATGCGGTCGCCGTCCTGTGTCACATGCAAATCTGCGCCGTCCTGTGTCACATGCAAATCTGCGACACAGTGTTGAACCAAGCTTCCTTCCTTCCTCCTTGCTTGAAGGTAAAAGCCAGGAGAATGCGTTTCGGCGCACATGCGCCGAAACGCAAAAATAATAATCTAAGTACGAAAACAGGTCTGACTATTTTAGGTGAATGGTTTACGTTGCATGCATGTCTCAGGCATTTCATTGGAACTCATGATATATATTGAATCACGTATGTAGTGAGAATTGAGGGTCACTACTGTATTTGGCTATTCTAACCAATCATAATGATGAATATTTTTTTGTTCTTACCCTTTTCAGTATCATAAGTGATGGTGTAGATCTATATAAGAACAGTTTTGTTCTTTATTATCTATGGTGGTTAATGTACAATGAATGTGTGACTTGCAAGTTAAAAGACCTACCTGGAATTTTTCTTGCTACTTTTCATCATCATTATGGTACATGTACATTGTGTAACACAAGTGTGTATCATGGACTAGTGCTCTGTCTCCTTCAACTTTTTGATAGATCAATGTGTAAGATTTTATGAAAGATACCTCACCATATGGATGGATTGTTTCTTTTGGTTTCATTCAAAATCCTGTATTTTGTTGGTTGAAACTGCCAGTAAAAGTTTTAACTGTGAAAAGTCAGGGTTGTTGCAAGCATTCTTGATCTACATGTACGATGCAATAATAATATCAGGAAAAACTTATCACATTATATATTGTGGTGCCTATGTTGCTAAGACGGTGGGTGAGAAAATACACAGGAATATAACTTGTCTGGTGTCTTGTTGAGTCTTTATTATTGCTTGTTTGTACACCTGTCTAGAAGATGATAGACAGAAGAAGAAGAAGAACTTAATTGCGCGACAATTGTAGCTGGTACAATGTATGGCAACTTTCGTACATGAGAATTAAACTATTGCTAGTTGTTGACAGATAAAGAGAACTAATCTAATCTATGACTAACACTAGTAACAGTAAAATAGTCTATAGATTAATGTACATGCTAACGCTCTAGAATACAATATGTTGGTAACAGTATGCTGTGTCAGGAATGTATGATATTGTCTTGTTTTGGCACAGAGTTATACAAATTTGCCTACATAGGTGGATATATGAACAGGGCATGATATTATCATATTAAATATCTCTGTCCTGGTAGGTGCGGATATCGTGTCGGACGTACATACAAAAAACATGAGTGCATCAAGATGGCATCTGTCGAAAAATAAGCAGAAATTTGCAGATACATTTACAAAATTTATTATCAAGTCCAATGCATTTAAAACGCAACTGTGCAGATGTGGAAAATCTCTTTCCCTTTAGATAACAGTGAAGCTGAAGCAGATGTAGTATTACACTATAATTTGACCACCTCTACATAAGGACCATCGGCCAAAAATTGGCAAAATGACCACTTCTCGGTCACTCTTAGATAATTTTACCATTGACTCAAGCATTAAGAATCCTGTCTATAGTGACCACCTGTCCACATAGACCAGATTTATTGTGGCCCAGAGTGATATTATTTATCTAAAAAAAATGTTCCTTATGTCAGATTTTAGCAGACATTTTATGATGCAGATAGACGTATAATTTATCAAAAAGGAATAACATATTTTCCTACGCTTAGTGTCAAACGTACATTGTATCTGTTGTATGCTAAAGACATATATTGTGCCTGCACTACAGCCTTTCAGTAATCAGTAATTATCTTGTTAAGAAATGTCCGTTTCTGATATGATCCCAAGGTGACACATTCTGGTTGGTGGTGGTGTCTGTGTTCTGGGGAGCCACAAACCCACTTCTGAAGAGAGGGAGTGCAGGGATTGAGAACATCAAGAAGGACAGCGCCATCTTGCAGTTCTTTGCAGAATTGCAGTTTATGGTTTGCAATATCAAGGTACATGACTTGTCTGCTGTTGAACTTGCCTAAAAATAAAATGGCTCGCATATTTTTGACCTGTACTATTGACATGCAAGTATTGTTCTTATTTTTACCAATAAGTATATACACAATATGAATTTGAAATATTTTGAAAAGGAATATGGAGGCAGAAAATCTTTGCCCCTTATTCTTTTTACTTAAATTGAAATAAGGTTTCTCCACAGGTAAACATTGTATTTGTCTAATAAATGTATGATTTAACATTTTTCTATTTCAGTATCTTGTACCATTTCTCATCAACCAGTGTGGTTCGGTGGTGTATTATCTCACTCTAGCTTCTGCAGGTAAGCCAATTTCGTTTTCACAACTGCTGAACAAAACTCTCTCAAAGCTTAAGTACTAAGAGGTTTAGCTATTGTACACATATGAAAAAGGTTGAATTAGCTAATACTTATTTTTTTTGCCAAGAAAAAAAAGTTTTCAAAAAAAAGGTGCCTTCATTATGAAATCTACGACGTCAGGAATGTTGAACAAATGACTAAACACACAGAGAATGGTATACCATATAATGGATTCTTCATTTTGTTTTTTCACGTCTTCTTCTTTGAGTTTGCCGGCATTCTATACATTAGCATCCATTTTCCGAAACATCTTTTTGCAATTTACGACCTGTATTTGCCCATTTTATAGCTGCTTTTCATGATTTACAGTATGGTAGAAAACTTTTTTCTTTGGAAATGGACGAAAATTGATGCACGCATGGATGTCATCTATATAACATCAAAGAATGTTTAGATCTTAGAACTAGTAGTGTAAGTGATAGTTTAAACTCGACATGTTGAAGTATTCATATACTTGTTAAACATGTACATTCTGGTTGGTTAATCATGTTGTATCCCATTGTTGTTGTTTGCATGTTTAGTTGTAGAAGACCTTACGGAAGTTGCTGTACTTTTGTTGTGTCAATAAAGATTTCTTCTATAATCAAATCAACATGGCCTAAGAACAAAAGTTAGATTTAGATTGGTGGAATTCCTGTGTCTAAAGTTGAAAAGTAGCAACCCAGATGTCGGCCTGTTTGAGCCAGAGTAGTGAAGTAAACAAATCATTACACTTCACTCTCACATAGAGACAAAGGTATGACTTAATTTGACATAGTTTACTACATCTTGTTAACTATTTTCAATTAGCACACTTCACTGTTTGGGAGAAATGCACCTGAATTTACCATTACAGTTGACCACACGTACTCTAAAATCATATCCAGTCGCTTGAGTAACTGCTATTTGGCACAGGTACTTTAATCCCCATTAACATTAATCTGCCCGGTTACATAAATCCACCACTTTGAAAAACAGTGAGTTTGAGAGGTCTCTAGTGCAGCACCCCTCAGATATGCACAGGAGTGTATCATACTGGGGGGTGTTGGGTTTGAGATCTGTTTGGACGAATCTATTCAGGGCGGCGGAATTATGTGCCCTGGTGGAATTACTTAGTAGATGTCTACCACTTCAAAATCTTCAGCAAAGTCTGCTTACTTGTACAAATAATTTATAAACACTTAAATGTTTTGAAATTGTCTGCATTTCTCACATGTACATAATGTCATTCACTTTATGTTAACGGTAGCAAAATTTCACGATGTAAGGAAAATGGACATTTTCACTTAACTTTAACTTCATGGTGGCAGTAAGTGATTTACAGAACGGATGTGTCAAGGAATCATGAATAATAACAGGGTTTTTTCACGGTGATAATTAGATCACGGTTCAGAGGTGATCGTGAAAACCGTGAACATAAAGTTACAGTGAAAGAAACAAGAATTACAGTATAATCTTCCTCTGAGTTACATGCATGTGCACGACAGTATGGCATACTGTAGCAAGAAGCTAATGATGTACATGTAATACATTGTATTAGATAAAAGCTGTTGTGAGAAAAAGATGAAAGGAAAGTTCATTGAATTAGCCAGCAACTGTAAACAACATAGATTAACTGTATTTTGGACTAAAAATCAGATTAGGTTTACTTTAAGGGCTTCATGGTCTTTGCAGTAGAAAGTTTTTTTTTTTTTTAAGTTAGGTACATGTAAGAACATTGAAATTATTTGTAGTGGTTGGATGACGAAAATCTTAATCAAAATGTAGCTGGAAACTAGAAAAGAGGTTTTTTTTACCCCTCTATAACTTCATGCAGAAAAATAACCCCATGCCATGAAAACTGGTGCAATGGTAGGTCGAGAGCTCAATCCCAGACTGCCAGTCATACCGAAGACTTTAGAAATGTTACATACTTGCTTTCTCTGCTTAGCACTCAGCATTTAGAAAAATATGGTAGTTAAACACACACCACTACCATTGGACTGACTAGCCCCTGCTGTAGTGATTGCACAAAGTTGTGTGGCCCAAGGGCTATTGAAACAGGGATGGGTACCGCCCTGTGCGACATCTGGTGTAGGAACAGAAGTATGTACCAGATGCTGATTTATAAGTTAACAGGAAACCCTATACTTCACTTGAACGTTCATCTGTGTTAGTAGAAGTCATTCTGTATCAAAGTTAAACTACAATTTCCAAAACAAATATTTCGACTTACCCAAATTTTTGACTGTTCAACTCCAGTCTGCATAACGTGATGTCACAGAGACAGTGGATTGCTTATTCCTTGATAAGGACTGGAGTTGATCAGTCAGAAATTTGAGTTAGTTCAAATACTTGTGTTGGAAATTGTAGTTTAGATTTGGTACAGAAACCAACCAGGTATTGATCTCACCTGCTGACGTTTCGATGTCTATCAAACACCTTCTTCAGAGCTTCTGACTGGAGTACTGCTTCTCACCGCTATAAGTAGCCGATGTAGGTGGCGCTTTCGCGGTGAGAACACTGTCCGAAATATGGCTAAGTTTGTATCCCCCCTCGTCTCGGTTCATCACCGGTGTTGTCTTCTTATCCATATCCTTATCCATATTTGGGACACTGTTCTCACCGCAAAAGCGCCACCTACATTGGCTACTTATAGCGGTGAGAAGCAGTACTCCAGTCAGAAGCTCTGAAGAAGGTGTCTGATAGACATCGAAACGTCAGTAGGTGAGATCAATAAAGAATCTCCCATATCCAATTTTCTACCAACCTGATGAAATTATTTTCGGTGGTACAGAAACCCCTATACTATAGAGTACATGCACTTGTTTTTGTTTGTTCACAGACCTCTCCCTGGCTGTGCCCATCACCAACTCCCTCACCTTCCTCTTTACAACCCTGACAGGAAGTCTGCTGGGGGAGAAGGTGGGAAACAGGGGTAAGGGCTACTGTGCACCTGAAACTTTTACACAGGCTTTACTACAATATGTATTAAAGATATAAAAAGTACAAATATATTGAAATAGTATGAGATAAATTAAAATAGTATACTTTTTGTATCTCTCAATGTGAATATTGCTTGCATGCTCAAGTCATTCAATGGTCAATAAACAGATGGCCACTCACTCACACACATGCACTCTCACTCACTCACTCACTCACTCACTCACTCACTCACTCACTCACTCATTTGCTCACTCACTCACTCACTCACTCACCCATTTGCTCGCTTGCTCATTCACTCACTCATTTGCTTGCTTGCTCACTCACTCACTCACTAACTCACTCAAAAACTCACATACACACTCATTCAAAAACTCACTCACTCTCACCACACTCACTCAAAAACTCACTCTCTCACTTGTTCACTCACTAGTGCAAAATATCATTCAAAAACTCACTGGTTTACTGAGTCACACACACTCACCACACTCTTTCACTCACTCACACACTCACTCACTCACCACACTCACTCACTCACTCACCCACCCACTCACTCACACACACTTACTCACTTGGCAAAAAATCATTCAAAAACTCACTGGTTCACTGACAGTCACACACAGTCACCACACTCTTTCTCACTCACTCTCACTCACTCACTCACTCTCACTTGTTCGCTCAATCGTGCAAAAACTCACTGGTTCACTGACAGTCACACTCATTCACTCACAACCTCACTCACTCAAAAACTTACATGTACTCAAAAGCTCACTCAAAGAATCCTTAGAAATACTAAGTCACAGGTTGGGAATACTTAAAACCCCAGAACCCATCATAGGTGAAAGATGTATACATGTAGGTACTGCATACACCTGAGATCTTCAACTCTTGATTTTCTATGCTTGATTTGTTATCTCCATGAAAAGATGGAGATATTGTTTTTGGCGTGCTTGTGTGTGTGTGTTTGTCTTTCCGGACTACTGTAGTCGGCATAACTCAAGAACCCCTGGATGGATTACGATGATATTTGGTATGTGGGCGGGTGTATTGAAGCCAAAATTCAAGGTCGATTTTGGGCCCCCTGGTATGTGACCTTGGTACTGCAGCAGAACTTACATTTTTGTATCTTTTGACCTAGACATGCTATGGTCTTGATTTTTGGGTGGCTAATAGCTTGTGATGTAATAAAGAAGTAATGTAGGTTTGGGCCCCCTAGCAGCTTGCTCTGGAACTGCAGTGGCGTTATTGTGAAAATCTTCTAAGGAGAATAACTGAACAAAGGGACGACGGATTTCCATGATATTTAGTATGCAGGTAGCTTAAACAGAGATGTACATACTGATGTGCAAATTATGCTAATCAACACTTAATTTGCATAACTAATGAGGAAAATCTATATTTGCAGTGTTTTCCTTTATAAGACTCAAATACATGTAACATATTTCATCTTTTGTGTTTCAGATACAATCCTGGGGATGGTACTGGTGTTATTTGGAGTGTTCCTCTGTGTACTGGATAAGACATGATGATGAGTATGGCCTGCTTGAGGAGTAGCGGACCATGGAAGGAGGAACACTCACAACTTCTTCTCAGAGTATTTGTGGGACTTTTCATAAGCCACTGCCTCCAAAGAAGAAGTCAAACCCCCCAGTAATGTTGTATGTAGAAATAGTAGTTAGATTGCATAGAATGGACACTCGTTACCATTGTTACCCTTTCTACTGTTTGTACCCTTGTAATTAGCCTACGGGCATGAATTTTCAAATAAAATATTATCTTTGTTACTTGTGAAACTGGACTGTGTTATTTAACTTTTCAGTGAATATTCTATCACAATCAACTTGCAAGAATCACACCATGGATGGTCTTTTGAAATATGAAACAGGAAAACAGTCAAACCGAGCAGGCCAACCACCTGGCACAACCAGCCACCTGGCATGACCAGCCACCTGGCACAGCCAACCACCTGGCACAGCCAACCACCTGGCACAGCCAGCCACCTGGCACAGCCAACCACCTGGCACAGCCAACCACCTGGCACAGCCAACCACCTGGCACAGCCAGCCACCTGGCACAGCCAACCACCTGGCACAGCCAACCACCTGGCATAGCCAACCACCTGGCATAGCCAACCACCTGGCACAGCCAACCACCTGGCACAGCCAACCACCTGGCACAGCCAACCACCTGGCACAGCCAACCACCTGGCACAGCCAGCCACCTGGCACAGCCAACCACCTGGCACAGCCAACCACCTGGCACAGCCAGCCACCTGGCACAGCCAACCACCTGGCACAGCCAACCACCTGGCATAGCCAACCACCTGGCACAGCCAACCACCTGGCACAGCCAACCACCTGGCACAGCCAACATCCTGGCACAGCCAACCACCTGGCACAGCCAACCACCTTGCACAGCCAACATCCTTGCACAGCCAAGCACCTTGCACAGCCAACCACCTGGCGCGGCCAACCACCTGGCACAACCAACTTCCTGGCACAGCCAACATCCTGGCACAGCCAACCACCTGGCACAGCCAACCACCTGGCACAGCCAACCACCTGGCACAACCAACCACCTGGCACAGCCAACCACCTGGCACAGCCAACATCCTGGCACAGCCAACCACCTGGCACAGCCAACCACCTGGCACAGCCAACCACCTTGCACAGCCAACCACCTGGCGCGGCCAACCACCTGGCACAACCAACCACCTGGCACAACCAACCACCTGGCACAGCCAACATCCTGGCACAACCAACCACTTGGCACAGCCAACCACCTGGCAAGGCCAATCACCTGGCACAGCCAACCACCTGGTACAGCCAACCACATGGGACGGCCAACCACCTGGCACGGCCAACCACCTGGCACAGTCAACCACCTGGCACAGTCAACCACCTGGCACAGCCAACCACCTGGTACGGCCAACCACCTGGCACGGCCAACCACCTGGCACGGCCAACCACCTGGCAAGGCCAACCACCCACAGTCACTTTGCCACAAACAGTCTCGTTCAATTTTACATTGTTATGACCCTCTGCTGAACAATCACTATATCAAACCAGCAGCCTTTTTTACAGTTTCCATTTGGCACATGACATACATTGTATACAGGGAGCATCTCTTGTACATGTTTTATGGAAACTAAGGTGTATGGTTGTAAAAATGTAATTTTGTTTCCTGCCAACGAACTCGTTTGTCTGGAGCAACCTCTCTCCCTTAACAACCGTTTTTCCAGTCCCTTGAGTGGTTTTTGAAACCAGGTTTGACAGTAAGTAACCAGGACAGTTAGGAGGGTAGATCAAGAGTCCGGAAAGTCTTCTTGTAAGAAGGGCCTTTACAGATTGTTGTTTTCCGGTTGACGGCAAAGTTAAGAATCAAGAAGTTTCCTTAGTCTGAGTTCTTTTCTCGTCACCGAATGTGGTCCTTTGAGGAAGGAAGTCCAAGAGGCCGGAAAGTCTTCTTGTTAGAACCTTAAAGTTTGTAGATTGTTGTTTTCCGGCTGACAGCGAAGATCACAATCAAGAAGTTTCCTCAGTCTAAGTTTCTTTTCTTCTAAAGATAACTCTAACGTCACCAGATGGTGGTCCTTGTGAGAAGGAAGTCCAAGAGGCCGGAAAGTCTTCTTGTTAGAAGAATCTTTGCAGGTTGTTGTTTTCTGGTTGACGGCAAAGATAACAATCAAGAAGTTTCATCAGCCTACGTTTCTTTTCTTCTAAAGACGACTCTAACGTCACCAGATGTGGTCCTTGTGAGAAGGAGGTCTTAGAGGCCGAAAAGTCTTCTTGTTAGAAGAACCTTGCAGATTCTTGTTTTCCGGCTGACGGCAAAGTTAAGAATCAAGAAGTTTCCTCTGAGTCTGTGTTTCTTTTCTTCTAAAGATGACTCCAGATGTGATCCTTGTGAGAAGGAGGTCTAAGAGGCCGGAAAATCTTCTTGTTAGAAGAACCTTTGCAGATTGTTGTTTTCCGGTTGACAGCGAAGATAACAATCTTAGCCGTTCCGTCATTCTAGCTTCTTTTCTTCCGAAGAAGAATATATCGTCACCAAATGTAGTCCGTGTTGCATACCTCGCCATGGGGACTACTATATCCACGCACAATAGAACGTGACCATCTATACTAATCCATAGTTTGTAAGCCGTATCACTTACCATGTCATACAGATATTCCTTTTCACATTTGTAAAGACCACACATGCTTGTTTAACCTCAATACTCTTAATCCAAACTAAGTGTGGTCCGCCACTCTCACCGAAGGTCAAGAAAGAAATTTGTTTGAATCTTTTCGCATTTTATTTGAGTTTATCAGTTAAGCTTTAACGTTGAATGTATTCTCTTCCTTTAAGCCCCCCTCTCACTGGACCTGCGGCACGCTGGCGGCGTCGCTGCGTCCTAAACTGGATTTGTGTTACCCTTGACTTTATAATGGGAATATCATTCAAAACGTACGAGTATGACCAAAAAGACAACAAAACACACAAAGCTTAAAAAGATTCGTTTTTGTCGATGAAATTCGTTTAGTGCTTTGTCATTTCGATCGACCGCAGCGACGCCGCCATCGTGCCGCGGGTCCAGTGAGAGGGGGGCTTTAGATACATTCTTTCTTCTTCTTTTCGGAAAGCAAAATCATTTTGTCCGTAATGCAAGATGGCGATTGCACTGCGACCTAAATTAGATTTGTGTTACCCTTGACTTCATAATTGGAATATCATACAAAATGTAAAAGTATGACTGAAAAGACAGACAAACACACAAAGTGTTAAAAGATTCGTCGTTTTAATCTATGAAATTCGTTAAGCGTTCGGTCAAATCGTCTGATCGCCCCAGTGGAATGGGGGTATTACTGTTGCTTATGAAATAGTCGTCTATATTGGCTGTTTTATGAAACCGTTGTGTCCAGATAATTAAGTTGAAATATCACATTTCCTAAATATCTCATGTACGATGTTTATGCTGACAACCCTGATTGAAAACGCATTGTTTGATGGCCAAGTTTGTCGACAATGTCTGACTGAAGTTGAAATTGTGTCATAAAGTAAATGTTGATTCGTTTAATTATTTCCTTTAGAATAATCGATACGTCAAAGAGAAGAAAATCAAAACGTTATTTCATCACAGAACTGTTTCCAATAGATTCAAATAATTTCAACGTCATTTGCAACTAGTCACTAACTAGTTTCCGTCCAGTGAGAGGGGGGGGGGTAGGCCTCCTTTCCGTCTGACGGCGATCGCTGTGCAACCGTGCAACGACCAAAATTGGTTTTGAGCCACCTCTGATCTCATAACTGGAATATGATGGACTATGTAAAAGTATGATTTAAAACACACAAAACGTTTATAAAACCGTTATTTATCTATGAAATTCGTTGAGGGAAGTGTGAATTCTTTGGTCTCTCAGCTTTTTCTAGTAGAAAGGATATGTAACATGAAGCAGCGAAATTACCCTCGTTTTGGACTAAACATTGAGCTACCGCGGCCTTACAATCAAAGTACAGATGGCAGTTGTAAGTCTGTAGCCTCTACCGGCCTTCTAGGATGCCAGATTTGACCCTCTCTCCGTTGCTGACTCCCTTAGCATACTATTCACTCTATTTGGCCAATTTCTACTATTTTTCCAGCCATCCGCGGGGCCTGGTAGAGGCTAGTATCAGGCCCCGCGTAAGAAAACAACGTTGCACACGATTCTGTGTAATTTTGATATACAATACATCAAATGCCCGCTTTTGCTGTTAATGATTTCTTTTGATTTTCATATGCGCAATCCATTGCGCAAAGTAGCTGGATACCGTGTTAAATGCATGTTGTATTGTTCATCGTTGGTGACTAGTTTACTTATATGTCATGAAAAAACGTTTTTACACACGATTCTGCGTACTTTTAATATACAATACATTAATTGCCCGCTGTTGCTGTTAATACTTTCTTTTGATTTTTATAAAGTAGGGCCTGAAACCAAAGTAGGGCCTGAAACCGTGTTAAATACATATCGTATTGTTCATCGTTGATGAGTAGTTTGCTTTTACGTCATGAGAAAACGTTTTCGCCGGAAACTTGGTATCAAGTTTTCGTACTTGACTTTCAAAATGGTTCACTGCAAAAAAGTAATGAACTGAATAAAAGGGAAGTTTTGAGTCATCTCAAACCCCGTCCACACCCACGAATTAAGGAAGTTCTCTCAGTGCGCTTTCTTTAGTTCCGACCTCTTGAGTCACACCACAGTAAATTCACGCCAACTTTACTTGTTCTTAAAAGTGCTTAAGATGTTGTAGAGAAGAATAGTTTTTAAGTGCTAAGAATCACAAATTTCCAGACTTTTGACTGATCTGACGTCACTTGGTGACATTTTTTTTCGACTCGACTCCCGCGTTTGCAAAGTACAGTACTTTACGCCAACTTTACTTGTACTTTAAGTGCTTAAGATGTTGTAGAGAAGAATGGTCTTTAAGTGCTAAAAATCACATATTTCCGGACTTTTGACCGATCTGACGTCACTTGATGACATTTTTTTTCGACTCGACTCCCGCGTTTGCCAACTACAGCACTTTACGCCAACTTTTCTTGTGCTCTAAGTGTTTAAGATGTTGTAGAGAAGAATAGTTTTTAAGGGCTAAGAATCACAAATTTCCGGACTTTTAGCTGATCTGACGTCACTTGATGACATTTTGTTCGACTCGACTCCCGCGTTTGCCAACTACAGTACTTCTACGCCAACTATTCTTGTCCAATAAGTACTTAAGATGTTGTAGAGAAGAATAGTTTCTAAGTGCTAAAAATCACAAATTTCCGGACTTTTGACTGCTCTGACGTCACTTGGTGACATTTTTTTTCAATCCGACTCCCGCGTTTGCTAAGTACAGTACTTAACGCCAACTTTACTTGTGCTTTAAGTCATTAAGATGTTAAGTGCTAAAAATCACAAATTTCTGGACTTTTGACCGATTTGACGTCACATGTGGCCCCGTACGTAACCTCTAAGCACTTTGCTTACACACCTCCGCACCAACTGCAGACGCCGTTGCTAGGACCAGAAAAAATTCGCCCGGACAGAGTCCAAAATAAAGGCGAACATAAATGTTTACTTTCGGCCATTGGCCTGAATGAGTGGGTTATATGAAGAGAACTGTATAAGAGAAGAACAACCAACTGGTGAATAAGAGGGCACGGGCAAGACTAATAGATGTTGGGTTGTTATGGACAAAGTAAACTTGCTTTTGTTCCGTCCGAAAGGGGATACTGCCCAGTTGTAACAAGATTCAACATCGTTATGGAGAGAGGTTTGGAGACAAAGACCGGCTTGTTGTTTCATGCCGCGGGGCCACTTGCTGTTAACAATTACGAGATGTCTGTGGATCTGTCCAGGCAGTGAGGAATTGAGTCGGCCCGCTATTATTTACCCTCAAACAAACCAGGTGCACGATCGGGTTGCGGGTGGGTTATTTTGTGTGCAGTGAGAGTAAAAGATGGCGGACGAGACGGGCACGGAGTTAGTGCTCTCCGCCACATGTCAACAACAACAACATCTCTGAGGACGTTTCAACTGGACCGCCATGGGGATAGAAACTGGCGTCGAGTCGGACAACTATTCGTCCAGGAAAACCCCATCGGCCTCACAGGGGTCGATTTTGAAGAGGGAACCGAGCAGCAAGACTGTGCGGACGCGGGGCTCCTCGACCCCGAAGAAGTCGGTGTCTTTCGACCCGACGCCCGAAGTTTTCTTCGTCCCCAGCCGCTGCGAGAGTAGGACAGACAACGCCGGTGCTCGCGTGAGTCCCCAATCCCCGACCGACGTCTCAACATACCTCCTCCACTATCAGGGGAACAACTACGAGAGAACTAAGTCTTTGAAATGGGACTCTAGTGGTCATAACGTGACTCAACCGCCGGGAGCATCTGTTCCCACGGGCATACACGCAGAGTTGTACAGCGTGGCTGCTTCGTTATCAAATCTCGTACCTCGCAGACGTCTCAGGGACCTACTAGTCAACACAGAGGACTTACAGGTGAAGATGAAGAAATTCCAGGAGGATACGGACACACCAGCAACGGAGGAAGAAGGCAAAGATGCTACAGGCCCGGGAGGGACTCGAAAAACGGAGCCTGCCAAGACGTTACCGTCAGCTAAACCTACTCGTCAGATAAAACCTTTCAGGATAAATATCACCAGCAAATATAGCCAACAAACGGATATAAAAAGGACAGCACCGGTCATTGTAGGCCTCAAACCCAAAATTAAGCCGAAGAATTTTGAAGAGCAACCTTCGGTTTTCAAGAGGTTGTATTTGCATTCTCATCCAAACGAAGGTCCTCCAAAGGAAGAGATTAAGATTCCTGAGATACCCAAGAAGGCTACAAGACCGATTACTGCGGTCACTGCCAAGAGTTCGCGAAGTGAACGAAATCTCGCGGCCCCGCGAGTACGGGATCGGGACAAGGATAGGGATAAGGACAAGGACCGGCATCATCATCATCACCATCATCATCACCATCACAGAGATAAAGACAAAGACAGACATAGAGACGCGGATAAAGAAAGAGAGCGGCAAAAGGCAAGGGAGAGACTATATGGTACAGCTAGTCGCGGGAATTCTCGACCGAAAGCGGCGAAACCAACGCCGGACAGACCTCCTCCTCGCCCGCCTCCTACAACACCGCCTGCGCGGTCATCAAATCACAGGAGACCGCCGAGTCGCAGTGCTAATGTCCCCGTTGCACCGTCACAACCAGCTCAACCTAAACCTGTGGAAAAGACAAGACCACCGCCTGACGACCGCGCGCGCTTGTTCCCTAGAACTGCCCTGGAGAAATTCGTGATGGCAGAACTACAGCGTTCGCGTATATCTCACATGGTGCCTTCGGCTGCACCCTCAAACCGTGGGTCACCAAACGAGAACATAAGTAAAACTGCTCGTCCAACGCCTGCCTTTAAACTACCAGACAGTGGGGTAAGACATATTGGATACGCTAGTACGAGAGAGAGGAAAGTATCATGGAGAACAGGTGAGGTAGAGCCGATAGAATCCAGCTCTAGCAAGCACACTCCTCAGATCATGAAACGATTCAGTATCGCCTTCAGATCGCCTGTGAAAGTGTAGTTATGTCTGTGCGGTGTTTACTAGCCTCTACCAGGCCCCGCGGATGGCTGGAAAAATAGTAGAAATTGGCCAAATAGAGTGAATATTATGCTAAGGGAGTCGGCTACGGATAAAAGGTCCAATATGCCATCCATCTAGGGTTCGCAAACTGTAACTTCTATAGCGGACTAAATTCTCTGACATGTTATCCGTCTATTTGGCCAATTTCTACGATTTTTCCAGCGTCCTGGTAGAGGCTAGGTGTTAACGTGGCTTGAATTAATCCATGTCATATCTTTGTGATGCTCTATTCATTCCCGCTACCCGACTGTACTTTCAGCATGGTTGCCACAGTAATCGCCTTGCTTACCCGTCTTTGGTTCCAAACTGAACAAAAAGGTCGGAAAGACAATCTACCCCAGCCATAGTGCATTCCAAAAGTTGAGTGCCATTCAACAAAGATCAAGCCACGGTCGACTGAAGTTCGACAAAGTGAGTGATGACAGTCAGGTGGCCTTATCCATAACAACGTCAAATTTCATAAAACAGCAGACGCAAAAACTGTCTGAAAGCCAACCTTAACAGACAATGGCTAATGTTTTCATGGCGGAAAGGGAGGGGTAGCTGCCTCGCTATTGTGAAGGTGATGTTTTTGCAGTGTCATGTATCATGCTTGGTTGATAAACTGCACTAAACACGCATCTTCTTGGTGTGTACCATCCTTAATACAAAACAAAAGTCTAAAAACAATTTTCTGTCGTAAAGTTTGCATAGAATGCCCTCAAACTACAGTTGAGCAGCATTGTCAGTGTTTTCTGTCTAACCATTTGAAGAAAAAAATGAAGGCCGTTTTTTGCGTCTGAGGCAAGGCACTAGGCAGGTGGTTAATTTGGCCCTGACCCCCTTGTCCATCGTATGACGCATAAACGCGTGTCACATCCGTCGTACCATAGCAAACTGTGGGCATTCGTGAGGGAGTCGTGTTTCTGTTGTACAAAATTAATATGTCTTGTTTTTACGGAAAAGTATGTCCTAGAGCCTTGTTGGCTATTGGTTCTGTCACAGCCTACTTGAAAATTCAAGATCTTACGACGGGCTAAGACGACTTGAATGTGACACTCCGTTACCGCTAAGTGTAGCAGTAAAATTGTCAAGCAGAGGTTTTAGACCAACTATGCAAAAGAGACGACCAGAATAAGCAACAAATTACAGTAGCTGCCTCGTCTGCGTATTTCTCAAGCATAATCGACAAACCAAAAGATATATACACCCCTCACTCTTGAACTAAGGAGACTAGAACCTCCTTGCTTGAACTAAAAAATGGATTCCAAAAGCTGAACTCATGTCTGCAAATCTTCCCAAACTGAACGCCAAAAAGTCGTTATAAGTGCATGTAACTGTGTTATATGTACGTGCACGATTGTCAAAACTCGATACGTCCGGCGCATATATTCTGAACCATTGACAAAACAACGACCTGTCACTGATGCCACAAACACCGTGTATTGACAGGTGGTTCCCTCGGAACATGAGACGTCCGCCTTTTTCCTGCCCTACACGGTCCTTACTTTGTATGAACATGAACTGAAGTTATCCCTTGATACTGTTTGTCATAAAACGCGAGGAAATACCGAACCATGTTTGATGTGTTCTATCTGAAAGTGTGTTTACCGTTGGTAGAGATGATTTGATTAAGCATTCATGGGATTAACTTTAAAAGCGACCAACAGGCACCGAGAAAAGTAGACATTGTTGACTAATACACGCATGAGAGGTTGAAAACCATTGGAGATGTATTCACGTGCTATTTCACTGGACATATGTAGGACACGTCAGTTATAGGAGAAGGGACGCATAGTGTTCTCTCCTAATGGCCGTGATGACTTTGTTCTTGGTCCACGTCTAAAAAAACAAACAAGGAGGTTGCGATGGACGGAATAATGTAGAGAGGCCTAGAGAGACTGTACAGCATCGAAAAACGATTATCAATTGTTCAACCATGATTTCTCATATGTTTTCCTCGATATTCTTTTATCGTGCAGTAAAAACTCATCACAGAGAAACTTATAACTCTCGTTTGTAAATACTTTATCTACCAATAATTTGCACAAAAAGAGTTTAAGAACTGTGGACCCAAACCTGTGTCCAACTCTTTTGCACTTTCCTTAAAATGATGTTTTGATTGCAGACCGCTGTGTCAAAGGTACTCCAATTCTTCCACTACTTGTTGCCAATCAAATAAGGAATTTTGCGGCCAGCCAAAACCTGTACCCCAACTACATTTCAACAGATCCCAGTAGTGAAAAACATCGTACAATCTACTTAAAAATACTCGGTTAGCGTGAAACTTAAAAATGAGCAACCAAACACAGAAAGATAAAACAACAAAACATTCCTTAAATGTACGTCTGAGGGAAAAATTGGGCAGACAAAATTGACCACCGTCACAATCATATCCATGGTTACACTTCACAAAAACAAACAATGAACTTATTGCTGAATTCCTTCACTCCCGTCCTATATTGGGTAATAAATACCCACCTATAGGTGATTGCTTGGCAACCATGCTGTGTACTTGAAGGGAGGTTATTAACGATGAAATAAAGTGGTCATTATGTGAACGCAAACGGTTAGCATTGTACAGTACAGGGTAACCCGGGAAATGGCATTGTGCTGGTAACAATATGTTTTATCACCTGCGTCAATTACCTTTCGTGTAGACGTCTGAAGAGCATTCTTTTGTTGTGAAACAGTTTTCCTCATCTGGTACTGCTAGGAATGTGACATGTCATCATCATTCATACCTCAGGATATTGTTTTATCATATCACAACAGTTACGAATGCAGTCAAACCTGTACAAGTGACCACTTGTACATAAGGACCACCTGGCCAATGTGACCACTTTTTGGTGGTACATTGGATGATTTTTCGCACTAACACAAGCGTAAAGAATACTGTCTATAGTGACAACCTGTCCAAATAGACCGGATGTTGTCGGTTCTTTGGGTGGTCTTCTTGGACAGGTTTGACTGTATTTGCACCAACAAATACAAGTACGTGTATCTCGAAAGATGTGAATGTTCCCGATGAAAAAATGGTGTTATTAATTTATCATTGTGACTAACATGAAAATGTAAAACCATACTCATAAAAGTAAGTGTTATGATTCGATCAATATTGTTTCGTTGTAACGAGTTACAATATCTTCAATCAGCAAGTATTGAGAATTGTTTGGGTATACGTAAAGTTGTGTCCACAACTGGTGAAACTAATTCACAGGATCAAGTAACATCTACTAACATAATTCCACCAGGGTACATAATTCCGCCACCCTGAAAAGATACGTCCAAACAGATCTCAGATCTCCTGTGTATCTAAACTGTGCATGCTTGGGGGTGCTATACTGGCGATTTCTCAAACTCACCGTTTTTCAAAGTGGCGGATTTATGTATCCCGGCGGATTAATGTTAATGGCGGTTTATACATGTATATGTTTCGATCAGGCACATAATGTATACTTTATATTTCCTCATGATTTGTATGTTTATATGCATGTCAAGATGCACCACGGCATGGGTTGTTTAAAGATAGTTGGGGTTGGAAGAGCAGAGAACAAATTGAAGGTTCGAATTACTTTATTTGTAGTATAAAAGCTAGACCTGTACTTGACAAACGAATTACTTGGTTGAGACTTTAGATAAGATCTTATACCAGTAACTAAGTGATGTATTGTTGTATGATATTTTGTACATCAGAAATATGAAGTTGTGCAATTTCATTCCTATCTGCAATTGATGATTAGAAAATGATGGGCAGTACTTGTTGTAGTCTAGCAGCCTAGAAATACCTCAACTGATAATTTATATGACAAATGCTTCTTTGAAAGTCTTCTTAGGCCCCCTTTCCATCAGACGGCGATCCCTGAGCGTCTATTGAGCGACCAGAATTGGATTTTTGTGGCCCTTGGTTTTATGATTGGAATATGATGAAAGATATAAAAGTATGACCTAAAAGACAACAAAACACAAAACTTTTAAAAGATTCTTTTTCTTTGAAATTCAAATATTTGGTCGCTCAGAGTTCGTAGCCTCTAGTAGAAAGAGGGTGTAAGAAACAATTCATGCAACACATGAATGAAAATAAACGTATGTTACAAACGCTTCAAATGTGTATCAACTACTTTGTGCTGGTGATTATTCATCAGAAGTGACAGGTTGTTTTTATTTGCTATGTCAGTGCTAGCTTTTGAAACATTTTCGTTGCTCCGACGTTTTAGCTGTTAGTATGCATAATAATTGAGCTAGAAAGCAAAATGTTAGAAACCACTTTGTTGCACATGTATAGTCGTCAAACTCAAACAGATATTATGCTACACAGGTCGAGTTATGAATCATTGCTATTATTGAATTTGGACGTTGCCCTACTCTCCAAGGATAGGTTCGACTTCGGCTGGTTTTTGACGTGTTTTAGGCGTTTTTGTCGGGCTTCTATTTTGTCCCGCCAAGGCTTGGCGACATAAAGAAAACGGGACAAAATAGAAAGCCCGACAAAAAACGCCTAAAAACACTTCAAAAACCAGCCGCACCCGAACCTCTGCTTGGAGAGTACGTTGCCCAAACACAGGCTTTTGCAAATAGCCTGGTCTCTAATCCTATCATAGCTCCCAAATCTCTTCTGTCCTATTGGCGGAGAGAATAGTTACCTATTTACACTGTGCTGTTATTGGTCATCCGTAATAACCTAATTAACCAACACTACATAAGGCATACACGCCTTATCACTGTGGCCTTTTCATTCGGAGACATCCGCAACACCGGAGAGTAAACTATCATTTGCAATGCACCCTTAAATACTCTCGGCCTCTTCCGTTAAGGTTTAAGGCGGTTATTAAGGTGAATTCTCTGTGTTGCCTCCTGTAACCCTGACGATAACGAGATCCGATTAAAGTTAAATCGGTAGTGTTGTTCTAGTTCATAGAAAACTAAGTGCCAGTAAAACCTAGCGTCTGAGAGCCTTCTGCGCTAAGTCCAAGTGGAATGGACAGACGTCACAAATTCACGAGTTGCCAATGGCAATTGTCAAGCACTTATTGTTCCTGTAATCTGTTTTGTACAAACCTATAGTAGCATATTTGGCCCATGTTTCAGCCGACTATGGTATTAGCCAAGCCTCATTCACGACTAGTACTTTTGAGCGGTCAGAACTCAGAAGTGTTACTGTGTAAAGACAATACACAGCTAATATCATGGTGGATGATTTTTTTTATCATCCGAGCAGAGGTTTCGGTCGAGTTGGAGGGAGAGAAAGGTTAAAAATCGCGACCAGTCCTAGCCCCCTCGTCCGAAACCTCTGCTTGGAGAATAGATCTCCTTGTCTTACAGGTAATCGGCTTCTAGAGACTTAAAGGATTCGCATACCGAAACTCTGCAATTTGTATTCTTTGGGGATTCTAAAAGAAAACATTGGTATTCTATGTGCAAAGCTTAGCCTGAGTACCAGCCTATTTAGCTGCCGTTCGCTCCCCAAGCTTGGTGAGCGGACTAAAGCTCAAAAGTCCGGCACTCAGGCTATGCAAGGCTACGCCTGCATTTTCATTTCAGTTTCTTCAAACTCCTTAGTTACATATTTCCGCGTCCTTCGCGACGAAACGACGAGGCGGATTTTTTCATCAACATGTTTACCACGTTCGATATGACCTTCTCACCTTCTACACACTGGAACACACAGGGTACAAACTCACTGTCGCAACCCTACCCCGCCTGGCCGTAACTCAACACGACCACCCAGCCAAAATCAATGTTTGTTTGGCATCTCTCAAAGAGCATACACCACGAACTATATTGACGCTACAGGCGTCTCCAAGGATCGAGTGATGTTGCTATTAGATGTACTAGTATAAAAGAAAACATCAAAGATAGATTTCATTGTTGTCATAACTAGATGCACTGTTGAGAACGGGAACAGAAACGCATGCTTTAATGTTCATGTCGACAACCTAGCGGTAACACAATTCAAGCGAGGAAGTGAGGCTACGTTTCTAGCTGGATAGAAGAGAGATCACTTTCTTTCTGGTTGGAGAAGACATTTTTTTCTGGATGAGGGATTCGGGTAGTATAAGCAAGGTCTTTGATGTTCGGACATTGCCGACTGATGACGTCTGTAGTACTCAGTCAATGTCCAAATCTTTAAACATATCATGACATTGTCAGATACTCCCAATGTATTTTTCCTAAACTGACCCCTACTTAAAATACGAAAATGCATGTATATCATGAGATGTTGTGTGCTCGAAATCCATAGTTACGGAGTACCGGCTGCACTCAGAAAAAGAACTTGCCTCAACTCCTATTCCTAAAGCCCCTGTCACACTTGTGCGTATGAGTTGCGTATTAACATGTTTTTGGCTTAAGTTAAGTTTGTAGCCGAATAAGTGATTTCTTTTGTTTGATAACTAGACTGCTTAACGGTGGGTCAAAGTAGAAAACAACTTTTTTCCCGCAAACCTTACTTAACTCAAAAAATGTTACTGCGCAACTCACGCGCACTTGAATATACGCACAAGTGTGACAGGGCCCTAACACCAGACGTCATACATGTACTCTCTGATACCGTCCGTTCTGGTTTTGTGGTTTCGACAGTAAAAAAAAAGGTGTATTATCTGCTTACATATTCAGTTTACTACAGGTCACTTATTACAAAAAGACCTTAGTGCAAAAATATGTGAATACTAATCCGAGGACATATAAAAACATAGTCCATGCATGACAAAACATGGCCATAGATACCGACGGCTGAATCACGTCCACATGACGCTATTGTTGTGGGTAGATCTAAACGTACGTCTCCGTTATCCTTGAATAAAAGACGCTTAAGTAACACAACTCAAGCGAAAATTATGTCAGACGCAAAGACTAGATTAATACACAATGTATGTCGTTCCTTCTTTTGATTTAGAGTATACAGCCAAGGAGCATGGATTACATGTGATGATGCGTACTTCAAATACTGTGGGAAAATAATGTTAACGGCCGCTTGGCAAATAATAGGACAGGGTCGCGTTTGTAACTGTACATCTAGACTGTATGAAAGATGAAAAAGCATAGAAATAAACGCATATAAGCGTATGAGCGTGCTTTGATAGATATGACAGTGCGTAAGACTGTCAGAGTTTTAAAGGACCTGAAATGTACTCTCCAAGCAGAGGTTCGTCTCCGGATGTTTTTTTACGTGTTTTATGTGGGTTTTTTTTCGGGGTTTATATTTTGTCCCGTTTTCTTTATGTCGCCACGCCAAAAAGACATAAAAGAAAATTTGTTTTTTTTTGTATTGCATACCCGGTAAATCGTCTCAGGGCGTAACACACCAGGTTTGTACTAATGAGTACAAGCTGCATATCCGGACAGATTTATATGATCCACTCACACCGGGAAGGACCCCTACTCTTTTCGATAAGTGTGGTGGGTTCTTTTACGTGCTCGAGGTGTGGCTCTCCTCAAACACGGGACCTCCATTTAACGTCCTATCCGAGGGACGCCCCTAACCGAAGCTAGGTACTCATTTTCACCTGAGAGAAGTGTCGTGTACAGTAAAGTGCCTTTCCCAAGGGCACAACGTCAACGGGACAAATCAGGGAACCCCGGATTCGAACCCGGTACCTCTTGGGCCAAACACACTGCCACTGCGCCACCGCGACGCAGTTGGACAAAATATAAGGCCCACAAAAAAGTCTGAAACACGTCAAAAACATGGAAGTGGAAACAGAGATATGTGAAAAGCTGGCCAACTTTATATTAGCTACGACAAGCCCCACCTATCAACCTGACCTCGCTACAACCAGCGACTAGTCTATAGTTCCACGGATGATTTCGCGCAGTGTTCTCGCTACACACCTAATAACAGTGTTTGTATATACTATATCGTATGACCAATGTCAAGGTAGCAGCCGGTGTGAACTCTTAAGTTGATGGAATGATTTGGAGGCGTGCCCAGAGACCGGTCGGCTTTCTCTCGGTGAATAGGTACTCTTCTTGGGTTACCTGGTTGTGAACTCTGTACTGTGGGTGTCTCTCAGTCTGCACGTAGCTACGTTCTACGCGTGTATTGTTTTAGTCCTTCATTGTTTGTGCCTTAGTCAAACCATCTTGGTCTTAGTATTAGACAAATCGTTTGGCGGATGTTAGATGTCGGTTCGTTGTTCAAGCACATGTCACGTCAATTTTCTCAGATCCAACTGAAAATGTAGCTGTTGATTTTAAATGGGGGGGTTCGACTGAATTGTTTTACGTCGTTTTTGGACAGACAAGGACAACGTGGCACTGCACTCATAACTTATTTCAACAGTGCCACGTACAGAGAACAATATACCCATTTCTACACCTGGGTGGAGTGAGGAAAGTCGTGTAAAGTGCCTTTCCCAAGGGTACAACATCGGTGGCGTCAGGGGATTCGAACCCGGGACCGCTGGGTTCTGGGCCGGACACCCTGCCTTTACACCACACGACCCCACAAAATTACGCAAAAGGACAAGGGCAAATGCTAACAAAATATGTGCAATGAGATTCTTTAAAATGTGTTGTCCTACTTGTTGCAAGTTAATATACAGGTATAAACTTGTCAGGAGAAAAGTCAATGAAGTCCATGATAGCACGGGTAGCATTTTGTTTGTTTGTTTGTTTGTTGCCATCGTCAAGGACATATTTATGTTTATTTATTTGTCAACAGGACTTCTCAAACATTACTATGAATGACCTCTTGTTGTTTTATGTTGCCTTTGTTTTGTTTTGCTTTAGAAGAATGGATTCTTTTCCATCAAAGAATTGAGTCCGGTCCGATCCGGTCCTATCTCGTTTGAACTCGAACAACCTCTCCCGCGTTCTCTGACCTGGCGTCGAGAAGAAAGTCAACATTTTCTCAGTGTATCTCTTCATCTTTCTTTACTTAATGAGGAGATCTTCTTAACTCGGACTAGATCGGATGTGGATGTTGTTTTGTGGCGGCCATTGTCCTCAAAACATTGTGTTCCACCCAGAAAAATAAACCCAATCACACAGGGGTCACATTCTTGACCCTGTAAGTTGCAACAGTCGAGCATATTCAACACGCCTCTTTGTATGGAGCCCTGGTGACCGAAGGGTAGGGTGTCGTTGGCAGACAAAGGGCGAGTTTTTGGGTGAGAACTGTTGTCCTTGACCCAGGAGATGGTGGGTGGAAGGCGATGAACTAGCCATGTGGGCGGTCAGAAGTACATGTAGCCTCCTTCGCAGACTTTTTGGAGCGCTGTTGTTTATTTTTTTGGTGAGCGCTGTTTCGCGATTTTAACATATGGGCATTGTTCTTATGCCCTCTAGAGGTCGCAGACACGATCTTCTCGGCGTACCGTATTTTCTCGATTTAAGTACGCATCCCCGATTCGGGCAAAGTTCCCGGCTAATTTGCGGCCTTGGAACGTAAATTGAGAAAACCTGAATAAAGTACGCACCCCCGCTTTGGCGATAGCATGAGCCACTTTTTGGATTTTGAAAAGTTGTAAAAAGTGCGTACTTTAATCGAGGAAATAAATACGGTAATAACCAGCCCATGTTGAAACAGCGCTCCCAAAAAGATAAACGCCAGCACCCCAAGAAGTCTGCGAAGGAGGCTAGGTCAGAAGTGCGCGCGCACGACTGTGTTGGTTGCGGGCTGCAAGAAAGATGGGAAATTAGGATTTTTCTTCAACTTCCCTTTTCATACTACCAAACGTTAAGAAATTTTACATAACTTCAAGATGGGTGATGACGCTTTTTCTTACTTTTCATACTTTAAAACGTTAAAAAATTACACATGGTAAAAATATGACTAATTTCAAGATGGGTAATGATGATTTTTGCGTTTCGGCGCATGCGCGCCGGAACGCATTGTCCTGGCTTTTACCTTCAAGGAAGGAACCAGGGAAGCTTGGTTCAACACTGTGTCGCACACAATAAGACCTTATATGGCAATACGTTCTCAAATCCTTGTATAGCCGTTGCCTCATATGGCAAGAGAGCACGAAAAGGCAGGCAGGCTAGATTTGCATGTGACACAGGACGGCGACCGCATGTAACTGCTACAACTGTTCGGAAATATCATTGCATTGTGGTTTCGGACTTTGATATCCTGAAAAATGACCATATTACATCTATTCCACAAGATTGCAGAAGAAAAAAAATGATTTCGTCAAGAAAACGACCAAAAATCGGCATAAATGATACCATATAGTGAGGTTATAGCATTACTCCCAGTGTGACTAGTTACGTACCGCAGCTTGGCCGATCTGGCAACGCGAAGCACTACGGACCCAGAAGATCCGGATTCGTGTCCGTGCATGGATTTTTTTTTATTTTTAGATATTGAATATCAAAAATATATATTGATATTATATTAATCTATCAATATCATATTTATGAATATCATTTTTTTTCATTAATAAATAAAGAAATATTTTATATTTGTTATTTTGAAATATTCATTTAATATATACAAGGCCTTTGTCTTATGAACAGGACTTCATAGATTCCAAACCCGGCATTCGAATTTTTCTGTTCATTGTAATGGAAAATACCGTGCAGCGGCTCCTATGCGCGGTAAGATGATTCTTGCAAAACACTCGCCACTAAACTTCTATCCCCGATGTAAACAGAGGCTCTTGATGTTGTTTGCAAAACAGCGATTCTTTGTTACAGTAGCAAATGCTCCATTGTTCAGTATCGACTTCATTCAGACAACACGGACGTGGAAAGTGGCGCCCCTCGGCACAAAACTATGGGAATTTTCATGAATTTTAGCAAAATAACCCAGGAAAATAAGGAAGAAATGTTGTAAATGCGGAAACCAGAATAATACGGATGAGGTAGCTGTTGATTTGTTTGACATTTGGTAGTCATTTTAGATAGAACCTTAGCTGTTATGAACTTCTATTTCACTTAATTACCATAGTGCTGATGATTCAATGGTGCTTTTTCAAATTTTATGTTTTATTGCGTGCCATGTACATAATTACATTGATAGCTTTTATAATGAGCCTATTATACATTTTACAAATAAGTACAAGTTGTAGGCCAAGACCAGCTTTTTCAAAAGCACTTAAGTTAAGTGACGTAACTTCAAAATTGCTTTCCCCAATCTGCCTTTCTCTATTAAAACAGTACTCATTTCCCAAAATGACAATTTTTCTTATAGACTGAACAGCCCTTGAGTGACTTCCTCTGGCAGATTTTACTTCAAGTAAAGGGAAAAGACAATTCACACTTATAAACGTAGCCGAAACGCCAGCTTTTTTTAAAAGCTCTTGTTTTTCTTACTTTCAAACGTTGAGAAATTACACATGGTGATTCATATGAATAACGCAAGATTTTTTCATACTTTCAAATATTAAAAAAATACACGTGGTGAGAAATAACTTAAATTTCAATGATTTCAAAAAGGCCACCCAACACAACTTAATAACTATGTGGTGCAGCTACTCACTTTGTTGACAAATCTTAAAGTCACCCAGAGCATTTTCTGAGGCTTAAAACTTGACTAAAAAAGCTCCAATTTCTAGTCATTCCTACACATAGTAAGTTTTAATAACACTATACCATTACATATCGACATTAAAGGAGCAAAGATACGATGTCGTTGTGTGGTGAGAACTGATGGAAAATCCAAGCCCTAATAGACTGATCCTGACTGTCCATCACAATTAGTGGTTCGACCAATAAGAGAGTGACTGGATGTCCGTCAAATATTTGCATTTTTATGTTTTAGCGTTGCATTTCTACGTTTCGACGGAGGTGGGCGGGGCTATGGTATCGGTCTACACGTACTTACACTAGGCGCGTGAAACTAAAAGATCACCGTGTAGCTTATTTTTGTGCCGCTTTTGAGCACTTTTGGTAAGAAATCAGCACGCAAAAGTGGCATCAAACGTCAATTTCATTAAGATTACAGCAACTAGAATATTTCCAGTTTTCAAGCCTCATTAAATGCTATGGGTGCCTTTAACATGTCACTTTCTTAGCTGAATTACTTCTCTCATGGCTCCATAGCTACCACAGCAGTTCCTGCATCGGAGCAGTAACAGCTGGTCTACACTTATGGTTAGAACAAATTAACATCATTTTTGTCCCATGCATCAAAAGCCTTATTCCTTACAACCAACACATACATACAATTCATCATACCATGAGTCATTGATATACGATCATCTCAAAATATTTTATTATGAAACAAATCCAGAGATAAAACAAAATAATTGGGATGTTCTAACATCAGATACAACTGTAAGAGAGGAACAATTAACATACCCTTATCCTATTGTTTTGTACTCAATATCGAACAATGGTTATCCCAAGCACTTGGTATATGCCTGGTTGTGTATTCCGATGTCTGTACAATGGTATACCAGCACCATACGCCTTTTTCCTACGTATTACGGAGGGGATATTCCACTTCTAAAAACAGCCAAGGTAGAAACACTGCGGCAATACAAGCAAACAAATCGGAAATGCCAAGTAGAAGACATAGATTATATTACAAGAACATGGATGCTTATAGTCGTCATAACTCTCAAGTTATCACAACAGTTAAGTTTGGGATAGCAGTGGAAACATGTTGCTAGTAGCCAATGAGGGTGTCTGTTAAAAATCAACACACTGCAAGTAACCAATGGGATAAGCTGTCTCATGTAATGCCTGTTTGGTCTAGTTTTTCCTTGTCATAACAGTCATTGTTGCAGAGGTTTCTCTGTAGAGTAAGAAGTATTAGACAAAAGGAGAAATTGCTTAAAACCCATCACACAGCTCGAAAATCGATCAGACGACGAGTCGGCGAGTTCAAAAATGACATTTTCAGCAATAAGATGACAGGCATTCCCTCAATTATCACACAGTTTTTAGGGATTGGTTCGCAGGTACCTTGCCTAGCTTTTTAAAACCAAGCAACTTTCTGGCGATAACCAAAAATAGCCAAAGCTCATCGACTGTGTGACAGGGGCTTAAGGAAGATACCACAGAAACGGTTGCCATGCAGATATAGGCCATCTACTATCAGCCAATGAGAATGCTTGTAAGAAAAGCTGTGAAGATGAGCCGATCTGTTAGAGGTAGGATGTTTCCAGTTGGTTAGCCTTGAATGGTGGTGTGACATTATCCACTAACGTACAAAAACACACCATCTTTTCCTCACTGAAAGTAAACGTCATTCCTTTGCATTACATCACTATCAGTTGCACAGGGGGTAACAGTTTACATTCATGGCTATGCTGGGTCTTTTTCAATGTATTTCTTCAGCAATACTCTGATGCCCCCTACTGAACTTAGCTGGTACTGCAAGGCAACAAGAATTACAACAAAGGCATTTCAACATGTACAGCTACAGCAGACTTCAACCTTGCGTTCTACAGCACTAAAGCGTCTACTTTACATTGAAGGTGTGAATATGTACAACTGTGCTTATCGGACATACTATACACATCGGTACTTCGGGCAGTAAATAACATCAAAATGGCATTTTGAAGTAACCCTCATATGGGTCTATGCTGAAAATCAAGTCTTACACGAGAGAGAAACTTCAAAATTCCTGACTGTCACAGATACATGTTGTTGTGCGTTAGACACATGATTTACCAACAATATAACTTCAGACATGATCTTTCTTTTGAATAGGGACATATTATTATCAAGCAAGGAATGAATATGTTGATATGGTAATACAAGATCAGACCTTCGTCAAGCTGACCCATTCCAGAGTTCTTCCCAGTGCAAATGGCTCAAATCAAACAAGACTGGGCTTTAAAGGAGCGTATTGTAGAATCTGACTGATGAAAACATCAAAACAAAGTCAGTTTTTTTGGTCATTTTTCTACATCCTAAGTTGTATCTACTCTGTTACACTGCATAGCGATATTCACAGCATATGAATGTGACTTTGTTGTGTTGTAAGAATGTCTTGAAATCTTTTTTTAATGCCCACTTCCCACTTCCGAGATTTTTCAGAAGGCTACCAAAAAGTAGGGGATTTTACGTGGCTTGCTTTCAAGTTTGCATTGTATACCGACTCGGGAAATGTGAAGAATTGTGAAATTGTGAAGAACATGTTGAAAATTAGTTAAAAATGTCAATCTGAAAGGACATTTTCAAATTTAGAATATTTGCAGTTTTGGCGCCAAAATTCTACAATATGCCCCTTTAAGCTTGACACAGGAGATGGTAAATGAAGCCCTTTGAATACATAAATTGCTTTTGTCTGGTTTAAATTCAACAGTTGGGACGCTGGACAGCACCAAAAATACATACACACTAACCAGAGCACTGAACCTGGGCAATTTTGCTGCTGTTTGGACACATGTAATACCCAGTACTCCCACTTCCTGCAGTTTGCGAGCAAATGTACAGGGGGCGTGCATGAACTGCCCATCAAGGTGATGACTTTTCTTGTAATTTGAAACACTAGGAATCGACCAATCAATAGACTGTCAATCACAACTAGCATTTAAACCAATGGTAGCTTGGCAATTAGTGGTTTGACCAATGAGAGAGGGGCTGCATGTCTGTCAAAAAGTTCCTTTTCTATGTTTATATTTTGCATTTCTGTGTTTTGATGGAAGAGTGTGGGTCTATGGGATTGGTCTACTACTGAGACTGCCATTCATGTGTGGACACACCAGCAAAAGGAAAATGAAGTGGAAATTACGGCTCACTCACACTAAAAACGTTTTGCTCCGTTGTCTTTCACAGACTTCACGATTGTATACAACCACCAATGTCAAGTGTACAATGATTTACGTTTCTCGTACTCGTGGTGAGGTATAATGGTGTGTACATATTCACAGAGGGTTCATAATGACTCTGGTCAGGTATATACATTATACAGCCAAGCATTTCCTTCGCCTGCCTATTTTGAAAGTCCATCTACATGTATGTTGGTAAATGGTCATTCTGGATTAAAGTTGAACCGTAATTTCTAACACAAAAAATTGGACCAAAATTTTTGATTGTGGGATGGTTGTAAAGCTCTGGCTTCTTTTATTCCGCTTGCAAAAAAAAAAGTCAATTCTTCAACAGAGACGGGGGGCGTCATAGACTTTCCGCAACTTATGATCCACTGTTCACCGAGCCTGGTGTTCTATCTGCATAACGTGACGTCACAGAAGCAGTGGATTGCTCATTCCTTGAAAAACGCTGGAGTTGATCGGTCAAAAATTTGGGTAAGTCAAATTTTTTGTGTGTTGGAAAATACAGTTCATTTTGATCCAGAACCCTTCACATTCAGTGTGTTGGAAGAAACAGTACGGCCATAGATATCACTAGGAAAATTGCATACACTATGTCATTGACCACTTTCCAGGTATACTATGGTTGATGAGGATGATTTAAGCACATTCAGATTAGAAGAATTTACAAAATCTAAACTAGCTCCTACTTAAGGAGCCATAGTGCCCACTACTCAATACGTCAAACTGACTCCATTCGCAGTCACTGAGCACGAACTACAACATCGCTGCATATACGGTCTTCAGATAAAAAAAAAGAAGAAGGAAAGAGTTTCTAGCCACTGGACGTGTCTGGCTCATCTGGTCGTGGCTTCTTGGCTTGACTCGCTTCGGACTGTCCGCTTTCCAGTGGTCGTTTGGCTGCTGATTGGCTGTTGTGGAGTTTGACGACGATGCAAGTCATGTTGTCGCAGCCCGTACCGTCACCCGTGGTGTCTGGCGCTAAACACAGGTCAAACAACTGCAAAACAACAACAACACATGAGTTAAGGAAGATACTGATACCTAAGGAAAAAAGCACTAATACTTATTTTCTCTAAAATACAAAATACCATAAAAAAATTGGTTATATTCATAACAATACTAAAATTGTATTCACCAGACCTTACACAACTTTCTTTTACAAGACAAAGCTTCAGTCACAAGTTTATAATCTACTATGACACCTTTGTATAGTTCTTGTAACACTTTGTTTGACAGGTTGCAAAGCATACGGTACTAGGATATAAACTACAAGATTCAGAAGAGCCATGTATACAGAAAAAATGTGAGAATGTGTAAAAGTGCCGGCAGAGCATATAGGAAAAGGAAGGAAATATACTAATCTCAATTTCCAAAGGTAAAGAACAATTCATACAGATTCAAGCCCAAAATATTGAAGCATTAGAAAGCAGCAAGCGGCCGCTGCCTTAGAGAAAAGAAAAAGTCGAGAAGCGTGTTAACTTTGCACACAAGTTTGTGTCTTCTGCACCCTGAAAGAAGGAACACGGGTTACAAACGCACAACCAATGACAAGAGTAGAACTCACAGCAACATGCACCTGAGGGCACTGTGGGTGTTTCACATCATGCAAACAAGTGCCACAGAAACCAGGAACAGGGTGAGAAATTAACTTGAAAGATCGTGGATCAAACATGAAGAATTACTGACTAAAACCCCCAATTTTCAGCCAGCTTTTTTATCCCTTTTTTATTACAATGATTTTTTGAGTTTTAAGTTTTGGTCTTCATTCAAGTTAATCTCTCATCTCGTCTACACATCACGAAAATAATCTTTTTATACATTTCCATGAAAAACTCTGAAAGGACTCAAAATGTAAAAGAAAAGATAAGTGTTCTTGGGAATGACGTTAATTTCGCGCCCTGTAACAGTAAAAACAGTTGTTTTGGGAGTCAATACAAGCAAAAGTCAATCCAAGTTCTTACAGTTTGACTTCCGCAAGTGTCCGGCTTGACACAAGCATCTAGCAACTGTGAGAAGAGAGATAGAGTGTCACCAACGACCTATCAGTAATAAAAAAACTGTCTAGAAGTAGTGGTGCGTACCTAAACCTGAGTTTAGGTTTAGGTAAGGACTCGAGTCCAGAGGTTAAGGTTCAGGCTGGGACTTGAAAGTCCGGACTTGAACCAGTGGAATATGTGTGCTACGAATATTTTTTCCTGTTTCATGTAAAATTGCATATCAGCATATATTTTACATACAATTTGAAAACTATAAAATGCGGAATTATACAGTCAGTAATTAATTCAGAAGTTGTTATTAAACAGCAATGTTTTCATATTTTTCCAGTGCAAATTTCATGATCTAAGGATGCTTTTAGATGGTATAAATCAAAAAGGAGTGTAAAAGCGAGAGATTTTTTTTCAAGTCCTGACTTGATTCCAGATGTTTAGTTTTTTTTGGACTTGAACCTTAAGGTTAGGAACAGGTCCGGGGTTTAGTTACGCACCACTATCTAGAAGTGTTCTAATGAAGTTGCTTATAGATGGATCTTTAGCCTGGACGCCAGGGCCTACCCTGGCCAACTCCTCAGCTCTAGGGCCAACATGCCCCCAAAGAAATTCTCCCCCCTCTGCGTTAGATCCAGCACGATAGATAATAAAGGTCGTGTGGCGCAACGGCAGAGTGTTCGGCTCAGAACCAAGTGGTCCCGAGTTCGAATCCTGTCCTGTCACCGATCTTGTGCCCTTGGGAAAGGCACTTTACACGACTTTCCCCACTCCACCCAGGTGTAAATGGGTACCTGACTTCGGTTGGGAAAGGTCGTATTGAGGTCACCTGGTGGCGCCGAATGGCAGACCCTTGCGACAGCAAAATATGTATATGTTGTGTATTATTTGAAACCTGTAAACTCTGCATCAATTCAGCACTAGAAAGGCTGCCATTGCGGGTAATTTCTGACCAATAAAAACCATTATTAAGATGAGATCGGGGGTCTGGCATCCAGGCTAATGAATCATTGTATAGTGGCATAATCTTTAAGACAGATTTAAGGTCTTTAAAAAAAATGCAGAATTGAAAAAAAATATATATCTACAAGTGAACCTTTCACCCAGTTTTCTGCAAACTTATCATTTACAGCAAGAAATACCTATAGGATAGTGCTGCATACCGGTACTGTGTACCGGTACTGTACCGTAAAAATTGATTCGGTACAGGTCCAAAATACCGGATCATGAAGTACCGGTACTGTACCGATACTAATTTACACCAAGTATGTGCTTATTTTGTGACTGATCTCCTGACCTCATGCAACACCAAACGTGAACAAAGTGATACCTTGGAACATCGTAACTGATATGCAACAGATCATTCAGGCAGGCCAGGAGGTTTGGTAGCAAGGCCAATGGAGTTTGGTGGTAGGAAACCTAGTTATGTTCTTTGAATAAAGATACTGACAAGTTGAAAACAGTTTATGGTTTTGTCATTGAAGAAGTTCAGAAATACACTATGTTAATTTTGTTCAGGTACGGACCTGTACCTAAACCTCTGTGCCGGTACATGTACCTGTACCTGATGTTACGTTTAGGTACGCAGCACTACTGTAGGATGTGTTTTGCATTCTATGAGAAGTCACACTAAGTGTTGTAGAGATCAAATAAACCCACCTCTTCACAGATTGAAGACAGTGTCCTCTTGCCTCCGTCCGGCGTCTCCTCTGCTAGTCTATTCCTGACAAAGTCAACCACCTGTTGACTGGTTAGGACATTCCTGGAGGGGGGAGGGGGGCAGAGCAGAGAGTCAAACTGGTGTACAAAAAACTGATGACCATACTCTTGTCATGTACTCAAGATCACCAAGGAAATCTTTTGGTGGTAAAATTGTTACGTCGGCCAAGACAGTATCCAATAGGTCCCGGGTTCAATACTTACCATGCCTCAACGTTGTGCCCTTGGGAAAGGCACCTAACACGATATTCCTACCATGACGGTTGGAGTGACGCCCACCGAGCCTATTCGGCTAATCTGTCTAAAGAGTGTGCCAAAAAATACACTACAGATTTGGTTGCTGATCGTATGTGCCAACATCCAGCACATTTGCCACTAAGAACCATTAAATTTGTAAAAAATTTTCTTATTTTTCAAAAATAGACCATTCTTGCCCTTGCCTTGATTTTACTAACACAGATGAACTTTCAAGCTACAATTACATACATGCAGACGGTACATGTATAACTTTCCTACACTTTTCTTGTTTTATAACCCTTTCTCGCCTTCCAACACTTACCAGATGCCGTCACATGCCAGCACCATGAATTCATCCTCAGGCTGCATGTCTATAGAACGGACATCTGGCAGGGATGTGATCATCTGTTCTTTCAGCGGCAGGTCTTCATTCCTCTTGTAACAGTGGTCTCCTGTGGGCGGACAGGAACAGGGCTTTAAACAATTCTCTACACATAGATGAGTGCCATGCTATTAAATTATCTAGCCAAGTTGGTATTGTGTGCCAAGGATTGGCATTAGTGAATGCATTTATACAACTAGAAACACTCATGTCATGGGCTAAATTAAATGGGGACACACATAGTTCAATATAGTACAACAAAATGATACATTGAACTCATATTCTAGGTCAACATTTTGACCACTCAAAACGAAAGTGATACATTGCAGTGCTTGGGTCAGATACCTGAATCAAACATTCAATTATCTGAGTTGGAGAACAGTTAATTTCTCATTATGTGGCAGCAAGTCAAATCCAAAATTTTATTTTGTATTGTTAGTCAACCACTTCTTGGGGATGAGAAGAATTGTGATTTCACCAAGTTAATTCTTAACCAGATGCTCAGCATTCCAAGCAAAATGCTGCTTATTGTTTATCTATTTACACAACAAAAAAATACATAATCGAAAAACAATGGCTAAAAACATGTGCAGAAGGAGGGGAAAAGCATATAAGGATTATAATACTGTAATTCTTGTTTCTTTCACTGTAACGTTATGTTCACTGTTTTCACGGTCATCTTTGTACCGTGAACTTATCATCACCGTGAAAAAAACTGTTGTTATTATTTATGATTCCTTTATTCATCCATTCTGTTAATGACTTGCTGCCACCGTGAAGTTAAAGTTCAGTGAAAATGTCTATTTTCCTTACACCGTGAAATTTTGCTACCGTGAAGATAAAGTGAGTTACAGTAGGCCCTCCTCCTCTAAACTTATCAAGACTAATGCGCTCCTCCCTTCCACCTACCGATTGCTCTGGACAGGTTGAGTCCTCCGTTGACTCTGCCATCTTGTGTGACTTTCCCCCCGGCCTTGAGTATCCTGTCTCGTTCCTCCTCATCCTCCGGCTTGTGGTCTATCGACATGTCGATGGCGCGCCCCGCCCGACACAGGACGCAGCGGGAGTCGCCGGCGTTCCCCACGTAAAGCTTCTCTTGACTCAGGAGAGCCACAACTGCTGTGGTCCCACTGTCAGAACCAGGCTGCAGGAAACAAGACATGGATAAGATGACTCAAACCACAAAAAGATGAAACATACAGTCAAACCTGTACAAGTAGCCTGGATGCCAGACTGTTTCCTGGGCTTAAAGAGGCCAAAGATTGAAGGAAGACTGATTGCGGCTGCAGGATGTTTCTACTACTGCAGCAGCAGAAAATAGTGGACAACTACAGAGGCCAGCTCATGTGGAAATTCTACAACAGGCCTCGAGATTTAGACCCTAGAAACACCCTGTACCATAGATATCATAAAGATTGGGAGCCTAGCATCCAGGCTACTGTACAAGTGGCCACCTTTACATAGAAAACAACCATGGTCATTGATGTACAGTCAAACCTGTACTAGTGATCATCTCTTCATAAGGACCACCTTGCCAATGTGACCACTTCTTGGTGGTCCTTTATGTAGATAATTTTCCCCATTGACATTAGCATTAAGAATCCTTTCTATAGTGACTACAGTGTTCTCACCAGGCCTTTTCAGCATAGGGGCCCCCGATGCTGTGATCTGGACCCCCGATGCTGTGATCTGGACCCCGATGCTGTGTTTCAATGAGCATAGGGGTGTTTCTTTTTAGGAAAAACCTTCATAAATCTTATAAAAAGTTCATATTTGGCTTTAGAATGAGGATGTGGCAGAGGAAAAACTTTAACTTCACAAAATTTCTCCCTCAAAATGCAGGAAATATTGTCTTATTTGGTTATGAACTTCAAAATTTTCTGCGGGAAGATGCCAAACTCCCAACCGTTATCATGTCTTAGGCACTCCGCGAGTGACTTGGGCCTCGCAAAGTTGGCCTTCTATACCTGACCCCTATGCTGTGAAAAAATCCTGGTGAGAACACTGGACTATCTATCCACATAGACCAGATTTTATTTGCACCCTGAATGGTCATCTTGGGCACTTTTGACTGTAGTTGATATCATAGAAAAGAAATCTGACAGGAGGGTGCAAGTGAAGACCAACGTTTTCAATTGATGAATCTGAATATCTTATGTATCAGAACTCTCCTTGCCATGCACTGCTACAAATAACAGGTATAAATGTTTTAAAGAATTTGCAAGAATCTTAAATCTTAAAAAAACTGTTACTTCCCTATGCGACAATTTCTAGCTGTGTAGATAGTTTAGTTTACCTGTTCTTTGTCGGAGAAAATGATTGGTCCTTCATCTGCATCCTCTTCTTCCTCCTCCTCCCCATCTTCATCATCATCATCATCATCAAGGTCGTCAGAGTCTTCCTCAGAGTCATCTTCATCAAACATATCTTCTGAAAAGTGAGTCAAGTAGAGGGTTGGACAAGTTTTTAAAAAATCACTTGCCCAATGGGGCAAAAACATATAAAATCTACTGACCCTAACCAACTTTTCACTGGCCCGAAAAAAGCAAATCTGTATGTCAGATTGAAGTTCTTAAGAGAGGAAGAAAGAATTATGTTTGGCTGACATTCTACATATAAGTTTCATATTGTGCCCCCAAAATTCTTCTATGCACCTAACTTTTAGATTAGGTGCCCAAAAATGAATGTTGAGCCCTGTATCATATATCAGGGCTTGAAATACTGGGTGTATGTGCACCTAAAATTGGAGTTAAAGTTAAACCTAATTCTGAACTGTGGGTGCACCAGTGCACCTAACTATTTTTGTAGGCTATAGGGCTCAAGTACTATTGTACATATAGAATACAACACGGGGTATTCCGTATCACCCGAGGTACCAGCCCAACCGCGGGTAGGATCGCCCGACGGCCGTATAGCGATCCGACCCGCGGGAGGGCTGGGACCGAGGGTGATGCGGAATACAACGTGTTGTATTTTATTTATGTCATACCCACCCGAGAAAACACACATTTCAATGCGGAAAACGCCAGAAGTTGAGGGAGTTTTGTGTCCTCGAACACAAAACTGTAACAACATTGATTCTAACCTCCGAATCCGGTATTCGAATTTCAGACGGCGGCGCAACCGGCGCGCTCGAAATGCATTCGAAATATTCTATGGAAGCCTGTGTGATAACACTCCCGAACCCTATGTGATCCGGATAGTTATCACATGGTCCGGAACACCCGTATCAGGCCCAGGCATGACATAAAATAGCATACAGAATATTTCTGTATCAGTTTAAGTATCAAAAAAAGCAATATAACCTTCCTTGTACTTTATTTGATGTACTACAGATTGAAGAGAGGCAGTAGGGTTAAACTGTGTAAGAACGTTTTTCTGACATTCTACTTTATTCTAGCTGATGTAAGTTTTGCACTCAAAATTCTTTCTGTGCTCCAATTCCCAAAGTGATTTCCAGCCTTGCATTATATAAAAACCAGGCAGATGGGTTGGACCTACCATCACTGTCCTCCTCTGATTCCTCCTCCTCCTCCTCACTGCTGTCGGGAGGTGCACGGCTGCCTCTGGGGGCGGAGTCAGACCCGCTACCCCCGGCTTCACCTGCTGGGGCGGACTTCTTACCTGGAATGTACGAGGAACAAACATTTTACAACTGCCTAAGCTTCAAGGCTTGGGACAACATCAAGACATGGACTGGCCTGAGCGCTACACAACTGATCAGAGAGGCCGAGGACAGAACAGGATGGGCACGGATCATTGCGGCTGGCTGTCATGACGCCCCTACGACCACTGAGGTCATGGGTCATGAGTGAGTGAGTGAGTAAGCTCCAAGACAACAATTTCGTTTTGCAAAAATTCCAGCTAGAGGTTGGCACAGGTACAAAACATTCAGGTTCAGGTCCAGACCTGATCCTTTTAATTACTAGTAGTACATTGTACAATATCATATCTTTGGTTCAAACCTACTTGCCTTGCAGCCTATATTGACCCTATTGAATAATTTTCCTGATCGGTCCAAAAACTGGTGACCAGGACCATCAATTCATTTTGGGCCTCGTTTTATAGGACCGGTCCAGCAAGAAATACCAGTTCTTAAATCGACCAGTCATCATCATCATCATCAGTCGATGTGCTTAGGCACTGTCGGGGTTATACCGCCCCTTACGGGGTGACACATCCTTTCGCTGATACAAGACGGGATGGGCTAGGTCTTCCGTCCGGGTGAATGGTGTAAATCGCTGTGTGGCTGATACAAGATTGACCAGTGCCCACCCATAATCCCAAGGATTCACTGAAAAATCCACTGCCAGCTGTTTTAACCTTCTCCCTGCTGCCTAATCCCATAACCAATGTAAAGTTGGTGCCAAACAGCTACCTTAGCAGGCTAAAGGCTAAACTACATGCAGGCTTCGTATTGAGCAAACAGTGTCCCAGGTCCTGTCAGTCTTACCTTTGCCTTTCCCCTTGCCTCCTGTACTGCTACTGACAGAGGAGCAACCGTTGTCTTCTGCTGTCTCCTGAACTGACGACGACCCTTCACCCCCTGATGATGACCCCTGACCTGGTGTTGCTGCTGACCCTTCACCCTCTGACGATGACCCCTGAACCTTGGCTACAGAAGAAGACGAACACGGCCCACTGTTTGAACTTGTTGCGTCCCCCGCGCCGACTTCCGAGGAGCCAGCACACGAACTTCCGACTGCGGAGTCTTCCGCTGTAGCGGTGTGACTAGACGGGCACGCATCCCCCTCCCCGTTTGCTGTCGTTTTTGGTTTGGCTTCATTTTCACTGGAGTCTCTGCGTTCCGACTTTTCTGCTTTCGTAAAACTTGAGCTTGTGCTACTGGCTTCGGAGACTTCTGGTTTCGCTGCTGACGTCTCCACTTTGCTGCAGTTCCCGTCGGCTTGGCTTCCCTCCGATTCGCCGTTCTCTGTACAGTTACCGTCTACGCGGGAGTGTGTTTTCCTCACGACCGGCGACTGGAATTTGTTCTTCTTGCGGAGTGCAGCTGTGGCTTTGTTCTGCGCCTTTCCATATCTTGCCAAGATCTCCTCGATGGACATGTCTGCTTCTTGCTTAAGGAGTGATGCCTCGTCTTCTGGATCATCGGCAATCTCTGGAGTAGGAAAAAGAAACAGAGAATACTTTAAAACCTTTTCTAAAACCTTCCCAGTCCTGTTGTTGATGCCCATCAGGCAGTAAGATTCTGGCATAATGAAGAGAAAAGCTATGCTTGCTTAGCATTAAGCTGGTATGCAAGACTATTATGACTATTGTAGGCTTGTAAATGTAGAAGCAAACTAGGTATAACTATACAGGATAGACTAGAGACATATCATCTTATAGAGGGGTTTCTTCATAAAAGTATTGTACGATATTCTGATAAATCGCTTTCCCCCATAACCAAAAAATTAAGATAGATCTAATCAAATTTAAAAAGTGCTTTATGGTCAAATGGGCGTCAGAAGGATGACAGCTGAGACGCACCAATCTATTACGTTTTTTTTTACCTTTTTATTCAAAAGTCTTCATCAGCATGAAAAGACACACCTGACATTCTACTTAGTTAGGATACAACACTCTTAGAAATAGCCAATCAGCTCACAGGATTTCATTTTGCACTGATTGAATTAGTCAATCAGAGCCAATAGAGCACCCCTAAGAACATTAAGCCAATAGAGCACCCCCAAGAACATTAAAAAGCGCTGAAAAGTTACCTTGCTCGTTCTGTTCATCCTCGCTGAGCCCAGCTAGCTGCTTCAGCTCGTTGATGACCTCCTCCTGGGTCAGCTTCTCGTCGAAGGACAGGAACCCCTCCTGCAGCGCATCCTTCAGGTTCCCGTCCTTGTACAGCTGCATGGCCTGCAGGTGCTCAGGCAGGTACTTCGCACAGTACTCTGCAACCTCTGCACCTGGATGGAAAGAACACATGGAGTACTGTAAATGCATTAAAGTTTGCATGGTTTTTATTTCGCACTAAGGCCACACCAATTTAATTTCTTGGTTAACGGATTTTAATTTTCCCCCAAATTTTTTTTCTACATGTTTTCATGATTTTTTTTTGAAAATAAAAAATCCATTAACCAGGAATTAAATTGGTGTGGCCTAAGGCAAAAATGGAGTGTTTGCAGTGGTTTTAAGTTCGCGGCAGCGATATAGTCACATACTGCTACAGTATTGGACGAAAATGTTTACGCTGGCTTTAAGTTTGTGGTGAGATCGCCGATAACATTTTTGCATCTACAGTATCAGAATCAACTGCAATTATGAAACACGTACAATTTGTAAATCTATCCAGTTGCTTCAGTAACTGTTATTCTTTAAATCTTACTAAATCTTGCAACTGGATGGCGGGAAAACATGGTTGTATTAGAGTCAACTGCAATTATGAAACACATACAATTTTTCAATCTATCCAGTTGTTTCAGTAGCTGTCATTTTCTATATCTTACTAAATTTTGAACCCGGTTGGCAGGAAAACATGGTGGTATAAGAATCGACTGGAATTATGAAACATGTACAATTTTTTAATCTATCAGTTGTTTCAGTAACTGTTATTTTTCTATATCTTACTATATTTTGAACCCGGTTGGCAGGAAAATATGCGGTATTAGAATTGACTGCAATTATTATATACATGTACATGGCACACATGTTTATACAAAGTGTGACATTGCATAAAACTACAAAAAATTGAAACAACATTCTGATAATTTTGATTGTTTCAAATATTATCCAGTTGCTTGAGTAACTGTTTTTTTAAAAAACATTCTGGTAATACATGAAGATTTCATACTAAGTTACAACCTATATCTGTATCTATATAGCCAGTATACCTGCCTTTTGGTCCAACACACCAGCTTCGCAGGCACGTGGCGCGACGGCAGTTGAATATACTGTAATGTATTACACCGAATTACCTGTTTCATGATCTATAATTATTTTTGCATGAAAAACATTTATTTCTAGAGCTACAATTGCCACACTTAAGCTTACCTCCATGTCCATCATACACAGCAAAGAGGGCCGTCTTCTCATCAAACTCAGGAATGCAGTTGTGGGCATCCTGCAGTACAGAAGAGGGTAGTTAGGTGGCATTCTTTCAACAATGGAATCTAAGGAGGAACATGTCTGGACATGATCATGACCAAGAAAATTGAATCTATATGATTGTAACATTTTCTTAGAGCATAGAGAGAAATTGTAACAGATTAACTGCTTATTATCACAGATATTTTTGCTTCTTATACTTAATTCCAGGGATAAAAATCAGAGCAACAACTGTAAACTGCGCAAGTCTAGACATCCACATGTAAGGGCTGCATTACTGTAAATGCAGAAATGTTTGCGGTGGTTTTATGTTCACGGTTTTCATGGTGAACTTGACTACATAGCATCAAAGTGATGAGTCTAATGAATGCCATTCTGAACATTCAAGGAATATATCCTTCTCTATCAGTATCATGGGGACATGTGTGATGAAGGCAATGTATCTGTGTTTTGTGTGTATGAGTGTACCTTTGTGTGTGTGTGTACGTGTGTGTGTGTGTCTGTGTATCCGTATGCGTATGTGTATGTGCCTGAGTATGCCCATATTATATGTGTGCAGTCTGACAGTGTAGATGAAGAGTTTGTTGTTTAATGAATCCTGTATTATTTGTCATCATTTGACATTTTTATTGTTGCAATGTAATTCTAAGTTGTAAGGGGTTGAACCCCCCAGGAATCTTTGAAAAGCGCCACCAGCCGAAATGTATTCCTGTCTAAATACATGTAAATAAACTGAACTGAACTGATAGTTCAGTATCTTTATGTGAACCTTCCTGCACAAGTAACCTTTTGGCACAAGTTGGTACTGGTCAGAAGACAACCTGGATATTTCAAAAAACAAGTTGGATGGACTAAACAAGTTGGATGGACTATATGTAAATTTTGGCCAACCCTTTTTCTAGCAGGCAAAATTGGAGTAAGCTTTCTGGAAAAGCAGGCTACCCTGTTAAAGCAATGGTAGAAAACATACATTTCATGCTTTATTCAACACAAGTCTACAACTGAGACAAGATTGGCACAGACTACACAAGTTCTATTATCAGTGAAGTATGCTTCACGTACTGTCACTATTGTAATGGAGAAATAAACAATTATCAACCCTGGCTGGTGTCTATATAGGTAAGAAGGTACTGTAAAGGGCCATCTATAGAAGTACCTCCCACAGGCATGTTAATGTTTACAAGTTTATACCAACTACATTTACCCGAGGTCTAGGTCAGCAGCTGACCTAAGATCCAACATGGCCACCCAGACATCCTTGTCTACCATATGGAGGCTGTCATGGTCTGACAGTGTTTACATCAGGTAATGACTGACAAGTTCGGATGGGTGCGACTCAGCTAGCCTAACTCTCTCTTCCTGTTACCCTGTCACACTTAAACTCAAACTGTTTGTTCGTTTAGCCTTGTTTTGCCTAGTGGCACATAGGGCTGCAAGTTTCCTTGCTCTTTCAGGATTAGAAGCAGGGTATATTTTTACAGGGAGGGGTTGCTAGCCCTTCCCCTAAACGTGCTTGAGGCACCTCCTTGAACATGTTATCCCCATTTTACATCCCTTTCAAAAGACGGGTGCAGCTAAACCGAGGTGCCCTTCCCAGGATTGAACTGGGGTCTCCAAGTTACCAACTACATTTGTAATATTGGAACTCAACTGTGAGACTGCTACCAGTTGAGCTATAGGAACTCAAACCATGGCTACTACATACATGATCACAATCACTACAGATCCTGGAAGGACATTTGAATTTGAATGGAATTAATCAGGTACTGTAATGTTTATATGCACATCAACAGCTTTTGTTCAACTGACCCACTCAAAACAGCAGACTTAAACCTCAACATTCTCATATTTATAGCAACAGACGCATCACAATGTTTTCATATCTTTTGGCTCTGTTGTATTGGCTGCAGTATTTGAAAAAGCACATTAATCAAGTCTAAGATTTTAACAAAGCTTTATGACTATATGAGTTGAAGAGATTCAGCAATCATGAATTGTTACGTTTTCTAAACAGTAAACTATATGTGAATATTTACAGCAAATATTCATCCCTCATATCGTATTACCTAACCTGCCATTTTCTGGCAATGTTTACACATCAACATAATTCAATCGTCTTTATATCCATACATTGATAAAAGAAAAAGAAGTCGAACCCAATAAGTTAGAATTTAGTGTCAGTAGTTAAACTAGAGCAGCCTTGTCACAACATTTTAGAGTAGGAGGCTAATATCCAAAAGTAACAGGCGGCCCCTGTAGTGGCCCTATGTGAGCAAAGAAGTTGCTCGCGGGGGTGGGTACGGTCTCCCCCTCCCGTAGGGGGGGTCTGGGGGGCCTCCCCCTAAAAAAATTGTGAATTGAGACCCCCTAAATATGGTTTTTGGTATATTCTGGGTAACTTTCATGTGCATTTTAAAACTTAACTTTTGTAACTAAAATTTAGTTGTGCTTTTTATTAAAATTCTACACAAAAGTAGCCGGCACAAAATTGAAAGTAGGCGGTGAAAATAGCCGCCTGCCGCCTTGTTTTGACAAGGCTGTAGAGTTATTGAATACTACGGTATAAAACGGGTATATTGTTTACTGTCTGTCCGCTCTTTTCATGTTAAATGTATTTGCAATTAGCTTACAGGCAAGAACTTGCAATAGACTTTCAATATGATAAAAACGAATTTGCAGATATTTTCTGCTTAATCAAAAAGTTGTTGCATCATTGCACAGTTTGTAGTTCTCCATTCTCCTGTATATTTTCATTGATTTGTCAAATTATATTGGCAGACATTCCCAGAGTTGAGACCGTGGCCAGTAAATTTGCTTTGTCACAAAGCAGCATGTATTGTCGACTTTTTCCCCTGCTAAATTTTGGAATGGTTCCGCATCATACCTATGGTACAAAACTGAATAAAAGTTATAGATGGGAACAATGTCTTACTGAGGGACGACTGCGCTGTGAAAGATGTCGGTTAGCTTGAGGAATGAATCCACTCTACTTTACATAACATACAACGATACATTAATATTATGTCAACTATGACCTACCAAGTCCTTAAAAATATAGAAATCATAAAACAGTATTTCTGAAATATCATGTTTCTTGATTCCAAATCAAGTAGGGACATCAGAATGTGGATATTGGAAGTTAACTAAATGGCGTTTTGTAAGGCCTGGTCTTACAAGTTCATTTATGCAACTTTTGGTCGATTCTTTTTACGTCAAATTGCTGACAGCAGGTGGTAATTTTGCACCTGGCTATAAGCTCCAACTAAGCTTGTTGTTCTTAGTAATGATGAATCTAAATTAGCATAATCTTGTGCTCTACACACAATTTTTCAATACAAGGCGTGTATGTGTGTGTTAACAGTTTAAGTAATTCCATGGCTAAGCATAACTGTCAACTGACCAATCAGATTAAAGATATGTCCATCATGAAATGATCTAATCAAATCCAGGGCCTTGAACTTTGAACTACTTCCACAAAAATACCCCCCACCCCAACACAACACAAAATTTATAACAGCAATCTTTTTCATTATTTATGATAATTTGTTCAGAGTGAACCTTGATCCAAACAATGCCTAATGATTGATAATGCTGACTTTGAAAAGAAAATTACGTATGCAAACTGGGCGGTTGGTTTGGTGGTCACAAATGTAGGTGAAAGTTGCAGTTATGGCCATGGATACGTTACCAGTATTTCCTCCCACTCTTGATTCCATATCAATTTGTTGACATGTGCACGTCTAAACATGTTTCTTCAAATTTCTAATAACACAACCATTGTAAGTAGGTTTGGGAAGAAGCTATGGCTTCTTGAAAATATTTGCAAGTAAGTGTCTAGCGTTACCAGCACAAAATAATATATTTCACACTAGAGCGCAGGTACAACGATTAGAATGGACTTACGCAAACAGTAACATGTCTATCGTCAATTCAAAGCATCGCCAGGCCTTGTGACTGAAACATAAGCATCGATCCGTGGCCAGCTTGGCAAACTAAGCAGGTAAAAACGTCAGAAGCTACGTGCATTTTTTTGCAAGACTCACCTCCATTGAAATTCTCCAACCTTGCATGGCAGAAACGCCATAACTCAGTCTTGTCGAGCTTCCGTCCGCTGAATCTTTGTCCAGTTTCGGCTCGGAGAGGTAAGCGCCCATCTTGTGGTTCGATTATCCGGGTTGTGGGTGAATATTAGTGGTAAATACTCGTGATAATTGGAGAGAAATGTGCTGGAAGTGACCACGTGCGTACCTCTTTCTTTCCTACCCTGCATGAACCTCCCCGCGCTACACTGACTGAAATGCCGGTCACGTGATCGCAATTTTAATTAAATCAATGACGTCAGGTAATTTTGGCGCGACAACAACCGCCGTTATCCGTCCATCACCAGCCATTTTTGTACCTTTAATATTCTGATTTAAGATAGATTTTGATTTGAAGAATTCTACGTTTGATTCTTGTAAAAAAAGCCTAAAATTTCACCCAGTTTTAGTAGTGGTTGATGACGTCAGATCATCTCGTACCCAGGTTTATCCAGGTGCCAGGTGACGTGGAATCGAGGATAGAATATGGAAAACACGGATCGAATTGATCAATGTTTGATTTTATCAAATGATTTGTGACATGTTTCGACCATCTAGTTTGTGATTATCAAATATCATTTCGATTCAAACACTGGGAGAGAAAATCTGTTATATGCAAATTAGATATTGAGTAAGACTAGCAGCAAATTCGCACATCTGCGCATTCGCGGGTTGGACGTAGCGAAGGTGGGGAGTCGGCCAGGGACAAAAGTTTGCGAGTAGATGGACGTTAACTGTCGCAGATAACGACATTTCTGACCGAAAACTGTCGGATTTTCCAGCGCCAGGATGCCGACTAGTAGTCAAGCTGATAGTATCAAGGGCTCGGAGTCGCCACACAACAGCGGAGAGGAGGATACCGAGGACGAAGAAGAGTCGGAGGTCCTGGAGGATTCGCCCTGTGGGCGATGGCAGAAGCGCCGAGAAGAGGTACGAAAAAAATCGATTTTTACCGCAGTCTAACCGATTTTCTAAATATTTCTGCTCAGAAAATATAGTCAATAGTCTCAAGTTTAATATTCCACTAAAAAACTGACGATAAGACGTCAAAATTGTGAATTTTTTAGAATATTTGAGAGTAAAAATCTGACCGGATGTTTTATTTTCTCGCGACCCTGCGACCATTTTTGCTGGGACACATCTGGCATGTTTTGTTGGATATTTTCTCACTCACTCTTCAAAATCGATAATCACATTAATAATCTTGTTACATACATTGTATATCACAGATTTATAATTTATTTTGCACAATTCTGAGGGAAATTTTGTGTCAGAAGGTGGTTAAATCTGGTTACAACTGGCTTGAGAAGCCTCCATTTTTGTGCGATGTTCCACGTTGCTGGAGGGTTTGTTTAGTGGTGTTGTGGGGAGGGGGGCGGCTCCATATGACTCATTCATTCATTCCTCAGGTTACACCATGACGTTGATTTGATTTGATTGATTTATTTGGCTGTAAAAAAAAGTACAGCCAGGGCTACCCAACTAGCCGAAGGCTATTACAAAGGGTTAGCCATGTGAACAATATTTTAAAATTCAATACAAATTTTCACAAAGCACAGTAAGGCATACACAAAATTAAAATTTAAATGTTCGTCTACAGAATTAGAAATACAGAAAATGTTATGTCATGTTTTATATTTAGTCAACGACTTGTTTGGGGAAATATAGCATTTGTGTCATGTGAGCTTGGCTGTCATAAAATATTTATATTTCCCAACCCTTCAGGTACAATATTATATTTGACTTTTTTTAACATCAAATTGATTAGTTATGTATTATACAATATTTTTATACAGCAGTTTGTTTTTCCTTGGGCAGTAAGGCTCCCACTGTCTGTAGTGTAGTGTAGACAAGATGGTAGGATGTGCAGGAATTTACAAGGAAACACTTGTAAAAGATAAACAAATTTAATATTCAACAGAAAACAGCTGGTCTCATGTTATTGCTGTTATGTTCAACTAGGCCCTTTCAGGTTTTTAAATCCAGTATTTGTGCAGTTTTACCTTCATGTCAAACACTATCAAACAAGTATTCCAAGGGCCAACAGGCTTAGTCAAGAAAATAGGCCATGTGTTTTTCACATACCAGTGTTCTCACCAGGATTTTTTCACAGCATAGGGGTCAGGTACAGAAGGCCAACTTAACCGTTAACGCGGTGCAAGTCACACGTGGAGTGACCAGAGTAGGGAGTCCGGCATGTTCTCCCGGAAAATTTGTAAATTCATAACCCAATGAGACATTATTTCATGCATTTTGAGGGATAAATTTTGTGAAGTAGAGTTTTTCCTCTGTCACAGTCTCATTCTAAAGCCAAATATGAACTTTTTATAAGATTTATGAAGGGTCACAAGGTTTGTCCCAGAAAGAAACACCCCTATGCTGGTTGAAACACAGCATAGGGGTCCAGATCACAGCATAGGGGGTCCAAATCACAGCATAGGGGGCCCCTATGCTGAAAAGGCCTGGCGAGAACACTGCATACTACATCGATTGTTCATTGTACTTCCAAGCTCCTAAGTAACATAAGACTAGGTAAACAGAAGGTAGACCATACAGTTTCGTCACAGCGTGGAGCAAGGTAGACCCACATTAAATACTAGGACAGTGGACAGTGAACAGTGGAAAGTAGCTTTACCTGCTCGGCAATCTAGAACTTGGTCAGTTAGTGAAAGCGCAATTCACCTTGTCTAGAGACATTTGTCCGTAGTATCGTAAAATAAAAAATATACTAACATAGATATAACATCACATCCTTTTTCTGTAGTTTTTCCTTAGATTAGTAGAATTTTAAGACTGAAGCCGTGAACGAGTCTTTTTGAAAATATAAAGATGTCTGCTTTTGAAAAACAATTAATGCCCATCATACCGTCAAAGAAAAATGATTTCTACTGGGAGTGGGAGTACAAAGCAATGTCTTGCTGTTACTGTTAGTAACACTACAGTGTCAGTGAAAGTTCTTGCCATGTTGCATACAGGCCTGTCTGAATGATGCATGATGCTAGGGTTTCGCTGCAGGGCATTGTAATTAAAACCAGTTCCAACATGTCAATTGAGGTCATCTTATTTATCTTCCCTCTGGATCTGCTGAAGTAGCCTTTTAGCAAACAAGTTGTATTACTGTACGGTATATTGTAAATGCATTTAAGTTCGCATGGTTTTAATTTGGCGGTGGGGAGAAAATGGAGTGTTCTCTGTGGTTTAAAGTTCGCGTTTGAGACAATAGTAGACAAGGGGGTAGGAGGGCAAAATAATTTGCGGTGGTTTTAAGTTTGCGATGAAGAGCTTACCCTGAAAATAAAACCACCCTCAAACATTTCTACATTTACAGTGGTTGGCAGGTAGACAGTTGGGTGAAGGTTAGATCCGCGGAAAATTTTTGAGTCTTTATTTTTTTATAAACTGTGTCCAGCGATAAGTTGATGAAGGTGCATGATTACAGTTTATTATAATAATCAAATTTCTTAAAATGTTAGATCTACTTTAATTCAATTACTTGGTTCTGGATGCACCTGGTTCAGTTTTTTCTGAAGTGAACATCTAAAAGCATTAGATCACTTACAAAATGTAGATGCTTGCATACCTTTCTTGGTCATGGATGACCTCATTCTGCCAAGAATCGGGTCAGGGGTCGCTTGTGTGTTGATAAATAATGGCCAGGAACCTGGCCTTTTTTGTTGCAGTCTGATCTAAGGATGACTGACAGTTCATGATCAGGTTAATCCTGTGGTTTTTGTCTGTTTGGTGGTCCCACCCAGAAGGAGCAAAATCCATGTAGTCATCATCATTCACAAGTAGATTTCATGCTGCATGTAGTAATATTGTAATTCTTGAAATTTTCATGGTGGTTTTATGTTCGTGGGTTTTCATGGTGACTGCTTCACTGCAAACTTAAAACCACTTGGAAAATTTTGCATTAGTCTATTTAGATCTACTGTACAGTATGTGACTAAGGTGTTATCGCGAGCTTAAAACCACTGTGAACACTCAGTTTTTCCTTACCGCAAAATTAAAACAAGGTGAATTTAAAAGCACTTACAATATACTAGGAGAATCATTACATAAACAGTTAATCACAATAAATCAAGCAACTGGATAAATTCCCTAAAGCATATCAGATGTTTCAAATAACATCCACTGTCTTTCATCAGTGACTGAGAATGCCTATTGAGGCACTCATTCTCAGTCACTGATGAAAGACAGCGGAATAATGAGCGGATGCTATCTGAAACCTCTGAGGCTTTAGGGAATTTATCCAGTTGCTTGATTTATTTTTGTATAGGTAATGTTCTGCCTGAATGTCTAACCTACATCAACATACTGAGAGAATCAGTAAAACAAAGTATTCTCTACCAGACTAACTACTACTCGCGTCGCTCGGTGGGTTATTTCTCGCTTACGATTGAAGTTATTTTAATAAAACTTACACAGATACCAAGATAAAGACTTTCTGCAACTACTGATACCAAATTTTAATCATATTTATGTTGATATATAGCCGATTGAACGCTGGGAATATGGCCAATTTTCGCATGCTTTACGACCTGGTAAAGGGTTTCGGCTGGCGCGCGCCACCCCTACTACTAGTACACCGGTATAGGGAGAATATTTGCCAGGGTTTCATTTACACGGGGGAAATCTGATCTTCACCGTGGACTGACTCTGCTGGCTGATTATTCCTTTTTCTGCCGAATTCTACGATCCATACGCCTGTAAGAGGGCCTGGTTGAGGCTAAACACAAAGCCAAATCACAAGTATTCCTCACTGGATATACCAAGGCCACCTTTGTTTTTGGTCAATGAATAAGAAAGCTACATTAACGATAGATATGCATTCAAGATTTGATGTCATGTAATCATATACAGATAACTTGGCACATGGGCATCCCTTGATGTTTCTGAGAAAAAGTCACCCATTAATGGTATTGGCAATAGACCCCTTTCCAAAAACCGGCGCCATTTTGAATCTAGCGCGAGCGCGCCTGGTTCGAGCATGGGAAAAGTAAACGCCCGGTAAAGACCACGGCAGCGGTAAAGCTAAACAATGGCGGCCCCAATAGAAAGTAGCGTTGAGTCATCTTCGGCGGTAAGATGTTCTCCTCCTGGGTGAAATCCATCGATATATTTGCATGGCACAAGTAGATGATATTGTTGTGGACACTTGGACTCGATATCGGCCAGTAAAATTGTGAATTTCTGCTCCTTTTCCACAGTTCCTGCTGGGACGTCGAACACGCGCTACAGTGATAGAATGCTAATATGTTTCCACCGTGTGCTTGTAGTTTCCCTAATAATGTTAGCTGAAGTCGAGAAAAATCCCACAAAACATACAAAAAGATTCAAAATGGCGCCGGTATTTGGAAAGGGGTCTATTCTATATTAGATTGGAGGAGATATCCGTGGTAAACAAATGAAAAGAATGACCCAGCGATAACTATGGACTAGACGAGGATGTTACCCATGTTTTCCAAACTTTCTGACACCATTGTTACTATATAGTATTAACGATAGAAAAGTGTCTTTTGTTTATAGCTGGTTGTGTATGTAGTTTTTGTCCTTGCTTTAGCAGTACTGCACAATATCACTCAACAGCCTGTCATTGGTTTTGTCCATTACCACAGGTGAAACAGAGAGATGTACCTGGAATTGATGCAGCGTTCCTGGCTATGGACACAGAAGAAGGTGTGGAGGTGGTATGGAATGAGGTCCAGTTCTCAGAAAGGAAAAGTTTTAAAGTCCAGGAGGTAAGATATTATTTTCTACTATTGATTATAATATCATTTTTCTCTAATATTAATTTATTATTTTTCTCAAAACACTTCGTGGAATAAGTGCGCGAGCTCTAGTGTGCCATTAAGGAATATTAAAATTAAATACTATAATTTTTGTTTCTTTCACTGTAACTTTATGTTTACTGTTTTCACTGTCACCTCTGTACCGTCTGTAACTTATCATCACCGTGAAAAATCTGTTGTAATTATTATTAATTATTATCCTTCACACATCAGTTCTGTAAATGACTTGCCGCCACTGTGAAGTTAAAGTTCAGTGAAAATGTCAATTTTCCTTACACTGTGAAATTTTGCTACCGTGAAGATTAAGTGAATTACAGTAATCTACCTTTCAAAAGACTGTGTAGTGTGGGATAAGAATGTACTATTTCAAAACGTGTCGTGTCGTCGCTTCATTTCTTCTGTTCCTAATATTTCTGCAGGATAAGATACGGGCTGTCTTCGACAACTTGATACAACTTGAGCACTGCAACATTGTGAAATTCCACAAATACTGGACAGATGGGAAGACTGACAAACCAAGGGTATGTAAATGAAAAATTTTGCACCCTCAAAGTGTAAAAGAAAATCTTAACATGTATGTATTTGTACATAGGTACAACGTATTATACAAATGTAGGTGCCCTAATAATGTTTAAAAATTTTGTGCCCTAAAATGCTGCAGTACAGTGAAGCACAGATAGAGGGAGCTGATGGACAATGCTTGTCATGAAAAAAGCATCATATTTAGGTCATATATACTAGTGCCAAAAGGCAAAGGCATCATTTGAGAATGAATAAATAAAAGGCGAAGGCATATTTTATACCAGACACATGTATGCTTGTAATGTATTGCATCATTTGTTTGCCCCAAAGGAGTGAAATATTATTTTTGACTTCTTTATGTATTGTATGAATTCCAAAAAAATTGTAATTTTTTATGTCAAAGCATAAAAATCATATTTCTTACCTTGCACTCATATTTTGGACTTATGCAGCACATTTGAATATTGGATGTTGTCACGCCTTTTTTGAACCTTGTTTACAAACCGAGGTAACCTGTAGTAACCTTAGAAATACGAACTATAGTAACCCTAGAAGTCAAGACCTTGGTTCAACATAACTGTATTCAAAGCACGGACTCTGAATGCAAGCATCTGGTATTCAAAAGCACAGTTTGCAGGGATCTCCTCAGAAATATATAGCAGGATGGGGGGAGGGTGCCGGGCACAGGATACATGTCGCGAGGGGGGAGGTCTGGAGTGGGGCGCACACCTCTCTAAAGGAGAGCGACTGTTGCCTTTTGCCTTTTTCAGACATAATGGAAGTCATTTCCTGCAACTTCAGCTTTTCATCTGAAATTTCTAGTTTTGAGCAAAATTACAGGCTTTGCTGGGTAAAAATTGGAAAAAATACCCTAACTTTGAAAATCAACAGGATGGAGCTGGGATTAGAACAGGATGGAGGAGCGCCACTGTACCATTCTTTATGGAGATCTCTGAGTTTGTACTATCAAACATGAGCAGAGTGCGAAATGAAGGCCAAGATCTTGTGTAATCTACAGTATGATAATGATGTACATGAAGACTTATTATATAAGTGTCCTCAAAGTGTCTTCACAACTTAGCACATTGGTGATCATGGTTTGTGTTGATAGCCTCCACACCCTATCATTTTCCAAGCTTATTTACATATGCACAATAGAATGACCTCATTCCATCACTTCAATACGTCCATGATACCCTTGGCCAAGCCTAGATTTTCCCAGGCACGTGGACCTCTGGATGGCTGGAAAAGAAATCTTTCAAAGCCAACAGATCTGGAGAAAATGTTAGCTTAGCATTTTGTTACGGTCTGTAGCAGTGGTGCATGAAGTTGTCATACTCATAGGGAAGGCTGTCACTCTAACCGTTTAGCACTGGATACACAAAATGGTTGGGAAGCGAAGTAATCGGAGGACTTCAGAAGAAAACCTATCCTCAAGCTATGGAGACACTGACAATGTATGTGTACACAAGCTGTGGTCAGAAGGATGTGTTATTTCTGCTTCAGCCTTGGTTGTATGCAGTGGAAGCCTTTTCAGCTTGGCTTAGATTTTGCATCTCTGCCAAAATCTTCCTCTACGGACTTAGAATTGACTGTTGACCATCCTTCATGTATTCTGTAATATGTAAGTATGTTTATGAACTTTAGGAAAACCTGTATGGAGTGTACTGCCATGTATGATGCACACTATTTTGTTGGTTTACCTTTATGACTTCTTCCATTGCAGATTATTTTCATTACGGAATATATGTCGTCAGGGTCCCTGAAGCAGTTCCTCAACAAAACCAAGAAGAATCACAAGAGTATGAACCTCAAGGTAAAGACAGAAAGCTTAAAAATCTGGAAGGTCTCTCAACAGATTTTGCCATTTTTCATTTTTCATTGCTTATGTTTCAAATTTGCTTTTATGACATTGAGAGTTGATGTGTTTTGCTTGTACAGTTCATAAATATGGTGCTACTCTTATCAGTGGTGAAGACATGACTGTTAAGTATCTGTGAAATCAACTGTTCAATGCTGACAGCACATTTGTTGTGAAATGCAAGATCAGACTGATTTAAAAACAAGGATAATCTTTGATTTTATGCTTTGTTATCAATTGTATGTTATTTTCCCAAAAAAGTTATTTTACATATTGGTTGGTTGAGGTTGGGGAATGTTTTTGTTTTCTAGTAGAAAAGATTTTTTGTTTTTTATTCAAACTGTTTTCTCAGTAAGGGTGGTCAGAGGGGGTATCTGTTACATGGTAACTATGGCAACAACATGGGGATGTTGATACAGGATATCAAAGTATCATCCAGCTAGGAAGGAAAAAAAGTTCTGTAATGTATATGTTGGCTTTATCAATGGATGCTACAGTTTCCAAAACATACATAAAAGGATCGCATAGATCCACTGGCCTTTTAAGAAGGAATAGCACTACTTGGTACTAATGGTAGATAATAGAATGGAAAGAGCAGATCCAAAGGATGGTAAAAATAGACTCACAGAGTACGTTTGGGTATCAATTTCTGGATTGAATGAAAATATCTGCACAACAGCATTGTGGTCCTTTTATGTTAAGTTACTACTGGCGTCAATAGATGGGGGGCTGTTGGAACCTTGGAAAATTAACTATTGATTGAGAGGAAAATTTGGATAGAACTTACTACCAAAAGGCAATTGCTACATGTCACTCATTCTTAAGAAAAGGACAGGAAAAAGATGCTAGATTTGTTAAAATGTGTGTCATCACTAGAAGAAAACACAGATAGATTAAGACAAAGTTGTGGTGGGTGTTGTGGGTTTTGCCATGACATGTACAATCTTGCTCCTCCCTTTCCAGGCCTGGAAAAGATGGTGTACACAAATACTGTCTGCACTCAGGTAGCACACCCTTGCTGTGTTTTGCTCTAACCAATCTGTTTAGATACAGTACGGTTGAAAACCTTTCAGGTAGAGGAACAGATCAGCAAAAACACAAAAATGCAGACGTTTCCAACATTTTTTGCGAATACTGCTGCAAAATGTATTGGAAATGCATTTAAGTTCGCAGTGATTTTAAGTTCGCATTGAAGAATGTTACTGCGAAAACCATGAAAACTAAACCACCAGAAACTTAAATGCATTTGCAGTATGTTTGCTAAAGTAACAAGCATTACTCGAAAAAACTTGTTGCTGATCTGATCCAAAGCCTTTGCGTTGTACTGATACAGTTACAGAGCAACCAGCTCTATGACAGACATATTTTGTCTAAACAAGCAAAATAACTGCCAACTAAAAAGAAAACAATTTGAAGGAAAGAGGCAGCATTACTCTATACATTGTCGTTAGTATGCTGTGAAGAGACAAGTGTGAGTGGTTATATGGTTACAGACTAGATAAGCAACTACAGTACATACAAAATATGCATGTATGTCCTATCGTGTCGATAATGCATTTGATATGGATATGGTGAGTGAAGTTTCAATCATGGTAAAGCTATGTATTTATCTACCACATTGCCTTTGATATTTTCTAATGGCTTCCTTACATACCATCCCTTACTTCTGTGATCTGTACATTACCCTTACAATGGAAAGTTTATTGCTCAGGCACTACTACATCGGCTGATGTAATGGGGGAACTGGCTATGTTGCATAACTCAGGCAGGTGGTGCAATGTAATTATAGAGGCTTTGGCTAAAGGATAGCTACCTGCTGAGATGCACTATGTTGTAGTAGCAAGGCCTTGTTTACAGTGTCCTTGGTAGTTCTTACAATTCTCCAGTGGTATATAACGGAAGTAAGACTGATTGTATTGAATGAATGTTTACAGGTGTGATTTCAAGGGGCTTTACACTTACATATGTACAAGCTAGAGGGAACTAGTACTTAATGCATTGTATGTGTGAAGAAAAAAAATCACCTTTGCTATCTATTTTCTGCTGGTATGGCCAGTATCATCCTACAACTGATCTGAGATATCTATGTGTAGTTTAGGTGTCGGCCTACCACCTACCTACATGTATGGTCTGACATATACCCTTGCAAAGTTAAACACAACAGACCAGACCATGACCAAATCATACATTTTGCATACACAAACTGTACGTACATACATAAACAGTATATGTATTTACACTTTGTTAGAGACACATTTGTCAGAGAGTGACAATTTTCTCTAGACATCTATACTGTTATACCTCTGTTATCTTTTGTAATGTGTGAAATCACTTTAAGTAAAATAGGAGTTAATTTCTCTACCTTGAACATGCTTGCTGTGAATAGTTCTTTGCACTTGTAAAAGATTTTTGAAGTACTAGTACCACGTTTGTGCTTGCCACAAACTCATGTTTTATCCACCTTGTCTTTTCCAGCTACTTGCATAGTTGTGATCCCCCGATCATCCACGGCAATCTGAACTGTGACACGATCTTCATTCAACACAACGGGCTGATCAAGATTGGCTCAGGTAAACCAGAAAAGAATTTCCTTTTTTATTATATGTTCTTATTTTGAGTGGGAAACAGCATGATAAGTGCTGCTTTTCCTGTCTTTCACGATTATGTGAAAACAGTTACCACAAACTTACATGTAGTAGTCTGCAGGCTTTTAGCTAGGATTTATAGACAAGGGGTCCAAAAGTGGGGGTGGGGGGTGGCGATGCTGTGATGCGGGGGTTAGGTGTGTTCTTTGTTATTTTAGTATCATGCGTCCAATTTACGCATTGACGCATGCCTAGCTAGAAGCCTGGTAGTCTGTAGTTGGTAGAAACAATACTGATATAGATGGAAGAAACAAAAAGAAGCATCATTTCCCTGTCAAAGTATCCCTCACCACGTTGCTTCACTCTCCCTTATGCACCCTGCTTCCCACCACCATGCATGCTTTCCATGCTAGATGTTCTGCAAACCCTTGTCTCTCACTCTTGCTGGGTTGTATGGTATTTCCCACAAGTGTACAAAGTTTTGCTTGTGAATGTAGTTAGAGTTCTTTCTGTGTACAAGGGCCTACATGTACAAATGTAGACTGCTTATTATCATATTAGTATTAGAAGCTAGTCTGTACGTGTAAAGTAGTGTTTGTTTTTATTAGGATGTTAGGTTTACTTCAATATCAGGGCTCGAAATTCATTTTTGGGAATAGGTGCACTGGTGCACCCAACCAAAAGATTAGGTGCACAGAAAGAATTTTGGGTGCACAACTTAAAATAAAGTAGAATGTCAGCAAAACGTAATTGCAAAACATCAAATAAAGTACAACAAAGGTTATACTGTAGTGCTTTTTCTGATACTGATTTCAAGAATATTCTGTATGCTAGTGTACAGTAGTACCTTAGCTCCATAGCCTTCAAAAATATATAGGTGCAATGGTGCACCCACAGTCAAAATTAAGTGCACAGCTCCCATTTTGGGTGCACAGAGGTGCACATGCACCCAGTATTTCGAGCCCTGACTATGTATTTACTTTATACTTAATCTATAGATATGTCTTTGTGCCTCAATTATAGTGAAGTATACAGTGGGTTAATTTCTGGGTAAATGAAATAGGCAGAGTTCTGTTGTCACCTGTCCAGTTCTTTCTATTTCTGCTTGTCAGTACTACACCTTGTCTGTAGAAGTACTATGGTAGTTTCATCAGTGCTCCTTTTCTACTGGAGAAAAGTGAAGCAATGGAAGAAAATGCCACAGTTTGATGCATGCCATATGTCCTTTACAACAAACACCATACAATAGCCTAGTACGTTTGCAGTATAATGTAAACTGTAGCAAAATGTTAGCAATGCTTTGCCGCTACTTTACGTCAGCCCATACTCATGAGTTGTTGATAACACTGATGATATGAATGGCTTTCGTGGTACAATTTTTCTGTGATAAAACGTTATTCGCATCAGTCCTACAGCATTGGCTATATGATTAAAGAGCCCTAAAGGCATGAATTAATAGCTTTTAAGCTATTAAAAGCTATTAATTCATGCCTAAAAAGATCCTACCTTGTTTAGTTTGTTTCTTGTCGGACTGCTACTGTTGGAGGCATATGCAAGATGAGGAAGGTAGGTTATACACATGTACACTCAAAAAAATAAAAATAAAATACTCACTCACTCACTCACTCACTCACTCACACACACACACACACACTATCCGATACTATACTATACAATGTAGATAAATGCCTTCTTATCGCTAATGGCATCCAAGCTAGTGGCATCTTTTCCATTGCAATCTTGTCTCTCCTGGCAGTACTGTAAAGCCTTGGTTACCATCAAACAGTTGGACATGAAAATTGCCTTGAAACAGCGATGATAACTTTTGTTGTACTGAAAAACATACATTTTACTGAGTCATTCAAAAGAAGATGTTAACCATTCTCCTGCTGACTTCTGTTGCAACCATGCCAACTTTGGTGGCACAGATAGCTCTTTGCAGGGAGAAGGTTAATAGTTTCTAAATAACCAAGGTTCTACCGTACCTTCTGTGCGACACTGAAAAGACACTGGTCTCCTGTGCTCTGTCCTCTCTAGTTCTACAGAGGATAGATGTCAGTGACGGTGAGCTGTCTTCTTCCTCCAATGCAAAGCACTTAGAGGCAGCAGTTTTTCCTTTTTTTTCCTAATCTTTTCGGTTCGATAGAAGACGTAGCCTTTCATCTTCCACGGAAATGTGATGATCTCTGACTACCCAACCCCTTTTTGTTGCAGCTTCAGCTTTACTACATGTTCTTGAGACATGTGTAGTATCATGCAGTTACTATAAAGGCATGCATTGTAGTTCATGAATAGCCATTTGTCCCCACATTTACCAGCATGACATGTCAAAGAAAAGATTCTCTATCTCGATGTGCAGTTTTCACTCATAACGAAGACGTGTGGTGAAGTCAAAATGCATAGTTTGAAGAACATAGAAATGGTTGAAAAGAATGTACAAAGTCATGATGTGTACTGAATAAAATATTCTTTGTATACAACCAAGAGATTTATTCAACCATTACGTTTCAGTTTTATTCAGTGACTTACCAACCTGATGAAACTATTCACGGATAATGTGTATTTGTCAGAAAATGCTCTACCAATTTTTCTTCACCACACACTTTCAAAATCACGGGGGAAAACCTGGTGTATAGACAACAGTTGAATTTATGGTGTAGGCATTATGTTGTATGACCAGTGATGTCAGTATTGTATCTGATATGTTGTTAGAAGGCAGTTTTTTTGAGGTGATTGTTTACTTCTATGTTGTACTGTACAGACTTTGTGTACAGGCAGTAGACAAGGGTGTGTTCAGGTGATTTTAATCGTGGTGTTTTCTTCTACAACTATAGTTGCACCTGATGCAATCCATAACCATGTCAAGACGTACAGGGAGGAGCAGAGACACATGCACTTCATCGCTCCGGAATATGGCGGTAAGTCAACCCTGTATTGTACTTGTTTTCATTTGGTAGATATTTGTTTGCTTTTGCATAACTGGTCAATCGCCTTAGGCAGTTTTGTAAGTGCTAGCCACATAAGATACAACTCTAAGGTTTGATCCACTCACACCGGAATGGAACCCCTACTCTGTTGGAGAAGTGTGGTGGGTTCTTTAACATGCTCAAACTCAAAGTGTGCCTCTACTCAAACATGGGACCTCCACCATCCTTTTCAAGAGGATGTCCCTAACCAAAGCTAGGTACTCATTTTCACCTAGGTGGAGTTAAGAAATAGGTGTTAAGTGCCTTTCCCAAGGGCACAACATTGGGGCCTGCTAGGGTTTTGAACCCAGAACCTTAACATTCTACATGTAATTGCACCCCAAAATAATGAAAACAAGACTGTATTGTAAATCTTTGCTTCTGAATCTGTGGTTAATTTCAAACCAGCTACAATGTTGTTTTTTTACAGGGAAGGCTTCTGTAAATACTGCAGTTGACATCTACTCATTTGGGGTCTGTGCCTTAGAGGTAAGGAATTGATTAGCTCGCTATTCATGCATTTTTATTTATGTACATGTACTGAATAGCAAGACTCTGTACACAACCGTTTTATTCACAACGACATTTCGATGACTGTCTGTCACCTTTCTCAAGGCAAGTCTGACTGGTATTCAGTGACTTACCAATCTGGTGAAACTATTCACTGATGTGCATATACTGTATATACACTTAACCTGCGTTTCTGTGATGTTCTGCATCAATGAAAAGAAAAAGCAGGACTAAAACGACAAAGTCTTGCTTCCTTGTAGATGGCCGTTCTGGAAATCCAGCCGAATGGTGAGGGAACTTTTGTGTCGAAGGAAGCCATTGAGAAGGCTATTGAGAAGGTGGAAGATCCGAAACAAAAAGTAAGTGAAGTCAAGACTTTGTGATAATCTTCATTTTTACCAACATCGAATGATTCTTTATTGAATTATTCAAAGATTTGTGTCTAATTGAGTCTATTTAACTGAGTTATTAACCTAGGATCGTTGTAATAAAAAAAATTGTATTTTCCTAGAATATAGTAGAGTGGAACTCGTTACCATCAAATACTGTAGGAACATCCTTACTAGATAGCTTTAGCTAAAGAATGCTTGCAGTTAGATATGCAAAGGTTAGACGTGACAGGTCGTTCAGTGTAATATAACCAGCTGCTACCACGCTGTGTGCCTGCGAAGCTGGCGTGTTACGCCGAAGGTCGGTTATACCGGCTATATAGTCCATGGGCCAGGTCCCTCAAAATAGCCATTTGGTACCAAACAGAGGGACAAAGGGTGACTTACTTTTTACCTTAAAGGGTGACTCATAGCCTCTTATAGAGTTAAAATATCAACCAAAAACATACTATTTCGTGATTTCTGTGGTATCTTTTGCCTACAAACCGATTTTCACAGAAAATTATTGATGTTTTATATTTTGTCCCAGTCCTCTGAATTAAGTCCCAAAAATTGAGGTCCGTTTTAATGACGTCACCATATCACGTGATTCCTAAAAAGCTTGACATTTGACATTATTATCATGCATGCTTGTAAAGTAGAGGAATCAAACTTTTCAAAAAAGTAAGTCACCCTTTGTCCCTCTGTTTGGTACCAAAAAGCTGCGTGGCCCATGGACTAATACAGATTCGCTGACAATTTTTTTTCTCTCTATGAAGGATTTTATTGTCAAGTGTCTTACCGAGGACCCAGTGAAGCGACCTACTGCCCGTGAGCTGCTCTTTCACCACGTACTGTTTGAGGTCCACTCCCTCAAGTTGTTAGCTGCTCACAACTTTGTCAACAAGCAAAGTAAGTTCTGAAATGTTATCCCCAGTGGACACTGTAAATGTAGAAATGTTTGCGGTGGTTTTATGTTCATGGTTTTCGCGGTGAACTCTTTACCGCGAACTTAAAGCCACCGCGAAAAGTCGTTCCATTGGGTGACTGTATCGCCAATATTGTTTCAAACGCGAACTCAAAACCACCGCAAACACTCTCCATTTTCTCCCTTTGATTAAATCCCAGCAAACATTTCTACCTTTACAGTATCTTTCTTATTTGTTACCTCCATGTAGGGAGGTTTTGTTTTTGGTGTGTCTGTTTGTTTGTTTGCTTGTGTGTCTGTAGTTATTTAAATGCAGTATACATGTAGCGGCTGCCAAAAATAATTTCATCAGGCTGGTAGAATATAGCCTTATAGGCTATAGGAGATTCTTTTTTACAAACCAGGTAATCTCACCTGCTAACGTTTCGATGTCTATCAGACACCCTCTTGTATAGTGGCTGGTTTTCACAAGCTAGGACACTGAGAGGAAGCTAGGTCAAGGGTCCAAGAATAGGTTCTTATTTCCTGATATATGCATGTCTGTTGCCTTATCAGAGCCAGTAACAGTGGGAAAATGCATTTCACAGAATCAGCAAAAAATTAACAATAGAGAATAAAAGAAGAAATTCACAAAAATTTTAAAGATACAGTTATTCTTTCATGGAGGTATAAAATGCTTGATTTATTGTCTTGATTTTGCATGTTGACATGTCATTGACAACTGTGAAAATTTTTGACGATAGACTTGCTTTAACCTTTGTTGTCTCCTTCTGTTGCACAGGAATACTGCCAGACAACATCGATGAGCTTGTATTTGGTGAGCAGGACAAAGTGCTGGCCTCGATCCACCATGCCGATGGAAGGCCATCCTGTCAACTGAGGTGAGCAATAATGGCACTGTCTTAGGGATGTCCCTGTTGCTCAACTGGTAGCAGCCTCGTAGCTGAGCTCATGTTTTCCATTAGTTACTAACTTGGAGATCCCGGGTAAAGTTCTGGATATCTCAGTTGGGGCTGCACCGTCTTTCAGAAGGGACGTAAAATGGGTTCCCGTGTTCGTGGAGGTGCCTCTAGCACATTAAAGGGGGATGGCTAGCAACCTCTCCCTGTAAAAATATACCCTGCTACTGAAACATCAAGGACCTCTGTTCCGCTAGGCACTACAAGGGTCTGAATGAACAAAAACATTTGTCAAGGGATCGAACAAACACATTTGTCAAAACACATTTGTCGTAGGTTTTTGTACAATTTTGATGTCATAGAATTTTCCAGCAGGCTGTGACAGAACTAAATAGCCGACTAGGATCTAAGACAGTCTTTCAGTAACAAGATAGCTGAATTTTGTAGGACGCATGCACAGCCATCCAAAGAATGCCTTCAGTTTGCGATTGTGCAAATGTGATGAATGTAAACGGGTCCTAACATGGCTTTTGGAAAGGTGCACACTGAGGTGAAATGTACTAGTGGACAGCAAGTTATAGAAAAGTGAACTGTGAAATGAAATTGCCACAGATGTTGTCGAAGAATGGTTTCACAAAATGTAAATAGTAAATTATCTGTCAGTTGGGTCATTTCCAAGATGATTTACTGTCATTGAATGGTTTGATCCTTGTTGTTTTGTTTTCCAAATTCTTAACACTTGTTTTATCCTTTTTCAGGCTGTGTGATGTACCTGCACTAGAGTTAGAGAAATTCCTGGAGGATGTCAAGTGAGTGCTCTTTATCTAACAGATAATGATAAAACCATATAGTGTGTTATGTACTGTGTTTTATCCAGTTGCTTGAGTAACTGTTATCTGGTGTATCTTGTTACCTGGTTGTCTAACTTTCATCAATGTATTCAACCTTTGTCTTCTTTCTTCTCCTCATCCAGAAATGGCATCTACCCGCTGACAGCGTTTGCCATGCCACATCCACAAGTGTCCAAACCCCGTCCTGTCTCGCCGGAGGTGGCAGAGTCCGAGAAAAGTGCCACTCCGGAGCCAGTAGAGATGGAAAACAGACGAGTGAGTATTGTATACACTACTAAGTAATATGTACTTTGGACCATCTTCTATATACAGACGAGTGAGTATTGTCTCAAAACAAGAGGGAGCGAAGTCGGGTGACTGTACCATCTTCAATTCAAAAGATACAAAAATCGGAAGTTCCGCTGCAGTACCATAACAAACTACTGGGGGTCCGAAATCTAATCATTCCCAGGTCTCATCAAGACACATACCAAATATCAAGACAATCTATCCAGGCGTTCTCGAGTTATTGTGGTCATACACATGGGAAGACACACACACACGAATGCTACCAAAGTCATTACCTTTTGGAAAAGGTGAATATACATTGCAAAGTCATGTACGTTGGACAGTCTCTTCATACATTTGTACATTTCAACACTGTAGGTACCTATATACAGGTGCATGTATTTTGGACGTAAATTCATCTGAATGATATATGTATGCTGTAATGGGTTAGAATCGGTATTTCAATTTCAGGAAACCTGTACTCAGTGTTATCTCCTTTCAAGTTTCTTTTGAAAAATGGAAACAAGCTGTCTGTGTTTTAAGAAATGCTTCAGTAAGTTTTGCATTAGATTAATTACATTTCCCTCTGTTTTGATTGTGTCTATATCTGACATTCTTCTTTTTCCTAAGGTGAAGAAAATGAGCTGTGATGTCAAAGGTCCTGAAGAAGGACAAGACGCTCTCTCGGTAAGTCTTAATAATCCCTTCTAGGTACCACTTCCGCACTGATACATGAATAGTCCAACCACTTTCACAGTTAAATGAATATTACAGTGTAGTTTCATGCACATATGGTCCATAACAAGTGTTCACAATGCTTCATTCAGATGTGTGGATACAATTGGAGGTTATGCTTAGATGTATTCAAAGGGTTCTTGATGGTCCAGCCAGGATATGTTGTAGAGAAAATGCCTGCATTGTCTTAGTGGGTCTTTTGTATGTCTTTCATACTGTAAGAAGTTGCTTGGTAACTAATTTTTTGTATGTTCTTTTTTCCTTGCAGTTGACCATTAGAATAAGATTTGAAGACAAGATGAACAGACAGCTGAGTTGTGAATTCAAGCCATGTAAGTATTTTGTGTTGTGCTATTGTGCTTTGCAGATAAACACTGACAATTAGACACATAGATTTTCATTCAAATTTTTTAGGAATTTTCTATTTTGTCAGCAAAGACTATACATGTATGCCTTTGTTAACTGTTTTGTCCAATGCATCAAACCTCTGCATGTAAAAGAACCCAACACACTTATCGAGAAGAGTAGGGGTGACCCGGTGTGCTTGGCTAAAAACGTGAGCTGTAGCGAAGTCGCATTGCTCTACTACTAGCTACTTGAAAAAGCATCATGCTTCACCTCAATTGAGGATGACTGCTTTACCTTTACCTTATCATGGTTATGTATAATGCAGTGGAAGGAGAGGGATGGGCTCCCCCTTCCAGTACCATGCCCTAGACACAGTGGATAAAAACCCACTGCCCCTATAGGCCTCAAAAAGGCTATGGGACTCTACTTAAGCCATATACTGAAACTTTTTTCCCTTTTTTTTCTCCAGTGGAAGAGCCTGCACTGTTAGCAGCTGAACTGGTAGAGTATGGCTTCATCTGCGAACAAGACAAGGAGAAAATTGCTAAACTGATTGAGGACCACATCAAGCAGCAACAGCAACCCCCTCCCCCTCAAGTTTCACCCCCCACGGGGGTAACAGCGATAGTGACGACAGCCACCGCTACTGTCACAACTAGTGCATAGAAGGACAGAAGGAGAATTCTTATCCTCTTCCAAGGCTGTCTCCAGGACCTGTCCCTCTGTCCGGGGACGGAAATTTGCCTGTTTGGACAGACAAATATTTCACCACGTCCATCCAAAATAATCTTTTTTCGTAAGCCTTAGACATGATAGAATCATCAACAAATTCTAACAACTCGGGCTTCCAAATTTCGATTGAATTGAATTTGCTTCTGAAAACGCATGAAATGGATCTAGCATTTCAGAGGGTTTGAATTTCCAAAATTTACTGAGGGAGCATGCCCCCAAGTTTTGTGAGCACCCTCCCCTGCTCAATGAGTGGGACGGACAAAAAATAAAGCTGGAGACAGCCCTGTACTCTCCTCTGTCATTGCTGATTTCTTCCTTGTATCATGGAGCTGCCCATATTCCATTAAATTTAAACTTGTCTGGCAGAAAGACAAGAAGAATTCACCTGAATGACAGGGTTTCAGTAATGCCGATATTGAGCTTTAAGTGCCTAAAATGTAATGTAAATGTCTAAAGAATATAGCTTCCCATTGTAGCTTGGGGTCTATGTATAAACAACAGTACCCTGATCTACTTGATTCCTTGTTCTAAAAACGTGTTGGAGGTCTAAGATGTAGTCAGGTATTAAAGTTGCTGCAATATGTTCACTATGCCACTCCTGTGAGATGCATAATACACAAGTCTGAAGACATTCTAAATCCACTGGCTGACAAAGCTTGGGACCAACTGTGACTAAATGGAAAGCTGAGGTCCCAACTTTTAGGACACTTACCTCCTGATATATGTTACAAGCTTAAGGCAGATTTCGGTAACAATGCTCGCATTCAGAAACTGTTCCTATGGCATTGTGAATTGCAATTGGTATTCAAAAAAGTCGAAACTCCAGGCTTCAGTGATTTGCATGCTATCTACTTGTATTGGGCCAAATCTCATACTAGTGCAGTTTTATGTATTAGGTATGAGTCAATGTGCATGTATATTGCCATATGTTAATTGTATCTTATTTTTGCATTCCCTATACGAATGCATGATCCATAATCATAATTACAGTCTCAGGACCACAAGAGGCATACTGCAATGAACTTATCAAAATGATATTTACATGTGCAACCAAAAGTCTTCAGCTAGGAAACTGAATTTTGGGGATCGTACAAATGACATGTAGGTATTGCCCCAATGGAGTTTAAATAATGAAATCTTGCATTTACGTGTTAACAGTATTATGTGTATCAGAAACTGGAATCTAGTTTTAGGTTGTCCTGCGCTAGATGTAAAGCAGAAAAAGACTTATTTCTGCCTTAATAAATGGGAAACATTAAATGCAGGCTTCAAGTTAGTTACAAGTGCCAAAGACTTCCATGTGAAATTAACTATCTGAGCCACTATTATTTAATGTAATTAATCTGTATGTAAACCAACTCAGTATACAGGGTCAATTGATTGCTAGTAATTATCGATGTTTTAATACTAATTCCATGGTACTATGAAAAAACTGCTTGTCTGTATTGTCGGGACGGGAAAAATTGTAGGGAATTTTTTAATCCCCTACTATAGATCTAATTCCTAAAAGGTTACGGGGCCACTGAAAGGTAAGATATACTTATCTAAGTGGTGTTTTGTAAATATGTCATATAATTTTAACATCTGAAGGCCATGTTAATAGGTAGACATACAGTTAACGTTGTTAATCATGCATTCAGTTCCTATTGTTATTGCACGTTCTATACATGGTTATCTTGCTCCATGTTATTTTCATTATACCATGTGTTATGTTTTACTTTAAACATGGAAAGTAAACCACTTTGAACATGCCATTAAAGAAGCTAGACCAAAATTGTATTGCTGCTTAAAGCAGTCATCATGACTGACATAGATAAAGGCAAGCTCTAGTTACCATAGTGTATGAGCAGTGTCTGTTGACAGGTCTTTGGTGATTGGACTACATTCCCCAAACTTGTGTATGGGATCACGATTAAATCCTCAAGGTGTAGGATACCAATGCCCAGTAAATTTCTCAGTAACTTATATTTGAATAATTGTACACATTTCGGGAGCAGTGATGCAAGTAGTCTCTACCAGTCTCTGAGGGTTGTTGGAAAGTAGTAGAAGTTGGCCGGAGAAATTTCCAACCAATGGCGGACATATCTGTACTTCAAAAGACCTGCTGGAAACTTGAGATAGGCTGTCAGAAATAGGCCTTCTCTTAAGCCCCCCTCTCACTGGACCCGCGGCACGCTGGCGGCATCGCTGCGGCCGATCGAATTGACAAAGCACTCAACGAATTTCATCGACAAAAACGAATCTTTTTAAGCTTTGTGTGTTGTGTTGTCTTTTTGGTCATACTTGTACGTTTTGAATGATATTCCCATTGTAGAGTCAAGGGTAACACAAATCCAGTTTAGGATGCAGCGATGCCGCCAGCGTGCCACGGGTCAAGTGAGAGGGGGGCTTTAGCAGAATGGGCCCGGTAAAACACCCTTAGCAAACACATGGAGAATGGTGACCAAGCTACATGTTTGTGTAATATGGCATCTCTGAAGTAACCCTAGTTTTACTCATCGGTTATTGTTCTCAACCATCTATGGACATTGCTAACTCTGAAATGAGCGCCAGTAATAGCAATAGTTCTAACTATATTTACTGTTCTTTATCTGTTAACATAATAAAAACAAGTGAACACTCAAAGTTGTATGTTGGGGTACTTTTTATTTTACAAACTTGGTCCGAATACTATATAGAAGGAATTAACCTCCTTTTTCTTGCTTGTTTGATATACATGTAGGAAGATTACCTGTATGAAGCTTATAAAGCTGTATGATAATATTATACATCTATTGTATGAACATATTATTAACCAAATCTCTCACACCTCTAAAAAAAAACATTTTTCGGAACGGAATATCTGTAGTTATGGCAGTTATGAAAAAAGTTGACATCACCTGAAATACATTAAAATCATATTAGTATCTTTAGCTTTCTCTTAAAATCGGCGTATATACATAAAATGTATTCCTGTACACCTATTTCGGAGTGCATTAATTTTACAGTCTAACGTTTCTGTTAACTATTTACTTACACCATGCCAATGGATATTGGTAATATTTTGCAATATGGCAATAATCGGCATGATGTTAATGTTTAGTATACATCATAATGATTGTCTAAAACCACATACATGTAGATTTGACATCGCATACGCTAACGTTACCTAATATGTTATTGCACATAATAGTATGCCAGTAAAACTATTCAAGATGCTGATCCCACCTCAACAGGCCTCTCAGTTATTGCTTATTGAATCCAGCAAAATACATTAGTTACTTTTTCTGTGATATAGATCTATATATAACGTATATACTAGTAAGGCCACATCATATTGATTTTATGGATGATATCTGCGCGCGCATTGATCTTCGCCTCTTCACAAAAGAAGAAAAAAATCACCTCCGAGGCTCCATGGAACTCCGGAACTTGCCGACTCATATTACCGCAAAAGACCAACATTGGGCCAAAGTGTAGATTTCATCCATAAAATTAATTCGGTGTAGCCTAAGTACAAGATACAAATTCCTTGTTTTCTAGAATCTGAATTTCATACAGCCGGATCTTCATGAATATGTGTTCTATCAAATAAAACGTTATGGCATATCTATTCATTTTACATTTTCTCATAGTTTTTGTCATATTCGTTGTATTTCTTTTTCTCTATTCTTAAAGGCAACCGAAGCAATAGCAGGGCCCAAAATATGGAAATAAAAAAATGCTGACATATTTATGGTAGTGACATTTACTAACAATATCTAGCACATAACTTCATACTTTGAACATTTTAGAAAAAGTGCCGTATACGATGTTTCCCTTTTAGTTTTGCGAGCCTACAAAAACCCCCGGCGACGATGCTCAGTAAGTTCTCACGTCACAACGACGTCGTATTTTTGCATGATGGACGTCGCTATACATTGTGATAGTGTTGTTTGAACTGATTATGCATACAAATGACTAAATAAATTGACTTTCAAAATTCGATTTTCGGACCCAAATATTGCCTGGTTTTTCTTTAAGTATCAACAATGAACGTGTGCATCCAAGTGAAAGTAGATAACATTATCATTACAGTAAGTGAAAGATGTGTGGATGTCCCTGTGTTGTATGAGCAGGGTATGTTGATGTCCTTGACAATAGGACACTTTCTGGGCCGGGCCAATGTGTTCTGGTCGTCGGTGTGAGCACACGTGCCGTTGATGATCCTAAAGGCTCCAGAGTCCGCAATCCTGCAATAGTAAACATCGAGAGAAACGTTGATTGAATGTTAGACATCCAAAAATAGTTACTCAAGCAACTGGGCAAAGTTTTGAAACAGACGTTTCAGACAGCATCCGCTGTCTTTCGATTTCGTCAGTGACTAAAAAGATAGGACTGGGAAACCAGGTTTTATACCAAAACTCTGAATAGATATGTTAATGAGGTTAAGAAGGAATGGACACTACTAGCCTGTAACAGGAAAATTATGAACAACAATTGGAATTCAAGTATGTATCACGCACAGATTTTAAGAGTCTCAATGCTATAGATAGATTTGAATATATCTTTAATTGCAACAACCCTCACAATACAAAAATAGGTGAATGTATAAAAGACTGCTTTGTTATTAAAAAAAAATACCCAAACTTATGATTATCCCTCCTCGATTGTAACACTATATCAAAGACTTATGCTAGCCCTTATTGTATTAGTAATAAGGATGTTAAGTTTTAGTCTATACCTCTATTTTGTACTATGTTTGATAGTTGTTGCCATTCATTGTGCTGTGTACAATTGTCGTCCAAGAAAGTTCTTCTCTCCTTTAACCAACTGAAATATGTCTCTGACCTGTTCTGAATGCGGCAGTTGAAGTTGTAGAACAGACTCTCCTTGTGATTGGTCCAGTTTTCAATAACCAGTAGAAACACGTTTGTCCTTGGTAAAGCGATGACGTAGTAGAACCCTGACGTACACGGACCTGATATGTTCCCCATTATCATTTTTGTAGGACCTGTGACGGTAGATGATGTACAAATTTATAACAATGACAATGAATTTTATTGCATATTCATACCCAACATGTATTAGGTAACATGAAGTAAAAGAAAATGAACATAGTGCTATATTCCATCTGCAGCGTCTCTTCTTTGTTCTTTTTACACAAATTCACATAGTTTTTCAATCATTTTGTAGTTTTACGATGACACGATACATGTGAATGAATGAATGGAATATTTGTAAGATATGCAAACAACAGTCAACTGATTAACCATATTGTTAATGTATAACAGACACGGGACCAGAACATTAGTATCATAAGCATGTGTCTATCATGGATTTAATTTAAAAACTTCTAGAATCCAGTACGTTAATATGTGCCATTCTGAAGGTTATATACACATCTTATTTCCAATTGTTCATTTAACCATGACGAAAGAACAGCATTGTTTAAAGAAGTCATCACGACTTAACTCAACTTTCCCACATTCACGGATGAACAGAAAGCCACTTTCCTCTTAAAATCGCAGAACCCAGAAAGTGGGCTTTTCGTTTCCCTCTGCGTCAAAAAGAAGTCAAACCCTCCTTACCTAATGCGGACACGTTTGCTAGGAATCCCACAACGTCCTGTATGCACCCAAACTCGTTGGAGAACTTCGGTATGGGACCCTTGTTTCTGAAGTAGTCATCTTGGCTTCGTGGTGTCGTGGGGATTCCCTCCAATGTCACCTGCGGCAAAAGTGTATTTTGATTTGGAAGTGTTGGAATTGTCATCAGCACACATATATGTAATAGTTAACAGGTGGTGTCGAATGACCGAGTGGCTAGACTTACGGACATTGGTAAATGGCACTCAACACCATTTTTCGTACTCCAACCAGGTAAAAATGGGTACCTGCCTTCGGTTGGGGAGGTAAATGACAGTGGAAGGAGAGGGATGTGCTCCGCCTTCCAAATCCACATATTGTAAATGCATTTAAGTTCGCGTAGTTCTTATTTTGCGCTAAGGCGAAAATGGAGTATTTGCGGTGGTTTTGAGTTCGCGGCAGTGCTATAGTCACATACTGCTACAGTATTGGACAAAATGTTCGCGGTAGTTTTAAGTTCGGGGGGAAACGGTCGCCGTGAAAACCGCGAACATAAAACCACAAGAAAAAATTTGCATTTACAGTATGGTAACTGCAGAGATGTTTGCGGTGGTTTCATATTCGCGGTATTCGCGGTGACCGTTTCACCGTGAACTTAAAACCACCGCAAACATTTTGTCCGATACTGTAGCAATATGTGACTATAGCACTGCTGCGAACTCAAAACCACCGCAAACACTCCATTTTCGCCTTAGCCCAAAATAAAAAAACACGCGAACTTAAGTGCATTTACAGTAGACACCGTGGAGAACAACCCTCTCCCCTCACGACCTTCAAATAATCATCATTGGACTACCTTTACCTTTAACTTTTGTTAACATGAATAGGGCCTGCTAGTAGAGCATTTTTAACCTTTTGCACACTGAAGTAGCCATTTGGCACCCATTATCTATTGGTTACATAGTTAGACAGCAGGGAGAAGGTTAAATGAGCACACCTTGGGGGAATATGGCGAGACGCTGCATGCTCCTTGAAAATCGATCTGCTCTTTCCTCTCGAAGAATTTGTGCTTGTAGATAAGCTCCATCATGACCTCCCCCTCCTTCCTGCCCAGGGACACCCTGTGGTACTCTCGTTCGTCCAAGTTGCTAAGCGACAGGAAGTCCTGGTCGGTTACCAAGTTGGCAAAGTTGTCAAACAAATAGCACCTGGAATAGACAGAAGCATAGTCAGTCCGTCTTTTATCATTCCATGATATTTGATTGACACATTAGTTATATGCTCAATTGGTAAAGTATTTGATGATGAACTTAAACGATATTCGTTCTTTTAGGACCTTGTAGTGCCTTAATGCCACATGTGGTAGCAAGTCGCCTGGCTGTTTTAGTAGCAGGGTATATTTTTAAGGGGGTTGCCCCTTAGACATGATCAAGGCACCTCCTCAAACACGGGACCCCATTTTACGTCCCTTCCGAAAGATGGGTGCAGCACCAACCGAGATGTCCTGACCTAGGATTGAACCGGGGTCTCCCAGTTGACACCTCATTGGAACCAGGCGTCCAACTGAGCTACAGGGACATCCATAATGCGATATTTGTGAAATCAAAACATAACATCTACCTGGTTTGGCAGCCTGGCTCTCCATTTGGGCAGGTGTAATTTTGTCCACAGGACTTTTTGAAGTCGCTGGACTGCATCATGCCGTAGATATGTTCGTGGAAGTCGTTGTACAAGATATCCAGACCTCCCACCGCCTGCACCTTGTCGGAAGCGCATCGGGGAAGATGTTTGTTGGTTCCCGGCGATTCACTAATGTAACAGTAATCTGGAATGAAAACGTAGGAGGACATTAAAGATTTGCGCTTACAAGACCGTCAACGAGTTGTTAATACAATGTATATGATTCTTTTCAAAAGACAAATTTGCCCTTTTCAGCAGGTGATGCTTATAGAATTGGCAAAAATTGGTGGATCTCATGAAATCTAGGTCCGATGTTGAGAACAATTTTTGTAGCGTTTGTGTGAATAGATGTTCATCAATTTCTACCCTTAGCCCTTAATTCTTCTATTGCGTTGACCCAAAAATTGATATGGAACTTCAGCAATTATCCAATACTTATAAGGGATGATTCCCACCATGCATCACACCCCATGGGTCTTCATGAAGGGGCACCACTCAATTCCCGGATTATAAATGGTTTATCTATTTGTTTACCTGTGAATAATGTTTACAAATTTTGTCGATTTTGTATTGATAAAGATGTGGTCTGTTAGAAAATAACACTCTCCTCTGGTCTTGTGTATCCTTTTATCGTATCGTTTACCTGATAGACATTCTCCATTTCTTTCACAGTGACACCCTCCAGGTAGCTTTTTGTCCATCGCTGTGGCGTTTTCGCACTCCTCCTGGTCAGGGATGGGCATCCCTTCAAAGATGGCCCGTGATAGGGTGACTACCTTACCCACCCCGGCAGCATCCAGGTAGGCGTTGGAGATGGTGATCTTCTGCGGGTTTGTGATCGCGCGATGGTACCAGGGGCGTCTGCATAGGGACAAGCACAACACCGTTGGTACCAGCAAATTCAGTATAATCTACAAACAGATCTTTCAGTTGGCAAGAGACTCGGGTTGGCCCTGGACATGGATACTGCTTTACCAATCGAAGGATCTGCTTAGAGATTAATACAGTACAAAAATGATAATCAAGGTTCCTGATGCAGATTATTTTGCATTCAACCTTGTAGAGCAATGGAGCACAGTAGCACTTGTGACGTATGTACTTGCATTTGTTATTGTGAATTTTATTAGTCATTTATCAGTGGTGATTTTGATATTAGCAGCTTGCTAGAATTCATCACCACCGATTCTTGTATCTTTTCACGTTGATCAATAAAACTGCATAATGTTCTAGATCCTCATCTTGTTGCAACTTCATATTTTATCATAACTTTTACGCAGGTAACTTAAACTTCACATCGTAACAACAGCAACCACTAGTTCGTTTGTGTAAAATCCTCTGAGATTAGCACAACAATCGAAAAAGGTACCAACACGAGCACACTTAAGCACGGAATTCACATTTGTCGTCTCGACAGCCAAGGATTGTACAGGAGAAACACAACACAAATTCTTCAGACTTGGTGTAATTTGTGAGTTCATCTTTTTGGCACATCTTCTTGAGCTTACCCTGTAGGATCGTACGTCCTTCTTGATCTATGACCAGGGTAGGTACGGAACACGCCGCTGCGGCACCCTATGTACGTCCACTTGACGTCACCCAGACCGCCGAAGTCTCTGTCTCTCCAAATCTCCTCTATCTGGGACGTTATCAATACGTCCGCCCTGGAAAAATCAAAATAGCACTAGTGTTACCTTCGCCAAGAAGGTTATGCTTTTGGGTGCGTGTGCCTGTCTGTGAACACGATAACTCGAGCATGCCTGGATTGTCTTGATATTTGATATGTGGGCAGGTCTTGATGAGACCCCCAAAATAATTAGATTGTGGGTCCCCTAGCGGCTTGTTATGGTACTGCAGTGGAAGCCCCACTTTTTATGTCTCGTGTTCTGTACATGCTATGGTCATAGTTTTTGAGTGGAATATAGCTCTTGTGTCACTCAACGAATTCGAAGTCTTCTGTTTGCTTCAAGCATGCATGGCTAAGTTATACTTCAATGTGTTGTTAACTAAACCGAAATTTGCGCCAGTAGAACTGCCACAATTAGGAACGATCTGAACATCGCTTGAAGATTCAAGTTTAAGTTTAAGTTAACAAATCAAACGTTACCATGCCTTTCGAAATAAGGCCAACACTTGTAATATTAACTTGTTTTACAACAGCGTTCCGAAACGTTCTCAAACTTTTATTATCTATGCTACTCTCCAAGCAGAGGTTAGTGGGGAAGATCGTGACAATCTTATCATTTCTTTCCGTAGGGCCGGAAGAAAGCTTATGATTAAATGGTCACAATAGTCTCCACCAACTTCTGCTTGGAGACTAAATCTATGCTACCTTATGTTCTTCTCATATTTGGCATTAGGGCATCCCTCGTCAGTCATGTTTGAGTTCATGAACATGTGAGCGTCGACAGTCTCTTCCGCCATGTCCACGTCAAACAGGAACTCGTTCGGGTTGCAGTAGCACTTCGGGGCCAGTCGGAACGTGGAGTGCTCGTAGGAGACGTAGAGTTTTGGGTATCTTCGCTCGTTGAACTTTACATCAAGACTTTCCCAAGCCTCTGAAGAATACATCAATGTGTCAATTATTCGGTCGTTATAGTACATGACCAGGCGTTATGACACCATATATACCGAGGAATAGGCGGGTCATTAACGTTATTATCATATAGCCTATCCAAAATGACCCATATAAGAGTAGACAATTCCTGTATGACGCATAGATCCCTTATACCATTAAGAATGCATTTCAGAATTTACATTTGTCCTTTTTGTACAGAACATGATCACCATGATTTCCATAGATAATATCTTATAACATTGCAATCTTGGCATGTCAAATCTTTTTCAAATGTATTCTATTAACTATTATCATTATTATCCCTTCTGGGTGTCCTTCTGATTGGTCAATGCTGTGGGCGGCTCCACTTACAGTTAGGGTGAAATCTTTCCGCCCATTTAGATTTGAGTTGTATTGAAATGGTAGAATTGTGCTGCCATTGCACGGCCACGGGTAATTTCTGAGCAATAGAAACAATGATTGATTAGAAAAACGGCACCTTGAAACCTCCCCCTAACACTTGAGTCATTGTAAGCAGTCAGAAGATTGTAGTAGCTGTTAGGAATCTTGGGTGTTTTCTTCGGTTCCTTCGGGTGACGGAAGTTCTGGAAAAGATCAACAAAACTGGTAGCACGAGGCAGTTGGTACGTCGCTAACGTCTGAATCTTTCTTTATCTTTATTAGAAATTGCAACAATACAATACACAGTGGAACGCCAGGCAGACAAGCTGATTTTGCGGACCACTCAACATTACAATTATACTGAATACAACCAGAAACTTTGGCAATTCATAGCATAATACAATATAGAATAATGTATGATACAATATAAAACAATGCATTAAGCATTGAGTACGCAATTTATAGGTGTCTCAATGGGGTAGACGATATACTGCATAATATGCATGGGGGGCTAGAATATCAACCGCCTTCCATTTAATCTCACAGGATACAATAGAAAACAAGTTTTCAAATATCAACTGCGCAACTGAGGATGCACACCAGGACAAACAAACAAACAAACAAACAGATAATAAAAACAGTAAAAACGCATCAACTGATTACGATACCTTCGTTTTTAAGGAAATCTTTCAAAAACGACCACCATGGATGTTTCAATAACATTGTTATAACCAGCCACTAGGAATACCTTCAAGGAAGAAAGACATGCTATGTATTCTCTTAATTCCTAATGAATACCTTGTCAGTGTCCGCCAGGTTAAAGGCGAACGCGTAGACAGAGTCGTTGAGTGCGGTGTAGTAGTAGGTGGCCGGCCCCACTATCACCTTCACTCCGTCCTGAAAATCTCCCTTTGAACGATATAGAAAGTGATGATAAGTAAGACATAAAAAAAGTAGTATAAAACTACATGTGGTCGGAATAGCAAGGTTCTTTTATTCACAACCAAGTATTTTACAAGTGCCGACGTTTCGATGACTGTCTGTCTTATGAATAAAAGAACCTTGCTATTCAGTCATTCACCAACCTGATGAAATTATTCACGGAAACATGTAGGCGGTTGCAAGGGTTGCTCAATCAAATCCAGTGCGCTTCATATGTACTTGGTAAAATCGTTTATTTCTTGTTAATACGAATGATAGCGTTTTACTTCGTGTTGCGCCCTTCATAGGTATATTGCATTGATATTTGTTTCTATCTACGCTGATGAGATAGATCTACCGTCTGTACTCATTCCGCATCTACGTTCGCGGTGGGTTTTATATTTACGGTTCTCGCGATGACGTCTTTATTGCGAACTGGAAACCACCACGAAAATGCTTATTTTGTCTTCTGCCCGCCTACCCCATTATTTAAACCGCAAACTTAAAAACCACCGGGAATACTCCGTTTTCTCACTATCTCGAAATTAAATCTCCGCGAACTTAAATGCATGTGCAGTACCTTAGGGATGCCTCTGATGGCGTCCTTGATGTACAGTGACCCCCTCTTCCCCCTCTTCATGGCCTCTTCCACCTCCAGAAACTTCTCCGGCTTACCGTTCGGCATCTCAAGTTGGCGGATAGGGATGAAGATGGGGTCGTCTACTAACTAGAAGAACAATGTGTCAAAGGTATCATATTTTTGGTCTAAAGATGGCAAAAACAAAACACAAATAAAATTATTCTAAATGCCTTTCTTAAAAGAATGAAACAAAAACAGCGTCCGGAATATATTTGCCCACTCAACGTCTGTGAAAAAGTTCAGGTCGTTTGGCCCAAACGGCAGAAGAAGAATAAACGTCAGGAAAAAACATGTAATTCTCTTCTATGCTTGTGGTATGATGTGAAATGTCTATTACTAGATCACAGTGACAGGTTTTATTTGACCCGATGAAGTCCAAACTCTTATAAGTTGTAATGATGAAAACCGCACTATTCTACGATTCAAAATAAAAAAAAATCATATTTTTTCAGGTTGGGCCATTGAAAAATTGCCCTTTATAATGGCGAAAATTGTCACATGTAGCTGGGTGAACATTTCCACTTTCCAGATATCGTAAAGAGACAAAATGTCACAGACTAGCTAGAACTATCACATACTTCAATACAAATGTTGAAAAATGACCAATAGACATAAAAGTAAAGAAATTATGATGTCATAAAATATGCTTTTCTTAACAAATTTACATATGGGCCTTGATATCATAACTAATACATGGAAACCCAATTGGACACAATAAGCATATACGATAACTATAGGTCACAAAACACCAACTATTTTCAGGTCTATCAGCATGAATGATATGCGTACACATGTCTTTGCAACTAAACAGGAACTATAGCATATGAAGTGGGGTTGGACAAAGATAGGCTTTTTATGGCTTTCTACATATATTCCCTGACCTGTGTGCTTGGCCTCAGTAGTGGGTGGAAGATGGTCTCCCCTTCGTTGTTGATGAGGAAGGTGTAAACAGATCCCCACTGGTCGTTAACCAGGATGTTCTCTATCTCCTCTAGTGTCGCGTCCACGCCTGCCACACCAATAGCCCTGGACACCGACAATACCATAGTCATACAGTACAGATAGCTTCTTATCTTAACCAGGAAATATAATTTAAAGGCAACCAAAGCAATATTAGGGCCCAAAATATCGAAATCAGAAAAATTCTAAAATCTTTATGGTAGTGACATTTACTTTACATTATTTTAGTAATAAGCACTTTTGCGTAATAATTTGAACATTTTAAAACCGCGCAAAAACGATGATTTTCTTAGTTTCGCGAGCCTACAAAAACCCTGGCGACGATTTTCAGTGAGTTCTCACATCACAACGACGTCGTATTTTTGCATGATGGACGTCGCTATACATTGTGATAGTGTTGTTTGAACTAATCATGTATGAAAATGACTAAAGAAATTGATTTTCAAAATCCAATTTTCGGGCCCTAATATTGCTTGGGCTTCCTTTAAGTATCGTATACCATCACTTACGGAATAAAAGCGTTTAAGGCTGAATATCATAGACATCGAATTGTCACAGAGCTTTCAATGATTTATGTTCTTAGTGAGTGTCTTTAGAGTCCAATCCGAGATGCGCACGTACATATTTGTTTTGCAAAATATACAGCTTTCAGATAAGTAATGGTATTCAAACTATAGTTTACTTAACCATCGACTCAAACAAAAAGGGATAGTCAATGATTGGTAAGGATTGGGGATATTATGGCTCCGAGATGATGTTAGTGTTCAGGATTTTTACAGATAGAAGCATGTGCAAGCAATCCGTGAACAGGACACATGCTGTACGGACGGTTCACTACAGGAAACAAGCAAAAACAACTCACCTTCACATGCGTTAGAACATCGTAACTGTACAGTAGACAAGGACATGCATACGAAGGGAAAGACATCTACAATATTAGCTCTATAGTATCCTAAAAACAAAACGAATTCCCCTGGGAATGCCCAGTTGTTGGAACTACGCATGCGCGGACGAATTCCAGAAACAGTACAATTCTGGGAATTCTTGCAAAACGGGTGTATAGTATACTTTTAGGCTAGCCCCTGGCCTGAGGCGTCACCAAAATACATTGTACCATAATCCTGATTTAGAACATGGCAATTTCACCATTCAAGGAAACCATGCAAGGGTTACGTCACAGCTAACGGTTCACTAAAAGGATGCGTTTGATTTCTACTAGTACATTGTTAGTCTAGGAAGGTTGTCAGCCGGTCAAGGGAATGCTAGGGTACAATACACACGTGGTGGTTAGCAAACAAGATGGACATGGAAGTGCACGCATGTCAGTGGTATACAAGTTCACAACGCTTGACAGAAACAGTTTTAAAAACGAACATATCTTACATGACATGTACGGACAACACTGACATATGAAATGCGAGGTACACATCACCATTGTGTAGAGCATTCAGAAGACGGTTAGCCAGAAGATTCGCTAAGGTTATTTGATACAGACGCATATGTAATCCGTACTGGTTTGTGTTATAGAAGGCACCGCAGTGCAAGATCTATAGACCTCTTCTGTTGGTGCGAAATGGGCCTCGGTTGACTTCGTGCCATTCAGAAGAGGTCCTATTTTCACTCATCAGTTCTTTGGACCTTCGAATCAGACATTTTAGACTATAAGACCCTTTGTCTAATCTACAAGCAGATGTACGGTGGCAAGACGACGGTATCCACGGGCCAAACAAAACTATCTACGGTTGCCTGCTGGATTTTGTTTTGCCCATGGATACTGTCGTCCTACCACCTTAGATCTGCTTGGAGATTGCTTTTGTTGGATTTGAATTGAATGTAGTGCTATAGGCCTGATGTAATGTTTGTGCAAAGTCGGGAAGAATGTGTTATTCATTATCATCGGATGTAGGTGGGATTTTACACTGCGTATTCAAAAAGACTATTCCTGTAGCTTAATTTAAGATTGGTACTAGATATTTGAAACAAAGCTTAGCCATGAGTATTACTTCAAAGCAGAAAGCAAGCTTAGGTAAGGCTGTTTCAACAATACAATATATACATACAGGTGGCGATGGAGAACGTGGAAAATGGTACATGTACTTGAGGGTATGGATTAGATATGGCTGTATTCGGCCGATGAACATGCTAAAACTGCTTCCAAGCCATTCGTGCACAGGAAACATTGTTCCGAAGAAGCATGGCTGAAGTGAACCATTAGTTATGAAGCCCGGATGCCATAAACAACAGAATAATGTGAATGTCAAAGATACGGTAGCCGGCTTGTGGAGTCATTCACTGTCCCTGCACTTACGACGACACTAACACACCACAGAACACAGACAAGAATTCGATCATGGCTGCCAGGTGTCATGTACGATGGCCCACAAGAACAGTTTTTTTTTGTCTCTTTTTTTTCAATTTTTTTTCCTGTGTTAAGTTATTTTAATTTTTTTCCTCAATTTTTTTTTGGGGGGGGGGGGGGGGGGGCATATAATGTACCCTCCCCGAAAACGCACCGTCCCCATGTCAAAGGTCATGGCCTATGCGAAGATCTGAGAAGACGAAGAAGAGTATGTGGCAGCACTTAGCCCACATTGAATTGGACAAACGTCTCACCTATATTATAGATCAGCTCACATCAAAATATGATTGAAATGGCTTTAAAGAATAGTTTCCAAGTGATTCGTACTTTTTATCAAGGTCGTAGCGTTTCAAAGACTGGCAGCCAAGACTGGAGAAGTCACATTTAATGCTAGAATTCATGCGACACAGAATTTGCCAAGAAAGAAACAACACCAACACTGTTTGTGGCTACAAAAACAGGATGGCTGGAAAACCATTGCTGTTAGAAGAAGAACGAAATATACGTGCAGGTTACTAAAACAAAAAATGAATTGTAGAGTGCACCTTGTTAGTGAGAAGAGTGTATGGCATGGACATGCAGTGATGAATTTCTACGCTTGTGTTGTGCACTTACTGAAATGTCTGGCATTACTTGTGACCTCATCAAATTCACACACATTTACTACATACAACAGTTTACAAGGGGGGTGGCATTTAATGTGCAATTGTCTACACCCTATACTTACTTATTAGTTATTTTACTGATGGCAGGTACAGTGAATGTCACCATAAGTCCGAGGCCCCAGGCGTCTAGATACGGGGCAGTCCATCGACCCTGATCGGTCTGGACGTTAGCAGACAAGAAATCAAAGTAGTTTTCCATCTGAGATATGATGTTGTTGGTGTCGAAGAGTTTCTTCATGGACCCGCGGTTGTCGCAGGCTAGTTTCCCCGGGAACTCTTCGCCGTCGTCTACTGTTAGGTAGCTGAAGATTCTCGCCTGGAGCGAAGAAAGTCTTGGAGATAGTCACAAATATTGAAGAGGGACTTTAACAATGGATAAGATACGGATGTTGCTTAAGACTTTTTGAGTGACATCCATTACTCTTCTTTAGCATCACTAGAACGGACTGGCAGAACAAATAAATGTTCTGAATGATTTGTCTTTAGCTTTTAATATGGTTTGCCTGGATGTCCAGGAAAACCTCCCGGTGGTCACACGATTAGCTCACGGTGTCTCTTTGCTACCGGCTCCCGCGTTGATTTTAAGTCCTAGCCGCAGAGTGTCCCACGGGGCCACGTAGGGGTCACGCCCGAAAGTGAACAAAAACAGCCCGTCAACTACCCAACGGGTCCCATTTTTTCCGTAGCATAACTTGATTAGCTGAGTGCCATTAGTTTATAAAAGCCTATGAGAATCTAAGATGTAGGCCATGGATGAATGAAATATCTAAGAAAGTAAAGCCTTACCTTTGGTCTCAGCGTCTCTTGTAGCTCTGCGACCCGGTCCCACACAACTCGCCAATCGTAGCGGCACTTCGGACCGGGAACATACCCACTTCGGGTGTAGTACCCTGGGAACACGAACATTTTACCATCGGGAAAGGGTCCCCAGAAAGTGCGAAATGGACGAAATGGAACGAAATGGAACGAAATGGAATGAAATGGAACGAACTTTCTTGGGACCGTCGGGAAATATCATATAATTGTCTCGGAAAAAGAAGTCGAACCCAATAAGTTAGAATTTAGTGTCTGTAGTTATACTATAGTAGTCACATGTTATACTGTTCATCATTGTCTGTCCGTGTTACATGTACTGTATTTGCAATTAGCCCACTGGCAAGAACTTGCAATAAACTTTCAATATTCTATAACACATACAAGGTGGTACATATGTACATTAGTATATTCTGAGATGAATTTATCTGAGGCAAAGTTCGACTGTAATTTTCCACACAAAAATTGGATTTACCAAAATGTTTGACAGTCCAACTCCGGCCTTTGTCAAGGAATGAGCGATCCACTGCTTCTGTGACGTCACGTTATGCAGTTAGAAAACGTGACCCGATGAGCAGTGGATCATTTTTTGACAAAGACTGGAGTTAGACAGTCATAAATTTGGCTTCTAAGTTCAATATGTGTGTTGGAAATTACACTTAAACTCTGTTTCAGAATGACCAACAAAGATGAACTTTCAAGCTAAGATACAGATGTTGAATGACCTTGAAAAAAATGTTATTCTCACCTGGACCACATCTGACTTTGGCACCGTCCATGTCCTTCCCGTCCGTTACCATGACGATGAGTGATTGACAGGTTGTTCTTGACGTTGTCGAAAGAAGCTCAAATGCAATTTCGAACCCCTTCCTGTAAAAAGTACAATGAGTGTAGTCGGTCCTCGAATCGTAGGTGCCACCCAAATATCATGACATGTACAGTTGAATCACCCTCCTTTAACAGCGCTGAAACTCACTCGGGAAATGCTCGGCAAACCCTCCCGGTCTCAGCCCTGCTCGTTTGAACTGACGTTTTGGGTATTGGGGGCGTCACTGACAGTTGCTCATGAATTATTAATGAGCTAGCCTTATTTGGCACAAACAGCCGTTAGTTGCTCATGAATATTCAACGCCCCCAATACCCAAAATGTCCGTTCAAAAGAGCAGGGCTGAGACCGGGAGGGTTTGCCGTGCATTTCCCGAGCGGCTTTCGGCGCTGCTAAAGGAGGGTGAGTTGAATCAATGAATAGAAATCAGTAAGAATTGTTTGCATGTTCTTACATTTGTAAATATATGTAAAGAGCTGTCAAAGGGCTTTCTTTTGAACTATTATTAAAATGATGTAGTTTTACTCTTGTCAGGGCAGCTTTATGTATGTTCTATTGTAACATGTATGGAAATTTCGGAGATTTGATGTAAAATTTCATCTTACTTCATCTCACTCGTGCCACCAGCTTGTAGACCGTCTATTTTCTGTATGAGGTCCTTCCGGTGGGCAGTTGAAGCCGGTACCAACCGGTTCTGTTGACAGCTCAAGACCTCCGTGTCGTACTGATGCCACCTAAACACATTTGTTTCAGTTAAACACTGTGGTTTTCTATCTGAGTAAGAAGTTCATGTTTGCATGAACTATTCGCAAACTAACACCCACTTGAATATTTGTTGACTGTGCAGTTCTCGAGGAAATAAACTATTCGTTGTCAACCATGTCTTTCCATGCGTTGACCTGGCCTCAACTATCTTACATATATATGTATTTATGTCATACCTGGGCAGCGAAAACGTTCGATACGGGTGTTCCGCACCATGTGATAATTTTCCGTATCACACGGGATTCTACTTGTATCACACAGGCTTCCATAGAATATTTAGAATGCATTTCGAGTGCACCGAGTGCGCCGCTGTCGAAAATTCGATATACTGGATTCGGTCGTTGGAATTGCGGCTGCTACAATTCTTTGTTAAAGGACGCCAACTTTTCTCCACGTCTGGCGCATTTCGCATTGAAATGTGTGTTATTTCGGGTGGGTACGACATAGATGAATAAACCGTGGTCGGGCTGGTACCTCGGGTAATACGGAATACCCCGCAGTGTTGTATTCAATATGTATATAACACCTCCATTTTACTAGGGCGGAGACCTAAAATGATAACGATTTCTTTTTACGCTTTGTGTGTTTTGTTGTCTTTTCAGTCATACTTTGACATTTTCACTTTTACATTTTGCATGATCGTGACTTGAATGTGACTTGTATGTAACTTGAATGTGACTTGTATGTGACTTGTATGTGACTTGAATGTGACTTGTATGTAACTTGAATGTGACTTGAATGTGACTTGTATGTGACTTGTATGTGACTTGCATGATATTCTAACTATGAAATGAAGGGTTACACGTATCCAAGATCGCAGTAGGATCCCCGTCAACTGGTATTTGATCCTAAAGAAAATGCTGTCGAGCACTATCTTATCCGTACCTCCCAGTCTCGTCCCAGTGACTGGCTCTCGCGCAGACGACATTGACGAAGTCCTGCTTTGTGAGGGTATTCAGAATGGTCTTGGACACCGCCTTGGCTATGTCAAACTTCTCTCCTATCATCGAGTGACTGAAAAAAATATAATGTTCAAAATGTCATTACAACAGGTGTGAGAGATGATCAACCAAAAAATCGTTGCCTTTATGTTGACAACAGAGTATGTGTTATGATGATTGTTTATCTAGAAGCACTTTTCAAGAAACCATCTATATCAGGGCCTATCGACCATCCTTCAACCGAGACGGAGGCCGATACCGACTTCCAAGTACCTTTGACCCTTTGCTGACGCCACACTTCCGCTCAGGTCACTAGACATAGCTTTCGGGCCAAATCAACTTGAGGAGGACCAGAGGACTGGTTGAAGGCCTGTTGATAAGCACTTTACTTTTTGTAACGTTACGCTATTAACGTGTATATTTTCTATACTATAATAGTAATGTGGATTACCGTCACAGATGAACATTCATACGAATACGGAACTAACCGTTTACCTGTACCCTGGGAGCCCAGACTAGGACCGGGCCGCTAGCGACCCCCTTCGGCGGCCCAAGACAGTCAGCCCGCCCGATCTTAATCAACGCTCCGGGGAGTTGTAGCCCGGCCAAATCTCGGACAAGAACTCCCCCGGAGCGCTAATTACGGTATCGGCGGACTTGGAGCTCTGAGACGCCGAAGGAACTGGCTAGAAGGAACCATCTAAAAGGCCCAATAAACAGTCTGGTTCCCAGGGTAGTTTACCTGCAGTCCAGGACAACTACCACGTCCTTTGCCCCACTGGTGGCAGCGATGTACCAGGGACGGATCCGCGGGTCGTAGTCGTTGTAGAAGCCGGCAAAGTTGGTGTCCCACTCCCGTCCCGGGTACAGCCTCAGGAGACCGTTACTGGACCCGAAGTATTGCCATCTATGAGGAAATATAAGAACCATGTGGGCAAACATTTGAAATGCATAAAAAGGTAGCAAAACCCATTGTCTTATCTTTCCTCCTATTTTTCAATATTTCTATCAACTATAGTTATCAACAGTCACTGCTGTGGCACGGTGTCTTATAGTTAAGGTTGTTGGCTCTGGAGGTACTGAGTTCGAGTCCCTGACAGGTCCCGATGTTGTGTCCTTTAAAGGTACTTTACAACAATTTTCCCACTCGACCCAGGTGTTAACAAGTACTTGGCTTTCGCTAGGGACGTCCCTCGGATAGGACATTAAATAGAGAGACACACTCGCAATCGATCACGTTAAAGAACTTACCAACACTTATTATTAAAAGAGTTAGGGTCCATCCCGGTCTAGATCAAATAAAAATCCGTCCGGCCGGATATGCAGCTTGTATCATTCAGTGCCAACCTGTTGTGTTACCGCATGAGGTGGCTTAAGCCCCCCTCTCACTGGACACGCGGCACACTGGCGGCGTCGCTGCGGCCGATCGAATTCACAAAGTAATCAACGAATTTCATCGACAAAATAATGAATTTTTTAAGCTTTGTGTGTTTTTTTGTCTTTTTGGTCATATTTGTAGGTTTTGAATGATATTCCCATCATAAAGTCATGGGTAACGCAACTTCCGATCCAGTTTAGGACGCAGCGACGCCGCCAGCGTGCCGCGGGTCCAGTGAGAGTGGGGCTTTACTGGCTGTGCAATACAAACAAATATACCTGAGAAGTGGATCTTCTTTTGAGTTGTTTCTGAAGACCTCGTCCAGTCCGGATGTGGACACCACGGTGTTGACAGTAGCGTTGTCGTCTCGTGGAACCTCGTCAGAAATCTTCACCACGCTGTAGCTGGTGTTAACATGCTGTTTGAAGTACCTATATATATGTATATAGATATGTTTATTGCAAGAACATGCCCGAAGGCTAATTGCAAGTACATAATACATGGGTATAATGGTAAAGGAAAGGAAAGTGATCTCGAACCAGTTTAGCTCAAATGAACTCAATGAACAGATGAGCTAATCTTCCATTGGTCGTGACAGAGAAGACAGACGCTATGTACAGTTTTTACAGGTTCATTGTACCGGGGAAATTCCCCTAGCTCTTTTCGACAAGCACAATGAACAGTGGACCAAGGCTTCACGTCCCGTCCTAAGGACTGCGATCCTTTCCGGTAGCGTGCATGTCGGGTGAGCGACGCAGCCGGGATCGAACCCGGGGCTTCTAGTTCCAGAGGCAAGATCGCTAACCACTGGACTACGTACGCTACCCTATGGTACAGATAAAGAGCTATTATAAAGGACTAGTTTCTACTACAGTCAACTACTTACTTTTACATTCTAGAATATACATCGATCTAGTTATGTTGGGTTTGACTTCTTCTTTTGAGGTAGTTGAAGGCGAATTTACCCACTTCTTCTATAATATGTGGGTTCATTGATTTTAATAGTAGTATTGTTTTTCCATGGTCAGGAATAATGGGAAAGTATGAATATGTAAATATGTGTAAGTGTGCAATTATGTCGCCATGTGTTTTAAAAAGAGGGCTACTAGAACTTAGATATACGGTAGTACATTTGTATAATGTTTAGTATTAGGTTTGATTTTAATGTTAACATTATTATTATTCTTTGTTATCTCATATTCATTACACAATGTATAGTCTCTTATGCATTCATCCTAGGCTCTACCAGGCTCCATACGTGGCTGGAAAGAGTAGAAATCGGTCAAATAGAGGAGTTGGCCAGCCGATAAGTACAGTTAACGTGGCAAACTGTATCTATCGGATGGCCAACTCCTCTGTTTGACCGATTTCTACTCTTTCCAGCCACGTCTGGAGCCTGGTAGAGGCTACATTTATCCCCCTGGGGAATAAATATGCAATGAAAATTAGTAAACCAGAGACAACGGCGACTGTCACGTAGAGGGTACGCCCGGTGTTCTCTCGATCATCGCTCAATTTCAGGGATCGGCCAATGTTCACAGGTCGTCATCAAGCCCCAATATTTATCACATGATAGTACCGGGGCCTACAGGTACAATGAGCTTCACACACCTAATTTGGGTGCGTCAACACCCCTATTATAGGGTAGATCTTAGGCGCAAAATACATGCGACCCTCGATTTTAAAATCGAGTGACCTTTTAGTGATCAACAAGGTACGACCAAAGTTCGGCACCAGGGTTGTAAAACTGAATAACTTTTGCCCACCATTGTCGCGCGAGCATCAATTTTCATCCGTTTCCAACAACAAAAAAAAGATTTTTGGCCATACTGTAAATCATACAAAGCAGCTGCAAAATGAAAAAATATATGCTGTAAATTCCAAAAGGAAACAAAAATATTTCGGAAAACGGATACTAATGTCGCAGACTGCCAAAGTCAATTCCAAACTCAAAGAACAAAAATGAAGAATCTATTTTCCAGTGTACCATACTCTGTGTGCTAAGTTTTGTCCATCCTTCTTGACCACGTAGTTTCATAAAGAATGTAACCTTTTTTCCATACCTTTTTATTCGCACGCTCGCATTCATCATCATCATCTGTCGGCCATCGGCCGGGACTAAATAAGTACATACATCACTCCATATCGCCCTGTCCAACATTATTTGTCCTAAGTGTTCATAACGCTCGCATTAGTTTTGAGGTTCCCGGAAGATGTCATCCATATAATCAAATCAGCATGGCCTAATCCTTAAAAAATCTAATGAATAACATCGCAGTACATTATAGAACGTTTATTGCAAGTTCCTGCCAACTGCACATACATTTAACATGAATAGAACGGACAGAGTGAAGAATATAGTATTCTACAACTGACACTAAATTCTAACTTATTGGGTTCGACTTCCTTTACCGAGACAATGGAAGACGAATGAATGGTCCCACTTTTTCTGTGATTTGTGGTTTTGGTGAAGCTAAGAGGATGGTAGTTTTCTTTTTGTCTGTAAACGTGGAAAAATTAGGATGGATGGAATTATAAGTAGAAGCAGCTCACGTGCTGAACTTGAGTGGTGTGGGAAGTCTGGAGGGGATGTCCGCATCTCTGTAGATCTCCAGGGGCAGGTCGGACAGTATGGGCAGGTCCTGCTGACCCTTTAAGTACGCCTCGTCGTGAAATTGGACCACTGCTTCTGCTATTCTCTGTAGGGGATATTCAAACGAGGAAAATCTTCCTATTGGCACGGTTGTTTTAGCCTAATATATTAGCTCAATTTCATGTGGCCGCGCGCGCCTTGCACAGGAAATTCGAGTTCAATGGAACTAACATGCCACCAAAAAAAATTATAAGCCACAAGAGTGCAATGGAACTAACATGCCATCAGAAAAAATATTATAAGCCAGAAAAAATCCAGACTCGAAGTATAGTCTACTGAGATGGCTAGTGTTGTATGCCCTTAGATGATACTGTGACCATGAAATATCTAGGTCTATACGTGCAAAGGACATTCCTGAATGTCATGATCAAGGTTGAAAGTAGCTCAATATATGTTTGGCTGTGCGCATTGATCAAAACGGTTTCCGAAAAATAGCTATGTACAGTAAAACAATAGTAAGCCATAGATCTCCAAGATATAGTATAATGTATAGTACAAAGGATTACTTATTATAAGTTCTAAACGGGATCTATATACGGCTACAGCATCTTTTCTGAAGATGTGGCATGAGTTGCCAACTACTATTTGCCTATAGTACAAACTCAAACTATAAGTTACAGATAGAAACTAATATTTTCAGTAACAGTCTCGCACAAACACACGTACCCTTGTCGCCGCTTCTTTCTTGCTGAAGTAATCGCCCAAAGCTTCCTGTACGGTCCGCACGATCTCGTTCCCATCCTTCGACTCCGGGGCGTACCCGGCCTGATCATAGAACTTCTGTATGTGAGACGTCTTCAACCCATCCGTGGCCAACTATCGGAAAAAATTGATACAATATTTCATAAAAATCTTATTCCTTATGCAATAAGTTGAAGTTGAACCATGTGTTATTATAAGCGCCATCAGCCCTTACAATTTGCGGCTTTCTTAAGACCCGACAAGAAGTTAAACCAATACAAACTAGACTTAGTATATATCAGTCATTGTAGATATAGATGTACATGCTTTCACCACTGTGATTATGTAAGTCTCCTTTACCAACATGATTTAGTACCTGTAAAAACGTGCAATAAAAGATATTCGTTCATTCATCATTCAGCCCAGATATCTCTACTACCAGTGACTATCACTAACAAACTAACAAAATATAAGGTGGCAAATTGTCTCTACATTTTTGCTTGGATTCTGAACCTGTTATACTTCTCCGGTATACTTTTCTTAATAGAGTCACCAAAACCTGTATAGCGTTACATAGAATCCTTGTGTGCTTTATTGTCGTGCTTGAGAGTCAGCGTTTTTTCTGTTATTGGCCGCACACCCATACTGTGTAAACTGGATACATTCACGGCTCGACACATGCATTGACGACGTGAATTCTCACGCTGAATTGAATGATAAATGCCATCTAACAGGAATTAAAGCTCCCTATTTGTTTCAATCAGAAGTTACTGTTTTTTCACAAATAAAATCGATTGTTGACAGCTGGATATATACTATGATAATAATGATAATAATTTCATTGCAAATTCATGCCCGTAGGCTAATTGCATGTTGACAGCTGCAGCACTGTGCAAACATAAAGTAAAACATAAGGCATGGTACAAGATCATACTAAATTGCTAGTTTACAATAAGTTTCTATATCTACGGTACTAATACGGGGTTTGATTTCTTCTTTGAAAGCAATGGAAAATAAAAAAAAGTCCCACACTTTCAATAATGAGTGGGTCGGATAATTTCAAAAGGAATATGAGTTTCTGTGTATTTCTTAATCTAGAAAAGCTTTTAGAGATTTCAGACACTTTCATGAATAATCTGTTTCTATCTGCTTCGAATTTGGGACATAGCAACTCCATTGAAACATGATCACGGTACGCCATGGATAATTGGTTGCGTTCAACATAATTAACAGAACAATGCTGTCATGTTCCGCAGGACTGGTCACCATTCCAATGGCCTACGTGTTGGTGAATAATTGATCCATACGGTCAAATCACCGGAGGGTCATTTTAAGGCGTAAAGGGGCATGAGGGCAACATGAGGGCCCCAAAAATGAAAATAGAAAAAAATTCTTAAATCTTTATGGTAGTGACATTGACTAACACTGTTTAGCTAATATAACAAACATACAGATCACTTCATTAAAGTCCTAATGAGTTGTTATGTAACTACTTGAATAAGCATATCAAATTCCATCCATGCAAAGCTGCATATATTTGTTTAAACCTTTGTTTATTCATGAAAAGCACAATTCGGCCTGCAGGCCACTTTTCATTGAAGTCATGAGGGAAGAGGTAAGGGTCAGATACAATTTAACAGAGATACAAATTGCATCATTCAAATCCTGATAACTTTATCAACATATATCACTGCATATACTAGGCATATATGAGAGGATGCATTGGCTTTCTCAATACAAGGAGGTTGCTCAATATTAGTAACTGCCATCGCTTCTACAATATGTACAACGTTGCCGTCTCAGCTACTGCCTTGCTACTGTATGCATCAGTGTGGAAGGATGATTGAATGCGATATTGCCTGAGGACATCTAAAATTGCGTCACATTCCCATTTATAATAGGAACGTAAATCCCCAAACCTCTACCTCTGGGACTCTCTCTCTATCATTTTCCATCATTAGTTAATGAGAATAATCCTCTATTATAATCGTATGCACATTTATCGATTAGATTGTAAATTACCTTCACTCGTTATTATAAAATGCGTGAAACTATTACATCCACTCAGATTCGATTGTCTTTGTAAAATGCTGTAGAATTTTTACATCCGTGTTATAGTTGACAAATTAGCTGCTCGTTTCACTCAGACTGAATCTCTAATTGTTTCCCTGCATGTTAATGAAGTGAAGAGATGCCTCCGAAACCGCGAGCAAGCTGCAAAATGATTGGCTGAAACGCGACCACCATCTTCCACCGAACATCATTGCATAATTAACATTTGCGCGCTCCAGAAAAAATGCCATATTCCGCATCACTAGAACCAAAGGATATAATATGCCACAATATCATAATTTGATATACATATAGAGAGAGAAAAAGAAAGGATGAATCTAGTACATACCTGTATGAAATAATTTTCTATCATCGTCGCCCAATTTTGCACATCACCTGTGATGGTCCCTTCGTCTCGTTCGTAGGAATAATAATCATCGTTGTAGCTGTATCCTTCCCATAGCCAATCCTGGCCATTGCCCCTATCTACCGCACGCAAAGGACGCACAAATAGGAAGGTTGTCGCGATAATTAGAACAACAACGGCCTTTTTTATCCTATGGATGGAGAATTCCATGGTAGTCCTTTCCCCGATGGCCGGGTTGACGCGCGAACGCGGAGATGGTATATACGCCCCTCTTTGTGGTTCACGCAGCCTGTTTATGAATTCCTACGGGGGGCTTACCGTAAAATCGGAAGTTTGAGCACGTATTATGAATACGTCATGCATTAAAGGCAACCAAAGTAATATTAGGGGCCAAAATATGGAAATAAAAAAGCTATGCTGATATCTTTATGGTAGTGACATTTACTAACACTATTTAGCACATTTGCGTTATAACTTCATACTTTGAGCATTTTAAAACCACGCATAAACGGGCCGTACGATGATTCCCTTAGTTTGGAGAGCCTACAAAAAAAACCGGCGACGATTTTCTGCGAGTTCTCATATCACAACGACGTCGTATTTTTGCATGATGGACGTCGCTATACATTGTGGTAGTGTTGTTTGAACTAATCATGTATAGAAATGACTTATTTAATAAATTGACTTTAAAAACCCGATTTTCGGGCTCTAATATTGCTTGGGTTTCCTTTAAAGGGTTTCATTGCAGATTGTTTTCTTCCGAGAATTTGGCGCAATCGGCGGATGGTACCTTTACAAAGAATAGTTGTAATATCATTGGTATTTGATATGAATTATTAATTGGTGTTTCTAACATGTTTAGTTTTGCGGCTTCAATGTCAGTTGGTTACAACACGTTGCGTGCACAGCATGGAGAAAAGAAAATATATACAACCATTCATACATATCTTGTTTTTACTATCACATCCCTACAATGGTACCACAGTATATCGTTATCAAATCGCAAGTGAATTGAAGTGATATAATTCATTCATACAAGGCAGCCAACTATTGTTTCCGGTTGTAAACCGAAATACAGCTTTTTGTAAATGGCGGATATTTCATATTTGTGAAAATTAAGTAACACCATTGGATATAACATTAATAGTTACGCAAAATTTCGGGGCTATTTACATAATTGATTAGGAAATGCTATTATAGATTTCCGTAAAAGGATAACAGAAGTCTCGTTCTCGCAACAAATGTAATCTGGGCGGAGAGAATAATCAATGAATATAGATTATGCAAATGAGGACTTATCTATATTCAAGAGAAGCTGGTCATTCATTGTTATAGAAATTTTACATTCAAAGTCATATTAAAGAGATGAACTATGAATAGTTTTCGAGCAAATAATGTTAGAAAAAGCATGGGATCGTGATACCCGCTGTAGTTGAATTGGTTTCGCCTCTCCTAGCAAACAAAATTAAAGTTACATCGAAGCATTTTCCTTGATACTGTACCTGGTTCGGACAGGCAAAGACTGTTGACTCTTTTTTTCCGTAGTCCTGGTGTACCCTCCAGAAAAGTGGACGATCCGAAGATCTTGTATTCCCGTACAGCACTATAGCCAATCAAAACTGTACACGGTCGTAAAATTAACCAATCAAATTGTACTACAGAGGTATGCTGCCCCACCTGACCAATCAGAGCTAACTGTGTCTCACGTACGGTATTACACTTTCACAGCGACATCGACATCGGACAATGGCTACGAAGTTAGGTGTTGTTCAACTTCTTTCAAACACCTTCCTAGTCTTGGTCCTTCAAGCGTCTTAAAACAACTTTTACTCACGCAAATGTGATAAGGACTTCTTGAAGAACCCATCATGTATTGCCTGCAGTGGTTGCTTCCCGTTTTGCTGATTCCCAAGCCGCTGAACCCAGCGCTGTGGTACAACCACTCGATGTTCATGGGATTGTATCTCGCCAGTTTCTTTTTGGAGAAGAAGCCGTGCACCATTTGCACTCTAGTGTTTCTGGCCGCTCTGTTCTTCATTTGCTACTCCTGCCAAGGGAACTGTGTTTTCTACAGCTGCACTGACGAAGTCTGAGGGCACAGGGACGGCTACAGACGACGGTGGGGAGGGGAAAGCTGTAACGTGTTACATACCAATCGAACCATGGCAGCTTCCTTCATATGATTGTCACACAAACATTCTAAGCGCCAAGAAAATTCTTATCCACGATTGAGTTACCAAATATTCCGCCAGAAATTGTGCAAAATGGAATTTGGTGGTCCTGTTGGATATTTCCTTGGCGATGTCACGTCTACATATGAGCAAGGAGGTTATATAACCTCCTTGATATGAGGCCGTTGTGTTGTTGGAAACCAGGACCGCTGGATGGAACCTCTTGCGTCACCCTCACAAGTGTCCAGCCAAGGAGGATATAGAACGTCCTTGTACAACCAAGAAGACATGATGAAAGACATCACTCAGATTTACCATATTATGAACTTGAATTATGACTTTTAAGAAATTATTGACTAATCTTTTTGCTGGGAAATCTTCATACGGTTGATGAATTGTATAACCAATGTTATAAGAATAATTTAACTTAAATGTGTAAACTTCTGCAACACTACGCATAAGGAACATTGTACCTGGGCAATCAACCTATACTTTGACTCTGAACTCTGCAATGAGGGCTTACATGTTATATTACATGTCTCTGGTAGATAGTTCAATCATGGTTTGAGTACTTGTATTGTAAAAACTGTAAAGGATGAAGTGAAAAATTGTATCATAATTCATATTCTATGGGAGGCTTTGTATACATATAATCAGGCAAAGTCGTACTACTAGTATTCAGCTTCAAATATCTGTCAGCTTTTTGAAATTGAGTACTAGTAGTACTCCACTTTTTGTATACATTAACAGCTGGTTGTATTAAATTGTCCAGATTGGAACATTATATAAATGGTAATAAGGGGATATGTATTTAGAGTAGAAAATTTGGTTATTACATCCCAAAGATTACTATAATTGAATTGAATCATGCTTTATAATCTACATCGCAGAAACTGAACATATTATAGGAATTCCTTGTATCCTATGAGTTGTGAACATAATCTAATATTTGTTACAAATCAGTACATTTCCTCCCATTTTGATCAAACACAATGCCATACTTCACTAGTACTGCTTTGGATTTTTAAAAACCATTTGAATGAGTAAGTAGTTCTGTAGTGTTAACTTCCAAGCTTAGGTTGGATGGGAATTTGAAGATTGTCACCTGATTTGCGCAGTTTAATTTTCTGACAGTCAGCCTATCCAACCTTGGTTGGATGTTTGAAAAATAAATCAGAAGGTCACAATCTTCCCCTAACACATCTGCTTGGAGAGAAGGTTCTGTCACAAGAACCACAGAAGTTGTCATTACTATGCAGATAGGATCACAGTAATCTCAATCTTTGATAGATTTTGGGAACAGTATTGAATTTTCTCACGGTTATTTTTCAATATTTTCATATACATGTACATCTGGAATTTGTAAAGATAACGGGATGAGTGGTCATCAGTGGATGTGCAATATGTATAAAATAAGTGTCTTACACCTGATTATTAGACACTAGATATGCATGGACTACATGTCTTTGTCACCATTGTAAAATAATCATGCATAACTCTTCATAAAATCATAATTATTTGTCTTTGGTGCCTACTCACAATGTCATTGGTGCTTTGTACCATGTACATGTACGTTTGTTGTATTATCAGCATGTTTGAAGATTATGATAATCAGCTTTGATATCTTCAGGCTTCCAAAGCTAGTTTCAGTGTATGTAGCTATGTTTTGCATTTACCCTAACTTCTTCAATACCATGCTGCTATACTTTGACTTTTAGAAATATGTTAATAGAAATATGCTTTTCAATCTACAAGTTTGTTTAGAGGTCCTTGGTTTTACCATATAACCTCCTTGGTTTCATGGAGAATCATATGTTTGGACAGTTGTACCATATGTAGATGTGTCCAAATACATAAAGGTAAAACTAAAAGGGATCACATTTGTCCAGTGTCTTAGCATATGCAATGTTGTGACAACAGGGCATTTCCATAGTCAGAGAAGATGAAACATGTGGAAACTACTTAGATAGACTAAGCTAGAGTTGACACCAAGCTTGCCTTGCTTATGAATCATGCCACTTCTCATTTTCATAGGCCATGTATTAAGGACACTTTGGGATCTCGGTTATTAGGTTGATGGACAATTGAGTTGCATGATGAAATATGGATTTTTATTTACAAATAGACTGTTATTATCCAGAATACACAGAACTTTATGATCTAGCTGCACAATCCCGTTGGCCTGTAGAAATATGAAGTATACTGTAAATACAGAATTGTTCGCAGTGGTTTTACGTTCGTGGTTTTCGCGGCGACCGTTTCACAGCAAAACTGTTTGTCCAATACTGTAGCAGTATGTAACTATAGCGCTGCTGCGAACTTAAAACCACTGCGAACAATCAGTTTTCGCCTCAGCGCGAAATAAAAACCAGGTGAACTTAAATGCATTTACAGCGTACCGAAGGCCAAACATAGTTATGATCATGACCCACTGGTATAGCTTATACGGTAAATCTTGAAGGTTTCACGGTGGTTTTGTTTTGCACTGACCTGTCAACCATGAATTCCTGACACTGCGATTATGTGTTTCTAATGTATTACTACTGTACTACAATATTGTTCCATCTGCAAATTTAAAACACAACGAAAACCTTTTCCCCCTACCACAAAATAAAGCCACTGAGAAAGCAGATAATTTTACAATCAGTCCCATCCACTTCTTGTGTGAGGTGGACAACCTCTTTCTACATGAATGTCTTGTTGTTGTTCAACCATTTTCGTTCTGAGAACCATTGTTTTAGGAATAGAATTGAATGGGTCCAAGTAGTGTTACTGTATGGGAAGATTGAAATGTTGCAACGGAATGTTCAAACACCTTGCCTAGGTTTATGGTATGTATGTTGACTACAAACCAATGTTGACTCCAAGAAGCTCAATGAAATGTCACAATACACAGTATGCTTTTCCACCATGGTATTTTCTTAATAGCCAGAAACTGAGCAAGTTATGCATGAATCTTACACTTTTTTGCTATGAAAATCATGTAAAATTGATTTACAACAATAAATGGTAAGCGCCATTTCATCCCAATTCTTGTGGTCTGATTGTATTTCCTTATGTTAATGTCAGATGGCAATTATACTGTTAAGTATATGACTTAAAATATGCGACAGGACTTGTATTGTTCCAAATTTGCTTGTTATCTAACTTGCAAATTTAGTTTGTGGGGGGGGGGGGGCATTGTAAAAAGCAAGTACCATCCCAACTATTTTTAGCCTGTGTGCCATCCTATTTCTACCGGGGGCTCCTACACTCGCTACCCTAAAATGCCCCCACGGAAAATTTTAGAAAGTGTGTTTTTGAGAGGATTTCAAAGAAAGCAATCAGAGACAAAGTGAGCAGTTTTTCTTGGATTCCAGCTCCGCTGGTGATACAAATAAGTCCACCTTGAAAAAAAACCTTGGACGATAAAAAGTGGATATTCGAGCGTGTAAAATTTCGAAAATTGAACCTTCTGAAAGGCCATTTCCTGTGTTTTTGAAAGGGTTTCAGAGTAAAAATCAGACAAAGTGAGCAGTTTTTCTAGGATTTTAGCCTCTGTGGCCTTGCTGGTGATACAAATAAGTCCGCCTTGAAAAAAAATCTTGCACACTAAAAAGTGGACCTTGAAGCCTGTGAAAGTGGACTTTTAAGCCTGTGAAAGTGGACCTTCAAGACTGTGTGTGTGTGTGTGGGGGGGGGGGGGGGGTTCTTCTGAATCCCCTGAACCCCCCTGGCTACGGGCATGAAGTTAGTTGTGCCACTCAATGGAAAAACAAAAAGGGTACACTTCTGTGTTTCTTTTCTTTTTATTTCAGCTCTTTCTCCATTACATAACATTAACAGTATGTACAATCATTTCACATTTATAGACTATTACTTTCTTTAAATGTTTAAATAAAGGGGAGCAATTAGATTACTTCCATTTTTTAATCATTCTTTCCATACATACATATGTAGAGACTAGTTCAATAGTGATTTACAAAAATAGGATATCTTAACATAACCTTAACTCTAAATTCTATTGCAAGATTGATTGGTTCAACAGACCAGGTTAGGATTCCAGATTGTCTTATCACTTGAGTATATACATGTACATGTAAGTCACCGGTAGATGAAATACATTTTTGGCGACGCCTCAGGGGCGGAGGCATTTATTGAAGTTTGTTTATAATGTAATGAGCTTTTTTAAGTTTAAAAACTTATGAGAACATCTATCTGACTGACTCTCTCTTTCTGACTGTAACTCTGTCATGGACTTAAAACAAGGTTTCAATTTTCATATACATTTTAGTATACAATTTGTGGTGTGTTTTGCATATTAGTATGTATCACTTACAAATGTCCTACTATCAAACCAAGTACTAACATCAGATGGTAAGTGTTTACAGGACAGCAACAACATTTCTTACTTCCAATATTTAATATAATATCTATACATGTTGTACACCCATTATCAGAATGACTCCAAAGCCAGTCCTGTGAGGAAAATGTATGCTACTCCTGCTTTCGATAAATAATGTAGTACTAACTTTGAGGGTAGTCCTTTGTTACGGTAAACATCACAACATAAATCCAAATCATAACTTAGCTAAACAAAACCTAGGATAGGTGGCACACTGAACATTCAGTAACATTACAATGTGTGGTGAAGATATTACCACTCCTTAAGAACATATATCTGTCAGAGTGTATGTAAACTGACTATAAAGAGGTCACAGTTATAAACCACTCTTACCAAAATATTATCTATCTAGCTATATCTGACAGTATCACAATAAGTAACCAAAACATATAGACCTTAGATTCTCCCACAACTCTGTTGCATAGGTCAACTTTTCAAACGGGTTTCCTTCAGAGGTTGCGGCCTTGTGTGCCAACTGCCATGTCCTCCAATATATATATATACAGTCAAACCTGCCTAGGCGACCACCTTTTCAGCGCGACCACCTGGCCATGGCGACCGCTTTTTCTCGGTCCCGAAAATTTTCCCCATAGGCACAAGCATTAAGCTGCCTGCCCAAGGCGACCACCCGTCCAACGCGACCGCGACCGCCACGAATTGGGACCGCACAGAGCACAATACCTGCCCATGGCGGCCGCCTAATTTTCAAGCGTGTGGTGACATCGTATCATAATTTTGCTGTCGGATTTCACGGAAATGTTTTCAAGACTTTGAAGGACAAAAATAAGGACAAAAATATATGGAAAGCAATGTTATAGCATCGATTCCTCCATGAAGTGTTTTAATAAAACGTTCCCCGTATAAACATTGTAAAGACAAATGTTTGTGATGTTGTTGTGCCTATCGCCGTAATCTTATAGTTTACCGCAAACTCAGTTCGGTTTAAACTCAATTTTCAAAACGAATACGTAGTGCATGGCGTCAAAAAGTCAGATTTCACAGAAATTACTGTATATTTCTTGTATTTTCAACAAAAATGTGTCTGTGTCTTACTAAATTCCGTCAAAAAATGACTTCGCGGCGGGCAAAACATCGGGCGAGAAATGTTGTTCCTTGGTCCCGACGCCATCTTGGATTTGGCGCGGCCCGGATTTGGCGTACCGCTGACCTTTCTAAAACACGATGCTTTTGTGTATGAACATTTACGAATACTCTGACTAGTTATTGATGAAAATTAATATTCTAATTTTCTTTTTATTTCCATGAATCTCACATACCTTTTTGGACGCTGTGCGTTCTGCTGCACTGACTAATACCTTTTGATGCGGTCGCACAGAGCTTGGCGTCGCGGCGCGACGAAATCACACCGTTCCGTTTTCATCTTTAGTTGTCAGATCGAAAACTTTTTGCCCTTTTTATCCAGCGGTCGGCGCCCCAAAAAAGGCTGTGGCCAGCAGGTGTTTTCCAGGGATTTAGGCCTTAAAACTTCGATGATGTGTGTGTGTGTGTGTACTATTTAATGTAACGTGTGAATGCGGGAGGGCGCTAGAGCGCGCGCTGCGAGATCATCGAGGCAACCATTGTTTTGTAGTCAAAATTATGACGAAAATTTGTACATGATGTAGTGGTATACAATTATTACAACGATAACGGAAAATGTAATTTTTGTAGGATCTTTCTGTCAATGAGAATTGAACCTGGTGGGGGTCATGCTGTCTAAATTCACATAATTTTCCATCCATTTACGTACTGTATTTAAAAACCTCGACCTGGAAACATGTGAGTGGAATCCTCTTCATGGCGACCACCTGTCCATCGCGACCGTTTTTGCTCGGTCCGCCGGGTGGTCGCCTTGGGCAGGTTTGACTGTATATATATTCTAGTATATATACTCTTATATAGTGTACATGTGTTTCATCATACTAGATATTTTCTTCAGGTTTTTGCAATGATTAAACAAGATTGACTTTTATTTTGGAACTCTATACAACATTTATCTATCATAGATGCAGCAGAACCTGTTACAAGAGGCACCCGTGTTACAGTAGTTCATACATGTATGTGCAAGCAAATTCATCTGCCCCACACTAAAACGTTTCATTTCTTCTTTGCTGAAACAGTGACAGTCAAGGTAGTCTTTCCTCTCCAAGCAGAGGTTAGAGGCTAGGCTCTGGCTTGTTTTAGACATTTTTTTCATCTGGGATCTACTCCGAGCAAGAGTATACAGTATATTTCGTCTGTCGTGGCCCTACATCCGGGACATCGTCTGTGGCGGCCAAATCGCCTGTGGTGGCCATATTACGTCACTGCAACTTCACAGACCAAGATGGCGGCTTCGGATGGCGAGAACAGAGTAGTGAGGACGGAATTTGACGTGATAACCCTTAATTCTGCTGGAAGTTTATGTCGTTTTATGTACTACGTGAGGTTTTATGATTCGTCAGCATTACGATGGCATGTTGCATGGCCTGGTTTGCCATAATATGACTGTACTATGACTCATTTTGGAGCAGAAGATCGTACTACGCCTATAGAGAGACCACGTCTGGCGAAACAACAACAACAAAGCTATGAACAGCAATGTAAAAGATCCATCTTGCAGTTCTTCAAGGTAAAATTATTTAATTGTGTGCAATGCACTTCTACTTGGGGCAAGGAGACATCCACAATCTAAATTCATTGATTAATTACTAGTTATTTTTCTAGTCCTATGATTCTGATCATGATCTGTAAAATTTAGTATTAATCATTATAACGTAACGTTATATGCTTATAAAAGTTACATAATAATTTATAGTTAAGTATTCAGATCACAACATGCATGTTTCATTTGCTCTTCTTGCTGCTTATAGTGAGTTTAAGTCACAAAACAGAAGTTTAGGAATTTCAAAATTATACAGTGACACGAAATCAGCCCTAATCAAATGTACAGCAAGTAGTTACATTACAGTAACATATGACATCATTTTAAATGATAATTAACAAGCTCTCCATGATGCCCTACCCCTGACACCACCAATGATCATAGCATATTGGGTACCACTGTAAAGGGTGATGAATATTATTTAAAGCAGATTTGCTTGATGTACCGTAAATCATATAATTGTATTAGGTTTAGAAATGGTTCACAATGTGTTCTACTATGAAAATGTTTTTTGTACATCTCTGACATCCAAGGACCTAAGGTCTAAGTCCCAGGTCCCAAGTATTGATCATTTCCTGATATTGAATGTGTTGTGTTTACTTTTGTGCTCCTGTCCTAGGGTATTCTCTGCAAGACACATACGACTGGCTGGAAAAACAAGCTGGGTAATGAGTTAATTTTGCCTGTAGAATTTTTTCACTGAGAAAGCTTTATAAAGGCCTCTTGCTTTTACCAACTATTATACTTACAAGTACTTTCTGGGCTTGAAATATAGGGTGCATGTGCACTTTAGCTGAACTCAACTGGCTTAACGACAAAGTAAGCACGCTTATGTGTTCATGTACCTTGTAGAAAATCTTTTTACACACAGTGAGTAAGAAAATATAGAGACTAGGATGGAAGTCCATTTGTGTTGACATTCAAATACCAACAACACTTGAATGATACTCAGCGTTTGTGCTATATGGTAGGAGGCCCATGTATTATATATGTGTGTTAGTGTGGCATATGTTGTAAATTTTGATTTATCAGCAGTTGTGCTATGTTCATCATTTTAACTGCAAACTCATAGCATTACACATGAGACATGACTTTCAACCATGAAGTTGAACCCTCCTAACATGAAATTAATTCCTCACAAACATAAAACAAAAGTTTAATCCATTTGTTTAACTTATAAATGTACAATGAAGGTTTCAATTTACATGGTTTAAAGATTGTTTTTCTTTATCTTCAACAGATCATCAATGTTAACATGAATATGGTTATGGACAGAGGTAATATTCAGGTGGGTGTATAACTTGTTACAATGAGTCTTTTACTTCCTAAACAGATGTAAAGTGTCCATAGCCCAATGTTTTGGTATTCTGTGTTAACTTTGTTATTTATGTGTTGTGTTCAGGTATTGGGCATGAGAAGCAAATGCATCAAGTATTATGACTCCATGGGTGGGATGGGTTGATTTATTTTGTCTTTTACCATGCAATGGGATTGTTCACCATACAAAGTGTACATGTAGCTTCACTATCCAGAAAACATTTGGACTGAGAACATTAACATACTGCTGTCTAAACCTTTGCTTTGTTTTTACTTTATCACCAACAGATTACCAACAAGCAGAGCACAAGGACAAGAAGGAAAGCAACTTGGACTTGTCTGATTGGACATCACAGTATCCTGAGGTAAAACTGTCAGTTTGCTTGTTATTTTATGATGTGCTTTAGACAAGAGTCTGTAAGTCTATCTGATACTGTTGGGATCTCTGTGTCTTCTGCAGAACATCCAACAGCAGATGAATGCTAGCGACTGTTGAGTGTTTGCCTGTAAATTCGCTGAGTACGCCAGTTGGAACACAAGCATAATCTTTGACCAGGTAGGCATCATTCTGCTCTATGATTCTATGAATATGTTCGCCTTGGCTTATGATAAAAAGGGCTATGTAAGTTGGTATCTAGATCTTACTAAAATAGTGTTTGCAATCTATGTTTGAGGGTTTGAGGAAAATATGGTAGTATGCTGGATTCATACCATATTCCCACTATCTTGGCCAGTTGTGGCACTGTGAATTCATTATAACAGTTCAATTTGAATACATTTCATAGTTTTTTCATTGTCTCCCATTCATGATTGTTGGAATACCCATCTACCTTAATGATAACTTATAATGTACAATCAGTGACAAACAAGTACTGTATTTCTCCTTACAGACACACATGGCCTACTTCAGAAGAAGCATGGTATGGGAGATCCTCAATAACAAGTTGTTATAATAGCAGCAGTCCACTTACTTATATTAGTGACCATTATGTAAAGGTGACAAAATTTACAGAACAAGTTACAGACAGCGTGCTGTCAATGCCATGTCATTTTCAAATCGAGATTAATGCATCATTGATATCAGGAGTATGGTAGCTATAGCCGGTTGTATACGGAGAAAGTTACAGCAAATCAATGTGAATATCCATGTATGGAAAACATCTTTGATGTGATTTTTCACCGTTTGCTTTCCTTATATAAAGTTAATTGCATCATTGATGTCAGGAGCATGATAGCCGGTCGTGTTATTCTATGTATGGAAAAACATCTTTGATATGATTTTTCTATAATAAGTATAGGTATACTGTTAATTTCATCATTGTGCCTTTTTTAAGTCAGCTAAAATAAAGAAAGTCTGTGTTCCTATCCTGAAATAAAGTTCTTTCCACCCTGGATGTCAATCACTATAGATGTTGTTTTTCTGATTGCATCCTTGATGCATGTGAAGCACAGGGCATTTTATAATACTGATACTAGTAATAGGTAGTATTCAAAAGGATATTTCACACCCATAGCATTTATAGCACACTGCTGATAGATATTGAAATAATGGTATGAGTGTTATGAAAATGACAGAGACCAAAAGGTCCAGTTATAAATGCTTTTTCATAGTAAAGAGTCAGCATTTTGAATTTCAGCCTCTCCTGGCACTCCGACAATGTCCTGGGGGCTTGGCTCTTTGAGATAAGTTCAATTTCAGCCAGTCCTGGCAGTCTGACCTAAGCATGACCTGGGGGCATGGTTTAACAAGCACACCGGTGTTAATATAGATACTGGGTATACTGTTACGTGTAATAGTACATGGGTAGAGTAGAGTCTAAAAAGTCTAGTTATAGATTGACAACATGTATGTATGAAAAATACAGTATACAGTTCACCATTAATTTGGAAACCGTTATGTCTCGAGCTCTGTCATGAAGAACAGTGAAGTGAAGTGTGAAGAAGACCACCTGTCCAAGAAGACTGCTTTTCTTCGGTCCCAGGGTGGTCGTCTTAGACAGTACTGTACTTGTGTACTTATTGGGATATATCTCTCCATAAAATGTGGGCTTCATAGACGGTAGCAATCACATATTACAGCGGAACTGAAACTTTCGAGAGAGAGAGAGAGAGAGAGAGAGAGAGAGAGAGAAAGAGAGAGAGAGTCTTGACGCGATTGAAGGTAAAACCGACCCTCGGCCAGACGTTGCCCCGGGACTGACCCTGGGCCGCAGAGTGCGTTCGAAGAGTCCTGCAATTCACATTACTTCTGGCAGCTGCTGGTTGTTTCTTCATCGATCGACACAAGAGCCAAGTGATCCACCGCTAAATGTTGTCTTTTTATTTTATTTTACATCAAAAGCCTCTAGGCACCGTCGTTTCAGAGACAGGGAAGTCGCCCTTCCAGGTGATGGACAGCGAACAAGTGGAATAGCTGGGGGTCGCACCGCGAACCGGTACCCGCCGGGAAGACCGCTGCGGCCCCTGGACTCCGGCCGGCCCGGGCCAGGAATGACGGGGTCGATTGCGCCCGCCCTTCTTTTGAAGACCTCGGGGAGTGTAACAACCAGTCGTCGCCGGTGGCTGGCCGGCGGCGACCGAGAGCAGTTCTCGCCCTCTGCCAGAAGGAGGCCTTGGACTGCGGGACACCCGCTCGAAGTCCGACGTTTAAGGATAGGTCACTCGCCCGCCAAACCGATTGCATCGAGACACAGACCACAACATCATACCGGGGTGCAAGAGAAGAGCCGTGTCAACTAGGCCCCGCCGTGAGACTCACTTAACCATACCACGCAGACGAATCCTAGTCAACTCGCCCCAAGTCCAACTCGCCCTAACTACTCACTACCAACTCGCCCCAAATTAGGGCTTATTAAACTTGGTTTTATACTGGTTTTATAGAGCAGAGAAGACAAAGAAGGAAAGAGAGACAGCAACCTTAGATTTCCTCTGATGTCCAAACTGTGGACGAGACTGTCACGCCAGGATTGGACTTCAGAGCCACATGAGAAGTTGCCGAATCCAGAGTTCTACCATCATCTGAAAAGATGGAAGGATGCCTACTAATACTGGTTTTATATGCATGAATCCTACTTCTAAATACTAGTATTACTTGTACATGTGCTAACAAAACGGTGTGACTCTAATTCAACATTTCTTTTTTGCTGAGCACGTATTTAGCAACGTACTCGGTTGGCGGACCCGGTCGGCATGTCGGCCCGCCGTGCCACCGTGTACGGCCGCTAGCTCTAGTCTCACCCGGCTAGACATACAACATGGCCCGCCGGCGCCCCTGGCATTCATCAGCGTTAAATGCGCAGAGAAGAGAAGGTTGAAATTAGAGTCACAAGGCTTTCTTAGCATGTAAAGTAATATTTAGAAGTGGGCGAGTTGGTAGTAAATTGTTGGACTTGGGGCGAGTTGACCTGTTACCCCACGGAGACTCACGACGCGACGCCCCTCCGCCAGGATGTTTGCGGCCCCAGTTGCGCTCACCCGCCCAAACTTTTCACCGGGAGGACCCGACTCCGTCCTCGACGAGGCTACTCGGGGTGGCTCGCTGGTTTAGCAGGATAGGGAACGACGGAAACTCGAGGCACCCGACAAAGCTTCAAGGGAGCTGCCGGGTCCGCCGCCAAGCCGGTCGGCATGGGCGCTCCTGGCTCTTTGCCTGCGCTGTCCAGGACGTCTGTCAGCACTCCGCCGGCCGAGCATTGATCGCAAGACCGATCGGCCGGCGTCGAGGTGTGCAGACTCGCCAAACTTCTTCCGTGCGGAGCGCTGCGACCGGTTCGACGGCGGCCACGTCCCCGCGGAATGTGCCTGGTGCCTTCGGGTCTCGCTGCGCCCGCTGTCGGACCGAGGACAAGCAATCGACCGCCACGCTGCCCCACGCCTTTCGGGGCAGGGACAGGGGCCGGGCACTGGCCCCTTCGCGTGTTGTTTCCACCGAGATGGACTGTTCCTATAGCCAGTGCGTTACAACGGCCCGCGCGTCGTCGGCGACGGGTGCGCCAGGCAGCTGCAGGGCGGCCGAAATCAGCGGCGATGTCCGGTCGCCCACCCGACCCGTCCTAAAACACGGATATAGTACAAAACCAAGAGGGACAATGAAGGTGAAGGGCCGTCCGTCGGTCCGAGGTGGGATCCTTGCCGTCGCCGCTCGCGTGGAGCCGGGCCTTGAATGCAAGTGGTAAGCAGAACTGGTGCTGCGGGATGAACCGAACGCCGGGTTAAGTAAGGCGCCCGATGCGGACGCTCATCAGGCCCCAGAAAAGGTATTGGTCGATACAGACAACAGGACGGTGGCCATGGAAGTCGGAATCCGCTAAGGAGTGTGTAACAACTCACCTGCCGAATCAACTAGCCCTGAAAATGGATGCGCCGGAGCGTCGAGTACATGCCCGGCCGTCGCGGCAGTATGCTCCGGCCGAGCCAAGCCACGACGTGTAGGAGGGCCGCCGCGTTGAGAGCCGAAACCTAGGGCGCGGGCCGCCCACGCGGGCCGCCCACGCCCGAAAGGCACATTTAATTCGCTAACGCGGAGATGGGCGCCCGGCCTCGCACCGGGTCGTCCAGTGGGCAAGGAAAGCGAACCCGGAGACGTCGGGCTGGGCCCCGGTTAAGGCCGTCGTGAGACAGGTTAGTTTTACCCTATTGATGAAGTGTTGTTGCGATGGTAATCTTGCTCAGTACGAAAAGGAACCGGCGAAGGTTCAGACATGGTTCAGGCGCTCGGTTGATGAGCCGATGGTGCGAGGCTACCATCTAAGGGGTTATGACTGAACGCCTCTAAGTCAGAATCCAGCCGAGAAAGCAACGATATGCTTGGCGCCTCCTTCGGAGTAGCCTGGTATTCAAACCTATTATAGCTCCCGAGGCGATACCGCTCTCCCGCGGGGAAAAAGTCTAGTCCGCCGGCGATGCATGTCCTTGGTGCTGAGGCCTGTCCTGAGGGAGGAGCGCCGTTCCGATGTCAGAGTCCGTGCCTGTGTGCGCTGGGCTGCCCTGGCCTGCCCGCTGCCGCCCGAAGTAGTATCGGTGCGTGGACGGTGGCCTACCTCGTTCCGATGTGCAGGTGAAGGGCGGCAGGCCTGTGAAGGCCGTACCGATGCGGTTTAAGTGCGTGGACGGTGTCCGACCCCGGTCCGATGAGCAGTTAAGGGGCGGCAGGCCCGTACAGGCCGTACCGATGCGGTTTAAGTGCGGGGACGGTGGCCGACCCCTGTCCGATGAGCAGTTAAGGGGCGGCAAGCCCGCGCAGGCCGTACCGATGCGGTGTAAGTGCGGGGACGGTGGCCGACCCCTGTCCGATGTGCAGTTAAGGGGTGGCAGGCCCGTACAGGCCGTACCGATGCGGTGTAAGTGCGGGGACGGTGTCCGACCCCGTTCCGATGTGCAGGTAAGGGACGGCAAGCCCGTGCAGGCCGTACCGATGTTAGTGCGGGGACGGTGTCCGACCCCGGTCCGATGAGCAGTTAAGGGGCGGCAGGCCCGTACAGGCCGTACCGATGCGGTGTAAGTGCGGGGACGGTGTCCGACCCCGTTCCGATGTGCAGGTAAGGGGCGGCAAGCCCGTGCAGGCCGTACCGATGTAAGTGCGGGGACGGTGTCCGACCCCGGTCCGATGAGCAGTTAAGGGGCGGCAGGCCCGTACAGGCCGTACCGATGCGGTGTAAGTGCGGGGACGGTGTCCGACCCCGTTCCGATGTGCAGTTAAGGGGCGGCAGGCCCGTGCAGGCCGTACCGATGCGGTGTAAGTGTGGGGACGGTGGCCGACGGTGGCTGACCCCGTTCCGATGTGCAGTTAAGGGCCGGCAGGCCCGTGCAGGCCGTACCGATGCGGTGTAAGTGCGGGGACGGTGTCCGACCCCGTTCCGATGTGCAGTTAAGGGGTGGCAGGCCCGTGCAGGCCGAAGGATGTACTGATGCGGTTTAAAGTGCGGGGACGGTGGCGCTCCTCCAGACCGTTGCCGGCCCGATCGAGAGGACAGCCCGCCGTATGTCCCGCCACGCCACGCCGCGGCGCTCACGCCGTGCACTCTAAATCCCACAAGGGGGAGAGGACACGCGAGAGACACCGGCAGACCGCCGAGTCCGTCGCTGCCGTAAGGTGGGATCGCGCCGTAAAAGTGGCCGCGAACCCTCGGGAGCCTGAACGCAGAATTCCCGGCCACACCTGACCGTTGCTTCCCTTCAACACCTGAGCCGTCTCGTCATGCAGGAACGTTCCCGCACTCTCATGACCGACTGTTCGCCGAGGAGGCGGACGGCCGGGTCTCCGACCACCGAGTCTGCAATGCTTACTCGCACGCAGACGGAAGGGGCAAGCCGTTGCCTTTGGGCGGGTCGCTCCTCCGAGGAGAAAGACGGACCCGGGCTTCGCCTCCACGGAGGATTGCCCCGGCGCTCGTTCCGGTCGCCCTCGGCACGGTCGTCTTCACCCGCAAGAGTGGAGGAGCTGCCGCCTTCCAAGCCGGTTGTCGATCTCGGCTGCCCTCGCCGGGAGTGGCAGCCTTGTCGGCGGGGTAACAAAACGACTGGCGAGAGAGTGTGCGATTTCTCGCCGTCATTTCCCGACCCAGTAAAAAAATGACCACTTTCTCAAGGTAGATTGAGCAACATTCTTTTCAATGAAAACCACCGCAACTTGGTCACATCGGAGGCCAGAGGCGACCTCTCCCGCCAACCGCCCACACCTTAGCCGTTCCCCGCCCGAGCCCGTCACGCCGCCACCCCCGCTACCATCGGGGCCGCCTGACACCTCACGCACCCTGATCGGTCGCCTGGCGGAGCCACGAAGCCGTCCGCGGTGGTCCGACTTAGCCGGGTGATTTGGGCAGACTCCCTGCCGAAATACCAATTTGATCAATTTCATTCAGGATCCATTTAATTCCACTTCGTTCGATTTCGTTCAATTTGATCCATTTCGTTTTATTTAATTCCATTTCGTTTATTTTCCTTCAAATTCATTCCACTTCGTTCAATTTCAGAATGAAAAATAAATCATATTTCATCAATTCGTAATAAATCTTTTTTAGTTGATATAACAAATTAAGAATCAGTGCGTGCACACTGCCTAGCCTAGAAATAGAAAAAGGTCGGTATTATAATGTAATTTAGCCAACCAGAGACGATGTCCCTCATGTCAAGATAGTGTCGAAGATGAATATCATTTTCTAATGTCCAGCCTATACTAGTACTGTAGAATGTGTAGATAGGCGAAAATATGATCACCTGTAAATCTAGTATCCAAAAAAACTTGCCAAAGACAAACACAGACATTTTCAAGCTACTTATATATATCTACGCCAATGCATTTGTAGCGCTTTACAAAAGAGAGAATGTATTGTAACAGACAGAAACGTTTAACACACAATATGTCATTGCGCCTTTTACGTCCATATCCCTATAGTCATAGTTTTTAGAATAGACTATGCTTATAAATTGCTTTGTCATTCTTGCCATACATTGTACCATGTACAACTGTCGAGGAATAAAGTTCATCCATCCACTTAATTCCATTTCGTTCGATTTTGTTCCATTTCGTACGATTTTGTACTTCCTACAGCTGTACACCCCCACTCACTCATCCTCACATAATCTGGAAATGGCAAGTGGCGCCTCTAGCTCTGCATACTGTCCTCCACGCCGTTCTGTTTGGGGCCGCACACCCCTACACACATGAAATGGTACATTCCGTCTGTCGTGGCCCGCCTGTCATGGCCCGCCTGTGATGGCCATACTACTAGCCATACTCGCCACTCGGAGACATCCCCCACTCATTTTTTTAGGCATTTGTAGACATGTCCCCGAGGCGCAAGCAGTAACGCAACCCCGCTGCTTCGCCATCTGGATCAAATTCCACGGATCTTGGGGCCCGAGTTCGATCCTAGGGTACGCTCAGCTCGGACATGTTGTAAGGCATTGCATTCGTCATTTCGGATGGTGACGTAAAGCTGGCGGCCCTGTGTATGAGGGAGCTTCAGGCGTAAGCCTCAAACCTCTGCACGTAAAAAACCCAAACACACTTATCTAGAAGAGTAGGGGTGACCCGGTGTGCTTGGCCAAAAACGCGAGCTGTAGCGAAGCCACATTGCACTACCACTAGCTGTACATGAAAAAGCATCATGCTTCACCTCAATTGAGGATGCCTGCTTTACCTTTTTTTTTACCTGGACAAAAAGAAAACCTGGCAAAATTGCCTAAAAGCATGTCCAAAACATTAGCCGGAGCCTTACTCTACACGTTTGTTATGTACTTGGAGAGTATGTAGTGTCTAGTCAACTTCCTCTCCTACTTGGAGTTGACACCCCAGTCGTATGACATGTGGCTGAGTTTGTACTTTGTGCCGACTAGAAGCTCTGACAGCTGTGATTTCTTCTCTCCTGCTGACATGTGATCATGGACCCACTGAAGTACCTACAGAGACAACAGAGTTAACAGGTTACTGTACACTACATGTTCACTGCACAAAAAGAGGCAAGATTTGAATCTGTATCTATATAGCCAGTATAACCACCCTTCAGCATATCACACTAGCTTCTGTATCCGTATCTACATTAGCCGGTATAACCGCCCTTCACCATAACACACCAGCTTCTGTATCTCTATCAGTATAGCCAGTATAACCGCCCTTCACCATAACAGACACCAGCTTCTATATCTATATTTAGAGGGTGATTATTGAGCAACCGAACAGTGACCAAAACTGGCTTTGTTTTCATTCTCATAATTAGAATATGATGCAAGATGTAAAAGCATGTTTCAGACACAAAAAAAACACAAAACGTAAAAGAATTTGTTCTTTATCTATGAATTTGACCTGACAACTGTTTGGTCGCTAAGCAGCCATTTAGCAGTTGCAGCCTCTACTGGAAAGAGGTGTATGCAATACTGTAAATGCAGAAATGTTTGCAGGGACTTTATTTTGCGGTAGGGAGGAAATGGAGTGTTCGTAGTGGTTTTCTCTGTTTGAAACAATAGTAGCGCAATGGAACAGCTTTTTGCGGTGCTTTTAAGTTTGCGGTAAAGGGTTAACCACGAAAATGTCGATCATAAAAATTTCTGCATTTACAGTACTAGTATCATGTTGTCTCTTCATTTCCTACCTCTTCATTGTGGGCACCAAAGTCCTCCTTGTACCACTTTAAGATTTTGCTGAGCATGACTTCCTTCTTCTTCATATCCACCTGTATCCCATCATCCCCCTCAAGGAATCCCTCCGCTGCAATCTTCAACTGTTTCTCAACTTCCTGAGGAGAAAACATCTGTGAGTTCTTACAGGTATATATACAAAAATGTACATGTACAGTCGTCACAACACTAAAAAAGTCCTTTATCGTCTTAAAGATGTGATTTTGGCTCAACACATGGTTTTCAAACCAAAATTTCAACACCTGATCATGAAAAAAATGAAAGACGCTGCAGAAATAAGGACTAGAAATGAATTCAACAAAAATACAGTACTGTTAAATGCAGTAAGTTTGCATGGTTTTTATTTCGCGGGAGAAAATGGAATGTTCGCTGTGGTTTTGAGTTTGCATTTGAAACAATAGTGGCGCCACAGTCATAGGTGGGCCAAAAGTTTTGCGGTAGTTTTAAGTTCCCCTGAAAGTTCACTGCAAAAACCGTGAACATAAAACCACCACAAACATTTCTGCATTTACGGTACTTTTTCTTTCAATGAGAGATTGTGCTTATTCCCACACTTCTCTCAAGAAGCTATTGATAGAGCTTTCTAGATCATTGGCTTGTGTAGGGCAAAGACAGAGACCCTGACTTCAATAAAGGCTGATTTGAGCTTCTCATTGACAAACAAACAAACAAGCAAACAAGCAAACAAACAAACAAACAAACAAACAAACAAACAAACAAACAAACAAACAAACAAACAAACAAACAAACCTGTTCAGAGTAAGTTTTAATAGGAGGACAGCTCTTTGCTCCACACACGAGTGCAAAGTGAATGAGAGGTTCTGGTTCCTCCAGTGCTACAGGCAGCCTGGGGTCGTCCTTGCCGAACGGTCGGAAGAGCTGTCCAACCCCCTTCCTGTTGGCACGTAGAACGCCGTTCTCGATGTCTTGTAGAGAGTAGATGTGACCACCAATGATGTAACTCACCACATTGAAGAACTGTTAGGGAACAAGGCATCAACAAGTTATCATAATGGTAAAGTGCTGTCACATACGAGAGGGAAGGGTACGGTTTGCAGGACATAGCTACAGAAACAAAGAAGAGCTTGTAAGCGAACTCCTGCTGTGGGCACCAACTCATGGGCACTCCTGTGTCGGGCGACCCCGACGGACCTACTGTAATTCTTGATTTGTTAAAATTCCATCATCACTAATATTTGATCACTGATATTTGAGACAGTGATATTTGTTCCAACCGTTAAAATTAAGTGCCGTGACCTACTCCATTTTCCCCAAACCGCTATATTTTCCTGCCGCTATATATATTAAAGTGATTTACAGTACATAGACCAACTTGCTGGGGATGAAGGGGTGAGGTCTGAAGATCTAGACCAACTAATGGCGGACCGTGACGCCTGGGGGGAGAGAGCAGCCTTAGTCCGGGTAAGCCGCCCGATATGATGATGCTGTCACATTTGTCGTATGATGCCGCACGATTTTGATGTTGAATTTTCAAGCAGACTGTGACAGAACCAACCAGTGACAAGGATCCAAGACAGCCTTTTCTGAAACAAGACAACTGAATTACTGTGCTAGATTGTATGAACAACTATCCCAAGAATGCCTTCAGTTTGCGATCATATGACAATTGCACGAGGTATGTGACTTGGCCCTGATAAATCTGCAAGTAAACTATAATTATCATAATGTTTCTGAAAATCAGCAAAAATTAAAGAAAATAAGTAGCATCTTTTAAACATCTTCAGATTAATTCATTCTTACTTTTGCGCATATGGAAAACATTAAAAAGGGTTTGCTGATGAAATATCTATGTTTCAACTCTTATTTTAGGTTACATTCTGCCTATACATAACTATAAAGTGTTGGGATAACACTGTACATAGCAAGTCACATATTATACAACCTCTGTAAAAATTTGGGCTTCCGAACGCCTCTGAATGGCCAGTCCGGAACGGGCTCGTTCGGTTTGAACGACTGTAGGGAGATGTTCAGTGAACGTTATTATTTGACGAACGCTTCTGAACGTCTTGAACAGTCGCAAACATCTCTGACACATGCCTGATTGGCCGATTTGAACAGTCTGTAAATGGTCGAACGGCTTCCCGAATGGTGATGTAAACGGCCTTTCCGAACCCTCAACCGAACGGCCAAGTACAATGTAAAAAGAAGAAATTGATACGAATCCTCACCTTATACCTCTGCCACAAATTGGTGGGCGGTCCCACTTTGACGTAGGCATGGATGACCAGTGCATTGTAAATATTGATGAAGAAGGCCAGTTTCTCCTCCCTGCTCAAGTCCGACACATTAACTCTCTGTAGCTGTGCAGTCAGAGTCACATACTCCTCAAAGTCTGGACTCACTCCTATACCCTTGTAGTCTACTTTCTGTGAGAAAAGAAATACTTTTTTTTTACTATTACAAGAAATCCTTTTTTTACTATAACTACAGTTACAAATGCTGAGGAACACCACTTGGGACCAATAAAATGTGGTCTATGTGGACTAGAGCTGTGTACAAATTTTAGGTCCAGGTACAGGTACATGGGTTTAGGTACAGGTCTGGACCTGAACCTGTACCTAAACTACTTGTTTGGAAAATGCTAGATTTTCAATAAGAACAAAAGCATGTTTGAACTGGTAAAAACATAATATTTGATTGTGCTAGGTATTATCTTTATGAAAACACAGTTGAAAATTTGACTCCAGCCATGCAAATGTGTTTTCTGTGCTTTAGAGTGGCTTTAGAGCACTGCCATGATGGTAATTTCATAGTAATTTTATCTGTCAAAGTGGCCATCCCCTGAGTCAGGTCCAGTACCCATACAGCAGGGTCAGGTATTTTGGACCTGTAACTAATTGATTGTACCCGGTACTGTATCGGTACAGTGTACCAGTACACAGCTCTAATGTGGACAGGTTAAGTCACTATAGACAGGATTCTTAATACTTGTGTCAATCAGAAATGCATTTGCATTAAAAGTGGTCACATTGGCCAGGTGGTCTTTATGAAGAGGTGGTCACTTGTTTGACTGTTGTTGCATCAAGGACTTTGTAAGAGGGTATGATAAGAAATATGATATTAGGTAGTACAAAAATTGCACCATGATAAATATCTTAAGGCTACCTGTCTATACTTCTTTCACATTTTCATTGGAATCTACATACATAAACTTGTATGACCAACAAACAATATCACAAACAAAAACATTAGGCCTAACATTGCTGAGGGCTACAAAAACAGCACACCTTGCCATCCTTGGACAGATGCTTGGAGTAGATTTTCAGGATGAGTTTTCTGATCACTTCACTCAGTTCACCAGCTGAAAGAAAAATAAGACTGTTATAACTTTTACTAATAAGTCAAAAGCCACATTTCTGAAGTAGTAATAGCTTTCAAGTGTATCTGCCCATTATAGCCTGTGTGACACAATATCTTGCTGTCAGGGGCTTATTGGGCTTCCTACCCTTCTGAGGCCTGACCAATACAAGGGCTGCTAGAAGTGAAATTTGTATTTATTTGGGTAACACAACTGCTAACACAACTGTGAGAAAACTTAGAATATAATGTTAAAGATGTGACTTGTAAAATATTCTTGGCAGAAATAAGACTTGTATATCTGCAGATCACATACTCTTCCCCACATGCCCTTTAAAGAAAGTAAAAGACTAACGTATTGATACAATGTGAGCTATTTAAGACTAATGCATACATGTACTTGTAGCCGGTATAACATCCCTACAGCGTAATACACCAGCTTCGCAGGCACACGGCACGGCAGCAGCTGGTTATATTACACTGAACACCCTGTCACACCTAACCTTTGCACATCTAGCTGTAAGTGTTGTTTAAAGCTATCTAGTGAGGATGCTTCTACAGAACACTGGCAATGACTTCCACTCAAATGAACCGCCCTCCTTTGTGTAACATCCTTTTGGCGATCTGATATCTTTATACAGGAAGTTTTTGTCTCATTCCTGGTGCTTTTGGTGATTTGTTTGGCATATTTTCGGTTCAATTTGAGTTGCAACTTTTTGGCCAATTAGTCGTTTATTGCGATCATAGGCTTTGCGTATATGGGGTTCGATAAACAATGGTGTTTATTGAATGGAAAACAGTTTGGGATTTCACAATCCTTTGCAGTTGGCCGGTTTTTGCAACAAGGTGTATTGCAATTAACTGGTTTCTACCGTATAAGCTTAGCCCTTACCTGGTCTAGGTTGACACTCAGCAGTCACACCTGCATTCAGGGCGCTCTCGGAGTCATCCTCCAGTAGTCTGTAGAACAGCACCTCATCCTTGAACTTGTGATCATCTGTCACATGGTGTCCGAACCCTCGCTTCACAAGCTTCTGTCCCATGTCAACAGCTTCTTCCCTTTCTGTAAAAAAGGCACGGTGCTTTCATCACTTTTACAAACTTTATGTGCTACACAAACCTACTTCTAATCTGAACAAGTTGCTACAAAAAGTCCTGGGCTAATGGCCTCTTACCTCCCCAAGCTTTTAAATATCAATTCTAGGTTTACTTATTCTGTATCTGTATCTGTATCTATATAGCCGGTATAACCGCCATTAGGCGTAACACACCAGCTTCGCAGGCACGCGGCGCGGCAGCAGCTGGTCATATTACACCGAACGGTCTGTTACACCTAGTCTTTGCATATCTGACTGCAACCGTTCTTTAAAGCTACTTAGTGAGGAAGCTCCTACAGTACTTGATGACAATAAGTTCCATTCTACTATCATAATGGTTCTCGGGAAATACGAATTATTGTGACATTTTGGCATACATGTAAACTCAATATTGTTTGATTCATTCTTAAAGTTTGTAATATTATGAACGTTTCAATGTATGGCGTTATTCATATGCGAATATTCTATTGTATGTTAGATGGCCTGTGTATTGCTGTGTTGCAATTTTGATAAAATAATTAAAGAATAAAAATGTGCTAAATAGTACCATCTGGAAGAGCGTATGACGGGATACACCATGGCAACATCGAGTTATAATAATGTACTCCAATAGTGCAATATTGCCGCGAAGTGAACCAAGGAGGTTAAGTCAAACTATCAAAAACTACACAAACTGAGAAATTATCTAAAAGATAATGAAATCTCAAGTTAGAATACCTAATCCTTTGTTCTTGACCAACCAGTCCACAAACTCTCTGCCCACGAAACAGTTCTTGTATGTCCTGAGGTTGTACATCCTGTCCTTGATGAGTCCTGATTCCTTCAGCTCCCGTACCAGCATGGCGTACTCATCAGGCTCGCAGTGGAACCCTACCGCAACTGGGGTGGAACACATGGCAACAAAATGGTATTAAAGTACACACTACAAGCCATAAACTAGTGCTGCGTACCGGTAATGTGTACCGGTACTGTACCGTAAAAATTGATTAGGTACAGGTCCAAAATACCGGATCATAAAGTACCGGATCATAAAGTACCGGTACCGTACCGATACAAGTTTACACCTTGAAGTATGTGCTTATTTTGTGACTAATCTCCTGACCTCATGGCCTCATGCAACACCAAATGTGACCAAAGTGACACCTTGGAACAGCGTAACTAATATGTAACAGATCATTCAGGCAGGCCGGGAGTTTTGATAACAAGGCCAAGGGAGTTTGGCGGTAGGAAACCTAGTTATGTTCTTTGAATATAGATACAGACAAGTTGAAAACGGTTTATTCATGTTTCTGTCATGTTCAGAAGTTCAGAAAAACACATTTAATTTTTCAAACCCTTCAGGTACAGGTACAGGTCCGGACCTGTACATGTACCTAAACCTCTGTACCTGTACCTGATGTTATGTTTAGGTACGCAGCACTAGTTCTGACCTTACCTTCGTCATCTTCAGCTGTGAGTGGATCAGGTGGAACAGGTGCATCAGGTGGGGGTTCCTTCTGTTGTACCTCTGTAATCAGCTCCTGAAGTTGTTCCTCACTCTGGAAAATAGAATGCCAGAACTAGCCATGAATATTGAAAATTATTAATTTGTCTTGTGGTTTTTGTGATTAAAAAATTTGTGACATAGTGAAAAAAAAAATCATAAAACAAAGTCATAAATATGAAATATTATTGGCTAGTGGCATCAAGGCAGAATAAAATAGAAGCAAACCAAAATATTGTCACATTAGCAATTATCAATTCTGTGAAAAAAAAGACTAATCGGCAATAAAAGTTATCTATTACCTTTCTCCTTTTACAAGCAATGAATATTGAATAATGATTTTTCTCATATCATAACTAAATCAATCTTCTAGCAATTGTTAACAGCCCCCTGATAGAGAAAGATTGTTAAACACAGGCTGTTTTTTCTCCCAGAAGAAAAACAACAACAACTGCTACCATCATTTTCTTAATCTCCAAGCAGATCTAATGGTTGCAAAGACTGTATCCAACTGACAGAAGAAGTTTTTATTGCTAAGGTTGCAATAAAAACTTCTTCTGCCAGTTGGATACGGTCTTCGCAACCATTAGATCTGCTTGGAGATTACATTTTCTAACAGACGTACCAGTTTCTGTAACTCTTCGTTGCCCCCGACATGGATGGCGTTGAAGAAGATCTGTGGGACGGTGTTCTTTCCAGTTCTCGTTCGCACATCTTCTCGACTCTAAGGTATAGATGATACAATATTTTTCTTACATTACATGCTGTCTGGGACTTGTATCAACAAAGAAACATGATACAGCAAAACCTGTACATAATGACTACCTCACTTTTTGGTGGTACCCTATAATTAGATAGTTTTTCCTATTGATTCAAGCATTAATGAAAAGTTTATTGCAAATTCCTGCCCGTAGGCTAATTGCAAGTACATGTACATGTACATTTAATGATTAAGAGTCCTGTCTGTAGTGACCACCTGTCCACATAGACCAGATTACATCGTTTCCCTGAGTGGTCTTCTTGGGCAGTTTTGCCTGTACCTTACAAAGTATCAAACTTTAAGACATTCGGGTTCATTTCCCTGAGCAGTTTACTTGTAATCTTGGTACAATTTAGTTCAGACTTCATTTTTATCAATATCTTATATAGAGGAATGAGACAGCAGAAAAGCAGCTATTCAAAAGTAACACAAGTGATTTGATAGAACAATGAGTTTTCAACCGGATCAACCATTTCAAGCACATTAGCAGCGAATGAAAACATAATGGTGTGGGAGGGTCCCATAGAATAGAGCTATTTGAAGCCAGGGTTCAGTAATTAACACAACAGGATGTAAGTTTGTGAATGGAAACACCACCTTAAGTCTATTTTGATACTAGGAAATGTGAATGCAAGTCATTGTCTACCATGGCTGTGCAAAATTTGGGAACCAAGACTATCACTGTTGGTACAACAAGCCTTTTAAGGCAACCTGAAACATGAAATCGTGTTTGTTCAATTATAAAGTGCTTTTCTATTTGCTCAGAATTCATTTTAATGTTCTTTGGGCTGTTATTGAAAAAAGGTGGAGCAGACAACAACTGGGGTGGGTGTGTCTGAGACTGAAAAAGGGGGGCCCAAAGTGGGGGTATAATGTTATAATGTGTAAAAACCCAAGCACGGCTTGGGAAACCAACGCGCAAACCACTAGGCTAACAGGTCCAGACCAGTTAGACTGGTCAGTTTAGTGGAGGTTGATCCCCACTGTTACAAATGCAAAAAGAAAAGTGAGGTTCAAGCTGGTCTTCTCCACCATTTTTCTTGAGCTTTTTATAGCCTCATAAATTGTACTAACTACTGTTTGTTAACGTTTTGTGTAACACCCTGGTGTCGACAACAACCACAACAACATTATCTTGCCTGGCCTTGTTAATCTGCAAGGGATAATTTAATTAACGGATTAGTGACAACGACAACTGGTTTAAGTGATAAATTACACGCACACGTCTGTTTGGAGTCAAATGGTTACTGCAACAACAAAGTCTAGCCTCCTTTGCAGGCGTATCTGCTTGGAGCTCGTAACCGCTCCAAGCAGATACGGTCCCCTAACCCTAGCAGATACTCTTTCCCCCAAGCAGATACGGTCCCGATTAGTTAAAAATCTCAAATCAGTGCTCCCCAAAAAAATAAACGCAGGTGCTGCCCGGGAAGCCTGCAAAGGGGGTTAAACAAAGTCTAGGATCTAAGCTGGTAGCGTTAACTTAATATTTACAGTCGATAAAATTATGACAACAAATAAGCTAGTTCGGAGTTGCTACTACGCATGTGCAGTGTCAAAGGTGAAGGCCCCGAGCGCGTATACAGTGCTCGCCTGGACATTGTCTAGATTTGCATAACAACTGTCTAGATTTACATAACAACGCCCGACTGGCTTTGTTGACGTCTGGGGGGCCTTCACCTTTGACACTGCACATGCGTAGTAACAACTCCGAACTAGCTTATTATAACCATTTGTCACCTGAGGATACTTATCCAGTGAGACGTCGGTGTAAGGTAGACCCAGCTGTTCTAAGAGGTTTTTAGCGCGGATACAATGTGGGCACCCCACGATCGAGTACACCAACACTCTACCCTTCAGTTCCATTGTAAAATAGCGTTGACTAGCAGTCAGAAAATGCCGATAATAACTCAGAAGTTGTCGTGTTCGGTTTAACTTCAATGATACACTCCACATAATTGGGCCGTTCCAAAAAGGGGGGGGTGGTGACACATTAATCTGTATTCCCCATCGGTTCTGCTGTCCTGACTACTTCAACCCCCTAAGTCATGTAGTCCTAAAAATTTAAACTCCTTTAGTTCTAACGTCTTAAGTTTTTGACCCCCTAAGTCCTTAGATTTTAGTCCTACGTTAAAAAGCTCCCCTCTAACATTTTGGAACGGCCCATTTGTTCGATGAACGCTGGTGGTGCGGAAATCCTGGATTCACGGAAATAGGGCACTTGAATAATTCTGGAATATTCCATTTTTGATAAAGGTTGTTGATGAAAAACAACCCTTTCCCAGCACTTAGAGACCACGTCTGGTGAGATTAGATAGACGATAATTTTTTTTTAAATAAAGATATCGACAACAACAACCCTTCCGGCATCCCCACACAAGATGAGTTTTGGTACGTCCCTATATTGTTTCACCTTTGACCCTACAACATGGCGGCCTAACGCACATGTTTCCCGAGGTGAAATTATATTTTGGTCCGAAGCTTTGTCGTCTCGCCTAGATGTTCGCTGACAATTAGGTAAGACATCGTACCAAGTACTCACTCAACTTATTTGGTAAGAAAAGTTATAGAGAAATCGCAAAGGAATGACATCATTTTTGTTAGGTAATATTGGGGAGGGGGTTAGTCATTTTTCCCATCGCCTTGATAATATTTTTGGTCCAGGGAGCTTTGATACATAACAGTTAGATCTGTTTTGGCAGAATACTGACTGTGATTTGTGAAAAATATTCCCAAAGTGGACACATTTTATTCAGGTGCTGGCATAGAATCTAAAATGAAGTTTAATACCATGGTTCTCCTATATTAAAGTATTTTTTTCCTTTCACATAAATTTCAAGTAGATGTTGGGAGGCTAAAATTATAGTTGAGTTTTCCTACCTGCACATTTCTCTGACGAAGGCGGTCCTTTGTCATTGCAGAAAATGGCCGCTGTAAAAACGTAGCAATTTACTAGTAGCCTCCCCCAACATCTGCTTGGAGATTACCTTTCACACATAATTTATATCTTGTAAGATAATTTCAGTCATTCTGGATACAGATTTTGTGTGTGTGTGAATTAATGGAACAATAAATCATGATATTTCCAGCCTAAATTTCTATTCAAGCAAGATTGTCATAAACATTTTTATTGAATCGTCATTGCGGTCCCTAGAAAGTGTGAAATGGAACGAAATGGAACGAAATATGTAACATTATCATTATATCAATTTCATTCCATTTCATTCAATTTCGCTCTTTCTGGGGACCCTCGTCATTGTTGAGTCTTTTTTTCTGATTTACAGGTTATGGTCTAACATCTAGTATTCAGCTGACAACATCATGATCCTACACTACACTTGTGGAAAACTTCTTCATGGAACAGGAGTCTTCGTGCCTGGTCCCTATAGGCTTCAAGTTCTTTGCAGAACACTTCACTCTGGAAGATGCATCCTACCTTCTATGTGTAGCCTACAGTATTGTAGTGCAGTAAAACATAAGCAAAGGTTTTCTTGTCAGTCATTTGTAAGAAAAGACAGTTCATTCCTATGGACAGCATGCCAAAAAGATGGCTTCAACTGGTTACAAAAATGTACAAAACCTCAGCAAGGCTTGTTAGTACCTTCAGCTCTAAAACACACTGGAGTTACACATGAAGGAAAAGAAACACAGAAAGAAGAGGGACAAGACTTACAAACAACTGAAGACCTGGTGTTATCCATTCTCTCTCGTATTGAGGAGACCAAAAACATACCACAGAAAATCCAAGATCTACAGAAAAGGACACTGTTCTGGGTCACTTGCCTCTTGGAAATTGGCTGTACTCAAAAACAAGTCTATCACTTCATCACAACAAACACACATCTCCTTCTCAACCCAGAAGATAAAGTCAAAGGAGTCTTTGGAATTCTCTTGTACTTAGATATAAGTAAGAACAAAGTCATGGATCTTCTAAGTACGTGTCCAGAAATTTTGAAAGAGCAGCCAACAGATTTGAAAAGGAAGGTACAGAATTTGCAGAAATTTGTGGCAAGTGTAGAGAATGTTGCCAAGTTGATTCTAAAGTGTCCACGGGTGCTAACGCTGCCGCTGTCCAAGGTGAGGAGTGTTGTGGGGGTCCTGAAGGAAAACTGCATGTTCAAAACCGCACAGGTCCAAACAATCCTGACCACAACCCCCGTGGTTTTGTTGGAGACGCCAGAGAATGCAGAGCTACTGTTTCAGTACGCGTTCTTTGCAATGGGGTCTACGAGAGAAGATATGGTGAAAGCTTTCCTGTTCAGGCACAAGTGGGAACACATCAGGAGCAGACACATGTTTCTGGAAAGGAGGTTAGCACATCAGATCATGACTCTGCACTTATTCACTGCTAGCTTCTACATTTGTATGTATCTGTATCTGTACAGCTGGTATAATCGCTCTTCGGCGTAACATACCAGCTTTGCTGGCAGCAGCTGGTTATATCACACAGAACATACTGTCACACCTACTTTTGTGAATCTAGCTGCAAGCATTCTTTAAAGCTTATAATCTAGAGAAGATGCTCCTACTGTACTTTCTGGCAACAAATTCCCCTCTACAATAGTTCTAGGAAAATTTTTATTTTATTTTAACACATCAATCCTAAGTTGATAACTCATGAGTATTTTTTGTTCTTTTTGAACAGGTATTAGATACTTTATAGTTGGTAATGTCTACCACCAGTTTGATATAAGTAATCCTGTACATCATATATAGTCAGGTCATTGTCTTTATGTACATAGGAAACACTTTTGGCAGTGGAAATTTAATTGATATTGCTTTCATACTAATAACTGTAGAAAGATAGAAACTAAGTTGAATTTATGTAGACTTATCAAAGGAATTTTGTTGTAATTTTGTTGTTCTACAGAGGGATGTATGAGCCCCCTGACAAAACGGGTAAGACTAAGAACCCTAATCCCCACTTGAGGGACATCCTGGCAACAACGACTAAGGACTTCCTTACTCAGGTATCGTCTTTTCCTTAAAGGCATCCAGAGCATTTTATGAGGCTTGAAAACTGGAAATATTCTAGTTACTGTAATCTTTATGAAATTGACTTTAATGCCACTGTTTACCATATTTGCGTGCGGATTTGTTATCAAAAGTGCTCAAAAGTGGCACAAAAATAAGCTATATGGTGATCTTTTAGTTTCACGCACCTAGTGTAAATAAACCGATACCATAGCCCTGCCCACCTCCGTCAAAACGTAGGAAATGCATTAAAACATAAAAATGCAAATGTTTGATGGACATGTAGTCACTCTCTCATTGGTCGAACCGCTAATTGTGATGGACAGCCAGGATCCGGATCAGTCTATTAGGGCTTGGATTTTCTGTCAGTTCTCACCGCACAACGACATCGTATCTTTGCTCCTTTAATGTCGCTATGTAATTGTATAGTGTTATTGAAAATTACTATGTGTAGGAATGACTAGAAATTTGAGTTTTTTTATTCAAGTTCCAAGCCTCATAAAATGCTCTGAATGCCTTTGAAATATGGCTTGAGCATGGATGGGTAAACATGGAGCTACATGTAGTCTTCCACAGGCCTGGATCCTATCCTATTTACTACTGGAACCCCCATACTTGCTCCTCAAAAGAAATTGATTTTTTTAGGGAACATGTATATATTTATAGGAGCCCTGGTAGTAAAAATGATGGCACCCAGGCTAACTATGTATATGAGATGGACAAAATTGTCAGCTTCTCATGAAACTCTCAAAATTTACTTTACTTTTCAATTATCAAGTTATTTCCAGCACTACGATACATGTATGCTCTACATGTAGGCACTTCCTTTGGAAATTGTAACAATAGTTAGTAACTTGATCCTTGTCTTTTATTTAAGGTTGCTTTTGCAAGTTACGAGGAATACGCAACATTTGTATCCCTTCTGGAGCAAGAAGAAGAGACGGATGTTGATACAAGTGACATGTCTAGTTCTGATGATGATTCTGAGGATACAGAAGACAAGACAGATGAAGATACTGATGATGAGACAGATGAAGATACTGATGATGAGACAGATGAGACAACAAAAAGATAAGACAATCAGGGAGGAGACTCATCTGTGATCATCTATTAATCCAATTAAAAGTCATGATGCCTGATTGGTCAAAGAAACTGGTGACAAAATTGTCTGTTGATACATGAATGTTCCAAATCCTTGATCAAGCACCTGTTGATATTTGGATGTCATATGAAGGTAAAAGACTGCATGCATTATTTTTTCTTCATACATTGATCACCATACTTGTACCATACCATTACCTATCTATATTAGTTTGAAGCTAACCAGATCTACTATAGTACTAGTGCCAGTCTAACAGCTGTGGGAAGGGTGATGCTCCCTGTGATCAAGATTTAATGTGGTATTGTGACTGTGAGAAAACTGTATCTAATGGTACATTTGTACATTGGAAATGAGCCATGATAATGCATATTGTCTGCAAGGTGTTTTTATTTCTTTTTTTTTGTTAGTGCACTTTGCCTATTAACAGTTTTATTTCTGAGAATTAAGGTAAAGAGTATTATAAACCATTAACGGCATGAGCTCTTATTTACAAATGAATGAAATACAGAGCAATATTTTTAAGCCATGATGTATATTAAACCTTCATGTGGTTCATGAAATGAATACTAGTGATAAGAAAACTGAGCAAACATTCTTCTGACTCAATATGCAATGAATGCAGCTGTTAAGAGTTCCAGTGACTGACGAATTGTAATGTTTTGTGAAGGATAAAATACAGGAAAATGTAAGAAGCATACACAATGCATGGATGTGTGGTTGTCTAAGTCAGTTCTTGAAAACAAGTCCACATAGCACATTAAGACAGAAAATGCAACTGTAGATGCTTTGCACAAAACATTTGCATGACAAACCAGACAAAATTATTTCTTGGATGTCCTAGGATCTTTATATAAAGAGTTGCTCCCAATCCATGATTATGTAAGCATATCTGATACATACATGTATTCTCAAAGGCACAGTATACAATACAATAATGTTTTAACTTTACGTGACATGCTACATTATTCAGTTCAGTTCAGTTTATTTGTTTTACCTGAAATACATGTTGCCTGGTGGCGTTTTTCAAAGATTTCTGGGGGGTAAAACCCCTTACATATAAATACAAAGCAACATTTAAAAATATCAAATAATGACAAATGATACAGCAATAAAGTTTAACTTGAAAATATAAGTCTTCAACAAAGAAAGAAATCATAATTAGATGATAACCGAAGTAACAATAACTCAAGAGACTAGAAATATTTGATCAAAACATAATGGAGAGTCAAGACAATGAAACAAACTTAGATGTAACGGAATTTGCATATCAATGTGTAAATTATATGAGAACTCATATAAAAAAATCACTATATTATTTCATTTATATCTAGGTCTGGATCATAGCACCACATACATGTACATGATACTTTTGAATTCTAATTGAATAACTACTTTTATTAACAAACAGACATACATGTACATTTTGATGAGATTATAAGTTAAGACACAATAGGCTGAATCCTAATGATCATTTCATGAACAGACTCTTTGCCTAGATACTAGAATGCTTTTCTCATCATATCTTCTCCAGTAACACCAAGAGAAGGGTATTTCGTTTGGGACTACTACTAGTACATGTAATACAGCTGGAGTTATAGTACGAATATATAACATTGCTTAGGACTCAACATATCTTACGTATAATGAGCTCGTACTAAAATATCCATTGATTTAGTAACTTCTTCCTTACACCCTATGATAATGATAATAAACGCAGACTAAAAATACATTGTATCTATTAATTTAGTACCTAATACCTGACATAATTAATCAAAACTAACTGTCTGACTGAAGACTATCTCCTAAAACTGTCCAATGACCTTTCATCATCTAAAGAGTTCTGACTCTTGCTCTTTTTCTTCTGTGTCGCCATCCACTCTTCGTCGTCTTCCTCAATGACAGGCAGTCCTTTCCGGATCGCTTGTCGATTCTTTTCTGCAACTTCCTGTGTAGCACTGTGAAGGTGAAAACAAACATCTTGGTCATCGTCTTTTTACCTAAGATCAAGGAGGTTAACCTCCTTGCTAAGATCCTGTAAAACACTTTAGGTAAAACAATTCTGAGTTACAAATCTACCCTTGCATTTTGAAATCTATGAATCCCATCACTGGCCCCATTTCTGCTATGCTGGGTGCCATCCTATTACTCCTGCACTCGCTACCAAAACAAGATTGGCCATGAAAAAAATTGCCATGGCGACAGTAGTGGCTCCTGCATTCGCTACCATAAAAAGGGTAGCGAACGTAGTGATAGGATGGCACCCAGGCTACCTTTCTGCTAACCGTACAACAACTTCTGCTAGCCTCCAAAGCAAGCTCTATGTAGCCTCTACCAGGCTCCACAGGTCGCTAGAAATTGGCCAAATAGACAAAAATGGCCTATAGGGCCTGATATGGAGGATATTTTCAAGAGAACTCACTTTAAAATGTAACAATCTACTGACTTCTGAAGGAAGGACACATCTCGCATTTTCTTTAAAGCACTGTCACAGTTACTCTACAAGAAGCAGTCCAAATTGTGTTTTGCCTGTGAAATGAACGATCACAACCTAATATAAGTTGCCAGGAGAACTGTCTTTAAAATCTTCTGACTTCTAAAGGAAGGACACACATTTCGCATTTTCTTTAAAGCATTGCCACCGTAACTCTACAAGAAGCAGTTCACTGTGTCTTGCCTATGAAATGAACAATTACAACCTACTACAAGAGTTCGGAGACCTCACATCTCCATGAAATATTCTGTTTATGCAAATGCTTACACATTTACATAGTATATGCTTGGTCATGAACACCTTTAACTAATTTACACATGTTGCAATATTGACAGTCCTATCATTTATCGCTTAGATGAATTATGGCGCTTTTGCATTAATTATGCATATTTTTAATGTAGATAATAATAAGTTATCAGGAGAACTCTCTTTGAAATCTACTGACTTTTGAAGGAACGTCACGCATTCCTTATGTCCGTAGATTTCCGCTAGTCTCAGTGGTGTGTCTCCGAACTGGTCCTTTTTGTCGATCGGAGCGTTCATGGAGTGCAGGACCCGGAGGATGCTGAGACGGCCCAGCTCCGCCGCGAAGTGCGCCGCCGTCCAGCCAGTCCTCGTCCTCATGTACGGTTTCGCGCCGCTGTCCAGCAACAAGCGGACGCTCTCTCCGTGGCCTGGATTCGAAGGGATATTGGAGATCGAGATAAGTTTTATCAAGGAGGTTTGAAATCAAACGGTTATATCGTGACCACTGCATGGGAAAAGCTATTGTTAATGGCTCAAGTTTGAACCGGGTCTCCCAGTTACCAATTGTGAAGCTCCTATGTAGGTTAACCGTTTGTACCAATACTGGAAATGCACAAATGTTCGCGGTGGTTTTATGTTCGCGGTTTTCGCGACGACCGTTTCACCGCCAACTTAAAACCACCGCAAAACATTTCAGTTGTCCAATACTATAGCAGTACACATACTATAGCACTCCATTTTCGCCTTAGCGCGAAATAAAAACCACGCGCTAACTTATTAATGCATTTACAGTATATGTAATTTTATCAATTCCTGTACCTTTATACGCGGCCCAGTGTAGCGGAGTCCTGTCGTCCCACTCCGGGTCCTTAACGTTGATGTCCCGCCCGCTCTCCACCATCTCTTCCAGGGTGTCGTTATCTCCTATCGCCGCCGCCTCGTGCACGTCTGTCATCACGGCCATGCTCATCTACATGGTTGGATGATAGATAATTAGATTAGACTAGGGATACAGCTGCACGTCTGTCATCACGGCCATGCTGATCTACATGGTTGGATGATAGATAATTAGATTAGACTAGGGATACAGCTGTACGTCTCTCATCACGGCTATGCTCAGCTACATGGTTGGATGATAGATTAGACCAGGGGTACAGCTGTACGTCTGTCATCACGGCCATGCTGATCTACATGGTTTGATGATAGATAATTAGATTAGACTAGGGATACAGCTGTACGTCTGTCATCACGGCCATGCTCAGCTACATGGTTGGATGATAGATAATTAGATTAGATTAGGGATACAGCCGCACGTCTGTCATCACGGCCATGCTCAGCTACATGGTTGGATGATAGATAATTAGATTGGATTAGGGACACAGCTGTACGTCTGTCATCACGGCCATGCTCAGCTACATGGTTGGATGATAGATAATTAGATCAGACTAGGGATACAGCCGCACGTCTGTCATCACGGCCATGCTCAGCTACATGGTTGGATGATAGATAATTAGATTAGACTAGGGATACAGCTGCACGTCTGTCATCACCGCAATGCACAGCTACATGGTTGGATGATGGATAATTAGATTAGACTAGGGATACGGCCGTACGTCTCTCATCACGGCCATGCTCAGCTACATGGTTGGACGATAGATAATTAGATTAGACTAGTAGGGATACAGCCGTACGTCTGTCATCACGGCCATGCTCATCTACATGGTTGGATGATAGATAATTAGATTAGACTAGGGATACAGCCGTACGTCTGTCATCACGGCCATGCTCAGCTACATGGTTGGATGATAGATAATTAGATTAGACTAGGGATACAGCCGTACGTCTGTCATCACGGCCATACTCAGCTACATGGTTGGATGATAGATAATTAGACTAGACTAGGGATACAGCCGCACGTCTGTCATCACGGCCATGCTCATCTACATGGTTGGACGATAGATAATTAGATTAGATTAGGGATACAGCCGTACGTCCGTCATCATGGCCATGCTCAGCTACATGGTTGGATGATAGATAATTAGATTAAACTAGGGATACAGCCGTACGTCTGTCATCACGGCCATTCTCAGCTACATAGTTGGATGATAGATAATTAGATTAGACTAGGAATATAGCCGTACGTCTGTCTTCACGGCCATGCTCAGCTGCTGTGGGCATGTGAGAGATACATTTCTTAGCAATGTTTCAACATCTAACGAGATTTTCTACGATAAAGTACCCACTAGTCCCGTGCGCATAAAAAAGCATTGAGTCTTCTACTAAATTCCCCAGGTGATCCTATATTTTCTAATTGATTAAATTAAACAAGCTCATGATCAGCCTATGCCTGAATACAATGTACCTGACAAGGCCTGACAAAAGTTAGGTTACACAAAGGATGTCAGGGGGGTTAAGAAAGATTTGTCTTGTTATGTGTTCCTTTATATCTTACTAACAACTGGCCTCTTATTGTGCTTAACCCCCCTTATTCATGCCAAAAATATTCACGATGAAGGAAGTGGGTATACGTATAGGGAATAGATGGGTAGGGTCTGCACGGGTTTAGTGAGTTACATATTATTTTACGAAACACACCTTGTGTAATTCACCACAAGCGGATTTCTGTAAAAAGTCGGCTGGTTATGTATTCATTGATACATAATCTAGTTGAAAATAACACTCCCTTCTATAGTTTAGGACTCCTTTAGATATCAAACATCAGGGGAAGTCAAGAGTAGGGAATGAAAATGCGGGCGAATATGTAACTGTCGAAGCTGTTGCTGAACTTAAATCAAATAGAAGAGTCATCAATGGTTCATCCTGGCTCTTAGTCAGCAAAAACACCTCAAAACAAAAAGCGCTGAATTTGGTGTTCACGGGGCAAGTAAACAGGACAGGATGTTATACTAGAGTTGCGCGTATGCCTGTGGCTTCCCTTCAATGATTTACGTGACTGTGTTTTCTTCAGTTGGAAGCTTACGACAGTTCCTATCCCTATCAAACTGAAGAAAAGTGATCCCTTCCTAGTATCAAAAACGAATGTCACCTATATCTTGTATGATTTCTCGACATTTGGCTGCCATGAGAAACATGATTTATGCACCCCTCTGAATGCGACCGATGGAACGTCCCAACGTGACATACTAAACAATTCAGGTAGCAGTCTCAGGTTTCGGTGTTCACATACTTCCGGGTAAAAATGGCGTTGAAAGCATTCAGCGACATTACCGACGAATTTCTCGTCTGCCAGGTTTGTTTGGAGGACTTCAAGCAGCCTAAGGTGTTGCCGTGTCTTCACACCTTCTGTCAGCCATGTTTGGAGAGGCTCCTTGCCACAGAGCCGGTAGGGAAACTGGAATGTCCAACATGCCGACAGGACGTCTCCCTCCCAAGAAATGGCCAACTTCCTTGTCGGCAAACTGCGCGACATTCTGCAACAACAGCCGAAAGGGGAAACTTCCGAGACGCGGAAGGATGGAGTCCGCTGTACGGTCTGTGAGGACGGCAACTCGGCCCAGTTTTACTGTGTGGAGTGTACCGAATACCTGTGTCAGAAGTGTAACGATATGCACGGACGGTTCAAAGGAAATCGGGCCCACAAAGTTGTAACAATTCAAGACCTTCAATCTGGCCAAGCTGCCGCCGAGCTCCGGGCAAGAGAGACCTCCGGACGGTTGGAGGAAACCGCGGACGATAAATCTGCCGGTAAGGTTGAGATGACGAAGCATTTGATGAACTTGACCTTTGAGCCTCCAACCAGTAACGTAGAGCAGGAAGTGTCCAAATTTGTCGGTGGGATAAAGCAAACAGCAATACTGATGTTATCGTCACCTCCAGGACCTACGCAGGTGCGACCAAACGTGGCGATCGCTAAGGATGGCGCGAGTCTAAAACTCATTAAAACTGTTGAGGAGGAGGTCAGTGGAGATGGACAGTTTTCCATGCGGTCCTCGCTTGCTGTGACCGTACAGGGAGGCATTGTACTGACGGATTGTGGAAACTCACGCCTTTTAATTCTGGACAAAGATGGCTCATTCAGAGAGAAGGTCGATCTGAGTTTCAGGCCAGAGTGTGTGGCAGCCCTGACAAACGGTGAGCTGTTAGTGACAGGAGACGGACACAAGATTCACGTACTGGACAAACAGGGGAGAGAGTCACGTGTCATCCAGGTGACAGGGATGCAGCGAAAGGCAGAACTATAGGTGTCGCTGTTGACGGATTGGGATTAGGACGTATCATCGTCACTATTGGGTATCAAGTTTTCGTACTCAGCCTCAGTGGTGGCGCCATACTGAAGTTCGGAGGTCTGCAGCAGTTGGGTTCGATCCTCCATGTGGCCAATTGCAACAGCAGCAACCAGATCATCATCAGTGACCATAACAACCATAACTTGAAGATATTTGACCTTTCCGGTCGTCATCTGTTCACGTGCGGGTCACGTGGCTCGGGACCTGGTCAGCTGTACGACCCATGGTCTGTCATCACGGACAGCGGGGACAACATCATCGTGGCTGACAGTTTCAACCACCGTGTTTCCCTGTTCAGTCGGGACGGCACCTTTATCAGGCACGTGCTGACATGGGAGGAACACGGACTGAACTTTCCATTGGCACTGGCACTGACCCACGACGGGCATTTAGTTGTTGCTGATTGCCATTCCATCAAGATTTTCGCTTGAATTGAAACTTAAAGACATCTTTAACTACTTCATTCTTGAGTCCTATCTGTGTAAGATTCTGATGTGTCTAAGATCTATCATCCTAAAGTCTTACATGTAGTCGTTCTAGTAAAATGGATAAGATTGATTCTATAGTTTAACTTCTATCCCTTCAAAGATAAACGACCTGTCATTAATCACAGACCTTCTAGGCTTTTTTTATATGAGTATAGAAGTTGATGATATGATTGTCAACGAAAGGACGTTGTTGTTCAATGCATCAATAGAGCAAAGACAAACATATACAATTCATTGCTATAATTTGATAATTTATTTTATTTCTAATGCGCTAAATGGATAACAAGATAAGATATCTGTAACAACGTAATCATAAGGGAAAATATGATTGATATGCATAACCAACTAAGTAGAGTGAATATATCTAAATATCAGGTATAAAAATGTATTGTTTCTCTCAAACCCTCCTGTTGTATATGGATTTGTTTTTCAAGTTTTTTCTTTATCCATACATACTTGATAATGTATTCTGTGACCCTTGAAATCGAATAAGATCAATAAAAGTCTATACAAACAAATTGGGTAAGTAGGACATTTCTTTAATTAACTTAGGAAACAAAACCAACACTTTCTTGCTCACACTTGAATGTTTTCTTGACATTTGCATTGATAAAGACATGCCTACACTCCTCTAATCCGAACCACTCATTGACAAAAAATCCGTCGTTCCTTTGTTCAGTTATTCTCCTTAGAAGATTTTCACAATAACGCACTTGCAGTTCCAGAGGAAGCTGCTAGGGGGCCCAAACCTACACCACGTCTTTATCACATCACAAGCTATCTACCACCCAAAAATCAAAGCACAGACCGAGGTCAAAAGATACAATAGCGGAAGTTCTGCTGCAGTACCAAAGTCGCATACTAGGGGGCCCAAAATCGACCTTGAATGTCGGCTTCACAACACCTGCCCACATATCAAATATCATCGTAATCCATCAAGAGGTTCTTGAGTTATGCTGACTACAGTAGTGCGGTAACACAAGAATAGACACACAGACACAGCCAAAACTATATCTCCATTTTTTTTCATGGAAATAATGACAGCTAGGTCCCAACGTGCAAGTCTACACCCCTCCAAGCCTCCACAAATGACGTGTCCCAGCGTTACGTCACGGGCATGATCACTAAAGTAACTGTTGCCCTTGCCGAATTCAACGAGAACTTATCAGTACAAAGACAGTAGGTGCGCCAAAGTACTCAGTAGGCGGGTAAACAAAATCGTCTTGTATGACCTCTGACTTAATAGATTACATATGATCTATGATGTCAATGTATGACTTGGAAACAACAAAACGCACCACACTTGCAATATACACTTCTTAAATGTTTCAGCATCTAATGAGATTTGTAGTCGTCCCGTGGTCGCTTAGCGATGGAAAGTGGAATACTTTCGAATCTGCCATTAAATATCAAACATCAGGGGAAGTCAAGAGTAGAGAAGGAGAATGTGGGCGAAAATGTTACCGTCGAAGCTGTTGCTGAACTTACACTAAATAGAAGAGCAATCAATGGTTCGTCCTGGCTCTTAGTCAGTTTAACACCTCAAAACAAAAAGCGCTGAATTTGGTCTTCACGGGGCAAGTAAACAGGACGGAATATTATACTAGAGCTGCGCGTATGCCTGTGGCTTCCCTTGAATGATTTACGTGTGTTTTCTTTAGTTAGAAACTTACGACAGTTCCTATCCTTATCAAACTGAAGAAAAGTGTGTCATTCCTAGAATCAAAAACGAATGTCACCTTTTCGTGTTAATATCTTGTTTGATTTCTCGACATTTGCCTGTCATGAGAAACATGATTTCCGGTTCAGAATTTCAAGTGACCGCTAGAAGTAGTCCGTGAGATCAAGGACGCAAATCATAGGTTTTTTCGAAAGATTTCGCTCCAGATTTTTCGGCTATCGCTATAGCAGTGTGTTATCTTTTATATTTCCTGAAAAGCCAGATCTTTCGTAGCATTTTACGGTTTCGGAGTTTTGGTCGTCCGCGAAGACTTCCTGGTATCAGTGCGCGATGACGGTAACGCGGCCTTGTCGCCTGATTACCCGAATCGTGCGTTCTACTTGCGTTTTGCATGGTTTCGCACCATCAATGATTGCGGAAAACGTATTCTAACGATTTGTTTTAGTCTTCTTAATTGCACAGACAGAATGATGACCTTTATTGTCATATCAGTCATCATCCTGGAAAAATCCGTCTTTTCCGTGCAGCGGGCTTGGAAGAATGCCCCCCCCCCCCCAAATAGCAGTTGTCGGGTGAAAAATTGCTTAGAATGATGTTTTTTACCAAAAATAACCATTCCACAGAAAATGTCTACTGAGCTTGTCGGGCAGTGGCAAGGCACCCCTCTCCACTGAAAACAATGAATCGCCCGGAAAACGATGTTTGAAGAAGCGCTAAGCGTCCCTCTGAGTACTCTCCAAGCAGAGGTTGGTGGGGCAGATTGTGTCACCGTTTTATCATATGCTCAGTTTTTCGGTGCGCTAGCCCCACCGTCGGTCCGCTAGCCCCACCGACGCTAGCGGACCGAAAAACTGGGCATGTGATAAAACGGTCACAATCTGCCCCACCAACCTCTGCTTGGAGAGAACCTCTGAGAACGTGTCAGATCGGCCCCTAATCTTAAAAGACACTCCGAACCGACCTTATGCACCCCTCTGAATGCGACCGATGGAACGTCCCAACGTGACAAAACAAGGTACACTACGTAGCAGTCTCAGATTTCGGTGTTCACATATTTCCGGGTAAAAATGGCGTCGAAAGCATTCAGCGACATAACCGACGAATTTCTCGTCTGCCAGGTCTGTTTGGAGGACTTCAAGCAGCCTAAGATGCTGCCGTGTCTTCACACCTTCTGTCAGTCGTGTTTGGAGAAGCTCCTGGCCACAGAGCCGGTAGGAAAACTAGACTGTCCAACATGCCGACAGGACGTCTCCCTCCCCAGAAATGGCGTCCAAGGGTTGAAGTCCAACTTCCTCGTCGGCAAACTGCGCGACATTCTGCAACAACAGCCGAAAGGGGAAACTTCCGAGACGCGGGAGGATGGAGTCCCCTGTACGGTCTGTCAGGTCGGTAGCTCGGCTCAGTTTTACTGTGTGGAGTGTACGGACTACATATGTCAGCCGTGTAACGATATGCACGGACGGTTCAAAGGAAATCGGGCCCACAAAGTTGTAACAATTCAAGACCTTCAATCTGGCCAAGCTGCCACCGAGCTCCGGGCAAGAGAGACCTCCAAGTGTGAAGATCACAACGAAGTGAACAAGTTCTACTGTGACACCTGTCACCGGGTCATCTGTCTGCACTGTGTGGTCACGGCGCACAAAGATCACCAGTATGTGGAGATAGAGAAGGCGGCCGAGAGGGAGGGGGCAAAGATCAAGGCAAAACTGGCGACAGTCAAGAACACAGCAGACCTGCATGAGAAGTGGGTACAACAGTTGCAGTTAGTGAAGGACGAGTGGTCTTCACAGGTGCAGCGTACAGAAAAACAGATCAGAAAACAAGTAAACATGATCATCGAGGCGGCGAAGAAGGTGGGAAACGACAGAATCGGTCAGCTTCGTGCCATGAATGCTGCTCGAGAGAAACAGATGGAAGCCGCCATGGAGGCAGCTGAGATGGACCTGGCCTCAGCCAGGAGCTGTGTCCAGTTCACGGACAACGTGTTGGAGTACGGGAGTCCGGTGGAGGTCATGTCGGTGGCCGGAGAACTGACCGGACGGTTGGACCAAACCGCGGACGATAAATCTGCCGGTAAGGCTGAGATGACGAAGCATTTGATGAACTTGACCTTTGAGCCTCCAACTAGAAACGTAGAGCAGGAGGTGTCCAAACTTGTCGGTGGGATAAAGCAGACAGCAATACCGATGTTATCTTCACCTCCAGGACCTAAGCAGGTGCGACCAAACGTGGCGATCGCTAAGGGTGGCGCGAGTCTAAAACTCATTAAAACTGTTGGGGAGAAGGGCAGTGGAGATGGACAGTTTTCCACTCCATCCTCGCTTGCTGTCACCGCAGAGGGAGACATTGTATTGACGGATAGTGGAAACTCACGCTTGTTAATTCTGGACAAAGATGGCTCCTTCAGAGAGAAGGTCGATCTGAGTTTCGAGCCGGAGTGTGTGGCAGCACTGACAAACGGTGAGCTGTTGGTGACAGGAGACGAACACAAGATTCACGTACTGGACAAACAGGGGAGGGAGTCACGTGTCATCCAGGTGACAGGGGCTGCAGAGATAGGCAACACTGCAGGTGTCGCTGTTGACGGATTGGGACGTATCATCGTCACTATTAGGTATCAAGTTTTCGTACTCAGCCCCAGTGGTGGCGCCATACTGAAGTTCGGGGACAAAGTTAAAGGTCAGCAGCAGTTGGATAGCTTCCTCCATGTGGCCAATTGCAACAGCAGCAACCAGATCATCATCAGTGACCATCGCAACCATAAGTTAAAGATATTTGGCCCCGCCGGTCGTCATCTCTTCACGTCCGGGTCATTCGGCTCGGGACCTGGTCAGCTGTCTAACCCCTGGTCTGTCATCACGGACAGCGAGGACAACATCATCGTGGCTGACAAAAACAACCACCGTGTTTCCCTGTTCAGTCGGGACGGCACGTTTATCAGACACGTGCTGACATGGGAGGAACACGGACTGACCACTCCATTGGCACTGGCACTGACCCACGACGGGCATTTAGTTGTTGCTAATTGGTATTCCATCAAGATTTTCGCGTAAATTGAAACTTAAAGACATCTTTAACTACTTCATTCTTGAGTCCTATCTGTGTAAAATTATGATGTGTCTAAGATCTATCATCCTTAAGTCTTACATGTAGTCGTTCTAGTATAATGGAAATTGATTTTATAGTTTAGCTTCTATCCTTTCAAAGATAAACGTCCTGTCATAAATCACAGACCTTCTAGGCTTTTTTTATACCAATATAGAATTTTAGAAGTTGATGATATGATTGTCACTGAAAGGACGTTGTTGTTTAATACATCTATAGAGCAAAGACAAACCTAAAGAATGTATAACAATGAATTTACAATTTGTTTTATTTTATGCGCTAAATGGATAAGAAGAAACAAACTATCTGTAAAAACATAATCACAAGGGAAAAATATGATTTATTCCACAAAATAGAATAAAATATGATTTTATTAAAACATATGCATAACCTACTAAGTAGAGTGAATATATCTAAATGTCAGGTATCAAAATTATATTGTTTCTCTCAAACCCTCAAGTTTATTTCTTTATGCATACATACTTGATAATGCATTCTGTGACCCTTGAAATCGAATAAGATCAATAAAAATCTATACAAGCAAATTGGGTAAGTAGGACATTTCTTAAATTAAATTAGAAAACAAAACCAACACTTTCTTGCTCACACTTGTATGTTTTCTTGACATTTGCTTTGAAAAAAACATGCCTACACCCCTCAAATCCGAAGCACTCATTGACAAAAAATCCGTCGTTCCTTTGTTCAGTTATTCTCCTTAGAAGATTTTCACAATAACGCCCCTGCAGTTCTAGAGCACGCTGCTAGGAGCCCAAAACTACACCACTTCTATATTACATCACAAGCTATCTACCACCCAAAAATCAAAACCACAGACCGAGGTCAAAAGATACAATAGCGGAAGTTCTGCTGCAGTACCAAAGCCACATACTATGGGGCCCAAAATCGACCTTGAATGTCGGCTTCACAACACCTGCCCACATATCAAATATCATCGTAATCCATCAAGAGGTTCTTGAGTTATGCTGACTACAGTAGTGCGGTAACACAAGCATAGACACACAGACACAGCCAAAACTATATCTCCATTTTTTTCATGCCAATAATGACAGCTAGGTCCCAACGTGCAAGTCTACACCCCTCCAAGCCTCCACAAATGACGTGTCCCAGCGTTACGTCACGGGCATAATCACTAAAGTAACTGTTGCCCTTGCCGCATTCAACACGAACTTACCAGTACAAAGACAGTAGGTGCCCCAAAGTACACAGTAGGCGGGTAAACACCCCTCGTTGGTGTCCCCTTTACGCTGGATGGAGACCGTTCAGCGACCAAAATCGGATTTGTATGACATCTGACTTCATAGATTAGATATGATCTATGATGACAATGTATTACTTGGAAACAACAAAACGCGCCACACTTACAATATACACTTCTTAAATGGTTCAGCATCTAATAAGATCTTTAGTCGCTCCGTGGTGGCTTAGCGACGGAAAGTGGAATACTACCAAAGACCAAAACGACAATGCTACACAGCTTCCCCAACTCAATTCTTACCGGTCCGAGGCATGATTCCAAACGCTCCGAGGCATGATTCCAACCGGTCCGAGGCATTTCCAACCGGTCCGAGATACATTTCCTTACGTGCCGCGGTAGAATTCTAACCGCTCTACGATACATTTCCTTACGTGCTGCGGTAGAATTCCAACCACTCCGCGCCAGTGAGAATTTCCTGCCCTACGCGCTGCCCTGCGTTCCTCGACAGAATTTTCTGCCCTACGCGCTGCCCTGCGTTCCTCGACAGAATTCCTTTCGCGCTACGGCACGGCACAGTCCCCTGTCCCCCACGCTAATACAGTGGACGGTCCCAGATGGGTCAAGGGTCACGCGTGTCGAATGTGAACTGCGAAAATATAAACTTTCGTCGCCGTGTGTCATAGGCATATTTGCTGTTGTTGCAACAACCGCGACAGCAATAAAACCGGCTTGGCTCTGTTTAAATTATGATATTAAAGTTCAAGAGACCTCAAACCTGACACTGTCGGTGCTACAGACTATAGTATATATATCATATGAGTTGGCGGTGTACTTGACGGCATCGGTACGGGGGCATCCTTCTCTTCCTCAGCTAGCTCTCATTTTCTATAACGTTATACTATAGCTTGCATTTTGTTTCTGTGTTATTTAAGATTCTTAACCTGAAATAAACGGACCTGTCTCGCAGGACAATCCTACGGTGGCAAAAGTTCAAGTTGGCCACGGTTTTTTTAGTCCTTTCAGCATATCGCATGATCGAGTTATTTGATGAAAGTTCATACATGGACAACACAGACTACTAGTATAGTAACAGATAGCATTTCTATAACATTCGATCTCATTCATGGCTGGGGCTATAACAGGATTTTTCCGTGACTGAACAAGACTATCTTTTGTATTATCGACCGTATGTTTCTGTCAATGAATTTTATGGCCAATATCTAATGTGCATATTACACAACATTGTTTTGTGGTGAACGTGTGTGTGTGTGCTGGTAGCAATGTTGAGTCAACGACAGGCAGATTTCTAGAGGGGTCAACGCCCACTATATCGTCCTTTCAGTCGATCTACTGACACGGGAGGGGCAAAAAGGAATATCTAACGCCAATTGTCCGTCGATTGTAGTTGATATTGTAGTTGATATTGACAATCAGGGCTTCCTTTTAGTTTGTACGCACGTATTTTTAGAGACGGTGATAGTCAGAACGAAGCACTGAAAAAGTTTTCAACATCGACACGACCTGACTGGCTGTTCACATTCACAACACGAGTGACCCTTGACCCACCTGGGATCGTCCACTGTATGAGCGTGGGGGACGGGGCTGTGCCGTGGTACGGTAGCGCGAAAGGAATTCTGTCGAGGAACGCAGGGCAGCGCGTAGGGCAGAAAATTCTGTCGAGGAACGCAGGGCAGCGCGTAGGGCAGGAAATTCTCACTGGCGCGGAGTGGTTGGAATTCTACCGCAGCACGTAAGGAAATGTATCGTAGAGCGGTTAGAATTCTACCGCGGCACGTAAGGAAATGTATCTCGGACCGGTTGGAAATGCCTCGGACCGGTTGGAATCATGCCTCGGAGCGTTTGGAATCATGCCTCGGACCGGTAAGAATTGAGTCGGGGAAGCTGTGTAGCATTGTCGTTTTGGTCTTTGGTAGAATACTTTCGAGATCTTTCGAATCTGCCATTAAATATAAAGCATTAGGGGAAGTCAAGACTAGAGAAGGAGAATGCGGGCGAATATGTTACCGTCGAAGCCGTTGCTGAACCTACACTAAATAGAAGGGTCATGAATGGTTCGTCCTGGCTCTTAGTCAGCAAAAACACCAAAAACAAAAAGCGCTGAATTATGTGTTCACGGGGCAAGTAAACAGGACAGGATATTAAACTAGAGTTGCGCGTATGCCTGGGGCTTCCCTTGAATTATTTAAGTGTGTTTTCTTTCGTTGGAAGCTTACGACGGTTCCTATCCGTATCAAACTGAAGAAAAGTGTGCCATTACTAGAATAAAAGGCGAATGGGTTTTTCGTGCTAATATCCTGTATGATTTCTCGACATTTGCCTGTCATGAGAAACATGATTTATGCACCCCTCTGAATACGACCGATGGAACGTCCCAAAGTGACATAACAAGGTAGCAGTCTGGTTTCGGTGTCACATACTTCCGGGTAAAAATGGCGTCGAAAGCATTCAGCGACATTACCGACGAATTTCTCGTCTGCCAGGTCTGTTTGGAGGACTTCAAGCAGCCTAAGATGCTGCCGTGTCTTCACACCTTCTGCCAGTCGTGTTTGGAGAAGCTCCTGACCACAGAGCCGGTAGGAAAACTAGACTGTCCAACATGCCGACAGGACGTCTCCCTCCCCAGAAATGGCGTGCAAGGGTTGAAGTCCAACTTCCTTGTCGGCAAACTGCGCGACATTCTGCAACAACAGCCGAGAGGGGAAACTTCCGAGACGCGGGAGGATGGAGTCCCCTGTACGGTCTGTGAGGTCGGTAACTCGGCTCAGTTTTACTGTGTGGAGTGTACGGACTACATATGTCAGCCGTGTAACGATATGCACGGACGGTTCAAAGGAAATCGGGCCCACAAAGTTGTAACAATTCAAGACCTTCAATCTGGCCAAGCTGCCGCCGAGCTCCGGGCAAGAGAGACCTCTAAGTGTGAGGATCACAACGAACTGAACAAGTTCTACTGTGACACCTGTCACCGGGTCATCTGTCTGCACTGTGTGGTCACGGCACACAAAGATCACCAGTATGTGGAGATAGAGAAGGCGGCCGAGAGGGAGGGGGCAAAGATCAAGGCAAAACTGGCGACAGTCAACAACACAGCAGACCTGCATGAGAAGTGGGTACAACAGTTGCAGTCAGTGAAGAACGAGTGGTCTTCTCAGGTGCAGCGCACAGAAGAACAGATCAGGAAACAAGTCAACACGATCATCGAGGCCGCGAAGAAGGTGGGAGACGACAGAATCGGTCAGCTTCGCGCCATGAATGCTGCTCGGGAGAAACAGATGGAAGCCGCCATGGAGGCAGCTGAGATGGACCTGGCCTCAGCCAGGAGCTGTGTCCAGTTCACGGACAACGTGTTGGAGTACGGGAGTCCAGCGGAGGTCATGTCGGTGGCCGGAGAACTGACCGGACGGTTGGTCCAAACCGCGGACGATAAATCTGCCGGCAAGGTTGAAATGACAAAACATTTGATGAACTTGACCTTCGAGCCTCCAACCAGTAACGTAGAGCAGGAAGTGTCCAAACTTGTCGGTGGGATAAAGCAGACAGCAATACCGATGTTATCGTCACCTCCAGGACCTACGCAGGTGCGACCAAACGTGGCGATCGCTAAGGGTGGCACGAGTCTAAAACTCATCAAAACTTTTGGGAAGCAGGGCAGGGGAGATGGACAATTTGACATTCCGTCCTCGCTTGCTGTTACCACAGAGGGAGACATCGTACTGACGGATCGTGGAAACTCACGCCTGTTAATTCTGCACGAAAGATGGCTCCTTCACAGAGAAGGTCGATCTGAGTTTCGAGCCAGAGTGCGTGGCAGCACTGACAAACGGTGAGCTGTTGGTGACAGGAGACGAACACAAGATTCACGTACTGGACAAACAGGGGAGGGAGTCACGTGTCATCCAGGTGACAGGGGCTGCAGAGATAGGCAACACTGTAGGTGTCGCTGTTGACGGATTGGGACGTATCGTCGTCACTATTGGGTATCAAGTTTTCGTACTCAGCCCCAGTGGTGGCGTCATGCTGAAGTTCGGGGACAAAGATGGAGGTCAGCAGCAGTTGGGTCGCTTCCTCCATGTGGCCAATTGCAACTGCAGCAACCAGATCATCATAAGTGATAACGGTAACCATAACTTGAAGATATTTGACCCCTCCGGTCGTTATCTCTTCACGTGCGGGTCACTCGGCTCGGGACCTGGTCAGCTGTGGTACCCCTGGTTTGTCATCACGGACAGCGAGGACAACATCATCGTGGCTGACCAAGGCAACCATCGCGTTTCCCTGTTCAGTCGGGACGGCACGTTTATGAGACACGTACTGACGCGGGAGAAACACGGACTGAACTATCCGTTGTCTCTGGCACTGACCCACGACGGGCATTTAGTTGTTGCTGATTGCCATTCCATCAAGATTTTCGCTTGAATTTAAACTTAAGGACATCTTTAACAACTTCATTCTATAGTCCTACCTGTGTGAGATTATGATGTGTCTAAGATCTATCATCCTTAAGTCTTACGTGTAGTCGTTCTAGTAAAATGGACTTTGATTTTATAGTTTAACTTCTATCCTTTCAAAGATAAACGTCGTGTCATTAATCACAAACCTTCTAGGCTTTTTTTATACCAGTATAGAAGTTGATATCATGATTGTCACTAAAAGGACGTTGTTGTTCAATGCATCTATAGAGGAAAGACAAACCTATAGAACTTATAACTATAATTTGACAATTTGTTTAATCTTTAAGCGCTAAATGGATAACAAGAAAAAAAACTATCTGTAAAAACGTAATCATAAGGGAAAATATGATTGATAAGCATAACTAACTAAATAGAGTGAATATATCTAAATATCAGGTATCAAAAATGCCTTGTTTCTCTCAAACCCTCCTGTTGTATATGGATTTGTTTTTCAAGTTTTTTCTTTATGCATACATACTTGATAATGTATTCTGTGACCCTTGAAATCGAATAAGATCAATAAAAGTCTATACAAACAAATTGGGTAAGTAGGACATTTCTTTAATTAACTTAGGAAACAAAACTAACACTTTCTTGCTCACAATTGTATGTTTTCTTGACATTTGTATTGATAAAAACATGCCTTCATCCCTCTAACCCTGTATTCCTTATTATATTTATCATCATCAAGTTCTTTTTGAGAAGCAAACAGAAAGGAACAGATACAGCCAAGATCTTATATCAACGCCGCCATCAAACACGAATTTCAAAATAATCAAACTATCGAAAATATATATATATATATATAAAGGGAACAGATAGCTGTATATGCAGTTCAAGAGATCAACTGGGGGTCCTTCTTAGCATTCTTAAAGTGCAAATCCTAGCTTTGTTTAGGAGATAGATCTTCAATATCTAAGAAACACTTAGACTCAAAGAGATCTTTGAACTCTAAGTAAACCCAACTATCAAATGATTATCATACGACCTCAAGACGACGATGTAAATTCTCTGAATTATTCATGTCGGTTCACAAATTTCCGGCCATATGGCATATCATATTCTAGCCATAGTATGAACGTTCTCTGCGCTAGCTCTTGAATCCTTTTCATAACATACTAAATCTCAAATCTTTCTCAAATCTTTATTTGCATGAATCAACATCACAGAAGTAACATATACAGGTACATGCACTTCTGAATGGCGCTGATCTTACATATAATATACCTATGTACACAAATATGACATAACAACGGACTACGACGCCGACTACAATTGACTGTTGTACAAACGGATGGTGTAGTGGAGGAAAGAGTTGTACAGTCTGTTCGTCCTGGCTAAGGGGACACTTATTCGGCCAGAGTTCCTTAGAGACCTTCCAGTGCCCACTGATCTAACATCTGGAACCAGATCATGCAATGGGTGGTCTGCAATACTAGTGGTCAAAGACGAGTTCGACAGGGGATCGTAGCCGGTTGTACCAGTATCACGGGAACAGAACATTCGTGCAAACACGCACAGACACTCAACCCCGCTTTCTTTTGAGGTCACTTGTGCCCCTTGTGATAAACCTGTCTCGGCGTTCTTTTGTAAGGCAAAAAGAATGGCTAAGCAAATACCCAAATCCCAACACCAGATTTCAATAGCCTTCTTAACTTACAGCTATAAAACTCGACGAAAATAACAAGGAAATGCAATATTGTTTTCCTTTTGAGCAATTTTTCTATCCAAGATATGTAGGGAAAGTCGTAAGGAACGTTCTTTGTGTAGATACATGTTGGGTCGACAGGGTGTAAGGTGACACCGCTACCTAGCAACCACTGTTTACCTTCCCATTGTGATCCCACTCGAACACGGTAACTTGATACCTCGTAATGGTGGGGTTTAAGCCCAAATCTCTATGCGGTAATTCTTAGTTTTGTCGCCTAAACGTGACCAACATTGACTGTCTATGAATGTTATATCCTGTGTATACAGGAGTATTTACAATTACTTACATTCTCTACATAAAACCAGACCAATAAGAAATATTTGTCACACATTGATCGACAATTTACGCCGCTCTTTGTTGAATGTCGATGAGGCTCAGAAATTGACATATCTTTAGACCAAGCTTTGTTGGATACATGCCACATATTTCCCACGCCAAACACGGTGAATGTTGTGCACAATATCGCTCGTCCAAAATTTTACTGTCACCCCTCCTCTTTACATACATGTACCTTATTTACAGGGGATCCGTCTGGTATTTGCTAAGTTTAAACACAATTATATTACTTGGATGTAGACTCCACATACTGTATTCATGCACCAAATTTTATAATCAAACTGTTTTATATGCAAAGGAAAAGGGTACTACGACAACACAATCTGCTATGCCTCGCTATACGTAGTAGGTATGTGGCATTTCAACAGGCAAGGACTGAAGCCCTTTGATACGGTACTGTTTACGTTTCCTATGTAACGTAGACAACTTACGTCAAGTGTAAAACCACACTTACCTGTTTACTATGTGCATTTAGCCCGTAGAAACCTTCTCTAGTTTCCCACCGTCGTCAAGGCAACAAAACGTCTTATTTGACCGGTTAACTCTGATACAGGTGGAATATCTGATAGGAACACCTGGCGACAGGTGAGGTCACAGTATGACACAAGGTGAGAGGTCAAAGGTCAAAAGGTGTGGGAAGCTGGAAATAGAATCGTAGTGTGCAGTCAAGAATCAACATCGGAGATCCGTTTTCATGTCAATTTTTTAAAGTTCCATCTTTATAGTGTTTCAAAATATAATTTAAGTCGCAACATTAAAGTTATAAGACATCAAAGTTATAAAAATTATAACATTTTAGGTTTAATATCAACGTCATAACATTAAACTTATAACATTAGACTTATAGCATTAAACTTATAACATTAAACGTATAGCATTAGACGCATAACATTAAACTCATATTATTTAACTTATAACATTAAACGTATAACATCAAACACATAACATTAAACTTATATTATCAAACTTATAACATTAAACTTATAACATTAAACTTATAACATTAAACTTATAACATTAAACTTATGATATTAGACTTATAACATTAAACGTATAACATCAAACTCATAATATTAAACTTATAACATTATCTGTGTCCTACACTGGGTAACATGACCGACAAATGACATATATACTACAAAAAAGAGAGGGATGGATGTGTAGTTCATGTCGGGATGACTGAATTAATCGTCGGGCATACAAAAATGTTTTTGAAGCCACGTGTTCTGTTTTAATTAATTCCATGAAGTACCATTGTAGTATCTATAGCCAGTACTGTAGTACTGGCATGCAATCTAGGGGGCGTGTCAGTTATAGAGTCGAGACTGTTGCTTTTTATGGCAAGAGCCAAAAGCGGAAGCATCGTAGACGCAGTTCAGGAGTCACAGGTCAAAGTTAGAGCATGCTAGTACCATATGATATCGTCGAGTAGCCGTTGGCGGATCGTTACACATTCAAACAGCAGTACCTACGCACGTACACGTCATGGCAGGTATGCAAAAACGTTTACCTATGTTGCTTTTTACTTTTACATTAGTGTATCATTTTAGAATATAAAATTAAAAGCCATGCATTTTGGTCACCCTTGTACTTAGCCCCCCCCCCCCATAAAATGCAATGAAGATCAATACTGTCCATCCATCGATCCATCGATCCATCCGTGCTCTTACTGGTCATACCTCGTCTCCAGATCTGAAAGCACAGATTGAGGCACGCCACGAGAAGTTCATGACCTTCTACAAGGCGAGGGACGCCAAGGGCATGGCTAGCCTGTACACGGAGGACTGCAGGTTCCTGCCGCCGGGGCTGGATGCTCACTACGGCCGGGAGGGTGAGGATATTTCCGCGCCGTTGATGTTCCCTGTACATATAATAATTTGCAATTCATTGTGTATATCTCTGTCTAAGCTACCTGCATACTAAATATCATGGAAATCCGTTGTTCCTTTGTTCAGTTATTCTCCTTAGAAGATTTTCACAATAACGCCCCTGCAGTTCCAGAGCAAGCTGCTAGGGGGCCCAAACCTACACCATTTCTTTATTACATCACAAGCTATCTGTCAACCAAAAATCAAGACCATATCACGTCCAGGTCAAAAGATACAAAAATTGAAGTTCTGCTGCAGTACCAAGGTCATATACCAGGGGGCCCAAAATCGACCTTGACCTTCGGCTTCACAACACCCACCCACATGCCAAATATCATCGTAATCCATCCAGAGGTTCTTGAGTTATGCTGACTACAATAGTCCGGAAACACACACACACACACAGTCACACACACAGACAGACAGACAGACAGACACGCCAAAAACAATATCTCCATGTTTCATGGAGATAACAACGGAAAATTTGAAAGGCCTTAGGAGATCTTAGTACCAGGATATCCTCTCTCTGTGTTTCTGTGTTCTTCTCATTCTCTTTGTATACATATATCCATATACCTGTCTGTCAATGTCTCTATCTGTGTGTCTGTCCGTCTGTGTGTCTGTCTGTCTATTCTCTCTTTCAGTGTATATGTGTTTGTGTGATCAAGTGTGTGTTTGTGTGGTCATGTGTGTTTGTGTGTGTTTGTGTGTGTGTGTGTGTGTGTGTTTGTCTGTGTATGTGGATGTGTGTGTGTTTGTGTGTACGGTATGTGTGTGTGTGTGTGTTTGTGTGTGTGTGTGTGTGTGTGTTTGTGTGTACGGTGTGTGTGTGTGTTTGTGTGTACTGTGTGTGTGTGTGTGTGTGTGTGTGTGTTTGTGTGTACGGTGTGTGTGTGTGTGTTTGTGTGTACGGTGTGTGTGTGTGTGTGTGTGTTTGTGTGTACGGTGTGTGTATGTGTGTGTGTGTCCATGTGTGTGTGTGTGTGTGTGTGTGTGTGCTTGTGTGTGTACCCTGGGAGTCCAGACAAAGTATATCGGTGCGCACCAAGCACCGCACGCGCGCCTAAGTTTTCCCGGCCCACCCTCCCGCTGCCCCCGAAGACCGGCTAACAGAGCTTGGGTTTATAGTGGAGAGTGGGGCGGGGTCGGTCTTCGGGGGCAGCGGGAGGGTGGGCCGGGAAAACTTAGGCGCGCGTGAGGTGCTTGGTGGCGCACCGATATACTTTGTCTGGACTCCCAGGGTAGTGTGTGTGCGACACATTAATTAAGTAACAACTAAGCAGATTTGGTTGACTGCAGGCGCAGAAAAGCTGTTTGTGGATGAATGGGCCGCCGGTGGGAAAACCATGGAGTTGAAAGTAGAGGAGGTTGGACCAATGGGCAGTGACGTCATCTACGAGCGAGCCTCCTTCACTACAAAATGTGATGACGGCAGTGTGTTTGAAGCCGGCAAGTAAGTACTAGTCTACATGTTTATGCTTAATCATCTTCGCCGAGAAGATTATGTTTTCGGTTACGCCAGCTGTAGGATGGGTCTGTATGAATATCTAGAGCATAACTTGAGGAACCTTTGATAAATGTTCATTATTTATGGTAGTAGTGGTTGTGCAAAGGAAGGTCAGGTTCAAAAATCATTTACCTGCCGTTTTTCAACAGTACTGCAGCGGGATTTTTATTGTTTATCTGTTTATATTTTGCTTTTATGTAGCATAATATTGACCAGTTATTACTACAATAATGCGTTAATGAGTGGACACTGATGGTACTTTCAAACTGTAGTTGTGTTAAGAATATTAACGGCACTCTTTGTATTCTACAGGTCCCTTGCGATTTGGAAGAAAGTTGGTGGAGAATGGCTCATCGATATTGACATCTACAACATAAACAAATAAAGCCTAATTTATTAGATATCCATATAGACAGTCACAAAAAATACCAGAACAAGACTTAAAAAACATAAATTGAAGCTGTCAACCTTGACTTGACTTTGCCCAGTTAGACTATATAACTATATATTGTCTTCACTTTATTTGCATATCAATTCATAGTTCGTGGTTAAAAACCTGCTGTTCGACAAATCTTGCTCAGTGTCACTGACGAAAAGTAGCGGATGCTACTTGAAACGTCTGAGCGTTTCCAAAATCATATCCAGCTGTTTGAGTAACTGCTATTTACCTTCGCCATAGGCATAAGGCCTTACTTTCAAAGGTTATATTGTGTGTTGTATGGTGAGACCGATATGAAACTAACGCGGCATCGCACAGAACTGGAACGGATGCGGCATCAAGATCAGGCCAAACTACCTATGCATTCTTACAGTGCTCTGTGGTACCACCGTCATCCTAGAGTCAATTTTTACAGGACGATGACCCTCATCCCCAGCATTCGGTATATACCCCTCTCCCAAATAGTCATATAGGATTCATTCAAAGAATTAGACTGATTCAAAGATTCATATCGTAATCTATTGAACGTAAGTCGGAAAGAAAAACGTTTGATTGTTTTTCCAGTATCAGGTCTCTGTTTGTAAGTACTGTAGCCGAGCAGAAAGAATCACATCAGAGGGATTGTTTGTAGACAAAGATTTACATAATGGAGCTACACAATTTACACAGCTGCCCGTTGAGGGTGAAACATTGATAATGTCGAGGTTTATTATCTCCATTAAAAATGGAGATTTAGTTTTGTGTGTGTGTCTGTGTGTTTGTGTTTCCGGACTACTGTAGTCAGCATAACTCAAGAACCTCTCAATGGATTACAATGATATTTGGTATGTGGGCAGGTGTTGGGAAGCCGAAATTCAAGGTCGATTTTGGGCCCCCTGGTATGTGACCTTGGTACTGCAGCAGAACTTCCGCTTTTGTATCTTTTGACCTGGACCTGCTATGGTCTTGATTTCTTTGATGACAGATAGCTTGTGATGTAATGAAGAAGTGGTGTAGGTTTGGGCCCCCTAGCAGCTTGTTAGTTATTGCAAGTTCTTGCCCGAGGACACATGCAATATGAAAAGATACATAGAAAAAGTAGACAGTGCAATTTATGAATGGACTAACTAAGGGATTAATTAAGGGTTAATCAAGGGTTAATGACCCGCCCAGAGATGTATATAGTGTCATGATATTTCTATAATATTTCTATAATATTTATAGTGTCATCAATTGTCCTAATAAAGTGTCGTGATTTGCTTTAACCACCGAATAAAATCACCACTTGAGATTCATCATTCGCCACTTGTGTCACTTCTATGACGTTATTAGGTCACAACCGATATGAAATGGGGACTTTTGATTGGTCAACTATCTGGCTATATGATAATGCAACATCACCACCAACACTGCACCAAAACAGGGATTTTCTACTTATAGCAATAACTGTCCGGTAATAAGTCTGTAGCAACCATGCCAATACTGCCATGTTAATCTTGTACTTCCAGGCATTTATCTATTGGTAAAATTCACTTTTCGTGCCGTGCCCAATAGGAACCCACACCCAAAATCTGTTCCCTTTACTAGGTAGTTAAGCCTGATCACAAAATATCGGGTTTCCGTAATATCCAAGCAGATTTACCGGTGCCATGACAGTTGTCCAAAAAATACAAAAAGCTACCGGAATTTTTTTCCCCACTATTATGTCACCGGTATCCCTACGGAAAGCGTAATCTCCAAGACAATTTTGAGTGTCATAACAGTGGCGAAAAAAAAGAAATCCAAACAGCCACGGGGATCATTTGTTTTGCCCGCTGTCATTGGAGATTAGGCTTTCCTAGCATGTCACCGTAACGTACTGCGCCTGTGCGAAACGCTTCTATGTAATGTGCATAGGGATTCAGAAAAACGTACCATATAAGGTCGGAAAAAATATCTTATGCAACAGGAAGAATTATGATGCACCGTTTACCAAACACCCAAAAGAAAACAACAGAAAAGCCGGGTTTCTGTTGGATGTTTGGTAAACGTGGCATCGTAAGTTTTCCCGTTGCATTACTGAATATCTTTTCCGACACAACATTTGGAAGCTATAGACGGAATATTATCCTTATATATGCGAACACGACCTTATATGGTACGTTTTTCTGAATCCATATGCACATTACATAGAAGCGTTTCGCGCAGGCGCAGTATGTTCCGGTGACGTGCTGTTTCACACGCGGCTTATTACACTGTTTTACTAGGCCCCCACAATGGCGGATGTCTTCACGTTTCCAGAAGGTTTCCCGTTCACACTCCTGGACGTATCTACCTTACTCGTTTTTGTTGTCTCCTTCCTGATATCTGTGTGGTTTCTTAATTTCAAGAGGCCCGGAAACCTAAACCTACCCCCATCGGCGCCTGGAGGTTGGCCCCTGCTACAACACCTGCCAACAATGTTTGGGGCGGATGTTCGTCTCCAGCTTGAAAAGTGGGCCAAAGAGCTTGGTGACGTTTACCATGTCAAGATTTTTGGTGATGAAATCTCTGTTGTTGTGAGTGGATACACGGCTCTCAAGGAACTGATGGAGAATGATGCGTTATCTACACGGTTGAATGTAAATTTGTCCGTTGTAACCGGACTTCATCAACCTGAGGGTAGGTGTTGTATTATAGTAGGTGTTGTATGATTCTCCCCGAGTGGTCCTCTCTAGTTAAAGGCACAGAAAACCCCAGAGAGTGTTCTGGTTCGGCTAATAATATATTTGTCAATCTTTCTTATTTTTTTCAATATTTGTCCAAACCCATACTTAAGACTTGAAAAAATGGCACTCTTAGAGATTTTTTTAGAAAATCTAGGTCCGATGTTGATAATAATGTTTGTAACGTGTGAGTGAATAGTTACCTTCATCAAGTTTATATTTTACCGGGCGTGTTTCTGTGTGTCTGTTAGTGTACACGATAAGTCGAGAACGCCTAACGTATCATGACCAGTTAACGTCCGATTTATTAAAATACGTTATTTATCCTGAAACCACGCGGACAGAGCCAAAAGTTTAACCCATGGGTAGAAATATCAGCTCTTCTAACAAGAAAATGCATGGTCTGTAAGTTTTTCTCCTCCTGTTCAACGCCGTGCGAGCATATATTTATACTGGGGTATATGGTGTAGAATTGTGCTAGGCTCACCCTTTATCGTCCACCTCAGTATTTTCCCTTCTAGCGCTATGCTTGAAGAACATAGACCGGAAAAAAATGCACAGTAAATGTCGAAAGTAGTCTACAGACAAATGACAGTAAAGTCACTATGTTTGTCCGTCCGCTTGCCCGACGAGATGGAAGAAAACAATTTTTGTATTGTGAATTTCCACGAAATCGGCAGCACGTGGCGTTCACGTGATAAACGCATGGCCATGATGTTATGTCGTACAAAAATGTATCATCTGAGCGGGGTCGCTAGGTTGTATCAAACCTTCCTAAAACTGGCAAGAGTTTCAAACCTCGAATCACCATGGATAGTCTGCATATCAAAGAAAGGTTTAACGTCAGCTACTTTTAAAAGATACTAGCTATCGTGTAACTTAGACAAACATGATGGAATACGTGGTGTCGAATTACATATGAAATGCGTCATGCATGACGCTTCCGTGCAACTTGTTGTTACTGGTTCAGGAGCTTATTCTGTTATGTCGTTGGACGTAAACCCTTTTAAATGTTTTGTATGATAGAGAGAAATGGCTGAGGATCATACTTATGACGTTCTTTGTTTCTCATGAGAACAGGCTTTGGCATAATACACCGCGACATGTGTACATGACCCAATCTGGACGTAAACTACTCCCGCACGTAAATAGGTCATGTTACGTTAGATGGGTTGTCTTCGTATTTGGTATGTCGGTAGATATGTGCAAAATCTCAAGATGATTTACAAAATTAATGAGGAAAGTTTAAAAATCTGTTGTATTGCATCATCAGTCTCTATAACAGCTAATACCTGATATGTGGTATAGTCGGGGAGATATTCCCATGGGGTCATGGATTATTCCCAGGGATGTTACTGGTAGTGGTGAAAACACACCGAAAACCCCTCAAATGGCCTGGCCTGTTTGACAACAGTGGTGGGAACACAAAGGTAGTGACAGAACCTGGAGTGGAACGTATGTTTTTAGGATTTTCATGTTTTGCATTGATGCTCGCAAAATGGTCTTTTTAAACATTTTATTTTAGCCAACAGGGTAAACAGCAAATTTGTTTGTCATTCAGAAATTTAGGAGTACATAAACACATGATGGCTTGCTTTCCTTGACTAGACATCGTCTTGGCTCCTTACGGAGACGTCTTCAAGGAACGACGAAGGTTTGCAACCAGTATCTTAAGGCGACTGGGGGTGAAGATATGCCGAGGGAGCATACAAGATCAGATTCAAGAGGAGGCGACTTCTATTTGTGTCAAGGTATTGGAGCTTGTTTCATCATAGAAGAAACAAATCCACTCTACAAAAGATTATTTTACTAGAAAACTTCGGTCAGTGTGTTTACCGAAATACACGAAATACACCACCGAAATACACATGAAGATAGGTGAAATCTACCGAAATACAGGATGATTTGATGAGTAAACTTCATAGGTAAAATTAGTCATACTGTGTTTCGGTAGATTTCATTCATCTCCATTAGTTTTTCGTGTATTTCAAATGTGGTTCTTGCATTTCGTGTATTTCGCTAAATACACGGACCCGTCCTTACATCCAGTGTCAGTCGTAACAAGAGCCATGCCAAGCAACTAAAATTAACAACTCCTTTCTGTCCGAAAGGTCTCCGGATACAATGAGCAGCCGTTTGACGTCTCCGCCGACCTCTTAACAGCTTCGGGGAACATCCTCTGCGCCCTGGTTTTAGGAAAACGGTTCGACCACGGAGATACCAGATTCCAGCATCTGCAGACGACATTGAAGAACCTTGGAGCTGAGATTGTCAAGTGGAGGTGTCCTTTTATGACTTACATTCCTATAGGTGAGTGTGCAATTGACTGTACAATGGTAATTGATATTTTGTTAAATATTCTGGAGAATAGAGATTGCTGCCAATACGCCAAAAATAGTTACTCAAGCAACTGGATAGATGTTTTAAACAGTGAGACGTTTCAAACAACATCCACTATCTTTCATCAGTGACTAAGGAAATATCTGGCACTGATGAAAGATAGCGGATGCTATCTGAACCGTCTGACTGTTTAAATGTATCCAGTTGCTTGAGTAACTATTTTTGGCGTATTGCTGCGAGTAGTCATCTAACTTATATCATGCATTCAACTTAGATAAAATCAGTTGCTGACAAGCCGTACACGTTAGCCTGGTCCCAGTCTCTAGGGGTCGGCTTTACCGGGCCCAGTCTGCTTTATTCGATTCGTTTCTGTCAGCCTACTTAGCTGCCATGTAGAATTTTGCAGCCTTTCTACTTAAGCTGCCATAGAGAGTTCCGCCCTAATCTAATCCAAGGCCATAAACACACCCCGAGCGGACTATGCTGTCTGGGCGGGCGGAGGTCACTCCCAGCGCCGTATAGATATCGGGGAGCCCCCGATGGTATGGTTTCCAGGCTACGTACACGTAAGACTCCACCTCCTATTAATGTGTACGCTGGAACCGGGTTTAGAGGCAAACTTTGATGTCATCAGTTGTCCCATCTTAGAACTGTTTATTCTGCAACACAGTTCAAGATCCAGCCGCGAAACTACGCATCTATTCCGATGAAGTACGGCAGTTCATCCGAGAAGAAATAGATCTACACCGTCTGAACCTTGACCCGGAGAATCCCCGAGACTTCATAGACTACTGTCTGCTCCAACTGGACCAGCAGGATGGTGGCGGCACCTGGCTGAAGGAAGACAATGTTGTGTACATTGTCCAGGACCTCTTCATAGCAGGGATAGACACCACGGCCGCCACACTGACGTGGGTCATGCTCTACATGATACTCTACCCGGAAGTACAGCAGAAGGTTAGTAGCTAGTAAGAGACATCCTCCCAGCAGACCCGATATGTTCGTTACCTCCCATAGTGGCCCTGCCCTTCCGAGCCCCTGAACACGGTTCTGGCGACGTCACCACCAAACAGCTTTCAGCCAATCAGAGGGTTTGCTAACGCTCATTTTGAGCAAAGCCGCAAAGGACGCTGGTAAGCTATTAGCCAATCACCCCCGGACAAGCAACATTTAGTTACTGTACTAGAACAACAGTAGCTAATTGAACTATTGGCATAAACTTTGTCTTGAATTAATCTTCTTTTTAAAGACTACTTCAAGACATCCTAAATTGTCTTTACCTCATTAACATATCTATTCAGAGTTTTGGTATAAAACCTGGTGTTCTCAGTCCTATCGTTAGTCACTGACGAAAGACAGTGGATACTGTCTGAAACGTCTGACTGTTTCAAAATCTTATCCAGTTGCTTGAGTAATTATTTTTGGCGTATCTTATTACCTGGATGTCTAACCTTCATCAACGTATCAGCCAATCAGCTTACGCCTTACATCGCTACTTGATTATTCATGAGCAGCCAACGACTGTTTGTGCCAAATAAGGCTAGCACATTAATTATTTATGAGCAACTGTCAGTGACGTCTCCAGCCTGAACCCAAAATCTCCGTTCAAAAGATCAGGGCTGAGACCGGGAGGGTTTGCCGAGCATTTCCCGAGCGGGTTTCAGCGCTGATAAAGGAGGGTGGTAAGAGAGAATTAGTTAATGTTTTTTTTACTTTATTCAGTAAATGTACATCAAGACATAAATTATACATTTCTTAATTTATCAGACGGTTATTGCAGCAAAATAGCTCAGTACGTCACCATTTTGCGAATTTCACTGTGTACATGATATGATCATGAAACTATATATGTAGCTAGCTATAATCGTCATAAAAACTCACAAAAATGGACATACGGATATACAAATATTGACTTCGTGTCTACTAAAATCACAAAACCAACTTTTTAATGCCGAATGTGAGACAGTTTGTTATCCACTGCCTTCAAAGTAGAAGTCGGACCCCACAACAATAAACGTAATACCTTATATTCTTTCATAGTAGATGATACATTATCATTATATGATGGTATTTACTCCATTACATTACCTTTACTTTGGCAATGTTGGTGCGATAGGCTTGCAGGCATGATCTTGCAAATTAGTGCTGCGTACCGATACTGTGTACCGGTACTGTACCGTAAAAAATGATTAGGTACAGGTTCAAAATACCGGAAATACTGGTACTGTACCGATATAAATTTACACCAAGTATGTGCTTATTTTGTGACTGATCTCCTGACCTTATGGCCTCATGCAACACCAAACGTGACCAAAGCGACACCTGGGAACAGCATAACTAATATGCAACATATCATTCAGGCAGGCTGGGAGTTTTGATAGCAAGGCCACGGGAGTTTGGAGGTAGTAAACCTAGTTATGTTCTTTGAATAAAGATACTGACACGTTGAAAACAGTTTATTTGTGTTTCTGTCATGATTGAAGAAGTTTAGAGGAACACTTGTTAATTTTTCAAATTGTTCAGGTGCAGGTCCGGACCTAAACCTCTGTACCGGTTGGTACCTGTACCTGATACAGGTACAGGGTGTACCTGTTACGTTTAGGTACGCAGCACTACTCTATATGTATTTTTTTATTTGTATTTTCGTATCTACCAGGTCCAGGCTGAACTTGACTGTGTGCTTGGCGCCACCAAACCGAGTCTGGCACACAGAGAACAGCTTCCCTACACCACCGCCACCATCATGGAGGCCCAGCGGATCCGACAAATTTCACCAATGATGTTTATGCGCCAGGCTGATGAGTCTACCCGCCTCCGTGGTTTCGACATTGCGAAGGGAACCCATGTAATTATGTAATCATTGTTATGCTTTGGTCACAATTGGAAAAAGGGGCCCCACCGGGTACTTTAAGGTTGTTTTTTTTCACTTTCGTGCTTGATCCCCTACGTAGCCCCCTTGGGACACCCTGTGGCTATTGTGGGCCACGGCCGGGCCCCGGGTTGACTTTTACTTGGACTTAAAATCCACCCGGGACCTGGTAACAAATAAATGCCGTGAGCTAACCGTGCGAACATGGAGAGAGGCATCACCTGGTACCCGGCAGTCTATCGGGGCAAATTTGTTGCTACGGGGCCCGGCCGGGACTATACAGTGTAGATACACCCCCTGCGGGCACCGGTGCAAATGTGACCGTAGTATTACTCATTAAATTTAATTGCAAACTGATTTCTAAACTGATTTATGAGTAAGTGACAGTCTCAACAATAGATTTATGACACAGAGTTTGAAAATGGTACATCACTTATATGCCGTATGTAAATAAACCAGCTGGCCATTCAATGTTCAACCCAACCGTCAATTCAGATAAGATATCTTTGTTTCGCTAACATTTCCTCAGCCCAGTCTTTATCTGCTAAGTTAACCTCTTTTCCTCCCTATCAATTGACAATAATACTATAAATTAACAGCCACAGTAAGTTATTGATATGTCCATAAAGACGTCACCCTTGCTTACCAAAAATGATGACTCATTTTTTTTCCAACCATATAAGCTGATACTGAACCTGAGGTCCGTCCACATGGACCCTGTCGCCTGGCCCAACCCGGAAGTGTTCGACCCCAGCCGGTTCCTAGATGCGGACGGCAAGGTTGTGAACAACCCACCGTCGTTCTTACCGTTCGCTGCAGGTGCGTTTCACCATGTCTCTCTTAAGCCGCCCTCTCACTGGACTCACGGCACGCTGGCGGCATCGCTGCGTCCTAAACTGAATTTGTTTTACCCTTGATTTTATAATGGGAATATCATTCAAAACGTACAAGTATGACCAAAGAGACAACAAAACACACAAAGCTTAAAAAGATTCCTTTTTGTCGATGAAAGTTTTTGAGTGCTTTGTCCATTCGATCGCTGCCAGCGTGCCGCGGGTCCAGTGAGAGGGGTCTTTACCAAGTAACAACTACGCATATGTTGGTTCTTGGTCAAGTGTGGGTCAACACTTTTTTGCAGGCCCCTTCGGCTGTCTTACGATTACGTTATAAAACAGTGACAGTCTACTGAAACCAGCTCAGGGGTGCACCCGGGGGTGTCACCACCTCAAATTTCAAACTATCAACGCCAGAACAGATACATACAAATATTCATATTTCCCCCGTACCATTCCCCAGTGGAATACCCTGCCTGGCACGGTTGCGACGGCTCCCCCGGTGACTCTTACCGTGCCAGGCTGGAGGCCTGCCCGCCTTAGCCTGGGACCTCCCCCCCTACTTTGCCCCTTGCGGGGTCATCTGGGGGTATTTGAAGTTGAAGTCATTTCCCCACAAAATCCGAAAACTGCATCCCCCGCCCCTTCTTCGCTGTCATTACAACAAATGTTGAGCCATCACAGTACAAAAACTGTCACAAGAATTCGAAGCTACACCGGACTTTGAAAGGATTACTTCACCCAGGCCTCGAAATTAACTTTTCCCCCTACTGTCCCAACATTGTCCCGACAGTGGATTTCAACTGCCCCGAAAGTGTCCCGAAGTGTCCCAACCTGCGCCAAAGATGTGAACTTAGTGGGGGGTCCCAAGGTTTCAGAGGTTCATGTTCAGCTTAGAACATATACTCAAGTCTGGACCTGAACCCAAGTCTGGCATATATGTGTTAGAAATATTTTTTCAGTTACATAACAGTAGTTCACCGGCGAACCAACTCCTCGGGCATATTATCTGTTTATACGGACAATTTCTACTCTTTCAAGCTACCTCTGGAGCCTGGCAGAGGCAAGGAGGTTACCTTGGTAGAGATTTATTCTTTTTTTTGTAATTCAGGCCGTAGGAATTGCTTAGGTGAGCAGCTGGCAAAGATGGAACTCTTCCTTCTGTTCTCGACTATCATGCAGCACTTCACATTGAAGGTGCCAGAGGGCGCCCCTACACCATCCACCCAAGGGATCTTCGAGTCACTAAGCATGACGCCCGCACCTTTCCAACTTTGTGCCGTTTCTCGCTGATATGTAATTACTGGTTTGCGTAGCAAAACCTTTGTTGGATCCGTTGGCATGTGTGGTGGCCGCCATCTTGAATTTCTGACGTCGCTGGGTAGCCATACCATTTCATTAGGAGGGGTGTTTTTTGGGGGTCGCTAGCGTTCTCTCTATTTTTAACAAATCGGCACACAACTATCACACATTCAACTCAAATAAAAAGAAAATTCAATACCAATTCATATTCATAAAAAACCCCCGTAATCGCTAAACTAACATAGCAAACCTGAAGTATATGTAGCACAAATACTTAATTCTATTAGAAAATGGGTAAACAAATCATTACTCCTAGATCGTGTCACAAATGTGGAACATCTTCCAATGTGATTTTGTGAAGATTAGTCATCCAGGAATTAAAGATAATACCTTTAATTCAATCTATACACATAGATTACAATATTGAGAAATACCAGGTTTTTCAGATGTCAATCCGGTACTTTCCCTCATTTTCTTTGACTGAAGAAAGACGACAACTGAAACGTCTGGTATTTCTCAACGGAAAGCACCATTGATAAATATGTTAGTTCTTCTTTAATAGTATTGTTTTATCTCCTTACTTTCACAGAAGTTGTAATAATATTGGTACGAGGATAGATGTTATACCACGTATAATGATAATATTGAGGATGATACTGATGATAATGATGATGATAATGATGATGATAATTATACTAATGATGATAATAATAATAATAATGATGATGGTGATAATGATAATAATAATAATTATGATGATGATGATGATGATGATGATGATGATGATGATGATGACGACGACGATGATGATGATGACGATGACGATGATGATGATGATGTTAATATAATTTTGTCTATATTATTCACGTGTATGAAGTAGAAGAACATAGGTTGTATGAGTCTGTAAAGCTCAGTTCTCTCTCTGTCGTATAATTTACATTCTATTAGAAAATGGTGTTCATAAGGGCTTCCTTGGAAATCAGTTACATCAATTTGTTAACTGAAGGGACCACCCTAAAGATTATTAGATAAATAAATACATCTTCTATTCTATCTAGATTACAGTATTGACAGATACGTTGTTCATTTCATTAGAACTACTTGTGCCTTGCGTCAGTGGAACGAAACATGTACAGTACTATCTTATATGTTGTTGTGTCCATTTATTGGTTATTTTGGTCAATATTACGGTACATCGTGACACTGATTATTGAGTGAGTGAGTAAGTGAGTGAGAGAGTGAGAGAGTGAGAGAGTGAGTGAGTGAGTGAATGAGAGAGTGAGTGAGTGAGTGAGTGAGTGAGTGAGTGAGTGAGTGAGTGAGTGAGTGAGTGAGTGAGTGAGTGAGTGACACTGGCAACACTTAATTCAAAACTAGGCTATGAATATTGACACAAAGGGACCTCCGTCGTGACCTTTTTGGCACTTTATTCATGTTACTAGTCTGGTATCACAGGTTTGCGGTTGGTTAAGTTAAAAGTTAAAATCCTCCCACACATTATTGAGGTATAGGGCGGTGCCCATCTCCGTTTCATAGCCCTGGGCCACACTGGGCTGAAATCACTGCAGCAGGGGGCTAGTCCACTGGCAGTGGAGTGTGTTTAACTTCCATACTGTTTCATAAGTATGTACCATCTTTATAAAGTCTTTGGTATGGCTCAATGCGCCTCTTGTCCAGAGGTGTGCTACCTGGGGCTTGAACCCCATTCCTTCTGGTCCAAGTAATTTGAACCAGATGTGGTGAGAGACAGAAGCGCAGACCACTACACCACAGGGACACCCCCTGCGGTTGGTTAAAAGGTGAAGTAAATATCATCAGTGACGGAAGGAAATAAGGTGTTTTGCCAGCGTTTGTTACTCCACAAACTCACCCTTCAACGACTTCCACTTAGAGAATGTCGACGTAACTATTAAAGACCCCGAAGGTTACATCGTTTGTTGCATGGTTGGTCGATATGAAACTAACGCGGCATCGCACAGAGCTGGAACGGATGCGGCTTCAAGATCAGGCCAAAGACGCCGTCAGTATTTGGAGGAGGAGCGCCCTCTGGCGTCCTGAATGTGAAGGACTGCAGCAGGGTCGAGAAGAACAGGAAAAGTTCCATCCTGGCCAGCTGCTCACCAAGACACACGCGTCGGCCTGGAAATAAAGAATGCCGAGTAGTAAAACCAGCCAACCGTAGAATAGAATTTGTCTTATCATTGCTCTGATCACATACATATAGAAAACAACACGGTGTATTCCGTATCGCCCGACCGCGGATCGTATCTGGTGTTGTATTTACCTTCGCCAAGAAGGTTATGCAGAGGGTAGCGTTTGTGGGTGTGTGTGTGTGTGTCTGTAGTGGACCAGGACAACTCAAGAATGCCTGGATGGATTGTTTTAGTATTTGGTATGTTGGTAGGTTTTGATGAGACCTAAAAACGATTAGATTTTGGGCCCCCGGGCGGCTTCTTACGGTACTGCAGCGGAACTTCCTGTTTTGATATCTCGTGTTCTGGACATGCTATGGAACTGATTTTTGAGTGGTAGATAGATCTTTGGACGGAGAGTAAGTGGTATAGGTTTGGGCCCCCTAGCGGCTTTTTTGGAACTGCAGGAGCAGGTTTTGCGTCTGACTTTGAAAGGGAATAACTCAAGAAGGGCTTGATGGATGGTAATGATTTTTGGTAAGTAGATAGCTTGAGTGATGATGTACATGATTAGATACTTCTTATGCAAATCAGTATCTAATTTGCATAATTAATGAGGAAAGTTTTTACATCCGCCAAATTTCATCATAGGACTCTGAAACATGTGACATATGTAACTTAGAGAGAAATATTAATTGATATTAACTATGCAAATGAAGACCTCATTTGCATAATTAATGAGGAAATACTATAACAAGATGGCCTTTATGGATGGTCATGATTTTTGGTATGTAGATAGCTTGTGTGATGCTTAGTATGATTGGACGATAATTATGCAAATCAGATCCTAATTTGCAATACTAATGAGGCAACTTTAAACATCCGCTTTGTTCCATGATATGACTATTCAAATTGTAACTGAGGAAGAGAGGAATGTTGATAGATAGAAATATGCAAATGTGGGCCTTATTTGCATACTTAATGAGTAACTTCTATAATTCCACACTGGCAAATGATGACAATTTCATACATTTAGTACTTTTTTTGTGGCATCGGGAAGTTATGTGAATGTGAACATCGTTGAATCAAATTATGCTAATAAGGGCCTCATTTGCATAATTGATTATAAATATTAGCATATCCTCCTTAGTTGAGCTCATCATTTGTTAAGCTCATACTTTGGACATGTTATATTTTAAGACAATCAACTGGTATGATTTATAATTGATGAGAAACACTCCTGATACGTCAGTCATAAAGATTAAAATCATTTGGCGAAGGTATGAGGTCGTGGAACTCTAGTTTATTTATGTCATACCCACCCGAAAAAAAAACATATTTCTATGCGGAATGCGCCAGAAGTTGGGAGAGTTTTGTGTCCCCGAACAAAAAAATTGTAACAACATTGATTCCAACCTCCGAATCTGGTATTCGAATTTTCGACTGCGGCGCAACCGGCGCACTTGAAATAGTAACATTCTAATTATTCTATGGAAGCCCTTGTGATACAAGTAGAAACCCGTGTGATACGGAAAATTATCACACGATGCGAAACACCCGTATCGAAGGTTTTTGCGGTCAATAACAACATCTCTAATCCTGATAATTACCTCCTCCAAAAGGCATGAAGGACCCAGGCTTGTTGATGACGTTCCCTTCCGAGTCCAGAAACCTTTCGGGGTCAAACCGGTCCGGATCAGGCCAGTAGGCGGGATCCGTGTGGAGGTAGTGCAGGTTCATCAGCACCTAAGCCAACAAAAGAGAAAATGAGGCCACAAACACAATTTCTCACAATTTCTGTTTTTTTCGGAGAAATTGTGTTTGTGGCCTCATTTTCTCGTTGATTGGCTTAGGTGCTGATGAACCTGCACTACCTCCACACGGACCCCGCCTACTGGCCTGATCCGGACCGGTTTGACCCCGAAAGGTTTCTGGACGCGGAGGGGACAACAAGCCTGAGTCCTTCATGCCTTTTTCAGGAGGTAATTATCAGACTTACAGATGCTGTTATTGAACTTATGTCATACACGGACCACAAAAACCTTCGATACGGGTGTTCCGCATGGTGTGATAATTTTCCGTATCACACGGGTTTCTACTTGTATCACACGGGCTTCCATAGAATATTTAGAATGTAACTATTTCAAGTGCGCCGATTGCGCCGCAGTCGAAAATTTGAATACCAAAGGTTAGAATTGATGTTGTTACATTTTTTGGTTCGAGGACACAAAACTCTCCCAACTTCTGGCGCATTCCGCATAGAAATATGTTTTTTTTTTGGGGTGGGTATGACATAAATAAAATACAACACGAGATACGATCCGCAGTCGGGCCGGTACCTGGGGCGATACGGAATACACCGTGTTGTTTTCTATATGTATGTGATCAGAGCATTGATGAAACATATTCTATTCTACGGTTGGCTGGTTTTACTACTCGGCATTCGTTATGTCCAGGCCGACGCGTGTGTTTTGGTGAGCAGCTGGCCAGGATGGAACTTTTCCTGTTCTTCTCGACCCTGCTGCAGTCCTTCACATTCAGGACGCCAGAGGGCGCTCCTCCTCCAAATACTGACGGCGTCTTTGGCCTGATCTTGAAGCCGCATCCGTTCCAGTTCTGTGCGATGCCGCGTTAGTTTCATATCATGCAACAAACCATGTAACCTTCGGGGTCTTTAGTAGTTACGTCGACATTCTCTAAGTGGAAGTCGTTGAAGGGTGAGTTTGTGGAGTAACAAACGCCGGCAAAACACCTCTCAAAACACAACTTATTTCCTTCTGTCACTGATGATATTTACTTCACTTTTTAACCAACCGCAGGGGGTGTCCCTGTGGTGTAGTGGTCTGCGCTTCTGTCTCTCACCACATCTGGTTCAAATTACTTGGACCAGAAGGAATGGGGTTCAAGCCCCAGGTAGGACAACTCTGGACAAGAGGCGCATTGAGCCATACCAAAGACTTTATAAAGATGGTACATACTTATGAAACAGTATGGAAGTTAAACACTGCCAATGGACTAGCCCCCTGCTGCAGTGATTGCACCACAGTGTGGCCCAGGGCTATGAAACGGAGATGGGCACCGCCCTATACATCAATAATGTGTGGGAGGATTTTAACTTTTAACTTAACCAACCGCAAACCTGTGATACCAGACTAGTAACATGAATAAAGTGCCAAAAAGGTCACGACGGAGGTCCCTTTGTGTCAATATTCATAGCCTAGTTTTGAATTAAGTGTTGCCAGTGTCACTCACTCACTCACTCACTCACTCACTCACTCACTCACTCACTCACTCACTCACTCACTCACTCACTCACTCACTCACTCACTCACTCAATATTCAGTGTCACAATGTACCGTAATATTGACCAAAATAACTAATAAATAGACACAACAACATATAAGATAGTACTGTACATGTACTTCGCTAAAATGCGGTTTCGTTCCACTGGCCGCAAGGCGCAAGTAGTTCTAATGAAATTAACAACGTATCTGTCAATACTGTAATCTAGATAGAATAGAACATGTATTTATTTATCTATTAATCTTTAGGGTGGTCCCTTCAGTTAACAAATTGATGTAACTGATTTCCAAGGAAGCCCTTATGAACACCATTTTTTAATAGAATGTAAATTATACGACAGAGAGAGAACTGAGCTTTATAGACTCATACAACCTACATGTTCCCCTACTTCATACACCTAAATGATATAGACAAACTTATATTATCATTATCATCATCATCATCATCATCATCATCATCATCATCATCATCATCATCATCATCATCATCATCATCATCATCATCATCATCATCATCATCATCATCATCATCATCATCATCATCATCATCATAATTATTATTATTATTATTATCATTATCACCATCATCATTATTATTATTATTATTATCATCATTATTATAATTATCATCATTATCATCATCATTATCATCAGTATCATCATCAATATTATCATTATTATTATACGTGGTATAACCTCTATCCTCGTGCCAATATTATTACAACTTCTGTGAAAGTAAGAAGATAAAACAATACTAAGAAGAACTAACATATTTATCAATGGTGCTTTCTGTTGAGAAATACCAGACGTTTCAGTTGTCGTCTTTCTTCAGTCAAAGAAAATGAGGGAAAGTACCGGATTGACATCTGAAACACATGGTATTTCTCAATATTGTAATCTATGTGTATAGATTGAATTAAAGGTATTATCTTTAATTCCTGGATGACTAATCTTCACAAAAGCACATTGGAAGATGTTTCACATTTGTGACACGATCTAGGAGTAATGATTTGTTTACTCATTTTCTAATAGAATTAAGTATTTGTGCTACATATACTTCAGGTTCGCTATGTTAGTTTAGAGATTACGGGGTGTTTTTATGAATATGAATTAGTATTGAATTTTCTTTTTATTTGAGTTGAATGTGTGATAGTTGTGCGTCGATTTGCTAAAAATAGAGAGAACGCTAGCGACCCCCAAAAAACACCCCTCCTAATGAAATGGTATGGCTACCCAGCGACGTCAAAAATTCAACATGGCGGCCACCACACATGCCAACGGATCCAACAAAGGTTTTGCTACGCAAACCAGTAATTACATATCAGCGAGAAACGGCACAAAGTTGGAAAGGTGCGGGCGTCATGCTTAGTGACTCGAAGATCCCTTGGGTGGATGGTGTAGGGGCGCCCTCTGGCACCTTCAGTGTGAAGTGCTGCATGATAGTCGAGAACAGAAGGAAGAGTTCCATCTTTGCCAGCTGCTCACCTAAGCAATTCCTACGGCCTGAATTACAAAAAAAAAGAATAAATCTCTACCAAGGTAACCTCCTTGCCTCTGCCAGGCTCCAGAGGTAGCTTGAAAGAGTAGAAATTGTCCGTATAGACAGATAATATGCCCGAGGAGTTGGTTCGCCAGTGAACTACTGTTATGTAACAGAAAAAATATTTCTAACACATACATGCCAGGCTTGGGTTCAGGTCCAGACTTGAGTATATGTTCTAAGCTAAACATGAACCTCTGAAACCTTGGGACCCCCCACTAAGTTCACATCTTTGGCGCAGGTTGGGACACTTCGGGACACTTTCGGGACAGTTGAAATCCACTTTCGGGACAGTAAGGGGAAAAGTTAATTTCGAGGCCTGGGTGAAGTAATCCTTTCAAAGTCCGGTGTAGCTTCGAATTCTTGTGACAGTTTTTGTACTGTGATGGCTCAACATTTGTTGTAATGACAGCGAAGAAGGGGCGGGGGATGCAGTTTTCGGATTTTGTGGGGGCATGACTTCAACTTCAAATACCCCCAGATGACCCCGCAAGGGGCAAAGTAGGGGGTGGGGAGGTCCCAGGCTAAGGCTGGCAGGCCTCCAGCCTGGCATGGTAAGACTCACTGGTGGGAGCCGTCACAACCGTGCCAGGTAGGGCGTTCCAACTGGGGAATGGTACGGGGGGAACTATGAATATTTGTATGTAACGTTATCTGTTCTGGCGTTGATAGTTTGAAATTTGAGGTGGTGTCTGCCCCGGGTGCACCCCTGAGCTGGTTTCAGTAGACTGTCACTGTTTTATGACGTAATCGTAAGATAGCCGAAGGGGCCTGCAAAAAAAGTGTTGACCCACACCAACATATGCGTAGTTGTTACTTGGTTAAGACCCCTCTCACTGTACCCGCGGCACGCTGGCGGCGTCGACCGAATGGACAAAGCACTCAAAAACTTTCATCGACAAAAAGGAATCTTTTTAAGCTTTGTGTGTTTTGTTGTCTCTTTGGTCATACTTGTACGTTTTGAATGATATTCCCATGATAAAATCAAGGGTAACACAAATCCAGTTTAGGACGCAGCGACGCCGACAGCGTGCCGTGAGAGGGGGGCTTATTAAGAGAAACATGGTGAAACGCACCTGCAGCGAACGGTAAGAAGGACGGTGGGTTGTTCACAACCTTGCCGTCCGCATCTAGGAACCGGCTGGGGTCGAACACTTCCGGGTTGGGCCAGGCTACAGGATCCATGTGGACGGACCTCAGGTTCAGCATCAGCTTATATGGTTAGAAAAAAGTGTCATCATTACCTTCGCCGAGAAGGTTATGCAGAGGGTAGCGTTTGTTTGTTTGTTTGTCTGTAGTGGCACAGAATAACTCGAGAATGCCTTGATGGATTGTCTTGGTATTTGGTATGTTGGTAGGTTCTGATGAGACCTGAAAACGATTAGATTTTGTGCCTCCTAGCGGCTTCTTACGTTACTGCAGCAGAACTTTCTGTTTTGATATCTCGTGTTCTGGACATGCTATGAAACTTATTTTTGAGTGGTAGATAGATCTTTGGACAGAGAGTAAGTTGTGTGGGTTTGTGCCCCCTAACGGCTTTTTTGGAACTGCAGGAGCAGGTTTTGTGTCTGACTTTGAAAGGGAATAACTCCAGAAGGGCTTGATGCATGGTAATGATTTTTGGTAAGTAGATAGCTTGAGTGAAGTTGTACATGATTAGATACTTATTATACAAATCAGTACCTAATTCGCATATTTAATGAGGAAAGTTTAAACATCCGCCAAATTCCATGATAGGACTCTGAAACATGTGATGTATGTTACTGAGGAAGACAGAAATATTGATTGATATGAACTATGCAAATGAAGACCTCATTTGCATAATTAATGAGAAAATACTATAACAAGATGGCCTTGATGGATGGTCATGATTTTTGGTATGTAGATAGCTTGTGTGATGCTTAGTATGATTGGACGATAATTATGCAAATCAGATTCTAATTTGCATAATTAATGAGGCACCTTCAAAAATCCGCTTTGTTCCATGCTATGACTGTTCAAATTGTAACTGAGGAAGAGAGGAATGTTGATAGATAGAACATATGCAAATGTGGGCCTAATCTGCATACTTAATGAGAAACCTCTATAGTTTCACACTGGCAAATGACGGCAATTTCATACATTTAATAATTTATGGCATCGGGAAGTTATGTGAATGTGAACATCGTTGAATCAAATTAGGCTAATAAGGGCCTCATTTGAATCATTGATGATAAATATTAGCATAACCTTCTTTGTTTAGCTCATAATTTGTTAAGCTCATACTTTGGACATGTTGTATTTTAAGACAATCAACTGGTATGATTTAGAATTGATGAGATACACGCCTAATATGTCAGTCATAAAGGTTAAAATCATTTGGCGAAGGTATGAGGTCGTGGAACTCTAGTTTTTGTTAAGCAAGGGTGACGTCTTTATCGACATATTAATAACTTACTGTGGCTGTTAATTTATAGTATTTTTGTCAATTGATAGGGAGGAAAAGAGGTTAACTTAGCAGATAAAGACTGGGCTGAAGAAATGTTAGCGAAACAAAGATATCTAATCTGAAGTGACGGTTGGGTTGAACATTGAATAGCCAGCTGGCTTATTTACATACGGCATATAAGTGATGTACCATTTTCAAACTCTGTGTCATAAATCTATTGTTGAGACTGTCACTTACTCATAAATCAGTTTAGAAATCAGTTTGCAATTCAATTTAATGAGTAATACTACGGTCACATTTGCACCGGTGCCCGCAGGGGGTGTATCTACACTGTATAGTCCCGGCCGGGCCCCTTAGCAACAAATTTGCCCCGATGGACTGCCGGGTACCAAGTGATGCCTCTCTCGGTGTTCGCACGGTTAGCTCACGGCGTTTATCTGTTACCGGGTCCCGGGTTGATTTTAAGTCCGAGTAAAAGTCAACCCGGGGCCCGGCCGTGGCTCACAATAGCCCGATAGCCACAGGGTGTCCCAAGGGGGCTACGTAGGGGATCAAGCACGAAAATGAAAAAAAAACACCTTAAACTACCCGGTGGGGCCCCTTTTTCTAATTGTGACCAAAGCATAACAATTATTACCTGGGTTCCCTTCGCAATGTCGAAACCACGGAGGCGGGTTGACTCATCAGACTGGCGCATGAGCATCATTGGTGAAATTTGGCGGATCCGCTGGGCCTCCATGATGGTGGCGGTGGTGTAGGGAAGCTGTTCTCTGTGTCCCAGACTCGGTTTGGTGGCGCCAAGCACACAGTCAAGTTCAGCCTGGACCTGGTAGATACGAAAATGCAAATAAACAAATACATATAGAGTAGTGCTGCGTACCTAAACGTAACATCAGGTACAGGTACCAACCGGTACAGAGGTTTAGGTCCGGACCTGCACCTGAACAATTTGAAAAATTAACAAGTGTTCCTCTAAACTTCTTCATTAATGACAGAAACACAAATAAACTGTTTTCAATGTGCTATCTTTATTCAAAGAACATAACTAGGTTTACTACCTCCAAACTCCCGTGGCCTTGCTATCAAAACTCCCGGCCTGCCTGAATGATCTGTTGCATATTAGTTATACTGTTCCCAGGTGTCACTTTGGTCACGTTTGGTGTTGCATGAGGCCATGAGGTCAGGGGATCAGTCACAAAATAAGCACATACTTGGTGTAAGTTTATATCGGTACAGTACCGGTACTTCATGATCCAGAATTTTGTGTACCTAATCATTTCTTACACAGTACCGGTACTAATATCATGCCTGCAAGCCTATCGCACCAACATTGCCAAAGTAAAGGTAATGTAATGGAGTAAATGCCATCATATAATAGTAATGTATCATCTACTATAAAAGAATATTAGGTATTGCGTTTATTGTTGTGGGGTCTGACTTCGACTTTGAAGGCAGTGGATAACAAACTGTCTCGCATTCGGCATTAAAAAGTTGGTTTTGTGATCTTAGTAGACACGAAGTCAATATTTGTATATCCGTATGTCCGTTTTTGTGAGTTTTTATGACGTTTATAGCTAGCTATATATAGTTTCATGATCATATTTGCTAGTGAAATTCGCAAAATGGTGCCGTATTGAGTTATTTTGTTGCAATAACCATCTGATGAACTAAGAAATGTATAATTTATGTCTTGATGTACATTTACTGAATTGAGTAATAAACCATAAACTAATCCTCTCTCAAGCCCCCCTCTCACTGAACCCGCGGCACGCTGGCGGCGTCGCTGTGTCCTAAACTGGATTTCTGTTAGCCTTGAATTTATAATGGCAATATCATTCAAAACCTACAAGTATGACCAAAAGACAACAAAACACAGAAAGCTGAAAAAGATTCGTTTTTTGTCTATGAAATTCGTTGAGTGCTTTGTCAGTTCGATCGGCCGCAGCGATGCTGCACGCTCCAGTGAGAGGGGGGGCTTTACTAGCTACTAACCTTCTGCTGTACCCCCGGGTAGAGGATCATGTAGAGCATGGCCCATGTCAGTGTGGCGGCCGTGGTGTCTATTCCTGCTATGAAGAGGTCCTGGACAATGTACACCACGTTGTCTTCCTTCAGCCATGCGCCGCCGCCATCCTGCTGGTCCAGTTGGAGCAGACAGTAGTCTATGAAGTCTCGGGGATTCTCCGGGTCAAGGTTCAGACGGTGTAGATCTATTTCTTCTCGGATGAACTGCCGTACTTCATTGGAATGGATGCGTAGTGTAGCGGCTGGATCTTGAACTGTGTTGCAGAATGAACAGTTCTAAGATGGGACAACTGATGACATCAAAGTTTGCCTCTGAACCCGGTTCCAGCGTACACATCAACAAGAGGTGGAGTCTTACGTGTACGGCTTGTCAGCAACACCCTCCTAAAAGTAGGACCCCTATCGCTCGATTAATGGTTGGCTCGCTCGCGTAGGGGCCCTGCTCTTTTGCCCCGGTAGACACGGTTCTGGCGACGTTACTAACAGTTGCTCATGAATAATCAATGAGCTATCCTTATTTAGCACAATTTGGCGGTTAATTTGTTCTGAACCTTAAGTATATGATGAGAGACGTAACCCGATTGGTTGATAGCTTCCCAACGTCAGTTGCGATTTTGCTCGCGATGAGGTTTAGCAAACCCTCTGATTGGCTGAAACTGTTTTGGTGGCGACGGCGCCAGAACCGTGTCTACCGGGGCTAAAGAGCAGGGCCCCTACGCGAGCGAGCCAACGACGAATCGAGCGATAGGGGTCCTGCTTTTAGGAGGGTGGTCAGCAACTGCTTTTATCTAAGTACTTAAGTTGAATACATGATAAAAGTTCGCAGCAATACGCCAAATAGTTACTCAAGCAACTGGATACATTTAAACAGTCAGACGTTTCAGATAGCATCCGCTATCTTTCATCAGTGCCAGATATTTCCTTAGTCACTGATGAAAGATAGCGGATGTTGTTTGAAACGTCTGACTGTTTGAAACGTCTGACCGTTGCTTGAGTAACAATTTTGGCATATTGGCAGCAATCTCTATTCTTCAGTATATTTAACAAAATATCAATTAGCATTGTACAGTCAATTGCATACTCGCCTATAGGAATGTAAGTGATAAAAGGACTCCTCCAGTTCACAATCTCAGCTCCAAGGTTCTTCAATGTCGTCTGCAGATGCTGGAATCTGGTATCTCCGTGGTCGAACCGTTTTCCTAAGACTAGGGCGCAGAGGATGTTCCCCGAAGCTGTTAAGAGGTCGGCGGAGACGTCAAACGGCTGTTTATTGTATCCGGAGACCTTTCGGACAGGAAGGAGTTGTTGATTATCTCCATGAAAAATTGAAATATAGTTTTGGATGTGTCTGTCTGTGTGTGTGTCTGTGTGTGTGTGTGTGTGTGTTTGTGTTTCCGCACTACTGTGGTCAGCACAACTCAAGAACCTCTTGTTAGATTACAATGATATTTGATATGTGGGCAGGTGTTGTGAAGCCGAAATTGAAGGTAGGTTTTGGGCCCCCTGGTATGTGACCTTGGTACTGCAGCAGAACTTCCTTTTTTGTATCTTTTGACCTGGACGTGCTATGGTCTTGATTTTTGGGTGGCACATAGCTTGTGATGTAATGAAGACGTGATGTAGGTTTGGGCTCCCTAGCAGCTTGTTTTAGTTGCTCGTCATGGCTCTTGTTACAACTGACACTGGATGTAAGTACCGGTCCGTGTAGTCTGTATAACGCAAACTCCAGCTGTCACAAGAGGCTTGATTGAATTCAGGCTACGGTCCGTGTATTTAGCGAAATACACGAAATGCACAAAAACCACATTTGAAATACACGAAAAACCAATGGAGATGAATGAAGTCTACCGAAACACAGTATGACTTTTACGTCATCAAATCATCCTGTATTTCGGTAGATTTCACCTATCTTCATGTGTATTTCGGTGATGTATTTCGGTAGATACACTGAACGAAGTTTGCCAGTAAAATAATATTTTGTAGTGTGGATTTGTTTCTTCTAAGATAAAGTAAGCTCCCATACCTTGACACAAATAGAACTCGCCTCCTCTTGAATCTGATCTTGTATGCTCCCTCGGCATATCTTCACTCCCAGTCGCCTTAAGACACTGGTTGCAAACCTTCGTCGTTCCTTGAAGACGTTTCCGTAAGGAGCCAAGACGATGTCTAGTCAAGGAAAGCAAGCCATCATGTGTTAATTACTCCTAAAGTTCTGAATGACAAACAAATTTGCTGTTTTCCTTGTTGGCTAAAATAAAATCTTTACATCACGAATACAACTCGAGTCATTCTGCTACGACAAAATTACAGCTTCTAATTCGTCTGCCTCAATACTGCTGGTGGTGAGGGTCCATACATAGAAGTGAAGATTCAACTTATTTAGCTCTTACTTCCATCAATGCATGCATGTTCCACCCCAGGTTATGTCTCTACCTTTGAGTTCCCACCGCTGTAGTCAAACATGTTACAATAGTCAAACTGGCTACAAGCCTCAGGCCATCTGAGGTAGTCTCCAAGCAGACCCAACGGTTGCAAAGACCGTATCCAACTGGCAGAATGAGTTTTTTTTTTCTTTTGCAACCCGACGGTGCCTGACAACTTCTCTGGCTGACTGGAGCTTATCTGGCTAGTTTGTATGATTTTAGCACGGTGGAGATCTGCTTGGAGATTACATCTGAGGCGTTTTCAGTGTGTTTTCACCACTACCAGTAATGCCCCTGGGAATAATCCATGGACCCATGGGAATATCTCCCCGACTGTACCACATGACAGGTGCCAGCTTTTATACAGACTGATGATGCAATACAAGAGATTTTTCAACTTTCCTCGTTAATTATGCAAATCATTTTGCACATATCTACCAACATACCAAATATGTAAACAACCTATCTAGGCGTTCTCGACTTATCGTGTTCACTAGCAGACACTTCTTGATTCACGTTACAAACATTGTTATTAGATTTTATAAGAGCGCCATTTGTGAGCGCCATTTTCTTCAAGTCTTAAGTATGGGTTTGGACAGAAAGATTGACAAATATATTATTAGCCGAACCAGAACACTCTCCTCTGGGATTTCTGTGCCTTTAACGAGTGAGGACCACACCGATAGAATCATACAACACCTACTATAATACAACACCTACCCTCAGGTTGATGAAGTCCGGTTACAACGGACAAATTGTCATTCAACCGTGTAGAGAACGCATCATTCTCCATCAGTTCCTTGAGAGCCGTGTATCCACTCACAACCGTTTTTTCACTACCAAAAAACTTGACATGGTAAACGTCACCAAGCTCTTTGGCCCACTTTTCAAACTGGAGACGAAAATTCGCCCCAAGCATTGTTGGCAGGTGGTGTAGCAGGGGCCAACCTCCGGGCACCGATGGAGGCAGGTTTAGGTTTCCGGGCCTCTTGAAATTAAGAAACCACACAGATATCAGGAAGGTGACAGCAAATACGAGTAGGGTAGGTACGTCCAGGAGTGTGAACGGGAAACCTTCTGGAAACGTGAAGACATCCGCCATTGTGGGGGCCTAGTAAAACAGTGTAATAAGCCGCGTGTGAAACAGCACGTCACCGGAACGTACTGCGCCTGCGCGAAACACTTCTATGTAATGTGCATATGGATTCAGAAAAACGTACCATATAAGGTCGCGTTCGCATATATAAGGATAATATTCCGTCTATAGCTTCCAAATGTTGTGTCGGAAAAGATATTCAGTTATGCAACGGGAAAACTTACGATGCCACGTTTACCAAACATCCAACAGAAACCCGGCTTTTCTGTTGTTTTCTTTTGGGTGTTTGGTAAACGGTGCATCATAATTATTCCTGTTGCATAAGATATTTTTTCCGACCTTATATGGTACGTTTTTCTGAATCCCTATGCACATTACATAGAAGCGTTTCGCGCAGGCGCAGTACGTTACGGTGACGTGCTAGGAAAGCCTAATCTCCAATGACAGCCGGGGCAAAACAAATGATCCCGGTGGCGGTTTGGATTTCTTTTTTTTGCCACTGTTATGACACTCAAAATCGTCTTGGAGATTAGGCTTTCCGTAGGGATACCGGTGACATAATAGGGGGAAAAAAAATTCCGGTAGCTTTTTGTATTTTTTGGACAACTGTCATGGCACCGGTAAATCTGCTTGGATATTACGGAAACCCCACGCTCCTTCACAGCGTCGTAATAAATTGACTTGTTCCACTGAATATGCGAGTGCGAGTCTTTTATGCAATTCACTTTTTGACCGCATGAGGGCTACTATAGCGGTTTGTTCGCAAAGACAGCCCTGGGACAGAGAGCGTATTTTTGGTGCGCGAAGCATGCTGGGAGGACGGTAGTATCCTGGGGACGTGAATGTATGTGTGGAGAAGGCCAAACTCGCTACCGTAGCAAACTCCCTTCCGTGACATAACTCCCCTCTCGGCAATCTAGAAGGGTAATCTAACACCCTCGCAGCGCCACCAAATTAGGTACATTTTAAAGTTCCCTTTGATATAACGTATCACCATTGTGGCAACATTTTACCCCCGAAATAGTAAACTTTCGTCTTGTTTTCGCCTCGGTAACTGTAGAAAATACTAGCTAACTAGTGTACAGTCACACGTTGTATAGAGACGCACACAAGAGTCACACAACTTACGATTTGCTAAGGTAATTGAGACAAACACAAAACAAAACAAAATGACAGCCGTGGATTCCATATAGTTTTATTTTGTGTATTGGTTGAGCCCACGATCTAAACCTATGGCTTCTTCGCGGCGCTGGGTACGAGCGTGCGGAAACCCGATATTTTGTGATCAGGCTTAACTACCTAGTAAAAGGAACAGCTTTTGGGTGTGGGTTCCTATTGGGCACGGCACGAAAAGTGGATTTTACCAATAGATAAATGCCTGGAAGTACAAGATTAACATGGCAGTATTGGCATGGTTGCTACAGACTTATTACCGGACAGTTATTGCTATAAGTAGAAAATCCCTGTTTTGGTGCAGTGTTGGTGGTGATGTTGCATTATCATATAGCCAGATAGTTGACCAATCAAAAGTCCCTATTTCATATCGGTTGTGACCTAATAACGTCATAGAAGTGACACAAGTGGCGAATGATGAATCTCAAGTGGTGATTTTATTCGGTGGTTAAAGAAAATCACGACACTTTATCATGACAATTGATGACACTATAGATATTATATAAATATTATAGAAATATCATGACACTATATACATCTCTGGGCGGGTCATTAACCCTTGATTAACCCTTAATTACTCCCTTAGTTAGTCCATTCATAAATTGCATGTGTTCTCGGGCAAGAAGTTGCAACAACTAACAAGCTGCTAGGGAGCCCAAACCTACACCACTTCTTCATTACATCACAAGCTATCTGCCATAAAAAAATCAAGACCATAGCACGTCCAGGTCAAAAGATACAAAAATTGAAGTTCTGCTGCAGTACCAAGGTCACATACCGGGAGGCCCAAAATTGACCTTGAACTTTGGCTTCATAACACCCGCCCACATACCAAATATCATTGTAATCCATTGAGAGGTTATTGAGTTATGCTGACTACAGTAGTCCGGACACAAACACACAGACACATACACAGACAGACCCACCCAAAACTATATCTCCATTTTTCATGGAGATAATAAACCTCGACGTTATCAATGGTTCACCCTCAAAGGGTGTTGGCAGCGGTGTAAATTGTGCAGCTCCATTATGTAAATTTTTGTCTACAAACAATCCCTCTGATGTGATTCTTTCTGCTCGACTACAGTATTTACAAACAGAGACCTGATACTGGTAAAACAATCCAACGTTTTTCTTTCCGACTTACGTTCAATAGATTACGATATGAATCTTTGAATCGGTCTGATTCTTTGAATGAATCCTATATGACTATTTGGGAGAGGGGGTAAATAGCGAATGCTGGGGATGAGGGTCATCGTCCTGTAAAAATTGACTCTAGGATGACGGTGGCGCCACAGAGCACTGTAAGAATGACCAATAGGTAACGTTGGGTAACCTAAATTCGTGGGGTACTTAAAGTCGGGATTTTTCGAAAACGGGGTATTTAGGGATATGTGCTAGATGCAAAATCAGTTATAACGCCAGCAATGCAAAGCAGATAGACTAACGTATTCAGAACACTGGCTGAAAAGCTTCGATAACCATGCATTAGAAGTTGGCGACGTCAAAAACTCTCCGTCCCTTATTGACAGAGTCTGGGGGCTTCGTGGGAGAATCACCCAGCACGGTTGTTCGCTGGTTTATAAGACAAATGTCACATCTCCTGCCTGCTAAACACAATTATTTATAAGACAACTTATTATAATCTCTTTTGCAAACCTGCAACTGGATTCTAAGTGTGATCAATCATCAAAACTCCTCTCTGTTGCTACAACCTACGGCACGTGTATTTTCCCGCCGCCATATTGTTAACCAGAATCCTGTTGTCAAGCAGACGACAAAGGTTTGTGAGGAACACTTTTTTGTCTAAATGCTGCGTGTGATAGTGGACTGAGGAAGATATTTTCCTCAAAGTTTGCTCCTAACACACAAAGGGACACATGGACATAGTAGTATTGCCATTGCTACGGCATCCAGCTAACTTCCCATGAATAATGTAACGACTTACACGTTGCCCGATGATGACGATGGGCCGACTTTGAGTGAAGTTCTACCGTACCGACTCAACACACGGGTTGTTCCCGAACTGGCCTGATGTGTGCGGTACGGCCGTTTTTTCGTGTATTTTTTTTACTTGGACACGTCTATATCCATAGCACTCTCCTCAAGCCAAGGATAGAACGAATAGCTGCTGTATATAATGTGATTAGCGGTAAGATATTCAAGACGAATCTTCCCTCCCGAATTAATGTGCCCCCCTGTCCGACAGCACCATAATTGTGCGTGCGGCGGACGGTAGTTTCAAGTTGAAATATTATGGTGTCAGCACGACTAGAGACAAAATCTACCATATATATGATTAGTGCAAAGATAATACATGATACTGACAGAATAATAGAAAAAAAGGATGGTTTATTGTTCTGCTAGATTGATTTCAGTCAACCATTATCGGAAAAATCCCGAATTTAGGTTACCCAACGTTACATTGTAACTGAACCCCCTGAGAAATACAACAAGCACATGTCATTGTATAATAACATAAAAATTGTTGTTTATCTGTTTATATTTTGCTTTCATGCACAAACGATGCACCATGATATTAACCAATTATTTTACAATAATACTTTACTGGATGGCCACGGACACAACAACATATGAGATGGTACTTTCAAACTGCAGTTGTGCTAAGTATGTTAACTATGTTAAGGACACTCTTTTCTTTATATTCTACAGGTCTCTTGCAATTTGGAAGAAAGTTGGTGGAGACTGGTTCATCTACATTGACATCTTCAACATAAGTGTGTCCGTGTGGCGCAGTGGTAGATCACTCGGCTGTCAAACAATGGGTCCCCGGTTCGTATCCCGGTGTGCCCAGTGGCACGTCCGGACTTGCGCCCCGACGTTGTGCCCTTGGGAAAGGCACTTAAGACGACTTTCCTCACTTCACTCAGGTGTAAATGAGTACCTAGCTCATCTAGGGTTAGGAACGTCCCTCGGATAGGACGTTAAATGGAGGTCCCGTGTTTGGGGAGAGCCACACCCCGCGCACGTTAAAGAACCCACCACACCTTCGAAAAAGAGTAGGGGCATGCCCCGGTGTGCGATGGTCCAAACCTTACAGTCCGGTCTGGGATGACATCTTGAAAAGGTGATAGTTCACCTGTTATGTCTATCCTTCCACATGTCTACAAATGTGGTAAATCGAAATAGATAAATAAGCAAATAAAGCCGGAATATGCTAGAATTTCATAGACATGCACAAAAAGGGCCAGAAGAAAAGACTAAAAATGATAAGTTCTCGGCAATAAATTCATGAATATGATCATAAATCTTATAGAATGCCAAATAATTAGCTTTTATTAGCGTCTTGCCTACTTGCTTAATACTGGTTGATTGATCCTTTGCTATAATAAATGGCTTTTATGCCAAAAAAAGTTTCTGATCCTAGCTGGATTTATAGTCATTGCATACTCCGGGGCACGATAGACATAATAGTGTAAGGGACCATATTGGACTCACCCTACGACCCCCCCCCCCCCCCCGAAACAAGTCTGGTGAAGGTAGAGCCTGGAACTGAAACAGGATGACGCTTTTTGGTGAAGGTAGAGCCTGTAACTGAAACAGGATGACACTCAGGCTACGACCGGGCAGCTTGCGGGGACGAAAAAAAAAAGCACAAAACACCCCAAAAAATACATTGTAACTGTGAATGAGCATGATTTCTTGGAAGACACTTTTATCTTTCCTGGTTGCAACGAGCCCGGCCAGAAATGTGACGCTCCCATCACTTAGTATATGTATGCGTCAGGACAAGGACATTATAATGTCCTTGGTCAGTACATGCCTTGGGATATGCCTGTCTATATCTGGCAACTATTATGCAACACGACCCCATAGGTAGAGGATAAAGTTGGTAAATACTTTTTTTTAAAGCAAAAGACTATCAATCAACAGCACACAAAAAGATAACATCTATTTAGTATATATTTCTGTGACACAAAGATATGTTAGATACTATCTAAAAGTGTTAAATAGTTTGAGTGTTGGTTGTTTATCAGGTAAAAAATATATGACGTAGTCGACTTGATGACGTCACGACCTGGTGCAATCCGCTCCAAGCCGGTTTGCCGGTCTTTTATTTTCGTTCGAGTAAACGTTTTACATTAGTCAGTAGAAGGTTTCTAAGATTTTAGAGTTGAAACCTGTAGCTCTGAGACGTTTAGGAGGTTTCTTAGAAGCTGTAGTGTTGTCTTCGGTGGACAAAGACTCTACCCATCAATCTTGGTCGTTTTGTGAAGACGAAACGAAAGCTGTTGTGTCCGAGGGTCTGCGACATATTTTTTGGGACGGTAAAAGTTGGTGAGTTGGCCGCAATTTTATGATCATATTAGCTAGTTATCTGATTCTGAGTTTAACAGATTTACCCACAACATTTATATGGAAAGATTTTAACATTTTTGTCGGGTTTAAAGCGATGTCAGACTCAGTTTTGTGACTGAAACGTTTAATTTCTTTCGGGGATAGATGTGTCTACCGTTATAGCGCCCCCCTCCCCCAGAAAATTTATGGGGGGGGGGGGGGGGGGCGCTATAATCTCGTGACTGTCATGACAGCATACAACAACAACATGATTTACAACTATGCCATAAACAGCGCAGGGGGTTCAAAAATAAATTGTCATGCAACATTCTATAATTTGTTATGATGGCAGTGGCTAATATAAAGCGCTTTCACCCAGGCTACAGAACGTTATTAATTCAGTTAGACAACTGCTGTATGTCCAGTCGCCATGGGCCTCAGAACAACATAATTTGCCATGAGTCATGATTTGGCATTATCATGATGTGAAGTCTTAAACTGTTGCTGTGCAGATTTATCATTGCAAGGTGTTTTAACAGGAAAACAAAACACATTTATTGTCTCTAAGCCTTATGTTTTTTTAAGTCCTCTGCTTAGTCAAGGATTTGTCAAAGTTAGACAAAGATTTTTCTTTCGTGTGAGATTTCCTCCTGTTCCTTACTACTGTAAATGCATTTAGATTGGTGTGGGTTTAATCTCGCGGTAGGGAGAAAATGGAGTGTTCGCGGTGGTCTTAAGTTCGCATTTGAGACAATAGTAGACATAGGGGTCGGAGGGAAAAAATGTTTGCGGTGGTTTAAGTTAGCAGCGAAGAGCTTACCGCGAAAACCGCGCACAAAGAACCACCGTGAACATTTCTGCATTTACAGTATTTAATAGTTATGTCTGTGAACTTACCAAGATGTTTGTTTCTCTTCTCCATGCAGCCTTTCAATGTATGCTAGGATTGTTGGGCAAGAAGAAGTGTGAAGGATCTCAGAATTACAGTCCAAGACTTTAAGAAGTTACGGCAAAGCAGGGCTCTCAAGACGATTCCACAAGTAAGAGAGACCATGGAGGGGACTGCCACATCCGATCCCGTCCCCATACAGGGTAAGACGAAGCCTGAACTCAAACGCCTCACATTTCAAAAGAAGGACCGTTACGAAAATGAGTGGGACGACGCCAGGCCTGAGACCCCACCAACTACGTATGCAGCAAAGGGACCCTTGCACTATAGCAAACCCAGACCTAGCAAGTTCTCACATCTCGCAGCACAGATGGAAACAGAAGAGACAACAACAGACCCACTGGCAAGAGTACAGCCTACTGTAGTACCACTAAGTCGTCCTGTATCCAGACCAGCACCGAAGATCCCCATCCAGGGAAAAGGACTCTTAAAGGAGGCACAAGACTTTCAGAAGAACGCGGGTGTGTCTTTGGCTCCGGACGATCTCCACAAGGGCGTGGCAGGGGAGGTAACCAAAGTTCAGCGTATTCCGGGGAAGATAGCGCAGCTGACAGCCGAGAATAGATCCACGTCGACAGAGTCTTTACCTGCAGGAACACCACCCAAAGTCACACTAACCAACTCAGAAAAAAGGCACAGTTGGTTCGGAGGCATGCCGGAAAAGAAGCCAGCGTGTGTCCCTCAGACCATCTACCTGCCAGAGCAGAGAAGATGGTTAGTTGTCTTTGCTTCCAGAACTTGAACTTAATGAAAATTTATGCTTTTGTTGTGAAGAAGAGTTTGTGATGGGTTTCCATCAGTTGACTACATGTGTGTGAAACTGAAAGGGAAATATTTCCAATACAGCCTCTACTAAAGATTATTATGTATTTGACATGAATTCGAAGTTCATCACACACACACACATGCACGCACACACACACACACACACACACACACACACACACACACATGCATGCACACACCACACACACACACACATGTGGCAAATAGCTAATTAATTATTATTTGATTTTTTAACAACAAAAGTTACAAGTCAACAATATATGTTGCTCATTCAGACTATTGTGCATGTTGTAGCTGGTTATGTTAAACTTTTTGAAAATGTATATAACATTGTTTTCCAGACTAAATGTTTATATGTTGTACTTATGCTTGCAGGTTTGGACTTGGTCCAGTGTATCAGCCCACCCAGACAGTATGTGTTCCTGTCAAACCCAAAGTCAACCTTGTAGACCAGGTCAAACAAAAGGGCCTGTCCACCAAATCCAAGCAGTTCTACCACCAAGACTCTGACAGAGACTTCTTTGTGGACAAAAACCAGCAGGACTTTCCGAAGTTTAAGAAGATATGTCCGAGGAGTGACGCAGAGTTCAATGCCCTTGCACCTTCGACATTGTGAAGGAGTAAATGGGAACTTGTCAGTAAAATGTCGATGGATTTAATATATTTCACATGCGTTTGTACATTTGTATACCAAGTGAGCAAGGCAGTGTTGAAGGAGCTTAGACAGCACTGCTGTAATAGTTGGTTGGTGAAACTTATCAAAGGACATTGAAACCAGCCATACAGTCAACAAAGTGTTATTGTTATCTTTTCAAGATTTAAAAGGACTCAAGTACAGGATTGCATGCAAAGATTTCCCTTTCCGAGCCTTTACAAATCAAACGTATCAAAATTGAACATGTTTGAAGACATAGACTCCATGTAAATTGACTTGATTCTACCTCAGAATAATCGACACTGAAGAGACAGTGGTTCTTGAGTATGAAAAGACATGGGCTTGTTCGAGAGCTCTGTTTTCTATATATTTGTGTTGTTTCCCTTTTAATTTATACATGTACTAGTAGTTTTGAAAGTTGAAAACAAAATATATAAAGAGGTTACCATAATAAATCTGATTCAAGCTTCTACAGTTACTGCCATTATGTATCATTGGACTAAAATGTATTTTCTCAGTCATAGGAAATTAAGATGTATGAACGGAAAGCAAGTAAATTGATGTTTGGAATACAGAATTGTGAAAATGTGAGTGACAGTGTTAGCTTTAACTTCTCAGTGTTGCTATCTGTAAAGTTGTTGTCATTGTACAAGAAGACATAGTCTTGTTCTAGAGCTCTGTTTTAGTGTTGTTCCCGTTTTACTTTCTACATGTACTTTTGAAAACTGAAAACAATGTATATAGATAAGTGGTTACCATAATTTATGTGCTTCAAGTTTTTACAGTTATTGTCCTTATGTATCATTTGACTAAAATGATCTGTTGACCGAAAGCCAGTAAATTGATGTTTGATAATAATACAGAATGGGGGAAATGTGACAGTGTTGGCTTTCACTTCTCATTGTTGTTATCTGTATATACATTTGTTGTCATTATTGATAATAAATCCCTCTTTTTGTGGTTTAATCTACTCATGCTTCAGTTGTCATCAATGCAGTGATATTTATAGAATCATTTATTTCACAGTAAACCTGTTCAAGGTGGTCAAGAAAATTATTGCAAAAGGAAAGGAATACTATCCTGAGTGTCATGTTGTTTAATTCCAGGCTTTGTCTTCACGGAAGGCAGAGCCTGGAATAAAACCGGATGACACTCAGGCTAAAGGAATATAAACAGAACTGTACTTTTTGATGAGATACAGCTCAAGAGGATTGTTAATTGGAATGGTAATGTAATTTTTGAGGGGATTTTTTTCAATGTCCGTGAACTGTGGAAAACAATTTTGGATCAACTGACTACCCGGCTGACACGAGGAAGGGTACTGCAGTACTGCAAGGCATTGACTGACAGTTAAAAAGCGACTCCTAGCGTTTGTTGATATTAATTCACTTAATTTTCCTGACGGTCAAAACTACTCTCGCGATTGATTGGTCAATTTTCCCGTGATTAACAGCGATAGAGATGATATTTTTAAGACTGATTGGCTACCTGTTGATTCAAAATGAATGTTGATAGGTCATTACTTTTGGGCCGAGACCAACCAGTGGCTTTGTCTTTTAGCTCCGTAGATATGGTGCAAGTCAATTTTTGATTGGTAAATATTCTCCTCAAAAGTATGGTCAGTATGTAAGATAAGATTATTCAATGACTGTTTGTTTTTAGTTATATGTGATTGATATATCATGAAAAACAATTTTTGATCGGTCAGATGGAAGTAGAGTGTAGCTGCAGTACCACCAGCCATCAATCGGTGGCGCAACTAGTCCGTGGAGCCACGCTAGTTGTTGGAATGATGGGTAGGGCGAGATCATTTGTGGCAAGGGTATAAGATTTAAACATTTATGTACAAATATGTACCATGTATCATAGTTACGTTGTAAAGATTACATAAGTAGTTATTAATACTAGTAACTAGTTAATTGTTCAATTTCGTAGAAATATGATTCCATTTTTGTTTTAACAAATCGTGTACATTGAGTCAGCTTCAAGTATACCCCTGTATAAAAGTAAACCATTCCAAAATGGCCGTCGAGGTCTGAAAAATTTGTCAGGCGTGAGAAACACACCTTTCTTCTCCGTGTTTTTGATTCAATTTGACGCCTATGACTATTTCTACGTTGTTATAACAATCAAGACAAAGCCTACGTTGTTCAGGAGCTTCCAAAGTTTGTATGTTGACATCCAAAACCATGCACAAGCTGGAAAATCATGAGACCAGCAGAGAAGACCAGCTAGAGGAACTGTCGTGTTACCTGGATAGCAGTAGGGGGAAACTAAGCGGTATCCTACAGCGGCTCGGATGGACAGACGACAAAACAGCCTACGTTGTAAGTTCATCACTTTTGTGGTACACTGAATTTGGCAGATAAACTCCTGAATTCAGGACAAGAGACACCCATCCACTAGTGTTAAAGAAATAGACATGACTGCCTCGAACTTCGAAGCCATTTTTCAGGAACCATACTAACACACACCTCAAATGTCAAACAGAGAACACTCAATTTGTTTAATATCGTGTGTAATATGCAATGAAAAACGATGTCACCAACTCCAATCATATTGTTACCTACTTATTAAACCAAAATTAGCGCTTGATTGTTTTAACCTTGTGGTGTTCGAATTCAATCCAGGCATTCGATTGTATATAAATTGATGCATAGCGTGTTTTGGAATCTTCACGTTCAACAATCGTATCTTTAGTTGTCAAAGTTCAACTTATATACACTAAAACGTCAAATAGATACCCCAGTAACATTTACTTACCGCGACTTCATGCGGAAGAGCGCTAAACTGCAATCTGAAGCATGTGTGGTGAGGGAAGTGAGGGACGTGTTGGGTTGCGTTCGATGATCACATGACTTCGAATCACGTGACTGGTAAAGATGGCGGAGGAGTGCCAGTGTACGCACGTTACGTGACATTAAGCCTAGATTATACCAAGTTCAAAGACACAGGCAGGACACAGGTGTGTTTTTTGACAAGTTTAATAAACGAGCTTCATACATGTGGTGGTATTCTTCCACATTCCGCATCTTAAACTAAATGATTTAACATTTTTGAAGGCCATGTTCTCGAGAAGTTCTCTCGTCAACCACCGAGAGTAGCGTCAAATTCATACAAATATTTCAATCGTTAGCTGTTTGAGCTATCAACCTTGACACACTTTTTGACCTTGTATTTTTTTTACACAGAGGCATAGTCCATAACTACCTATCATCATCATGTGCATGCACCCGTGCACAACATAGTAATAATAAGATTTAAAAATATATCGGACTTAGGGTACTACCGGACTTAGGCACCCGCCCGTTACTAGTAGTAATTTCTCTTCACTCTCACTCACTCACTCACTCACTCACTCACTCACTCACTCACTCACTCACTCACACACTCACTCACACATACACACACTCAATCACTCACTTTAGTAATGTTAGTAGTCATGCTATTGCATTCAAGACTAAAGATAAAGTATTTTCATGATATGAAGGCTTTTGTTCACTGATATCCCTGTTGATTAATTCCAGTATGTTCATCTACCACTCTGCTAACAATGTAATTATAAGTGTCTCAGTGTATATGTACTAGTATGTAATTGTATGATGTATGTCATGTCTATCTCTCTGTCTATCTGTCTGTCTTTTAGACTGACTGACAGAAAATGCATGTTATTCTATTTACCTCTTTCTTTCAGGACATGGTGTTGTGCCCGCTGGATTCTGCACACCGTGTCCCGCCATCCAGGCTAGCAGAACATGTGAAGGACTGCAGGCTGGCTAAGGCTGGGTATAATGCTGAGGAAAGGGTCCGTTGTTTGTTGTTATTCAACTTGTAGTGCCTAATGCCACATAGGGTAGCAAGTTTCCTAGCCCTTCCCCTAGAGAAAAGGTACAGCATACAGCTGTACAGCTTAGTACTGTAAATGCAATTAGATTTGCTTGGTTTTAATTTGCAGTAGAGAGCTTACCGCAAAAACTGCAAGCATAAAACCACCGCAAACATTTTTGGATTTACAGTAATTTATTATATCATCTATCATGTACATACAAGAATAACAAATAGTTTAAGTCAAGGGCGACTTCTTTCATATTCATTGTGTCCTTTTTTAAGGCAATGAAATTAGCGAATTTAGAAAAACATGTAGTCTGAATTAATGTACTTTTAGTATTAGTGTACATCTTGTGCAAATTTACTTTTATAGTACTAGCTTTATCTTGTGTATGGCAGCCACAAATACTAGTAGTACATTGTAGTACATATACTAGAAAGGAATACTGACTAAATCTAACTAGTGTTGTTAACAAGGTTGTACTTGTATTTGTGTATTAAGGAATGTACATTTAAATTGTTTTATACTGTAGGAGAAGATGAAAGAGAGCTCCCAATTCTACTACACCAACTCCCAGTCAGTTGTACCAGTCATGGTTGGTAAGTGTTGCCTGTTACACCAACTCCCAGTCAGTTGTACCAGTCATGGTTGGTAAGTGTTGCCTGTTACACCAACTCCCAGTCAGTTGTACCAGTCATGGTTGGTAAGTGTTGCCTGTATGCTGCAGTACCGGCTCCTGCAGACAGGGTCTGGAACAACTATCACTGGCAGAGCAATTTAGCAAAACATTTGGCTTTAGAAGATCTTTATTGACACAACAAAAGCACAGCGACTTTTGTAAGGTCTACTACATACATACATACAAATGAATAAGTGCATAAGATGAGTTTGATTACACACAATCATATGGGATAGAGCAACATATCGAAATATCACATGTCATATACTTATACATTGCTTGTTCTAATGTCCAAACATTCTTTGATAGACCTAATGGTACCAATTTTTTTTTTGGGGGGGGGGGGGGGGCACAGAAAAAGTATAAAAGGAGGAGTGGTTTGTATCTGTGTCATTCTTGAGAAAGACAAATAAAATCAAAACCGGTCGCACTCCATCTCAGCGCTGAAATTTTCCCAACGCTGCGAATGATAGCAAATTTGTAGTTATTTTAACTCTAAGCAATTTACTAGTACATGTTTACAACTTTCAAGTACAGTACCTGTGACTGGTACCTTTAAAGGCAGACTTAACTTAATTTCGTAAAGCATAATGCCGTATGTTGAATATACCACTAAGACCAGTTCTGACTTCTTTTACATGAGTCCATCATAGATTAGCGTTTTTACAACTTTTGAAATTCGCGGTGTGGTGATGTAATACTGGTGATGTCCAAAGCCCTTTGACCTTTGTGACGTCAGATTCCGAGTCGGAGGAATGGCGTCTGGAGTAATTCCTATGGTGCAGGTGTGGCCGACTCGGAATCTGACATCACAAAGGTCAAAGGTCTTTGGACATTGCCAGTATTACATCACCACACCGCGAATTTCAAATATTGTAAAAATGCTAATCTATGATGGACTCATGTAAAAGAAGTCAGAACATATATAGTAGTTGATATATGATAGTTCACCTATTATGTCAATCCTTCCACAAATGTGGTAAATCGAAATGAATGAATAAATAAATAAATAAATAAATAGAACTTGTCTTAGTGGTATATTTAACATACTGCAGTATGCTTTACGAAATTAAGTTTAGCCTGCCTTTAACAGGTGTTGGACACAGGTACTGTACTGGAAAGTTACTCTTTCAGTAGTGGTACTCATGCAGTAGTCAGACGACAGTTGAGTATTTCTCATTTGGTAATCAAGAATGATGACTGTGTATCTTTCCTTGAATTTAACATTCACCTTAAATTGACTTGATATTAATGTTACTCAGTTTTGAAATGTTAAAACTAATTTATGTTTTTTGTATTGATTCATTATTGATCAATAAGTCTGAAGTAGTTATACTTATAGTTGATTTTTGACTGGATTCTCCTTGTGTAGACAGAGACATTCAGGAGAAGGTTATTTCCCAGTGTGCTTCTTCAAGTTCAAGTTGGGGCGGCATATCAGCTGAACAGGTCAGATTCTGTTTTGCTATTACAATGTACTGTCAACACATAATTTCCAGTCAGCTCTTTTCACCAGACCTGCAAATAAAGTACATTGTATGACATACTGTAAATACAGAAATGTTCACGGTGGTTTCATGTTCGCGGTTTTCGCGGCAACTGTTTCACCGTGAACTCTTTACCGCGAACTTAAAACCACCGCAAAAAGCCGTTTTCATTGTTTGACTTAAGCGCTAACTATTGTTTCAAACACGAACTCAAAACCAACGTGAACACTCCATTTTCTCCCTACTGCGAAATTAAATCCCCACGAACATTTCTGCATTTACACTAATTACAGTCATTGTAGTTTGTACATAGCATGTCAATGTACTTTTAGGAATATCTGTGTAATGTTAACAGATAGCAAACTTCTGTGGACCAACCAAAATGTATAGCGATGCAGTAATTACCAGTCATTTTCTTCAGTATCAGTATAAAAAGATGGTTGATGTGTTACATTTTACATAATCAGTGCAGTAGACAGGCACATTTGTATTTAGAGTTGTACATGTAGACTGAATAGTTATTTCTCCTGAGAAACCCATTGTTTCCTTTGCCTATTTTGTTTTCCAGGGAAGACGCAACAACAGTCAGATGAGTTTTACAGAGACTGTGTCATCTGCTTCGCCTGAAGGTGGGTTGTCTGTAGAATCACTTCATTAACTGTTTCCTGAAATGCTAAAGTGACTTTTCTTTCATAGATGACTTGTTTTTCAGATTGAGATTTTCAAGAAGAGCTGCTGAAGTAGAAGTGTTTGTAACAAGACACACTTGTTTCTTCTATGCATGAATACATGATTGTCTGATGTTTGGTAATGTAGTTACGTAGTCTTTGTTCTGAGTTTCTGAAGTAGAAGACGTTATAACAAGACAGACTTGTTTCATCTATGCATGAATATACATGCTTGTGTGATGTTTGGCAGTCTTTTTTCTCAGTTTCTGAAGTAGAAGTGTTGTAAGAAGACAGATTTGTTTAATCTATGCATGCAGACATGCTTGTCTGATGTTTAGCAGTCTTTGCTTTGAGCTGCTGAAAAAGAAGTGTTTGTAACAAGACAGACTTTTTTCATCTATGCATGCACTCATGCTTGTGTGATATTTAGTAGTCTTTGTTCTTTGGCCTTTGAATCAAATAATGATCTAGCTTCAACATCTTTTATAACCAATTTGCATAAAAAGCATTGGTTTATGAAATGTTTTTTAATGATGTGCCAGTATCTTTTTGTAGTTGCAAAGTTTTTTTTCTTTAAAAACATAATCATATGGCATGCATTGTGTAGTGTTGTTGTATGCTTTTTTGTGCAAATGATAAAACTTCAAAATTTGTATTACTATTATATAAGATTATGAATATAAGATTAGTTGTTTTCTTTGCATGGATTTATTGCGTAGGATTACTAACACCCACATTCCACTAGACGCGATCGCGCTACAACCTCGCTACGACCTTAATTTAACTTGTGTAACCCTTGCCTTCATAGTAATGGCAATTGTTATGCAAAATGTAAAAAGTATGAGTGAAAAGAAAACAAAACACACAAAACATTGAAAGATTTTTTTTTTAATGAAATTCTTTGAGCACTCTGTCAAAAAGTAACTTTGAAATTTACATGAGCATTAAAGGTGCCCAAAGCAATTTCAATGGGTAAAACTGGAAATATTCTGGATAAAGCAATCTATATGAAATTGACAATTACCTCCCCATATTAGCACATTTGCATCATTATTTCATAATTTTGGCATTTAAAAAGAGCACAGAAACAAGTCTCAAAAGGAGTATTTTATTTATTTGTACCACCCAATGATCAGCCCAGAATCCAGCCGTAATCGTTTTCTGTTGACAATTTTCAGTAACTTCCAGCCGCGTGACGTCACAATGCCAGAATACATTTAGACATGATCACGTGATTATTTCTATGCTTTGTCACGGTGAGGTCGCCGCACTAGTGGAATAGGGGTGTTAACGAGGACAAAGATAGTTAGACTGCCCAGTTCATGTGATTGTTATGGTGCTCTGTTGTTTTTCAGCTAAAGTGGTGAGTGTAGAGTCTTCCCTGAACAACCTCATGTACATCCTCATGATCACTGTTATAAACTCTTGTATCCTATACCTCGCATATCCTTCCAAGACTTAATAGTAGCATTACCTACATGTTGTACATATGTACATTTAGTAGGGTGACATTCTGTTATAGTATCATACATAATGAGACATCATGGGCCAATGAAGGATAGACATATAGGTAAAACATTATGTAATTAAAGATAAATCAATCTACTTGATAAATTCTCGTTACACGTTTCAGACAGCATCCTCCAACTTCCATCAGTGTCTGAGAATACTGTAAAATACTGCATTTAAGTTCGCGTGGTTCTTATTTCACTGTAGGGAGAGAATGGAGTGTTCGTGGTTGTTTAAAGTTCATGTTTGAAACAATAGTAGCGCGCTACAGTTATAGTTGGGCAAAAGGTTCGCTGTGGTTTTAAGTTCACGCTGAAGAGTTCACCGTGAAAACCGTGAATTTAAAACCACCGCAGACATTTCTGCATTTACAGTGAGTCTAAAAACAATATATCAATCCAGATACTTATTTATACATAGGAGACTATAATACTCTTTCTAAGTCACTGATGAAAGAGTGGATGCTACTTGAAACATCATTCTGACTATTTAGAGAATTTATCCAGTTGCTTGATCTAATTTATTTTGTATTATGTGATGAGACATCATGGTTCGTTTTTTTCTTGGCTACGTTGGAAAGTTAACCGACTCAAGGAAAAAATAATTTGAAGTATGAAATGCTACATATACCACATTTGGAGCATGAAAAGGTTTTGGTAGTTGTGAGATTTTTTTTTTACCTTTGCACTCCAAGTGTCAGTACTTACATCATAATGGTACTGGTGCACAATAAGTTCAACAGTAGAAGTTGATAAGTACTTGATAAGATTAAATTGTACTGGTTGTACAGTCTGAAACCAGGGATGTCCCCTGAGACTATTTCATTAGTAGTTTGTGTTTGACAGACATTCTTTCCACTTTACATCGTGGGTAAGATTATCAAATTAATTTTAAACCTGATATCGTAAAGTGTGATTGAAGTTGCTGGCGACATCCCTGTCATATAATAATAGATAATAGGTGATATAAAGTGTGAAATAAAATCAGCCATTACTTGAGATGGCTGCTAAATGATAGTCTACCACTTGTATCAATTAAGCATTTATTTCTGCAGAATGATAGAATGATAAGCAGATATACATGTACAGTCAAACCTGTACACGTGACCACCTCTACATAAGGACCACCTGGCCATTGTGATCACTTTTTGGCTGTCTCTTGGATAATTTTTCCTAAAGCCGGCATCACAATTCATGCGAGCGTCGGCCGACTTTGTAGATCGCCTGAAGCTCGCCGAATTTTAAAATCGCCCGAGCGTGGACCGTATTTTCCGATGAAAATCTCGGGCGACGTACGTTGAACACTATAAACTACAAATCCCCCATGAGATGGTACCATCTCTTAGACATGGACAAAGTCAGTATCGACTAACCTGGTAAAAGGTCAATATTTGGATCAACTTTTATTGCTAAAAATCATCCAAAGCCCGCGTAATCGACAGGACATCGGTCGTACTTCGGCCGAAAATGCACATTTGAAGCTCGCCAACACGTCGGCCGAGCTAAATTTCTTATTTGTGATGGGGCTTAATGACACAAGCATTCTAGAATCGACCACCTGTCCATAGTGACCAGATTTTATTGGTCCCCTGAGTGGTCTTCCTGGACAGTTTTGACTGTACTAGGAGTAGATGTAACTGGAATGCATGTAGCTGACTTTGACTAATCTTTTTTCACTGTTTTAATAAAGAGAGGAGACCTCCCTTGAAGGATGAAGAACTGACTCCTGCCCAGAGACTAGCCATGCATAATTACGTGGTTCAACAGTCAAAAGATGTCAACAACAGACCTACAATCTCTGCGGAAGACAGCACTCTTACTGCTGACTTGGCAGAAACTGTGCAAAAACAAGGTACACAGCTGCATCCTCACAGTGATAGATGATATTTCAGGGCTCAAAATTCTTTTTTTTTTAATAAGCTTACGGCTAATGTAAAAATGCAGCCCGGTGTGTTACGCCGAAGGGCGGTTATACTGGCTATATAGATACAGAAAGTTTGTTGTTAGAACTTGACTTGGGGGTCATAGCAAGATCTTACGATTCAAAACCGTGGCCGAAAATCCGATTGACAGCTAAAAACTTTCACTCTTTCCCGTGCTTAAGCCCAAGTGACGCCGCGAACCTCATGTACCCGGATGTTTGACGTCATAAACATCAATGTCAACCGGTCCCGTAACGCTTTTGCGTTAATGATGACATTTCCGCGAAACTGTTTTATTCTGAACAGTCGCAGACTTATACCTCGCTAGGAGGTTCAGAATAAAACGGAACAAAACCGTTATGGAGGTTTTAAGTTCACGACAAAGAGCTTATTGCAAAAACGACCACGAACATTTCTGCATTTACAGTACTTGAGATACACACAGTCATATATTTATATCTTAATTATCATCTTTTGATGAGTCTTATGAAACAGGAATTAATGGAAAATCATGGAACACTTAGTACGAACTTTTGTTTCCTACTTCAGAGGGTGACGGGAAAAGTGAGAAGAGTCACTTGGAGATCTTGGCCGAACTGAGGGACTACAAACGCCGGAGACAGTCCTACAGAGCAAAGAATGTCCACATCACAAAGAGATCAGCAACTGAGGTGATATTACATCAGACTTTGACCTATCGCTAGTTCTCATTTAATGTACACATTTTGTAATCTCCGATACCGATTGAAATAAGACGTTCCTGGCATTAGGATTATGCCACATATAAGATGTCAAACTGTAGTTTTTATGACGACTTACAACTTTTCTAGCTTTTAAAAACGGCATTTTGGTACCTTATATGTGGCATATTTAATGTCAGGAACGTCTTACTTCTAACGGTAACGGAGATTACAAAATGTGTACATTTAAATGAGAACGAGCGCTATACATTTATCTAGACCATGCTTACAGTTAGATATGCAAAGGTTAGGTGTGACAGGTCATTCAGTGTAATATAACCAGCTGCTGTATTGCCACGTGCCTGCTGGTTTGTTGCTTGTAATGTAAAGTTTGTTGAGCAAATAGATCTACTGCAAGTGACCATTAGCACTGTAACTTGAGTGTTATCAGTTGTGTTCAGGAATCAGAAAAATAAGACAGTATCACATTCTTAGAGTTCTGTCTCCAGGCTTTGAATCTGTATATCTTTTGTTGAATGTATTTATCAGAGATGGGATGGACAAGCCTTCAAGCCCAATGAGTTCAATCTATGATGTTTTGTTGTGTTTTTCTCAATTTTCTCATGTAACGTTAGCTGTTCTCCATTATTTGACGACAATGATGGTTTGTTCCATGATCCAGGTGATGAGACAAGTGATCGAGACTCAAATGGAGATGTTGGAGCAGATGAACAGGGGGAGTAACGACAGTGAAAAGAACAGCTCTGACACTGACAACAGGTACTGTAAACCTTGAAATATTCCCAGTCGTTTTAATTTTTTTTCTTTTTTTGTGTGAATAGCTTGCATGGACTGTTAACTCAAAACACAGCAAAACTTCCTTTCTACTCCTACCGTGAAAATATTTTTTGGCAGTACTGTCAGTGCTTGTTATCTCCATGAAAAATGGAGATATTGTTTTGGGTGTGTCTGTCTGTTTGTCTGTTTGTCTGTCTGTTTGTGTTTTCGGACCACTCTAGTCAGCATAACGCAAGAGCCTTTTGATGGATTATGATGATATTTGGTATGTGGGCGGGTGTTATGAAGCCAAAGTTCAAGGTCAATTTTGGGCCTCCTGGTATGTGACCTTGGTACTGCAGCAGAACTTCAATTTTTGTATCTTTTGACCTGGACGTGTTGTGGTCTTGATTTTTGGGTGGCAGATAGCTTGTGATGTAATAAAGAAGTGGTGTAGGTTTGGGCCCCCTAGCAGCTTCCTCTGGAACTGCAGGGGCGTTTTTTGTATTAGTCTGTGTGTATCTGTGTGTATTTGAGTTCAGTTTGTATTGTGTTTATGCATTTTGTATATATGTGTTTGTGTGTGGTTTTCCTTTGATGTTTACTAATCATGGTGTTCATTTCTATGAAATGATTTAGTCCATTATTTTGAGTGCACAAAAGCTTCCTGCTGCTAGTTTGTACCACAATATGTCAGATATTGAGTCCTATGAACCAAAGGTGAAAGTTACTGTGAATGCCTTTAAGTTCACAGGGATTTGATTTTGTGGTAGGAAGAAAATGGAGTGTTCACGGTGGTTTTAAGTCCGTGGTTGTGCTATAGTCACATACTGTTTGGTACCCTGGGAGACCAGACACCGTATACCGGTGCGCCACCAAGCACCGCACGCGCGCCTAAGCTTTCCCGGCCCACCCTCCCGCTGCCCCCGAAGACCGACCCCGCCCCACTCTCCGCTGTAAACCCAAGCTCTGCTAGCCGAATACGTACGGGCAGGGAAAGCTTAGGCGCGCGTGCGGTGCTTGGTGGCGCGCCGATATACGGTGTCTGGTCTCCCAGGGTACCTGTTTGGTAATGGATACACCAGTTTTAAGTTTGCAGTGAAGCGGCCACCTTGAAAACCGCAAACATAAAACATCACAAAAATTTAAAGCATTACAGACTAACATGTTTGTGTTTGCCCCACAGGCCGAGTGAAAGAACCCGCTCCCCTGCCGTGAAAGTGGACTCTCCCAGACGGCACGAGAGTCCCAGGCTGTCCCACCGACGCCGCGGCTCACACGAGGACCACCCCAGACACAGGGAACAACAACGGCGCTCCAAACACAAGAGGTCACGCGAAAGGAGCCGCAGTCGAAGTCCCAGTCGGAGAAAGAAACACAGACATTAGACCAGATTGTGTGCAGTACTAGTAGGTTAAACTACTGTACAAGATCAAACGTCAAAATGGGAGATAGTTGTTGGAAGTGACTGACAAGAGGAAGACATGGGCTATTGCTATGATGAATGTACATAATTTCTATAGGAAAATGCATGTTTTTGATTACATTTACCAGATTTGAGAGATCGCAGAGAATGAAACTCAGTTGGTCGCTAACAGTACTTCTGGCATTCCCTGGTAGACCAGTTGCTAGACATGAGGGTGTGCAGCTTGGAGTTGAGATCCAAAACAAACTGGGCTTTTCCCCTTTTAAGTGTCTTCATATAAAACACCTGTAATAGTAGATTAAAGTGAGGCCTGTAATGGTGATATTGTACATATACTAGCTTTAGAATGCTGTGACACAAACTGCAGTAAAAGTGCCTTTCATACAACAAACGTTCTCATGTTGTGCTTTTTAACATACGTCCTTGTACCTATCATTCTTAGTTAAGTGGGTTATGTACATGTCTCTGTCTTTTGGATCGTCTGCCTCCCAGGCACCTTTAAAACAAAGGGTACTAGTTTGATATTGCTCATTTTTATCTACTTCGCTTTACAACAACCGCACACGTACAATGTACGCATTCTAGAAATACCCTCAATCCGACAATTGTCAGGGCTAGCAGACAGAACAAGCATGTGCAAACTGACAATTGCCGGGCTCAGCAGGACTAGGGTTTTCTAAAAATTCTGTGGCGCCAGCGGCCGGAGTTTGTGCCAGGGTCTGGACATGACTGGAAAAGATTTGCATTGTCCTTTTGGATAGGGACGTAAAGCCGGCAGCTGTGTATAAGGGAGCTTATGGCACGTGAAAGAACCCAACACACTTATTGAGAAGAGTAGGGGTGACCCAGGGTTCTTGGCCAAATACGCGAGCCATAGAGAGGCTGCATTGCACAAGGGCATCATGCTTCACCTCAATTGAAGATTACTGCTTTATCTTTTTTTGTCATGCTCACATACCAAAGTGTGTTAAACTTTATCATATCCAAAAAAAATGAGTTCTTTTGCATTTACACGTAAAGTATTATCATTTGCGATATGCGTTGGAATATGTTTATATCCAGCAACATGACAGAATAAACTCCTTAAAGCCGTAAGAACTAACAGTCTTGCATGACGTTCGTTCTTGTAATTTTTATTATTGAGTAGGCCAACTCTCTTCGAAGCCAGGGGCTGAATTACGAGGAGCGCACACTTGGCGGGGCTAGATCGCAAGGATCTGTAGCGACTGCCATTCGGCGCTAACTCAGGTGACCTCGATACGACAATTGCCCCTTGTGCGGCCATAGGACTCTAGGTTTTGAACCACTCACACCGGGAAGTACCCCTACTCTTTTCGATAAATGTGGTGGGTTCTTTAACGTGCTTGAGGTGTGGCTCTCCTCAAACACGGGACCTCCATTTAGCATCCTATCCGAGGGACGTCCCTAACTGAAGCTAGGTACTCACACCTGAGTGAAGTGAGGCATGTTAAGTGCCTTTCCTGAGGGCACAACATCAGGGCATATCGGTGGTTTCGAACCTGGTACCTCTCGGTTGTGGGTGAAACACCCTACCGATTGCGCCACACGATGCCACTTATTCTTCCTGTTGGTTATACATTTGGCCCTGCCTTTGCAGTGTTCAAATAATTAACAGATATTTGTGATACCAAGTGACAGGACAATTGAAAATCATTTTCACTTTATTACCTGTATATACCAATTATAGCTAAATCATCATACATACAACCATTTGAATGTAGAGGGCTTTACGATTGGCATGTAATTCTAGTATTATAACAGCAGATACAAAAAAAGTAAAAAGTACAAACCAAGTATAAATGTACACAAGACAATAACTAAGAAAATTTGATAATTTGCCATGCAATTAATGGCCAATATTCCCCGAATAATTAATACTATATAGTGCCTTTCAAGTTATTTTTAGGCTGGAAATAAGGTAAACTTACATAGCCTTTTCTGACAATCAACATTTATCAGTTTTACACTCAGTCTTATAATTTTTCTGTACTCAATTCCTTGCACATATTATCACTAGTATCTGGTGTTTCCCTCTGTTTCTGTTTTGATGTCAAACAGGCACTGGAATATTTTCTACCAAAATAACAACAATAACAACATTAATGCAAGTACATTACTTATACCAACCCCATTAAAAATGATTTTCATTTTACTTAAGTAAACATCAATATATTATATTTAGTAAACAATTAAAAACACATACAATATTCTTCAATACTACAATAGTTACATGTACAAGTCATATTAACATTTCTGGATGGCTGGCTGTGTGAGCAATTTTGATAACAATTGTGTATTTATCTCTATTATATATACATGTAGTAGAGGTGGATTATATGCAATTTTCATTTTCAAGTCTGTTGTAATCCTACATATGAAACACTATATTTAAAGGGATTGCCGTCCAAAAAAAGTATTACATTGTCATCCAAATATTACAGTCATTGCACATAAAACAGTTTTTAGTCACTTTTACCACCAAATCACAGACTTTATATACAATATACACATTAAAAAAAACGCTTGAAAGAAATGTTACAAAATCCATAGCTACAACACACTTTATGAAATATCAGTCCAGGGATGCACTGAAATTCTAATTTTTCAGTGCTTTATGTTCAAACCGTGCATGTAATATTTAGGACATCCACAGTACAGATCTTAGGACATTGCATGTATTGTCATTAAACTTCCACTTTAACTTTTTTTATTGTTATGTACATTTTGTTAGTAGAGTCTACAAGTCCACTAACTTTTTGGTCATTTTTCAAAATACAATTTTAAGTACACCATATTACATGTAAGTCAATCAGGCTAAACCACTCTTCTTTCATAAGGCCATAGCAATTTTTTTGTTGCTTCTCGGAATAGCCTCCCCTGTTTTTCCAATTTTGAAAAAAACAAAAAACAATTGGGTCGCTATTCCCATTCTCAAACTTTAACTCCCAATTATATTATCATATTCAGTTGTAAAACTCAATAGTCACCGAAATAGATTATAAAAGCCTGCACATACCTAAAAGGTGTTGTCATATTGACCATAAGTTTAAATTTCAAAACTGTTTTTCAATATCAATTCATATATTATATGGCAAAAGGTAACTTTGTCACTGAAATGATAGTACTAGATCAAAGAAAGGGCATTGCGTAAAATGAGCCATACAAAGCCGAAACTTGAATAATCCTCTTATTCTTTATGTTATGTAAACCCTTATCTTCACCCCAGACTATTTGCAAAAAAATTTATATTTCTTTGCCCTGTCGCTCCAATTTTTTTCTGAAAAAAATCCGAGAATCACCAAATAAAATTGGTGTTGCCTAAGGTTAGTGCACAAGTTTTGCAGAATTACTCCATAAACAATCACTGTGATGTTTGGTGCGGACAACATTCTTTCTGGACCTCACATCCTATAAAGGCTACATGTCCACTATTCCGTTGTTGTGGTTGTCATATTTAGTATGTAAATGTATTCATGCTAAGGCATCTTCTCTTAGCCTGGGGACCATCCTCCGTAGTAATGGCTTAATCTTTGGCTTTCTAACCATGGTGGTTAATCCCTGGTTAGGCCACACCGATTTTATTTGTTGATTCTCGGATTTTTTCAGAAAAAAGTTGGAGCGACAGGGCGAAAAAAATAATGTAAATCTTTTGCGAATAGTCTGGGGTGAAGATAAGGGTTTAAATAACATAAAGAATAAGAGGATTTTTCAAATCTCAGCTTTGTATGACTCATTTTATGCAATGCACCTCGTTCTTTGATCTAGTACTATAATTCCAGTAACAAAATTACCCTTTGCCATCTAATATATGGATTGATATTGAGAAATAGTTTTAATAAGTGACAAATTATAAGTTATGATAAAATGTGACCACACTTTTTAGGTATGTGCAGGCCTTTATAATCTATTTTGATGGCTATTGAGTTTTACAAGTGAACACATAGTAAAATTGTGAGTACAAAATTTGTGAATGGGAATAGTGACCCAATTTTTGTTTCTTTTTCAAAATGGGAAAAAAAGGACAGGCTATTTCAAGAAGCTACAAAAACGTTGGTGTGGCCTTAGCATTGAGCGAAAAGATTGAGCCAGCGTTTACCACAGAGGATGTTACCCAGGCTAATATTTTCTAGTCCTTGTGCCCCATGCTCAAGATATATACAATTGTGATTCATATATAAGCAATAATATCAACAACTAGTTGTTATCATAAAACATCATTAATGACATTGCATGTCTGTACAGTAGTCCACACGGTTTTGTTGGCACGACGTTTGTTCTTTGCAGAAGTGGTGGTCAATAACAATTGTTTCTTTCCTTTTGACTACATTCACTAGTCTTTGTCATTTCATGTCAAAGCTAATAATAAAAAGGTAAATGTTGTTATCCACTGTGTCAAGGGCACGGTATTGGAAGACGGAGCCCATCCCTCTCCTTCCACCATCTTTTATCTCCCCAACCGAAGTCAGGTACCCATTTTTATACCTCATGTCAAAGGTAAGTCCGTAAATTTCAGGTAACGTAGTCATGGTTCTGTTGATATACTGGGGCATTCCTGCCCCTTTTGTGATACAAATTTGAAATGCCGTGCTGATTAAATCTACTTGCTTGTACACATTCACAGCAATGTGACGCATCCAGAAAGTATATACAAAGGTTCAGATCTGGAGATGTTTCCAGATCGGTCTAAAATTCTACAGTTCCATCATTCAAGTCAACATTCAAAGTTTCCTAGGTATGCCATTGATCCACCCTCCTTAAAGCAGAGCCCCTATCGCTCGATTCGTCGTTGGCTCGCTCGCGTAGGGGTCCTGCTCTTCAGCGACGGTAGACACGATTCTGGCGCCGTTACTGACAGTTGCTCATGAATAATTAATGAACTATCCTTATTTGGCGATTAATTTGTTCTGAACCTAAAGTAACGATGTGAGACGTTACCTGATTGGTTGATAGCTTCCCAGCGTCCTTGTGCACTTTTGCTTGCGATGAGGTTTAGCAAACCCTCTGATTGGCTGAAGCTGTTTTGGTTGCGACTGCGCCAGAACCGTGTCTACCGTCACTGAAGAGCAGGGCCCCTGCGCGAGCGAGCCAACGACGAATCGAGCGATAGGGGCTCTGCTTTAAGGAGGGTGCATTGATTGTGACCATGAACATACTAGTTTGCTTGTCATAATATCTCCCAGTGATGTCATCTTTGACAGAATCTCATTCTCTACAGATTTATATACAAGAAGTGACCAAAAAAAAATTACTTGAGTAGTTTGACTCTCCAATATCCTTAAACAATATCTTATGGCTGCTTACCCCTCTCACTGGACCCGCGGCACGCTGGCGGGGTCGCTGTGTCCTAAACCGGATTTGTGTTACCCTTGACTTGATAATGGGAATATCATTCAAAACGTACAAGTATGACGAAAAAGACAACGAAACACACTCAGCTTAAAGAGATTCGTTTTTTGTCGATGAAATTCGTTGAGTGCTTTGTCAATTCAATCGGCCGCAGCGACGCCGCCAGCGTGCCGCGGGTCCAGTGAGAGGGGGGGCTTTAGGTGCTAGGGATGTGCTTGGCATTTTACAAATTTCTGCGAAAGTTTCTCGTGCTCAGACTCTGTTGGAACGCGTCACGGCTCTGATAGACGACTGGAAGTTCATACTGGACAGGTCGTCCTTCTTTGAGCACTTGGCCAGCTTGCTGAAGGCGCGTCTGAACTTGACGGACATGGCGTTGTAGAGGACGGGGTTGCAGGCGCTGTTGATGTAGATGGGCAGGCGGCAGAACAGGATGACCCACTTGTCGTAGTTGGGAGGGTCGATGAAGGAGTTGCAGACGACCAGGACTCGGTACGGCATCCACAGCACGGCGAATAGTATCACAACACACGCCAGCATCTTCACAACCTGGAGAACAACAGGGATACAACATCAGAGAACAGCACCACAAAACAGGCCAGCAACAACGAACAGTATCACAACACACGCTAGCATCTTCACAACCTGGAGAACAACAGTAATACAACGTCAGAGCATAGCGAACAGTACTACAACACTTTTTAAAGAAAAAGCCGAGCGTTTATACCCCCATATCCATACACGTGTCCAAGGTGCTGAACACCATCCAAACAAACTTACTTGGACCTATCCCCGATGCCAAACACCATCCACACACATGCACCTAGACCTATCCCTGATGCTAAACACCATCCACACACATGCACCTAGACCTATCCCTGATGCTAAACACCATCAACACACAGACACCTAGACCTATCCCTGATGCTAAACACCATCAACACACAGACACCTAGACCGGTGCTGGACACCATCCACACACAGGCAAACAGACCTGTCCTTGGTGCTTAACACCATTCACATACCGGCAAACAGACCTGTCCCTGGTGCTGAACACCATTAACACACCGGCAAACAGACCTGTCCTTGGTGCTGAACACCATCCACACACAGGCAAACAGACCTGTCCCTGGTGCTGAACACTATCCACATACCGGCAAACAGACCTGTCCCTGGTGCTGAACACTATCTGTACACAGGTACATACACATGTTCTTGCAGCTGAACACCATTCACACACAGGTAGAAACATCCTTGGTGATGAACACCATCCACACACACTAAGATAGGCATTGTTGCCACGCAGTAACATCCGGTATTGTCCTAACACGATGTGTTTCCAACATAACGTAACTTGTGATGGTGAAATACGTAACATGCATAACTATTTGCATGGACGACTAAGAAAAACAGTTTGGAACCGCAAGGACATCAGTAGATGCCTGAAAGTGCGCCTCTTCCGGGCACTTATACCCCCCATAGCCACATATGCTTGTGAAACTTGGACCTTAAAAAAGACAGATGAACTTCTCCTATTAGCCTTCGAAATGAGATGCCTACGGGCAATTCTCTGCATCACGCTCCGTGATCGCATACCAAATCTTGAAATCAGAGCCAAACTCGGGGCAAAAAAGACCATTGTGGAAATGGTACAGACGAGAAGGCTGAGGTGGTTTGGTCACGTCATAAGACGACTCCCACAAACACTAGTGTACAAAGCCTACAGCCAGGAGTTCGCCACCCCCAGACCCCGGGGAAGACCACCGAAGAGATGGAAAGACCAAATTGTGAAGGACACTGGCTTAAACAGTCGGGAAGCAGAGGCTAGGGCAAGGGACAGGACTACATGGAGGATCCTCCTGGAAAGCAAGGGGCCAGGTTCTGGCCTGAGCACGTAGGCAGGTAGGCAGTAGGCATAACTATTTACTTCTGGTAAACCTCTATTAACAAATGTAACGATGTGACTTTTATTGGTCAGAAATTACCCGCAATGGCAGCCTTTCTAGTGCTGAATTGATGCAGGGTATTACATGTTTCACACAATACACAACATATATGATATCTTATCCACACTTGAATTTTTTTGGAACTGTCACAAGGGTCTGGGTGGCTGCCATTCGGCGCCACCAGGTGACCTCAGTACGACTTTCGCCAACCGAAGTCAGGTACCCATTTAAACCTGGGTGGAGTGAGGAAAGTCGTGTAAAGTTTATTTCCCAAGGGCACAATATCGGTGACATGACAGGATTCGAACTCGGGACCTCTTGGTCGAACGCTCTGCCGTTGCGCCACACGACCCCACGCCATCGTTTTATAGCGAATGATACTGCATCAATTCTTCATGTATCAACCTGAAAACTTTGTACCACTGAACAGTACAGTGGAAACAATTCACACTGAGACAGTGTTGCAACATTCGCACAAAACTGCGTTTAATCACCAGGAGATAACATAGATAGATAAGGTTGCATTTCTAGAGGATTGTCGGAATTTGACCGATTCCTTTGCCCGATTGAACCCCCTCTTTAAAGATTACAAGTCCTCAGCACCTTCTCCTGAAACTGTTGAAATAGATACCAGAAAAATCTACTGGATATACTTTTTATACACATTTCGTTGGTACCAGTCACATGACAAACCGATAACAAAATGTACAATAGGCTTGTTTTGTCTACAAACTATATCGTCACGTATCTGTAACTGATGATTGGTCTGCACGTTCCCCTTAGCTCTGTGTTTTCAAACAAATTATTACTTCGTTTTGTTATCAAAAGTATAGAACCCCATTAAATACATCAATATAAATCGGCATTCCATCACGGGATCTGCGTAATGCCTCTGTGGCTAACATGCCCACTGCCAGCGCTCCAACCCCGACCAGCGCAATCGTCTTGACGCGTTTGATGCGCCTTAACACGCGGTGATTTGTCTCGCAGCTTGTCATGGTTTTTGTCATGATGGAGCTCAGGTATAATTTCCCTTCTTTTGAGTTCTCCAGCAGCACCTTGTCTACGTCAGTCTTCTCCGTGTTGTTGATTTCGCTCTTCGGGATAACATCTATCGAAGAATCTGGCTTTGGTGCCAACTGGGGCATCTTGTCCACTGGGTCATCTGGGGTTGTGGGCGATTCCGAGTTGGAAAATGTTTCCGCGGCCCATGGCCTTTGTCGTGCACGGGCATGGTTATATGCTTCAAACTCCGATCGCAACTTTGGCTCATTTTTGCGCTGGAGAAGCTCGTCTATGTACTTTTCAATGCGAAGGCGCATCATGGCAATATAGGAATGTCTCTCTTGAGTTGTCATGACGTCCCAGGGCTTGAATCTGTGGCGACGTCGCACGTGGTCTGTCGGGGAAGCCAAGGGATCATCTTCGCTAAGGTGAACATCAATGTGCTGTGGAGTGCGCTGTCCTACCGGGGAGTTCTGGCTGTCCCAGCCGTGGAAGTCTCGCCCACCGTCCGTCTCGTCGGGTCGCACGTGGTCTGTCGGAGGAGACACGAGCCTTTTCGTAGGAGGAGCATTTATCGCGGGCATGTCGTCGGGAACTCGGGTGTCGTCTTCCGCGAACCCTTGGACGCTTTCCGTCAGCTTTGAAGTCACGTCGGGATCAGTGGGATAGGTTCCCGCTCCGCTATATCCCCAGCTTCGGTATTGGGGAAGGATGGTCTCATCTGTAGCGGTGTTCAACTGCACTGTGATTGTCACAACGACAACCTGAAAGAAAAACATTTTTACATAGCAACACAGTATGGACAAAAACAGGCATGGGTTTCATGGCAATCAATAGTTAACTTGGGAAAATTTTCATAATGTTCTGCGAATTTAACATCATCAAATTAGGATTAAGATTTTTTTAATGCATCAAACTACCAGCCAGCGTAAATCTTATTACCCATTTTTACGTTGTTAAAATATGGTATATTATGTATAGAGATAACGCGATGGTGTAGACTAGTGCTGCGTACCTAAAGGTAACATCAGGTACATGTACCGGTACCGGTACAGAGGTTTAGGTACAGATCCGGACCTGTACCTATTACCTGAACAATTTGAAAAATTTACATGCGTTTTTATGAACTTCAATAGTGACAGAAACATAAATAAACTGTTTACAACTTGTCAGTACCTTTATTCAAAGAACATAACAAGGTTTCCAAACGCCAACCTCTCTTGGCCTTGCTACCAAAACCCCCAGCCTGCCTGAATGATCTGTTGCATATTAGTACCGATGTTCCAAGGTGTCACTTTGGTCATGTTTGGTGTTGCATGAGGTTATTAGGTTAGGAGATAAGTCACAAAATAAGCCCATGTTGGTGTAAATCTATATCGGTACAGTACCGGTACTTCATGATTCGGTAATTTGGACCTGTACCGGTACAGTACCAATACGCAGCACTTAAGTGTAGAGAACTCACCGTCGTCACAGCTACAAGTAGCAACGTTATCGCCACCACTTTGAACAACCGCCGTCGTTCATCCTGCGGCTCATCGGCCACGTCAGAGGCCGGAAACCTGGGAGACGGGACGCCCCGAGCTCGGGACCGCCGATGCCTCCTTCGACCACGGCGTCTCCCCATTTTGTTTTGAAAAACTCTCAACTTTTGACTTGGATAAGGCGAGGCTGAAGTCTACCCGTGTCGCCTTCAGTAGTCAGTCGAGATTGTAAACAAACCGCTTCGAACGCCGTTGCTAGTCTAGAACAAGGGGAGTTTGCGGTTCTAGAACAACGTTTCGAACAATGGATCGTTGACGAATAAAAGTGAGTATGATCAACAGCCCTGTGCAGGTTGCTGTGGAACATTTCATGTAGATGCACGTTAATGCAGATTTCCTCTTTCATGTTGAACACCATCAATGTACGTGCAAATTGAACTTTTTTTGGTAATGAACACCATCCACACACCACTGTCTTTGGTGCTGAACACCATCCACACACTCCTGTCCTTGGTGCTGAACACCATCCACACACTCCTGTCCTTGGTGCTGAACACCATCCACACACTCCTGTCCTTGGTGCTGAACACCATCCACACACTCCTGTCCTTGGTGCTGAACACCATCCACACACTCCTGTCCTTGGTGCTGAACACCATCCACACACTCCTGTCCTTTGTGCTGAACACCATCCACACACTCCTGTCCTTTGTCCTGAACACCATCCACACACTCCTGTCCTTTGTGCTGAACACCATCCACACACTCCTGTCCTTGGTGCTGAACACCATCCACACACTCCTGTCCTTGGTGCTGAACACCATCCACACACCGCTGTCTTTGGTGCTGAACACCATCCACACACTCCTGTCCTTTGTGCTGAACACCATCCACACACTCCTGTCCTTGGTGCTGAACACCATCCACACACTCCTGTCCTTTGTGCTGAACACCATCCACACACTCCTGTCCTTGGTGCTGAACACCATCCACATACTCCTGTCCTTGGTGCTGAACACCATCCACACACTCCTGTCCTTAGTCCTGAACACCATCCACACACGGTTAGGCACGGTTAGGGTGGGGTGCTTCTTACGGGTGACATGAAGGAAGTGACATTTAGAGGGGTTGAACGACATGAGCCAACGATTTTGCCATTCTGATAACGCATCGAGATCAGACTGTAGAGCTTGAGTGTCAGAAGGCTTGCTGATGGTTCGATAAATCAAGCAATCGTCAGCAAATAATTGAACGTGTGAATCTACGGAGTTGGGGAGGTCATTAATGTACAATTCGACACTGCGTACTTCATCGTGTGTTTCTAACTTACACTATAGCTAATATCTCTTGAAAGTAGCTGACGTTAAACCTTATTTTGATATTCAGACTATCCATGGTGATTTAAGGTTTGAAACTCTTGCCAGTTTTAGGAAGGTTTGATACAACCTTAGCAACCCCCGCTTGATGGTACATTTTTGCACGGCATAACATCATGGCGTTACGTTACGTTACCCCACTTTGCAGCCGCATCTAAATGCTGACAGACGTGGTTAATGGATCACTACAAGTTCCAACGAGCTGACACACTCCGTTTAATTGGGGTCTTGCCCCCAATCAACGTAAAGATGTTAAAAGTCACTTAACCAACCGATGATTAGCGAACTGTCAATTCTTCCATATATTCTTGTCGACAGTTATGAACAGCTCGGCGCCAGTAAACCTGACCATTACAGTACCATGTAACGAGTGAAGTAACATGGTATGTTAAAGGAGCATTCCACTCTACAAGCGGGTATCATGGTTATTCAGAGACTAAACTGTTATGCTCGAATCCAGTTTGTTTTGTCAACTTTACCATAAGTTGAAGCCTGAACGCAGGGCGAACATTATACATAGCGATCGAGTTCTTGAATTCCCAAGAGGACCCTCCCAACAATGCCAGAGTTCAATGTTTCACACAAAAGTACAACAACGTCAAATTTTTGCATCATGGACGTCGTTATACATTGTGATATAATTCTATTCTCTCTTAAAGGAAACCCATTGGCAAACAATATTAGGGCCCAAAAATCAGATATTGAAAGTCAATTTATTTAGTCATTTCTATACACGATTAGTTCAAACAGCACTATCACAATGTATAGCAACGTCCATGATGCAAAAACACGACGTTGTTGTGATGTGAGAACTTACTGAAAATCTTCGCCGGGGTCTTTGTAGGCTCGCGAAACTAAGGAGACCATCGGTTTTAGAATGCTCAAAGTACGAAGTTATTACACAAATGTGCTACACAGTGTTAGTAAATATTATTACTATAAAGATTTCAGCATTTTTTTTTATTTACAATTTTTGTGCCCTAATATATTGCTTTCGTTGTCTTTAATGTGTAGGCAGAAAGAACGCAGTCTGACTGTTGATGAAGTTCATTGTGAATTCCAAAACTCTCGCACAGTTCATGAATATTCCATCTCACGGAGAGAAAGACACATTTGTGGGAAAGCAATTTAGCCTGCGTGAACCAAATGTCATGTTATTGAAAATCACGACGGAGGTCGATGCATTTCAACCTAATAAGCCATTTCGCAACTTCCGGCGCGAAGTGCATGACGGGTAAAATCCGCCATTTTGAGAGATAAAGCTTTTTTTTTCCTGACACTATGTGTAACAAAAGCATGACATTTTGTCGTTTATGATGAAGGTAACAATGCACATGGCTATCAATGGTCAAGGTCTCGGGAAGGTCACAGACTAAAAGACTTCTGAGAAAAAACACGGTTAGTTTGGTATGCAGCAAGTAGCAAGTTCATGCACGCACGATCACAAACTTTCCTGATATTCTAGGCCTTATTTTGTACCTATGAGTACACATTAATGTTGTTAAAGGCAACCGAAGCAATATTAGGGCCCAAAATATGGAAATGAAAAATGCTGAAATCTTTTCATGGTAGTCATTTCTATACATGATAATAGTTTAAACAACACTATCACAATGTATACGTATAGCGACGTCCATCATGCAAAGATACGTCGTTGCGATGTGAGAACTCACTGAAAATCGTCGCCGGGGTTTTTGTAGGCTCGCGAAACTAAGATCATCGTACGGCACGGTTTTGCGTGGTTTTAAAATGCTCAAAGTATCAAGTTACTACGCTAATGTGCCAAACAGTGTTAGTAAATGTCACTATCATAAAGATTTCAGCATTATTCTATTTCCATTTTTGGACACTAATATTGCTTTGGTTGCCTTTAAGAATTTGAGGTGGTGGCTCCCCTTGTCAACTTTGGGCTATCCAAGGAAGACTCGATTTTTGGGGACTTCTGATTTTTCAAATTCATTTCTCCCGAAATTGGCATCCTTTTAAGCAATCAGCAGTAATCACGTTTGAATACTTTTAATGGGCTGGCGCTTCCTATTTCTCAAGATGATGACATGGCGTCATAACGGCTAACTACTCCTCGCTTAGGGGGTATAAAAGCCACATAAAGTCGTTAAGTGGCTCTTGCGGCTAGGAAGAACATCTCTCTGAGGAGAACACTGCGAAGTGCTTTTCTAAGCTAAAAATCCAGGCCACGAACGTCATGAATAACTGTCCTGGATGTAGGTTGTGCGTAGTAAGCTTTCCGTAGGCATGTTGACAACCTTTTTTCCGCTCTTAAAACACAATTTCCTGTGCTTTGTCAGATCTTTTATCTCGTATCTGCACGTTTTGAAACGTATTAAGTCATAAACTGATTCGTCGAAAGTTGACATGGATAGAGGTTGTAGTTTTTTGTACATGTCACGTTCTTGAGAGGTACTAAAGCCCCCCCCCTCTCACTGGACCCGCGGCACGCTGGCGGCGTCGCCGCGTCCTAAACTAGATTTGTGTTACCCTTGACTTTATAATGGGAATATCATTCAAAACGTACAAGCTGACCAAAAAGACCACAAAACACACAGAGATTAAAAAGGTTCGGTTTTTGTCGATGGAATTCGTTGAGTGCTTTGTCAATTCGATTGGCCGCAGCGACGCCGCCAGCGTGCCGCGGGTCCAATGAGAGGGGGCTTTAGTATCAGGACTAATATCTACGCATTTGCCTATAACAATGCTAATGAGTTCTATATAACTTAAGATTGAATAATTCGCTATTTTATGAGTGATACAAAATATAAGGAACATGGATTACATGATAATATACAGGAAACAAAGTTAAAATCAACTGTTTGTGTCAGAGATGATACGGTTTCTTTTTAGAAAAGCAGTAGAGATATATTGGCCTATACACAAGGAAGCTGATGTAGAGTTTGTAGTGTTTTATAGTGAGCGGGTGAACAGGTCCCAGCCAGCTATCATCACACAAGTCACACTACTAAAGATCACCTGACATGCACGCTACTGTAACGGGTTGCAGTCTTTAGGACGGGACGTAAAGCCGTGGTCCAATGTTCATTGTGCTCGTCGAAAAGAGCTAGGTGAATTTCCATGGTACAATGAACCTGTAAATACTGTAACGTTACATATCATCTGTCTTCTCTGTCACGATCAGTGGAAGAATTGCTCTTAACTGGTTCGAGATCACTTAAACTACTTACGGCTTTCAAGGACATCATATAACGTCCTCATAGCTATAATTAGGGAAAGTATTAAGGCAACTTATTGGGCAACTACTTACGGCTTTCAAGGACATCATATAACGCCCTCATAGCTATAATTAGGGAAAGTATTAAGGCAACTTATACAGTAGATAGCCCAGTTTGATAAAATGTTACGAAATACACGGGGATCTTGTGGACCTTCGTATGCGTAAGTGGTACATATAACGTTTATGACCTGCTGTGTTTTAAAGGTCCCCCCAAGGTTACCACATGCGGTCGTTTCGTGCGATAGATATCTCAGAGGGCTTTGCACAGCTTTAGGGCTATATATTCCCATACACAAATGATGCCCTCAATTGATTGAGTCAACACCATTGGCGTTAAGGCCCCCATTCTACTAGATAGTGTTCGCGCGGCGCTCTCGCCGCGCTCTCGCCGCGCTCTCGCCGCGCTCTCGCCGCGCTCTCGCCGCGCTCTCGCTGCACTCTCGCTGCGACCTAAATTAAATTTGTGTAACCCTTGACTTTATACTTAGAATATGCAAAATGAAAAAGTATGACTGAAAAGCCAACAAAACTTAAAAAGCATTAAAAGATTTGTTTTTATCTATGAAATTCTTTGAGCGCTCTGTTAAATTTTAGGTCGCAGAGACCGCCGTCCTAGTGGAATGGGGGTATAACAAAAAGCTAAAATGACTAACACACACAAGGTTTAAGTCGTACACAACGTCGAGTTATGTTTTTTTGACCCTAATCAATATTTTCATTTGTATGGGCAAGTTTATTGAAATCGGCAGGAAATCGTTTCGACAGCTATTCAAGAATTGTCAGCTTTTAAATCATGAAAGTATTAGGCAGGAATTATGCGTACGACACACCCTCATTTAGATTGGATCAATTCCCTTCGGGCAAAGTAACACGACCTTTTCTGCAACCTCCCATTTATGTCCTGTATAGACACAATTTGTAACATGGCATCACAATACCATGCAGAAAAAGTATGCAAAGGTGCTAGATTTCAAGCTCCAAGCGAACGTTTATATCCTGGAGTGAAGCAGTTTCATATGCAAATTTCTTTCGGCGTTTGATAGATGACAGAAACCACCATAAATACCTACACCTACACGCGCACAGGCACGGGTTGGCTATTAGAGATAATTACATTGGAACTCAAATGAAGGAGAACATTGTGCGGCATTGATTTAAAGCCTGAAACACCTTAGGAAAATTACACGTTCGGTTCTTTTCGATGTCCCTTCTTTTGTCATGCATTAAGCGCAGAAATGAAACATCAATAGGATCAGGTAGAGTTATTGGAGTGCTTAATTGCAATGATGAACCGAAATGTCACGCAGATTGATCAAAGGTCATTAATGTATTTGGTCACCGTTCAAACAAAACGTGATGCTCCCACGGGATAACAGCACTTAGAGACCCTTTTCACCGGTAAAATGCCGTCCGCGAAAGGCGCGGTATATTTGTAAGTACCCACGTTTTTGATACAAGTTAATAACCAAGCGTAAAGTCGCTTTCGGAGCAAGCCAAGATCTAACAGATTTAAAGCCAGTCAATCGTCCATATCTAAAGGAAAGTTCCTCATCAAATTTGCTGTTCTAGAAAGTAATGTACACATGTTCTGAAATCTTCTAGTGACATTTACTAAACTGTTTAGCTCATTTGATAACTTCATACTTTGAGCATTTTAAAACCTCTCAAAAACGTGCCGTACGATGCTCCCTTAGTTTTGCGAGCCTACAAAAACCCAGCGACGATTTTTAGTGAGCTCTCACATCACAACGACGTCGTATGTTTGCATCATGGGCATCGCTATACATTGTGACAGTGTTGTTTGAACTAATCATGTTTAGAAATGACTACATAAATTGAATTTCAAAATCCTATGTTCGGGCCCTAATATTGCTTTGGGCCCCTTTAGCTATTAACTAGTATGGTACCTCAGTTGCAATGTGTTATCAGGCACGTATAGGAGTCTTGTCTTGTAGTTACAATAGAATTCATCATGTTTTCTGTTGGATGTTTGGTCAACGTTGCATTAGAATGCTGTCCATTGCATACGATATCTTTTCTGACACAACATTTGGAACCTATAGACGGGATACCATCCTTGTATACGTCAACACGACCATAAACGATGTTTTCTTTCGAAATTTTACTATGTCCACAGGATTTCAGTGCATTTATTAGTTGGATGCTTGTGAGCACCAGTGCGTAAATGTAAAAGTTTGAAAGTTCTTTTTATTCCCAACCAAATATTTACACGAGCCGTGTAATGTAAATACTTGGTTGTGAATAAAGAAAATACTAGTCAGTCATTCTCCAACGTGATGAAATCACGGATGTAAAAGTTTGGTTTCTCATATTGAAGCAGCAAAAGTTTGGTCGATTCTAGGCAAGACTATAGGAATCCGTTATGTAACTTTGAAAAACCAGGAGTGCTTGTTAAAGTGGGCTGTTTTGAGTGGTATGATTTTATACGGTACCAATAATTCTAATGGAAAACTGGACAAGTCTACAGATTCAATTTCTTGCCTTAGCAAAAGTTTGGTAACAGGTTTCTCATATTGAAGGAGCAAAAGTTTGGTCGATTCTATGCAAGGCTAGCTCCAATGTAGTTGTTGTCGACTCCTGTAGAAATCCGTTAAATAACTTTTTAATACCAGGAGTGCCTGGTATAGTGGGCTACTTTGAGTGTTATCATTTTTACACCGTACCAATATTTCTAATGGAAAACTCGACACGTCTAGAAATTCAATTTCCTGCTTTGGCAAAAGTCTGGTAACAGGTTTCTCATATTGAAGGAGCAAAAGTTTGGTCGATTCTAGGCAAGACTAGTTGTTGTAGACTACTGCAAAAATCCGTTATGTAACTTTTGAATACCAGGAGTGCTTGGTATAGTGGGCTGTTTTGAGTGTTATGATTTTATACCGTACCAATATTTCTAATAGACAGCTTGACAAGTCTACGGATTCAATTTCCTGCCTTGGTAATAGGTTTCTCATATTGAAGCAGCCGAAAATTTTGGTCGATTCTATGCAAGGCTAGCCCCAATGTTACTGTTGTCGACTCTTGTAGGACTCCGTGATGGAAAGTTGTATTGCAAGGTCTTGCCCGTAGGCAAATTATATTGCAAGTACATGTAACATGAAAAAGGACGGACAGACAATAATGAACAGTATAACACTCTGATCTAACTTCTCACACTAAGTTCTAAGTTATTGGGTTCGACTTCTTCTTCCCACTTTTTTGTAATGTGTGGGTTTTGTGATGTTAAAAGGAGAGTAGTTTTCTTTTCATCTGTACACGTTATGTAACTTTTGAATACTAGCAGCTCTTGGTAAAATTGGCTGATTTGAGTGTTATGATTTACGTTATGATTTTACACCGTACCAATATTTCTAATGGGAAACTCGACAAGTCTAAAGATTCAATTTCCTGCCTTGGCAAAACATTACGACTGCACTAGACTTTATTACAGTCAATTCAAGCAAAAACTGCCAGTTATATTTAGACATCAGTGCTGACTCAATCAGGGAGCACGACGTCTGCTGTACACTATGTATTAGCTTCACCTAAACCTTATTACATAAAGTGCTAAAATGTATACCAAGTTACTACTATAGTCTACATTAACAACTGTATGTATGTTGTGAAGTTCTTGCTACTTCTGACTCTTATACAGTCTGTTGGTGTGCGTAAAGTTGGACAATAAGCAAACACGTAGACATATCGGAACAGAGTTGACAACTTGCGAATGCCACTATAAATATGGCTATTTGCCTACTACTACGGATGGGGACCTCAAATTATTATTTTGTGATAATACTTACGTTAACGTAAAAACGTAATGCTACATTTTTCACGTACAATTCACGTACGTCAATATCACTTTTAAACAACCCGTCGCAAAAAGTTTCTTGTGCAAAATTGAAGTTAGTTGTTATGGACGTCTAAGTCACTTTGAGTGAGCGCGGATTGGAAGAGATAATAACATTCGTCTGTATCGTTCCATGTTATGGATTGGTCAGTGAAGTCTTGATGTAAGCACTCCAAGATATCAGATACAGGTTCCCCCTTGAGCAAATAAAGGGTTGTCCTGCATAGCTCAATAGGATGCATTAGACAGAGAGGCAATTTGGAAGTCACTAGTGACTAGATGTCACAAACACTTCTACCCTTTTGGAATAAGCCGACAGCTTGACGAAAGTTTTGGGCTCTAAGAGGTCGAGCTTAGTTTTACATTTTTCATAATGGTGCACCTAACAAGATGATCGTATACCTGCAATACACAACAAGCTGCTAGGGGGCCCAAACCTACCTGCAATACACAACAAGCTGCTAGGGGGCCCAAACCTACCTACAATACACAACAAGCTGCTAGGGGGACGAAACCTACACCATTTCTTCCTTGCATCAAAAGCTATCTACTACCAAAAAAACAAGACCATAGCATGTCCAGGACAAATTATAAAAAAGCCGTCTGCTGCAGTACATTGGGCACACACCAGGGGGCCAAAGTCGAAGTTGGCCTTCGTCTTTCCAACACCTACCAACTCACCAAATATCATGATCAAAAGCTATCCAGAGATTCTTATGTTATGCTGACTGCAAATATCTAGGAAATAAACCCAGACAGATACACAGACAGACAGACACACCCAAAACAATACCTCCATTTTCAACGGATGTAACAACAACTACCACACACCTGTTTCCGTGAGTTGATCCTGCGAGCCTGCATGTGCCGTACGTGTGTTTGCCCCCTGGTGGCAATCTCGATGTTCCCGGCTTCAGCGATGTCCTCCGAGTACAACACGCGGCCGATACGGATGTACAACACGGCCGCCACGATGAGCGGCAGCAAATAGAACAAGGACAAGTCCAGGAAATACACTGTCAAATACTTGCTTCTCTCCATGTTGTAGTTACACCGAAGTACCTCCGTTCCGTTAGGGTACACCATGTGTTCAGTGCCCATCAGGAAGAACCACATGGAATCATAAGCAAGGGTGAGGACCCAAACGCCTGCAATGATCTTCTTAGCTCGGGAGACCGTGCACATGGTTTGAGCGTACAGCGGATGGCAGATGGCAATGTAGCGTTCAACAGTGAAGGCTAGGATAGACATCGACGACGTGTTGATACCGAGGTACTGGAGATACGTGATGATGAGACAGCCCGAGTAGCCGTACAGCCAGGCGAACTCGATGTAGAAGCTGTCGGGGATGTTCGGGATCCCTGCCGTTACCAGAACTATGAGGTCCGCTACGGCCAGACTCACCAGGTAACAGTTGGTCGGGCTCCTCATAGACTTGATGCGTGTCACCACCAGAACTACCATGATGTTTCCAACGATGCCTATGGTACAGATTACGAGAACGAAGACCGTGGTAACTATTTGGTAGCTCATTGGGAAGTACTCTGGCAATGAAGTAGACGGTGGGACTCCAGTGGTAGTGTTAAAGTTCTGGGTTAGATTTTCTGTTCGTTGATAGAGACTGTCTGTAACGTATTCGATCATCTCCGTTGTGTTGATGGGGTTATCCATTGTCATCTCTTCGTTAGGGTTTCTCTACAGAAACCTGGTCAAAAATGTCTAAAATATGCAGAAAGTCTTTGAAAAGGGAAGGTCTTGTACCTTCAATACCGATGTGGTCGGTTGATCTTGAGTCTTACTAAACAGTCAAACGGTTTAAACCTGCCGAAAATCTTGCTCAAGACGTTAAACTGACAACAGCTTCTTTGTGGCAGTGTTCAAGCATAGAGAGGTTGTCAAAGAAGACACTTCCTTTTTAGAGAATGTCCGTTGTTGCTCCTAACAGTTGGTGCCCAAGCTGGAAAGAGAGAAAAATATGGTTATTGTAAAAGCAATAGGAAACAATAGACACAGACTGAAAAATGCACCAAAGATTCTGATTCACAAGTCTACACACATCATGAAGTCTGGAGTACCCTCCATGAGATTAGATTATGTTCTGACCAATCAAGTCTCTGGAGACGGTGAATGAAATGCTTTGCGTTTGAATTTATCCGGAGGCAGATAAGGAATCAATCATGATATACTATACTCCCTGTACTGCGGATGAGTACGTCTCTATCGTAGCTTAGAGGATATTTTTGGAATCTCCTTAGAGGTAGATTCTGATAAACGGTCCAGCAACTACCTTAGCGCCTTTCCGGTGTCAAGCCAAATTTATGAGCTTCCCAAATACGTGAGAGGTCAGCTACGGCATCTGAGCACGAAACTTGGGTGGAGGGGGCAGTATACGTGAGAGGAGTACTCTAAGTGCAAACATTCGTGGGACGTGGTAACTTTCAAGCATAAGTCTGTCCTAACGATAACTCTAACTTTAGCCCAAAACCCCTTTGCTAATCCTAATCATAACCCTAGCCCTAATCGTAACCCTAATCCTACCTGTAAATCTTGCCCTGTCCCCATCGATCCCAGCTCTAACTCCACACAGGTGCTTCTCTAGATCTCACATATACTAGTGGAATCCCCCCAAAAGTGTCGTGCTCAGGTGCAGTAGCTGACCTCTCACGTTTTTGGCAGCTCAAGGATTTGGCTCTACACCATGGAAGTAGCAGCATTGCTCCGCGAGCCACACATCAATCAGCTAAATTGGTTGATCTAATCATAACTGACCAATCGGGGATTATGTGAGTGATGCTTTCACTACAGTGTGCTCTTTGTTGATTGCTATACCGAGAAAACCTAATAAAAGCTGCTTTTAATTTTTACCAAGGACGTTATGATATATGGTATTATGATAACGTCCTTGCTCTTTCAGTCCGTCTTCAATTGATACTATCGAATTTGCTGATGTCAAAAGAGATAAATGTTGAAGACTTTGAAAAAAAAAATGAAAAAAATATTTGCAGAATACAAAATCAGATACAAGAGAGAACTTTATTCCGCGACAATTACAAGAGAGAACTTCATTCCACGACAATTGTAACAGGTACAATACTTGGCAACTTTACATACATACAGTTGATCAATGCTAATATTCAACATTTCTAAAGAATTGTATCTGTATCAATGTAGCCGATATAACCGCCCTTCGGCGTAACACACCAGCTTGAATAACTTCCAAATGTAGCGAAACAACTTGTACCATGTAGCGAAACAAATTCTGCCATGTAGCGAAACAACTTGTACCATCTAGCGAAACAACTTGTACCGTGTAGCGAAAGAACTTGTACCATGTAGCGAAAGAACTTGTACCATGTAGCGAAACAACTTATACCATGTAGAGAAACAACTTGTGCCATGTAGCGAAACAACTTGTACCATGTGGCGAAACAACTAGTACCATGTAGCGAAACAACTTGTACCGTGTAGCGAAACAACTTGTACCATGTAGCGAAACAACTTGTACCGTGTAGCGAAACAACTTGTACCATGTAGCGAAACAACTTGTACCATGTAGCGAAACAACTTATACCATGTAGCGAAACAACTTGTACCATGTAGCGAAACAAATTCTGTCATGTAGAAGTCTGTCACGACTGCAGCGAGCTGTCAATCTAGCGAAACAACCGGTTACCATCTACTTTGCCTAATATAATTTACGATAACAGTAAAGGCAATATAACTAGTTTGCTGTTGATGCATAAAAAGCATTTTGTTTACCAGACGGTCTGGGTCACCTTGTATCAGTTATTAGTCACCTTTCGTGATTATATAAGTGTTAGCTTAGATTCCAGACCCACTCTGTTCGGTGACCGCTGACCCTTACAAAGTGGTCAAATCAAAAGTAAGTGGAGAATATATATATCATCACGTCGGGCTGTAGCTTTTAGATATTAGACCTCAAAGTACCTAGGGAAGTGACCCAAAAAGCTTAGAGCCTGCCAACCTTAATGCATCTGGACTTTTCGTGTAAAATTTGCCCTATTGGGTAACACGCGTAGAAGCTAAACGGGCTTTCAGAACTTAGACTTAACTTTTCTTTATCAAAACTAGTTCATGCACAAACTTTCAGATGATTTTCAAGATTTCAGATTTTTTTCTACAACGACAATGGTGTTGGTGAGTTGTGAAGCTCTCGAGACAGCGATTTCATTAAGACGTAACAATTTCAAGGTGACCTCTAGCTACAGCTTGTTGGAAAGCATGGCTCGTGGGCTGGCTTTTCGACGTCTACAAGAACGAACGTTGAGGTTAATCCGTTTAAGCTTGTAAGGCACGGATTGGTTGTACGGATGTATCATGCATATAGGAGTCTAATCCCTGTATAGCCCTTAGGCCCCTATTACACTAGACGGTGATCGCGACTTCTCTGTGACCTAAATTCGTTTTGTGCAACCCTTGACTTTATAATTGGAATATCATGCAAAATGTAAAAGTATGGTTAAAAATGCAACAAAAACACAAAGCGTAAGAATAGTCTTTTTTATGTTTATGAAATTCGCTGAGCGCTCTCAAAGCGCTTGCTCGCAGCGACGTCGCCGTGGAATGGGGCCTTATGTATTAATATAAACGTTGTAGGCTTCAATACGATCTGGTAAATATCTTTTATAAGTGTCTCAATTAAGCTTTCTACCTTGCCGTTCTTTGATCTTATGTTGGCTGAGTTCCAGAGCCTTTTCGGCGGTAATTTTGGTACTTAGCAGTACGAGCTATTATAGAAGTATGGGTTCTTAAGTAAAGCTCTCAAATACCAAGATGTCAGCTCCGATTATTTAACACCTTTAGCTTCTGCGTCTTAAGGTTTGCACCAAGATGTATAGAAAGTTGCCCTTAATTCAGGAAGACGCCAGCGGTGCGACTATAAGTCAGACAGACGGATAACTTTTAAATTAGTTCACGGAATTCTCATGGTTGACTTTTGGCTAGACCCTACGTGTATGCACTAGATGGATTTTGATGAAGTTACCGTCCGGATAGTGTACTGATAGCATCGATATATCTAGCTTAGTCCTCCCACGGTGTTAATCTGATTCCAACAAGGTAGTGATCCGTTGTGCGTGTGATCTAAACTCACGCCTACGTGGGGTGTAAAGTTTGGATTCTTCAAGTTGGAGACAAAAACATCGGTACCTTTATCTTTTCTAATCCTTAATAGCTCGTCCTAACACTTTGACACATCGACTCTTTTACATCTACCCTGTGGCAAGAATTAACTGTCAAGCCACAGTCTTCAGTCATGTTTTAACACCCTACATGTCAGGATTAGTTTGATCTTAAGCCTGTCACAAAGTCTTGCAAACACCCACATTCCACTAGTGCAGCGACTTCACTGCGACCGAACAATTTGACATAGCCCCAATGAATTTCGTAGATTAAAAAAATTGTGTTTTTGGGCTTTGTGCGTTTTGCTGACTTTTTAGTCATACTTTAAATTTTGCATGGTATTCCCATTATGAACTCAAGGATTACAGAAAACCAACTTAGGTCGCCGTCAAGTGTAACTGGGGTCTTAAAGGCAGCCCTAGCAGTTTTAGGGCCCGAAAATCAGATTTCAATAGTCAATTTATTTAGTCATTTCTATACATGATTAGTTCAAACAGCACTATCACAATGTATAGCGACGTCCATGATGCAAAAATATGACTTCGTTGTAATGTGAGAACTCACTGAAAATCGCCGCCGGGGGGTTTATAGGCTCGCGAAACTAAGGGGATCATCGTATGGCATGTTTTTGCACGGTTTTAATTTGCTCAAAGTATGAAATTATTACAAAAATGTGCTTGACAGTGTTAGTAAATGTCACTGGAATAAAGATTTCAGCATCCATTCTTGGGGCCCTAATATTGCTTTGGTTGCCTTTAATACATCCTGTCACAATGACGGCTAGACAGGCGATTTTGTCACCTTCTTTAGCGGCCGGAAGGAGGATTTTAAAACGTAATATATATGCTTTCACCGTATTAAATATGTCAACTTTCCGCCTATAGATACGTGAATCACGGACTACCAGGATAATATTTGTGGCACAGAAAGCTATACTAGCTATACTAGATTCAGGGGGCTTTCACATTTGTGCGTATATCTAGATGACCTCCAAAAAAACACATTTCTACTAAAATCACAAAACCAACTAATCATTAAAAACGTGGGACTTTTCATCAGCCACTGCCTTTAAAGAAGAAGTCACCCCCCAGTAATGTATGTAGAAAATTAGTTAGATGTATAGAATAGACAATTGTTATTTTTTTTACTGTTTGTACCCTTGCAATTAGCCTACGGGCATGGATTTGCAAATAAAAGAATATCTATATATCAAGTCCGTATATGAGTTCCGTATTATTCGGCGAATTCAAGATAAATCCACAGATACTAGAGTTACAAAACCGCCATATAATACTCCATATCAAATATTTATCAAAGTACCAAAAGACTCATAAGTAAGTTATGTCCTTTCATAAAAATAAAACTGAACTTATACGGACATGATATACGCACAAGTTAAGTGTGACAGCCCCCATACTTACAGATGACACGCCGAACTGAGAAAAATAACATTAACCCAATTAGATTAATTAGTCTAACGCTAACTGATTGAAAATGATAATCATTACATGAATTAGAGAGAATTCTAATGTGTTGAAGCTTGAAAGGTAAGTCTCTTATATGATCAATGCGGTTAGGCATGTTGAAAATTAGACCAAGCTCGCGCAAGTCAATATACTAAATGACCTTTTTGCTGACTCTGAGATTTTCAAAAGCTAATTGTTTGACCGAATTCCAATCTGGGGCTCCCGTTGTGAAATTTTAATTGAAGATCACATGTAAAAAGACAGATCCCTCATTTGTGATTATAATGATTTCAGTGCACGTAATTGCTTATGGGCGTACTCAACCCAGAGTCTATGATTAAGTGCTAAGTTCCGTTCGGTGACTTTCGAGTATAATTATGATTAATCAACGCTGAAAGTTATTATTCATTTTTTCTTTGTCATTTTCAACCCAGAGTCTATGATTAAGTGCTAAGTTCCTTTGGGTGACTTTCAAATGAGTATAATTATGATTAATCAACGCTGAAAGTTATTATTCATTTTTTCTTTGTCATTTTCAACCCAGAGTCTATGATTAAGTGCTAAGTTCCTTTGGGTGACTTTCAAATGAGTATAATTATGATTAATCAACGCTTCAAGTTATTAGTCATTTTTTCTTCGTCGTTTTTAATCAAGTTAGTGCCCCGATTTAATTTGAAATGTAAGAAAGATTGACTACGTATTTTAGCCTGATTTATATGACTGTTAATTTCTCTTTCGTATGTCAATTTCTTTTAGATCAAATTTTAAAAAAGCGCATAATACGTATAATAATTTTATGTTTTACCTTCAAAAATCAATTCGCGCGCATCCACAAAAATGTCGAACTACAGCGAATTCATATTTCCCAATTAACATGAAATAATGTTTAACCAAAGATCTTATTAATGATTATTAGCAGTAGTTACACAGAATAAATGAACGTTTAATGTTAATAAAAATACCCTTGTTAATGCCATAAAGTTAGGACAGAAATATGTACACCTAACAAAGGCTTACATGTTCTCATATACAATTTCATCAGTTAATTACGATATTATGTAAAAACTCTGAAAATCGTCTACACATGTTTCAAGAAGAGAGAAGAAGCATGTAAACTATAGGTAGAGATAAATAAAAAATAGCACATTTTCAGTCCATTACTCTTTTGTATCTATCTTACTACAGTTAGGCCCAATGGGGCATGAATATGCAATAAACTTCATTGTCTTTGTCATTGTTAATGCAGCAACATTACTTTGTGTAGTAGTATAAATATGATTGTTGTTGTTGCCAGGGAAACGGTTAGTATTGTCACTTCTGAAGTTCTTGAAAGCAAAAATCAATTTGTGTACTATTTATGTATTCATATAACCATTCTGAAAATACCCTGTTTGTAATTATTCATAATCAATCCGATGTTTTATTCACCCCACAGGGAACCTAACAAGTAGTGCTTTGACATTCACGTAATTGCTTTAAATTGCTGTAATTGTTTATGTATATCACCGATATGAGTGCAAACGTAATCAATCGATAAAAGCAAAAAGATCCCCCATGTGTAAAATATGATCTATCTGTTTATGAAAGCGAACGCCCACATTTTTCGGTCACATGTACTTCAATCTGTGCAATGCACACCATAACCTATAAGTACATGTAAGAGGTTCATGTAATCGCATGTATAACCGTATCGTGAGATTGTATTCTCAAGAGTTACAAGTCAAGCCCTTCCACATAGCCATCGGCACACTTTTAAGGTCTCTACGGCCTCAAAAAGCTATGTGACTACCTTTTACCTTTTGAATCTTGACCTAGATAAGACGGATATAGAATTTTGAGCACCTTAAAGATTTTCTATGATACTACAGATTCTATGAGTGTGAATTCTAATCCTACAAAGCCCTAAACAACAAACTGCCACCCTACATGCGCCAGATGTTTGTGTACTGCAGAGACCAGAGTACTCGTACAACCAGACAAAGCACAAGCAGTCAGCTGGTTGTCCCCAAACCCAAGCGAGAGATCTTCAGAAGATCGGTAGCCTACCGTGGACCAAATGTCTGGAACAGCCTACCGCCAGACACACGTACGGCTTCGAATCTGACTTCCTTTAAGAGACTCTTGAAGTAACGGAAATGAACTAAACGAACGGACACGGACCATGAACCAGCTTTCGCCCTACTTTATGTTGTATGTTGTAGAAATTGTATATTGCTGTACCATAAACATTTAATCATTTATGTTGATAGAATTATTAGGAATCAAATGACTGTGTATCTCTGTTATGTTGTATCTGACCCTTACCTCTTCCCTCATGACCTCAATGAAAAGCGGCCTGCGTGCCGATTTGACCTTATCATGAATAAACAAAGGTTCAAACAAATTCTAAAAGGAATATTGATAGAGATAACTTTGCGGAGGATTTATTTCATTATCATATAGTTTAGAGCCTTCTTGATAAGTGTATGGGTGAAATGCTATGGGACTACGCCAAAAATAGTTACTCAAGCAAGTTGATAAATTTTTGAAACAGTCAGACGTTTCAGACAGCATCCGCCTTCTTGCGTCAGTGACTAATGATAGGACTGGAAAACAAGGTTTTATACCAAAACTCTGAATAGATATGCTACTGAGGTTAAGACAATTTAGGATGTCTTGACGTAGTCTTCAAAAGAAGATTAATTCAAGACAAGGTTGTATGCTAATAGTTCAATTAGTTACTGTTGTATTAGTACAGTAACTAAATGTTGTTCGTCCGGGGGTAGGGGTTGTTGGTTAGTGCATTATCCCAAGTGCCTGAAAGTTATGGGACTACATTTACCTTGCAATAACACTGCACGAAATTGCCTCGTATCCCGGCGTAAACGTACAGGGATTCCTCCGGAAATATTCCATATCCCGGTGCGGATTTAGCGTATCCGTTAGTTACGTTGTATCCGCCTACATCCGTCAGTATCCGTCAGTATCCGCTAAGAATACAAAAAAAATCCCTGTACGATACGAGGCCATTTCATGCAGTGTAAGTGTGCCTTATGAAATGTTAACAGGACTTTTAAATATCACTTACCTCACGTATATCCACACAACACATGTAGACATGGTTAAACATTCATTGGTAAATCAAGATAGAAACATACTTCATAACCCTAGTGGTAAAGTAAACTATCCTTAATGGTTACCGCCTTGATTATACAAAGATATGGTCATGAGAGGCCACATGGTGTTGCACTAGGTACGGGAGGTAATGTATAGGGGTCACACGCTTTAGACCGAGCAATCTTTCTTTTTATAATTACAGGTTTGCGTAGCAAAACCTTTGTTGGATCCGTTGGCATGTGTGGTGGCCGCCATCTTGATTTTGTGACGTCACAGGGTCGCTATACCTTTTTTTGGAGGGATGTTTTTGGGGTCGCTAGCGTTCTCTCTATTTTTGACAAATCGGCACACAACTCTCACACATTCAACTCAAATAAAAAGAAAAATTCAGTACCAATTCAAATTTTAAAAAAGAACCCGTAGTCGCTAAACTAGCACAGCAAACCTGAAGTATATGTAGCACAAATACTTAAGTCTAGTAATAATGTTATATTTGCAAGTTCTTGCCCGAGGGCTAATTGCAACATAAAACAATACATAGGAAGGGTATACTGTGCGAGTTAACAATGTTGACAAGTGGAACAAATGGCTATTCTAAGAACTACTAGGGAATACAATCTACGCTTTTTTGGGTTTGACTTCTTTGTAAATCAAGAAAAGAATATACACGACACAGAGGTTATGTACTCAAGTAAGAAGCCAAATCAAACATCACATGACACTGAAAATTACAACTAACAAAGAAAAATATAATAACAAATAATATCTAAATCACAGAATTTGTGTTAGGTAGTCCAAGACGGAATGACAGGGTCAAATTTCAAGTCGTAACTTTAAGAGTATAGTAGGTAATTCAGTCAGTTTTAAAACGTTCGGTGTCTACAATATATGTTTAGGTTAAATGTAAAATTTTACTGTAAATTCCATAAGACAAGAAAGATGAACAAATTGGCCGTCTTTGCATTACATTTACCGCAAGTCACATCATGATTTTAGAATTTCAGACGGTCAGAGGTTTTAAAAATTGACACATAACATGTTTTGAATGACACTGATCATTGATCAATTTGTACACCTTACTTTCAGTACTGATAGGGTTGTAGCTCTACAGTACCTAACATAAGTGCATTTTTCTCACGGTAACACTAAAAAGCCCATCCAAACCCTTGCAATTAGTTAATGGCTTTACTTCAAATTACCTTCCTTGGATATTATATCACGTTGTTTTACACGTACATTTAATGTAGCTTACAGCTACAACTACACTTTGAATTTAAAACGTATTGCCTTTAACATGAATGCCATTTTTCCGAAAATGGAATGTTACCCGTGGTAGGGAAGCATACGTACTTTGGCACAGGGCAAACTCTGGTTAATGATTAAGCATATCTAGAGGTCCTACTACATACCTTGACGGCCTCTCAGAATTCAATTTGAATTTAAAACGTATTGTCTTTAACATGAATGCCATTTTTCCGAAAATGGAATGTTACTCGTGGTAGGGCAGTATACCTTCTTTGGCACAGGGCAAACTCTGGTTAATGATTAAGCATATCTAGAGGTCCTACTACATACCTTGACGGCCTCTTAGAATTCACGACGTAAATTTCACGTACCAACCTTTTACTGAACGCCAGCCGAGTTACTTACACCTACGAAAGTGTGGTTCGTATTGAGTCCGTAGTTGTAGCTGTATCCCCAGCCTAGCTTTCCTACCCCATGTTTCATGTTTTCTACGTCTGTAAACGTCTAATGCGCTCATTAGAACAAATATTTGGTCAAGGTTCTAGGTTCAAAATGTCAGTCGACAAATCCATGTTACATTGTTTATCATTAGCTTAAGTAAATTTGCTAAGTAAATAGCGTTAATGTAGTGAAACCCCTCGAAACGTATCCACAACTTGTTATGGAACTGTGTCTAAATGTACCCAGTATTTGTAGATGTTTCAAAACCGTCGGATGGAAGAATATTGATGTGTGTGATTTCAATTGACCTACGGCGTGGTCAAATTTGTCATAGGCCGTCGTACGATTTTGATGTCATACAATTTTAAAGTTTAAAACGTATCCACAGCTTGTTATGGAACTGTGTCTAAATGTACCCAGTATTTGTAGATGTTTCTAAACCGTCGGATGGAAAATGATTGATTTGTGAGATTTCAATTGTCCTACGGCGTGGTCAAATTTGCTGTAAGTCATCGTACAATTTTGATGTCGTACAATTTTAAAGTTTAAAACGTATCCACAACTTGTTATGGAACTGTGTCTAAATGTACCCAGTATTTGTAGATGTTTCTAAACCGTCGGATGGAAAATGATTGATTTGTAAGATTCTGATTGACAACGGCGTGATCACATTTGCCGTAGGCCTTCTTACGATCTTGTCACACAATTTTAAAGCAGGCAAGGTTATAAGTAGCATTTTCCACAAGAAGGCAACTAATTAAATAAAGTTTGAAGGACACTTGCCCTCAGTGATTGTACGAATGTGAACTAACTGTGGAAGTTGAGATTTTTGTCCAAGTATGCCGGGTCATCTCTCGGTTAGCGTCAAGAACACATACAAGGTGGAAATGTTTATGTACCTTCTACCGACTTCAATTATCAAACCAATATTATGAACAACTTAACACAACATATATTGAGACATCCACATTCCGTGCGTACTGTTAGGTTTCTAAGACAGAATACTTATTATCTTAACGGTAGCAAAACTTCACGGTGTAAGGAAAATGGACATTATCAATGAACTTAAACTTCACGGTGGTGGCAAGTGATTTACAGAACGGATGTGTGAAGGAATCATGAATAACAACAACACGGTGATGATATGTTCACGGTACAGAGGTGACCGTGAAAACCGTGAACATAAAGTTACAGTGAAAGAAACAAGAATTACACAGTATTTTTTTTATAAGTTCTTATGGACATGATGCGATAATATTGGGCGTGGTATAAATATGATATTTTCTGTTACAACTATCAGTGGAAAGATAAGATTATAACATACCTTTTATTGAAGATCTCAATACAGTGCTAGAAGAGATTTACATGTACAAGTCTGTATTTTTTTCGTTCTTCTGTAACTTTCAACACTTGAATCTGAGCTAGTGTTTTACAATCGATAGTGCACCATTCGATCTGTGACAGAATCTTAATGAAAAGAGCCAGCTAAATCCCCCCTTTGTATTTTCAGAGAATTGAGGAATGGGGGTTGTTTATTGCCCATACTAAGTAGTAACGTCTACGCAGGAATGAGCGAAACTACAACTGTAAATGCAGAAATGTTCGCGGGGATTTAATTTCGCGATGGGGGACAAATTAAAATGGAGTGTTCGCGTTGGTTTTGAGTTCGCGTTTGACACAATAGTTTCTCTACCGTCCCACAATTGAACGGTGGTTTTAAGTCCATGGTAAAGAGTTCACCGCGAAAACCCTGAACACTAAACCACCGCGAACATTACTGCCTTCACAGTATGTGTCATTCTAGTGGTGTATGCTAGTGGATTAACAGCTACCATTAGTTGTACGTGCAATATTAGCCTATTAGAATTCCACACACGACCAACTGCCCGATACTTCTTGAAGCAACTATGGTATATATAACGCTGGCCGTCCAGGGAATGATACCCAGGGTATAATCGGCTGGAACGCAATGGCGCTAGCAACCTAAGACACAAATAACAAGGATTTATCCGTTTAAAGGTGTTTAAATCAAACACCTGCTAACTTCAGTTCAGAAGGCGGTTGCATGCTGGCAATCACGTTAACAAGGGAGGACCCACAGAAGGCATGTACCGAATGGATCCGCCTTCGTTTAGTTACGACGGGTCATTCAATCGTCTGTACCCTCAACACGGAGAAAACGTACACACAACTTAGCTGGAGTCTCAAATGTCAAATCATTTTGACACCGCACTTTTGGAGTAGAAGCGCGCGTGCTAGCTCGTACGTTTTCCTACGTGCCCGTCTAGCATTCTCAACGGGCATTATTGCACAGGAATGCAAGGATTAGGTCTATTGTAGACCCCAGCGTAATGCCCTTGGTAAAGGCACTTTGCACATATTTCTACTTGAATCAGGGCAAAAAGAGTACCTAGCTTCGGTTAGGGGCGTCTCTCGTAAAAGACGTTAAATGGAGGTCCCGTGTTTGTGGAGAGCCACAACTCAAGATATTTCTACTCGAATCAGGGGAAAACGAGTACCTAGCTTCGGTTAGGGGCGTCACTCGGACAGGACGTTAAAAGACGGTCTCGTGTTTGAGGAGAGCCACACTTGGAGCACGTTAAAGAACCCACCACACTTATCGAAAAGAGTAGGGTTTTATCACGGCGTGAGTGGTCCAAAGTCATCCAAACATTACAGTAAGGTTCTTGGTTGACATCTTGAAAAAGGTGATAGTCACCTGTTATGTCAATCCACAATTGTGGTAAATCTTAAGAAGCAAATTTCAGTTCACTACACCTTTGGTAGCGATACCGCCCATTTTTTTCACTAAAAACTGTCGCCCTCTTTTAAAATCACACTTTGAGACATGTTACGCATTGCTCTATTAAAATCGTATCCGTTTTTCCCCACGGTAAAAGTTACCACTGCAATTCAAACAAGGTGCATCATGCCGTGTGTTGAAACATAGCTCTCAAAACCAGTGACAACAAAAATGTACATACCTTTCTCACCGAGAAAAACGGCTATTCTGATTATTAGAAGTGAGGCGTGGGTTTAAAACGCAAGCATCTCTCGCCCATGCAAAGTAGGTTCCATCTTTCATTCATCTGTCACGTGATTCGCCCACATTGACCAATGGGAGGCCGTGTCCTTAAAATTAGGTTATAACCACCTCTTGGCTTCGACGCTTCTGAAGGTGAAGCGATTTCAAGGTGAATTGGAGTCTGGCTTTTTCAAAATTTTATCCAGTTGCTTGAGTAATTATCCTTGGCGTGAATTGGAGTGTTTTTGTTATGTAAGAAATGTGAAAAATAACGTTATGTAATAGGAATTTAATGCGTCCTCACCCAGATGAAACGATGTAGTTTTGTTCCTGGTAGAGGTATTTAACGGCTGCAAACCTTCGCCCATGTACGGTAAAGCCCGGTTACCCTAGGGGTACAATTCCAAAGCGGGGCCCGGTCGGATAGCTTGCGCGAACGAAAAATACCACCGTGAAAATACCATATAAAAGACAGCAAAACACACAAACCGTAAAGAATGACTCCTGACTATAAATTGTGTATATAAGATCATAAATTGGCTTATTATATGGACGGAGTTCAAGTAATCCGTACGCTGTCCTGTCCGTATTATTTTAGGCCCTGGTAGTTTGAGATAACAAGCAACAGTTGATGGGCTATACTCAGATACACAGAATACACTCCCAATAGCTACATGTATTGCGTAATAGAACCCTTCATAACTCTATGGCGTATAGACCTGCCTGCAGTGAGTGATACGATTTGTGTACACCGTTCCATTCATTCCAAGCCTCTTATCCATTTCAAGATAGAGGTTTGAGTCTTTTAATATGAGTAAATGTTCCTAATACATATATATATACAATGACGCTATATGCATTGCATGACAGAACCCATCCAAAGTTTATGAATCATGTATAGTTATAGTATAGTATACACTTAGGTAACATGCGTAGTCCAGTGGCTAGCAACCCTGCCTTTGGACCAACAAGAGGTTTGGAGTTCAAATTCCGGCCGTGTCGCTCACCCGACATGCACGCTACCGGAAAGGGTCGCAATCCTTAGGACGGGACGTTAAGCCGTGGTCCACTGTTCATTGTACTTGGCGATAAGGGTAATTTCCCCGAAGAACGAACCTGTAAATATTGTATGTAGCGCATGTCTTCTCTGCCAAGGCCAGTGGAAGAATACTGTAAATACAGAAATGTTCGCGGTGGTTTTATGCTCGCGGTTTTCGCGGCGATGTTTTACTTAAAACCACCCCAAACATTTTTGTCAAATACAGTAGCAGTATGTGACTACAGCGCTGCCGCGAACACTAAACCACCGAAAGCACCCCATTTTCGCCTTAGCGCGAAATAAAACCATGCGAATTTAAATGCATATACAGTAGCTCTTCAGTGGATCGATATCAATTTTACTTTTATTTCATGATTAGTTTAGATTACTGATGTAAATGACCGACTGACCTAGATTTCTGTCATCGCCTAAAGACTCCATAAGAAAGGATTCTAATGAGATATTTCTGTGCCTTGCTCCTTACAATACGATTAATCTATTTACCCGATCAACCAATCAACGACCTCCATTGTGCTTTGAAGATAATGCGTTTAGCGACTCAGCACAATGTACTCCAAATGAGATTTTAGTGTTTTCTTTTGTGATGTCTACAGGACTATAAGCCTGTACAATACTCTGTCTACCATTCTAAATTGACCAGTTCACTCTGCGAAGGAAAAAAAAAAGAAGGTAGAGATTAAACAGAGGGGCAGGCAATCAACCTTTAACATTTTGCGTAGACAGTGACATATGCAAGTAAAATTTGGGCTTGAGGAAAAGGTCTAGGTCTAGACGCAGTTGCAATATAGGCAGATCATAAAACGGCCAACCTACGAGAGTGGGTCAAAAAGAAATGCAAGTGGTTTCATAGCAGGCTCAATTTTTCATCAAATGAGTTTAAACTCTGTCAATCATGAAAATTTGAACAGCAACCTGAGATATTTCCGTTCCAAAAAAATATGTGCCTTTGCTCTAGGGTAAAGGCACATATCTTTTTAAATGAATAAAAAAGCAGCGATGTATAGAAATCATATACGAACAAGCATGCGAGACGACAGCTACTCGGACCGTCTCATAGTCTATATAAACGCCAGACAAGCTAGCTTTTAAAGCTGACGTACTATCATCTTACTGTTAAGCCATGTTTATATGGATGACATCCGCGCTCGCATCAATTTTCGTCCGTTTCTATTAAAAAAAAAGAAGTTTTCGGCCATACTGTAAATTGTATAAAGCAGCCGCAAAATGAGAAAACATATGCTGTAAATTGCAAAATATACAATTACAATAAGATATCGGAAAATGTATACTAATGTCGCAGAATGCCAAAGTCAATCCCAAAGTCAAAGAAGATGTGAAAGAACAAAAACGAAGAATCTATTATCGGGTATACCATACTCTACATGTGTGTTAAGTTTTGCTCACCCTTCCTGACCACGTAGATTTCATAATGAAGGCACTTTTTCTTTTACCAAATCTTCTTTTATTCGTACGCTCGCCTCAGGTTGGGGGTTCACAAAGGATATCATTCATAATCAAATCGATATGGCCTTAGCTAATACTGTAAATGCAGAAATCTTCGCGGTGGTTTTATGTTCGCGGTTTTAGTGGCGATATTACACCGCCAACTTAAAACCAACGCGAACATTTTTGTCTAATACTGTAGCAGGATGCGACTGTAGCGCTAGCGCAAACTTGAAACCACCGCAAACACTGAAAATCTTGGGTGACATCTGTCGAACACTTAAAACTAAAAATCCCCCATGAGATGGTACCATCCCTTGGACATGGACGAAGTCAGAATCGACTAACTTAGTAAAAGGCCAATATTTGGATCAACTTTTATTTCTAAAAATCGCCCGATACCCCCGTAATCGACAGGACGTCGGCCGTACTTCGGCCGAAAATGCACATTTGAAGCTCGCCAACACGTCGGCCAAGCTGAATTTCTTATTTGTGACGGGGGCTTTAGCGCGAAATAAAAACTACGCGAACTTTAATGCATTTACGGTATGGTGTCAATGACGGTCTAGAGGTGACAGCAAAGGCTTTTAAAAGTTAAAACTTCAACTGCTAACGCATAAGGCATGAATTATTACACAGATCTCGGATTAGCCCTGATTGATGCGTTCTTAGTACTAGAATCTCATGTGGTATACACGTGCTGACATTGATGCAGTATGTGGTAAGAAGCTTATTGACAAGTTTTATTCCTCGGGGCTTAAGGAAAACCCGTGTGTGTCTCGGAAAGGTGTCTGCTGTCCACCGCTTAACTCTAATAATCGAACACAGGTCAGGCTTCCGACTTGATTCTTGTGATCTCAAAGACGTTATAGGATGAGGCGGTATCTATGCATCCTTAATGAACTTAGAGAAGGTTGAGATATCATAAGACTAGAGGCTGATTCAATTTGTTTTGAACATCCGTCGTCTGTCAAACCTTATCTATTCAAAAGGCGTAACAAGGTTTGAAAGTTTGTTTGATCGAGTGGAGTTTCCTTCAACTCATTTCAAGCGAATGAAGCAAATAACAAATGGCGGTGTATTTCAAACGAAGCTCAGCCATCTGTTTGGCATGTTGTTTTGATAGCTTGGAATTGACTCTTCAGGAGCTTAAATGTTGCATTTCTTGACAATTTCAGATCTTCGCATGCAAGTTCTTTGACCCTGATGTAACGTAATTGCCTCTCAAGGTTGACACGTTAAAACCAGGCCGGCTTGACGACTAGAAAAGTGCTTAAAAGCTTTTCCCATGGTATAATCGAACACGCAAACTTCCGTTACATGGAAACATTCGTTACCTTGGTTGCAATTTTTAGCTCTTCAAACAGTGGTGGGTAGATGGCGACATGGGGCTTCAGTTGGAAATTACAGTTAAATACACCATGTACTGTATTTCTGAACAAGTTAGAAGCGTGTCTTAAGCCCCCCTCTCACTGGACCCGCGGCACGCTGGCGGCGTCGCTGCGTCCTAAACTGGATTTGTGTTACCCTTGAGTTTAGACTTTATAATGGGAATATCATTCAAAACGTACAAGTATGACCAAAAAGGCAACAAAACATACAACGCTTAAAAAGAGTCGTTTTTCGTCGATGATAGTTGTTGAGTGCTTTGTCAACTCGATGGGCCGCAGCGACGCCGCCAGCGTGCCGCGGGTTCAGTGAGAGGGGGGGGGGGCTTTAGTAATTTCGCTGTTTCTGAGTACATGTAGAATTAAAGGAGACACAAACGATATGATAACATATTGATTGAATCTAAACCGCTAGATATATGTTTGAGAGTTACAAACGTTTCAAATGCGACCCAGCACCCTTCATCAGTGAAAATAGTATGACTGTGAACTTACAGATTATTCATATCACGTAACGCTTACCTTGACATTCTTATATGTTTTCAGAATTAATACAAATTGCTAGACACTTTTTGTTGTTTACTGAGATAATGAAGAAGAATATCTATCCAGGTGAGCGTTCCGTGTTCCGAATAATCTGTATGTAATTAGTAAACTTATTTTTACTCTTGAAGGATGCCGGATCGAATCGAAAACGTCTGTAACTCTCAAACAATTTTTCAGTGGTTTAGATTTAATTGAGATATTACTGTTCCGCCGTGGATGTCTAACCTTCACCTTCGCGGTGGTTTTATATATTATAACTTCGCGGCAGCGCTATAGTCACATTCTGCTATAGTATTGGACAAAAATGTTAGCGGTGGTTTTAAGTTCGCGGTGAAATGGTCGCCGCGAAAACTGCGAACACAAAACTACCGCGAAAATTTTTGCGTTTGCAGTAGCTTTAGGGCACAGACGACGACGAATGCCATCAACCGCGAAGGTTGAGCTTCAACGTGAACTTGACCTACAAAACCTGAAGGACCTTTAACACACGCCTGATAGAACCTTCAGACGTCGTCTGGCAAAGCGAAGGTTCATTTTGGTTCACTGGTGATGTTATGACCTCCTAATACCCTATTCCACTAGGACGGTGCTCTCGCCGCGCGCTCTCTGTGATCTAAAGTTCAACAGAGGGCTCAACGAATTCCATAGATAAGAAACTAAATCTTTTTACGCTTCGTGTGTTTTGTTGTCTTTTCAGCCATACATTTACATTTTCCATGATATTCCAATCATAAAACAAGTTCCAATTTGCAAAATTTGCACCTTATACTAGATATCATGGAAATCCGTAATACCCTTGTTCAGTTATTCTCCTTGAAAGATTTTGACAAAAACGCCCCTGCAGTTCCAGAACAAGGTGCTAGAGGGTTCAAACATACACCATTTCTTCCGTATATTACAAGCTATCTGTACCAAAACTTCATGACCATAGCACGTCCAGATCAAAAGATACAAAAAACAAAGTTCTGCTGCAGTACCAATGTCACATGACAGGGGCACCTAAAAATCGACCTTGACCTTTGTCTTTCCAACACCTAACCACATACCAAATACCATCATAATCAATCCAGAGATTATTGAGTTATCAACAATCCGGAAACATAAACACACAGACAGACACACAGACACACCCAAAACAATATCTCCAGTTTTCATGGAGATAACAAGTATTAGACGAATCCGATTTAGATCGCAGCGAGAGCGTACTGCCATCGCCATCTAGTGGAATGGGGGCCTAAACTCATCAGTAATTCGGTATACTATGGTAAATACGTCAGTAGTCATCCCATCTATCTCTGTCCGCGCACCGTGCACCTCAGCGCAAAGTGGAGCGTGAATAATGTACCGACTTTGATTCCCTGGAAGATCGCCCGTTCGCAGTGGGTAAAGTGGTTTTCTCTCTTTGAGTGTACGGCGCACTTACACACACAGTTGGAGCAACCCCGTAACCTCACGGTAGTCTTACAGGCGAACTAATACTATAATCTGATATCCCCACTGCTACATTCAATTTCGCATGGCTCTTCACTTACAAAGTGGATATGATATTCAGGCTCATGGTAGTGTAGTTTCTTCACCTTCACCCAGTTCCATACATTCAGTACCTTGACCTTGTTGTTCGTCGCCGCCGAGCATGTGAAACAAGCAAGTTCACCCAAATGGAGCTTCGTCGGGAAATGACAGATCTCCCGCATAAACAACAAAATATGTTGTTAAATATGAGTCATAACCGGAAGTTCTGCTGCAGTATCAAGGTCACACACCAGGGTGCACAAAATCGACCTTGACCTTCGTCTTCCCAATACCTACCCTCATACCAAAATATCACTGCAATCCATGCATCTAGAGGTTCTATAGTTATGCCTACCTGCCTACGTGCTCAGGCCAGAAACTGGCCCCTTGCTTTCCAGGAGGATCCTCCAAGCAGTCTTGTCCTTGTCCTAGCCTCTGCTTCCCGACTACCCGTGTCCTATAGTTATGCTCACCACAAATACCCGGAAATACCCGGAAACACAAACAGACACACAGACACACGTAAAATAATACTTCAATTTTTCATGGAGGTATTTAAGCACCGGCATTTGCCTCAAGCTTATCAAACCATATCATGGCTGGGCAACAATACGGAAGTCGTATTCTCTCTGCGCCATTGATATTCAACGCGATCAGAAGTCGCCCCAGTCAAGCATATCATGTCTTTAAGGTATTCAAGGTAGGTTTTTCTAGCCATTTGTACCGGACTACCGGCTATATTCCTTATCATCACAGCTTTTCGTTGTAGAGACAGAGGCTTTTCTACCGGAATGACGTCACACAGGAAACCATCTCCAACGAATGGCAGGCAAATAGTTTCAAATTGATGTTTAGATTATCTAACCAACCATGCACCCCTTGAGAAAACTAAAGAGCTGTGGAAAAGGGCAGTCTGATGGACGCCCGAAACGTTCGATTTTTATCGTAATTTGTCCAGTGGTAATGTTTAAATTGTACCACTCTAAAGAGCTGAGGGCATCAAAGACTTCAATTTTGAATAAAAGGTCTCATTCATGTGTCACTCCGAGTGTAAAAGAGTCCGTCCCCCCCAAAATTAAACGCAAGTAAAGTTCGGCAGCCGCGCTCGAGGTTGGACGTGCATTTTGGGTGATGCAGTCGTGCGCTTACAGCTGGAAAGTGCCTTTTTCTTGGTGTACCTAAGTGCAGTCTGTATTTGCTATAAAAAGAGACTGTATGTAGTGAAATTATTGGCACATTTTTTAACGATCTAGGGTAAATGTTCTCAACATGGAACCAATGACATTGGCACATTTCCTATAGCTTCATTACGAACGCGCCCATGTAAAACACGTATCATAACATATAAGCCTATGGGGCGAAATAACCCCTGAATGAGACCTTAAAACTTTCGTATATGGTTAGGTGTGCTGGACACTGAGCCGACAGAAGAGACTGAAAACTTCTCCAATATCCCTCCAGGGAACAAGAAAGTCAAGTGGGCGGCAAACCTGCCTAGTAGACTTTAAGATGAGATGTATGACCTTCCGAATGACTCTTTCTTGAGGCTAGACGGGGGAGTATCGAGCTGCCCCCCATATGGATTATTAGTCATGAATAAGGGACTCGGAGGGCGCAAAGGGCTCTTGAAAGCATTTCCAAACTTACCAAAACCGCCTACGACCGTTCTGCGTCATAGAATAACCGATTTGGTACGGGAAGACAGACATGTATGATAAATAAGTATCGGGAGATTTACATCAGAGACTGGTAAGTGCATCGCATGGCAAAGTCAATCATTACCTAAAAATTACCGTACATTTTGGTCCCGTGGAGAAACGGCCTTGACTGTATCCCACTTTTTCTGCAATGTATGGGTTTGAGAGGTTAACAGGGTTCTAGTTTTCTTTTCGTCACTAGAGTAAACGTTTGGATAGTGTGGTAAGGCCATGTTGATTTGATTTTATGGATGACTTCCGCGCGCGCATCAATTTTCGTGCGTTTTCAAAAAAGGAAAAGTTTTCAGCTATATTGTAAATCATACAAAGCAGCTGCAAAATGAGAAAACATATGCTGCAAATTGCAAAATAAACACATTGGGAAAATGGTTACTAATGTCGTGGACTGACAAAGTTAATTCCAAAGTCAAAGAAGATGTAAAAGAACAAAAACGAATTAAGAATCTATTATCCAGTATAACGTAACATGACCTATTTACGTGCAGAACCTATTTACGTCCGGTTTGGCTCATGTCCACATGTCGCGGTGTGTATTATGCCAAAGCCTGTTCTCATGAGCAATAAAGAACATCATAAGTATGATCCTTAGCCATCTCTTTAATTTTTGCACAGACATGCGTTTTCACGTGAACGCCACTTGCCGCGCGCGTGGGGGAAATTTACAGAATAAACATTGTTTGTTTTTCCATCGCGTTAAGCAAGTGGACGGACAGACATAGTGATTTTACTATCATTTGTCTGCAGACTACTTTGGACAGTTACTGTGCATTTTTTTCTGGTCTATGTTCTTCAAGCATAGCGCTAGAAGGGAAAAGATTCAGAAGTGGACGATAATGGGTTACCCTAGCACAATTCTTCATCATATACCTCAGTATGAATACATGCTCGCACGGCGTTAAACAGGCGGAGAAAAACTTACAGACCATGCATTTTCTTTTTAGAAGATCTGATATTTCTGCCCATGGGTTTGAAATTTGGCTCTATCCGCGCAGTTTTAGGATAAAAAGTTTTTGAATAAATCGGACGTAAACTGGTCATGTTACGTTACCATTCTCTGTGTGTTAAGTTTTGTTCACCCTTCCTGACCACGTAGATTTCATAATGAATGCAATTTTTGTTGCCAAGCGTTTTTGTTTTCTGTTCGCACGCGCGCATCCGTATAATCAAATCAACATGGCCTAAATTTTGATTAAATAACTACAAGCAAATAACAAGAGTCTGAGGACCCAAAATCTCCATGATTTTTTTTAAATGTTGTGTTAATGTTTGTGTATGTTATTTGTTGTTTGGTTGTTGTGTTATGTTTTATCTGCTTCAGGGTGGTTGTGTTTGTTTATATTTGTTTCATGTGGTCTGTTACGCCTCAGTGCATTTGTTCCTCCTTCTCTTTTGGCTCTCATGTGATCTCTCTTCGTCTTCTTATGTATCTCTGACACCTGGAGATATCCCGACCTTGCCTACAAAGTTGTGTAAATTATAAACTATCAGGGACAGCTGTTGATAGAACACAACTTTACAGGTGAATAAAAGACAAGGGTACAATAGATAAGCAGGAAAGGTTACGGGTGACCAGATCATGTCAAAGTGCTACGTAGTTACCTATAAACTGGTAGCAATCGTAGCATTGTACGTTAAATATATTGTGGTCCACAGTACCATTGCCAAACCATTGAGAAAATAAAGCCAGACCACAACTGGTACACGGTATGAGCAAGAAACAGCCTGTTAACAGGTCAAAGTGAATTTACACATAATCAAATGTGTGATGTGTCCTGGTTACTTCACATACCTTATGCTTTGGATCCCCATCATATATCCTTTGATCCACAGAAACTGATCTTGACCTCTTCTTTGCTATTTTCCCATATTATTCAACTGGGGTCCTCAAACATACAGACAGACTGGAATGAGTTGCCTTACATTAAAACCATGTATAACTGTTCCTTTCACTACCTGCTGTCATTAGCTTCTAGTCTGGTCAAATCAGTCCCTACAGACTGTTAAGCGCCAACAGCTGTTAACAACCAACAGTTGCTAAATTGATTGATGGGCTTGGCAAGCCAAAGCCAACAGCTGTTGACAAGTGACCCACTTACGCTATAGCTACTAACAAAGCACCCGATATAGGATAGGCCAACACAGCAAATATAGATTTCCCCATTACTTAGGCAAATTAAGTCCAATTTGCATAATTTGCACTTCATTGTATACAACCCTCTCTAAGCTACCTGCCAAGTAAATAACATGAGAATCTGTCGCTCCTTTCTTCAGTTATTCACCTTTGAAGATTTTGACAAATACGCCATTACAGTTCCAGTGACACATACTAGAGGGCCCAAAATCGACCTTGACCTTTCTCCTCCCGACAACTACCCACATACCAAATATCATTACAATTCATCTACACGTTCTATAGTTATAATGATTTTACGCATCCGGTGACACATACATACACACACAGTGACACAAACATACACACACGCAAACACACACGCAAACACACTAACTTTGCATGATTTGCACTTCAGTGTGTACATCTCTGTCCAACCTACCTGCGTACCAAATAACATGAAAATCTGTTGTTCCTCTCTTCAGTTATACCCCTTTAGAACATTTTTACAAATAGGCCATTGCAGTTCCAGGGACACAAACCAGGGGGCCCAAAATCGACCTTGACCATACCCACATACCAAATGTCATAACAATCCATCTACACGTTCTACAGTTATGCTTACTTAAAGCATCCAGCGACACACATGCAAACGATTTTCCTCCTTACTTATGCAAATTCGGTCTCATTTGCATAGTTTGCACTTAAGTGTGTACATCTTGGTCTAACCTACCTGTGTTCTAAATAACATGACGATCTGTCGATCCACTCTTCAGTTCTTCTACATTGAAGATTTTTACAAATACGCCATTGCAGTTCCAGTCACACATGCCAGGGGGCCCAAAATCGACCTTGACCTTCCTTCTTAACACCCACCCACATACCAAAAATCATTACAATCCATGTACAGGTTCTACAATTATGGTGACTTTAAGCATCCGGTGACACGTACATACACACAAACACCAAACGCAAGCAAAACAGTATATCCATGGAAAAGCCTTTTTTCATGGAGATAACAAGACATACGGCAAATTCTAAGTAAATCATAGAGGTATGAGATTTGAACGCTTGTTCATCGGAAGTAGCTTTACTCTCACGGTAATTGATTGTGCTACTTTGACAAAACACTTATCAAAGCTACGTTTGATCTGAAACGTGGGAGTAAATTGGATGAACAGCTTTGGGTCCACTCAATATCCGACGGACTTTCAACATGTCCCAGCGCAAAGCCGACAAGTACCAATTATAACGTCACGGAATACGCCAACGCTGTCACAGGTGTGGCGGACTAATATGCTGTTCTGAATTGTACATTATGTAAACAGGGCTCGAAATTCATTTTGGAACAAAAAAGAATTAGGTGCACAGAAATAATTTTGGGTGCATCACATGAAATAAAGCTGAATGTCAGCAAAACATAGCTAAGTTTAACGCTCTAAAGAACTTCAATCTGTAATTCTATAGCTAACTCCAAAATCTCAAACAAGTAATGCATTAAACAAAGGTTATATTACTTTTTTTAGATATTTGGATGTTTTGCATACTAGTGTTCAATAGTAACGTTACCTCTACCTATAGCCTACAAAATATCTAGGTGCACTGGTGCAACCAGCTCCAATTTTGGGTGCACACAGGTGCACATGCACCCACTATTTCGAAATATACTATATGTCCCTATAGCTCAACTTAGAGACCCCGCGGTTTAAATCCAGGTAAGTGCATCTCGGTTGGGGATGCACCTGTCATTCGGAAGAGACGTAAAATGGAAGTCCAGTGTTCGAGGAGGTGCCTTGAACACGTTAAATGGAAGTACTTGCACTCCGAGGCTCTAGCCTCTACCAGGCTCCAGACGGGGCTGGAAAGAGTTAGCCTTTACCAGGCCCCGCGGATCGCTGGGAAAATAGTAGAAATTGGCCAAATAGAGTGAATTGTATGCTACGGAAGTCGGCTACGGAGAAAGTGAAACCCTGAAAATATGTTCTAGTGGGTAGCAGTAAGAGCCTAAAAGTGATAGAAATTAGCTCTGCTTTATATCATATTCATATCTTGATATCAGTGAGCCTTTTGTAAAATCCATATAGTCAGAAAGCATCCTATAGGTCTTGTGCTTCACTTTTTTGCTGTAAATTCTGGAATATAACAACCAAGTTACTATGTATTTTCACATCCATGTCGGGAGACCAGTTAATCAGGCAGGAAGGGTGAAATTTGACTTAACGACACATAGAATATTCTCCCTATAGCTATAGCCGGCGTAGTTAGTCTTGTAGAGACTAGGAGAAAGTAGAAATCGGCCAAACAGAAGAGTTGACCAGTCGATAGATACAGTTTGTCACGTTAACTGTATCTATCGGCTGGCCAACTCCTCTATTTGGCCGATTTCTACTCTTCCCAGCAACGTCTGGGGCCTGGTAGAGGCTTGCACCCCCCTCCCCCTCTGTGACCTGCTGACCTATGTGCCAACAACAACAACAGTTCTGAATTGAATGAAAACATACTGGGCTGCATCTGTGTTTGTGCATGGGGATTACTGGGGGTTAACTAAATACTGGAATAGTACAGTGACACTGACAAATGACTCTAAGTAAGCGGAGTGCAATATTGTTCTATGTACATAACTGCTGAAAGTACTTATGACGAAAGAGTAAAGCCCCCCTCTCACTGGACCCGCGGCACGCTGGCGGCGTCGCTGCGTCCTAAACTGGATTTGTGTTACCCTTGGCTTTAATTATAATGGGAATATCATTCAACACGTACAAGTATGACCAAAAAGACAACAAAACACAAAAAGCGTAAAAAGATTCATTTTTTGTCGATGAAATTCGATTAGTGCTTTGTCAATTCAATCGGCCACAGCGAAACCGCCAGGGTGCCGCGGGTCCAGTGAGAGGGGGGGTTTATGGGAGTTGAACACACACCACTACCAGTGGACTAGCCCCCTACTGTAGTAGCCTGTGTGGCCCAAGGGCTATAAAAATGGAGATAGGCACTACCCTATACACCGGAAGGTGATTTTATTTATCTATTGGGCTGTAGAAAAAGTACAGCCAGGACTGCCCAACTAGCCAAAGGCTAAATTACAAAGAGTAAGCCCTGGTAACTGAACACTATACAAAATTCAATACAAACTTTCACAAATCACATTGAGACATTTACGACTAAAATACATATGAAGGCGTACACAAAACACAAGACTAAACTACATAGAAAAACAAGCTATCTACATACCAAATATCATGACAATCCGTCAACCTATTCTTGTGTCTGAAAGCCTTGCAAAGTCTGAAACAAAATCGGATTCTTCAGTTCCATAAAAGCCGCTAGGTGGCGCAAACCTACACAACTTACTTTCCCTCCAAAGAGCTAGCTAACACTAAAAAATCATGACCATAGCATGTCCAGAACGCGAGATAACAAACCCGGAAGTTCCGCTGCAGTACCATAGCAAGCCGCTAGGTGGCCCAATTTTTATTTTCATTTTGAGGTCTCAAGAAGACCTACCCACATACTAAGTACAAAGACAATTCATTCTCGAGTTATACGGTTTACAGACGGACGGACACACACACACACACGCGCGAACGCTGTGCAAAACATAACCTTCTCGGCGAAGGTAAAAATTGACAAAACTAGCATAAAACGAAAGCGCATGTAAAACATTTGCACGAAACTAAGCTATATATAATCGTTAGCAAAGCCAAAACTTGGGTTCATATTACGGTGGTAACTTAGTTAGTCATCTGAGTCATCTGATATTTTGCAATTTCATTATCAAAGTAGGTCAGTCATTATTTACAGTGATGTTAAAGGAAACCCAAGCAATAATAGGGTTCGAAAAATCGGATTTTGAAAGTCAACCTATTTAGTCATTTCTGTACATGATTAATTCAAACAACACTATTACAATGTATAGCAACGTCCATGGACCATGATACAAAAATATGACGTTGTTGTGACGTGAGAACTCATTGAAAATCGTAGCCAGCGTTTTTGTAGGCTCGCCAAACTAAGGGGATCATCATACGGCATAATTTTGCGCGGTTTTAAAATCCTAAAATTATGAAGTTATTACGCAAATGTGCTAAACAGTGTTAGTAAATGTCACTACCATGCAAATTTCAGCATTTTTCATTTCCATTTTTTTTTTGCCCTAATATTACTTTGGTTGCCTTTAAGGTGTGAAAATGATTGTAACCTAATTAATTACCTCTTAGAAGATCAGCACTTGTGCAGAAGTGTTATAAGATAATCCGTTGGAGATACGATGTTGACAGATACCGTGCTTGTACACTTGTTCTCACGCCCCGGGTTCTCGTATTGCGACAGTCGGCCTTATACGGCATATACGCTGCCGTCATATATGACGTCTCGCGCAAACGGCACGCAAAGCACGTGGGAATAACTCGGACAACCCAAAACATACCACACACTGCAGTAACACCTAGCTTCAGTGCACTGTGAACTAGTCAGTATTGCGCTGATGAAGATGACAGACAGTCATCGAAACGTCGGCTCTTGTAAATACTTGGTGGTGAATAATAGAACGTTGCTACACACCACGTTGAAATTTAATCTAGATTAAGTTTCTTCTTGATACTAGCCTCTACAAGACTCCAGTGGTGGCAAACTCTTCTGACATGTTATCTGTCTATTTGGCTAATTTCTACCCTTTCTAGCGACATCTGGAGCCTGGTAGAGGCTAACTTGATACCAGAAATACAGCCTTTTAAGATCCACTACGTCTTTAATCGCCAAGGCGTCCTCAGCAAAGTTTCGTATCTATGAAATATGCAATAGAAATCCACACAGTGTTCACTACATTGTCTAACTAGTTATACCGCCAACTAACAAACAAACAAACCAACAAACACAAAAGGTTCACTGCATACCAAAGAAACTTGCCAGAAGGCCCATCTTCGGACTTGACCTTTGTCTCCCCAACAGTGACTTACCTACCAAAAATCACCAACATCCGTCCAAGGCATCAAGACTTATATTGCCGACACCATCACTCCACAAATCCAGACCAAAAATATTAATTATTACCTTTCTGCCTACGGCGAAGGCAATTAAGGAGTTCACAGGATTTTATGACTAGTTGATGAATCTCTCAGTTTCTTGTCAATACCAGAAATAAATCATTTTTAATACCCACATCTGTACTCGCCAAGGTGTCATTCAGCAAACTCTCTTGACTGAAAAGTGCGCTATAGTATCTAAAAACTGTGCAACATAACCCATACAATTTATAGGCTCTTATAAGTTCTCAGTTTGTCTATCTTTTAGTTTTTCAATGTTAGAATGTAGCTGCTTATCAATTCATGTTTTGCATTATGCTTCCTATAGACCACGTGTGGTCATATGTACATTTAGCCCATCTGGGCAGGAATATGCAATAAAGACTACTATACTATAACATAATTAGCTCTAGCCGTGCGTGCTAAACAGACAAAACAACAAATAAATAAACTATAATTAGAGAAGTTTGTTTTTAGGGTTAGCAGGTGCATGTTGACAGTTTGTAGTCCTTTCCCTTTCCTTGTTCACCATTATTATTTATGTTTGCCCTAATATTTGTACATGGCTATTTTCTGCCCTATCCTTTTGGGATATAGTATCTGGTGCAATAATATCTATAAATTGTGCAACAAAGACCCATACAATGTTCAAAACGTTGTTTTGGGGGAATGTTCAGAATCTTAAACAACTAAGAGAAGCTTGTGTGTGTGAACGTTTGGTGCATTTTTTAAAGTTAGCCGTTTGTGCACCTTTTCCGTTCCTTGTTGTCCATTATTATTTATGTTTGCCCTAATATTTGTACATGGCTATTTTCTGCGCTATCCTTTTGGGACATTATGGTTGCTCAACCATCAATCCTAGTCCGTTCCTAAGTATGGCAATATGAGAGCTTTAGCCAGGAGTCCAGCCTTGTTAGGCTAAGCTTTCGTCCGCTCCCAACCTCGCTATCCCGCCAACGTAGAGACATTGGGAGAGGACCAAAAGTAAAGCCCCCCCTCTCACTGGGCCCGCGGCACGCTGGCGGCATCGCTGCGTCCTAAACCGGATTTGTGTTACCCTTGACTTTATAATGGGACTATCATGGCCAGAAAGACAACAAACACACAAAGCTTGAAAAGAATCGTTTTTTTTGTCGATGAAATTCGTTGAGTGCTTTGTCAATTCGATCGGCCGCAGCGACGCCGCCAGCGTGCCGCGGGTCCAGTGAGAGGGGGGGGGGGCTTAACAAGGCTGGACTCTAGGCTAGGAGAGCTTGGCGTGTCAAAAGAACTCAGACAGACGAACAGGTTCAACAGATGCGAACAATCCTTTGTGATGAGAATATTTCCACAAGGTTGAAGGTGAAAGCAGGTTATGTGTTTTTCTATTATTAACATGGCTCAGAAAACGTGTTCAGACAAACGTGATTTCGTCATTACTCAAATGAAATTTGGTAAAAACTAAATAAAATAAAATACTTTAATACTCGTTAAGCAAAGCTTCTCCAATAGGAACTACAGTGCTTGTTAATAACCCGGCGAACTAAATATTCCTTCTCATCAATAAACAAAGGTTCAAACAAACAAACAATCCATCAAACAAACAAACAAACAAATAAACAAAACTAATCTTAGGATGTTTTTAGCCAAAGTCAGTGGCGTAACCAAACGACCCTGGTAAAAACTGCTCACAAGGGACATAGAATTCTGGATCTGACAAAATAGAACAGAATTTCAAGAAGTCTTGCAATTTTCCATACAGACACCCTGTTCTTCTTCTCCTTTATTATGTATATATTTCCCACTCTTTGAAAAGTTGATGTAAGATATAGTTAATATATTGTTCTTCATAGTTCAGATTATCAAATTATCAACTGTATCTGTTCGATCACTTCGGCCGAAACCTAGAACAACCAAAAATTCCTTACCCACCGACCCTTTTTTAGGACCAAAATCAGAAGCACAACTGTTGTATTAACTGGAAGATGTAGTATTTTTATTTCAAATGTCCCCTTCTACGATCATGAAAGAAAAGATCTGTTTAAAGAGGCCACCAAATTCCATCCTAATTTTCCCACGTTTACAGACAAAACGAAAACTACTCTCCTCTTAACATCACAAAACCCACACATTACAGAAAAAGTGGGATCATTCGTCTTCCGCTGTTTCGGAAAAAGAAGTCGAACCCAATAAGTTAGAATTTAGTAGTTAAACTAGAGTTGTCGAATATTATATTGTTCACTGTCCGTTCTTTTCATGTTAAATGTATTTGCAATTAGCCTACGGGCAAGAACTTGTAATGAACTTTCACATTGATTTCAGAGACCTTGTCCCATCTTGTCCCACTATGACGTTTTAAACTAGAGTTGTCGAATACTATATTGTTCACTGTCCGTTCTTTTCATGTTAAATGTATTTGAAATTAGCCAACGGGCAAGAACTTGTAATAAACTTTCACATTGATTTCAGAGACCTTGTCCCATCTTGTCCCACTATGACGTTTTAAACTAGAGTTGTCGAATGCTATATTGTTCACTGTCCGTTCTTTTCATGTTAAATGTATTTAAAATTAGCCTACGGGCAAGAACTTGCAATAAACTTTCACATTGATTTCAGAGACCTTGTCCCACTACGTAACAGTTACGTGTGTACCTGACCCACTACGCAACAGTTACGTGTGTACCTGGCTTACTTACTTACTGACACGGTGTACTAAACGTGAGAAACTTGTAGTACATACCTCCGGTGGGTTTCTGACCCGGGCAAGTCTGAAGATGAGCATTGGACGTGTGATAACGCCTTGTACAACGTGTAATCTATAGGTTTTCCCCACACAGTAATCCAGCATGTCAAATATGTCACGCAGAAGCCTAAAATAACTGTCCATATTTGTGACGTGGTTGGAGTGCTAGTATATACGACACCAGGGTGACTAATTTGACACGAAGTGTATTTTGTCATACGAATTAAGGGGCAAATATGATTGACCCTCACCACGCCCTTACCCCAAATGAATCCAACCCAACTTTTTCCCTATCCGTCCCTTGTATCCTACTATCTTTCTGGGCTTCTACTAAGTTATACAGGATAGGACGGCAACGTCGCTAAGTATGTGTTGATCTAAACAGACGGCCAGTTTTACCAAATATGACAAGGCTGGTACGGCGTTTTGTGTGTGACGCAGTGGCTGGCAGTTTAAGTGAAGTTTTATGAAATTTTTGGTCCTGAGAGAGGTTGGACTGTTTTATTTTACATACTGTAAATGAAAAAAATGTTCGCAGCGGTTTTATGTTCGCGGTTTGGCGGTGAATTCTCACACCAAAATATTGTCCACAGCACATTTGATAGAGCTCTTAAACTTTCTACTTGTGAGAAAGTCTACATAACGTCAGCCCCATTCTGTCATTGAGGTTGTTTGCTGCGGACACCTACGCCTGGTGTCGTTAATTTATTAATAATTGTTGATGGACATTCATATCAGGTACGTAGGTTATCAGAAAAGCTAAGGGTGGTATACTTTTCTCTATTTCCTTTTGAAAAACTATGTTGTTCCCATTGTCATTATCTCCATATTCATCTCCATGAAAAATGGAGATATAGTTTTGGGTGTGTCTGTCTGTCTGTCTGTCTGTCTGTCTGTCTGTCTGGCCTGTCTGTCTGTCTGTCTGTCTGTGTGTCTGTGTGTGTGTGTGTGTGTGTGTGTTTGTGTTTTCCGAACTACTGTAGTCAGCATAACTCAAGAACCTCTCGATGCGTTACGATGATATTTGGTATGTGGGCAGGTGTTGTGAAGCCGAAATTCAAGATCGAGTTGGTATGTGACCTTGGTACTGCAGCAGAACTTCCGTTTTTGTATCTTTTGATCTTGATGATGGGTGGCAGATAGCTTGTGGTGTAATAAATAAGTTGGTGCAGGTTTTGGCTCCCTAGCAGCTTGTTAAGGTTGTTTTGTACAGACGCACCTAAGCCAATTCAATAATTATTTTGAATATTCTCATCAGAACGGTTATTATAAAAGCAAAGGGTGGTATGATTTTTCTATGTCTCTTTGTGAGAAACTTTACACGATTTTGTTCCCATTCTGTCATTTAGGTTGTTCAGCACACACATACCTAAGCCAATTCAATAGTTATTTTAAACATTCTGATCAGAACGGTTATTATAAAAGCTAAGGGTGGTATAATTTATTTATGTCTCATTGTGAGAAACTACGCACGATTTTGTTCCCATTCTGTCATTAAGGTTGTTTTCGATAGACGCACCTAAGCCAATTCAATAATTATTTTGAATTTTCTCATCAGAACGGTTATTATAAAAGCTAAGGGTGGTATAATTTTTCTATGTCTCTTTGTGAGAAACTATACACGATTTTGTTCCCATTCTGTCATTAAATGTTTTCTACAGATACAGCTAAGCCAACTCAATCGTTCTTTTGGACATTCTCATCAGAACGGTTATTATGAAAGCTAAGGGTGGTATAATTTTCTATGTCTCTTTGTGAGAAACTATACACGATTTTGTTCCCATTCTGTTATTAAGGTTGTTTTCTACAGACGCAGCTAAGCCAATTCAATAGTTCTTTTAAGCATTCACATCAGAACGGTTATTATAAAAGCAAAGGGTGGTATAATTTTTCTATGTCTCTTTGTGAGAAAAAAGCAAGTTTATCGGAAATATTTCCTCCCCACCGAGCACCAACTCTGCCAGTTTATCTAGTGAGAAAAATGATTCTGCTGCAGTACCAAGGTCGCATAAAAGGGGGCCCAAAATCGGCCTCAACGTTCGTCTTCCCAACACCTACCCACATACCAAATATCATCATAATCCATTTAGAGGTTCTTGAGTTATGCTGACTACACTAGTCCGGACCACACAATCACACATACACACGCGCACGCGAACGCACACGCACACGCAGACGCACACGCACACGCACACGCAGACGCACACGCACACGCACACACACACACACACGCACACACACACACACACACACACACACACACAAACACACACACACACACACACACACACACACACACACACACACACACACACACACACGCATAGCGAAATGTAGACAAAGTTATTAATCTATACTTAAGACCGGAGTTGGACTGTTTTTACGTATTTGAGCTAATTTTTATGAGGTATGTCTCGTATCATATCAGAGAAGTAACTTGCTTACTAACAAGTAGGCTATCACTAGTATCAGACATCATTTTTGGTCCAGTGTATACTTAATTATGTGAGTCAATCTATAGTTCAGATCGGGGTTGGACTGGTTTTTGACGTATACCATATAAAAGCTGGCCTCGATGAATATTTAGGTAATTTTCATGACATTAAGAGGGTTATCTCTAGTATCAGGCATGATCTTTTGGTCAAGTGTATACTAAGTTATGTGGGTCAATCTACAGTTCAGAACAGTTGCTTTCGTTATCTGCCAAAATGCTTGAGGACATTCACCATACGTCATAATTTCAGGCAGTATGTACCCTCAAGTCGATATAGGCATGTTATTACCTTCGCGCAGGAGGTCAATGACCTCCGACAGGGGCACTGTTTTTGAATGTGCTTGTGTATTTGCAGCTATAACTCAAGATATTTTTCATGGATTTGTTTGAATTTTGGCAAATTGGTAGTTATTGAGGTTTCAATAAAACATGGCAATTGTGGGCATAGTAGCTGTATGTTGTCAGGTTTTGGAGAATACTAGATCAACACCCCCATCTTGAAGTTAGTGTGATATAGTCCGGTAAATCAGCTAATGGTAGCCTGTGTTATACAAGCTGGGGTTAATTAGCTACTCTCCAAGCAGAGGTTAGGCTCCAGCTTAGTACACTGTAATAATAAACTGCCTGTCTTTATGAATGGAAACAGGTTTTAAAGAAATTGTTATTCTTGGTAAAGTTGGTATTAAACACCTTAAGCCCCCCTCTCACTGGGCGCACGGCACGCTGGCGGCGTCGCTGCGTCCTAAACTGGATTTGTGTTACCCTTGACTTTATAATGGGAATATCATTCAAAACGTACAAGAATGACCAAAAAGACAACAAAACACACAAAGCTTTAAAAGATTCGTTTTTTTGTCGATGAAATTTGTTGAGTGCTTTGTCAATTCGATCGGCCGCAGCGACGCCGCCAGTGTGCCGCGGGTCCAGTGAGAGACGGGCTTAAGCCCACACCTCCAACGCAAGGGGTTAATGTCCAATGGACTGTTATCCATCTTAAGTAAGTGTTTATCTTAGAGACGTCTAGAAAGCGGATACGATGTGACAGTTCCAGGACATACAAAGGTCACTAAGGGGTGACCCGTGTCAAACAAAAGTGCCGTCTGTACGATTCATAAGTTTACACAATGTCTAATGGAAAGATAGTACTCTCCAAGCAGAGGTTGGTGGAGAAGATTTTTGTTTGTTTGTATTGCATACCCGGTAAACCGCATGAAGGCGTTACACACTATGTTTGTACTAAACACTACAAGCTGCATATCCGGACAGATTTATATGATCCACACACACCGGGAGGGACCCCTACTCTTTTCGATAAGTGTGTTGGCCTCTTTAACGTGCTTGCGGTGTGGCTCTCCTCACACACGGGACCTCCATTTCACGTCCTATCCGAGGGACGTCCCTAACCAAAGCTAGGTACTCATTTTTACCTGATTAAAGTGGGGAAAGTCGTGTTAAGTGCCTTTCCCAAGGGCACAACGTCAACGGGACAAATCAGGGAACCCAGTGACCCCGTAACCCCGGCATCTCTGCGTTCTGGGGTCAAACACCCTGCCACTACGCCACCGCGACGCCACTTGATTGCGACCCATGCCCCGTTTCTGTCGGCACTCTCCACCAACTAGAAAACGGGACGTATGATAAAATGGAGAGTAGAAAGATAGGGCATTTTAGCGTGATGTGGAGATGTCCATGTACATCAGTATGTCTCTGGGCCACTAATCTAACCCTTGTCCTGCTGGATTTCCAGAGCAAAAATATACCCCCACTGCTGAAGTGCCCAGACACCCTTGAAACAAAGGGTACCAGTTTGATATTGCTCATTTTCAGTTACTTCGCTTTACAACAAGCGCGAGGGTGCAACGTACGCATTCTAGAAACACCCTCAACCCGACAATTGTTAGAGCTAGCATACAGAACCAGCAAGTGTAAACCGACAATTGTCGGGCTCAGCTGGACTAGGTTAAGCTCAAGCAAAAGTGTTGAACAATTTCCCACTTGTGCAACACGCAATTGCTGAACACGGAACGGGATTTCTTTGCAACAGGAGTGAATAAAGCAGTTTACATTCAAGCCAACGGTCCGACTTTGAACAGAGACGGGGGACGACACAGGCTATCTGGCACTAAGACCCGTTGCGTGTCACGTGTTTCCGACGCTCCAGTTGACGGGTCCATTTCGAGAACATGGCTGAGGGAGTGGGCCAAAATTTAAAATTTGGCCCACAAAAAGTCCCAGTTTCTCCAAGTGTTGGTTACAGAAAATTTAGCCTTGTTATTTGTCTCCATGTTATTGAATGTGTTTTAAATTAATTGTCAATTTTTAAGTTGAAAGTTTACTTAAAAGTTCCTTTGAATTTTGCTTTATTATAAGAATAATCTATTATTAGATTGATCATGGACTTGTATCAGCTTACAATACAATTTGAAATATAAACTAGGGGGATCAAATCTACACCACTTATTCCTCGTATCAAGACCATATAGCACGTCCAGGTCAAAAGATTAAAAAAACGGAAGTTCTGCTGCAGTACCAAGGTCACATACCAGGGGGCCCAAAATCGAATTTGACTTTCGTCTTTCCAACACCTACCCACATACCAAATATCATCATAATCCATTTAGAGGTTCTTGAGTTATGCAGAGTACAAAAACACTCACACTCACACAGATAGGCCAAAAACAATATTTCCATTTTTCATGGAGATAATTAGGCGTAATGTGAACCTGTCTATTAAATGAGGATGGCCACTTCATTATCGCTATAAGAGAGGTCAGCAGGCCCGTGGCATAATCTGTATCAGTGACAAATGTGGATTGACCAAAGACGGAACTCACTTATCGACCATTGAATTAATCACAGTGTAATTTAATGAGTCTATTCTTAGCAAAGATGGCATGACGGCCACTCCCACCAATCCGTCAGAATGTCAGCCTCTACATTTATGTAATTTGTTGACCACGGGTCAACAAAATTAAATGAAAGCTACACAAAGAATTGAAAAACCTACTATACTATGCTAAATATACCCCAAAGTCAAGTTCTTACTTGTTTGACATAAGTCCGACATAGTTCTGGGATCTTCCACCGTTTGCAACTTATGCCGTGCTGACGCCTTCTCACCTGATGATTGAATTATATACCGTCAGTGTTCTAAATTTAAAAAGCACTATTCACTCTGGTTGGGAAAATTGGAACACTGACGTAATATAATTCAATCATCAGGTATTATGATTCATCAGAGACTAAATTGCCAGTTATGCTTGAATCCAGTTTGTTTGGTCAAATTCACCATATGTTTAAGCCTGAAAATTATAGTGATCGAGTTCTTGAATTCCCTGGAGGACCCTTCCAGCAATGCCAGATAGAGTTCAACGTTATTTTTACAAAAGTACCAAAGTATCCAAGACGCGATAGTCTTCGAACTTTTTTGCGTACCTTCCTTAATCTAATGTGTGATAGTTACTCGACTACTTTTGTTTAGCTTATGCCGTCAACCGTTAGCGAGAAATTGTGCCCCGAGCTGGCCATGCAAGTACATAGAAACGGGTCCGAATGGGGGTACATGGATTTAGAAAAGGATTATTGTCGACAAGACAGCTGAGGTAATTTAGCGAAAAGTCGGGTGCATTTGTATCCCAAACAATATAATCTATCAAAAAATACTACCCGCTTCTAAAAAATACTACCCGCTTCTGAAGTTATATGGGCCCGTTTCACGATCATTGCGACTAGCCAAAGGTATCATGCAAGTCCATGGAAAAAGAAAGAGGGGTTAGGCAACGGGCAAGATGGGAAGATGATATCAGAGAATGGAAACGCATGACACGGAGTGAAACATTGAGAAGAACAGGAAACCGAGAAGGGTGTAGAGAAATGGTTGTCAAATCTTCTGTAGTGCCCTAACGGTGAAAGAGAGAGTGAGAGAGAGAGTGAGAGAGAGAGAGAGAGAGAGAGAGAGAGCGAAAGAGAGAGAGAGAAAGAAAGAGAGAGAGAGATCGAAAGAGAGAAAGAGACAAAAGGGAAAGAGATAAAGAGAGAAAGACAAAGAGAGAAAGATAGAAAGAGAGAAAGAAAGAGAGAGAGACAGAAAGGGAGAGAGGGCGAAAGAGAGAAAGAGAGAAAGAGAGAGAGAGTCAGAGAGAGAGAGAGAGAGAGAAAAAGAAAAAAGGAAGGGAGAGATAGTATGATAATGGCGCAGACTTAGCAAATCGGGCCAAAACCACACTTACAACTATTCAAAAGAAAAATTACAATTTAAAAACCTTAAATTCGCCACAGCTACTTTGACGTCCTACAAGAAATGTAGCTTCTTGTCCCCTAGAATGAGTAACGTCAAAGCGCAGGGTACATGTTTCTGCACAGAACCTAAAACTGAAAGGTCAGTCTTAACGCTTAATGTGTTATTTTGTGTGTACATTTTATGACAAGTTATAAAATATGAGGGCGTAATTTCACCATGGGAGAGCGTGCATCTGCTTTATGCCGTCGCCCACCTCAACTCTCCTAGTCATTATTCATGATCAGATAATCACCAGGAAGAGCTCATGAAATACCAGGCTGTTCAGTTCCACAAATATTCATGGTACCGGGCAGCACTGGACTGCTGATTGGGCAATGTTAATTGATTATATGGATGACATCTTCTGGAGACCCCAAAACTGATGCGAGCGTGCGAATGAAAAAAGTTTGGTAGAAAAAAAAGTTGCATTTATTATGAATTCTACGTGGTCTGGAAGGGTGAGCAAGACTAAACACACAGAGTATGGTATGCCAAATAAAAGATTCTTCATTTTTGTTCTTTCACATCTTCTTCTTTGACTTTGGAATTGAGTTTGGAATTCTACGATGTTAGTATCCGTTTTCGGCAATATTTTTTTGCAATTTACAGAATATGTTTTCTCATTTTGCAGCTGCTTTGGATGATTTACATTATGGCCGAAAACCTTTTTTTGTTTGGAAACGGATGAAAATTGATGCGCGTGGCGATGGCATCCATATGATCAAATTAACTTGGCCTAGAGGGCAGCCTAGGACAAACAATGTGGGGGGAGTTTGACGGAGAGGTCTTGCGGAGGGGTGGCGGTGGGAGTTTGGGGCTGATATGATATCTCACAGGCATGGGACTGGGTCTGAGGAGAGTTACTACTTTCTTATACCCTTCCACTAGGGCGGTGGCCTCGCTGCGACCACGCTGTAACCTAAGCCCCCCTCTCACTGGACCCGCGGCACGCTGGCGGCGTCACTGCGGCCGATCGAATTGACAAAACAGTCAACGGATTTCATCGACAAAATACAAATCTTTCTAAGCCTTGTGTGTTCTGTTGTCTTTTTGGTCATACTTGTAAGTTTTGAATGATATTCCCATTATAAAGTCAAAGGTAACACAAATCCAGTTTAGGACGCAGCGACGCCGCCAGCGTGCCGCGGGTCCAGTGAGAGGGGGGCTTAAAACTTGACAGAGCGCTCAACGAATGTAATAGATGAAAACTAATCTTTCTGCGTTCTGAAATATTTTCATTCATACTTTTACATTTTGCATTATATTCAATTTATGAAGTCAAGGGTTGCACAAATCCAATTTAGGTCGCAGCGAGATCGCAGTGTGATCGCCGTCCAGTGGAATCAGGGCATTTAATAGAAAAAAACAACAACTACATTTTATAACGTGTTGTACGACCTACCTACGTCGTGAAAGTCCGCTCTACACAATTGATGGTAAAACTAATGGCCTTAAAGTTGTACCTAGATTATGCCGTATTACGGCGCAGTTACATTGTAGTTTACAACCATAATGGGGTATTTATTACAGCAGGCTAATAAAAGTGAACAGAAAGGCCGTTAAGCCCAGCGGTTGAACGGTTGCACCTGAGACTTGCTCTCTGTGTGTGGTGTTTTATGGCTACAGATTATATGTAATAGTTGTAAACCTTGCCTTGATGGTGGGAATGCTATTTTACAGTCACCGTCCACATAGTATACTACACTATGATTGTTCACACAAAACGCGTTTACAACTGTTGAAATATTGTGGAGTCGTGTGGCGTAACGGCAGGTTTTTTTTGCCCAGAACCCAGCAGTCCCGGGTTCGAATCCCCTGACGCCACCGATGTTGTGGCCTTAGGAAAAGGCGCTTTACACGACTTTCCCTACTCCACCCAAGTGTAAAAACGGATATATTATGTTTGTGGGTCACGACACCAGCAATAAATACCCGTGCCCCGCGTGTATTGCACTGTTGCAATTCTAAGATAAAAAAATCAAATCAAAATGTAAAATTGTAACAAGTAACATCATAATTCACTACATCACAGCACTGTTAAGCCTTATCGTCTTCCAGTGCTTCAAAAAAGAAGCACAAACCCAACACAAACCGTACATTTAGACAACCAGTCAATCACTCTCCGTTGGCTACAATTGTTGAAATATAGTAAAATGATAACAAGTAGCATCATGATTTACATAAATGCCCCCGTGGCGCAAGCGGTAACGCAACCCCGCTGCTTAGCCATCTGGATCAAATTCCGTGGATCCTAGGGTCGACTCCTGAGCTCGAACATTGAGAGCTCGGATTGCATTTGTCATTTCGGATGGTGACGTAAAGCCGGCGGCCCCGTGTATGAGGTAGCTTCAGGCATTATCCTCAAGCGTCAAACCTCTGCACGTGAAAGAATAGCCTCTGCACGTGAAAGAATAGCCTCTGCACGTGAAAGAATAGCTAGTAAAAGAACCTTATCGAGAAGAGTAGGGGTGACCTGGTGTGCTTGGCCCAAAACGCGAACCGTGGCGAAGCCGCATTGCACTACCACTAGCTACTTAAAAAAGCATCATGCTTCACCCCAAATGAGGATGCCTGCTTTGCCTTACCACTAAGCCTTATGGTCTTCCACTGCTTAAAAAAAGAAGCCCAAACCCAACAAATCATTTAGACAATCAGCCAATCACTATCCATCTGCACTAGATGCACATCCATGTGTCACCTCTAGGGTGAATGTATAACTTGGAAAGTCAGAAAAAGACAAATCAATTAGACAATCAGCCAATCACTCTCTGCCTGCTTGTGCTAGCTGCGGTCATCCATGTGTCACCTCAAGAGGGAATGCATAACTTGGAAAGTCAGACAAATCAATTAGACAATCAGCCAATCACCGCCTAGATGGGTGAATGTATAACTTGGAAAGTCAGAAAGAGACCACACAGCTGCTACCAAAGTCCAACCTCAGCACATTTGTATACATCGCGTTCTATTTGTTTATGGTTACAGTTAAGTAGTGGGGAGGTCACGTAAAGACAAGTCATGGCAGTATTGTACGCAAGGTTGCCAGGCTACGGCGTAGGCTTAGAGGAAGCAGCTTTTGACGAGGTTAAAATGAAAAATTTCGTTCAATTCTGGAGCTCATGATAATCCTTTAACGTTAAACGGTAGTGAAGAGTACACCGAATCAAGTGTTTTTCCAGGTTTATTTTATATTCATGAAAAATGGAGATATTGTTTTAGGTGTGTTTGTGTGTGTGTCTGCGTGTGTGTCTGTCTGTCTGTGTGTTTGTGATTCCGGTAGTGAAGAGTACACCGAATCAAGTGTTTTTCCAGGTTTATTTTATATTCATGAAAAATGGAGATATTGTTTTAGGTGTGTTTGTGTGTGTGTCTGCGTGTGTGTCTGTCTGTCTGTGTGTTTGTGATTCCGGATGTTTGTAGTCAGTATAACTCAAGAACGTCTGGATGGATTGTAATGATATTTAATATATGGGTAGGTGTTGAGAAAACAAAAGTTAATGTCGAATTTGCCCCCCCCCCCTGGTATTTGACCTTGGTACTGCAGCAGAACCTCCGTTTTGACCTGGGCGTGCTATGGTCCTTGATCTTTTTGTGGCAGGTAGCTTGAGATGTAAAGAAGAAGTGCTGTAGGTTTGGGCCACCAAACAGCTTGCTCTGGAACTGCAGGGTCTTTTTTGTGAAAATAATTTCAAGAATTGCCCGCTTGTTATTTGCTTTTGCTGGGTAGGTAGGTGTACAAGTGGTACAAGTTAGTTTACAAGTCGAGAGTTGCATCGGGCAAAATAGCTAATTATTGATGGACGAAGGTAAATCTTTAAGAAACCGATCTCGAAGACAATACTGGTTAAGGTAGATCTAGAAATGATGCAACCTTTGTCAACATAGATGGAGAAGAAGGCTTTACACCTTTCTCCTTCAAAGCTTTAACTTCCTTAGAAAGATTGTATGGCGGAAAATAAGTGAGCGATATGTCTTCTTCAAAGTAATTTTGACTTCGGTTGTGTCGTTAATTCATCAAAGTCGAACCAATCTGTTTGAAATCTTGACTTGTCTTAAGACATGTTCTTCCTCTACCGGTTTTGATATATCTAGATGTATCGGTTTTGAAGTTCAACATGATACTTGACGGCTGGAATTAGCAGCGTATTTCGACGTTTCAACCCTAATTTATACCGCAAAACGTTGTATTTTAAGATTAGCTGACAATACAGTCTAATTCCCCAAGGTCTTATTAGCGCTCCTTTTACTTAGAAGAAAAACAGATTTAGATGTTTGACTGTTAAAACTCAAGAATGATTAATTAGAATTGACATAACGTCACCCCAAGAGGCTTAGCAGAAGACAGAGATGTATAGGTTCCAATAGTTAAAAGATTCCGGCTGTAGAAAATAACAAATGCGATAAAGCTACATATGTGGCATACAGTGCTCTGACGACCGACGTTAATTAGAAAACGAAGTTAAAAAAATCAAGTTTTGTGGACAATTATCCAAGGTCAAATGCGGCTGTTTAAAAACTTCTGAATGAAATCTTTATGAAGGTTTGATGGTATAAAAAGCTATAGCATCACTGTCAAAGAATCGTGTCTCTATTTCTTGATAAACACATTCCGATGTCTTTGAGCGTCAGGTATTGATGTTTCTCACGTTTCGTGTGTGTAGTAACGCAGGGACATATTGCATTTTTTTCACAAATATTTAAACCATACACACAACAAAAGAGTTTGCTACTCTGAGGAGCTTACGAGACAAACTCTGTCTTTTCATGAACCCAGCAAAGTCAGATCTCGTCTTGGAGTTCCCTTGCCACATATTGCATTTGTGATATATTGTTATCTCCATGAAAAATGGAGGTATAGTTTTGGGTGTGTCTGTGTGTCTGTGTGTCTGTGTGTGTGTGTGTATTTCCGGACTACTGTAAGCAGCATAACTCAAGAGCCTCTTGATGGATTACGATGAAATTTGGTATGTGGACAGGTGTTGTGAAGCCAAAATTTAAGGTCGATTTTGGTATGTGACCTTGGTACTGCAGCAGAACTTGATTTTTTCTATATTTTGACCTGGACGTGCTGTGGTCTTAATTTTTTGGTGGCAAATAGCTTGTGATGTATCGAAGAAGTGGTGTAGGTTTGGGCCCCCTAGCAGCTTGCTCTGGAACTGCAGGGGCGTTATTGTGAACAGAAGGACGTTGGATTTCCATGATATTTGGTATACAGGTAGCTTGTTGTCCCTGTAGTTGATAAAGTGACTTTTGCCCTGTTATCGCCGTGACAGCGAAAATCGTGTCATTACAATCGAAATACATCACTAATTGAATTAAGTCAAGTGCGTGTACAAAGTTATGCTGTCACGTACCTTTAAAAGCTCAATACGTGTGTGTAACAACAGTCTATCACACAACAATAAGTAAGGGCACATACATGTACATATGCGAGTGAAAAATGTAAGTGTATGCCTTCCTAGATAGCCATGCATGGCTATGTTGAAAGGCATACTATTACATTTTCCCAAGGGCACATACATATGCGAGTGAAAAATATAAGTGTACGCCTTTCTAGATAGCCATGCATAGTTATGTTGAAAGGCATACACTTACATTATCCCTTCGCGTGTCACAATCAACTTTGCTTGTTTGAGTTAATTGGAAAATTATTTTGTTGCCAGTTGAAGGAGCCATTCGTGTAACCTATTAATTTGTAAGTTGATGTTTCAAGTGACCTGATAGTTGATATGCTCGGCTCTTAGATAAATCTTCACAATTTTTGAAGTAACATAAAATTGCTTATTTTTAATCGGGCTGGTTTTCGTGCTTTTTGCGGTGGTAGTTATTCAGTGCTAGGGTTTTCAGAGTTTGCTTACTATCCAATGGCTTGAATACGCGAAGCCCTGAAATACCGGTGTATTTACAACTAAGAGACCTTAAACCTTGCGCCTGCAATCGCTATTAGAAACAGAGCCTATTAAAGGTATGCACAGCCACCTGCGTAGAAAACAACGTAAGAAAAAATATCTACAGTTTGGACAACTTCTCAATGGAGATCCGCCTTCTAGTGTAACACAATATAGTCGTGTAGCAGTTTTCGCAGGAGAAAACGTGGAAGATACTTACGTATTGAGAGGATTCGTCGTAGGTGGTGCGATACGCTTGTACGAGTACGGTCTACGCTTGGACGCAGGGTATACCTATATCCGGCAGGTGCAAAGATACGCGGCGATTTAACTCAAGTGTCGGGTGCAAAGGACACTCACTATGTACAGGAGGGAGTGAGAGAGAAAACTTGCCATTTTGAACACATTACGATGACAAATGTTTTCCCCCGGGAGATTCAGCACAACTTACGATCAAGTGGCCGGGGCAAAGTATTCACAGGGGAGCGGTAGGAAATAAAGATATGCATTGCGGACGAAGTCTATTTGTCAACAGAATTACTGTTAGAGGTCAAATTGGAAGATTCTGAGGCCAGTGGTATTTAATTTTTTATCCTCGTGAAAAATGGAGATATTGTTTTGTGTGTGTCTGTGTGTGTGTGTGTGTGTGTGTCTGTGTGTGTGTGTGTGTGTGTGTCTGTGTGTGTGTGTGTGTGTGTTTCCGAATTTTGTAGTACGCATAACTCAAGAACCTCTCGATGGATTACGACGATATTTGGTATGTGGGTAGGTCTTGGGAAGACAAATGTCAAGGTCGATTCGGGCCCCCTGGTATGTGACCTTGGTACTGCAGCAGAACTTCCGGTTTTTGTATCTTTTTGTGCTGGACGTGCTATGGTCTTGGTTTTTTAGACTAATTCCAATGCTAGTGTTGGCTATATCTAATATTGCGTAGAGGTGGGAGGTGGTTTGGGGTTGTTAAGTTATCTCAGATTGGGTGTTGAGTGTTATTGCTCATTTTTCAAAATAGTTGTAAATACTACCAATTCCAGGGCGTTTGTTTGTTTGTATTGCATACCCGATAAACCATCCAAAGGGGTAACACACCAGGTTTGTACTGAATAGTACAAGCTGCATATTCGGACAGATTTATTTGATCCACTCACACTGGAAGGAATCCCTACAGAGAAGGGTGTTTTTAAAAGCAATGCAAAACAAGACTCTCTCCTGATACGAATGTAGATGTCTATAGCTTAACTCTCTGTAATTCATTGAAACGTTTGAAAAATGTCAATACTATCTCACCCGACCTACATAGCAGTGTTCACATGTTTCATTGCCGCTTGCAGAAATGTTATGAAGAGCTAATAACTCCCACAGCGGGCACTAGAATCACACATCCACAACCCTGTAATAATCAGCCTCCACCAGGCCTTCCTACGGGGGTACATTTCCTAGAATTTGGCAAAAAAAAGATCACTAATTGGCCAGTAGAGTCAGTCCACTGAAAGGTTAACATTCCCCCTGTTCTAGCCAATGAAACCGCCTGGTAATTTTTTGCCCTATAGCCGGCGTAGTCAGTCTGGTAGAGACTATAGTCATGAACGTAGAAACTTAGAGTATACTATACTATACTACACTACACTATACTATACTATACTATACTATACTATACTATACTATACTATACTATACTATACTATACTATACTATACTACACTACACTACATAACACTACGCTACACTTTACTTTACTATACGTTGCTATGCTATACGATACTATACTTAATTATCACATAGGTAGATGGCGTCGACCAATCAGAAGCCTCCATTGCCCACAATAAGTGGTCTGTTATCACGCCATAACACACCACTTATTGACGTCATGTCAGAACACAACCGTTCCATTTTGTAGAGGGGGTATCTTTTTGATGAATCTTTTTCTTAACCTTGTTAAAAAAATCTTTATAACCGTTGCATTTTGTAGAGAGGGTATCTATTTGATGAATCTTTTTCTTAACCTTGGTTAAAAAAATCTTTATTGTCTTAGAATTCCTAAAAATTTCCTTAGAATACATGAAAAAGGGAAAACAAATTTAAAATTCCCCAAAATGTTCCGCGTCTTCCATTTGCTGTTGGCCAAAGAAACCACGTTCTATCTGAGGTTCCGCGCGTTCCATTTCCTGCTGGCCAAAGAACCTGTGTTCTATTCAGGTTACCTGAGGTCATGTTGCAGGGAGATTCTTCAATGATAACATTTTCTGACTGACCTGAAACCGACCCTCCTATCCTGAGTGGTTGAAATAAATAAATCAGGCAACAGTTGTACATATTCTTCATCATCTTCTGTTAAAAAGGACAAATGTGAATTCTGAAATGCATTCTTAATAGTATAAGGGATCTATGCGTCAAACAGAAATTGTCTACTCTTATATGCGTCAGTTTGGATAAGCTATATGATAATAACGTTAATGACCCGCCTCTTCCTCGGTGTATATGGTGTCATAACGCCTGGTCATGTGCTATAACCACCTCATAAAACCACCTCGTTCGCTTCGCTCACTCGGTGGTTTTATTCGGTGGTTATAGCACATGGCCAGGCGTTATGACACCATATACACCTCGGGGCGGGTCATTAACCCTTAATTATGTCATGCCTGGGCCTGATACGGGTGTTCCGGACCGTGTGATAACTATCCGGATCACATAGGGTTCGGGAGTGTTATCACACAGGCTTCCATAGAATATTTCGAACGCATTTCGAGCGCGTCGGCTGCGCTGCCGTCGGAAATTCGAATACCGGATTCGGACGTTAGAATCAATGTTGCTATAGTTTCTTGTTCGAGGACTCAAAACTCCCTCAACTTCTGGCACATTCCGCATTGAAATGTGTGTTTTCTCGGGTGGGTGTGACCAAGGTATGACATAAATAAAATACAACACGTTGTATTCCGCATCACCCGAGGTACCAGCCCGACCGCGGGTCGGATCGCCCTCCGGCCTACGGCCGTCGGGGCGATCCGACCCGCGGTCGGGCTGGTACCTCGGGTGATACGGAATACTCCGTGTTGTATTCTATATATACTATGCTATACGATACTACATGTATACTATACTATACTGTACTATACTATACTTAACTATACTTTACTATACTTTACTATGCTATACTATACTATACTATACTATACTATACTATACTATACTATACTATAATACTATAGTATAGCTAGACACTTGTGTTCTATATCTACTTGTGTTCTATATCTACTTGTGTTCACTTGTATCTATCTCCTCTGGTATATACACTTGGTAGTATACACTTGTTCCTTTATAATTAGTCCTTGACCGCGAATTAGATAAAGATTAGTATTACTAATGCGTTATTTCATGGATCGTTATAACTTCAAACGTGAAATTGTTGGAATAAATTTCGAATTTTTAGGCTTCCTTTCTATCGTCTTTGAAGATTTTCCAGATCATTATACTAGTACGCTGTGAGGAAAATCAATTCTTCTCATCCTGTACAATTCGGGAGAGAAAGTTGACAAACATGTATTTAGTGTTCGTCACTTTCCTCTTTTTTTTCTACTAAGTATGCCTTTCTTATTGACTCCGTTTATTGAGTCATTATTTTCGGTGTATGTTTGTCTGTGTTGGTGTGTATCCGTAGGTATATGAATACATTGTCAGTAGAGTGTCAGGAAGCGAGTGGGAAGATGATCACAAAGGTCAAACTTGACAGAGTTGCAGGTGGAAGAACTAGACATGACAGTCCAGGTCATGGGGTCAATGGCAGAGGCTACTAATTCACGGGGAGGTATGCATTGTGGAAGGATTGGCAAAACAGGTGACTATCTTTTCAACGTGTCAACCCGAAGACCATGTTGTAAGGTTTGATCCACTAACTACGGGGACACCTATTTCTATTGATAAGTGTGGTGGGTTCTTTAACATGCTTGAGGTGTGGCTCTCTTCAAACACGGGGCCTCCATCTAACGGCCTTTCCAAGGGACTTCCCTAACTGAATGTAGGTACTCATTTTCACCCGAGTGAAGGGCACAACAGCAGGCCTGTCAGCATGATTTATATATATTTCCTGGTATACATTTTTCTTCTTCGTTTCTACGAACAACCCGGCCGGGCCCCGGTTTGCAAATACGTTATGTGACGGTCCCATTTCCAATCCGGGGCCCGGCCGGGCAGCTTGTGGGAACGAAAAATATGATATAAAAGACAACAAAGAACACACAACGTAAAAAAAGTACAGTAACCATAGAGTGAGTATTATCTTGATAGGCATTTTTCATTTTTCATTTTCGCAAACAGCCCGGCCGGACCCCGGATTGAAAATGGAACCGAAGCATACAGGGGAACTAGTATATTAACAGCAAAGCCTCGCGTGTATATACCTAATAGTCATGGCTGATCCCTAGCCTTCCAACATAGCTACTAAAACCGACATCCAAACAAACCTTAAAATCTAAGCTTGTTCAGCTAAAAGCGAGCAAATAACAAAGGAATCAATCTTCTACCCTGTTAAACTCGACATGAGCCCACAGTGGACAATTAATTCTAATTGCAGACTTCTAACAGACTTAGATACCATGCCCTTGCCCTTAATTTGATACAGAACGCACTCCGTCTTTTGGTACCTTCGTCTAATAAGAGTTGTTTGGCGGTTCTGCTATAACGACGTAAATCGTGTTTGCCTGTGATCTTGTGGCGCTAAGTGAAATGGCGAGTAATAACATTCCTGTGTCTCTAAACACCGCTCCATTTGGTGCGATCACACAGTATTGCTCTGAGATCAAAAACACGCCGCGATGATTGACAGCTCACCCATTAGAAGTAAATTAGTCAAATGAGCATGTTGTCGTAAAAAACTTGTGGGTTAAGCACACATTGAGATCTGGCATGTAGCCTTTTAGAAACAAATAATTTATCTAACCTTGATGGACCACCGTATCGTTTCAAATTAGTTCTTAGTGGTTAATATCTTAGCCACGTAAAAGAACTCAACACACTTATTAGGGTAAGGGTATAAGAGTAGGGGTGACCCGGCGTGCTTGGCCAAAAACGCGAGCCATAGCGAAACCGCATTGCACTACCACTAACAACTTGAAAAAGCATCATGCTTCACCTCAAATAAGGATGCCTTGAAACGAAACGAATTAAACTATATATGCTTGTTTGTAAAAAAGACCCTCAATTTTGCTTTTCTTAATAAGAGTTCTGCAAGTAGTTCAAGAAATACTTCATAGCGTAAGGAATATGTTACGTGTTCTCTCGAATAGCTTACGGCGTCTATTTGTTACCGAGTCCCGGCATGATTTTAACTCCGAGTTAAAAACGTCCCGGGGCCCGGTAGCCGCAGGGTGTCACACGGCGCCACGTAGGGAACGTTCACGCCCGGCAGTGCACAAAAACAGCCCGTAGAGTACCCGGTGGGCCCCTTTTTCCAATTGAGACCGTAGCAGCTTTACCGGCTGCGAGGCGGCGCCATGGTATCGAGTCTTGTCCGTTCGGCCAGAAAATAACAGTCAACTCCCGCCGCAGTGCCCATTACTTCTGTCCTAAAGTATACACCACATGGCAGTTTAATGGGAAAAGGCGGAGTAGTAGGAATAATAGATGGACATTAAGGCTATAATTGCAGGAATGAAATTTCTTTGAGTCCCCTTGGGTGTACAATAGAAAAGGTTATTATACGCGACTAGAAGCCACATAATAACCATCTATAGGTCCTTTAGAGGGCAACTTATAGTTAAAGGCAAAGAGCTTTTTAATCTAGGCTATCTGTTTTCCAATTCATTATGCCTTTAATCTACAAGCACAATAAGGGTTTGAAAGAGTGTTTGAAGGTAAGAAGAAAAGAAAGAGAGAGAGAGTGAGACAGAGAGATAGAGATAGATAGATAGATAGATAGATAGATAGATAGATAGATAGATAGATAGATAGATAGATAGATAGATAGATAGGTAGATAGCTGTGTAACTGTGTAACTGTGTAACTGAGTAAATCAGAGGGAGAGAGAGAGAGAGAAAGAGAGAGAAAGAGAGAGAAAGAGAGGGAGAGAGAGAGAGAGAGAGAGAGAGAGAGAGAGAGAGAGAGAGAGAGAGAGCTTCCAAGGGCGCGGTTAACTTGAAGTCCACTCAATCCCTGGTACAGATTTGAAAAATACAGTGACCTACACTTACAAGAAGAGAGGTACCTTAATATTAGTGCAAAATTTCAAACTCATTTCATACAAAAATGAACCTGCTATGATAACAATTGAGTTTGTTTTTGGATAATCCTCGTATAAAAGGCGCCTGGAACACTGAACCACCCCCTACATCTGCTTGGAGATGACGTTATCATCTCCGGCTGCCACAGTAGTGCGTAGGACCCCCGTTCGACTAGACGGCGATCGCGCTGCGACTTCGCTGCGACCGATTTGGATTTGTGCAAGCCCTGCCTTGGTTAGATAGTTGAAAATTTAGAAATATGACTGAAAAGACTGCAAAACACAAAGTTTAAAAAGATTAGTTTCTTATCTATGACATTTGTCGAGCGCTCTGTCGAATCACTCGTTCGCAGCTAGCCTCCATTGCACACTTCTTCCGGCTATGATCTCTTTAAGTTACCGTTTTATCATTATTCTTATTGCTAGCCATAACTAGAGCTAAGTATTTGTGCTACATTTACTTCAGGTTTGCCATGTTAGTTTAGAGATTACGGGGTATTTTTACAAATATGAATTGGTAATGATTTTTTTATTTTTATTTGAGTTGAATCTGTGATAGTTGTGTGCCGATTTGTTAAAAATAGAGAGAACGCTAGCGACCCCAAAAAACACCCCTCCCAATGAAATGACATGGCTACCCTGCGACGTCACAAAATCAAGATGGCGGCCACCACACATGCCAACAGATCCAACAAAGGTTTTGCTACGCAAACCTGTAATGGGTAGGGTTGCCAGGTGTAAGATTAAAGGATACACACCTGCACTATGTTTATTCTTCCCATTCCCACGATCTCCCCCGAATCTGCAGACATGAATGAACTACTTACGATTTTACATATTCAGGGTCGAAAATTCCATGTCATCGCCCCCTACGCTTTAACACCAAAGGCTTACGTCATATCCGTACGTTAGACTTAAAAGTTACCAGCTTACGAAAAGCTCGACTTAAACATAAAACATCAATGCAAATTTGTAATCATGTTGCGACCTTGCAGTCGTAGTATGTCATTCAAGCGTGCCTTCTCATTAGTGTTAATTATGGGATGGACAGATGAGAATCTAGCACTGTGGACAGCAACCAGTGACAGAAAATAGTGATCAGCACTAGATAAAAGCGGTGACGATAATGATGAATTACTTTCAAAGGCACAGACTAAAAGAGCTATCATTTTAGCTATCATCTTGTCTTTCAGATTGAATGGAATAATTACAGAGAATATTTTTCTTGGACAGGCATCAAGCGGAAAAGTGTCCATGGCTCTTCCGTCTGTTCCTTTGAAGGTAGTTTTTAATTATCTTCATTATCGTAATTACTTATATCTTGTACCGATACATGTCACTGTCAGTCACTGTCTACAAATCTAGACTCTTAGCTGAATCTTCAATAGTTACATTGACCGTCTGTTCCTATGAAAGTAGTTTTCATCATTATCGTCACCACTTTTCATCTTTCAATGCTGAGAAAGGCCACTGTTGCAATCATTTAGCTATCATTTTGTCTTTCAGATCAAATGAAATGATTATAGGGAAGTGATATTTTTCTTGGAAAGGTATCAATCGGAAAGTGTCAATTGTTCTTCTGTCTGTTCTGTGAAAGTAGTTCATTATCGATATCGTCACAACTTTAATCTTGTGCTGGTAAGTGTCATTGTCGGTCACTGTCCACAAATCTAGACTCTTCGCTGAATCTTCAATAGCTACATTAACCGTCTGTGCCTGTGAATGCAGCTTTCATCATTATCGTAACTACGTTTATCTTGCGCTGTTGTCACTGTCCACAAATCTATTCTCTTAGCTGAATCGTCAATAGTTATATTAACCGTCTGTGCCTGTGAAAGTAGCTTTCATCATTATCGTAACTACTTTTATCTTGCACTGTTGTCTGTCTCTGCTCCCTTTCTACAAAATTAGAGTCGGCCCTTAGACCAAATTGATTTGATTATTTGGATAACATCTATGGGAACCCCAAAACTGATGCGAGCGTGCGAATAAAAAAAGTTTTACCAACAAAAGTTACCTTCATTATGAAACCTACGTGGTCAGGAAGGTTGAACAGATGACATATGACACACAGAGAAAGGCATACCAAATAACGGATTCTTCATTTTTGGTCTTTCACATCTTCTTATTTGAGTATGGCATTCTACACATTAGTATCCGTTTTCTGAATTATCATGTTGCAATTTACAGCATACATTTGCTCATTTTGTAGCTGCTTTGCATGTACGATTTACAGTATTGTAGAAAACTTTTTTCTTTGTGTGCAGGAGTTGCGCATTAACATTTTTTTTTTGGTTTAAGTAAGGTTTGCGCGGGAAATGATGTTTTCTACTTTGACCCACCTTTGTGCAGCCTAGTGATCAAACCTAAAAATCACTTATTCGCATGCAAACTTAGCCTAAACCGAAACATTTTAATACGCAACTCATGCGGTCTTGTATATACTTACAAGTGTGACAGGGGCTTTTTACATTGATGATAGACCACGCTAGAAACATCTTAGCATCATGATATATTGCGGATGCCAGCGCGCGACATATTTCTATGGATATTTTATGTCTTAGCGACGTAAGCCGAGCTTTTCATAAGCTGGATATTTGCCATATGCACGAATATATATCACGTAAGATCTTGGTGCTATAGAGTGGGTGTAATGACATGCAATTTTCGACCCTGACATCCAAATCGTCTTTACTTCAAGTAGTTCATTATAATTTGCAGGTAGGGGTCAGATAGTGGGGATGGGAAGAAAAATAAAACACTATTCAAACTAAGAGCCCGCCCTGCGGCGTCGTGACGTCATCAAAGTACGACATCGGAAGCCAGTCGGATTTAGAAACATATTGTTACCTTCGCCGGGAATGTATGCATTCGCGGTAAGGTTATGTTATCGGTTACGCCAGCTGTAAAGTGGGTCCGTATGTATGTCGAGATCATAAGTCGAGAGAACTTTGACGGATCTTGCTGATTTTTGGTAGGTAAGTGGCGGTTGTGCGAACGAAGGTCAAGTTCGAAAATGGTTAACCTTGCGTTTTCCTAAAGTGCTCCGGTGGACTTGTCTCACGCGCTACGTATACACTGACTTAGATATGACCATATTTTTCCAGACAACCTTCCAAAAATTGGAAAGACTTGGCCATTGAAATGCAGGTTCGTTCGCGATGGTTTTATATTCGCGATTTTCGCGGTGAAATCTTCAGCGCGAACTTAAAACCACCGCGAACACTCCATTTTCTCCCTGCCAAAAAATAAAAACCACGTGAATTTAAATGCATTTACAGTATGGCCTATTATGAACCTCCTTGCATATAGAGAGAGTAGCACAGAAACGTCATAATTTGCATAGTTGTACCGCTGGGTTCCCTCAACGATGAAACGTTGTCAACAAGACGAATTCTGGTATCTTGTCTCGTCCTTGTATCACGCTTGTTACCTTCCCCAAGAAGGTTATGTTTTGGGTAGCGTTTGAATGTATGTATGTATGTATGTGTGTGTGTGTGTGTGTGTGTGTGTGTGTGTGTGGATGACTCAAGAAGACCTGGATGGACTGTCTTGGTATTTGGTATGTAGGTAGGTCTTGATGAGACCTGAAAATGATTAGATTTTGGGTCTACTATCGGCTTGTTACGGCACTGCAGCGAAACTTCCTGTTTTGATATCTCGTGTTCTGGACATGCTGTGGTCTTGATTTTTTAGTGGTAGATAGTGGTAGATAGCTCTTGGGGCAGGGAATAGGCGGTATAGGTTTGGGCCCCCTAGCGGCTTTTTTTTAACTGCAGGACCAGGTTTTGTTTCAGACTTTGAAAGAGACTAACCCAAGAAGGGGGTGACGGGTGGTCATGATTTTTGATACGTAGATAGCTTGTTCCTTATGGTAATATTTACGGGATATATATATGGGATCTTGACTGGGATAACAATTTACCCCCCCCCCCCTCTCACTATTGCTGTTTGCTGTTCTTTACTGAATTAATCGTCAATCTGTCTGAAAGCCTTCTCTGGCATGTTTTCTTTCTCGACCTCTTTGGAAGCTCATTTGGTGTCATTATGAAAGCTTTCAATGGGCGGGTATGTCAGTAGGCATCATAAGTAACCTATTTAACCATTAAGAGTGAACTGGAATTTGACCCTTAAGGTCGTTGCCCTTATTAAATATCAGGTTATTAGAAGGCCAACCATCGACAGAACAGAAGCCAGTGAAGTTACCAGAAACTGTGGCGTTTAACTCAGTTTTGTCATAAGAGACGTAGTCTTTTGACAAAACTGAGTTAAAATAAATGTTTGCGATCAAAGCACGAGAGAAGTCAACGCTATACGTAGCCTCGATGTCAGCCTGTTTCCAGGGCGTACACACACCAATTCCTCGGCTCTAGGGGCAACATACCCCCAAGGAAATTCTACAACAGGCCCCCTTGAGTTAGACCCCGCTCGATAGATATTATAGAGAGGGTGGAAATCTAAACTTTAGTAGCGGGCTATGTGGCTTTCCCGGCCGAAAGGGTTTATTGTCTAGCGCGGTAGGTCTGGCATCCAGGTAGTGTAGCCTGCTAAAATAACGCACGCATTCAAATTTGTCACTTCTACTCAACGACTATAGTCAACGCTACACATTTTACCTGTTGGTGATATGTTCGGGTGAGAACATGCCATGGGCAACTCAAGTTTAATTCAAGACTAATCTCCAAGAAGATCTTCCGGTGGCAAAATCGTTATGTAGGCCATAAGGTCCCCCTGTGGCCCGGGGACATACTTTGGCCTACATATTTTGGAGATTACAAGTAGACCTTCCCGATGGGTATACGTAGAGACCAGACTTTGAAAAGTCTGAAAGTCTCAGAATTCTTGGTTGTATCTAATCGTGTATACTATCTCTTTTGTCAGTTTAGCGATACGAAAGCCATATTCGCACGCCGACGCTATCCGGTATAACGGTGATATACTGGAGATGACAAGTTAAGTCTTCCACCTGATCCAAATATGCTTGTGGGACCGCTGGAATGTTGCGGAGAATTTAGATCCCCCTATCGGTTTGGTGAGAACTGCAGAGGCATGTCCTTATGATGAAATCGGTATTACAGCCAAATGTACGTGATACGTTATTCGTATTTCGTATTAACCTTTTTCTCAGTGGTTTTGTGACCGGTAGACTCAACCGTATCCTTCCGTGTATACCGTATTGATGATTAATAGTTAACACTCGCTACTAAACGTCCTTGTGTAAATCTTTGCGCACCCATCAAACTTCCATTAAGTACGCGCAAGCAAATAACCTTGTTTTACTCCATACAAATTTAAACTTTGAAACGTTAAGAATAACGATCTCTGCTTACCTTGCTTTTCTCTCAGGAGAAATCTTGCGGCGCGTGCCAAGCTTAGCCTGACCCTCCCGACGTCTACTGTGGTGCTCTCACCAGTTTGACTAGTGCACCCCCTCACAGACGTTGACAGAAACAGGCCACACTCGTTTCACTGTGTCAGAGCCTCGGTCATAACTCTCTCCATCTCAATGTTGTCACAGCACTTAAGCAGTCTGGCGATACTGAACATTTTACTCAAGGACATTTTTAGCAGACGATGCTCCCCCTGTCTTAAGAGACCAGTAATGGAGTCTGTTACGAGTCGTTTTATCTCTCTGTCTGGTGCGCTATCTCGGCGAAGCTTTGGAAGAGATTGTTTGTCCTAAATCAACAGTATACAGGAGGAAATGTCCGTGTCAGAAGCCGTGACACATAGCCGGGCGAGAAGTTCCCAATATGGAATCAAGGCAAACAGTTAAGCGGGGACAGGGACAACAATATATATAGTGTGCAGCGGTCAGTCGGAATTTTCTGTGCAAACTGTGATTAGAAGGACTGGTGACCTTCCGAGTCTAATGGAAGACAACGTCTAGTTTGTCTAGAGGAGCCCATAAAATAAGCTAAACAAGCAAGCAGATACTCTGCACAGTAGACTATCAAAGGTAGTTTGCTAAGAATTCCTTTTTTTACACAAATCCTTGGAAATAGCTAAGATCGCATCAGCCTTTCCTTAAGAAAATAAACGCAATACTAGTACTTGCTTTGAACGTGGAGTGATCTGGGTGGGTTTGGTGTGACTAGCTAGAGCGTCATAATAGCGCTTTAGCTGTGAAATCTGTAATAGTTCATTCAATAACGCAAGACAAACAGTCAAGGTAGAAATTCTAGTTTCTTGTAGTATAAGCTTACCTCTAGCACGATCTGGACTCTATCAGTGTGAAATTTATACTAGGCGATTCTTATCAAGGTTGTCAGCGACTTGCTTATCTCCGATCGTCTCAGCTGCTATCCTTTTTTTTCTACAGAATGTGTGAAATGAAAACAGTTGTCTTCTGTGGAGAGACGAACTGAGAAAAATGATCCCGTAATATTTACATTTGTTTTCCCTCTTCGGATTTGAAAGTAAACACCTAAAACGCACAGTCCACACGATTACGAGATTTCTCTTGTCAAGTGTGGCACGAAACCGCCATTCACAGTTTCACGTCAACAGTTGACTAAACAAACGCGAGTGACCGGCAACTACGGGGAAACGAAAACAACCTGGGCTCTGGATAAGCTACACTACGGTGTTCAGTTACAGTACGGAATTTATTGGAAACAGAGGATCAAATGCATGAAAGGAAATGTTCCATATGAGGTAAAGGGGGCAGGGTTTTCCCAGACACAAATCTTACACAGGCTATCTCCCATCTTGGTCTGTGCAAAACCGCGGGTTTGTTTGTTTTAGTCATTCGCACATATATAAAAAAAAAACAATAGTGAAATACGCGAAAGTATCTAAAAAAACGCACAGGAGGAGAAAAGAAGCCTGCAAGGCTGATAAGAAACCCTCCTCCATTTAACTTAACAAATGTCAATTATGATACAAGTATGATATGATGAATAACGAACAAAGGTATAACAAATGATGAAATCAACATAAGGAACAAATACATAAAGAAAAATCGATTACAGATAATATGTTACAGATTAAACGTAAGAAATTATCATTAACGAAGACCAGAAATATTATAATACTAGGAAGTGCAATATGATGATATCATTCTCAAAATGTAAACAACTGGGACACATTCATAGAATATTACTATAAATCATAACCAAACCAGAGACATATCATTGAGAAGAACATTTAGGAGTTGTTGGGGTTTCATAGAAGATGATCTCGAAAATTACATTTCAAAGTTATCACAGAAGTAGTAATAATAATAGTAGGGTTTAAACAGGAAACCCTCGTGCTGGACTTGTTTGTTTGTATTACGAAACCGCCTCATGGCGTAACACACCAGGTTTGTACTGAAGAATACAAGCTGCATATACGGACAGTTATATTTGATCCACTGACACCAAGATGAACCCCTACTCTTTTCTATAAGAGCGATGGGTTTTTACCGTGCTGGAAGTGTGGCTCACCTCAAACACGCGTCAAAGCTAGGTACTCACTTACACCTGGGTCGAGTGAAGAAATTGGTGAAACGTGTCTTTCCCAAGGGCACATCCTCTTAAACTATCAGGGATTCGAACTCAGTACCTCCTGGTTTTGAGTCGACGACCCTAGCCACAAGGCTAACGTTCCACCACTAATGTAACATGAACACAAGAGAAAAAGCAGCAAGCCAATATATCACGTAGTCCCGTACTGGTACTGCCCCGGTACGGAACGTGCTGAAGAAAATATCACAAGCACAGACAGGGGCCATTGTTGTCCCTTTGTCGTACGCTGTACTTGCTCAACAGTCCTGTTTGTGAGGGTGCCGAAGAACCTGTGTACCGTTTTTATTCAAAAGCACAACGTTGAAATGGTTATGGGACGGTGTTGCATTGCAGAAGTTTGACTTTTACTGACAGTTTAGTTATAGACACTGTGGAATTACAAATGAAAACTTAGAAAAAGCGCTATCAATGCTTGACAGTGCTATGTGGGGTGAAATATGTACTAGCTGGCCCCGACTGATACAGATCGATAGATAGGTTGACAGTATGTTCCTCCCCGGTGTGGATTTTTTTTTCAAACCAGACATTATTTATTTAAGAGATTGCTATCTTGACGCATATTACTACTGGGTGGATACACTGCAATTCATGTTTCCTATCTCAGTTTGCCTCAGTACCATTCTCAATCGTAGAAGAAAAACATCTCTTCAAATGCAACAACACTTTATTTCAATAAGGGTGTTAACAACATCAAGTAATATGAAACTTGAAATCATCCACTCAAACGATAAGGCGTAAAAAGAAATCAAACAAAATTCAAAAGGTTATACTACATACACTTCAAAATACAAACATATTTTTCACACTGAACCATATCTTAAGACAAAAATTACAATCATTATGGATAATTAGAATGCAAGATCAAGTAAGACGACATCGTCTCCTGAATCCTGCAGTAGAGAAACTGCTGGAAAACACATAATCTCATCAGAATGTGCCATCAAACGACAACAATTTTCTACATCAAGCTTAAAGAGGCATTTACTACTATTTACAACGACATTTCATCCATTATATATGGATTATAGATCACTTAGACGTCAGTGGACTAACAGTTGATTTTACTGGATCAAGTCTGGTAGCTCTACAGAGAAGTGAAAAGCGCCGCCTTGCGCCAGAGATGACGCAACAGCCACGGTTATCCCTATGTCAAAGTCGGCTACGTTGACACATCCCCAGACTAAAAGTGATCTCTAACCAGTTAAGCTCACTGAAAAGCTAATCTTCCACTGGTCGTGACAAAGGAAAAAGGCACTATGTACAGTATTTACAGGTTCATTGTACCGGGGAAATTTCCCTAGCTCTTTTCGATAAGCACAATGAACAGTGGGTCACGATTTAAGGACTGCGACCCTTTCAAGTAGCGTGCATGTCGGGTGAGCGACACAGCCGGGATTCAAACTCCCAACCTCTTGGTCCAGAGGCAGAGAACATATTTCTATGATATTTAATACATTGTGATGGTTTCCCTCAAATTCTACAAATTCCTTCCTGAATCTAGTATATACATATTCCAACAGAATAGCTTTCTGTAGAGCTTGATTGGTCTAACTCTACTATTGCCCCCAGGATTTGCTGGGTAAACGTAGGGTCAACGTCTGCACTCTTTCCCATAAGTGTGGTGGGTTCTTTAACGTGCTAGGGGTGTGGCTGACCTCAAACACGGGACATCCATTTAACGTCATATCCTAGGGACATCCCTAACCGAAGCTAGGTACTCATTTACACCAGGTTTGAGTGAGAAAATTGGTGCAAGGGGCCTTTTCCAAGGGCACAATATCGTGGGACCTTTCAGGGATTCGAACTAAGTACCTCAAGGTTCTGAGTCATACATAACACCATGTTCTGAGGGCCACACTGTATGTCTCTTCTAACTGAAGTCACATCTCCTTATGTGTTACCAACGTGACCTTCGTTGTCTTGACGTTTAGCCATGCCGGGTGTTGGCTGGTAACGTCATGTCATCAGGGATCGTGCAGTAACCATGGTTAACGGGTGTGGGTTCCTGTTGGTTGGTGACGTTATTAGGGATTGTGCAGTAATCATGGTGACGTATGGACGTTCCTATTGGCTGGCGACGTCATAAGGGATGGTGCTGTAATTATGGTTGACGAATGGGGGTCCCCATTGGCTGGCGACGTCGTCAGGGATTGTGCAGTAATCATGGTTCACGGGTGGCGGTTCCTGTTGGCTGGCGACGTCATAAGGGATGGTACAGTAATCACTGTTGACGAGAGGGTCTGGCGACGCCGGAGGAGAGTTCCCCTCCAAACGGTCGGGGATAGTGCAGTAGATGTGGTAAACAGACGCCAGATCAGATACAGGGTACACTTCTCTGTCCGGAGCTTTGTCAGGACGCCCGCATAGTTTACAACACCTGCCAACCGAACGGATCTTTCTACAGGAACAGTAAAACACGCCGCCTAGCGTTAGAGCTGATACCACAGCTACGACTATGACTATGTAAGCACTGTAGTCGGTGTCACCATGGCTTGATTTGAAAGGGTCATTTGTCCTAAGCGTTGTACAGCCCAAATGGTTTTCCTCAATTGTTTCCAAACAGCTTTTCGAAAAGAAGGATACAACGCAGATTTCGTACACTGTCGAATGGTTCAGCCCAGTCAAATTGTAGATATCCCCTCCCGCCGAAATCACGCGTTTTTGTTGAAGTTCGTCAGAGGTGACCTTGACCTCTAAAAAAGAGTCCGAACAGGCGGGTTCCATCTTACGCAGCCAATTCAAGGACACAGAGTTGGTGATTATATTCTCCACAAAGTATTTATAGATGACACGGGCGCTTTCTTTCCTTTTTGCAGTTTTAGACAAGTCAGAGTTCAAAGTCGAAGGTGCTTCATCCTGTGTCGTCTTGGCAACGGTTTCTGTGGTAGGTCTAAAAGTTGCCGAGGGTGATTTTGGACAGATAAGAGTGTCGACCCAATGGTGATAGCCGCTGTTGTCTTGTGTTCGAGACCAGTCCTTGACTCGGACTTGCTGGCGGTAGACCCCGCCCTCAGTACCGGACATGTTAGCTATCACGGAGAGCAGTTTACCCTCGCGTTCTGGCGTGTTTCCTTGTGGTGTTACCCACTGCGACTGGGTACCCGGTCTCCTCTCAACTGAAGGAAGATAGACCTCATCTCCTTCCTCATAGAATATCGTTAGAGGAGAAACAATGATAGGGTTCTTTGTGAGTTCCTTGCACCAAGTCTGTTCATAGAATCGACCTTGTCTACAGTTATAACATCCTTCATATACATGACAGCTTTGGAACCGGTTGTGACGTGATTTGTTGACATTCACCACCGCTAACACGTCTTTTAGTGAGTACAGGTTGTAGTCACAACGGAGAGGGTTTCCCGCGAATTCATACGTAGTTCTGTTTTGTATCTTCGGCAGCTCTGTTGGAATAGCACTGATTCTGTTCATGTTCAGATTCACTGCTCTCAGGAAAGGGCTCTTGATGTTCGCTACAGCACTGAGAGGAAAGGTCTTCAACAGATTGTACGAAATATCAAGAATCTTTAATTTCGGTAGCCCAAGAAATGCGTCCTCTGATATCTTTGAAATTCTGTTATCACTCAAAGAAAGTACATTCAGTGATGGGAGATCGGAATATGAATCCGAATTCACAGTAGTTAAAAGATTGCTTTGAATGTACAAGCTCTCCAGAAATGGTAAGCCTGTGAAAACGCCAGGTTTAAGGTCTGTTAGTTTGTTGCTGGACATGTCAAGTATGTTAACTGTATACCACGTGTTGAACGTGCCCACCTCGATGTTTGTGATGCCTTGTCGAGTGAAGAGTAGACGCCTCATTCCGTCACCATTCGTCTGCAGTTGGTGTAAGTTGTCTGGTGCTAGGACAATACCCCCTCCCACGCTGTCTCCTGCAAATGCGATTTTCACGCCCACCATAACTAGCACGAGAAATAAGCTGGAGGCAAAACCACGACGTCTCTCTACTCCGAAACCCATCTTGCTTTCGTCTCTAAGTTTTCCCTGTGTAGCGAGTCGCAATTGCACTGTTGTCAGTGATTCTTTGAAGAGAACACCAAAGACATCCACTTCAGTGAATCGTTTCTCTGTACTCTGTATTGACACACTGTCACAGTGGTATATATATGAAGACAGAAACGTTATGCACCATGCAGTGCACCAATCGTGGCCATACACGTGCTCGAGTGTATATTTTAATGTTTCTAAACATATGAAAGGAAAACTTAATTTAGTTTGATGTTATGTTTGGCACTTCAGACATGACAACAGGAGGAAACGAGATCTCACACCTCCGTGAAATGTTTAGTTTCTGTGAATCTTTTATTAATGCCATACTACCATCCTCCCCTTCTTCCCTGAGTCGATCCCAGCTATCTCCCTCTCATATGGGGTCAGTTAACCAGTTGTCCATGGGCCATGTCCCAGTATTTTCAGTAAGGGAGGGGGTGTAGGCTTGTAGTGCTGCAGTACCTGAAAACACTGCCAGGGGGTCTAAATCACCGTACATCAATATGCCAAACTCAAACGAATGCATCCTAAGGATATTGTGTTACAGCTTCGAACATAGCCTCTACCAGGCTCTAGACGTGGCAAACTGTACTCATCGGCTGACCCACTCCTCCATTTGGCTGATTTCGACCCTTTGCAGCCACGCCCGGAGCCTGGTAGAGGCTACTTCGAACACACAAACACTGACAAAGACAATACTTCTGTCAGAGGTCACTGACCTCCTTCACGGAGATCTTTAAAACAGTACCTCCTGTTGCAGCTGAAGCTCCCTTTCCGGAGATAGATATGTTGAAAATCGTTAGTCAGCGCTCCTGACCAAAATTAAACGCCACCGGCGCGCTCTTAAGACGCCTGCATAGGAGGCTATCATTGCTAGTCTACGATGTGGCCATGTTATATGAAGTTACATCACAGACGAGATGCACACGTACACGGATAGGTAACAGTTGTAGTCACCTAGGTTAAAACTAATATTTGTTGGTAACCCCTTCCCTAATGACCTCAATGAAAAGCGGTCTGCGTGCCGATTTAAGCTTCTCATGAATAAACAAACAAACAAACAAACAAGCAAACAAACAAGCAAACAAACAAAAACAATTATCGTGCAGTTGGCGCAACATGACCGAAAGAAAACAGAGCTTAACCTCTGCTTGGAGAGTAGCGAAGTAAAAACATCACCTCACGTAATCACCAGCCTCTCTTAGATGAATATAGAATGATGAAGAACTTCGCATGTGGCCCAAGTTTGATGGTTAAGGCTGTGCAGACACATCCGCTCCGTGTGAGCTGTAATCAGTACGTAACAGGTAATATGTCTGTCTCGGAAATTACTTCTTCCGGCCACAGCAAGTACATTATTTGGATGGCATCTGCGCGCGCATTGATTTTCTCCTGAATTCGAAAACAACAACAACAACAAAATTTCGTTTCCCTCTTGCCATGGTCAATATAACAAGAAAGTACTGGCCGAAATGGGAAAATATGCCACGCTGTAGCCTGGCGTGTAGTTGGTGATACTGAGCTACCTCTAGCCTGGATGTCATCCTCCGTAGTAACCGCTGTCTCAATCTTTCCCCTTGCTAGTTATCACCATGCACTTCTTGAATGCATGAATAAAAGAGTTGTTGGCTGTGATATCATGTTTTGCTGCTTCAATTCTTGTTACAACGTTATTGATCCCAACTTTGAACTAGAGTTAAGTATTTCTGCTACATGAAATTCAGGTTTGCTATGTTAGTTTAGCGATTGATGGGTCTTTTTATAAATATGAATTGGTATGGAATTTTTCTTTTTATTTGAGTTTAATGTGTGATAGTTGTGTGCCAATTTGTTAAAAATAGAGAGAATGCTAGCGACCCCCAAAAAAAACCCTTGCCAATGAAATGGTATGGTATGGCTACCCTGTCACGTCACAAATTCAAGATGGCGGCCACCACACATGCCAACGGATCCAAAAAAGGTTTTGCTACGCGAACCTCTAATAGATATATCTTGTTTTTTCCCCCATCCTATTTCTCTTTCGCACTCTCACATTGGATTTAGAGTCTACAGAGTACGCTATGTATAAGATTTACTTGCTGTGGCCTTATGAACTGTTTACGTTTACGTGTGGTAAAGAGAGTTGTCTCCACTATGTTATTGACGGCAGCATATTGTTACTCCTTTGACTGGTTGTTACTTGTAATTGATAAAAAAACTGTTTGTGTAGACAAATTTCCTGTTCTCCTGTCATCAAGTGTAACTACAATATAGATAGCTTCGTGAATTGAATGTTCTGAATGAAATGATGACATGTTTTGATTACTATGATGGGAAAAATCATTGAATGAGGTAATATACCGCACTGGGTGATTTGTTCCAACGTAATTGCCAGTCTTTGAGGTGGCCATGTGTTAACACATGAATATGAAAAATAGGGCTTGTTCGTTCACACGGAGCGGAGTTATTCTAGCCTCCGCCAGGCCCTTCTACGGGCGTATGGATCGTAGAATTCGTCAGATAAAGGAATACTGTAAATACATTTAAGTTTGCGTGTTTGGTGCTGAACACCATCCACACACATACAAACCTGTCCTTGGTGCTGAACACCATTAACACACACAAACCTGTCCTTGGTGCTGAACACCATTCACAAACGCAAACCTGTCCTTGGTGCTGAACACCATTCACACACAAACACAAACCTGTCCTTGGTGCTGAACACCATTCACACACAAACACAAACCTGTCCTTGGTGCTGAACACCATTCACACAAACAAAGCTGTCCTTGGTGCTGAACACCATTCATACACACAAACCTGTCCTTGGTGCTGAACACCATTCATACACACAAAGCTGTCCTTGGTGCTGAACACCATTCATACACACAAACCTGTCCTTGGTGCTGAACACCATTCATACACACAAAGCTGTCCTTGGCGCTAAACACCATTCACACACAAAGCTGTCCTTGGTGCTGAACACCATTCACACACACAAAGCTGTCTTTGGTGCTGAACACCATTCATACACACAAACATGTCCTTGGTGCTGAACACCATTCACAGACACAAACCTGTCCTTGGTGCTGAACACCATTCATACACACAAACCTGTCTTTGGTGCTGAACACCATCCACACACATGTATACAAACCTATCCTTGGTGCTGAACACCATTCACACACACACACAAACCTCTCCTTGGTGCTGAACACCATCCACACACATACAAACCTGTCCTTGGTGCTGAACACCATTAACACACATACAAACCTGTCCTTGGTACTGAACACCATTTACACACACACACATACAAACCTGTCCTTGGTGCTGAACACCATTCACACACACACACACAAACCTGTCCTTGGTGCTGAACACCATCCACACACATACAAGCCTATCCTTGGTGCTGAACACCATCCACACACATACAAACCTGTCCTTGGCACTGAACACCATTTACACACACACATACAAACCTGTCCTTGGCGCTGAACAACATTCACACACACAAACCTGTCCTTGGTGCTGAACACCATCCACACACATACAAACCTGTCCTTGGTGCCTAATATCACACACACACACACACACACACACACACACACACACACACACACACATACATTTAGCAAAAAGCAAAAATCGAAATATAGAAGAAATCCTCCATGTTTAATAATTGAATAGTTTTACAACTATCGACATTACGTTAACTGCACATATTTTTGATTAAGACCAACAGCATTGGTATAGCACTAATACCACACTAATCATATAGTATTATTGATAAAGGCAACCTGATGCTATTTGAGCGATGTTTTAATTGATGTGGAACTTTGGTAAATTCATTGAAAAGCTTTGCAAATCCGACATGTGCGTTTCTATCGCCCACATCACAGACTTCTGGCGATTCGTAAGATACAAGACATACCTGTATCAGGTCAACAACAAATAACGTACAACAACGATGCAATATTAATCGATGTTAAGTCGTTTGTAAAACATCGGAAGCAAAACTAAGCTTTCTTTCATTGAACAGTCTAATACTAACAGTCAACACAGGCAGTCTTTAAGTGCAGTCTTTGCCATGTGCCGCGGAAATAAAGTCTTTTCCGTTTCCTGTTCGGCCACCAACCACTTCTCTTCGTCTTATATCACACATTTTAGGACCATACATGTATGTCACCTTTTGACATTCACCTGTCGTCCTTCTAACTTTTCTCAGTTAGTTCTTCTCCATTCACCAAATAGCTTTTCCTATTCCATGTGCTGGAATAAAGTTTTCACCGTTTCTGTCTTAGCTTCACTTCCTTGGCTTGCCCTGCCGTCTTAGGCCACCACTTAGGGCCGTGTGTCACATCGTAACCTTCACCTGTCGTCCAACTAGCTTTTCTAGTTATGATTAGGCCCATTCCATGTGAATTTCCTGGTCAATCTGGCTGCTTGACCACGCCATGTTCTCAGTGTAGATGCTGGGCTCCCAGTCCATCTGCTCTTCCTCTGGAGCAGGCAGACACGGAGGGAAAACGGGAGGCGGCAAGGGTGCGGACTGATTGTGAGATCCCTGGCTGTACAGTGAAGAGTTGTGATGCCACGGGTACGTATGGGAGGCCTGGGCGAGCCTCGGGTCCGGATTGCACGACTGCTGTAGCCTGTGGTCCGGATAACGGGACTGGAGTCTCGGGTCCGGATAGTATGCCGGATGGAGCCACGAGTCCCCACGAACCGTTGGAACAAATCTCTTATTCTTTGACTTTTTTCCTACCTGTTCTTACATAAGAAGACATAGTTACAAGATATAAGACGCCCTAAATATCTATGATCAGTGAAAAACTAGTCGCACCAGAATATTGAGTGTCAACTATTTAAACACCCCATGGCTAGGGTCTAGTTTTATTTCCAAATGTCAACAACAGTTCGATGTTTATACTACCGACAGTTGCAGAATGATCTACATTACGCGTCAAGAAGTAAACAAATCTGATTAAATCAACTCTACTTCTACCACGTCTACTTACAGCTGGGGTGTTCATGTTAGTAACATATCCTCGTTTGCTCGCCATCATGAGACGATGTGAAGATATATTCAGAGTGAGACTTTGAAATATTCACGGAAACAAGCGTCGTGATACACCTAGGTCTTCACACAGAACACAGGTGTGTTTATCGAACGATAAACAATCCGGTTACCACGAGCAAGGCAGCGATCGTTTGGTAATGATGTTCCAGAACAACGCAAACGGTCAAAATAGACTCGTTCTTTTTCACACAGTTTCTCATAGTTCTGTGTTCCGAATAAATAGTTAGTTTTTCCTGCCATAGCCACCCCTAAACTGCCGAGATTTCACGAAAAATTCCATCAAGAAAGGATTTTCAATGGTTTGAAACCTTGTTTTTATTTGGCGTCAGCTGTTGAGTCCCTCTCAAGCGTTTTTATCATGGTACTGAAGTGCCGGCTAGTGATCCCTGACAGTACTGCAAGCTTGAAACTTTCAACAGGTCCAAGGCTTCAATATTGCCACGAATCACTAGTCGGCGCTTCAATACCATGATTAAACGCTTGAGGATCAGTCTTTGCTGTTATCCTACAAAGCTTTATTCTCACCGTTATCCAATCGCTGTGTTACTGCTAAGGTTTGATTCTATCTTAGACCACGGCAAGTAAAATGTTTAGATGACATCCTCTGCCGACGACAAAAGTAATATTTTTTCCATATGAGGCAAAAAGTAATGAAAATAAAATGCAGCACGAGAGCAAATTTCATCAATATACATGCCTGATTTTACAACAAACTAGAGTTCCACGACTGATGTTAACCTTTTTGAGTGGCATATCATAAATGTTTCCAATGCCTTATGCAAATGAGGACGTAATTATAATACGGAGACAGTCTGGATTACTAACATAACAAGCGAAAAGACAGCTAACAGAGTCAATTGTGTGACCTCAATTGTGGCCTCCCATTACTGTAGTAGAAACCTGACATCTCAATAGTTTGCTAGCTTGAAACGTTTGACAGTTCCAAGGCTGCAGTACTGCCACGTATCACTAGTCGGCGCTTCAGTACCATGATACTAGTAAAACGTTTGAGGGTCGGTCTTTTGCTGTTATCAAACACCGGTCAGCAAACACCGTGCATGCAGCAAAGAGGTCAGACGACATTTCAGACAGAAGCGACTCCGTGACAGATTGCCGCTGCAAATCTCTGAGCTAACACTGTCGTCCATTTTGTGTCACAGCTAGGAAAATATTAGCAATTGGGCGTAATGTTTATTTTGGCTCGGGTCCACAGTTTGGACGACATTTTTGGGTCGCCATTATTCCTACCCTGTTCTGAAGGCTCTGTCTTCTTTAAAAGGTGGTGTCTACTTAAACAGGTAAGCCTCGTTCGCTGTCACTTGTTTCCAAGTAAATGTGTTGTATAGAATCTTTTCTACATGGTTAGGGTGATAATGGATTTGTTTTACGTCATCTGTTGGAGCTCGGAGGTTTAGCCCAAATATACTACTACTACTACTACGGCTACTACTACTACTACTACTACTGCTACTACTACTACTACTACTACTACTACTACTAATACTACATGTCGGTGCCATATGGCGGGGTTATTGGCAAGCACGGTCCATTTTAGACTGATCGAATCGAGTTCCCCCCCCACACACACACACCCACTCACCCAAACATGCATGCCTTTCTTTAACTTCAACTTAGATTAACCCCCAAATAACCCCGTCAGGGGAAAAATAGGGGGGGGGGGGCGGACTAAGGACTTTCTTTTATTTCTGTGAAAGTAAAGAACCCAAGGTTTTGCTAATTATGTGCACATTCAATCAATCTATGCGTTCTGAATGATCTGAGTCACCATGTTGGATCCATCTACCCCACCTATATGGCGGCTACAGTACATGGGTTTCGTACAAATTTCGTATTACAGGTTTGCGTAGTAGGGGTCGCCATCTTGTATTTGTGACGTCTTGTATTTGTGACGTCTCAGGGTCTTTTTGTATCATTGGGTTGTGTCGTCATGGGTAATAGTTTTTTAATGTTTCTATTGTGTGTCTTTGATAAAAGGAACATTTTTTTGTTACATGTGAAAAGACGGTAATGGCCATGGGGAATGTATGGATTCGGACTGCCGTTTCAACATTGGAAAAAAACGGCGTTGATTTTATGTTTCTATTCTGTGTCCTTGTTCAATATTCATTTCACCACAAGGGGGTGAAGTATGGGCTTTGACTATTCTGTCTGCACATGTATGTTTATGACCGTAGCTGCACTGAAGGGGTGAAGTCTGCCATCTCTGATTGCCTTGTTTCCATGGTTACTCTGGATCCAGTGGCTCTTTTATGTCGATAAGTCATGCCAATTTTGTGACAGTAAAATATTTTCAACACAACCTGCAACAATCAGTCACGTTGATGAAGGTTAGACATTAAGGTAGTAAGATACGCCAAAAATAGTTACTCATTGACAAGCAACTGGATACAATTTTTGAAACAGTGAGACGTTTCAGACAGCATCCGCATAATTAATCTTCTTTTGAAGACTACGTCAAGACATCCTAAATTATCTTAACCTCATTAACGTATCTATTCAGAGTTTTGGTATAAAACCTTGTTTTCCAGTCCTGTCTTTAGTCGCTGACGAAAGATAGCGGATGCTGTCTGAAACGTCTGACTGTTTCAAATTTTATCCAGGTGCTTGAGTAACTATTTTTGGCGTAACAATCAGTTAGTTAAGTTAGACAAGTAACATCGTTCTGTCTTCTAGGTGTAAATCAGTAACCATGGCAACCACCAGAGGCAAGCGCGTTGCCCTGGTAACGGGAGGCGGGAGCGGCATCGGTCGTGCCACGGCCGTCAGGTTTGCTGAGCTTGGGTACAGCTGTGTGGTGGCTGATATCAACGAGCCGAACGCGAAGGAGACACTGCGCATGCTCCAAACTCCGGGGATCGCCGTACAGGTGGACGTTACCATGGCGACAAGCGTGGAAGCCATGGTAACCGCGGCGGTTCAGCACTTCGGGCGGATCGACTGCGCCTTCAACTGCGCCGGGGTTGAGCCTATCGACGGAAAAATAGCTGACACGCCAGAAGACGAGTTCGACCGCGTCATGGGCGTGAACGCCAAGGGCGTGTGGCTGTGTTTGAAGTACGAGATCGCCCAGATGCTGCAGCAGGAGCCCGTCATGAGCGACCCGACCAAGTGGGCGGACAAGCCGGACGTGTGCCGCTTCCGCGGGGTGCGGGGCAGTATCGTCAACGCCAGCAGCGTGGCGGGCCTGGGCGTCGTTCCTGGAACTAACGCTTCCTACTGCGCGGCCAAGTTTGCTGTCCTGGGGCTAACCCAAACCGCTGCGGTGGAGTACGCCAAGGAAGGGATACGTGTGAACGCCGTCTGTCCTGGTCTCACCGCTACACCAATGATGGATCGGGCCCTGGAAAAGGCGCCGCCGGGTACTGAGGAGACACTGGTTTCCTTGTATCCCGTTGGTCGCATCGCAGCGCCCGAGGAGGTTGCGCAGGCCGTTTGCTGGCTTTGCAGCGACGCCTGTCCGTTTACTACGGGAGAGCACCTAAAAATAGCAGGGGGGAATTAAACACAGTGCCGCCGACGAGACATCAGTTTTTTATATATTTCAGCCATTTTCAGGTGTTGATTTTGTGGTCTACACTATATACTACGTTGATGGAGGTTAGACATCCAGGTAATAATATACGTCAAAAAAAACTGCTCAAGCAACTGAATAAAATTTTGAAACAGCCAGACGTTTCAGACAGCATCCGCTATCTTTCGTCAGTGACTAAGGAAAGATCTGGCAGAACCAGGTTTTATACCAAAACTCTGTTTTCACCACAGATTCTTTGACTATTCTGTCTGTGCATGTATGTTTAAGCAAGCAAGCCACTAGGGAGTCTAAACGTACATCACTTACTACCTGCCCCAAGAGCTATACACCACTTAAAATCATGATCATAGCACTTGCAAGAAATTTGACTACAAACCTTTCTCATATCACGTATTATGCAAATTAGCTCATAATTTGCATGATAAGTATTCAATTATGTGAAGCATCACCCAAACTATCTACATGCCATAGATTATGATGATCCGTCAATCCCTGCTGGAGTTAATTCTCCAAAGATTACAACAAAAACGCCAAATAAGCAGTTAGAGGATCTTAATTTACACCACTTACTTCCTGTCTCAGAAGCTATCTACCACTTTAAAATCATGAACCTAGCGCCTCCAGAAAATTTGCCTCAAACTTTTAAGCTCCTCTGCAGTATCTTAAATACCCGCTAGTAGCAGTATTATAGGAAAGCCCCGGATGAATCATTTTCAAACTTGACCTCCGTTCCCACAACCGCTACTCACCTACTAAAAGGAAGATCCATCAACGTTTCCGTCCCTTTTTTTGCATACATACAAACACAAAAATATGCAAAGTCCGCTGCAGTACTGTTGTAAAACGCCTGGTGAACGATTTTCGAACTTGACCGTCCTTTCCACAACTACTACATACCTACCAAAAATCATGAAAGTTTCTCGAGTTATGCTGTTGACATACATACAGAAGGTTTAATACAACGGCAAAACATCATGGCCATGCGTTTATCACGTGAACGCCACGTGCCGCTCATGACGGTGCAATTCACAGCACAACATTGTTTTCTTCCATCGCGTCAAGCAAGCGGCAGGACAAACATAGTGACTTTACTATCATTTGTCAGTAGACTACTCTGGAAAGTTAATGTGCATTTTTTTCTGGTCTATGTTCTTCAAGAAGAAGAAGAAAGACTGAAGTGGACGATAATGGGTAACCCTAGCACAATTCGTCATCATAGAGTCAGTATAGATACATGCTCGAACGGCTTTAAACAGGCAGAGAAAAGCTTACAAACTATGCATTTTCTTTTTAGAAGCGCTGTTGTTCCTTCCCATGGGTTAAACATTTGGCTCTGTCCGCGTGGTTTGAAGATAGGTACGTTTTTGATAAATTGGACGATAATTTGTACGGTTACGTTAACAAGGGATCATCATCACATCAAATCTAAACAACTTAAAATAACACCTAAAGTTAGATCTGATGTCACCGAAGCGCTCGTGGTGGAAGACTTCTCGGCGGAAGACTCGGGCATGTACACAAGTGAAATGGGCCGGCGGGGGAGCACGAGAACCTACTATTGTGATCTGCTGCTGTGCCTTGCCGACTGGCTACCAGAGGAGATACAAGAACAAAACACGACCACGCCACACCCCCCCCCCCCCCACCCGACGACTTTTTACCACGAGGTGAAAACAGCACAGGCCCTAGTGCTGGTTCTACGAACGACACCTGCTGCTTCTACTGGTTAATTTTCAAGCCATCCTTTCATCAGAAGTTCTGTGTTGCAGGAGACACTAACTCCCAAGCACAATACGTCGTCTTATGCATCATAGCCATTGTAGTCGCCATTCTTGTCATACTCTTTCCTGCCGCTTTATTTTGCTGGAGAAAACAACGGAACATTCTGGGAAAAAACGATCGCACCTCCGGTGCAACATTGCACATGGGAGTACAAGCCATGGCCGTCTGTATCCCTCTCAATGCCCTTCCCTTTCTCTTTTCTTATAGATATTCAGAAACGTTGGGATTTGGGCACACCCACGACTTGTGCAGACCAATCTGTTGTGAAGTTTGGGAGAATTTGACTTCTTTGGTCGTTGGTTACGTATAACTAACATTACGGAAAGTACACGTGGATACTTCGAGATGGAAGTATGACTCTTCTCTTCATCGTTAAGCTTTCATGGTGCCTAATTTGCATTCGGGCTATCTTAGTGACTTTGCTATAGTACATGTAAGTTAGCCATGCTTCATGAAATTATTGACCACTGCATGCGTGCTTGACACATGAAGCCATACATGATTTCATGTTGTTGTGCTGAATCTATTTTTATTGTACAAAAAGGATAAAACATTGGCATCGAATACGCGACAAATTAGCGCCAATCAGTAGATAATGAAGTGGTGATTATTTATCGGTCATTCAAATTCTGGTTTTATCAACTACTGTTGACAACGAAGTTTAACTGCCAAGGAAGAAAAAGGTGCGCACGTGTGCGTGTCTTTCACAAGGAGAGAAGAAGAACATGTTGCTGGTGAGAGTATTGGTAGAACTCACGGCACGAAAAGGGATATTTAAGCAAAGTTTCCGAAATACGTATTAAGACCTTAAACACGGCAGAATATTTCGGGAAGCTTTAAGATTTCATAAAGGTAACTGAAAGAAAAATCTAACCTTTCCGGACGATTTAGGCATTTGTATATGTGACTTAAAATACCGGGTATATTTACGTATGTTTTACATGTGTATTTAAATATGCCGTACAGATAAGATTGCATGTTCCAGAACGTTTTCGGAACTGCTGTGCTTTTCTACTCATAACAGTAGTAAAGTTTTATGCTATAACCGAAAACATCGTGTTTCTCTTTTAAGTTCTATATATTTATCACAGTTCCCGCGGCTCAGACAAACACAGCAATCTTTTCTTTTGGATGGCTTCCCAAAAATCGTACGACAACTTTCCTACTTCTTTAAAATGAATAACATTAACTTAGTAAGACCTCAAAGATGACTTAAATGTCCCGTTTACCTATAGGAAAAGTTGTGTTTCAATGTTTTATTTCTCTTTGTAAAGTTTTTCCTGTATAACTGTACATGGCGAAAATTATTTCTCTGAATTCGGTGCCGTATTGTTCACACTTACATGAGCGCGACTGTGTGAAGAAATATTAGTCGATATGATTTCATAGGCTTCTACCAAAACAAACGCCATCTTTCCTACTCCTATAAACAACATATACAACAAGCGGCCGAGACCTTGCTCCCTAAGCTTATATGACCCGTTTACCTATAGGAAATGTTGCGTTTTAATGTTATTTCTTCATTGTAAACTTTTTCCTGTATAACTGTCAAAAATCATTTCTCTGAATTAGGTGCCGTATTGTTCACACTAACTTGAATGCGACTGTCTAAAGGAATCTTAGTCGATATGGTTTCAAAGGCTTCTACCAAAACAAACGGCATCTTTCCCACTCCTATAAACAACATATACAACAAGCGACCGATCGCGAGACCTTGCTCCCTAGGCGTATATGACCCGTTTACCTATAGGAAATGTTGCGTTTTAAACAAACGGCATCTTTCCTACTTCTATAAATAACATATACAACAAGCGGCCGAGACCTTGCTCCCTAAGCTTATATGACCCGTTTACCTATAGGAAATGTTGCGTTTTAAACAAACGGCATCTTTCCTACTACTATGAACAACATATACAACAAGCGGCCGAGACCTTGTTCCCAAAGCGTATATGACCCGTTTACCTATAGGAAATGTTGCGTTTTAAACAAACGGCATCTTTCCTACTTCTATAAACAACATATACAACAAGCGGCCGAGACCTTGCTCCCTAAGCTTATATGACCCGTTTACCTATAGGACTAATAGCATTAGAACGCAACATTTGAAATGTTGCGTTCTAATGCTATTTCTTTATTGTAAAGTTAAGCTAGAGAGCATCACCTCTGTGTCCTGTATATTCTTCTGTTGTTAAATTTAAAAAAAATCTGAAAAAATGTTGCGTTTTAAACAAACGGCATATTTCCTACTTCTATAAACAACATATACAACAAGCGACCGAGACCTTGTTCCCTAAGCTTATATGACCCGTTTACCTATAGGAAATGTTGCGTTTTAAACAAACGGCATCTTTCCTACTTCTATAAACAACATATACAACAAGCGGCCGAGACCTTGTTCCCTAAGCTTATATGACCCGTTTACCTATAGGAAATGTTGCGTTTTAAACAAACGACATCTTTCCTACTTCTATAAACAACATATACAACAAGCGGCCGAGACCTTGTTCCCTAAGCTTATATGACCCGTTTACCTATAGGAAATGTTGCGTTTTAAACAAACGGCATATTTCCTACTTCTATAAACAACATATACAACAAGCGACCGAGACCTTGTTCCCTAAGCTTATATGACCCGTTTACCTATAGGAAATGTTGCGTTTTAGACAAACGGCATCTTTCCTACTACTATGAACAACATATACAACAAGCGGCCGAGACCTTGTTCCCAAAGCGTATATGACCCGTTTACCTATAGGAAATGTTGCGTTTTAAACAAACGGCATCTTTCCTACTTCTATAAACAACATATACAACAAGTGGCCGAGACCTTGCTCCCTAAGCTTATATGACCCGTTTACCTATAGGAAATGTTGCGTTTTAAACAAACGGCATCTTTCCTACTTCTATAAACAACATATACAACAAGCGGCCGAGACCTTGCTCCCTAGGCTTATATGACCCGTTTACCTATAGGAAATGTTGCGTTTTAAACAAACGGCATCTTTCCTACTTCTATAAACAACATATACAACAAGCGGCCGAGACCTTGCTCCCTAAGCTTATATGACCCGTTTACCTATAGGAAAGGTTGCGTTCTAATGTTATTTCTTCATTGTAAAGTTTTTCCTGTATAACTGTCGAAAATTATTTCTCTGAATTAGGCGCCGTCTTGCTCACACTTACAAGAGCGCGACTGTAATCAAATCATGTTGATGTGTTTTAAAAGGCTTCTCCACTGAAACAAACGCCATCTTTCCTACTCCTATGAACAACATATACAACAAGCGGCCGAGACCTTGTTCCCTAAGCTTATATGACCCGTTAACCTATAGGAAATGTTGCGTTTTAAACAAACGGCATCTTTCCTACTTCTATAAACAACATATACAACAAGCGGCCGAGACCTTGTTCCCTAAGCTTATATGACCCGTTTACCTATAGGAAATGTTGCGTTTTAAACAAACGACATCTTTCCTACTTCTATAAACAACATATACAACAAGCGGCCGAGACCTTGTTCCCTAAGCTTATATGACCCGTTTACCCATAGGAAATGTTGCGTTTTAAACAAACGGCATCTATCCTACTTCTATAAACAACATATACAACAAGCGACCGAGACCTTGTTCCCTAAGCTTATATGACCCGTTTACCTATAGGAAATGTTGCGTTTTAAACAAACGGCATCTTTCCTACTTCTATAAACAACATATACAACAAGCGGCCGAGACCTTGTTCCCTAAGCTTATATGACCCGTTTACCTATAGGAAATGTTGCGTTTTAAACAAACGACATCTTTCCTACTTCTATAAACAACATATACAACAAGCGGCCGAGACCTTGTTCCCTAAGCTTATATGACCCGTTTACCTATAGGAAATGTTGCGTTTTAAACAAACGGCATCTTTCCTACTTCTATAAACAACATATACAACAAGCGACCGAGACCTTGTTCCCTAAGCTTATATGACCCGTTTACCTATAGGAAATGTTGCGTTCTAATGTTATTTCTTCATAATTACTTCATTGTAAAGTTTTTCCTGTATAACTGTCGAAAATCATTTCTCTATATCAGGTGCCGTCTTGTTCACACTTACATGGGTGCGACTGGGTTAAGAAATCTTAGTCGATGTGTTTTAAAAGGCTTCTAAAAAAACGGTATCCTAATCTTAAATACTTCTATAAACAACATATCATTCGCTGTATCAAGTTCAGTGTTCTTTAAAAAGCCTTCGCGTGCACATATGTAACATTTGAATTTGGGCGGGTGGGCAACAGTCCTTACACCAGAAATACCGGAGAGATCCCAATTATATGTTTTCTAGGCTTTGAGTGGTTTCATTTTTTTTAAACTGTCGCTCCAAATGGTTGTGAGAAATGGGTTCATTTGCAAGCACAGTCTTTTTTAAAATCTATTTACTGTAAATCTAGGATCTAGCTGCGAATAAGCCGTTACCCCAGATAAGATAATGATCAGCGCCCCCACCACCAGTATCTCCAGCTGTGTACCATGTGACAGGGTATTACCCAATGACAGACAAGTGGGATTTTCAAATTTTACCGGATGTGCGAAAGGAATCAAGTTGTTATTCCGGCTGGAGTCTGTTCGAGGAGAAGTACTGCATTTACTTTTGTTCGAGACTCTGCTTTTGCCACGGTTCTTGGGACATCGATCCGGCGACGGAAAGAACGCAAGAATAGGACATGGATATAATTCTGTACAAGCTGATGGGATGGAGAGCCGATTTGAACAAGAACACGGCACAGAACGGGGAATTCACGACCGCATTGTATTATTCTGACAGGGAGAACCTCCTTTGTTCTGCCCTGTAAGTTGACCAAGCGTTGTGTCCTATACAGCACGAGTCATAACGTCCTTGCTTTATAAATTTAACGGTTGGAGTCACAGCGGATCTTAACTCTTGCGGTGGCCAGATGAAACAGTGTGCCCTTTTAACCTTATCCTCGGCGTGTTACCCGACACTGGAATCGGAACTGTGGACTCGGATACCGGCAGAGAATCGCGAGGGCAGATTGCACATCCACTGTGATTGTCGACATCAACATCAAATGCAAGTTCAGAATAAAAGACGATGAGGCCACAATGATACATAGTAGGTATAATTTGACCTCTATGAAAAATGCGGAAAGTCTACAACACCATCAACCTGCTGAAAGACAACTAAAAACTCGGAATATGCACCTTATAGTCATCTTAATGTACACTTATACGAGTCGTAAACAGGCTTCAAGAAGAAAATACGGTAGCTTTAAACACGTCTTAATGGTGTTTTACCAAGTATTTATGGCAACTTTAAGCAGCTAAAATGGCATTTATTCATACCTTAAAACCATCTTAATACACACGTATATGAATCTTAAAAAGGCTTCAAGAAGAAATAAACGTAAATTATAAACATGTTTTAAGAGTGTTTTACAAAGAATATATGACAACTTTAAGCAGCTGAAAGGCTATTGTAAAGCCGGAAAATACGGATATATCCGCACCTTTTGATAATATTTACACACACGTATATTAGTCGTAATGATGCTTAAAGAAGAAAAAAACGTCATATTTACATGAAATATAAACGTTTTTTAATCATTATTTACGATATCTTTAGACTGCTTAAAGGCTACGTGAAAAACGGAAATTACGGATGTATCCGCACCTTTTGTTAATCTTTACACACACGTATATTAGTCGTAATGATGCTTAAAGAAGAAAAAAACGTCATATTTACATGAAATATAAACGTTTTTTAATCATTATTTACGATATCTTTAGACTGCTTAAAGGCTACGTGAAAAACGGAAATTACGGATGTATCCGCACCTTTTGTTAATCTTTACACACACGTATATTAGTCGTAATGATGCTTAAAGAAGAAAAAACGTCATATTTACATGAAATATAAACGTTTTTTAATCATTATTTACGATATCTTTAGACTGCTTAAAGGCTACGTGAAAAACGGAAATTACGGATGTATCCGCGCCCACGGAAAGACCACGTCACGACGATCTTTACGTACTCGTATAAGAGGCGTATAGATGCGTAAATAAGGAAAATACGTCGACGTTAAGTACTGTTTAAGCATCCGTAAATATCGTTTTTCGTGCCGTGGTACTTGGTTGTATGTTTACTCAAGATCGAATGATGATCGTAACAGAAGATGTCAGTTTTATCCCAAGTTTTATTATGATTTTTGACATTCTAACTTGGCTATCACAGCAAATCGTTTGAAATAAACAGCTACACTCACAGACGTAGCGGTCAACTGGAAACCGTGAAAACAATTTCAGATCCAGTCTGCAAAAGCCTTATGCCCTGCATTCTCAAGATAATGAATTCTGGTAATAAAACCTATATATTGTTTTGTACTGTTGGTACCTTACTGTAAGCAATCTGATGGTCTCTCTTCATAGCATTCAAAGTGTGCACGTGCAATTCAGTGTTACATGGGTACTGCCACACTGTATCAAATATTTAAAATGTAACAATTAAATCCGCACGATTTAGCTGCAACTGGTGCTCATTCCTGTGTCTGATCAGTCGTCTGGAGTGCAGGTGGACCTGAAGCACCAGGCGTTCCAGCCAGGCCGCTGCCGCCAGGTACACCAGGCTATCCGTGTAGAAGAACCTGGCCTTGATAAAACAGAACACAGAGATACAGTGAGCTGCTTTCAACATGTACAGCTAAACAATCTGAAATATTTTATCTAAATTCATATATTAGTTATGTAGATTAAAACATATTAGGTATTCCTGTTCTTCATGTACCTTCTGTTCCTTATAGAATAATTATTTAAGGCAATTTCATGTGAGTACATGCATGTACTATGATGTACAAATACCTGGCCTGTGGCTTGGTAGAGACAACTTTCCCGTTCGACAGCCATCCGCAGTCGCAACGCTCGCACCCGAACCCGTCCTTTCTGTTGACGCACAGCTGGGAAAAGGACGCCAGAACGGCTCCCTTCTTTTCGCATGCCTGGCGAGCTTCGTCCAAGTTGTATTTGTACTTGCCCTTTAGTGACGTCAGATGGAAGATCTTCCCTGAAAAAGTGATAGGAAACGCTAATACTGGTATTATTTGTATTGTAATGGGCAGATGCAAATGCGATCCTGGTATTTCAGCATATAGTTTACCTAATCGTATTCTAAATGGCGAATCTGTCTTTAGCTTTACACACCTTGGTTTGGTGTTGCTTTGCACCTGACATGTTTTTGGTTTCCCAGCTGAGTGCGGATGGTTCGCTGCTGGCCCTGCTGTTCCTCAAGGGTCGACACTTTGGCCTTCAGACGGCTGACCAGGGCTGAGCGTGTCTTGAGGTCTTTCTTAAGGGGGGACACTTGACCCTCCAGCCGGCTGACCAGCGCTGAGCGGTTGTCGATGCGTTCTTCAAGGGTCGATACTTGGCCCTTCAGACGACTGAACATCGCAGCTCGCAGCTCGTGGCTTGATAACTGTTCCTTCAGACGGGAGATGAGTGCTGAGCGGTTCTCGAGACGTTCCTCAAGAACCGAAAGCCCGATCTCCAGGCGACTGATCAACGCTGATCGCTTCTCCAGCTGTTTTAAGCCAGGTGAGAAGAATGTTTATTTTTGGTTAATGTCATACAAAACATTACCGAAATAACCAAGACAGCATAGATCTAGACGTGTTGTCGATTCCTCAAATAAACTACAGAACCCAGCTTTACATATAACATGGAATATATACAGGATACACAAAGATACGTGAAAAAAGGGGCTCACCACGTCAAAATCAGGATGTGGAGTGCTGATGTGCACCACGATGAGTGACAGCGATGTTATCAACGCTGCCATGACGACAGTCGTCTTGACAACGTAGACCAGCCGCGAGCAGGACAGAAAATTACGTACTCGGATGCAACTACCATCTTCCATGACTTCATTTTCTGCAACATAGGAGGAGCATAATATACATTATGCTTCATTTTCGATTAACAACAAGAAAAAACGAACTCTTAAGACAATCTTGGTACACAGTATAGTACTACTGATTTATAGTACATGTACTTAATGATGATAGTACTACTACTGACTTGGAGAGTCGTCCGTACTGTTGACGTGTAGCTTATCGATGATTTCTTGGACACCATCGTCCATGACTTCGTAGTCTGCAATACACGGTGTATGTGGAAGCAAATTTCGAGTGCGCTTCAAATCCTTATTAAAGAACTATCCAGCAATGTTTCAGTCATACGAATATCATGTTTCACAATCATATATACAATAAAGTATAATGATCCGTCGGAGATGTAAATAAGTGGGCATACAGCTGGATTCCTGGATTCTATTGCAATGTTCTATGACTATGTTTCCTTCAACACAAGAGGACCATCAAGATTAGGCTTCATGTTCTTTCAAAAACAACAACAGGAAAATAATCTTGGTACACAGTAATATACTATAACTGACCTGAAGACCCTCCGTCGCCGTACATAGGATCGACGAATTTTTGGGCATCTACTTGTTCGTATCCAACGATCAATTCTTCGCCTTTTTCACTGTCATCTTGTATGGTTGACCCACTGACATTTTGGTCTGTGTTTCGGTTCCGGGCGGGAGAGTCCGGACGTGGAGGGAGAGCTCGCCGCGCTATGTCAGGAGGACGGGCGGGAGTGTCCTCAGCCTGCCGCGCCATGGCAAGACCAGGAAGGACGGGAGAGTCCGGACGTGACGGGAGATCCCGCCGTGCCATGTCAGCAGGACGGGCGGGAGTGTCCTCAGCCTGCCGCGCCATGGCAAGACCAGGAAGGACGGGAGAGTCCGGACGTGACGGGAGATCCCGCCGTGCCATGTCAGCAGGACGGGCGGGACTGTCCTCAGCCTGCCGCGCCATGGCAAGACCAGGAAGGACGGGAGAGTCCGGACGTGGAGGGAGATCCCGCCGTGCCATGTCAGCAGGACGGGCGGGACTGTCCTCAGCCTGCCGCGCCATGGCAAGACCAGGAAGGACGGGAGAGTCCGGACGTGACGGGAGATCCCGCCGTGCCATGGCAGCAGGGTGTACGGGAGTGTCCTCAGCCTGCCGCGCCATGGCAAGACCAGGAAGGACGGGAGAGTCCGGACGTGGAGGGAGATCCCGCCGTGCCATGTCAGCAGGACGGGCGGGACTGTCCTCAGCCTGCCGCGCCATGGCAAGACCAGGAAGGACGGGAGAGTCCGGACGTGGAGGGAGATCCCGCCGTGCCATGTCAGCAGGACGGGCGGGACTGTCCTCAGCCTGCCGCGCCATGGCAAGACCAGGAAGGACGGGAGAGTCCGGACGTGACGGGAGATCCCGCCGTGCCATGTCAGCAGGACGGGCGGGACTGTCCTCAGCCTGCCGCGCCATGGCAAGACCAGGAAGGACGGGAGAGTCCGGACGTGACGGGAGATCCCGCCGTGCCATGGCAGCAGGACGGGCGGGACTGTCCTCAGCCTGCCGCGCCATGGCAAGACCAGGAAGGACGGGAGAGTCCGGACGTGACGGGAGATCCCGCCGTGCCATGGCAGCAGGGTGTACGGGAGTGTCCTCAGCCTGCCGCGCCATGGCAAAACCAGGAAGGACCGGAGAGTCCGGACGTGGAGGGAGAGCCCGTCGCGCCATGGCAGCAAAGCATACGGGAGACTGTTCTGAGCCCGTCGGGGCCACGCCGCAAGACTTACTGAATGCCAAGTGTTCAACCCACGTGCACTGTTCTCGACTGCTCTAAAAACAACCGATAATAGTCTGCGACGTTGCTTTGGTAGGCTTGACTTTAAGACCTAAGACAAGAGAATATGGATTTTAATATTTTTCCTTACATCCGTGGATGATCTCTCAACGTGTGTTTGTTCTCACTGCCTCAAATAGAGTGTGGAAATCCCTCTCCTATTTTTCTGTAGATATGAACAAACACGGGTATTTGGGCACACCCACGACTGATGTAGACCAATCTGTTGTGAAGTTTGGGAGAACTTGGTGTCCCAAGTCGTAGGTTACGTATAACGACAATTAAGGAAAGTACACGTGGATAATATGAGTACAACTCTTCACTGTATTGTAGATCTTTTTCCGAGTCGGTTCTTTACTTGCAGTTTGGATTATCACGGATATCTTATGATGTTAATGATTATTCTACTCCGACATAGCTAGTTATGCTTCATGAAATTTTTCGACCAGTTCATGCATGTTTGACACGTTACGCATGGTGGTCAAAAAGGCCTTGATTTTTCCTAACTTGAAAAGCATGCATATTGATGAGGAATCGATGTCAATCACTCCTTTCACTATTGGCAACAGTAGCTGACTGGTTCACACCTTTGCAGGCGGGAACTAGATTTGTTTTGGTCTCACCAAGCCCAGCAGAATTTTACCACGAACTTGTCCTTTTCAAATGCGCACCTTGTCTGAGCCCGCATTCTCCAGTTAGCGTACGTCATACATGATTCCATGTTGTTGTGCTCAACTCATCTTTATTGTACAAAAGGGTACAAAATTGACATAAAATACTACAAAATAAGAAACCACGTATTCACTATAATATTTTGTGACCTAAACTTCAGATTAACAGAATGATTGCTAGCGGTATTATGTGCCAGCCGTCCTTTAATTAGGATCATGTTGATGCATACACTAGTTTTAATGGTCAGACTTACAAAGTAGACCTTACAGTTGTAGACATTTGTCCGTAAAACTAGCAGTTGACGAAAAATTTGCCTCTCGTCAACTTACGAAAGAACTCACAGCCAATATAGCCGTTGCCCTTTTTCGTACCGTCATAGACAAATTTGTATGGATGACGACTCCGCCTCTGTGGCGTTGCCAAAATTAAAGCGCTTTCATGGGAGACAACAAACAGTCTTTGTAAACAGACTGTCGGCTCGGAGTTGCTCAGACGGACCCCTGACTAGAACAGTCAACAAATCTTGACACGGGACGTTACGCACCGTCTCTTCACAAAGGTACATGTACGCTGTTAAAGGAGTCTGTTTGATAATGGGTGGCACTGTGCGAAATAACGAATTTGCGGGGAGGAAACCGTGTTTCACGTGCCTGCAAATTCGAGTTTTCCGTGACTCTCCAGGTCGTGTCGACCTGCCCAGCTCTTCTGCACGGGGCCCGCGCCGTCCCGGGATTTACCGCGAATGCACCACTTACGCTGCGCAGGAAGTGTCGGCGACCTGTTAATTCTCGTGCAGCTACAGGGAAATTCATACACATGTCCTTCGCAGTGAACACTTTACTCCCGGTAGCTGCATAATTTAGCGACAATTATCACCTTATTATCATTTGATTACCCGTGCAGCTAGAGGGAAATTCATATACACGCCCTTTTCCAGTCTGGCGGTAGTTGCATAATTTAGCGACAATTATCACCTAATTATCATTTGATTACCCGTGCAGCTAGAGGGAAATTCATATACACGCCCTGTCCAGTGAATACTTTGCTGGCGGTAGTTGCATAATTTAGCGACAATTATCACCTAATTAGCATTTAATTGCCCTCCAAGGTTTGACCAGGCCTGGTCTGCGGCCAAAATGCCCCCCCCCCCCCCCAAAAAAAAAATCCTTTATGCGCTTTCCACTTTCCCGGCCCAAAACCCTGTGAAAAGATGCTTTTATTGGTTCAAAATGGTGATTAAACTTTCATTGTTGTTTCTCCGTTATCCACAAATGCCACTATTTGCATTTTGCGGCTAAGTATCGGCTACAAAAGTTCCAAAGAGTGTGTTCCTTTTTTGATCTTGACGACTCCGCCGGCCACAGTCGCTCAGGTCAAATGAAATTCAGTTCTCAGTGCGGGTCTCCGTGATGCTGTCATTCCTGCACCTTTCCTTCCATATGCTTCAGATAAAAGCGCAGATACTCCCAGTCAGATTAGCTCGCTTGGTCTCGCATCAGTTGAAAGAGTGTCGTCCACAGTTAGTCTTGCAACAAGTTCTAATTGGGTCCTTGAAAATCCTTGAACTAGTAGACTGTTGCCTCGCTGACGATCCAGGTCGCGAGATTTACCAATGTTGATGTAGGAACACGACCAAAGCTTCTCAGTGTTCCCAGCGCCGTGGCTGCCTATACCTGGCAAAGAGGACAGGGAGTGGAGAGCATATATCCACACTGTTTACCAGTCTCTACCGAACGGTTTAGTCTGCTATGCCATGATCCGTTTCTGTCAGTTATGCCTCTCCGTAGACCGAGCTAATTGATCCAAGTCCGTACAATTACCCCATGCGCGGTATTCTCACATGGCGGGCAGGTAACACTCCGTGCGCCGTAGAGATAACGCGGAACGCCCGATGGTATGGTTTCCAGGCTAGCCCACACACTAAGTCAGTTACTAGTAGTCCTCATCTGGGATACGTGTGCCAACTAAGAGATTTGAAAATAGCGACACGGGCGTTGATTGGCTGTTGTTTTCAAACCATATACTATGTGAATTGCAATTGGCTGACAGTCATGTTTTACAGAGCCCTGCACAAATAAAGACACAATGAGTTGTGAAATACCACGTGCCCGCTGGTCAAGTCTTTGTTGTGTAATTATTCAGTGGTTTATTTGAGATGCACGCGTGTACAACAATAAACTTCCGTGTTTGCAGGTTGATAGTACGTAGAAATTACTTGTTCGACTCAAAATTTAGTCAAATAAGTTCGTTTCATTTCAACACAGACCATTGCAACATAGACCATTGCAATTGATTTGCCCCCTTCCCGGTACATTTGAAAGCTTAGTTCACTATGACCATGTCTATGCACCAAAACAACCGGTCATCCTTGTGTATAATGTCCTTGATAATGTGTAGCACTAATACAGTCTTGCTCTTGAGTATTTCAAATAACGCCAAATGCCTTATATATTCAGCATGAATTGTAAGCTTGGAGAATAATTGCAAGCCACACTCACAAGTTTCATCACATGAGGCCATTACATGGGTTACATGAATAAATACATAAAAAATAGATATAGGTTACATCGTCATTGGCGATCGGAATAGTTCTATCCGTATGAATATTCAATCCGATCCATTTTTTTTGAGTGTGAACGGGGTTTAAATAAATTAATTCTCGGGTGTAGCAATATGGTGACGCGACGCCATTTTCATGTGTCCTTTGTTTCATGGCTCCTTCTTTTTACCATGCATGCACAAGTACACTACTCTAGACAGGACTATAGGAACAAAAGCACGTAACACCAGTACTAGTATTGTGTCAATTTGTGTGTATTTTCAACTCCTTCTTTTTACAGGAAAGATTTACAAAAACAGAAAATCAATATGGACGCCACAAAGACATTCCAATACACATCTTACAACATTATGCACAGCTTGTATCTTACAGACGACTCGTGTTTACTTTTTAAATACAATAATTCAAATCATGTCAAATGATCATTTCCCATACGCCGATTGGAAACCATATCATCGGGACCTTCCCGGCGTCTCTGCGGCGTTGGGAGTGGTACCCGCCACCCAGACAGATTGGCCCGCTCGGGGGTATAGTTCGCTCCCGCTACGATGGCGGCGAAACTAAAGCTAAGAAGACGAGCTATCAGAACGGTTCAATATAGCACACTGGGTCCAGTAAAACACACCTAAGCCGACACGTAGAGACAAGATACCAGGCAAACCTCCTTGGTACACCATATATGTTACCACAAGAATATCCTTGGTTATCCATGCAACTTTTAGAGTACTCTGAAACCTAGCCTGGGTGCCAGACCACCGCGCTCCTGGCGCTAATCCTTCGGTCGGGGAAGCAACTCGCGCCGCCGCCACAGATAGCACACGGCCCACTAATTATCGCTAGCGCGATATAGAAATCAGGGTTCGGCTGCCAAGCGCTCCCGGGTGCCAACTCTATCCCTACTACTAGGTCTTCCCCGCCCAGAAGGGCTTATCATCGCATCGCGCAAAAGGTCTGGTATCCAGGCTATCTGAAACCCATACTATTGCCAGGGCCTCCACGTACGTACAAAACAGCTTGTCTGGTGCGCCCCTAACTCTCTTACCCTGGAGAAACCCGACTAGGGACCGGGCTGCTAGCGAGTCTCTTCGGCGGTCCGAGACTGTCAGCCCGCCGGATCTAAATTAACACTACGGAGAGTTGTAGCCCGGGGAGTGGACCGTGCCTTTTACCCGCAAGGACCGGTCAACTCTCGGGATTTTTTTTAACTCCCCCGGTGCGGTAATACAATTTCTATCGGCGGGCTTAGAGCTCTGGGCCGCCGACTGATAGGGCGCGATAACAGTCTGGATCCCAGCGATCTAAACCGTCATAGTATCATTCGCATTCGGTTATATTATTTTCAATCCTACTACTACCCAACAGAAATTTATTTAGTCCTTTACAGTCCTAGATTTATTAATGATTTTTGTTAAGTGTCGAACACAAAGTCACAGCAAATAAAGATCATTTGCCTATCACAGCTCCGTGTAGTTCACACACCGTGGCTTATAATGCGTGAGCTAAAGCTTATTGTTATCTACTCGGCAGGGTCACACGCGAGTGTGCAACGGCCTGGGAATCAACGCACAGCTAACTGTGCATGAAAACGCAGAATTTTCCCGGTCGGCACACGCCGGACCCGGAAAACTCTTCACACTTCCTGCCCGCCTCGGTTTTAACGGACGTGCGCAGACTCGGAAAGAACCGGAAACCTGAGCTTTCACGCAGTGTGGGTGGGGGATTGTTAAAGGCACCCAGAGCATTTTACGAGGCTTGAAACTTGAATAAAAAAACTAAAATTTCTAGTCATTCCTACACGTAGTAAGTTTCAATAACACCATATTATTACATATCGACATTAAAGTAGCAAAGATATGATGTCGTTGTGTGGTGAGAACTAATAGAAAATCCAAGCCCTTATAGACTGATGCTGACTGTCTATCACAATTAGCGGTTCGACCAATGAGAGAGTGACTGCATGTCCGTCAAATATTGGCATCCTTGTGTTTCAATTTTGCATTTCTACGTTTTGACGGAGGTGGGCGGGGCTATGGTTCGGTCTATTTACACTAGGCGCGTGAAACTAAAAGATCACCATGTAGCTTAATTTTTGTGCCTCTTTTGAACACTTTTGATAAGAAATCCGCACGCAAATATGGTAAGCAGTGGGATTAAATGTCAATTTCATAAAGATTACAGCAACTAGAATATTTCCAGTTTTCAAGCCTCATAAAATGTTCTGGTCGCCTTTAAATGAGTCTGTCTGATAACGGGTGGGTGGGGGATTGTTAATTACCTCTGTAAAAACGGACGTATCGCAATCGGTTGCTGTGTATGTTTGTATGTCCTGGTTTATGTTCGCAGCTATGTGAATATAGTGACGTCGGCGTGGCGTAACGGTTAGAGCGTTGAACTCGGAATCAATAGGTCCCGAGTTTGATACTCACCATGCCCCGACGTTGTGTCCTTGGGAAAGGCGCTTTACGCTACCTTCCCGGACGGTGGAGTGACGCCCACCGAGCCTATTCGGCTAATCTGTCAAACTGTGTGCCAAAAAACACACTGCAGATTTGGTTGCCGATGTGTCAACATCTAGCACATTTGCCACTGAGAACCGTTAATTTTTTTTATGTGAATATCTGACAGACTGCTAGGATGTAAGGAGGAAATGGTGTAATAGGATACTTGGAGAATTGGATTTGGTCCAATGTCGTAGACAGGCAGGGTGACTCATGGCTACACCCACACACGTCGCTAGGTGTACCCGTTTTAAGAACGCGATTACGATTATCTTAGAACTGATCAAACGTAGATAATTGGCTAGCAGATTTTATTTTATTGAAGTTGAAACATATCGGGTGCATCTAACATAGAGTTCAACATTCAAATATAAATATTTACAGATAAACTCTGGAATCAAATACCTGATAGAGATACACTTGATATATCTGAATGCGTCATCAGGTAATATTAGCTCAAGCCATTTATGATTGGAATGTTTTTCTCTTTCTGCTTAATTAGCCAAGACGTTGCCGAAGTTCTAGGTTTTCACGTCTTGTAAAGGAGGTGAGTTGGGTGGCACTGTCTTGGGTGAGAGAGTGTCATTCCGTGTCAGGTAGAGCGTTCTGCTCAACCGGAACATCTTAAGGGGAGGTAGTAGGTGAACAGACGTCCATCAGATTATGTTCAAAACAAGGAACAAAAACTGTCTTCAAAGAACACTTAAAAGTATTTCAATGTCCAAAAAAAAAACTTCCATCCACTGGACAGCTAAACACGTTTTTGGAAAAAGCCGGGATTGGACTCCTGCATTTTAACGCACTAGACCTGTTTGAACGTAAACAAACACTGATCTTACCCCCTGCAGCTGGGAATCGCTGGTCAAGTAGGGGAAAATCCCCTCCCAAATGATGTAGTTCTATACCACAACAAATGTCAAAGGTCGCAATTTTTTTCTGGATTTGAGAAGTAAACTGAAAACTGACCACAGATTTCACCAGGAAAAAATTCTCAGAAATAATAACAAGAAAAATAAGGTCATGCAAACTGGGCTTTGTGCGCATGACCATGAACCGGTCCCTTCCCTTAAACGTCTGGATACAACGTGTGAACGCCCAAACTCCGGGTTTTCACGTTTGAATGAAGCAGATCTAAACTGAGCTATTGTGAGTTCCATTTTGCTCTCGATTGCCACCTTAGAATAAACCCTTGCCTGCAGTTTGCCAATGTTTGGCTGAATTTTAGACTGCTCGATCCCCGCCTAGATATCTACCTACATGTATCTTGTGTGCTGAAAGCTGGCGGTGGGCAAGTTATTTGTTAAAACTGCATCTATCGTTATAGAAACCTTTTAGATGAGAGCAAAATGACAAGACGAGACCTGTACGCCCGATGACGTCATTCCCTGTGTGTTCTCTCGGTCAGTCTTTATCCGAGGGCGAGTGGACGATTCTGTTCTGTCGCTGTCCCAGTCTCTCCCGGAGTCAATAGCACATATATGCAGGTGAGGGAGACGGTAGGAGTTTCTTGTCTTTAGAATGACATTAGAAATAACTCTTTAAGGCTAGATAGATATAGAATACAACACGAGATATTCCGTATCACCCGAGGTACCAGCCCGACCGCGGGTAGCCGGATCGCCCGACAGCCGTAGGCCGGAGGGCGATCCGCCCCACGGGAGGGCTGGGACCGAGGGTGATGCAGAATACACCGTGTTGTATTTTATTTATGTCATACCAACCCGAAAAAAAACACACGTTTCAATGTGGAATGCGCCAGAAGTTAAGGGGGTTTGTATCCTCGAACAAAAAACTGGCGAGTGCGCTCGAAATGCATTCTAAATATTCTATGGAAGCCAGACTGAGTGTGATACAACTTAGAATTCCGTGTGATATGGAAAATTATCACACGGTCCGGAACACCCGTATCGAACGTTTTCGCGGCCCAGGTATCATAAGAACAGATATCACCGTGTCAGTATAATTCTCACAGTAAAATCAGATACGCTGTAGTATTACCAACCAACCAACCAACCGGCCATATTTTGTTAGACATTTTCTCTCAGAACCAGAAGAAAGCAATTCACATCATTTGCTGGCTAGAATGTGAAGATGAAGATTCTACTACTTTAGTAAGGGATGATTGTACAAGTCAGTTGTTAAGATTTCTTGCTAAGGATTCAAAACACCCGGTTGCCAGTGGGCTGTCGCTTTTTTATTTGCTACTCTTTTGCGTAGGCAAACCGTTTGACAAGGAGTAAACTAAGTCTAGAAGATGTTTTATTTCAGTAGCCATTTGTCTCGCTTTGTAGTAATAAAAATACGTTAAATTTCTTTATGAATTTTTATGATATTTTTGTGATAGTGAACAAAGACCAGAAATACATTGTTTTGACATGGTTTAGTTGTTGTTGGATTTAATGAGGTGAGAGTCGTTTGCTTCCCTTTGTTACATTTGTTTGTCTTTGTTGTTTAGCGTCCAACTTGAATAGAGTCCGACAAAGCAGTCGGTAAACACATATGTCTGCCTTAATGGTGGTCTCTGGTTGTATGCTGATATGTATCCGGTCAAAATATTGCTGTAGCTTGATATTCTCATGTTCGCAGTGGTCTTTCTCGTCCGCTTCACCGCTCTTCGCTTCTGCAGTAACCTTCCGCCATGTCGCCGGAGGACGACAAAGAGTCCCCTGAGAAAGAATTCGCTGCCAACACTAGCCTTCACGGATTTAACAGGGTACGTGTTGATAAGTTTATGGTAATTTTGATAGAATAAGGGAAGGACAAAATATTTAGTTTGAGTGCTATGCCTGTGTGAACGGGAGTGGTGGGGGGGGGGCGAATAAAGACATTCACATCAGGCCTATAGATCCCAGTATTGCTGGTATAATCCTCGATGCTATCATTGATTTTTTTTCCTTCCCAAAGAGGCCCTGCCACAGTCATATCAAGTAAAAGAAGAATCATTGTAGATTATACCAGAGCTTACTTGATACAATCCGTGATTATTCTTCACAATGTTGACAAGCTTAAGTCTTAAGCTGCTTTGGAGAGGACCTTGTTGCATAATTGATATTCATTTGCCATTCGTTTAAGTAGCAAGCATTAAAGACAGAACTTTGGGAACGAGTCTTTGTTAAAGTCGACAAAGAAATGGATTATGATGCATAAAACATCATAGGCTACACAAGCACTCTCTTGACGGTGACAATTACAAATAGAATTAGGGACAATGAAAACAAGTAGAAACTAGAGTTAAGTATTTGTGCCACATATACCTCAGGTTTGCTCTGTTAGTTTAGCGATTACGGCGACATTTCACCTCCTTTTTGTGTAATTCTCACTCACCCTGCTAAACAAACATTGTACTTCGCAATAAAAAAAAACATGGCGACTGGCGTGGGCGCCGACGCCGATGGCAAGCACGAATTTCTAGTGATTTCTCGTTCCCTGGGCAATAGATATATCATTCCATGCCTAAATACAGCAACCTGTGATGTTAAAGCATAGTGTATTCCGGTAGAATTCACCCTCGTTTATGGGCATTCCGGGGCATTCCGGTGTAAAAAGGGCATTCCGGGGCATTCCGGTAAAAAGACAGACCCATTCTAACGAATAAGAAGCATCACAGGCTGCACAAGCACTCGCCTTATGATGAGTAAAGGAAAAGTGGAAGTAGTTACAGTACAAATAAGTTGAAACAGACATAAAACCAAGAAAATGGTCAATATTTTTCTTGTTCTACACCATCATGGAATGAAGTACTAAAGATACCATAGACTTAACAACTTATCATATTGGCAACCTGTTCCTTCATATCAGCCTGGGTATCATTGCTGCTATGTGGGCCCCACAGACACACCATACAAACGTACAGAATTACTAATAAAGAAATCTCTTAAGGCCCCACTATGTAACGTTTTGGTGCTAAAATTGCAAATATTCTTTTGAACGAATCTTAACCCTATCTAGACCGGGCTTTTTTGAGACTTCTTGGACCGGGGGGGGGGGCTCTTTCGACCCCCCGTCTTAACTTCCGAACGGTAAGCTCTATCATCACCACATTTGCAGGGAGTGATGATCACGTGAAGTTTTATAATTCCTGTAATTTTAGTGACGTTATGACGTAATATGACGTAATTATGACGTCATCGGTGATTTTATTGGCTAAATAGGGAATTCCCATAATTTCTAAAATTATTAGACATAATGGTGCGTATTATTGATTTAAAGGTATGCCAAGACATTTGACGTCAGTTGTGACTAAGTTGACGTCAAAATGACGTCGGAGAATGACGTCATGTGTTGTTAGCGACCCCCTGGGATCCGCCATCTTGGATCGGCCATTTTGAAATTTTTAAAAGTACATTTTTTCCATGTATGATCCCAAATAACAATCAAAATAGACTAAAAACATTAATCTGAATGTTTCTGGTTAAGAAAATTCCAGGTTGTGACGAATTTAAAGGCGAAAAAGCCTGTTTATACCGAAAATATTGATTTTGTCCGCCATCTTGGATTTTGAGCGATGACGTCATCAAATTAGCAGAATTTATGAATATTTAATCATGGCAGTTACATCAAATCACATGTAATGTTATACATGTAGGAAACTAGTGTGGTTGAGCAAGAAAACATTGGAAACAACTATGTTTTAATCGAAATTACTGAAATTTGCATAAAATGCCTCTTCAGAAACCCGTTGCCATGGCAACACGAAAAATGCTAAATTTATACTTTTATCATAATATTGTTGCCAACTAAATTTTAGGAAAAGTCACCAAGTTTAGTTGTCCTACCATACGTCGTTTGGCAGTTATACGATGTCAAAGTTGGCGCGGGCACTTTTAGCCTCCCCCCCGGTCTAGATAGGGTTAATGCAAATGACATGTACAACCACTTTCCAGCATATTTTCTTCATTTTAATTCGTCTATTTCTGGTATGTCTGATGTTTGTAAACTGCACAAAAACAAGCTGCAAAAGGTTGGGAGACCACCTCAAACTAGAGCCTCCTGGTGTAAACAACAACATCCTGCACACTGGCTGGACCCCTGGGTAGGCTTATTACTTAGCGATACTTCAGCGGATCTAGATAACCAGCTGATGTTTAGAATCTTCTTCTTTGGAAACATATCCTTTGGCATGAGGACAAAAAATAATGATGAATATAGCCAAGTTTGTAAGGCAATGATAAAGTGTCTTTACCACCTTCAAAACTGCTAGAACTCTCAGACTGGTAAGGAGGCTCAACCGAAACTGTGTTGAACTGTAAACGGGCACCCCACAGGGCAGTTGGGCTGATAAACCATGTGTGGCCCACACTGCCCAACTGCCGACTGGCCTTGTATTTTTTGAAAGTACACAGCTTTTAAACATGTTTGTATGGTGCAATGATGTTATAACATTCCTTCCTGAATACTGGTATGCAATTCTATAATGTTTATTCAACATACTATGTAAAGAAATGGCAGGAAAGTTGACTTTATGTATTAACCAAATCTTACATAGTGGGGCTTTAAGTATGTACAACTTATCAATTAGACTACATGTTTTTGCATCTCAGATTGTGACCTCCCCGGGTAGTTCCCGGGTCCTGTGGGTGTTCGCCATCCTCTTTTCCTACACATTCTTCGGCTACATGTTCGGTTCGATGTGAGTATCTGTAATTATTACATGTATATCTGTGAACCTGTAATATATCATCACCTTCGCCAATAAGGTTATGTTTTCGTCAGTGTTCGTGTTCGTGTGTGTTTGTCTTTTACACTGTCCATCTGTCAACAAGAGAAACTCGAGAATGCCTGGACGGATTGTCTTGATACTTAATATGTGGGTAGGTCTTGATAAGACCTGGACATTATTATATTTTTGGCCCACCAGCGGCTTGCTATGGTACTGCATTGGAACTCTCGGCTTTGATATCTCGTGTTCTGGACATACTGTGGTCATGATTGTTCAGTGGTATCTAGGGAGAGTTAGTAAGTTGTGCCAGCCAGCCAGATAGATAATAGCAAGTTATACCTGAATCATAACATCACAATGGAAATGTTAAAATATCATTGGCAAATATAAGTAGACAAGCTACGACTATCGGGCTATACAATGACATACGGGCTATAGACTATCATACACTGTCGGACCGGGCTATACAATGACATACGGGCTGTAGACTATCATACATTGTCGGACCAGGCTATACAATGACATACACTGTTGTATGGCTCGGAGACCTGGACTCTGACGGTACAGGACGAGAAGTCACTCAACGGGATGTACACCCGGATGCTCCGAAAAGTGCTGAATGTCACCTGGGAGGACCGTATGACAAACTCCGTACTCTACGGTGATCCTCCCAGACTCTCCCAGAAGATAAGGCACCGAAGGATGGCACTGGCTGGACACTGCGTCCAGCATACTGAGCTGACAGCCAGCCAGCTCATCCTCTGGGAGCCAACAGAGGGAAGGAGGAAAAGGGGCAGGAGACGCACAACCCTCATTGACAATCTAAAAAAGGATGCTGGGCTCAGTGACATTTCAACAACGGAGCTGAGATCACTAATGGAAGACCGGACTGAGTGGTGCAGAAGGACTCATTGTCTCCCGAGATGACATCACAGATGTCCTCGTTCAAGATTCAAGACACTGATTTGGTTGTCGATAGCAGTTTCTTTTTGCTAATGTATAACCATGAACAATGTTATTATTTACTATGTACCCCCCAGGATGCACTCCTACTTCAGCTACGACACCATCACCGACACGAAGTTGGAGTTTGCCGATGAGCTGACGTTCCCGGCGGTCACAATCTGCAACATGAACAAGTGAGTAGTTCTCCAACACTGAGCGGTATGCTTGATGCTCCGTACCGAAAAGAACGGCTTCACTGGTAGAAAGGAATCTGCCTGAAAGTTCTACAATTCCAGTCAGTGTGTCTGCATCTTTTTATACCCTGTGGGAAGGCCGTAGCGATAGGGATGACAAGATATTCCACCCTTTTCTGTCTTTCCTGATCATTTTGATCGTGCTTCGGCTGTCCCAAGTACACCCCTTTAGAAAGTAAACTGTGTCGTTATCAGTCATGTTATCATTCATGTGCTGTTGTTGAGTTTGACTGAGTAGTGCAATGCAGTTTCCTTGGGCCCTACATGAGCCCATTTTAGTTATGACCGGCATTAGTTATAGCGGGGTCTTATCTGCACGTAACTTTTCCAACTTCTTTTGACTTGTCTATCATGTATCCCCAAGAACAGCTCATAGCGACTATCAGTATAGCTTGACGGTAGTAGACGATGATGTTCAAATATCAAGTGTTCCATGAATGCTCTAAATGACAGTTACTCAAGCAACTAGATATAGACTACATTCACGTTTTAGACAGCTTTCACTGTCTTTCATCAGTGACTAAAGGGAAAACTGGAGAACCAATTTTATACCGGAACTTTGATTTGGTGTGTTAACGAGGTGAAGACAATTTTAGGATGGTTCAATAGTTCCATTAATGCTATTAAGGTGGGAGACAGGCATGCCGCAGCACTTCTAATTCTGGAGTGCCTTGAAAATAGAACTTAGTGTTAAGACGATGATTTATGCACAATTTTATGACGTCATGATGACGTCATCGACAATTACAGGGCCACGCTCTGACTTTTCAAAAAGTGGTTCTTTTTGTTGTTGACATATTGCTGCGGCATGTCTGTCCCCCAACTTAAAGTCATAGTCAGTAGTCATAACGTGGAAGTTTTTCCTTCGGGCAGGTTTGACGCCGACAAACTAAAGGTGGTGGACTGGTCGTACTTGTCTACGTTCCTGTACGGCATTCAGGTGGACATTCCCACCGTGCTCTCGAACGGCGTGCCGCCTGATGAAACCATCAACTCCACTCTAACCGTAAGTAAAAGTAAAAGTCCTTCTGACACCAGATGGTGCACACAGCCAATCTCCGTTCCAATAGCCCTTGGGCCACACAACATTGTGCAACCACTACAGTAGAGGGCTATTCCACGTCAACCGTCAACAAAACTCTAACGGTAAAAATCTGTCTTTCCTTTCTCAGGTTATTCCCCTTGGAAAAATTTGACAAAAACTCTCCTGCAGTTCTAGAGCAAGCTGCTAGGGAGCCCAAACCTACCCCGCTTCTTCGTTACATCACAACTTATCTGCCACCAAAAAATCAAGACGATAGCACGTCCAAGTCAAAAGATACAAAAATGGAAATTCTACTTCAGTACCAATGTCACATACCAGGGGGCCCAAAATCGACCTTGAATTTCGGCTTCCCAAGACCTGCCCACATACCAAATATAATTGTAATCCAGCAAGAGCAACTTGAGTTATGCTGACTGCAGTAGTCCGGAAACACAAACATACAGACAGACACACACACAGACACACCCAAAACTATATCTTCATTTTTCATGGAGATAATAAAAGTAAAAGTCCTTCTGACATCAGATAGTGCGTAGAGCGGCGTCCATCTTCATTTTTGATAGTCCTTGGGACACAAAACCTTGTTTAATCACTACAGCAGGGGGGCTAGTCCACTGCGTGTTGTCTGACGACACCGTGAGCTCCACTCTGACCGTAAGCACTGCATGCATCAAACCTGATCTTTACTTTGAATGTGTGCTATTCATGATTAGAACATCATGCAAGAAGTAAAAGTATAACTGAAAAAGCATCAACAAGGTTTTATCTTTCAACACATCATTAAGTGTCCTAAACGGGACCTTTAAACGTACTTTAAGGTGTGCTGGAAAGTGTGTTTTAATACTAGTGTTCAATTTCGTGCAGCGAAATATATGTATTCATGCTTGGCTAGAAAATAGCTAACAGTCAGGGTTGCCTAACTAGTTTGCAAAAATACAGTACAACACTGGCGGGGTATTCTATATCACCCCAGGTACCAATCCCACCGCGGGTTGGATCGCCCGACTGCCGTAGGCCCGAGGGCGATCCGACCCGCGGGAGGGCTGGGACCGAGGGTGATGCGGAATACCCTGCCAGTGTTGTATTTTACTTATGTCATGCCCATCCGAGAAAACACACATTTCAATGCGGAATGCGCCAAAAGTTGAGGGAGTTTTGTGTCCTCGAACACAAAATTGTAACAACATTGATTCCAACCTTTGATCGATTCGAATTTTCGACAGCGGCGCAACCGGCGCGCTCGATATGCATTCTAAATTTTCTATGGAAGCCCGTGTGATACAACTTAGAACTACGTGTGATGCATAAAGAATACAACACGGGGTACACATAAGGTAAATTATCACACGGTCCGGAACGTTTTCGCGGCCCAGGTATGACATATATATTATAAGGTCAAAGATACCATTTTGATCTTACTCTATCAGCTATTCTGTAATGTAGCATTACAAGATCTAAATGTCAGTACGACTTGACGCATTCCCAAGACTAGAAACCATTACTGTGTAATGAATGTCCAGTGCACGTAATCATGGAAATCTATATTTCACCACCGGACAGGGCGTGAAAGTGGAGGATATGGTCTTCCAAAAAGGTTTCAACGTTTCTTGGAAACGCATGCCCTATTGCCAGTGGCGAGGCACCGACTGCACACAGCTGGTAAGTCGCTAGAGGCGCTAGATCTTACAGTGTTGCCATTATTAATTAGTGTGTTTACAGGTCAGTGACGTAGCACTGTTCGGTAGGATATCAGAATCATTCATGTAGCAATCTGTACGGATAATCTGGTCTCTTCAGTACAATGGTCAGATGAAACTGAGTATTTTATACAGTTTTGTTGAGAGGGAAGTATGATTCCTGAAGCAGACATTAGTGTGAAGATCGGTCTTGGAAAATAGTAACCTATATATCATATGACTTAGCAATTATCATCATTTTTATATCATCTGTACTATTTGTGTTATATCTTTACTTCTATTTATGCCACTATTCGACATTATTCTGTTTTTGTTACCATTGATTTATTCAATAGTGGTCACGTTTTTATCATTTATCCTTATGTAATTATTATTTATTTCTCTCGTATATATTCACCATGTTTTATATTGGACAGGGGTCTAGTGAAAGAACTTATATAGTTCTGTTACCTCTGTCCAGTTACCTCTGTAACGAAGTTTTAATGAACAGATATGTTTTTGATAGGGCTTTTGATTACTCTGGTCAGGTGAACTTATAGATTCATGACGTAAGCAATGGGTCAAAGTTGGCAGAAAGTCGGTATCGTCCACCGTCCTGGTTGAGGTAGCTTTCCTGCTGTTCCAAAGTTGTAACTATAATCTCTCCCGATATACAGAACTTCACCCATTCCTTTGGCCACTACGGGAACTGCTACACTTTTAACGCCGACGCAAACAACGCGCTAAAGCAGACCATGCAGGGTTCCGGAAACGGACTCATGGTCATCGTCGACATTGAAGAAGTGAGTGGCTTGTATTTGTATCTTAATCTGTATAGCCGTTATAACCGCCCTTCGGCGTAACGCACAAGCTTCACAGGCACGCGGCGCGGTAGCAGTTGGTTATATAACACTGAAAGACATCCCATTTTAATGTATCAACATAATGACGATGTAATTGATATCTGTAAACAATAATGTTTCTTTGGTTACAATTGATCGGCTTCATTACTACGCGAGGAATCTGTCCCATTCTAGGTCTTGTTTATTCCTCCGATCGCTTCCCTTGCTTGCAGAATATTCGGTGGGGAAACAGAATGAGTCAGAATAAGGAGGCTTGCGGTTCTAAGTACGCATGTGCAGCGAAATGCATGGTGAGTAGAAAATGTCAAAAGTAAAGGCCCACGAGGAGTTAAAAATACTGTAGTCTATACCATGTTATGCAAATCGAGACAATGTTGGAGACAAAGCTGTTAACAAGTTAGGGGCCTTCACCTTTGACATATTACCCACAATGCGTTCCACGGCGCATGCGTACTTAGAATCGTGAGCCTCCTTATTGGATGATTTTCTGGCTATTTCGTTGTGGGGTGGGGTCATCTTTCCTTGTACTGATGGACGTCACAATTTTAACAGGCCTTTTACACGGAAAGTTTTGCCGGTAGTGGGAATTCCGAGGTGGGGCTGAAGCTACTGGTGCACGATCAGAACGAGCCGCCTATGATGGACACCCAGGGCATCGCCCTCGCGCCGGGCAACCACGCCTACATCGCCGTCAAGCAGATACTGGTGAGTCCCCAGCCCGAAGTGTAAATCATGAAACAATGAAAACACCATACTTAACAAAGTTCAAAAGCCAGTGTGGCGTCGGTATGGCGCAACGGTTAGAGTGTTGGACTCTAGGTCCCGGTCTAAGCACACAAATGGGTAAACATATCAAAGAATTTTAGATCTCAGAACTAGTTGTGTAAGTGATAGGTTAAACTCGACATGTTGAAGTATTCATATACTTGTTATACTTGTACGTAGGTTAATCATTTTGTATCCCATTGTTTGTTGTTTGCATGTATAGTTGTAGAAGACCTTACGAAAGTCGCGGCTGTGCATTTGTTGTGTCAATAAAGATTTCCTTTTAACATTTCCTCCCCCACAGTACGAGAACCACGTGCCTCCTTGGGGGGTCTGCCAGGACCTGCAGCTGGAGTATTACGACACCTACACGCTCAACGGCTGCTACCTGGAGTGCAGGAGTAAACACGTGGTTCGGAACTGCAGCTGTCGGTCTTACGACCTACCAGGTACAATGTGCATGGCTCATGGGAGGGGCATACGAATTTTCCGATGTCTGTCTATCGGGAATATTGATTACATTTAAAAACCAGTTACTTTTGTAAATTTCTATGAATTTCTCGCTAATTCTGTCAAAGTTGTTTTTTCTATGCATTTTCTTGGACCCGGGCCACGCCGACTTCTTCGTCTTGCCAGCCTAGTTGGGCCACTGTTCAACCTAGAAACAAGCATTCAATGATGTAAAACTGACAGCGGTAGCCCTCAAACAACATTAAAAAAATATATTTGTTTTAAACTTATTTTACCTGCAGGAACAGAGCCAACTTGTGACCCACCAACGATGTTCACATGCGTCAAAGCCGTACTTGGTGAGTTCCTACATACCATTGCTTCTTACAGTTAGGGTTCATTGCTAAAGATACTTGCAACTTTGACCTTCTATTTGGTTAAAAAAGTTAAAATGACCCGGGCGTCTTGAAAAGACGCATAAGGGTGGCTCCCATCTCTATTTCTATAGCCCTTGGGCCACACACATTTGTGCAAGTCACTACAGCAGGGGGCTGATCCGCTGGTAGTGATGTGTGTGTTTAACTTCCATGCTCTTTCCCAAATGCAGAGTGCTAAGCAGAGAAAGCAGTATATATATATATATATATATATATATATATATATATATATATACCATTTTTAAAGTCTTTGGTATGACCGTACCCGGCCGGGGATCAAACTCACGACCTACCGTGTGCAAGGCAAACACGATACCCACTCGACCTTTGCACATTCTATTTGGTTCGCTTGTCTATTTCCAACAAGAGTTTTAACAATCGTCTAGCAAATTACAAGTGATACGAAGCCATTTGTTTATATTTTATTGAGGAAAAAGTATTTTGTGAAACGAACTTTGGAGACACACTCATTTTAAGATCGACAACAGATGAGCTGATGGAACGTTAATTTCTCATCATCGTTACAGGTCAGGTGACCAGAGGAGAGCTGAAGTGCAACTGCCCCGTGCCCTGCAGTATGACGTCATACAGCACGTCAGTGTCGTACGCGGGGTGGCCCAACATACACACAAGGGACTTTGTTGGCCCGTCCTTAGGCATGGAATCAAGCTACTTAGGGTAAGATCGCAAAATGAAAATCCTGAATGTTAGGTCACTCCAGGTGCCCGCATTTATATTGTCTAGGACGTTGCACCCTAAATCTTGTCGTCGTGTGCCGCCTGTGGTAGAGCGCGCTGCTGTCAAACAATGGGACCCGGGATCTAATCCCGGGTTGTGCCCAGAGACATGTCCGAACTTGCGCCCTGGCGTTGTCCCCTTGGGAAAGGCACTTAACACGACTTTCCTCACTTCACACAGGTGTAAATGAGTACCTAGCTCATCTAGGGTTAGGGACATCCATCGGTTAGGACGTTAAATGGAGGTCCCGTGTTTGGGGAGAGCCACACTCCGCCCACGTAAAAGAACCCACCACATCTTTTAAAAAAGAGTAGGGGCATGCCCCGGTGTGCGATGGTGCAAACCTTACAGTCTGGTCTGGGTTGACATCTTGAAAAGGTGATAGTTACCTGTTATGTCAAACCTTCCACAAATGTGGTAAATAAAAAAAAAAAAAAAAAAAAAAAATAAATAAATCGTTTCTGTATCTGTGTACAAGGGGTGATCAATAAGTCCTCGGCCTCACCCAGAGGGTGATAATTATGTAGTGTGACATCTTTTAGCAATATCCACCAAAATTCAAATCATTGTGATTATTACTTTACAGACGACACTCCGTAACATTAGGTGAGGTAGAAGGATAAAAACATGGACAATTGAGCTGTGACATGAGGTGTGCGGGCCGACTTGCTGTCAGATACCCACTTCCTTTTGGTTAAAATAAGAAGGGAATCTTTATCAAACATTTTGACAATGTCTTCGAAGATTTTATGCTGATTCATGGCATGAAGGACCTGACCCACACAGCTCTGACCACAGTGCACCGCCACTTACCCAATAGTTTTCAAATTGACGTCGACTAAAAAGTATTGGCCACAATAATTTGAAGTTTGGTGGATATTCCCAAAAGATGTCACACTACATGATTATGCCCCAAAATTTTAGTTGTGCACCTTATTTCTGGGTGAGGCCGAGGACTTATTGATCACCCTTCGTATTATAAAGTAGAGTGGACTCATTCCTCAAGCTAACCGACGTCTATCGCACCGCACCCACCCCTCAGTACGACATCTAGAGTCGTTTCCGTTTAGAAGATTTCCGTTTAGAAGATTTATTTAGCCTGTTGCTTTATACACCAGCTTCACATGCACATGGCGCGCATGCAGCTGGTTATATTGTAGGCTCTACAAGCCTCCGCGGGTCGCTGGGAAAATAGTAGAAATTGACCAAAATAGAGTCAATTGTATGAAGGGAGTCGGCTACGAATGTCACTCTCCATGGACAAAGTCCCCCGGCAAATGTTCTCCCAATAGCCGGTGCGGTTAGTCTGGTAGAGACTAGTTATATTGCGACCTGTCACACCTTACCTTTGTACATCTAATTGCAAGCGTTTTTTTAAGGCTATCTGGCGAGGTCCACAGTACAGTTTATAGAACTACAGCATTTTTCGGGGTTTTGTTGTAATGTACATTTTCGGCCACATATTCCCAGAACCTACCGCACATACATATGGAACGAGATATAACTAAGAGAATGTCGCTAACAGTAAGCCAACATTGGCCACAGACTGTTGTTCTCAATTTGTAACATGTTTCTTCCAGGGAAAACGCTGTCGTCTTCAGCGTGTACTACGAGAAGTTGAACTACCAGAAAATCAGGCAGCTGAAAGCCATGGACGAAGGGCAGCTGTCAAGTACGTGATGATGAGCCATTGCACAGTTCCTAGTGCGCATGTGCAATCGCAATGCATTGTGGTCTAAGGCCAAAGTTGAAGACCCATGGCTATCCTTTTGAACGGCTGGTCACCATATATATGAATGTGTTCGAGTATTACTAAAAAGAAGAAGAAACAGTAGTTTGTAGCTATAACATGTGAAGGTTAACATGACGTATGTCCTTGCAAATTAATGTTATTTTTAGTTCCTGTTTTTCGTCTGTATCCTAAACCAACCGTGTGCTTAAAGGAGTCCTAAAGTCCAGAGGGGCGAGTTATTTTCCAATAGATTATAATCTTAGGAAGTAAAAATGAATACTTTTTACAGTATACGATAAAGTGCCCACTAGTTCAATGCGCATCAAAAAGCATTCAGTATTCTACCGAATTCCCCAGATGACCCTCTATTTTCTGATTAATTGAATTAAACAACCTCAGCCTGCGGCTTAATACAATGTGCCTGAGATGGCCTGACAAAAGTTATATTACAAAAAGAATGTCAGAATGGTTAAGAAAAACTCGTCATTGTGTAATTCACCATAAGCAGAATTCTGTAAAAAGTCGTCTGATTATGTATTGATTGATACATAATCTAGTGGAAAATAACACCTCCTTATGGAGGTTAGGACTCCTTTAAGTACATTACCCTACCCTCCTGCCCAGGTAACATTGGAAGGATGATTGGCCTGTTCTTGGGAGTTACCCACTCAATATGCCCTTCTTTTTTCATTTGTGATTTTGCTGTCAATTTGTCATTGCAACTTGGCATTTTCACACTGCTCTCCGCTTACTACTATTAGCCTCCAAAGCAGGCTCTCTGGCCTTTTTCTTGGGCTTTTGCTGATGACTTCTTTTTGTACTGGGTCGTTTTTGCAGTTATCACATCAGGCCTAATGGTTACGGGCCCAGTACAAAAATAAGTCATCTGCAAAAACTGTATCAAAACTGTATCAAAACCCCCAGAATGTCCAGAGAGCCTGCTATAGAGGCTACTACTATCACTTCTACTGCATTTTTAAAAGCTATCACTACGCTAATGTGTACGCCCCCCTCCCCACCCTACAGGTAGCATAGGAGGGACGATGGGCCTGTTCTTGGGAGCAAGCGTCCTGTCCATCCTGGAGGTGTGCGAATTTCTCCTGAGACGCTTGCTGGGGTTCCTTGGAAGACATCGCCACCCCAAGGTGGTTCATGTGAAACCCAAGGAATCATCAAAGTCAGGCACAGATATTTACAAATGAAGATCGACTTGCACAATCTTATGTGTTAAGATATAAAGTAACAAGATAAAGGTAACACTCGGGCTAAATGTTGTAAATAATGTGAACATGTCAAGTTCAGTTTTAAATATTATTGTCTAAAACATGTATCTTAAGTTTGACACTTGATATTTCTTTGTCTGCTTGTGCAACACACTCTTTTCAAAGTTTCCATAGATGTATTGTGCAGTTGGTAATCATATTGCGCAGTTCTATTGGGTTTATTTGATTGTAAGTTGTTGTATTATAAGCTTTCATTGTAATAAATGTCCATTGGCATAAAACAATTACTTAAATATTTCTGTTTCTTAAGCAACTGATTACTGGCGCGCTAAATTCAGTTAACTTATTTGACCTAAACCCGTTCCTTGTCTTTTGAGGTCAAAGGCCATGAAGAGTGCTGACTGTAACTTTTAATGTGAGTGATTTCAGTGCTGATTTGTGAAAAAGATGTCATTCATATTGATGATAAAATAAACATTTGTATCAAAACAACACAGTTGTAAATCAAACTAGGCTATACCTAGGATGTTGTATTTTTGCTGACTAATTATTCATTCATAATACGTAAATAAATGAAGCATTTTGAGTGTGATAAACGTAATTCCACTGAAACAAAAATTTTGTTTAATCTCTACCGGTATCATCGTCTACAAGGTTTGGCTGTATGAGATGTGAAACAAATATCACACGCGTCGCCAAAATAAACACCGCCCCTGAGATGTAGCCAAAATAAACACCGTCTCTGAGGTGTAGCCAAAATAAACACCGCCCCTGAGGTGTAGCCAAAATAAACTCCCTTTCACGTGAGACAACAAACTGTGCAAACAGGCGATTTGTCGGGCTGTTGCATCAGGCCTTCACACACGAACGCACGTTATGAGTTTTATACGTGTGGCCAAAATAAACACCGCCCCTGAGGCGTAGCCAAAATAAACACCGCCCCTGAGGTGTAGCCAAAATAAAGTCCCTTTCACAGGAGACAACAAACTGTGCAAACAGGCGATTTGTCGCGCTGTTGCCTCAGGCATTCACAAACGAACGCCTGGCCATGCCCAGCAAAGGTGTTCACTGGGCAGGACATGTGTATGAATTTCCCTCTAGCTGCACGAGAATTAACAGGGCGCCACCACGTCCTGCCCAGATAAGTGGTGCATTCCCGGTACTTCCCATGACGGCGCCGGGCCCGTGCAGAAGAGGTGAGCAGGTCGTTTCGCACAGTGTGGCTTGATTCGTCCTAAAAGTTGGACACGGGAGGTCACGTTTGAGGTGTGCACAAAGGTGGGCCTCTTAAAGGCATTCAGAGCATTTTATGAGGCTTGAAACTTGAATAAAAAAACTCCAATTTCTAGTCATTCCCACACATAGTAAGTTTTAATAACAGTATACCATTACATATCGACATTAAATGAGCGATGTCGTTAATTGTGTGGTGAGAACTGATAAAAACTCGAAGCCTTAATAGACTGATCCATTGTCCATCACAATTAGCGGTTCGACCAATGAGAGAGTGACTTCATGTCCGTCAAATATTTGCATTTTCATGTTTTAATTTTGCATTTCTACGTTTTGACAGAGGTGAGCGGGGCTATGGTGTCAGTCTATTTACACTAAGCGCGTGAAACTAAAAGATCACCATGTAGCTTATTTTTGTGCCGCTTTTGAGCACTTTTGATCAGAAATCCGCAAGCAAATGTGGTAAACAGTGGCATTAAATGTCAATTTCATAATTAAAGATTACAGCAACTAGAATATTTCCAGTTTTCAAGTCTCATAAAATGCTCTGGATGCCTTTAAGAAAGCGCTCTTAAGAGGTTGTCACCCAGTAGGAGAACGTGACGTCTCGCCGTGGTCACCAGGTGAGCATTGTCAGAAGGACACCCAGCAGGGAGGAATGATGACATGCCAATATTGCAATGTTATCAAATATTATCCGTGGAAATGTTGGTTTTCAAAATGAAATCTATCATCTTCTCAATCTGTTCAAAAAGGACAAATGTAAATTCTGAAATGCATTCTTAATAGTGTTAGGGATCTTTGCGTCATACAGAAATTGTCTATTCTTATATGCGTCAGTTTGGATAAGCTATATGATGATAACGTTAATGACCGGACTCTTCCTCGGTGTATATGGTGTCATAACGTCTGGTCAGCGTTAGCTCACTCGGCGGTTTTATTCGGTGGTTATAGCACATGACCAGGCGTTATGACACCATATACACCGAGGAAGAGGCGGGTCATTAACCCTTAATTCCACTCAGACATAGCTAGCTCTGCTTCATGAAATTTTTCGACCAGTGCATGCATGTTTTACACGGCATGTTGTTGTGCTCAACTAATCTTTATTGTACAAAGGAGTAGAAAATTGACATAAAATACTAAGAAATATAGGTAATCACGTATTTCCTATTTGACATATTTTGTGACCTAACCTTCAGATTAACAAAACGATTGCTAGTGGTATTATGTGCCAGCCGTCCTTCCATAAGGATCATGTTGATGCATACACTAGTTTTTATCGTCAGACTCACTTCAGAAAACATGCAAATGAACACTATTTTGAAAACGTCCCTCGACTGGTTCTTTAGAATTCTCACCTGGGACCAGATTAAGTCAGTCTAATTGGGGTGCATTCAGTCACCATAATCTGTATTCATGCACCATAGATAGCACAGATCTCTCTTATTATAAACAACAACTATCATGTATCTCCGTGATGAATTACAATGATCTCAGGTGACAGAAATACGTATGTTGTCATAGTGAAATATCCCGCTGAAAAATACATTATCAGCAACCATGACTCGCATGAGATGGCTCTAGATTTCGATCAGTTGTGACTCAAATCTCCCGTACATCCTCCAATTGGAATCATAATGTTTTTCTATATTCGACAAAAACCTGCATAGATCTCAGTTGAAAAGAGGTCACACACATTATTGAGACAAAGAAAACAAAGCATTTCAAACGTGCAGCAAAGCAAATGAAACAAAAATATCACCAAAGCTTTTTCGATCCGCATAGTTTAAGTTACGTCTTGCCAAATGCTATCCTTTCGGTATATCCTTAGGCGTCGTGAATGTTTGATAGGCAGAAGCCACTGAAAGGCATACCTTTTATCTCTCTTTTATCTTTCTTTTTCTTCTTTAACCAAGCTGTGGTGACCTAAATACCCCATATTTTGGTGTCATCCGGTGTTTCAGAGGGACCTTTGATATCAATCCAGGAGGGTCTTCCAGGTGAAACAAGTAATTCAAACTTCCTTGTATAGCGAGGTCTAAATTCAACTACCTATATATGACATATGGTAAACATTAACGCCTGTATTCACCTCTAAACTTTGGTTTGCCGTGGTTTGTATCGTGTGCTTTTTTGCGCTTAATTCAGGCAGTAACCTTCCGCCATGTCGTCGGAGGAGGAGAAAGAGTCCCCGGAGAAAGAGTTCGCGTCCAACACGACTCTACACGGACTCAACAGGGTAGGTATTACATGGCGCTTGAAGTTAAATTAGAATTTATGCATTTATGCAAATTGGCATGCTTCATATGGTTCCTCAAATATTCAGATATACGTCTGAAACGTCTGACAGTTTTAAAATCTATCCAGTTGCTTAAGTAGTTCACTGCATGGATGTTTAACCTTCCTATAGACGTTTTCAGATAGCTTTTTGAATCGTTCAATCACGCATTTCTACAAGTCTTGCGTTCCAGTTGGTTACGTTTTGCTTCTTGATATCGGTTTTCCAGATTGTCATCGCCCCAAGCAACCAATTTCGGGGGTTGTGGGTACTCGTCATCATCGCCTCTTACACCGGCTTTGGATACATGTTTGGTTCCATGTACGTGTAATGGCTGTTGTTTAGCATGTCTATTGTACGTGGTTTATGTACGTGGTTTACGTACGTGGTTTTGATATATCTGTTCGATATTTTAGGATTAATGATCAATCTGTAGGTTTACTGCATATTTTGTAACGTAATTTCTTAAGCTTAGTATTGTGTTGAAAGCAGTAATACTGTCTATAAATGACGTAAGAAGAAGAAGAACTTGATAGCAACACATCATGCACGTCTCTTTGCTCAGTGTTTTCCTTCAGTATGTTTAAAGCATATTCTTCAACAATTTCCAGGATCCACAGCTATTTTACCTACGACACCATCACCGACACGAAGTTGGAGTTTTCCGATGAGTTACCCTTTCCAGCCCTCACGATCTGCAACATGAACAAGTACGGACATAATCTAACAGTTCTGTATCTCCATATGGTAACAAAGAATCTGTCTGAAAGATCTGGGAATCCCTATGCGTCTCAATGGAAACCCTTTCAGATGTTCCGGGGTTCTCTCCCCAGCAGGAATCGTTGACAAAAAGCAGCAGGCGACATGTTTTCCTGGTGAAATAATGAAACGAAGATGAAAATGCGTAAGCTAAATCTTATTATCTGTATCTGTATAGCCGGTATAACCGCCCATCGGCGTAACACACCAGCTTTCTTTCTTTCTTTCTTTCTTTCTTTCTTTCTTTCTTCTTCTTCTTCTTTCTTTCTTTCTTTCTTTATTTCTTTCTATCTCTCTTTCTCTCTTTCCTCCTTCCTTCCTTCCTTCCTTCCTTCCTTCCTTCCTTCCTTCCTTCCTTCCTTCCTTCCTTCCTTCCTTCCTTCCTTCCTTCCTTCCTTCCTTCCTTCCTTCCTTCCTTCCTTCCTTCCTTCCTTCCTTCCTTCCTCTATTGGTTGACAGGCAGTGCTTTCATGTGAGGTGGGAAGTTTGAATACTCATGACCTGGGCGCTTCCTTCTTCACTGCCAGGTTTGACGCCAGCAAACTGAAAGTGGCGGACTGGTACTACCTCTCCATGCTGCTGAACGGTGTCCAACTCAACGTTTCCTCGATCCTGGCCAGCGGCGTGCCGGCTGACGAAACCGTCAACTCAACTTCGAACTTCGCGGTACGTCCCGTCCATAAGCGTGCGATCGTTTAAGCCCCCCTCTCACTGGACCCGCGGCACGCTGGCGGCGTCGCTGCGTCCTAAACTAGATTTGTGTTACCCTTGGCTTTATAATGGGGATATCATTCAAAACGTACAAGTATGATTAAAATGACAACAAAACTCACAGAGCTTTAAAAATTCGTTTTTTGTCGATGAAATTATTTCAGTGCTTTGTCAATTCGTTCGGCCGAAGCGACGCCGCCAGCGTGCCACGGGTCCAGTGAGAGGGGGATTTAGTGGTTAGCAATCTCCTTTTCTAACCAAGGTCGTTGGTCGAGTTCATTCGAACTCGCTTCTGTTATATTGTGCTGTCTTAAGTGATGCCTGTGTCTTTGAGTGCATCCTTAATACGATGGCAAGGCACATGTTCTACCTTACTACTATGGCGAGCTCTTTGTCGAATGTGCTTTAACTTTGTGTTTCACCAGGACATAAGAATGGAAGATATCGTGTTGGAAAAAGGTTTTGACCTCTCAAAGGGCGTGCGCAGTTGCTTCTGGAAAGGCATCCCCTGCTCTTACATGGTAAGTAGAAAGGGGGCGCTTGCGTTATTTGGTAAAATGTCACATTGAGTGGTAGTTAAACTCTCTTGCAACTCTCTCAGAACTAGGGAAAAGGAAAAGAAAAGAAAGTGATCTCGAACCAGTTTAGCTCAAATGAACTCAATGAACAGATGAGCTAATCTTCCACTGGTCGTGACAGAGAAGACAGGCGCTATGTACAGTATTTACAGGTTCATTGTACCGGGGAAATTCCCCTAGCTCTTTTCGACAAGCACAATGAACAGTGGACCACGGCTTAACGTCCTGTCCTAAAGCCCCCGTCACAAATCAACAATTTAGCTCGGCCGACTCGTCCAAATGGCGAGCTCCAAATGGCGATTTTCGGGCGAAGTACGACCGACGTCCTGTCGATTCTACGGGCTTCGGGGGAATTTTCGGAGCTCGCCCGACGTTCGCGTGTCACTGGAAGCTGTGCTTAAATTCAGCGAGGCCTCGGCGACGATTTTTGAACTCGCACAGCTCGTCAACAGCTTGCCCGTAGCTCGCCCGAGCAACGCCCAGCGCTCGGCCAATATTCGGGCGGGCATCCGAGGATTTTAGACCCGATTTTTGGTCGGTCGGAGGTCGCCCGAACTCTTCGGCCTCTTGCGAGCCTCGCACGAGCTTTGTACAATAATCGCACGACCGTCGTCAGTGTTCCGGCCGACTCATGAAAAGTATGGCGTGCTTCGGGCGAGCGTTGTGCAGGTGTCGATGGCGGGCCTCGGCAAATTAATTTTGGCTGTTTGATAATCTCCTCCATCCGCTACGTTATGTTGTCTAAACTGTTTGCTTCCACTATACAATCCACCCCAGAACTTCACCCACTCCTTCAACTACTTCGGGAACTGCTACACTTTTAACGCCGACCCGATCAAACCGCTGATGCAGACCATGGAGGGATCCGGAAACGGTCTCATGGTTTTTCTCAACATTAGAGTGGTGAGTGACATTACTGTGAACACAGATTGTTAACAATGCTTAGTGAGAAACGCTACTGATAGAAGAGTATCACTTAAGCTATTGCATGCCTTAGTGACATAACTTAAGTCCGTAATTATGTATCCAGTAACATAAATCTATAGCTACCAATTGATAAAACAGAGGGTTTGAGATATCTTTAGTGCAGCATCTCATGTTATGCACATCTAAGATATACAAGAGTGCATTACACGGGGCGACATTGGGTTGGAGATCTGTTTGGATGTATCTTTCCAGGGTGCAGGCATTATATACCCTGGATTTTTATTAGTAGATGTTACCATTCTGGTTGCAAAGTTTTGTTTTTTGCGCACACCCCAGTTCTTCCACGGAAGTGCGCGACAAAAAAGTGACGAAAGGGTTTCGAGGGGCTGGGTTTGAGTTTAGATTTCTCATAATGTGCTTCGAACTGATATTAGATACTAGCATGGCTGAAAAGCGTATGAATTGGTGTGTTTTCGGTGAAAATTGCGTTTCGATCTGAGCCTTACTTCCGGATATCCATCCGCGTTGATGGTAAAATGTCCCTTGGCCCGAGATTGACCTTTGTTGCGTTCTGTGGGTCATGCTGACATGCATCGCGCAGTGGATGATTGAAGAAATCTAAGTACTAGAATTTTCTTTATAATTGGCTCGACTGTACGCTAGGTTTTTCTCTTTCTAACAACATCAGTCGTTTCTACCCAGAATTTTTTTCTACGAGTTTTATCCTACGCAAAAGTGCCAAAATTTGACTATCATTTTTGACGTGAAAATTATGTTTTTGTCTCCTGATTTACCAAAACTAGAGAGGCTTTCATCCCATACACAGTTGATTTACTTCGGAATACTTCCCTGGAAGAGACAGTACCTAGACTCGAGGGTGCGCAGCCTCCAATTGAAACCCCAAATAAACTGGGGTGTGCTCCCTTAAGTTCTAAACCCCTCTTTTCGACACCCTCGTCCCTTTACCGCGTTATCATGACTTATTTTTTTTCAAAGGACGACTACACGGAAAACTTCTTTGCCGGCGGCGTTTCTGAAATGGGGCTGAAGCTACTAGTACACGATCCAAAGGAGCCCGCCATTATGGACACAAAGGGCATCGCCCTCGCGCCGGGCAACCACGCTTTCATCGCCATTAAACGGACACTGGTGAGTCTTACGGCCGCAGAACTCAGTATTAATGGCCAACCCCCGTGGACAAAAGTAGGTCGGGTATGAGGTAGTGCGTCACATTGCTTGCAAAGGCCAAAGTTTTTCTCCTGTGCACGTTAGCACAAGTCAAGTCAAGTTTATTGCACAACAATTGCATCAGGTACAATGTACGGCAAATAACATGGAATATTAACAACTACAGACTATCTATACTAGTGCACTAACCTAACATCATTACTCGATACATAATATAATGGCGTGATATATTTCACGTTATGGCACGGCTTCTCTTTTGCATAGCATTATATATGAATTGGCTTAGGTAGACAGATACAGAGTCAGGACATGACAGAAGTACATTAAATATTTCTCTACTTGTTCCTTCTTACATGTAATCATCAGTCTTTTCCTTTCTTCATTATAAGATGGACATATCATAAGGAAATGGTATTCATCTTCAATATTTTCTTTGCAGGTGGGACACATTCTCTTTTCGGCTGGTATATCTTGTGACGACCCTTTTCCATTTCTAAGCAATGCGCACCAATTCTCAGCCTTGTTATGCCATTTGTAAAGGATTTGTTTTGAACTAGGCTGAAACTGTGGTGAATGGCAGAGGAATCCTTCAGGTTTGAGTTGGATTACGATGTTTGTTCGGTCAGCTTGAATTCGCGCCTGAATATTGTTACCGCCCGAGTACTATGAATCGGCTGCAGTACGGTGACCTCCGCTGGGGGTAATATCAAAGTGGCTTTTAAAAGAGAATGAGCCAGCAAATATATGCTCATTTTCACATATTTCGTAGATTGAACCTTGAAGTCAAACATAGTATAATTTGGCACACTAATTGTGCACCTTACTATACATTTTCAAGCGTCGAAGCTTCTCACTTTGGGATCCTTAACCATGTAAATCCCTATGGGCGAAATACTGTGGTCTCCAACCTTAAACATCGACTATAGGGGAGGGAACAGTTAATGGACTTGCGCAAAAAGCCCAGTCTGCATGTACAATTAATTTATTTATGTAATTTTTTTAAAGAATTTTTTTTTCCAAATCCAGAAAGAAATTGCGACCTAAATGACATTTGTTGTGGTATAGAATCACATATTTTGGAAATGAGTTTTCCCCTACTAGACCAGTGTTTCCCAGCTGCAGGGGTAAGGTCAGTGTTTGTTTACGTTCACACAGCTCTAGTGCGTTTAAATGCAGGAGTCGAATCCCGGCTATAGATGTCCTTAATGTCACTGCAATATAAGATACCAATTTGTTAAAGGCACCCAGAGCATTTTTGAGGCCTGAAAACTGGAAGTATTTTCGTTGCTGTTATCTTTATGAAATTGACATTTAATGCCACTGTTTACCACATTTGCGTGCGGATTTCTTATCAAAAGGCCTTAACAGTGGCACAAAAATTAGCTACATGGTGATCTTTTAGTTTCACGCGCCTAGTGTAAATAGACCGATACCATAGCCCCGCCCACCTCCGTCAAAACATAGAAATGCAAAATTAAAACAAAAAAATGCAAATATTTGACGGATGTGCAGTCACTCTCTCATTGGTTGAGCCGCTAATTGTGATGGACAGTCAGGATCAGTCTATTAGGGCTTGGATTTTCTATCAGTTCTTACCACAAAACGACATCGTATCTTTGCTCCTTTAATGTCGATATGTAATGGTATAGTGTTATTGAAACTTACTATGTGTAGGAATGACTAGACATTGGATTTATTTCAAGTTTCAAGCCTCATAATATGTTCTGGATGCCTTTAAGATATTCATGATTCTTTCTGGATTGAAATGGTCTGCCGATATCTTATTGCTATCCATCTATTCATTCTTCATTCTCAAGGACTGTACTTGTTCTAACGGAATCCTAGACTAAGCAAATGCCAAGGTTGTGTGTACAAAAAGACATATTCTAACCTTTCCTGCTCCATAGTATGAGAACCACGTGCCTCCGTGGGGGGTCTGCCAGGACCTGCAGCTGGAGTATTACGACACCTACACCTTACCTGCCTGTTACCTGGAGTGTAGGAGTAAACATATTGTGGCGAGCTGCAGCTGCCGACCATTCTACTTGCCAGGTATGCTATGCATAACGTAGATACATGGGTCTGGCCTAGGGGTGGGTACCGGTACCGTGTACCGGTACAAAACCGCTATTTCTTAATGGACCGGTCCAAAAAAACCGGTCCGTAAAAAATCAGTGGACCGGCCTATGGACTGATTAGAAAATTCATAGTACCAGGCGGCCACATAACTGGTCTAAGAAAATACAAAACAGCAGATTTAACTTCGTTTTCGAAGACGTTAGCTGTGAATTATACCTAGAAACACTTAAAGGAATAGTAAACAGACGGCGAGAAGAGTATAATTATAATTTTGAGACAAAGTGCAAACCTAAGAAATTATATCGTTCCAGACATGACGTTTGGAGACTTTTGCGTGTGTCTCGCTCTCCAAAATATGATGTACTGCGACACTACTATAACCAGGTACAGGTACAGGTCCGGACCTGGACCTGACCCTCTGGACCTGGACCTGGACCGGACCTGAATTGTTTGTACCGGTACCCACCCCTAGTCTGGCCCATGACACATGACATATACATAGCAAGTTTGAGCACATAATGAAATGTGACAACCCTGATGCATGGTATACATTGGGAAGTATATCAAAGAATGTCTAGACTCCTCCAATGATTGTAAAATCCCATTGTCATCCTCTACTACTAAACCATATTTTATAAGATAGACTAATTAGCCTAATAGAATGTTATCTATGTACCAGTGAATGCCATACTTAGTACCTTGTACAATTGTGCAATAAAGTTATCATAATGAGTTAGGACTCTCGTTTTGATTTACTGACTTACTTGACTTATGTCTTGACTAACTCGACTTATATATCTGTCTATTCGGGAACCACTGTAGCCGCCTAGAAGTTCTGTCTTGCATAGCCTTCCAAATGCCGTTAGCTGGTATACCGGTGTCTCTTTTAATTAGCATATCTAGGTATGTTAGGGGTGGTCTTCCTTGCCTTCTTCTCCCATGTGTTGGGGACCATAGCACTAAGTCGGCGATTCTAAGGCCACAGAAAGTAATTTTTATGGATGACATCAGCGCATCATTGATTTTCGCCTGATTTCGAAAAAACACACCAAAACTTCATAACCCTACGACGGTGGTCAACAAGCCAAAAATTGGCAAATATGTCGTAAACGTTGACAGTCTAAGGTGCTTCATTGCAAATGAATACCCAGTGTTGTTCCTGCCCATGATGGTATAACAAGCTGCTTTCTGCATTTGTTCTAGCAAGGACATTATATAAATAATGGGGGGGGGTCTACTTAATTGAGCTGTATACACAAGGTGTTTCATCGCATATAAATATGCCTCTGGCCTGTATCTTGTCTGACACTTTTCGTTATACCTGGTTTGTAAACTGCTTTTTAAGCAGAGTAACATGATGACTGTTTTGACTTGATTTGTCTTCAGGGACGGCGCCATCGTGCGACCCATCAACAATGTACACCTGTGGTAGCGACGTTTTAGGTGGGTGTGAAATTCAAAGGAATACCATAGGGTTACCCTTAACCCTATCCAGTCTGGGGGGGGGGCTAAAAGTGCCCGCGCCAACTTTGAAATCGTATTACTGCCGAACGATGTCTGCTAGGACAACCAAACTTGGTGACTTTTCCTAAAATTTTGTTGGCAACAATTTTATAATAATGGTTTAAGTTTATCATTTTTTCATGTTGCCATGGCAACGGGTTTCTGACTGGCATTTTATGCAAAAATCATTAATATTTTGAAAACAATGATATTTCTCGGGTTTTCTTGCACAACTACACTAGTTTTCCTTCATGTATAACATAACATGTAGTTAGATGTAACTTTCCTGATTTAATATTCATAATTCATGCTAATTTGATGACGTAATCAGCCAAAATCCAAGATGGCGGACTATATCACTATTTCAGGTATCAGCAGGCTTTTTCGCCCTTAAAATCGTCAATACCTGACATTTTCTTTATCAGAAACATTTAGATTAACGTTTTTAGTCTATTTTCAGCGTCCTTTGCGGTCATAAGTGGAAAAAAATGATTTTTAAAAATTTCAAAATGGCCGATCCAAGATGGCGGATCCCAAGGGATCGCTAACAACACATCACGCCATTCTATGACGTCATTTTGACGTCAACGTACCTACCATTGACGTTGTATGTCTTTGCATACCTTAAAATGAATAATACAAACCGTTTTGTTTAATTCCTTTAGAAATTACGGGAATTCCCTATTTAGGCAATAAAATCACATCGATGACGTCATAATTACGTCATATTACGTCATAACGTCACCAAAATTACAGGAATTATAAAACTTGTGAATATCACTCCCTACAAATTTGGTGATGATACATCATACCGTTCGGAAATTATGAGGGGGGGGGGGGCGAATCAGCCCCCCCCCCCCGTCCCAGATATACCAAAAAAGCCCAGTCTGGATAGGGTTAAGTGTTAAGGGTGATACATGCATGCACTTGTTTCCCACGATGGAAGAAAGCACCGCATTTTTCCAAGGGTTCGCAGAACACATGCTCATCAGTATAGACTCTTCTTTTAACTCAGAATTGAAGACACTTCTGCTGTCTTCTGCTTGTCCTACCGTCAGTTGATGTCATCCTCGTTTATTTTAAACAACCGCAAAACAACAATTTGTTAAGGCACAACTGAAGGGTGGCTGAGGAGTTTTGGGATGTTATTGAAAAATAAAACCCTTTATGAACCTTCCTCAACTTTGATTTGTTTTCAGGTAGTACGTTTTGGCAAGGTGATAATCTATGCAAATTGTTTGTATCATGATTACGTCATCAAGAGTTATATGGCCACGCCCATTTTTAGAAAAAAGGCTTTCCTTGGCTTGTACTTCGATGTTTATCAATATTACTTTGCAGGAATGTACATGATAGTAATACATCAAGGATTATGCGTCCCTATGTTTATATTTTTAAATGACGATTTTGGGCGAATTTTTATTGTTATTTCTTATCACAAATAACAATAAAAATTCGCCAAAAATCAAAAGGTTTTTTTTTAATATCATCCCAAAAATCCTCAGCCACCCTTCAGTTGTACCTGAAAAGAATACCTGTGTTATTAGCCTAAAGCAAATGTAAGTCATCTAACGTTAACATAACATAACATAGCATAACATAGTGTTCGGATAGGAGGCATAATGCCCATAAGATCCGCGTCTTAAGCTAAAAGTTCGGAGTTTGTGATTAGAGTTTATGTTGGGCTGGGCGAGTACTCCAGTCCCCTCCAGTGGTTGTCCAGTTTTGACTTGAAGGTGTTCACAGTTTCGGCAGCTACAACATCCGCGGGGAGGCTGTTCCATGAGTTGACAGACCTGACACTGAAGCAGTTCGACCTGGCCGGCTTCTTAGCTTGAGGTTTGACCATCTTGTATGGGTGGCCTCTGGTGCGTCTGTCAACATTGAAGTTGAACAGGCGGTTTGGGTTGACACGGTCAAATCATTTCACGAACTTGAACACCTGTATCATGTCACCTCTCTTACGGCGGTGTTCAAGGGTTGGAAGTTTGAGGCGGCGTAGTTAACGTTAGTCTTCGTCGTCTTCATTCTCGCAGCGCAGGTGACCCGAGGGGAGTTGGAGTGTAACTGCCCTGTACCCTGCAGTATGACCAAGTATAGCACCTCTGTGTCCTACGCGGGGTGGCCCAACAGAAGCACACGGGACAACATCGTCGCAAATCACGGGAGAGACCCAGCTTACATGGCGTGAGTTTGCAACAAAGTTCACATCTCGGTGACCAGAACTTTTACTGTTACCAAGTCTAAGTATCCACAACAATATCATCTACTTGAGGCATGCAGATATATCGACAAATTTCACCGACTCGAAAGAAAAAAAAAACCACCTACCCGCCGAATATGATTTAACACAGCTTTCTATTGGAGACACCATTGTTTAGCTATTACCGCTCGCGTACTCTTACCACTCTCGTGCTCAAAGCACGCGTGCTCGCGCCAGATTGAGCTCTCGCGAGAGCAGGTTCAAAATGGCGCCAAAGTTTGGAGAGGGCCGGGGTCTATTGAAATCATTGGTGGATGATTGAGAAATCACATTGGAGATGCACATTGACGACCGATAAATGTGAGACCATTGTAAATTGGTTAATGATTTTCAAAATAAATGAAAGTGGATGGGACTTGAATATTTGATATTAAGTTTATGCCTAGTAGCCCAAAACTAGAGGATGAGAGGGACATCTTCTTTAAAGGGACAGTGCAGAGTTGTCCTTTGCTTAATATCTGTTGCCTGTTTTAGTGCAAACGGTGTTGTCTTCAGCGTGTACTACGAGGAGCTGAACTACCAGAAAATCAGGCAGCTCAAAGCCATGGACGGAGGACAGCTTGCAAGTACGTATAAAGTGACGACGTTTCTTGATCACCACAATTGAGGTTCCTACAATCTTTCTGAATCTTAAATGAAATAGCTATCAACTTCTTTCTTGGCTATTTTTCTAAGCCGTATTGCAATTTATCTTTTAACCATGCCTGACCCGTGTCCTTAAACAGAGAAAAGTTATAGAATTGCAGTCATCCAAAACGTTTTAGAATAATGTTTATATGTTTATTTCAGGTCAATAATTTGTGAATTTGACTTTTTCTATTTAGTTCATAGCAATTTTCCTGTCCTGCTGTAGCCATCATCCCCAATTACTCTTGCTAGTCAGTTTGTGAAGGCATTTGCATTGTAGGATAATGTACGTGCCCCCCTCCCCACCCTGCAGGTAACATCGGAGGGATGATGGGCCTGTTCATAGGAGCCAGCCTGCTGACCCTCCTGGAGGTGTGGGAGTACTTGTGGCAGCGGCTCAAGGGATTACTCGGCCAAAATAGGCGTCCCAAAACCTTACAGGTCCAAGCTACGCCTGACGACCAAAACGGGGGCATCCACAACGGAGCTTTCTACAAATGAATATTGATTTGCTTTTAGTCTGGAATAAGAGACAGAATTACCGCATGCACAACCTCCACTAGATCGACTAGAATGGAGAAGAGCATCCTACTACTGGCTGTTAAATACATTGTTTGCTTTGAAATCTAGATGAAACGACAATATATAACCTTCTTAACGTGATTTCTGATAATTTTATTGGTTTCAACTAACGTTTATTAATCTGAAAAATCTGGATTTTCCTGTTACCTTTCAGTTCTTAGGTTTTTGTGCTTTGATTTAGTATACTGGTTGACGATACATAATGATAAGTGATTGATTGTTCCAGTTTGGATAGAGGAGAACTACTAGTTTTTATTCTCCCCTAGCCTGCACATCGCTTTGTTGTATTACCACTTTCTTGGAACAACAATAAACGACGGTGGTAAATTCACAAAGAGATTGTTTGGTATTTCAGCAATGAGGAAAGGCAGTAGTGGGGCACAGAAACACTTTAAGTAACGAAACTTGTGTTGAGTACTATGGTCTAATCGCAAGCAATTCTTCCTCTTAACCACAAGGTTGCAGGCTTGTCCCCCTCCCTCTAAATTTTGATTGGCGCGCTACTTAAACAGGTTGTACGCCTTCATTGGTGATGACGTACTTGGCTGTCGATCGGTCTAGTCTTGAAGAACGGCACTTTTGGCACGTCGATATTAAAACCTTGAGTCGAGGTTCACCAAGGTTTACAATGGTTCAAAGTAATCGATACTGGACCGATATAGCTCGCCCCTGGCACGTATTTAAAGTTGTCGTCATTACAGGCTCCGCCCCAGAGGCGTCGCCAAAATGAACATCGGCTTCACGGGAGACAACAAACAGTCCACATGTCAATAGGGCGATTCGGGCTGTTGGCTGCGGCTTGCACAGACAAACGCTCGGCTTGATCCGTCAACAAAGGTCGAGCTTTGTAAAAAGGCACGCCGAAACGTTACCTTCTGAAAAACAAGGGGGCATGAACGCCATTTTTTTCGCACCATAGGCTTACATGTTGTATTACGTGCTTTATATGGGCGCGTCATGCAAAAAAAATTGCCAACAACTTCACAACATACAATCTCTGTTTATGGCGATTGCAATCTGCACTTAGCTACATCCCATAGAAGGCACTTTCCAGTTGTAAGCTTACGGCTGCTGAACTTTACCTGCTAATGTCTTCATCTTTCATCAGTTCGGCGCTTGAGATCAGCTGGGCTAGCTAAAAGGCAATTTCCCATCGATATAAACACACGTTCATGCAGCCGCTTATTTTTTGGGTACGGATTCTTTTAGACTGCACACGCGGAGTAATACATGAATGAGACCTTATGTCATCAATAAAAAAAATGTCCATAACTTCCGCAGCTATATCTAAAGCATACAAAACTCTCTGTCACTTGTAGTGGTAAGTGACCCTGCCTCTGGACCAATAAGCCGTGCGTCTGAGAATCCCGGCTGTATGTGTCGCTCTACCGACTTGCATGCTACTAGCAATGGTCGCAGTCCTTAAAGGCAACCAAAGCAATATTAGGGCCCCCAAAATGGAAATAAATAAAAAATGTTGAAATCTTTATGGTAGTGACATTGACTAGCATTGTTTAGCACATTCGCGTATTAACATTGAGCATTTTAGAACCGCGCAAGTCGTGCCATACGATGATCCCCATAGTTTCGCGAGCCTACAAAAACTCCGGCCACGATTTTCAATGAGTTCTCACATTACAACGTCGTATTTTTGCATCATGGACGCTGCTATTCATCGTCATAGTAGTGTTGTTTGAACTAATCATGTATGACTAGATAAATTGACTGTCAAAATTCGTTTTTGGGTCTCTAATATTGCTTGGGCTTCCTTTAAGACGAGACGTTAAGACGTGGTCCGCTAGTACAGTTCATTGTACTTGTCGAAAAGAGCGAGGGGAATCTCCCCGCTACAAATGTATACTGCACCTGTCTTCTCTCTCACGACCAGTGGAAGAGTATCTCTTCAGTGACCTGAACTGGTTCGAGATCACTTTTTTTCTCTACCAAGCTTCTTAATACCGTTTACCTAGATGTAAGGCAAACGGAACGGCAAGAATCAGTACTCCCATGTAAACGACCAGGCTTATCCTGTCTAGGACATGTGTCAGTAGGACGTATTCACTGGGACCTGCGGGGCTTTCTTCAACCTCAGTCACTTCCTTTAAGAAGTCCTTCAGAGCATCAAGGCTTCGCTTGTTGTCTACCATAAGGTTGTGGATTTCTTTGATTTCAGGAGAAGATTCAGGCTCGTCTCGTCTCTCAAGACTTCTTGTCTTAGGTGAAGATTCGTCGTTTCCTGCGAATGACGGTTTCGCGTCTGTAACACGGGTGTACTCTGCCATGGAGAACTCATCTGACGTCTTCACATATGTGCTGTAGAGGACAATATGAAATATGTTATAAACTGTAAACTCTTGCATTATATAATATAGATAAGCTAAAGAATCTTCCAAATTCTATAAGATACATACCATATCATAGATGTATATTTTCAAAGTCATATTGAAGATCTAATTCTCAATTAGAACCCTTATTCTGACTTCTGTTGGCATCATTACTTGAGATAAAGCATAATGCTTTTTTCTAGTTAGGGTTTTGTGCTATGCGGCCGAGCTATGGCTCGCATTTTTGGCCCAGCAAATCGGGTCACCCCTAAATATTGTACTCTTTTCAATAACTGTGTTGGGTTCTTTTACGTGCCTAGCTTTGACACTTGAGGCTAACGTCTGAAGTAGCCTCATACACGGAGCCGCCAGCTTTACGTCACCATCCGAAAGGACAAATGCAGTCCAATGTCCAAGCCGGGGCTAGTTAGCCCGCAGATATAAATAGAATGAAAATATCTATACCCTTTACAACAGTAGAAAATGGTGGCTTTACCTGCCCCGTTTTGTCAGATCTCCAAGCAGCATGGCACGGGCACAGTACCGAAGGAAGATCGTCCGTACGGTCGGAGGTAGTCGGCCTTCCTTCCCGTGCAGAACCACGACGATCACGGTGATCCACATGGACAGGCCCATCAACACAACAGCAACGAGGGTTAGAATACCTGTTGTATAGTAGAGCTGTTGTTAATGAGTTTTATTTGCAAGTTCGTGCCCGAAGGCTAATTACCTTCGCGACGAATGGTTTCGTCGAGTAGGTTATTCGATGGTGCTTGTCTGTGTGTCTGTTAGTGAACAGAATAAGTCGAGAACGCCTGGATGGTTTGTTGTCGTAGTTGGTGTGTCGGTGTGTATGTGGCAAATCTCAAGATGATTAGATTTTGGGCGAAGTGTTTTGCATAATTAACGAGAAAAGTGTAAAAATGTGTTCAATTGTATGCTTTACTATGCGTTCTGGTTGCGACGTGTGGGCTGTATTGTTTCAGGGGATATTGATACGGGTAGATGGGGGGCAAAGTTGGTCATGAGGGGTCATGAGGGGTCATGAGGCAGGCAGGAAACGTCAGTTACTGCCAGGGACAAATTGGCTATCAGCCAGCTGTAGGGCAGATACAAGAGATAGACTTGCCCATATAGGCAGTAATGCTTTAAAGCACTAAAACAAGGGCTCAGAAAAGGATTCACCTTAATTGCAAGCCCCAAAAATTCTTATGCACCAGAAAGCCACATCTGTCTACTTTAGAATCATGCAAAGAAAATAGACAGTTGACCAGCTCGTTCTCTCGTAACAGCTGACAGACGAAAACAATCGTCAACTTTGACCTACTCCCAGCCTGGAAGAGTCCACTCGGAGCATGTGAAACCAAACCACAAAGATATCTCCTTACACCAATTAAAAGACTGAAACATACAAATTTTGACCAAAGTTGGATATACACGGCCTTATATGAGTAAGAACAGTCATTAATGCAGTGCCACAGCATGGGAATACCGAGCATGTCTGTGTGTCTGTTAGTGAACACGATAAGTCGAGAATTCTTGGAAGGATTGTCTTGGTATTTGGTATGTTGGTAGGTCTCGCTGAAACCTGAAAATGATTAGATTTTGGGCCCCCTATCGGCTTGTTACGGTACTGCAGCGGAACTTCCTGTTATGATATCTCGTGTTGTGGACATGCTATGGAACTGATTTTTGAGTGGTAGATAGCTCGTTGGGCAGAGAGTAAGTGGTATAGGTTTGGGCCCCCTAGCAACTTTTTTGGAACTGCAGGGGTAGGTTTTGCTTCAGACTTTGAAAGGGAATAACTCAAGAAGGGCTTAATGGAAGGTCATGATTTTTTGCATGTACATAGCTTGAGCGATGATGTACATGATTGGATACTTATTATGCAAATCAGTAACTTATTTGCATAATTAATGAGGAAAGTTTATACATTCATCAATTTCCATGATAGGACTCGCAAACATGTGACATATGTAACTGAGGAAGAGAGAAATATTAATAGATATCAGCTATGCAAATGAGAACCTCATTTACATAATTAATGAGAAAATAATATAACTCGAGATGGGCTTGATGGATGGTCATGATTTTTGGTATGTAGATAGCTTATGTGATGCTTTGTATGATTGGATGATAATTATGCAAATCAGATTATAATTAATGAGGCAATTTTAAAAACCTGCTGTGTTCCATGATATGACTATTCAAATATGTGACATTTGTAACTGAGGAAGAGAGGAATGTCAATAGATAGAAATTATGCAAATGTAGGCCTAATTTGCATAATTCATGAGAAACTACTATCATTCCATACTAGTAAATAACGGCAATTTCATACTTGTTGCATTTAGAAGTTGTGTGAATGTGAACACCATTGAATCAAATTATGCTAATAAGGAGCTTATTTGCATTATTGATGAAAAATGTTAGCATAACCTTCTTTGTTAAGCTCATAATCATAACAAGGAGGTTTGGACAACTTATGTTATTTGGGTGATGAGGATCAACTGGTATGATTTTTGATTGATGAAAAACACTCCTAATACGTCAGTCATAAAGGTCAAAATCATTTCGCGAAGGTATGAGGTCGTAGAACTCTTGTTGCAACATGAAACAATGTATAGCATTAGTTTACAGGTTAACATTGTAAATCCCGGCTTTATCTTACCTAAAAAAATAGCGTGTCCATGAAGGTTAGACATTCAGTTAGAACTTAATGTAATCATTAAAACTGGATATATTTTCTACAGAGTCAGACGTTTCAGATAGCATTCGCAAACTATCATCAGTATCTGAGAATAGCATGGTTCCTTTTTTGAACTGTTATTCAGGGAGACTCAATTAGAGATAAATAAGTTTTAGATGTGACATAACTACTTTCAAGCTTTGTGGTGCTGTCTTGAATATCCAACAAGGTAACGTTATATCATGAAATGGATTGAAGAATAATCCAAATTTTGAGGTAGCGTAGTGTGCGTATTCCAGTGGTTAGCGATCTTGCCTCTGGAACTAGAAGCCCCGGGGTCGATCCCGGCTGTGTCGCTCACCCGACATGCCGCTATCGAAAAGAATCGCAGTCCTTAGGACGGGACGTTGAGCCGCGGTCCACTGTTCATTGTGCTTGTCGAAAAGAGCTAGGGGAATTTCCCCGGTACAATGAACCTGTAAATACTGTATATAGCGTCTCTCGTCCTGTCACGACCAATGGAAGATTAGCTCATCTGTTCATTGAGTTCATATGAGCTAAACTGATTCGAGATCACTTTCCCTTCGAGGTAAAGTTTTGAAAAAAAAATGGCGGTGACTTACCAATGAAGGGGAACTGGGCAGACTTCGGGAGGATCTCGTTGACCACGACCAGGGACACAAACATGGCGAGAAGAATCTTCATCCCAAACTGGAGACGATCACCCTTCCCGATGGGAATCAGGAACGTCACACACATGATCAGTGCCAGGACTATGACAGGCGAGACCGTCGTGCACATGTGGTATGTCGGATTTCTTTTGAGATCCATGTTGAGGCAAGCCTGGTGAAAATAAAGACTGTACTGTCAAACCTGGGGCTGTATTATTAATGGGTTTTATTGAAATAGTATTTGGCAGCCCAAGAGCTGAACTGCATGTTCTGTTCATTGAATAAAAGGCTAAACGACATGTGAAACATTAACAAGTCTAACATAATTAACTGTGCAAGTGACGACCTGGCCAATGTAACCACTTTTTGGTGGTCGCTTAGATAATTTGTCCCACTGACACAAGCATTACGAATCCAGTCTATAGTGACCAACTGTCCACATCGATCAGATTTCATCGGTACCCTGAATGGTCTTTAAGCGCAGAAGAAAAGCGGATCCGCACAGAGAAGAGCTTTGCAACGGAACTGAGTCAGCTTACAGATGTGATGTATGTGGCAGAGACGGCCATTCTCGTATAGGGCTGTTTAGGCTGTTGTGAATTGTGACTTTACCATGGTCAATACTGACCGACGGAAGCCATATATAGTATGGTCTTCGTAGGCAGTTTTGACAGTATGTCAGGGCTTTAGCCGTCTGTTCACCTTAACAATTCTGTTTACAGTGAGCAATTGTCCACGTAGACCAAATTTTATCAGTCCCCTGGGTGGTCGTCTTGGGTAGTTTTGACTGTATGTCAGGGCTTTCGCCGTCTGTTTACATTAAGGAGACAAAACCGTCAGACAGGACAGTCGTGAAACTTTGCTGATGATGGGCAAGCCTTTGAGGCTTATCATTTTGGGAAATTTGCTACCGTGATTACGGATAGTGTATAGATAGTGATTGGGTCGTGTGAAGTAACGGCAGGGTGTTCGGCCAAGAACCAAGCGGTCCCGGGTTCGAATCTCCCTGAGGCCACCGATGTAGTGCCCTTCGGAAAGGCACTTTATACGACTTTTACACCCAGGTGTAAAAATGGGTATATTTGTCCTCTGTACGTGGCACTATCAAAAAAAGTTACAAAAACTTGAGTGCAGTACCACGTCGTCCTTGTCTGTCAAACAGTGAAGTAAAAAAAAAAAGAACAAAAAAGATATTGTATGCCATGCCATTACCTTTTCAGGACTGACTCCGAGTTCAATTCTTATTCTCCACTCCCCGCGATCCATTCTAAAGGGTCTGTCGCACTGCAAGACGTCTGGTGACGTGGAGTTCCCGTCAGAACAGCGGAAGTTGGAGACGTGTTCGGCATTGAGGCATATTGTACAGGACATGTTGTCGAACGGGAAGTTGAAGTGGTCGAGGTCACACGTTGTCATCATCAGAGTCTCTGTAAAAACATGGCAATGGTGATAAGCAAGATGATGATGATTTTTTTAAACTGTCAATTCAACTGCACCGCGTTTTTGCCACCGCCTGTAACGTTAGATCATGCAGATATATTGCAATACGTTTGCCCCTTTCCACTTAACGGCGATCACTGAAGCCCCCCTCTCACTGCACCCGCGGCACACTGGCGGCGTCGCTGCGTCTTAAACTGGATTTGTGTTACCCTTGACTTTATAATGGGAATATCATTCAAAACGTACAAGTATGACCAAAAAGACTACAAAACACACAAAGCTTAAAAAGATTCGTTTTTTGTCGATGAAATTCGCTGAGTGCTTTGTCAATTCGATCGGTCGCAGCGACGCCGCCAGCGGGCCGCGGGTCCAGTGAGGGGGGGGGGGGTGCTTGAGCAACCGTTGAGGGGCCAAAATTGGATTTGTGTGACCCTTGGTTTTATAATTGGAATATGATACAATATGTAAAAGTATGATCGATGTTAAAGACAACAAAACGCAGTGGACGTATTAAACAGATTCGGTGTTATCTATCAAATTCTTGGAGCACCTGGTCAAATTTTGGTCGATCGAAAGTTTTCTATTATAAAACATGATCTGCTTCCATGCTTTGATGAAGAAGTCTGAATATATATAACATCTCGGAGTGTGTACCTATCATCCACGTAACTTCCCCCTCGCTGGACACCGTCAAGTCGATCTCCGGAAAGTGCCCCGACGCTCGATCGGCACTGTAAAATCGTAAGAATATGCTTCTTTATGATACCGATAACATTAAAATTGAGAAGGCATCACAGACCAGATTTTTGTGGAGGCAAACAAATAGCAAAACAAGAGCTATCTACCACTCAGAAATCATGACCATGGCGTGTCCAGGACGCGAGATATCAAACCCGGAAGTTCCACTGCAGTGCCATAGTAAGCCGCTAGGGGGCCCAAAATCTAATAATTTTGAGGTCTCAAGAAGACATACATATCAAGAATGAAGACAATCCATCCAGGCATTCTCGAGTCATATTATTTACAGACGGACGGACACACACACACGAATGCTGTACATGTGCAAAACATATAACCTTCTCGGCGAATGGAAATGATGAGATAGCTTGCAACTGTATTCTTCCGTCCTACCTTCTGAGTAGCTTGAGATGCGGGGTCCACAGCCTGTCGTGGTCCACAGTCACCATTTCTACGTCATCGTACATGGAGGGCAACCACGCCAGACGGCCGTCGATCCAGCGCTAACAAAAATACGTGTTAGTCTCGTCACTTACGTTCATCCATTGGTAAATTCTAAACTAATCGTTCATTTTTTACATGCAAATAATGTTCGTTAGCCGGAAAGATAAGCATCTTATAACTGTAATAGTCAGGAAAATATACATATTTATGATTGAATATAACGAAGTCCTCTGTCAGTCTAGAATGGAATTCCAAGAGCCCACAACTATGTAATAATGTATATATTCGGGTATAACCACAAAGATATCCACATAACTGATAGGTATCACAGGGAGTTCAGAGACGCTGTGATATCGATGTATCGATGTAGCAGAGATTGCATCAATGCGAGTGTATGGATTAGAAGACAACAAATATTTAGCCAGGGTGGCTCACCAATTGGAAGATAACGTCAGTGGTGATTGTGTGTGAGGCCTCATCCTGAGCATCATCAAACAGAACAAGAAAAGAGGAAAAGATAAATGATAAAAATTAATCAGTATGATATGTTATGTTCAATCGTTTGATTGCATATAAAATTATGTAACACTTATATGTAACGCAATTCGAAGTTGCTATACTAATAAAGATTGCTCACGTAATACGTTTTCTGATAGCCTAAGGGTTATCCCGTTTCAGTTCTAGGCTTATTTGACCCGATTGCTTTAAGACCAGCTAAGTTTCGGTAGCAATCTTAGCAAATAAAACAAATAGTTGTCAATAACTGAAGCGCAATGTTTCTATATCTAATGCAACCTGCATAGATCTAGACGTAGCATGCAATTGACGACAAATGTTTTATTTGCTTCCCATACTATACTGTATACTTTCCGGTAGAGTGGGTTTGTTGAATAAAGGAAAGATCCCCAGGAGACATAGTAGAAGATCCAAGGTAACCTGATCTGTATGACTACTTGTCCCGAAACTATGGAAGACCAAAACGACAATTGGAGACAGCTTCCTCAACTCAATTCTTACCGGTCCGAGGCATGATTCCAACCAGTCCGAGGCATGATTCCAACCGGTCCGAGACATTTTCAACCGGTCCGCGATACATTTCCTGACGTGCCGCGGTAGAATTCTAACCGGTCAGCGATACATTTCCTTACGTGCCGCGGTAGAATTCCAACCACTCCGTGCCCGTGAGAATTTCCTGCCTTACGCGCTGCCCTGTGTTCCTCGACAGAATGTCCTACCTTATGCGCTGCCCTGCGTTCCTCGACAGAATTTTCTTTCGCGCTACGGCAGAATTCTAACCGTACCACGGCACAGCCCCCATACAGTGGACGATCCCAGGTGGGTCAAGGGTCACTCGTGTTGAATGTGAACTGTGAAAATAGAAATTGAGTTGAGGAAGCTGTCTAGAATTGTCGTTTTGGTCTTCCATACGAAACTGTACTTGCCAAGTCGATGATGTCCCTCACTCTTCCAGCCACTGTGACGTTCACCACATGTTTCCCGGGAGGAAGTTCCTTACTGTACGGTCTCTTCTCAAACTTGTCAATCAGGAGTTGCGAACGGCGGTCCACTATATAAAATATGAAAATGTACCCAAGTGCATTCGATAACGTCTTGTGTTTTTTTTCCGTAACATTTTCCTCAACTAAAAACTATCAGCTAGTTTCATATTTCCGAAAATGTACCCAAGTGCTTTCGATAACGTCTTGTTTTTTTTCCGTAACATTTTCCTCAACTTAAAACTATCAGCTAGTTTCATATTTCCATGATTATTCTAGATCAATACACTTTGATGAAGGTTAGCCAGGTAAACAATATCTGAAGGCAAATCATTTACTACAGCTAGATAAGATACAGAGATTCATTCCGGATTCCGGACGTTTTGAGTGACATCCATCACACTTCCATGTGACTAGAATGAACTGGCAGAATAAGTCAATACTATCAAAACTTTATCCAATTGCTTGTCAATGAGTAACTATTTCTGGCGTATCTTATTACCTGGATGTCTAACCTTCATCAACGTATCAAGTCAATACTAGTACACGAGATGTAACTGAAAAAAATGGTTGAACATGATAAAGTCACTAAGTCGTAATTGTCGTATGTAAATGCCACTGATATGTAAACATCACATACTTGAGACAATATTTTTTAATCCGCAGTTTCACCGTAGCCTCTACCAGGCCCCAGAGTTGTCTGGAAAGAGTAGAAATTGCCCAGATAGACAGATAACATGCTAAAGGAGCCGGGAAGTATAGTTGCTGTCTATAGCTATTTGGCCGATTTCTACTCTTTCCAGCCAACTCTGGAGTCTGTTAGGGGCTAATTCCACCCTACCTTGACAGTTTGGTAAAGGGTTGTCCCATGTAGCGTCAGTAGTACACTTTGCCATGGTGGCGCCCTGCAGTGAGTACCCGGTCTCACAAGTGTACGTCACTTGTTCTCCCGGCCAGTACCGGGGGCGGAAAGGGTGCAGGAGAACTCCGCGGGGTACACCCCGGTTCTCACACACTTGTCCTGAAGAAAACAGTCAGAAACATCGTCAAAACTGGACGCCACAGACTCCCTCGTCCAGCCACGTGACATGGTTGACCTTTGACACCTAGGTCACGTGACACCTCTTTTATGAGCTGAAGAAAGATGGCGGATGCCAAAGCTCTGAAAGCTTTAAACTAGTCATGAATATAAGTTTAACATCCTTTGTTCACCGTCAGAACTGCCCAACAAGACACCTCAGAGGATCAATGAAATCTAGTCTATATGGACACGTGACAGGATACATGTGTCAATGCGAAAATCATCTTAGGATTACTAAAAGGTAGTTTTGTCAGATGGTCCTTATGTTGAGGTGGTTACTTGTACAGTATTTTTGAGGACCGGATGTCAAAGCAGATGTTGGGGGAGGTTAATCGTTATTACGTTTACTCTACCTGTTAGATGGTGTCGGTTTGTCACAGGAAATGGGCAGCTAGGACAACGTAACGTTGCCTCCCAAACTGCTTAGAGATTAACGGACTTTTGAGTAAGATAAAGCACGTTGGGTTGTTGAGCGATCGATGGTTGAAATTAATATTTGTGCATTAATGAATGTAACTAATATAGTATCTAAATTGTACCATTGCATGGCCGTGTATAGCAGTACTCCCACGTCCCGTTAACGTCCACCCCGCACCAGGGGCGCTCCGCTCCGTCCGGGTTGCGGCAGTAGTTCAGCTCCAGGTTGGCCCACGGGTACTTTTGTATCTGGTGCGGCCTGGTGTCCCAGGTCAGGCACGACCGGTTGTGCACGGTCCTACTGGAGGTGCCGACGTAGTTCGCACCGTTACCGCGATAACAGTCTGTACAGGGTATAACATATGCACAACAAAGGAAAGCGTTGATTTGATAAATGTAACATGATGTGCTTATGCATATACATCATTATCACCACCATCGTCTTCATCATCGTCGTTATCATCGTCATCATCGTCATCATCATCATCATTATTGTCATCATCCTCAACATCATGATCATTATTATTGTCATCATCATCATCACCACCACCACCATCATCATCATCATCATCATCATCATCATCATCATCATCATCATCATCATCATCATCATCATCATCATCATCATCATCATCATCATCATCATCATCATCATCATCATCATCGTCATTATTTTCATCGTCATCATCAACATCATCATCATTATCATCAGTATAGTCATCATTGTCATCATCATCAATATCATTATCATCAGTATTGTCATCATTGTCATCATCATCAACATCATCATCATTATAGTCACCATTGTCATCATCCTCAACATCCTCATCATCATTATTGTCATCATCATCAACATCATCAACTCAAGCGGTTATAGTCCACTTTTCTGTTTCTCTTTTCAATACTGTTTTGACACAAACATATGACGACATCAAAAACAAGTGTGGGGATAAAATATGTGTTCCGATGATCGTAACCGGTTATCGAATCGTTTAAACAATAACTAGCAAAATAAGTTAGTAATGATATACAATTATCATACAAACCTTCTTTGGACTGTCCCTGTATACAGTTCTGCCACGGAAGGAACGCGCAGGGCGGCAGTAGGCTCCAGGACTTCTTTGATGAGCAGCTCTGCTTGACCTCCTCGCACCATGACCTGCACGGCGGCACGCGGCGCGCAGAGGAACACTGCGGTACCAGGATATGGCACACGTACTCTGCAATCTGTGGATCCGTGCAATGCAAAGAAAAGGAAACATGATTCGATGAAAGGCACGGATCATCCTTTGTTTTTCAGACTGAACTAGCCTTCCTTGCTTTATGTAATGTATAGTTTATCATGTACATGTATATTTATGATTATCTGTATTTGTATGACATTTTCTTGAATACAAAAAAAGAAAAAAAGGTAGTTTTGATAAGACAAAATAATTATACAATTAAAGTGCAAAATTGAGACACAGGTTATCATTATGTTACCACCACAGACAGCGCTTAATATCATTTCCCCAAGCAAGCATCCGTGTGTCAAGCCAGATTTTTGTCCCTCCCAAATACTATCACCCTTATTTGGCTAGGTACTAGGCGCTAACTATAGTCCCCTTTAACCCTAACCCTGCCAGATAGTTTCTCTTTCTCTACAATGCGCTTGCTCTACGCATGCACACTACCCCTCTGTGCGACAATTTGACGTGGCAGAAATTTGGCGCCACACCGGATAATGTCCACAATAATCTTGCAGCAAGCATCTTGCTTAAATTTTTTTGTTTTTTTTGTATCTTTTTTATTTATTTTTGTTTATTCATTATTGTGATTTTTTCACATTTTTATTCGAACTTACATAAGTACATAACATAACCAGCACATTTACAATACACGTTTACAATTCCACAGATATACACATTGTTGCAGGGGCTTTCCCACTGGATTTTTTTGGCTAGGTAGTGTTCCATAGTTACATACATCTACAGGGGTCATCATTCCCACTGGCTTTTTGTAGCTAGGTTGTGCTCCTGCTCCCTAGGACTTTCTTGACATGGGCGTTTCATCCCCTTTGGATTTTCTGTGCTAAAAAAATATTGCTTGAAGTTTGAAAAGGGCTTCTCTTATGAATCTCTTGTAGCCAGTGTACCTGTGATGTTTTCAATATACCTGTGAATGGCAGGGGCTGTCTGACAGCTCCTTCATCAGCTGAAGATTCTCCCACTCCAGCAGTTCCGTGCTGTCTCGCTGATGTAGCAGGTTTGGGAAGGTTGTAGTCCACTCACTCACGCCCCCTGGCGGACACAAGTCTGCTAGCTCATCAGGAATAGGTTGGCATTCTACAGAACACCAAAGAAAACAACTTGACCTTTCCAACTACTAGTAATCATATCATTGTTGACAATCCAATCAGATTAGATGCTGAGAAGAAACATTTATTTGGGAACTGTTCGATTCATCCAAAAAGTAGCATCGTATTTTAGCCAGTCCTTCTACAAGACATATTCTTAGTAAGCCTTAGGCAGTCGACGAAATTCGGCAGTATTTTTGATCACCGGAAGTTCGCCCGATTTTAAAATTGACAGAGTATCGGGCCTGTAAGCCTTGATTTCATATTTGGAATATAACGCAGAATGTAAAAGTAAGACTGAAAAGACAACAAAACTCACAAAACGTAAAAACATTCCTTTTTTGTCTGTGAAATTCGTTGAGCAATCTTTCAAATCTTAGGTCGCAGCGCGCTCGCAGCGAGGTCGCCACCATTGTGAAATGAGGGTATAAAACATTGCAGGTGAAAACATGCAGGTGAAAACCTACCGCAGTTGCGCGTGTCGCTCCTGTCCCAGCACCTGACGTGACCGTCGCACACCTGGTCCAGCGGGATGCACTTTCCGCCGTCGGCGCAGAGGAACCCCGCGTCACAGGCCACGGGATCTGACGGTACGAGCGGCGTGCATGTTACAATCAACTAGCGGTAACTTTGCATAGTGTTGTACAGTACTGTGCTGTACTGTGCTGTACTGTACTGTGCTATACTGTGCTGTACTGTACTATACTGTACTCTACTATACTGTACTGTACTGTACTGTACTGTACTGTACTATACTGTACTGTACTTTACTGTACTGTACTAAACTGCACTGCACTGTACTGCACTGTACTGTACTGTACAATAACTGTACTATACTGTACTATACTGTACTATACTGTACTGTACTGTACTATACTATACTGTACTGTACTGTACTGTACTGTACTGTACTGTACTGTACTGTGCGTTAGCCGAACTAACTACAGGACACCGAATATTATTCAGACATACAGACAAAACTGCCCAAGAAGACCCCTTAAGGGGACCGAGAAAATCTAGTCTATGTGTACAGGTGGTCACTTAAGACAGGACTCTCAATGCTTGGGTCAAAGTGGTCACATTGGCCAGCTGGTCCTTACGTAAAGGTGGTCACTTGTACAGGTATGGCTGTAATTTGAGAGACTCAGGCTTCGGTGGGATGATACTTTACACATGTTAACGAAGCGTGCGGCACGCGTACGAGAAACTACCACAGGTAACGTAACATGACCTATTTACGTGCAAAACCTATTTACGTCCGGTTTGGCTCATGTCCACATGTCGCGGTGTATTATGCCAAAGCCTGTTCTCGTGAGCAATAAAGAACATCATAAGTATGATCCTTAGCCATCCCTTTAATTTTTGCACAGCAAAACATAATGGCCATGCGTTTACCACGTGAACGCCACGTGCCGCGCATGTGGGGGGAATTTACAAATAAACATTGTTTTTTTTTTCCATCGCGTTAAGCAAGTGGCCGGACAGACATTGTGATTTTATTATCATTTGTCTGCAGACTACTTTGGACAGTTACTGTGCATTTTTTCTGGTCTATGTTCTTTAAGCATAGCACTATAAGCGAAAAGACCGAGGTGGACGATAATGGGTTACCCTAGCACAATTCTTCATCATATACCTCAGTATAAATACATGCTCACACGGCGTTAAATAGGCGGAGAAAAACTTACAGACCATGCATTTTCTTTTTAGAAGAGCTGATATTTCTGACCATAGGTTTAAAATTTGGCTCTGTCCGTGCGGTTTTAAGATAAATGCGTTTTGAATAAATCGGACGTAAATTGGTCATGTTACGTTACGCTTATCGAATTAAATTTGCTGGTAAGATTTAAATTCATCCAAGAGTGAGAGAAGTGTGAAGTTCACTTGTAAGGATACAGTAAAAGAAATGAATCACAATACTTTCTTTCTATACAGCATACATTCTAACATCTTGAAGCCATACGTACCTCTAACTGATGTGGTGTATGTGGCGTTGAATCCCTGCCAGTTGTCGTCTTGATACAGATTATGTGACGTCTGGAACGTCACCGTGAGGCGGTAACTGTCACTGATGATGACGTCAGGTACTTCCTGTCCACAGTACGTACCTGGATAAGGCGTTCGAATGAAATTTGTTAACATAGTACGTTCCCAAGGTTAGCCCTTGATAATAGCTTCCCGCTAGTGGAGAAACCTTGTCCCTGGCCGTACCAGTATGTGTTTCAGGAAACTAATGAATAAATAAACTAGAACACGAAAAAGCAAACCATAAAGTTCCGCTGTAGTACCTTAGCAAGTCACTGGGGCGCCCAAAATCTAATCATTTTGAGGTCTTAACCTACACAGTCACATACCAAGTATGAAGACAATCCATCCAGGCCTCCTTGAGTTATACTGTCCACAGACGGACACGCACAAACACACACACACACACACACACACACACACACACACACATACACACACAAACGCTGACGAAAACATAACCTTCTCGCCAAAGGTACTGAATAGATAAAATATAAGGTGCTATCATATCCAGTAGTTTACCGTCTCTCACTAGACGTATATCTTATATAGCTTGTTCTACTTTATGCTTTACACCTTTATTCCAAGAGTCTCTACTACATGTACAATGAAGTACAAGACTGGAAATTTCACTGAAAAAACTAAAATGTAACCACAATGAGTCAATAGACCTTTTAGCAGTACATCTCAGCGAGAGGGTGTTGTTTGTTAGTATATGTCACGTTTCCCGTCGGCTGAACAGACAAATCACATAACCCCTATCCTGACCCTAATGATTCCTCCCCTGTTGCCCCTTGACCCTTCGTTCTTACCCCCTGAAAACTCATTAGTGGCTCTTCCTTCCATCGGTACGGTCACATTCCCGCCCAAATGTGTACATACCTATTTTTCTGAAGTTCCCGCCAGGCCAATCGCCATCTATGACATTGACTCTGTCGAATGGGCAGAAGGGGCCGCCCTGTACATCAAACTGCTCAAACTGTAACTCAATCCTGTGGGTGGGTGCAACCTAACCACACAAACAAACGTAAAACAACAAAAGAGTAACGTTACATAAAAATGTTCCTTCAACGGACTCATTATGATAGAAGGAGCATATGAAGCACACCAATGTTCTTCTGCCAGTTTGATTTTAAAACAAAAAGATTGAATTAAATTGAATTGGATCACACAATATCACTTGTTAGAACGCACGGATAAGGAGGTTCACGGTTCTAAGTACGCATGCGCAACGAAATGCATTGTGTGTGATACGTCAGTGGCGAACGCCCCTGAGACATAAACAAAACACGTTTGGACATTGTTATGAAAATCGAGACAATAATCAGTCAAGAACTGTTTACATCTTCGACATATTACCCACAATGCATTTCGCTGCCAATGCGTACTTAGAATTGTGAATCTCCTTATACAACGGTTGAACATATCGGACTGCCGTCATATGCGTTGAGGGTACTTGTTCTAATAAGCTAGTTCGGAGTTGCTACTACGCATGTGCAGTGTCAAAGGTGAAGGCCCCCGGCTCGTATACAGTGCTCGCCTGGACATTGTCTAGATTTGCATAACAACTGTCAAGATTTGCATAACAACGCACGACTGGCTTTGTTCACGTCTCTGGGGCCTTCACCTTTGACACTGCACATGCGTAGTAACAACTCCGAACTAGCTTATATGACATTACTGCATTGTAGCATGCGTTACCTCGATCTCCCATTTACAGAAGAGGTTGTCATAATAAGGACTGGGGAAGCCTGGGCTGTGGAACGTGCCGGTGACATTAGACAGTAGGTATCCGCACGTTTGTGTTTTTGTATCACCTGGAGAAGACAGCACAGAATCAAGAACATATAGGCTAGTTCGGAGTTGTTACTACGCATGTGCAGTGTCAAAGGTGAAGGCCCCCGAGACGTGAACAAAGCCAGTCGGGGCGTTGTTATGCAAATCTAGACAGTTGATATGCTAATCTAGACAATGTCCAGGCGAGCACTGTATCCGAGCCGGGGGCCTTCACCTTAGACACTGCACATGCGTAGTAGCAACTCCGAACTAGCTTATTAACTGGAATAAGATAACTTCTTGACATCATTGAGAAAACTAAAATGCAACCACTATGAGGCAGGAGACTTTTTAGTAGTACGCCAAAAATAGTTACTCAAGCAACTGGATAGAATTTTGAAAATTTTAAAATTTCAAAATTTCATCCAGTTGCTTGAGTAACTATTTTGGCGTATCTTATTACCTAGATGTCTAACCTTCATCAACGTTTTAGCAGTACATTTCAGTGAGAGTGTGTCTTCATACATAAAGAACTATTTTTGAAAAACGTTTTGTGTATTTTGCTGTCCTCTAATCATACTTCTGCATATTGCATGATTATTTTCAAAGGGTAACAATTTAGGTCGCTGTACTGTCGCTCAGCGATCGCCGTTTATAACCCATGTCACACTTGTGCGTATCACTCACTCACTCACTCTCTCCCATAGCTTAATAATGAATAATTAGGTGTTTGAGTTCCGTATACAATTTTTTTCAATACGCAGTTGTACGCTCAAAAAATCAAATTCTTTAGTTATGCCTGACGCATATATAGCGTGTGAATTCAGCGCATCCATTGCGTAGGAGACACGTATGATTACCTTCGCCGAGAAGGTTATGTTTTCGGTTATAAACCAGCGTGTTTTTTCTTGTGTTGGTTTTGCAATAATATTATTCCATGCTAGGATAAAACGCTAGCTAGAAATTCGTGGAGAGTAAAATCCGTTTCGACTGAATAAGAATACTTTTTTTCCACAACCAAGAGATTTATTAAACTGACGTTTCGGTGACCATCTGTGACTTTCTTCAAGGCAAGTCTGACTGGTTCACATAGAAATGATTGTACATGGCACTTCAGCACAGGTGTCGCTGCTTATAGATGCGTTCCCAAACGCAAATTATTTACATATATGGTCTCATTCCTGTGTTAGGCAGTTCCATTGGAATCAACGTTGAAATACGCAACTTTATGACTAAAAATCTAGAAAAAAAATCTGGAGATGTTTTACTTTCTGTTGAAAGCACAGTCACGTGTTCGTCATGCAGCAAAAAAAGATTCACCCAAAACTAACCGTGACAACGATATTTTCATCGCATTTTAAACTGCAGGTACCCACTACCCGCACGGGGCCGCTGTTGTATCATTGTTGTACCGCCGCGCCAGCGCCTGACCGTATCACTCATAGCAAAATGCGTACACGTCCGACCTATCGCTCAGATGACGAAACTTTCCTACCTAATCCTGACAGTAATAAACAAGCTTTCGTCTCAAATTCTTGTTATTTGATTTGATTTATTATTGTTATATCAGGTGGGACCGATAAAAGGCAATTTATGATCCACCTAAACACCGCCTCTTATAACCAGTTTTTTGTAAAGGCCGGATTATTTTAGAATACACGAGGAGTAACACAGGAATGAGACCATATACAGTCACCGGGAATGAAATCACAATGATGTCCCAAACGTACAGAAGTGTAACACATACACAACTATCGAGCAAAATGCAAGTCTCTTGGTTGTGGAAAAAAATAGTCTTCTTATTCAGTGACTTACCAACCTGAAGAAACTATTCACGAATTACTATCAACTGCATGCTCTGGCTTGTGTCAACAATGGTAATATTTCGTTTGTGAACGCTTGAAAGTTAAGTGAAGCCATGGCCACCAAGTATGATCTCATTCATTCTGCAAACTTAAAGATTTACGTCCAAAATGTGACTTTCGAAGGAAACATGGTAATGAGAATCTTAATGTTACCTGTAACGTAGAAGGTTCGAGAGATAACCTTATGTTATTACTGGTATGAACCAATAATTCTCACAGGAATTGAGGTAAAACGTTTAGTTCTTCCACGAAATGAATTTCCCTTTACAACATTAAGCAATGAGAACAATCAGCTCAAAACACTTGTACCTACTTTTAACATTTCAAGCCTTTCCCCTATTGCAAATGTGAATTTTTCAGGTTTCACAAGTTATATTAAATCTTTATGTGATTTATGTACGTGTCATTAGCAGTTTCGTAAGAAAACATATTGCGTCATTACCTTTTCTGCAAGAATTACAAGATGGATCGAGAACATTCTGTACAATACTGGCGCCATATGGGAGATAATGTCTGGAAAATGTGAGGTAATCTTCACACCAAAAACACAACTGAAGTACCCCATCGCTGCCAACGAGTGTTCCTAACGGGCCTTGGGTAACCAACAATATTAACAGTGTAACAATAACAGGCCAGTTCTCCGCGCGTGACATGCTTGCAATTGAACAGGGGAGGGACTACGAAATAGCTTTTCCACTGCAATATTAAGCAATGAAAAACAATCACCTCAAAACACTACATTTCGAACTTCAAGCCCTTTTCCCCAGTGCAAGTTCTGTATTTGTCAGGTTTCACAAGTTTGAATTTGTTTGGGTACAAAATATAGAAGGTCATCGCTGCCATTCTAACTTGAGAGCTAGAGCCAGAATATGGAAATGACCCCAGAATTTCACCCGTCGGATAATAAAAAAATGTGCACTGCTAAAAAGACGTACTATAACTGTTGCAAAACGACAAAAACAACAACAAACAAGCGTACAACATCGGGACCAAACCGGATGAAACTTACATCTGCTTGGAGCAGTCAGAGCTAGTACGTAGAGGATATGGCTTTTCTGTACTGCCCCCCTCCCACCCTAGACTAGTGTACAGACCGATAACATTCGACACAAACACCACTAGCGCCAATGAGGACATAATAACACCTCCGATACAACTGAAATATCTTTAATACGTGTCCATAAAGTAGCTTGATACGTTCTTACATCCACCCTGACATAACACAAACATACCACCCCTCCCCGTAACACCTGACCCCCCCCCCCCCCCTCCCCTCCAGTTACCACGTCTGAAAAACACAACGAATGTTCCTGTATTGTCCACAGTCATGTAGAAATACCACACAGAATTTGACAAAATGAAATGTCAAAATTCGCTCGGGGTAGAATATTCCAACTTTGTCCGCCATCTTTACTGTCCTCTGGTCTAGTTTCTGAGACATTGTGTTCATAAAAAAAAAACGTTCATCGATAAAAAGGTTCATTAGAAAGATGTTGATTAAAAATGTCCATAAAAAAATTAATTTCCTGCATAATAACAGCCCTACAGAAATACCAGACAGAATGTATAGTCCATATATACAGTCCGAGTCGTATACTGTAACTCTTGTTTCTTTCACTGTAACTTTATGTTCACTGTTTTCACAGTTGCCTCTGTAACGTGAACTTATCATCACCCTGAAAATAACCTGTTGTTATCATTATGATTCCTTCAAACATCTGTTCTGTAAATCACTTGCTACCACTGTGAAGTTAAAGTTCAGTGAAAATGTCCATTTTCCTTACAGTGTGAAATTTTGCTACCGTGAAGATTAAGTGAACTACAGTATCCAAACTTTGTCCGCCATATTTACTATCGTCTGATCTGGCTTCTGTGACATTGCGTTTGTTAACAGTTAAAAGTCGAAGTTGCTCGAAGTCATCAATTTGTTTTTATGTCAGCCTCTATCTATTTATCTTTTGTTATATGAAAAAAAAACTGTAGCCCGCTTTTTATTGAGGTCATCGGGGAAGAGGTAGGGGTAAAAAAAGCATATGTATATAACAAATTTTAGACACACCGACTACGTGAATGAAGTCCTGATTAACATATACAACCGCATCTGATGCATAGACATAAACATATATCCTTTTAAGACATTAGTATTGGAAAACAGTGATCTGTAATTACGTTTAGTTTTGATTTTCTATGTCAATAACCTAGCGGTCAGAATTTAACCAGTTTCGTAAGAAACCCCTTGCATCATCACCGATAGGGATAATTTTGGAATAAATTTCTCACGGGGATTGAGGTCAAACTGTGTTTTCATATCTACTCCTTCAACCTACAGCTCACAGGTAACCCACGTTTCGTAAAATGTGAATTATGAAAGGGTAGCAACCATTTCTTGCTGAGGGAAGACTCGAAAATTGTCATCAACTTTGTAAATCATGCCCTGAAACAGTTAAGTATGCATTATCTCAAATGAGTAAGAATAGCCTCATAATGAAATATCTTCACTCACATAAATATATGAAGTATGTTGACGTTATGTCGTAAGTATGAAATATAATTCCACGCCCCTATTCTTCATGTTGGAATGGAATGTGCCACATCAGCACACGGAGCTGTGCGGTCCCATCCTGCATCAGTTCGAGACCGGAGAGAAGTCGAGATCAGTCGAGACCAAAATTCGTCGGACGTCTATCTACAGTGGTGAGTACCGATTCTTCTTGGCACTTGCATTTTATTCGAGGTCTGATCGGGGACAGGGCCGAGTTAACGGGGTTTGATCGGGAACAAGGCCGTGTAAACGGGTCTGATCGGGAAAAGAGCCATATGGACGGGTCTGATCGGAAACAGGGCCGAGTAAACGGGGTCTGATCGGGAAAAGAGCCATATGGACGGGTCTGATCGGAAACAGGGCCGAATAAACGGGGTCTGATCGGGAACAGGGCCGAGTAAACGGGGTCTGATCGGGAAAAGAGCCATATGGACGGGTCTGATCGGAAACAGGGCCGAGTAAACGGGGTCTGATCGGGAACAGGGCCGGCCGAGTAAACGGGGTCTGATCGGGAACAGGGCCGAGTAAACAGGTCTGGACGGGTCTGATCGGAAACAGGGCCGAGTAAACGGGGTCTGATCGGAAACAGGGCCGAGTTAACGGGGTCAGATCGGGAAAAGAGCCATATGGACGGGTCTGATCGGAAACAGGGCCGAGTAAACCGGGTCTGATCGGGAACAGGGCCGAGTAAACGGGGTCTGATCGGAGACAGGGCCGAGTAAACCGGGTCTGGGCGGGGACAGGGCCGAGTAAACGGGGTCTGATCGGAAACAGGGCCGAGTTAACGGGGTCAGATCGGGACAAGAGCCATATGGACGGGTCTGATCGGAAACAGGGCCGAGTAAACGGGGTTTGATAGGGAACAGGGCCGAGTAAACGGGGTCTGATCGGAAACAGGGCCGAGTAAACGGGGTCTGATCGGGAAAAGAGCCATATGGACGGGTCTGATCGGAAACAGGGCCGAGTAAACGGGGTCTGATCGGGAAAAGAGCCATATGGACGGGTCTGATCGGAAACAGGGCCGAGTTAACGGGGTCTGATCGGGAGCAGGGCCGAGTAAACGGGGTCTGATCGGGAAAAGAGCCATATGGACGGGTCTGATCGGAAACAGGGCCGAGTAAACGGGGTCTGATCGGGAACAGGGCCGAGTAAACGGGGTCTTATCGGAAACAGGGCCGAGTAAACGGGGTCTGATCGGGAACAGGGCCGAGTTAACGGGGTCTGATCGGGAAAAGAGCAATATGGACGGGTCTGATCCGGGACAGGGCCGAGTAAACGGGGTCTGATCGGGAAAAGAGCCATATGGACGGGTCTGATCGGAAACAGGGCCGAGTAAACGGGGTCTGATCGGAAACAGGGCCGAGTAAACCGGGTCTGGGCGGGGACAGGGCCGAGTAAACGGGGTCTGATCGGATACAGGGCCGAGTTAACGGGGTCTGACCGGGGAAAAGAGCAATATGGACGGGTCTGATCCGGGACAGGGCCGAGTAAACGGGGTCTGATCGGGAAAAGAGCCATATGGACGGGTCTGATCGGGAACAGGGCCGAGTAAACCGGGTCTGGGCGGAGACAGGGCCGAGTAAACGGGGTCTGATGGGAAACAGGGCCGAGTAAACGGGGTCTGATCGGGAAAAGAGCCATATGGACGGGTCTGATCGGAAACAGGGCCGAGTAAACGGGGTCTGATCGGAAACAGGGCCGAGTAAACCGGGTCTGGGCGGGGACAGGGCCGAGTAAACGGGGTCTGATCGGATACAGGGCCGAGTTAACGGGGTCTGACCGGGGAAAAGAGCAATATGGACGGGTCTGATCCGGGACAGGGCCGAGTAAACGGGGTCTGATCGGGAAAAGAGCCATATGGACGGGTCTGATCGGGAACAGGGCCGAGTAAACCGGGTCTGGGCGGAGACAGGGCCGAGTAAACGGGGTCTGATGGGAAACAGGGCCGAGTAAACGGGGTCTGATCGGGAAAAGAGCCATATGGACGGGTCTGATCGGAAACAGGGCCGAGTTAACGGGGTCTGATCGGGAAAAGAGCCATATGGACGGGTCTGATCGGAAACAGGGCCGAGTAAACGGGATCTGATCGGGAACAGGGCCGAGTTAACGGGGTCTGATCGGGAAAAGAGCCATATGGACGGGTCTGATCGGAAACAGGGCCGAGTAAACGGGATCTGATCGGGAACAGGGCCGAGTAAACGGGGTCTGATCGGGAAAAGAGCCATATGGACGGGTCTGATCGGAAACAGGGCCGAGTAAACCGGGTCTGATCGGGAACAGGGCCGAGTAAACGGGGTCTGATCGGAAACAGCGCCGAGTTAACGGGGTCTGATCGGGAAAAGAGCCATATGGACGGGTCTGATCGGAAACAGGGCCGAGTAAACCGGGTCTGATCGGGAACAGGGCCGAGTAAACGGGGTCTGATCGGGAACAGAGCCGAGTAAACGGGGTCTGATCGGGAGCAGGGCCGACTAAACGGGGTCTGATCGGGAAAAGAGCAATATGGACGGGTCTGATCGGAAACAGCGACGAGTTAACGGGGTCTGAACGGGAAAAGAGCCATATGGACGGGTCTGATCGGAAACAGGGCCGAGTAAACGGGGTCTGATCGGGGACAGAGCCATATGGACGGGTCTGATCGGGAACAGGGCCGAATAAACGGGGTCTGATCGGGAACAGGGCCGAGTTAACGGGGTCTGATCGGGGACAGAGCCATATGGACGGGTCTGATCGGAAACAGGGCCGAATAAACGGGGTCTGATCGGGAACAGGGCCGAGTAAACGGGGTCTGATCGGGAAAAGAGCCATATGGACGGGTCTGATCGGAAACAGGGCCGAGTAAACGGGGTCTGATCGGATACAGGGCCGAGTAAACGGGGTCTGATCGGATACAGGGCCGAGTTAACGGGGTCTGATCGGGAAAAGAGCAATATGGACGGGTCTGATCGGAAACAGCGACGAGTTAACGGGGTCTGATCGGGAACAGGGCCGAGTTAACGGGGTCTGATCGGGGACAGGGCCGAGTAAACGGGGTCTGAACGGGAAAAGAGCCATATGGACGGGTCTGATCGGAAACAGGGCCGAGTAAAAGGGGTCTGATCGGAAACAGCGCCGAGTAAACGGGGTCTGATCGGATACAGGGCCGAGTAAACGGGGTCTGAACGGGAAAAGAGCCATATGGACGGGTCTGATCGGAAACAGGGCCGAGTAAAAGGGGTCTGATCGGAAACAGCGCCGAGTAAACGGGGTCTGATCGGATACAGGGCCGAGTAAACGGGGTCTGATCGGAAACAGGGCCGAGTAAACGGGGTCTGATCGGATTCAGGGCCGAGTAGACGGGGTCTGATCGGGAGCAGGGCCGACTAAACGGGGTCTGATCGGGAAAAGAGCAATATGGACGGGTCTGATCGGAAACAGCGACGAGTTAACGGGGTCTGAACGGGAAAAGAGCCATATGGACGGGTCTGATCGGAAACAGGGCCGAGTAAACGGGGTCTGATCGGGGACAGAGCCATATGGACGGGTCTGATCGGGAACAGGGCCGAATAAACGGGGTCTGATCGGGAACAGGGCCGAGTTAACGGGGTCTGATCGGGGACAGAGCCATATGGACGGGTCTGATCGGAAACAGGGCCGAATAAACGGGGTCTGATCGGGAACAGGGCCGAGTAAACGGGGTCTGATCGGGAAAAGAGCCATATGGACGGGTCTGATCGGAAACAGGGCCGAGTAAACGGGGTCTGATCGGATACAGGGCCGAGTAAACGGGGTCTGATCGGATACAGGGCCGAGTTAACGGGGTCTGATCGGGAAAAGAGCAATATGGACGGGTCTGATCGGAAACAGCGACGAGTTAACGGGGTCTGATCGGGAACAGGGCCGAGTTAACGGGGTCTGATCGGGGACAGGGCCGAGTAAACGGGGTCTGAACGGGAAAAGAGCCATATGGACGGGTCTGATCGGAAACAGGGCCGAGTAAAAGGGGTCTGATCGGAAACAGCGCCGAGTAAACGGGGTCTGATCGGATACAGGGCCGAGTAAACGGGGTCTGAACGGGAAAAGAGCCATATGGACGGGTCTGATCGGAAACAGGGCCGAGTAAAAGGGGTCTGATCGGAAACAGCGCCGAGTAAACGGGGTCTGATCGGATACAGGGCCGAGTAAACGGGGTCTGATCGGAAACAGGGCCGAGTAAACGGGGTCTGATCGGGAAAAGAGCCATATGGACGGGTCTGATCGGAAACAGGGCCGAGTAAACGGGGTCTGATCGGATACAGGGCCGAGTAGACGGGGTCTGATCGGGAACAGGGCCGAGTAAACGGGGTCTGATCGGGAAAAGAGCTATATGGACGGGTCTGATCGGGAACAGGGCCGAGTTAACGGGGTCTGATCGGGAAAAGAGCCATATGGACGGGTCTGATCGGAAACAGGGCCGAATAAACGGGGTCTGATCGGAAACAGGGCCGAGTAAACCGGGTCTGATCGGAAACAGCGCCGAGTAAACGGGGTCTGATCGGATACAGGGCCGAGTAAACGGGGTCTGATCGGATACAGGGCCGAGTAAACGGGGTCTGATCGGGAAAAGAGCCATATGGACGGGTCTGATCGGAAACAGGGCCGAGTAAACGGGGTCTGATCGGGAACAGGGCCGAGTTAACGGGGTCTGATCGGGAAAAGAGCCATATGAACGGGTCTGATCGGAAACAGGGCCGAGTCAACGGGGTCTGATCGGGAAAAGAGCCATATGGACGGGTCTGATCGGGAACAGGGCCGAGTAAACGGGGTCTGATCGAGGACAGGGCCGAGTAAACGGGGTCTGATCGGGAAAAGAGCCATATGGACGGGTCTGATTGGAAACAGGGCCGAGTAAACGGGGTCTGATTGGGAACAGGGCCGAGTTAACGGGGTCTGATCGGAAAAAGAGCCATATGGACGGGTCTGATCGGAAACAGGGCCGAGTAAAGGGGTCTGATCGGGAAAAGAGCCATATGGACGGGTCTGATCGGGAACAGGGCCGAGTAAACGGGGTCTGATCGGGAAAAGAGCCACATGGACGGGTCTGATCGGGAGCAGGGCCGAGTAAACGGGGTCTGATCGGGAGCAGGGCCGAGTAAACGGGGTCTGATCGGGGACAGGGCCGAGTAAACGGGGTCTGATCGGGAAAAGAGCCATATGGACGGGTCTGATCGGGAACAGGGCCGAGTAAACCGGGTCTGGGCGGGATCAGGGCCGAGTAAACGGGGTCTGATCGGATACAGGGCCGAGTTAACGGGGTCTGATCGGGGACAGGGCCGAGTAAACGGGGTCTGATCGGGAAAAGAGCCATATGTACGGGTCTGATCGGAAACAGGGCCGAGTTAACGGGGTCTGATCGGGAAAAGAGCCATATGGACGGGTCTGATCGGGAACAGGGCCGAGTAAACGGGGTCTGATCGGGGACAGGGCCGAGTAAACGGGGTCTGATCGGGAACAGGGCCGAGTAAACGGGGTCTGATCGAAAAAGAGCCATATGGACGGGTCTGATCGGAAACAGGGCCGAGTAAACGGGGTCTGATCGGATTCAGGGCCGAGTAGACGGGGTCTGATCGGAAACAGGGCCGAGTAAACGGGGTCTGATCGGGAAAAGAGCCATATGGACGGGTCTGATCGGAAACAGCGCCGAGTTAACGGGGTCTGATCGGGAAAAGAGCCATATGGACGGGTCTGATCGGGAACAGGGCCGAGTAAACGGGGTCTGATCGGGAACAGGGCCGAGTAAACGGGGTCTGATCGGGAACAGGGCCGAGTAAACCGGGTCTGATCGGAAATAGGGCCGAGTAAACGGGGTCTGATCGGGACAAGAGCCATATGGACGGGTCTGATCGGATACAGGGCCGAGTTAACGGGGTCTGATCGGAAACAGGGCCGAGTAAACGGGGTCTGATCGGGAACAGGGCCGAGTAAATGGGGTCTGATCGGGGAAAGAGCCATATGGACGGGTCTGATCGGGAACAGGGCCGAGTAAACCGGGTCTGATCGGGAACAGGGCCGAGTAAACGGGGTCTGATCGGGAACAGGGCCGAGTAAACGGGGTCTGATCGGGAACAGGGCCGAGTTAACGGGGTCTGATCGGGAAAAGAGCAATATGGACGGGTCTGATCCGGGACAGGGCCGAGTAAACGGGGTCTGATCGGGAAAAGAGCAATATGGACGGGTCTGATCGGAAACAGGGCCGAGTAAAAGGGGTCTGATCGGAAACAGGGCCGAGTAAACGGGGTCTTATCGGAAACAGGGCCGAGTAAACGGGGTCTGATCGGGAACAGGGCCGAGTTAACGGGGTCTGATCGGGAAAAGAGCAATATGGACGGGTCTGATCCGGGACAGGGCCGAGTAAACGGGGTCTGATCGGGAAAAGAGCCATATGGACGGGTCTGATCGGAAACAGGGCCGAGTAAACGGGGTCTGATCGGAAACAGGGCCGAGTAAACCGGGTCTGGGCGGGGACAGGGCCGAGTAAACGGGGTCTGATCGGATACAGGGCCGAGTTAACGGGGTCTGACCGGGGAAAAGAGCAATATGGACGGGTCTGATCCGGGACAGGGCCGAGTAAACGGGGTCTGATCGGGAAAAGAGCCATATGGACGGGTCTGATCGGGAACAGGGCCGAGTAAACCGGGTCTGGGCGGAGACAGGGCCGAGTAAACGGGGTCTGATGGGAAACAGGGCCGAGTAAACGGGGTCTGATCGGGAAAAGAGCCATATGGACGGGTCTGATCGGAAACAGGGCCGAGTAAACGGGGTCTGATCGGAAACAGGGCCGAGTAAACCGGGTCTGGGCGGGGACAGGGCCGAGTAAACGGGGTCTGATCGGATACAGGGCCGAGTTAACGGGGTCTGACCGGGGAAAAGAGCAATATGGACGGGTCTGATCCGGGACAGGGCCGAGTAAACGGGGTCTGATCGGGAAAAGAGCCATATGGACGGGTCTGATCGGGAACAGGGCCGAGTAAACCGGGTCTGGGCGGAGACAGGGCCGAGTAAACGGGGTCTGATGGGAAACAGGGCCGAGTAAACGGGGTCTGATCGGGAAAAGAGCCATATGGACGGGTCTGATCGGAAACAGGGCCGAGTTAACGGGGTCTGATCGGGAAAAGAGCCATATGGACGGGTCTGATCGGAAACAGGGCCGAGTAAACGGGATCTGATCGGGAACAGGGCCGAGTTAACGGGGTCTGATCGGGAAAAGAGCCATATGGACGGGTCTGATCGGAAACAGGGCCGAGTAAACGGGATCTGATCGGGAACAGGGCCGAGTAAACGGGGTCTGATCGGGAAAAGAGCCATATGGACGGGTCTGATCGGAAACAGGGCCGAGTAAACCGGGTCTGATCGGGAACAGGGCCGAGTAAACGGGGTCTGATCGGAAACAGCGCCGAGTTAACGGGGTCTGATCGGGAAAAGAGCCATATGGACGGGTCTGATCGGAAACAGGGCCGAGTAAACCGGGTCTGATCGGGAACAGGGCCGAGTAAACGGGGTCTGATCGGGAACAGAGCCGAGTAAACGGGGTCTGATCGGGAGCAGGGCCGACTAAACGGGGTCTGATCGGGAAAAGAGCAATATGGACGGGTCTGATCGGAAACAGCGACGAGTTAACGGGGTCTGAACGGGAAAAGAGCCATATGGACGGGTCTGATCGGAAACAGGGCCGAGTAAACGGGGTCTGATCGGGGACAGAGCCATATGGACGGGTCTGATCGGGAACAGGGCCGAATAAACGGGGTCTGATCGGGAACAGGGCCGAGTTAACGGGGTCTGATCGGGGACAGAGCCATATGGACGGGTCTGATCGGAAACAGGGCCGAATAAACGGGGTCTGATCGGGAACAGGGCCGAGTAAACGGGGTCTGATCGGGAAAAGAGCCATATGGACGGGTCTGATCGGAAACAGGGCCGAGTAAACGGGGTCTGATCGGATACAGGGCCGAGTAAACGGGGTCTGATCGGATACAGGGCCGAGTTAACGGGGTCTGATCGGGAAAAGAGCAATATGGACGGGTCTGATCGGAAACAGCGACGAGTTAACGGGGTCTGATCGGGAACAGGGCCGAGTTAACGGGGTCTGATCGGGGACAGGGCCGAGTAAACGGGGTCTGATCGGGAACAGAGCCGAGTAAACGGGGTCTGATCGGGAGCAGGGCCGACTAAACGGGGTCTGATCGGGAAAAGAGCAATATGGACGGGTCTGATCGGAAACAGCGACGAGTTAACGGGGTCTGAACGGGAAAAGAGCCATATGGACGGGTCTGATCGGAAACAGGGCCGAGTAAACGGGGTCTGATCGGGGACAGAGCCATATGGACGGGTCTGATCGGGAACAGGGCCGAATAAACGGGGTCTGATCGGGAACAGGGCCGAGTTAACGGGGTCTGATCGGGGACAGAGCCATATGGACGGGTCTGATCGGAAACAGGGCCGAATAAACGGGGTCTGATCGGGAACAGGGCCGAGTAAACGGGGTCTGATCGGGAAAAGAGCCATATGGACGGGTCTGATCGGAAACAGGGCCGAGTAAACGGGGTCTGATCGGATACAGGGCCGAGTAAACGGGGTCTGATCGGATACAGGGCCGAGTTAACGGGGTCTGATCGGGAAAAGAGCAATATGGACGGGTCTGATCGGAAACAGCGACGAGTTAACGGGGTCTGATCGGGAACAGGGCCGAGTTAACGGGGTCTGATCGGGGACAGGGCCGAGTAAACGGGGTCTGAACGGGAAAAGAGCCATATGGACGGGTCTGATCGGAAACAGGGCCGAGTAAAAGGGGTCTGATCGGAAACAGCGCCGAGTAAACGGGGTCTGATCGGATACAGGGCCGAGTAAACGGGGTCTGAACGGGAAAAGAGCCATATGGACGGGTCTGATCGGAAACAGGGCCGAGTAAAAGGGGTCTGATCGGAAACAGCGCCGAGTAAACGGGGTCTGATCGGATACAGGGCCGAGTAAACGGGGTCTGATCGGAAACAGGGCCGAGTAAACGGGGTCTGATCGGGAAAAGAGCCATATGGACGGGTCTGATCGGAAACAGGGCCGAGTAAACGGGGTCTGATCGGATACAGGGCCGAGTAGACGGGGTCTGATCGGGAACAGGGCCGAGTAAACGGGGTCTGATCGGGAAAAGAGCTATATGGACGGGTCTGATCGGGAACAGGGCCGAGTTAACGGGGTCTGATCGGGAAAAGAGCCATATGGACGGGTCTGATCGGAAACAGGGCCGAATAAACGGGGTCTGATCGGAAACAGGGCCGAGTAAACCGGGTCTGATCGGAAACAGCGCCGAGTAAACGGGGTCTGATCGGATACAGGGCCGAGTAAACGGGGTCTGATCGGATACAGGGCCGAGTAAACGGGGTCTGATCGGGAAAAGAGCCATATGGACGGGTCTGATCGGAAACAGGGCCGAGTAAACGGGGTCTGATCGGGAACAGGGCCGAGTTAACGGGGTCTGATCGGGAAAAGAGCCATATGAACGGGTCTGATCGGAAACAGGGCCGAGTCAACGGGGTCTGATCGGGAAAAGAGCCATATGGACGGGTCTGATCGGGAACAGGGCCGAGTAAACGGGGTCTGATCGAGGACAGGGCCGAGTAAACGGGGTCTGATCGGGAAAAGAGCCATATGGACGGGTCTGATTGGAAACAGGGCCGAGTAAACGGGGTCTGATTGGGAACAGGGCCGAGTTAACGGGGTCTGATCGGAAAAAGAGCCATATGGACGGGTCTGATCGGAAACAGGGCCGAGTAAAGGGGTCTGATCGGGAAAAGAGCCATATGGACGGGTCTGATCGGGAACAGGGCCGAGTAAACGGGGTCTGATCGGGAAAAGAGCCACATGGACGGGTCTGATCGGGAGCAGGGCCGAGTAAACGGGGTCTGATCGGGAGCAGGGCCGAGTAAACGGGGTCTGATCGGGGACAGGGCCGAGTAAACGGGGTCTGATCGGGAAAAGAGCCATATGGACGGGTCTGATCGGGAACAGGGCCGAGTAAACCGGGTCTGGGCGGGATCAGGGCCGAGTAAACGGGGTCTGATCGGATACAGGGCCGAGTTAACGGGGTCTGATCGGGGACAGGGCCGAGTAAACGGGGTCTGATCGGGAAAAGAGCCATATGTACGGGTCTGATCGGAAACAGGGCCGAGTTAACGGGGTCTGATCGGGAAAAGAGCCATATGGACGGGTCTGATCGGGAACAGGGCCGAGTAAACGGGGTCTGATCGGGGACAGGGCCGAGTAAACGGGGTCTGATCGGGAACAGGGCCGAGTAAACGGGGTCTGATCGAAAAAGAGCCATATGGACGGGTCTGATCGGAAACAGGGCCGAGTAAACGGGGTCTGATCGGATTCAGGGCCGAGTAGACGGGGTCTGATCGGAAACAGGGCCGAGTAAACGGGGTCTGATCGGGAAAAGAGCCATATGGACGGGTCTGATCGGAAACAGCGCCGAGTTAACGGGGTCTGATCGGGAAAAGAGCCATATGGACGGGTCTGATCGGGAACAGGGCCGAGTAAACGGGGTCTGATCGGGAACAGGGCCGAGTAAACGGGGTCTGATCGGGAACAGGGCCGAGTAAACCGGGTCTGATCGGAAATAGGGCCGAGTAAACGGGGTCTGATCGGGACAAGAGCCATATGGACGGGTCTGATCGGATACAGGGCCGAGTTAACGGGGTCTGATCGGAAACAGGGCCGAGTAAACGGGGTCTGATCGGGAACAGGGCCGAGTAAATGGGGTCTGATCGGGGAAAGAGCCATATGGACGGGTCTGATCGGGAACAGGGCCGAGTAAACCGGGTCTGATCGGGAACAGGGCCGAGTAAACGGGGTCTGATCGGGAACAGGGCCGAGTAAACGGGGTCTGATCGGGAACAGGGCCGAGTTAACGGGGTCTGATCGGGAAAAGAGCAATATGGACGGGTCTGATCCGGGACAGGGCCGAGTAAACGGGGTCTGATCGGGAAAAGAGCAATATGGACGGGTCTGATCGGAAACAGGGCCGAGTAAAAGGGGTCTGATCGGAAACAGCGCCGAGTAAACGGGGTCTGATCGGATACAGGGCCGAGTAAACGGGGTCTGATCGGGAAAAGAGCCATATGGACGGGTCTGATCGGGGACAGGGCCGAGTAAACGGGGTCAGATCGGGAAAAGAGCCATATGGACGGGTCTGATCGGGAACAAGGCCGAGTTAACGGGGTCTGATCGGGAAAAGAGCAATATGGACGGGTCTGATCGGAAACAGGCCGAGTAAACGGGGTCTGATCGGGAACAGGGCCGAGTAAACGGGGTCTGATCGGGAACAGGGCCGAGTTAACGGGGTCAGATCGGGAAAAGAGCCATATGGACGGGTCTGAACGGGAACAGGGCCGAGTTAACGGGGTCTGATCGGGAAAAGAGCAATATGGACGGGTCTGATCGGAAACAGCGCCGAGTTAACGGGGTCTGATCGGGAAAAGAGCCATATGGACGGGTCTGATCGGGGACAGGGCCGAGTAAACGGAGTCTGATCGGAGACAGGGCCGAGTAAACGGGGTCTGATCGGCACAGGGCAGAGTAAGCGGGGTCTGATCGGGGACAGGGCCGCCTAATCGGGCCTCAGCGGGAACAGGGCCATATGGACGGGTCTGATCGGGAACAGGGCCGAATAAACGGGGTCTGATCGGGAACAGGGCCGAGTTAACGGGGTCTGATCGGGGACAGAGCCATATGGACGGGTCTGATCGGAAACAGGGCCGAATAAACGGGGTCTGATCGGGAACAGGGCCGAGTAAACGGGGTCTGATCGGGAAAAGAGCCATATGGACGGGTCTGATCGGAAACAGGGCCGAGTAAACGGGGTCTGATCGGATACAGGGCCGAGTAAACGGGGTCTGATCGGATACAGGGCCGAGTTAACGGGGTCTGATCGGGAAAAGAGCAATATGGACGGGTCTGATCGGAAACAGCGACGAGTTAACGGGGTCTGATCGGGAACAGGGCCGAGTTAACGGGGTCTGATCGGGGACAGGGCCGAGTAAACGGGGTCTGAACGGGAAAAGAGCCATATGGACGGGTCTGATCGGAAACAGGGCCGAGTAAAAGGGGTCTGATCGGAAACAGCGCCGAGTAAACGGGGTCTGATCGGATACAGGGCCGAGTAAACGGGGTCTGAACGGGAAAAGAGCCATATGGACGGGTCTGATCGGAAACAGGGCCGAGTAAAAGGGGTCTGATCGGAAACAGCGCCGAGTAAACGGGGTCTGATCGGATACAGGGCCGAGTAAACGGGGTCTGATCGGAAACAGGGCCGAGTAAACGGGGTCTGATCGGGAAAAGAGCCATATGGACGGGTCTGATCGGAAACAGGGCCGAGTAAACGGGGTCTGATCGGATACAGGGCCGAGTAGACGGGGTCTGATCGGGAACAGGGCCGAGTAAACGGGGTCTGATCGGGAAAAGAGCTATATGGACGGGTCTGATCGGGAACAGGGCCGAGTTAACGGGGTCTGATCGGGAAAAGAGCCATATGGACGGGTCTGATCGGAAACAGGGCCGAATAAACGGGGTCTGATCGGAAACAGGGCCGAGTAAACCGGGTCTGATCGGAAACAGCGCCGAGTAAACGGGGTCTGATCGGATACAGGGCCGAGTAAACGGGGTCTGATCGGATACAGGGCCGAGTAAACGGGGTCTGATCGGGAAAAGAGCCATATGGACGGGTCTGATCGGAAACAGGGCCGAGTAAACGGGGTCTGATCGGGAACAGGGCCGAGTTAACGGGGTCTGATCGGGAAAAGAGCCATATGAACGGGTCTGATCGGAAACAGGGCCGAGTCAACGGGGTCTGATCGGGAAAAGAGCCATATGGACGGGTCTGATCGGGAACAGGGCCGAGTAAACGGGGTCTGATCGAGGACAGGGCCGAGTAAACGGGGTCTGATCGGGAAAAGAGCCATATGGACGGGTCTGATTGGAAACAGGGCCGAGTAAACGGGGTCTGATTGGGAACAGGGCCGAGTTAACGGGGTCTGATCGGAAAAAGAGCCATATGGACGGGTCTGATCGGAAACAGGGCCGAGTAAAGGGGTCTGATCGGGAAAAGAGCCATATGGACGGGTCTGATCGGGAACAGGGCCGAGTAAACGGGGTCTGATCGGGAAAAGAGCCACATGGACGGGTCTGATCGGGAGCAGGGCCGAGTAAACGGGGTCTGATCGGGAGCAGGGCCGAGTAAACGGGGTCTGATCGGGGACAGGGCCGAGTAAACGGGGTCTGATCGGGAAAAGAGCCATATGGACGGGTCTGATCGGGAACAGGGCCGAGTAAACCGGGTCTGGGCGGGATCAGGGCCGAGTAAACGGGGTCTGATCGGATACAGGGCCGAGTTAACGGGGTCTGATCGGGGACAGGGCCGAGTAAACGGGGTCTGATCGGGAAAAGAGCCATATGTACGGGTCTGATCGGAAACAGGGCCGAGTTAACGGGGTCTGATCGGGAAAAGAGCCATATGGACGGGTCTGATCGGGAACAGGGCCGAGTAAACGGGGTCTGATCGGGGACAGGGCCGAGTAAACGGGGTCTGATCGGGAACAGGGCCGAGTAAACGGGGTCTGATCGAAAAAGAGCCATATGGACGGGTCTGATCGGAAACAGGGCCGAGTAAACGGGGTCTGATCGGATTCAGGGCCGAGTAGACGGGGTCTGATCGGAAACAGGGCCGAGTAAACGGGGTCTGATCGGGAAAAGAGCCATATGGACGGGTCTGATCGGAAACAGCGCCGAGTTAACGGGGTCTGATCGGGAAAAGAGCCATATGGACGGGTCTGATCGGGAACAGGGCCGAGTAAACGGGGTCTGATCGGGAACAGGGCCGAGTAAACGGGGTCTGATCGGGAACAGGGCCGAGTAAACCGGGTCTGATCGGAAATAGGGCCGAGTAAACGGGGTCTGATCGGGACAAGAGCCATATGGACGGGTCTGATCGGATACAGGGCCGAGTTAACGGGGTCTGATCGGAAACAGGGCCGAGTAAACGGGGTCTGATCGGGAACAGGGCCGAGTAAATGGGGTCTGATCGGGGAAAGAGCCATATGGACGGGTCTGATCGGGAACAGGGCCGAGTAAACCGGGTCTGATCGGGAACAGGGCCGAGTAAACGGGGTCTGATCGGGAACAGGGCCGAGTAAACGGGGTCTGATCGGGAACAGGGCCGAGTTAACGGGGTCTGATCGGGAAAAGAGCAATATGGACGGGTCTGATCCGGGACAGGGCCGAGTAAACGGGGTCTGATCGGGAAAAGAGCAATATGGACGGGTCTGATCGGAAACAGGGCCGAGTAAAAGGGGTCTGATCGGAAACAGCGCCGAGTAAACGGGGTCTGATCGGATACAGGGCCGAGTAAACGGGGTCTGATCGGGAAAAGAGCCATATGGACGGGTCTGATCGGGGACAGGGCCGAGTAAACGGGGTCAGATCGGGAAAAGAGCCATATGGACGGGTCTGATCGGGAACAAGGCCGAGTTAACGGGGTCTGATCGGGAAAAGAGCAATATGGACGGGTCTGATCGGAAACAGGCCGAGTAAACGGGGTCTGATCGGGAACAGGGCCGAGTAAACGGGGTCTGATCGGGAACAGGGCCGAGTTAACGGGGTCAGATCGGGAAAAGAGCCATATGGACGGGTCTGAACGGGAACAGGGCCGAGTTAACGGGGTCTGATCGGGAAAAGAGCAATATGGACGGGTCTGATCGGAAACAGCGCCGAGTTAACGGGGTCTGATCGGGAAAAGAGCCATATGGACGGGTCTGATCGGGGACAGGGCCGAGTAAACGGAGTCTGATCGGAGACAGGGCCGAGTAAACGGGGTCTGATCGGCACAGGGCAGAGTAAGCGGGGTCTGATCGGGGACAGGGCCGCCTAATCGGGCCTCAGCGGGAACAGGGCCATATGGATGGGTTTGAGCGGGAACAGGGCCGAGTAAACGGGGTCTGATCGGGAACAGGGCCGAGTAAACGGGGTCTGATCGGGAACAGGGCCGAGTAAACGGGGTCTGATCGGGAACAGGGCCGAGTAAACGGGATCTGATCGGGAACAGGGCCGAGTAAACGGGTCTGAGCGTGGACAGGGCCGAGTAAGCGGGTCTGAGCGGGGACAGGGCCATATGGACGGTTCTGGTCGGGAACAAGGCCGTGTAAATGGGGTCTGATTGGAGAAAGGGCCGAGTAAACAATTCCTTGGGTAAAAAAGAAATCAACACATTCATATGTTGTGACAATTCCGCTACAATACCACTATACAAAGTGTCCTGTCTTTGCAGGATCTGAGAAAAAATTGAGTCATGGCGATTCGTCACATCATGGCAATTTCCGTGCTGCTTTTTGCTGGCTTCATTGCTGAAGGTGAGTTGTTATTTCTTTTAATCCCTCCTTCAAAACAAACGGTATCCGAACTTTAATGCAAACGGTAGACTTGTCTTTCATGGTTCGTTTTTCATTGGCAATTGATTGCATGTATGTTTTCAAACTTACATCTAGTCATAATTAATTGCATTTTGTTTTACTGCTCAATGAGAAACTGCTTTTATCAATATTGTGCAAAAGAGGAAGAGTTTGAGCAAATTTATTGAGTCAAACGAGCATAATTAGACATAGCCGCATTCTTTTTATTTGAACTAATCGAAGAAAGTTAACGCTGTACGCGTTGTATGTAAGTTTATATTGTGCCGGTTGAAAGGTAATGTGAAGTCATTGTAGCGTTACATGTATGTATGGTAGTCATCCATGTTTGTTTAAAGCAGTCCTAAACTCCAGAGGGGGGAGTTCTTTTCCAAAAGATAATACTTTTAGGAAGTAAAAATGAATACTTATTACAGTTTACGATTAAGCACCCACTAGTTCCGTGCGCATCAAAGGCATTCAGTGTTCTACTAAATTCCCCAGGTGATTCTCTATTTTCTAATTAATCAAATTAAACAACCTCAGCCTATGCCTGAATACAATGTACCTGACAAGGCCTGACAAAAGTTAGGTTACACAAGGAATATCAGGAGGGTTAAGAAAAACTTGTCTTGTTATATGTTCCTTTATATCTTATCAACAACTGGTCTTCTTATTGTGCTTAGCCCCGTCATTTATGCCCACGATGAAGGAAGTGGGTATACGTATAGGGAATACATGGGTAGGGTCTCAGGGTTTAGTTATTACATATTATTTTACAAAGCACACCTTGTGTAATTCACCACAAAAAATTCTGTAAAAAGTCGGCTGATTATGCATTCATTGATACATAATCTAGTGGAAAATAACACTCCCTTCTAGAGTTTAGGACTCCTTTAAATGTATATCATATATCTTTGTTGTTATTAAGGAGAGGCTAGGGCTGCTTCTCCTGAAAAAAAGTGGGTAAGTATCGCGTGCTTACAAAGAATGATTGAAATTTCAATTACGATATTAACAAAGCATGTTATAATGTAATACATCAGACAGTTATTCGGCAAGTATATTACAGTTGGATTTCGTTGAAATACATGACAGAATATCATGTAGTATCATGTTACATTTCCACAATCACAAAGAAGCTAGGAAAAGTCAAATTCACTTTGTAGATTACAGTTAGTTTTTGTGCCAGACTGACAACGTATATATCTATCCATAAACTATCATTTTGTTGTCATCTGCATAATTATGTACAATGAAGGTCTTCATTCATTTAATGTATTTTCCATTGTTCTCGTAGCAAAAACTATCCCTTTGCAACTGAATAAGTAAAAAAAGGTCTACATACACGCATGTCCGTGTAATTCTATCCTTGTCTCAAATCAATTTTTTGTTGTGTTTAACTGTGCTTCAATTTTTATTTATGTAAACAGGAAAAAGGGGAGGACCTGGTTAATTCTCAGGTATGTTTATTTGGATGTCCTCTAATGACAAACTAGAGATTCATCTAAAACTGAATGAATGAAATGTTGCATGGCTACACAGCAATGCTCTTAGGCACATTTCGATAGAGTAGGTACATAGCACTACAGAACACGTTTATTTTACTAGAACACAAACTGAATAATTGTTATAGTTTTTCTGAAGTGTCAATAGTCCAAAGTAGATTTTCTTTGTCTGAAATGAATGTTTTTTGCTATAATTACTAAATATTTTCCGACTATGTGTACAGGGCCTAGTCAAGGACTTCGAGATTGAAGCGCTAGATGAGTCTGCTCTAAAGGTATGTATGAAGCTCCTGAAAGATCTAGAACAGAGTAGGGTTTATTTAAAACTGAACAAGTCATACATGTCCACATGTTGCTTTATTTCTGAACAGTTTTCTCATGCATATATGAGTAGAATGGGGGGGCTTCACATAGAGTCGATTTTGTCAAGTTCTTTTTGTCTCAAATTAATGTTTTTCTTAATTGTTTTACTATTCGTACAGAATGTGTACCACGAGAACTTGGAACGTGATTTGCAGGTATGTTTGAATTTCTTGTGAGGACAAACTAGAGATCTAGTCAAATCTACAGTCAAACCTGTTCACCTTTACATAAGGATGTCCTTACCACCTGCATATTGTGACCACTTTTTTGGTGGTCCAAAAGAGACTTTATTCAATAAAACACTGTCACTGTCTGTATGGAGCACCTGTCCACATAGACCAGATTGTATTGGTCCCCTGGGTGGTCTTCTTGGGCAGGTTAGAATGTTAATAAGTCGCGGGCGTCTAAATGCTGCATGGTGACTTAGCACTTTTTGCATGCTTATTACAAAAGTGTGAGTATTTCATAATTGCGGAGACGCAACAGTTAGCGCCTGCGCCTAGACCCCACAGTGAGAGAGCGAGGGTTTTAACCACTGAAAATCCTTTTTGTACGATTTTGTGTGAAATCTGGGCAGTAAAGGGTGGTAGGATAGATTATGTGGTAGGATAGAGTTTGTATTTGCTGAATTAGTTAAAACAAAGGGTCTGTCTCTACCTTGTGGGCTTTGGCACCCCCCCCCCTGATATACCGTAGTAGTACTGGGATGGCCTTCAACTGGGTGTCTGAAGCCTGTAGGACCTATCCAAGGTCTCTGATTAGGGGGGTTTATCTGGAGAATAGCCGTATAGAATTTCTCAGGAATTCGTCTGATGACAGTAGACATAACAGGTTAGCATTTGAGGGTAAGTTATTGTAGTCTGATGTTTTGATTTCTGAGATAATGACACCTTCTTTTCTTCACTTCCCCAATGGGCTTCATTTATTGGAACTGTTTGGTCTCCCCTAATATACAGCACTGTATTTTCACCAAAACACACGGAATAGAATGAGGACAGCCTTCAAAGAGAGTCAGTTGTGTGGAATAGGAATTGTTTTCTCAAATGAATGATTTCTGTTTATTCAAACATTTTTCGACTGTTTGTACAGTTTGAGTTCCTCCAGAAAGAAGTTGGATCTGCTCTAAAGGTATGTCTAAATCTCCTCTCATCACACATTACAGATTTGCCTGAAACTGAAGTAAAACTAACAAATGTTTAATGTTGCATGATTATATCTTTCGCAAATTAAAATAAAATGTCAGTAGTTGACATAGTTTGTTGTGTCTAACTCAACTGACTGTTTCCACAGCGCTGTAGAGAGGCAAAGCTAAAGAAAGATCGTAGTTTGGTATGTGTAATTTGTTTTTTTCTTTCTAAAAGGCAAAATAGAGATGCATTCGAAACTCAGTAATTTGAAAGAGTTCTCAATGCTAAATCATACAACAAGTATCATTCGAAACTGAGTTAGTCTGCATGTCAAAAGACCATTACAGATTATTGTCAATTGTGTCAAATGAATTTATGTAGATCTCAAATGGATTGTATTAGCTAGTCATGTGGAGCGGCAAAGAAGCACATTTTTCGCAACAAGCCATATAGACGCGTGGAAAAAAACGTGTAGCTTTGCTATTCTTAGAATTTTGAAAATCAATAAGATAATTTGTTTCTAGACTTGAAAAGCATCGTACTGTGAGTTCAAAACCACTAGTCCGTATTACCGAATGATAAACATGATTGCAATTTGCATTACGACTGAAGCCCCGGTTACACATAGACGGGCATGGCCTCCCGACTCTTCCCGACCATGGTTAGGAGTAATTCGGGAGCTAGGTCGACTGTGGTCGGCTGGCGTTTGGCCTAGTCGGCTAGTGTTCGGTAGCCTTGTTCGGCTATGTGTAACCGGGGCTTGAGAGTATATCATGCCATGACATGAGTTACAAGACTTTTCTGTAAATCTCTACTAGGGTGGAGAAGTACGTTTCCAGGACTCGGCCGTCCTGGCCCTGCAAGAGGCGGCGGAAGCCTACATGGTCGGACTTTTCGAGGACACCAACCTGTGCGCCATCCACGCCAAGCGCGTCACCATCATGCCCAAGGACATGCAGCTGGCCCGCCGTATACATGGCGAAAGTAGGAAGTGGGCAGAACGTAATGCGTATAAGGTAATTAGCCTGCTATATAAACCTATAACGCGAGCCGTGACGAAGCCGCATTGCACTACCACTAGCTACTCGAAAAAGCATTATGCTTCACCTCAATTGAGGATGCCTGCTTTACCTTACTTTATAAACCTATTATAACTGCCGAATTTTTGGGTCAAAATTTGTTACATTCATGTTAATTATTGTGTTGGAGCCTACACAGTAGAATATTGTGTGAAAAATCATGTTTTTGACTTCTGCGATGTTGATTTAGACAAATAAAGATTTTAAGACTTGAGAATATTTATTAGTAATTTCGCTTTTGTGTTTCTTTCTCAAGGAGACCATGGCCATCAACCGTGAGACCATCATGGGCGTCACCAAGCCCGCTATCCGTCGTCTGGCCCGCCGTGGTGGTGTCAAGCGCATCTCCAGCCTCATCTACGACGAGACCCGACTCGTTCTCAGGTCCTTCTTGGAGAACGTCATCCGTGATTCCGTCACCTACACCGAGCACGCCAAGCGCAAAACCGTAACTACCTTGGACGTTGTCTACGCTCTCAAACGCCAAGGCCGCACCATGCGTTTCAGTGACTAAAGGATCCGATAAACGTAAGGGTTGTAATGTGTCTTACATTTGTTAACTATTGTACGTGGCGAAGAAAAAGTCTTTGCTGACGTATGTTTCAAATTCCTCTTTAAACAAGTCACAGATTTGAAATTTGATAAGTGAAAGAATAGTTATGTGATGCATTGATTAATTATAACTGTATACATATCTGAGTTTCTATGATTTGCCTCTAATATTTTTTTCTGTTTTTTTTAAGGATCCTGAAGAGCCACCAACTCCCCTGCCCCAGTGCTAACACTGCATCACGTGACACGCGTCATCATCCAATCACCACCCAGCATTCGTGCATGCTTCTCATACATAACGTTTAATTGTAATTCAAACTCCAATATCTTCTAAATAATATATCTTATAAATGCAACCAATGTCTTAACATGCAACAATCTTTTGTATGTATCATATATACTTAGAGCTAAAAACTGTACAATTTGTGGAATATAGCGTGGATAACGTGGAATTGCAGTTAATAAATCAAGATGTGTGGCCTACATGAGTGTTGGCATTTCTTATTGATTATTCTTTTACTTTTCAATTCTTAGCTAGAGTTTCTGAAGGTATCAGTGCAATTGTAACAAGGTCACATACCAGGGGCCCAAAATCAACCTTGACTTTCGGCTTCCCAATACCTGCCCACTTATCAAATATAAACAAAATCGATCAAGAGGTTCTTGAGTTATGCTGACTGCAATAGTCCGAAAACACAAACAGACAGACACACACACACACACACACACACACATAGAGAGAGAGAGAGAGATACACACAGACAGAATCACACACATACACACAGACAGTCACGTACAAACAGACAGACACAGACAGACACACACACACACACACACACACACACAAAGCAATGTGTTACAATACAGTCAATGCGAAAACCTGAGAAATTTCGCAAAAGTGGGCATAAACATATGAATTTAACCAATCTAATAAGAGCAAATGTCTGTAAGGATAAAACAATGGTGGCAGGGGTCAAAAAATTGATTTGGCTCATGTTTTGCACCGTGATAGTACTTGGCCCACACCCCCTCAAAATAGCTTTCTTTCTGTTTAAAACCGATTGTCGCCATGGTAACAGGCCAAACATCTGACCTCTGACCCTCCGTTGTATGACCTTTGCGATTTTATTTGAGTTGTTTGATTTATTACTCCTATGTTTGATCATTACTGTTTATGTTACATGATTGTGTAATTGATCACTAATGAAGTTTATGTTAATTTATTTCTGTTGTATCCTGATTTGTTATGATTTGTCATGTTGCGTAGGGCTCCCTTGGAAATCAGTTACCTTGTTAACTGAAGGGACTACCCTAAAGATTGATAAAAAAACAGGTTTTGAGGGCCATTATCCCTGATTTGAGCATATAAAAAACATGAAAATTTGAACAGTTTAGGGCATGATTACAAATAGATGCTTCAATTTAACGGAAAAACCAAAACTGGACCAAAAAGATTAACTTTTCAGATTTTCTAGAATAGTTTTGAAATTTTCAGTTTAAGTGCTTGGGCAACCTCAAAACAATACAGTGTTTTGGGCTTGTGAAAAAACAAAATGAAGCTCTGAAAATGCCAATTGTAAATAGGAAATTTTTGGATTTCAATCTTTTATCAGAAGTATCCGTGTATTGGCTATTAATTGAATGCTTGTAACCGTTTGTACCTTGTTTCGTTGCTGTGCACTTGTCCTTCAAAGTAGGTCACATTTTAGACATGTATAAATTAACACGCAGTAATCTTTAAACAAAGAAGGTTTTGTTTTGGGTAGCGTTTGTATGTATGTGTGTATGTATGTATGTATGTATGTGTGTGTGTGTGTGTGTGTGTGTGTGTGTGTGTGTGTGTGTGTGTGTGTGTGTGTGTGTGTGTGTGTGTGTGCGCGTGTGTGTGTGTGTGTGTGTTTGTGTGTGTGTGTGTGTTTGTGTGTGTGCGTGGAAGAACAACATAACTCGAGAATGCCTCGATGATATGCATTGTCTTGATACTTGGTATGTGGGTAGGTCTGAATGAGACCTGAAAATGATTAGATGTATGTTTCCTAGCGGCTTGTTACGGTACTGTATATGTCAACCAGGGACAGAAGTTTTACTTTTGGAACACTTCATGACATTTAGAGCCATTATTTACCCTGTGTATTTGGTTGCGTTGATATCAGTTGTTACGTAAACTATTATTGGAAGACGCCTCCAAAGATGACGACAAGTAACTTAAAGTCTTTCATGTTTGTGGAACTGCAGTTTCAATGATTATTTACATCAAAAGTTATGTACACTATTAATGTTCTGTTTGTTTCCTCTCTGGCCATAACAAATTAAATACCCAACCCGATCAATTGAATACCAAAATCTGGAATGTACCTGTATGTTCGTCGAGTGCGCTTTGTGTACGCTATCCCCACGCTATCTGTGCGTTTGGCATACGCAACTTATACGTACAATGCGCTGCCTGATCGCAGGACGAGTGACACATATTCGTGACGTATATTCTTATTCGCTATGCGTTCCTTCATCTTGTGTTGTATCTGCGCTGCAAGTACGTGATGTGGTCGCTGCGCAGAGATCGTGCGGCAAGAGAAGCGTATTACCGCGTTTGGAGCGCAAACACAAAGCGCGTTCGTACCTTACTCGACCGATATCAGACGTTTGAACTGCGTTCTTATGACGTCTGAGTTGCGTATCAGCGTTCGCACGAAAGTTTTCGGTAGTTTCAAAAATATCAGGCGTACCTGGCAGTGCCTTGCGTGTGCCTGCGTACCTAAAACTTTCACAAAACGATTGAGAAACGCATTAGGTGCGTATTGTGCGCACGCCGGTGTATGACAAAAATGTTAACACGCAACTCACACGGCCATGATATACGCACAAGTGTGACAGGGCCTTTAGGTGCGCGTGAGTTGCGCATAAACATTTTTGTTGGTTTAAGTAAGGTTTGCGGGGGAACTTGTTTTCTACTTTGACCCACCATTGAGCAGTCTAGTTATCAAACCAAAGATATAACTTCTTTGGTTGCAAACTTAAGCTAAACCCAAAACATGTAAATACGCAGCTTATGCGGGCTTGTATAGACGCACAAGCGTGACAGGGGCTTGACGTACTTGCACCGTATGGACAAAGGGTTATGGCTATTGTTGATAACGTTTTAAAATCGAAAAGAACAGAAATATGTCATCTAAAACGGCGGCAAACCCTAAAGAGATTTGCTTAAGCCCCCCTCTCACTGGACCCACGGCACGCTGGCGACGTCACTGCGTCCTAAACTGGATTTGTGTTACCCTTGACTTTATAAAAGGAATATCATTCAAAACGTACAAGTATGACCAAAAAGACAACAAAACACACAAAGCTTAAAAAGCTTCGTTTTAGTCGATGAAATTCGTTGAGTGCTTTGTCAATTCGATCGGGCACAGCGATCTCGCCAGCGTGCCGCGGGTCCAGTGAGAGGGGGGCTTTACGTACTTGCACAAGAAGGCACGTCGCACGACTGCCTCTCCGGATCGCCGCTGCTGTTGGAGACGAAACACCACGGCCTCCTGGTTCTCAGAAACAAGAAATCTGGATTCCGGCAGTACCCTCCATCCAGGTTATACTGTAGAGTCGCATTCACTCCTGAAATTGGATTTGAAGCCTGTATGGAATCAAGAACAATCCAGAAAAAAGAGTGAAGTAAGGACTTAACTGATTCATGAATGAATATGTACTCAATTCCAAAATTATCCGTTAAAGATATGAAATGGCCTCGTATGTAACAAATTATGCCTGGGTTACATTTCCCAGCCGGGGCCCGGCCGGGCAGTCTTTGGGGGCGTTAAGTATGATATAAAAGACAACGAAAAGCACAAAATGTACCAAACATTAATCAAGAGCATAGCTTGTGCATATTCATTGAGATACACTCTGATCTCGTCTTTCCGCAAACAGCCCGGCCGGGCCCCGGATGGAAAATGTGACCCTAGGATAAGCGGAGTAACGCAATCTATTAGCTCTATGCAAAAGCAAATCGTACCATTAGAAATGTGCGCCTTGGAATTAGTTAATATGATAGGGTCACAAAATGCCCGTAAAGAATTACCATAAAATGCGATCTCCCCATGAAAGACAGATTGATGTGCTTCGTATGAAACTTACGTTGCTTCTATTTTTTACAGTTTACACTTACAGTAACGAACACATAAAGATCCGCTGAGTCAACTTCATTGAGTTGGAGAATGAGTTATGTTCTTATCATAACGCATAAAGCTGGTACGTTTACCTGTCTGTACGAGTCATGCCAATCTAGACACGTCTTGCCGGTCTCAGAAGTGTGCCATGTCCCTCTGTAGTTTACACCGGACCCGTGGTAACAATCTAGTGATGAGGAAAATTACAGAAGATATAATGTTAACGTACATTTTTCATACAAATACTTTAAGCCATTTTGAAACAATGCTGTGTTTTCAATAACCCGACCAACCCTAGCATTTTTCGGATCAACTGCTGCTGGTAAGAGACATAAAACGTTCGATTTAACATTTGACTTGAGTATCGTTTTCCAACATGTTCTTCTGATTTCTGTTACAATAGAAATTGTTCCTGTACAGTGCATATTTGTAGCCTTATGTTTGTGAAAATACAAGTGTTGTGATGCATTTCAGTTTCACATTGACATTGTTAAACAGTATCTATTGGATAAGTTAGGTTGAAATCTAAGAAAGAAACAAACCCTTGCCTACCGACACTGTTTTTGCAGGAACGTATTCGGAAACACAGTATTTTCCTAGCTTTTTTTACTGACACTGTAAAAGAAAAGCAACACACATCTCTGCTAGAGCTTCCTATAAAAAATTCATAGCCCTTAGCAGTATTACTTCCAGCAGATGTGTATCATCTGTATCTGTATCTATATAGCCGGTACAACCGCCATTAGGCGTAACAAACCAGCTTTTACAAACCGCCATTAGGCGTAACAAACCGGCACGCGGCGCGACAGCAGCTGGTCATATTACACCGAACGGTCTGCTAGTCTTTGCATATCTGACTGTAACCGTTCTTTAAAGCTACTTAGTGAAGAAGCTCCTACAGTACTTGATAACAACGAGTTCCATTCTACTATAATGGTTCTCGGAAAATACGAATTTTTGAACACATAAATCCTTGGCTGATGACTCCGGTACTTAGATTTGGATTTGGATTTTGGATTTATTGGAATTGCAACAGTGCAATACACGTGGGACACAGGCAGCTATTGCTGATGTCGTAACCCACACACATAATGTACCCGATTTTTACACTTGGGTGGAGTGGGGAAAATCGTGTTAAGTACCTTTTTTCCAAAGGCACAAGATTGGTGGCAGCAGGGGATTCGAACTCGGAAACCCTTGGTTCTGAGTCGGAAATCCTGCCTTTACGCCACACGACCCCACTATAAAAAAAACGTGTTTTGAAAGGAAAGGAACTCCGACCGACTAGCTAGCAGGGTGGTCAGGCCGTTCCCAAGTGATCCCTTGATATCGGTAAGGATTCCTTGCATTGTAAAACAAGTTTGCCACGGAAACCTGACATGGTAAACATGACTATAGATAAATAAATCATGCTACCTTCTTTCTGCTGAGGAAAGTAGCAATTCTCTACAGGAAGATTGACGACGATCTGTTTGAAGAGAAGCATGGCGGCGGACAGGTCCCGCTGTGTGCAGACTACCTGGTTCCGGGCGCTCCGAACCTCGGTAGACCATGACCAACATGGCGGCACCATTCTGGGGAGGAAGAAGAACTTTACTTCCGAAAATAATTTCATCAGGTTGGTAGAATATAGGATATAGGAGATTCTTTTTACACCACCAGGTAATCTCACCTGCTGACGTTTCGGTGTCTGTCAGACACCTTCTTCAGAGCTTCTGACTGGAGTACTGCTTCTCACCGCTATAAGTAGCCGATGTAGGTGGCGCTTTTGCGGTGAGAACGTAATCTCAAACGTGGCTGAGCTTGTATCCCCCCTCGTCTCGGTTCATCACTGGTAATGACTTCCTGATCCATACTGCCTCCTTAATCCAATTGATGCGTCTGTTGTCCTCTCTGTCTATTACACCGTATAGCGGTGAGAAGCAGTACTCCATTCAGAAGCTCTGAAGAAGGTGTCTGACAGACACCGAAACGTCAGCAGGTGAGATTACCTGGTTGTGTAAAAAGAATCTCCTATATCCTAGAAGAACTTTAGCTTGAAAGGTCATTTGTGTTGGTAGAAATCATTCTGACACAAGTTCTAACTGTTATTTCCAACACAAAACTCGGACTGCTTAGCAAGGAGAATTAAGGAAGCCATTTACGCTGCGTAGGAATGTAACTTATTTATTTATATTATCTGATTTTTGCATAGAGTTGTATATAAATTAGGCTACTAAAATAGATCTATGAACAGGGTATGATAATATCATATTAGATATCATTTTCATGGTATTCCGTAGTATTGTCAGACTTATATACAATCGATTGGAATATTTTTTTGTCGGTCTTTATCATAGGAGGGGAAGGATAAAATTAAGTGACACTCTTTGCATATTTTTTAGCGCTTCGGGTATCCATCAATGTTGAGATTTAAAAGCAAAGCATTCGCTTTAATACAGAGTGTTATTTTTACCTCATTATGATTAATAAAAAATGTGAATATCGTTGATCATTTGTTAGATACAACATTACTCTGTAACAAAGCTGAAATTGGGTCAGTTTATTCATTTCTTTAACGTTCCTCTATTGTTAAACGCCTGGTCTTATTCAAGTTGATATTCATTGGCATTTACATCGATATTATTATTCATCTTAGTGCGTTTCTTATCAAACGCTATCTGTTCAAAAATACCAAATCCTTCACAAACAAGAGTTCGGAGACCTCACATCTCCATAAAATATACTATGCAGATTAGACCCTCATTTGCATACTTTATTTTTAACCATGAAGATTATTATGCAAATTAGGCCCTCATTTGCTTAATTATATTTTAACAGTGTTCACTGTCACATAACTTCCAAATGCCACAAGTATGAAATTCCAGTTAACAGTCCAACACCTACCCACATACATGTACCAAATATCACTACAATCCATCCAGACGTTCTTGTTATGTTGACTACAAGCATCCGGACACAAACACACACACACACACACACACACACACACACACACACACACACACACACACACACACACACACACACACACACACACATACAAACAAACACGCTCAAAACAATATCTCCATGAAAAAAATCTAAATTTTTCATGGAGATAATAATTATGTATAGGAGGGGATGTAGGCATAGGAGAGCATCCATTCTGTCTTATTCAAGAAACTTAGATAACTAACCTGTTGTTTTCACATTTCGGTGCCAGTAAGTTACAGCCATACTCCAGCGACTGCGGGTGACAGACAGCGTCCGGGTTCCGTCGCAGAACCTTCAGCGCTCCGAACTCTTCCGACTCAACGATCTCTGCCACAGTCGCGTGACCCACCAGGTTCGGTAGCACCATTCTGTCGTACGATATCACACCTTTGCAGAAGCCCAGTTTGTCAGGGATCTCCCGACACTCTGTAAGCAAGAGACATGTGTAAAGCCTACTGCCATCCTACACTATTGGCCTCCTACAGACTCCACGGTGTCTGTGACAGTCGCGTCCCCCACCAGGCTCGGTAGCACCATTCTGTCGTACGATATTGCACCTTTGCAGAAGCCCAGTTTGTCAGGTATCTCCCGACACTCTGTAAGCAAGAGACATGTCATCCGTAATGTCTGCTACCCTACAACACATATCAAAACCTATAAAAGAAACCAGGAAGCCCATTATCGAACTTGACCTTCGTTTTCCCGATGATACCAAATATCATCAGACATCAACAACTTCTCGAGTTATGCTGTACACAGACACACGGACACACATACTTAAATACATACATATCTACATACATATACATACACATATACCTGTCCTTGGTGCTGAACACTATCCACACACATACACACATACAAATATACCAGTCCTGTCCTCGGTGCTGAAGACTATCACACACACACACACACACACACACACACACACACACACACACACACACACACACACACACACACACACACACACACACACACACACACACACACATATGCATGCATACACAGTCGAATCATTTGTTAAGCTTGCTTCCCTCCAACACCTCCAGAGCCTGTTAACCAAAGGTAAGCGATCATAAAAGCAACCCAGGAGTCTTACCACAGTTGCCTTCATCACTGTGGTCGCTACAGTCGTCCTGTCCGTCACAGCGTCTGGTGAGTGGTACGCACTGTGGCTCGTGTGTGCAGCGGAACTCCCAGCCCTTACACCGGACATCTAGGGTAAAATGATAAACTAGAAGTATAAATTCTGAAAGCAAATACATACATTCACATTGTCTAGCCTAGCAAACTACTGCTCTATTTTAAAGACTACTTCAAGACATCCTAAATAGTCTTCACTTCATATCTATTATCTATCACGTATCTATTCAGAGTTTTGGTATAAAACCTGGTGTTCTCAGTCCTATCGTTAGTCACTGACGAAAGACAGTGGATGCTGTCTGAAACGTCTGACTGTTTCAAAATTTTATCCAGTTGCTTGAGTAATCATTTTTGGCATATCTTACTACCTGGATGTCTAACTTTCATCAACGTACTGCTCTGTTCAATTCTTACTCAAACACATTCATATATCATAATGTGATTAGCCTGTCCAGCTCTGTCCTGCCACTTGCTACATTGTGTAATCGAACGACAGGGTGCCTGCTGCTTAACCAGTAACCATGGTGACAGCCGTCTGGTCCAGTTTATTGACCTTATTAGTATGGAACGGAAGAAAAAGAGGAAGAGGAAGAAACGAAGCAAAACGATACGTGTTCCTTCCATTAAGGTAGCCATATATGAACTTCAATACTGCACGACTATCTGTATTGCTTACATATAGGTAACGAGTGAAAGCCTGCCAGCCATATTCAGCACAGTCAGGTACTAAAGATCTTGATTCAGTTACCTTCGACATTGATGAAAAAAAAGCTGTGTTGTCTTTTAAAAGAGTACGCCATTTCGACGTCGAAATACATGTACAGATTATCAGACCAAAAACGACTATTATGGGAATGAAAAAAAGATATGTATAAACTACAATAGTCAAACTCACATTTCTGATGGCTGGTGTAGGTTGCCAGGAAACCCCGCGCCCTGATCCACGTGTCGCTGTGGAACACCACCGTCATCACGTGTAGTTTTGACACGATGGGAGTCACGGGGTAGTGCCGACGGTCACGCTCAGCGTCCCCGCAGTAGCGGCCTGTAGAAAGAAGTTTTTACAGGTTTGCGTAGTAAAACCTTTGTTGGATCTCTGGTTGGATCCATTGGCATGTATGGTGGCCGCCATCTTGAATTTTCGACGTCACAGGGTCGCCATACCATTTTATTGGGAGTTTTTTTGGGGGGTGGGTCGCTAGAGTTCTCTCTATCTTTTAAACAAATTGGCACACAACTATCAGACATCTACTCAAAGTGCATGAGTCGATCTTTCGTCATAGTCCAGAAGGAGAAATCTGAGAAAAGGTCTCATAGACAGATTGATGATCATTGATATCAAGGACTGGTGATTGTATCCATTTGCGCTCTGTTAACGCTTTAAATAACATGCGAAGTCTAAATGTTATTTTGTCGACTACCACAAGCCATACTGTTTTGAAAGGTTAGAAAGGTTAGAAGGGTATCTCACTTGATCCGGACTGCGCCAAATTGCGAAAAGCATTCGCAAAGTGGCGCAAACCAGGGCCAATCGCTAAAAATGTGCTGCCTGGTATCAATAATTTTTTTGGGAATTTTCCAAAAAAATCGTAATTTTCAAAATGGCGCAAGTCAGCACAAAACTGCGCGGGGCGGCGGTAGAAGGAGAGGGATTGGCTCCACCTTCCAATACCGTGCCCTACATCCACTGCCCCTACGGCCCCAAAGAAGATATATAGGATTACCTTTATAATCTACTACACTAACTACGCCGGCTATAGGGAGAAAAATGTTCCAGGGGAGTTTGGCCACCATAGGGTTTCATTGGTCAGTAGGAGGAGGAAATGTTAACTTTACTATGGACTGACTCTCCTGGCCAATTTCCCCTTATGCCGAATTCTACGCTCTATACCCCCGTAAAAAGACATTGTGGCCTTAAAGCCCCCCTCTCACTGGACCCGCGGCACGCTGGCGGCGTCGCTGCGGCCGATCGAATTGACAAAGCACTAATCAAATTTCATCGACAAAAACGAATCTTTTTCAGCTTTGTCTCTTTTATTGTCTTTCCGTACGTTTTTTAATGATATTCCAATTATAATGATTATAGTAATGGTTTTTATTTGGTCAGAAATTACCCGCAATGGCAGCCTTTCTAGCGCTGAACTGATGCAGGGTTTACAGGTTTACAGGTTTCACACAATACACAACATATATAATATATAATCCACACTTGCATTTTGTGGAACTGTAGCAAGGGTCTGGGCGGCTGCCATTCGGCGCCACAGGTGACCTCAATACGACCTTCCCCAACCGAAGTCAGGTACCCATTTACACCTGGGTGGAGTGAGGAAAGTCATGTAAAGTGCCTTTCCCAAGGGCACAATATCGGTGACATGACAGGATTCGAACTCGGGACCTCTTGGTTCTGAGTCGAACGCTCTGCGTTGTGCCACACGACCCCACCCCATAAAGTCAAGGGTAACCCAAATCCAGTTTAAGACGCAGCGACGACGCCAGCGTGCCGCGGGTCCGATGAGAGAGCGGGCTTTACCTTTTAGTTGACCTCGCTCCGGGGTCCCATCGTACACCGTGACGTTGTCAAACCCACAATTGTCCTCGTACTCCACATTGAAGTCTTCGAAGGTGAGGACGATAGACTTGGACGGTTCCACCACGATGGACCAGTTACACTGCAGACTGTTACTGTACTTCTTAGGAAAGGAGGGCGTCATAATGCGTCCGCTTGCCTTGGTGAACTTTAATCCACATGTTGAGAACTTATCTGTTTAAAGGAATTCAGGAATAGATATTATCTTATTCATAAGTGTGTCTGGTACATGTTGAAATAGGAATTATATGTATAAAATTCGTGTTTTCCTATAGCTATCGATATTGTAGAGCGGAAGCCGTTACGACAAAGCACAGTAGGAGCCGCATCCTTACAATATAGCTTTTAAATAACGCTTACAGCTAGATGTTCAAAGGTTAGTTGTGACCGGTCGTTCAGTGAAATGTAGCCGGCTGCAGCCGAGCCGCGTGCCTGTGAAGCTGGTGTGTTACACTGAAGGGCGTAACACATATGTAGGTATAGATAGAAACGTATTTTCACCTTTCCACCCGAAGCTGTAACCGCTGAGCGGTCGGGCACAGTTGATTTTGCACTTAGGCTGCACCAAGTAATTTTTATGGATGACGTCCTTTGGAGACCCTAAATCTAATGCGAGAGCGCGAAAAAAAAACAAGAAGGGCCGAAAAAAACAAGATGCCTAGATTTGAAATATAATAGTCGACGACACATGTTAGGACGCAAATTGAATGAGAGAACACAGTGTAACAACTAACAATTCTTTGATCCATCATGAAAAAAGCAATAATTAGAAAAAATCAGTTGAAGTTGAACAGCAGTTGTTGTCCTGTCCTGTTTCTTTCCATATCCCATTGATTTTGCAGGCCTGCAGAAATATATTAAATAAAAAAGGGACTCTTTGGTCATAGTTACAGGAAGCGCAATTTTTTTTTTTTCTTGGAACAGACCAAAATCAATGCGCGCGCGGACGTCATCCATAAAAATTACTTGGTGTAGCCTTATAAGGAGAGGGACCGGGAAATCTGACCTGCGCAGACGGTGCAGTTTGTATTTTTCTCTTATTATTTTTGAGATTTTTTTCTAGGGGCCATGTATTGTCAGATAAGGCCAATTTTCTTCCAGAGATACAAGAGGAGTGTTTACTTTTCAAATCTAGACAAAAATGTTGACCTTAGTTGACCCTAGTGGTGTAATCTTACATCTTCTGGGGCCTGTTGTCGGCATGGTGATGCAAGCCTCTACCAGCTGGGGGGGGGGGGTGAAAGGTCAGCTTTGTTTTGTTCGGAGGCCTGTAGCCGGAGAAAATGCGGGAGTCGAAACTCTGCTTTTCCCAGATTTGGTAAGTTGACATGTTTAGCTAGCCAGAGGAAAGGAACTTTGGGACATTGAAATACTGGTGTGTTTGGAGCCTTTCCTTATGTGTGTTTTTAGGCTGTTTGGATGCTAGCAGTATTTGGTGGCCCCTCCCCATAAGGAAAGTAAAACTTGCCGCAGTTATTTTCATCCGTCCCGTCCCAGCAGTCTGTAGCGTCGTCGCATCTCCATGACAGGGGAACACAGTCAGAACCATCGGCACACCTGAACTCATCTTCTGCACACGTCACGTCTGGTAAATGCAGAAATAGACAATGGAGAGATTAGATAGTTATGGAGTACATCTTATCTGGCAGTTTAGAGAAGAAAGGTATGCACAGACACACGCGCCAAGCTCATACACATACGCTGACATGGGCACACAGACACACACATGCCTGTCCTTGGTGCTGATCACTATCCACACGCACCCACATGCACCCACACACACACACACACACTCGCGCACACACACTCAGACGTACACACACACACGCACACAACAGACACGGACAACAGACACACAGACACACATACACACGCACAAATACACGCACAGACGCGGACACACACGCGCGTGTGCACATATATACATACATACATACATACATACATACATACATACATACATACATATATACCTGTCCTTGGTGCTGAACACTATCCATCCAAACACACACACAGTACAGAGAGAGAGAGAGAGAGAGAGAGAGAGAGAGAGAGAGAAAGAGAGAGAGGGAAAGAGAGAGAGGGAAAGAGAGAGAGGGAAAGAGAGAGAGGGAAAGAGAGAGAGAGAGCAACAGAGAGACAGATAGAGACAGAGATAGACAGATAGAGACAGAGAGAGACAGACAGACAGACAGACATGTTCACAGACAGACAAAGAATTCTCTGTACATACCTGTTCTTTTAGCGCTGATGTAAGTAGCAAGGAAGCCTGGTCGAGTCATGGACAGGTCACTGCTAAATGTCACGGTCATCACGTGAAGATTTGACCTGATCTGACCCGTGGGATACTTGTCATCGGCGGAGGAGTTGCCACAAAACGTACCTGGATTACGATATAGATCTCAATAGACCTCTTGTCAATTACGGCGGCCATTTTGAATTTCCCGTCACCAACCCGAGCCTCACTTTCGTGCATGGACCCGAGCTGACCCCGGAAATTCAACATGGCCGCCGTAATTGGCAAGAGGTCTATTATTGTCAGATAATTATGGTTTCTACTGCTGAATAACTCTGAATCGCATTGCCTCTTAATTTTCCCCTTAACAAAGGCGCTATGATTCAGTTAGCGATGATTTTCAATGTTTATCACCACCACTGTTTCTAATTCATACATGTTTACTAAAGTGGCTAAGGATGTCCTAAGAGATTTACGGAATTCATACTAGTTTTACGGAATACATACGAGTTTGACGGAATACATACGATCTACTACTAAGACATTTTTCAATTTTACGGAATTCATACGATCACTACTTAGAAACGTACACATTTTAAGGATCCTATGTATTCCCTAAAGCTCCGCACGAATTACGTAAAATTCTTACGAACACTTAGGCACCTTTGGCTAATTTAGTACTTAGACATCCATGGTAATTGTATAACGTCACTTAAGTTTACCAAGTTTACGTCCAGCCTCAGGATTGCCCTGGTAGACCTCTACGGCGTCAAAGCTACAGTCTGGCTCCTTTTCAAGGTCAAAGAAGTCGAAGTTCATGGACACGGATCGAGTGTCGTTGACTGTGATGGTCCAGATACAGTTGGCCATGTCTCCGTAGCTGTCCGGGTAGTTTGGCGAGGTGAAGTTGCCGGATGCCCCGGTCAGCGCAAGGCCACAGGTCACGTTTTCGTCTGCAGAAATAGTTATTAATCATCATCATCATTAATACCTTCTTTTCCAAACAGAGGCTGCGAACGATGGGCGACCACTTGACAACCAAAGATTCGACAGGTCGCTCATTGATAGAAAATGACATGATCTGTGTTTTATAAAATATTTTTCAAAACTCATACTTTTGCAACGTCACACAAATCCAGTTTTTGTCATGGAGAGATCGCTGTCTAATGTAAAAAAAGGGGCCTTAGAGCTAAATGGTAACACAGTTTATGTAAATTGATGTGAAGTCAATGACACCTTATAGGGACTGTAGTCAAGATGCAACGAGAAGAAACGATTTTCAACGTCGACAAAATCATACTACATTAGCATGAAAGCTCATTTATAGCAACATCATACTACATCATACCATGTCAAGTTTACTATCTTAATATCTTTCTAATGAGAAGTTACAAACGTGAATGCCGCTAGTATGAAAAATATCTTTAGTAAATGTTCAATGACCTTGTTGGAGGTTGGGGTCAAAGGTGGCATATGACGCTTTGAAGCCCCGCCCAGCCGACCACGCGTCACTGGTAAACATCACTGTTGTTGTGTTGTTATTGGAAACGACTTTTCCTACAGGATAGTTGTCTCTCACAGTTATGTCACCGCAGTACCGACCTAAACAAGCAAACACACAAACAATGAAAAAAGAAAAAAATAAGGCAAATTAAAAAGTAAGTAACCTACTATCAAATTTATTTGAGTTTGGGTGATGTAATGTTTAAAGGGAGGTTTCTTTGCAGCCCAACTGGTAGCAACATCACAGTTGAGCCTGGTATAGGACATCTTGGTTGGGGCTGCTTTCGTCTTTCGGAAGAGACGTAAAATGGGGTCTCATGTTGGAGTAAGTGCTTCGAGCACGTTAAAAGGGAAGGGCTAGCAACCCCTCCCTGTGAAAATATACCCTGCTACTGAAACAGCAAGGAAACTTGTTGACCTATGTCCCACTTGGCACTGAAAGGCGAACAATAACAACACTGTTCATAGGAATGTTTTTTTTTTAGATCATCAATACAGGATCACTCTCACCTATGCGTCTGCCATTCTCATCGCCCTCAAACACGTCAACGTAGTCCCCGCTGCAGCCGCGGTCGAAGTAGACATCGAAGTCCATGAAGGTCAGAGTTATGGAAGAGTTGGTCTGGATAGTCCAGTTACAGAGGAGGTTGTTGTCGTAGTCAGCAGGGTAGTTTGGGGTGCTGAAGGTCCCTGTCGGGTCTGTGAGGATCCCGCCGCAGGCCATTCCTTCAGCTGTGAGAAACCAACAGATATCAGTATGTGTTTTATGGGTATTTTGTTAAGCCCCCCTCTCACTGGACCCGCGACACGCTTGCGGCGTTTCTGCGGCCGATCGAATTGACAAAGCACTCAACGACTTTCATCGACAAAAAACGAATCTTTTTAAGCTTTGTGTGTTTTAAATTTGATGTCTCTTTGGTCATACTTGTACCTTTTGAATAATATTCCCATTATAAAGTAAAGGGTAACACAAATTCAGTTTAGGACGCAGCGACGCCGCCAGCGTGCCGTAGGTCCAGTTATGCTAGGGTCACATTTCCAAGCCGGGGCCCGACCGGGCTGTTTTAGAAAGCAAAGAATAAAAGCTGAATATCAGGAATATACATAACGTAAGGAAAGGAACAATTTTTAAAACGTTTTGTGTATTTTGTTGTCTTCTATATCATAGTTTTCGCTCCCACAAGCTGCCCGGCCGGGCCCCGGCTTTGAAATGTGACCCTAGCATAAGAGGGGGGCTTATGCAATGGGAAGGTGCTGTTTTGTTACCTCCAAGAAGGAGGTTCAACTCTGAAAGGGGTACTGTTTTGGGGTTGTGCTTGTGTGCTCGCAACTCAAGATCCTTTTGAAGGGTTTGTATGAATTTTCGTTTGTGGGTAGTTATTGAGGTTTTGAAAAAAAAACATGACAATGGGCCCTCTAGCGGTATTTCTAGGTGCTTGCAGCATTAAAGGCCGACATGAAAGTGATCTGGTATAGTACCTGGACAGCTGGTCATATCGTCCCCGATGAATGTTGATATGTGCTTTCCAAAACCAAAACAATAATCTGTTTATTAATTTGCTTTCCCTGCGTCCTTATCGGAATCACAGATGAATGCAAAGTCGTCAAGCCCCCGTAACAAATAAGATTAGCTCGGCCGACGTGTTGGCGAGCTGCAAATGTGCATTTTCGGCCGGAGTACGGCCGACGTCCTGTCGATTACGCGAGCTTCTAGCGATTTTTAGGAATAAAAGTTGATCCAAATATTGGCCTTTTACCAGGTTAGTCGATACTGACTTCGTCCATGTCCAAGAGATGGTACCATCTCATGGGGGATTTTTAGTACCATCGACGCTCGGGTAATTTTGAAATTCGGCGAGCTTCGGACGATAAACAAAGTCGGCCGACGCTCGCATGAATTGTGACGCCGGCTTCACGACATTGCCGTGACGACTTTGCCTGTGTTCATTTTACAGACTGTAAAAGCGACTTCTAGCGGCAGCTGCAGGAACCACGTTGACAGGTACTGTAAACACATGCGAATCATTCGGAAGATTGTGTAAGATAAAAGAATGCTTACTACACATAGTGTTATCTCTTAACTGTTTATTTTAAACAATCATTGACAGCTTTAGTCTGTTCCAACAGAATTCAACTTTTAACCTTTCTAGTGGGACCTATTTGTATTTTAGCCAACCTTTGACCTATCTAGGGTGACATAATTTTATGTTACATCTACTTTATTTCCTTGGATACGAAATATAATGGAGGTAAGCCTTTTTCCAGATTGCGATGAGAGAAACGCGTTCTAGAGGGCAATCTTTTTTGCGTTTGGAATAAACGTACAAGCATATTATAAGATGAATCATTAAAGGAAACCCAAGCAATATTAGGGCCCAAAAATTGGATTTGAAACTCAATTTATCTAGTCATTTCTATACATGATTTGTTCAAACAACACTATCACAGTGCATATCGACATCCATGATGCAAAAAATATGACGGTATTATGCTTTTTTGTAGGTTCATGAAACTAAGGGGATCATCGTACGACCGTCAGCCAAAGTTGCAAATCTTAAAACAAAGGCTGTACAGAAAACGTACCATGTTGCTAAACATCCTCATATTAGAGGCAACCCAAGCAATATTAGGGGCCAAAAAATGTAAATAAAGAAAATGCTGAAAGCTTTATGTTAGTGACATTTTCTAACATTGTTTAGCACCTTTGCGTATTAACTTTATCCTATAGGATCTTAAAACCGCGTAAAATTGTGCCTTACGATGATATCCTTAGTTTCGCTAGCCTACAAAAACTCCGGCCACGATTTTTAATAAGTTTTCACATCACAACAGCGTCGTATTTTTTTGTATCATGGACGTTGCTATACATTGTGATAGTGTTGTTTGAACTAATCATGTATAGAAATAACTTGACTTTCAAAATCCGATTTTTCGGACCCTAACATTACTTGGGGTTCCTTTAATTCCTACAGATTGTACAAGTCCATTCTGTCCCAAAAGTCACATTTGTCCTTCCGATAGTCCTGTATCAGGGTCGCGTGGGGCGTACTGATATTCAGGCAAGTAAAGTTCCCTTCTCGGTTGTACTTCGGCCAAGTAGTGGCCGCTGGAATCCTGGTAGCTCCGGCAGCGTCTCGGCCAGGTGTGTTCGGGTTCCCGGTGTGCGCGAAGTTGCCGTAGTAGTACGCTGTTGTGTCCGACATAATCTGTTCCTCAGCGGTCATGGTCATGTTGGCCACCGGTAGCTTTGTCGTCTGAAACACGAAGGGCACGTCTTCCGCATGACACACGTGTCCGTTACAAAACTTCTGGCTGTCCCAAAAATGTGGGAAGGACCAAGCGTGATCGAACACGTACAACCAAACATTGGTGTTTCCACCTTCTATGGCGCTCCGAATTATGGTACGAGTAGGGCACTTGAAGACCCAATCTGTGACGAGAGATGACAGAAGAGGGCGGTAGTCGGAAGAGGGTTCCTCGGGACGATATTCTTTAGCGACATCTGCTGCCTTAAGATGGACAAATTCTGCATAAATTTCATACAACGTAACCTTTGACAGTGGCTTTTTATAAAGGGAGTAAACGTAAGATATGGCTTCTTCCGAGGTAGTTCCTATGATGAACGGTTTGGACTGAAAAAGTCCGTTGGCAAAACTGTCCACTGTAGCGCCAGGCACGAGGGTACCGTCGACGGTGGGACCCCACTTCATTGCCGCCTCTAGTGCGCGGTACGGATTCGAAAAGAACGTCCCCATTCTATTTGTCCCTGCTTGAAGAGCGCTCGAGTTTTGGGAACGAAGGCACTTCATATCCCCGTGCGAACAGTTCAGTTTCTCAGCGAGGTGTTCTCCGAGGCGAAGCGCCTCCCAGCGACTTTTATGAGGAATGGTAAAAGGCACGCTCAACATGATGGCTTGTTGGAATAAGTCGGTAAACTCTGGGTTAATAAGAAGTGTGGCGATTGAATCCGACCCTGCGCTCTGTCCAAAAACGGTCACACGGTTTTTGTCTCCGCCGAAGCTCTCGATGTTTTCCTTGACCCACCGTAAGGCTGCGACCTGGTCAAGCAGGCCGTAGTTGCCTGTGGCCGCCTCGTCTCCTTGACCAGCCACCAGATAGCCAAACGCAGCCATTCTGTAGTTGAAGTCGACCACAATGGTGTTGGTCTTGTTAGCTAGGAACCGTCCGTCGTAAACGTATGCAGAACCACTGCCTGCCTGGTATTGTCCACCGTAGATCCAAAACAAAACCGGCAGTTTAGCAGCGGTCGAGTTGAGGATTTCCCGTGGGGCGAAGATGTTGAGATAGAGGCAGTCTTCACTCAGTTTCCTATCCCGGGGACATTCGAAATGGGGATCGGCGTCGCCCGGCTTGCAACCGCCTTCGTAGCAGCCAGGGCCCGGTACGGTCCCGTCGCGAACGTTGGGCGCCCAGGGCCTGTTGTACCGCCGCGGCGGCCTCCAGCGAAGATCTCCCACCGGCGGCTCTCCGAACGGAAGCCCGAAGAAGATAACCCCTTCATCCACATACATCCCTCTAACGGCGCCATACTGTGTTTTAACAATTGGATCTTCCTCAATAGGAAATGCCATGCAACCGACTATTAAAAGAAACAGGTGGAGAATGACCACCGCCATGGCTCACGTAGTGGTCAGCTCTGACCAGGAGTGGATAGTACATCAACAAACACAGTTATCTTATCAATCCCAGGCAAACTTTGTTTGTTGCATGGTTACACTTTAACATTTCTTAAGTCCCCCTCTCACTGGACCCGCGGCACGCTGGCGGCGTCTCTGCGGCCGATCGAATTGACAAAACAGTCAACGGATTTCATCGACATAAAACGAATCTTGTTAACCCTCAAACCACCGTATGGGGTCAAAGCTGACCCCAGGCGTATATCAGCGTGTGCCATTTCGACATTTCGAGTCGAAAACAAAATTCCTTTCATGAGTTTGTTTGTATATATGTCTTATAACTTCTCACAAGTTTTTACCGAGATTGGCTCATTGTTGATTAAGTTATCCTAGAAAGTTTACGCATGGTCCAGTGGGGTCAAAACTGACCCCAGCAAAATCTGCACTCATATTCCCTATTGTTTGATACTTGTCATCTAGTAACATGTATGATAAGGGTTATTATGATCAAAGTTACAAAATATAATTTTGTAGAACCGTGAACAAAACAATTTTTTTCAATGAACGTAAAGATTGATGACGTTGCGACGTATTATGACGTCATTTATGTGATTTTATTGACGAAAACCAACAAATTCAGTATTTTCATATAATTCAAAGGTACACGATAAAACTTGAATAGAAATTGTGTATGATAAATCATAATATATCCAAAGACGTTATTTGTAGATGGGAACAGGAACGACGTCAAAATGACGTCATAAAATGTATATATATATATATCAAGTTACACTAGCGAAATCCGCCATCTTGGTTCCGCCATCTTGAATTATTTTAAATGCATTTTTTAATCTTATAACCTAATAACACAATACAAATGGACCAAAACGTTCATATAAAGATTGTTTCTGTTTGTATAAACATAGTAATGATGAAATTTGAGGTTGAAATAGCCGGTTATAGCTAATCTAATTATATCGCTGCCAACTTAGATTTTGACCGATGACGTAATCAAATATGCATAAATTATGAATATTGAATCATAAAAGTGATAGTGAATTAAATGGTTGGTATTGATGTAAGAAAATAAGTGCAGTTTAAAAAGATAGCCCTAAATTACATTGTAAAATCCAAAATTAGCGACTTTTCCCAAACATGGCTCTAAGAAACCGGTTGCCATAGCAACATGAAAACAATCATTAGATATTTCATTAAACTCAAATTGTTGCCAACGAAATTTTAACAAAGGTGACCAAGTTTGGTTGTTCTAGCGTAAGACATTCAGATGCTATATGACATCAAGTGTTGGCGCAGGAGTCAAAAGAGCCCGCTTGTCTAAATAGCGTTAGTTGCAAAAGACGATGTTCCCTATTTTTGCATAAATTATGATAATGAGCAGAAATTTTTCACACCTAATCATGTCAAACTGTCCCTTATAGATTACTCAAACTATACATAATATACAAACCACAAAAATAGTCAGCAATAAAGCTATATTTGTAGAAAACATTGTGGGGTCAGTTTTGACCCCATACGATAAGATTAGTCGTAAAAAAGCTACGGTGGTTTGAGGGTTAAGCTTTGTATGTTTTGTTATATTTTTGGTCATACTTGTACGTTTTGAATGATATTCCCATTATAAAGTCAAGGGTAACACAAATCCAGTTTAGGACGCAGCGACGCCACCAGCGTGCCGTGGGTGCAGTGAGAGGGGGGCTTAACCGGTGTGAGGACAATGAGCAAAGGCTGCACTGAGTCATTGATAAATGATGGAAATTTCATATCTGTGACATATGCAAATTATGCAGAAATGAGCATTTCAAGTTATGAATTATACAAATTGGACGATTTCCATAGTTAATGATAATATTGCCAGGCGAAGGGATGGGGTCATTGAACTCTTGTTATCTCCATGAAAAACGGAGATATGAGTTTGGTGTATCTGTGTGTTTGTGTGTCTGTCTGTGTGTGTGTGTGTGTGTGTGTCCGTGTGTTTCCGTGTGTTTCCGGACTACTGTAGTCAGCATAATTCAAGAACCTCTTGATGGATTACAATAATATTTGGTATGTGGGTAGCTGTTGGGAAGTCAAGGTCGATTTTGGGCCCCCTGGCATGTGACCTTGGTACTGCAGCAGAACTTCCGTTTTTTGTATCTTTTGACCTGCACGTGCTGTGGTCTTGATTTTTTGGTGGCAGATAGCTTGTGATGTAATGAAGTAGTGGTGTATGTTTGAGCCCCCTAGCAGCTTGCTCTGCAACTGCAGGGGCGTTATTGTGGAATCTTCTAAGGTGAATAACTGAACAAAGGAACGACGGATTTCCATGATATTTAGTATGCAGGTAGCTTAGACCGAGATGTACATAGCGAATGGCAAATTATGCTTATTGTGACTTAATTTGCATGATTAATAATGAAAATCTAGATTAGCAGTGTTTTCCGTTATAAGACTCAAACACATGTGAAAAAAGTAGGCAAGTGGAACATTAACAGGTACCGATTATGCAAATAAATTCCTAATTTGCATAAGTAATGTAAAAGCGCCACCATTCATCTAAGTGATAAACGATAGGACTGTCAATATTACGTGTATAAGTTTATTTCTACCTCTGTGTGGGGTCGCCACAATGATAGTCCAGACGAACAGCAAAGACCACATCCTCATGATGTACTGTTTAGACTTCGGGTGACATCAGACCCTGGGGGTAAAAAAAACGATGATACGTTGAATTGAAGGGGTTAAGTAGTCACGAGCATTTAAAATGACTATATTTGATAAGTTTAATAAGTTTATTGCATGCTCTTGCCCGGAAGCTAATTGCAAGTACATGTAACATGGAAGGACAGACAGACAAGGGGTAACAATATAGCATGTGACTATTCTAGTCTAAATATTGACACTACATTTTAACTTATTGGGCTTGACTTCTTTTTCCAAGACAGTGGAAGACGAATGATCCCACTTTTTCTGTAATATGTGGGTTTTGTGATGTTAACAGGAGAGTAGTTTTCTTTACGTCTGTAAACATGGAGATTTAGGATGGAATTTGGTGGCCCCTTTAAACAGTTATTTTCTTTCATGGTCGTAGAAGGGGGGATTTGAAATAAAATGTACTTCATCTTCCACTTTGTTTGACATGCAGTATTTACAGGTTCTTTCGCACACAGGTAGCTTTTTGTACCGCCCCCTCTCTATTTCAAGGGGTGGGCTGCACCGTGGGCACTAATTCTAATTTTGCTTATTGCTGAGCGTAAATCAAAATCATCTAGTTTTAGCTATACAGAATCCAAAATGATAATGAAAATCCATTTATTCCTTTTTTTTGGGAGAAAATTAAGCTTTATATTTCATCAAAATCTAGACTTTCCGAGTTATTATTTGCATTTTCCGTATCTTAATTTCAAACAATTTCAACTTATTGAGGATATGTCCTCAAGCGAAGTTTGGTTCATTCAGCATACTTAAGGATATACCCTTCATCCAATGACTTACACCTTGGGAGACTAGAGAATGTATTCTTTCTCTGGAAGACTGGTTCATTCAGCATACTTAAGGATATACCCTTCATCCAATGACTTACACCTTGGGAGACTAGAGAATGTATCCTTTCTCTGGAAGACTGGGGGATACATTCTTCCCTGCACTAGAGGATATATCTTTTCTCTGGAAGAACTGGAGGATATGTCCATTCCTGCACTAGAGGATATATCCTTTCCTTGGAAGGCTAGATGAATTACCCTTTCCCTGGAAGATTAGAGGATATGTCCTTTCCCTCGAAGGCTAAAGGATATATCTTCTCCCTGCACTGGAGGATATCCTTTCTTTAGAAGGCTGGATTTTTTTTTATTACCCAAAAACAATGATGCACGCTTTTATCAATAAGTAGAATACTACATTTACAAGCAATGTTTGTTAGAATATAAACAAGCAAAGCACAATCCTATTTTTTTTTACCTTTTTCCGTCTTACATCTGAACTTTTAAGATGACAAAGTGTTGGAAATGAAGCTTGTTATGACATAATGACAAGATTTACAGACACTAACAAATTCAAAAAGACATCTATACTGTCTTAGATCTGTGGCTTAAGGAGGGAATTTCCCTCGTCTAGCCGGGCACCGGGAAAATTGTCTGTCTTGGCCAGCCACAACACGACGTAATTTTCGAACAATTTCTTAGATGTAGTAGGATATGAACACTCTGTTTAACATACAACTATGAGATGAAATAGTCGACATAAACAGCACATGGTATTAAAAACCAGACACAGGTTTATCAATATGAAAAACCTACAAGTCTTACTCCAGTCAGTTTCCTTCGTTCAACTTTGCAAGTATTCTTATCCTTTGACTGTTTACAAGAAAAGTATCATGACAAGTTATATGTTACCAATACCTGAGAGCAGTATGTACAGAGAAACGTTGAAACGGATGGTCGAAAATGTCTATTGAATAGCACTGTATAAAAACAATACATCTTTGGTTAACTACGCGATTCTTTATAGAACCGAAAAATTACCATGCGAGTAGAGGCTTCGGTCGGGGGCTAGTACTCGCCGCGATATCTTACGGCGAAGGGAGCCAGCCGTAAGAATTTGCGGCCACTACTAGCCCACCGACCGAAACCTCTGCTTGGAGAATAACTTTGGAGTCTTGATGTTTACGATGTAGAAGGGACCTTCAAAGGGCTCGGAGTCGGTGCTGGACATATCGGTTGGGTTATCATCAGATGATGTTAGAGGGTGCTCTCCAAGGTTAGTGTCCTCTGCGCATGCGTGTTAGAGTCGTACTCTGCGCTCTCCTGTCGTGCTCTGCTAACATATAGAATCAACCGGGTTAAACGCGTTGTCTCGGTCATCTTCATTGAAGTCATAGAGTACTCTGGTAGTCGCACCTAGTCTGATCCTTGTCTTCTGCCTGAGCTGTTTGGTATTCCGTTCTCTGTAAAAACAGAAGTTGGAAAGGAAAACTTGCAAAAACAAGGGAAATACGATCGGATACGTGAATTTCATGCAAAGCGATTGGGACATTCTGCCCGACAAAGCAAACCGTTTCGACGGGTCTAATACTAGTATCTATTCAAACCATACTCACGCTGTAGTTATATCTGGTCTAGATATTTTCTTGGCTATAGTTTAAGCGTAATGTGTAAGGTGATATTCATTTCTGTACTACACGCGTGCCCATTTCCTATGAATGGTGAATAAAGTTAATGAGGAGGCGAAAGTTTAAGAGATAAAAACAGCCAGCACCTGAGCATGGACTCTGGCGGAACCAAATCTTTATGCTTTCATGCTGTGCTCATTGACATGCAGTTGTCAGATTGGTGTCAGTTATCGCTACCCCATGCCGCCCACTACCTACATTGTTTGTCAGCTGCATGCACTGCACTGTAAACTGTATGATCTCCAAGCAGACGCGTGGCGCCGACGTCTTGTCGTTCAGGTTGCTAACTCAGAACCTGTCGAATTCCTGACAGGTAATTTGATGCTGTAGCCTTTACAAGAAAGCGGAAGTATACATTTTCTGATCAAATTCCGTGGATCCTGGGGCCCAAATTCGACCCTAGGGTCGACTCCAGCTCTGACATGTTATGAGAGATTGCATTCGTCATTTTGGATAGTGACGTAAAGCCGGCGGTCCTGTGTATGCGTCAAACCTATGCACGTAAAAGGACCCAACACACTTATCGAGAAGAGTAGGGGGGTGACCCGGTGTGCTTGGCCAGAAACGCGAGCCGTAGCGAAGCCGGAATGCACTACCACTAGCTACTGGAAAAAAGAAGCATGCTTCACCTCAACTGAAGATGACTGCTTTATCAATCACCTACCTAACAATACCAGTTTCACCACTTAATCTCCAAGCAGATGTTTGTTATCGGAAAGAAGAGTAGACACATATATACAGATACATACAAACAGAAACACACTCTTTATCCGCGACTCCAGCGCCTCCACTTCGACCTCGTTGAAAAGCGGCCCGTGTGACTGAACAAGCATTCGAAAGAAAATAAATGCCTTGACTTGATACCACAATAGACATGTGCAAGACGACCCTGCCATACATTTGCTTGATTAAGTTAATGATTAGCTAGGACCAGTCTGTGCATGTGAGCCTGCATGTCCAAGTTTTGAAGAACAGGTAGGCTGCTTGTAGGAACTCTCCAGGGGTATCTATAAGCAGATGTAGGGAGGCAACATCATATCTTTTCGCACTCCACAGTTCACAGTGCAAACTCCCTTGCTACTAACGGTTTGAAGCTAACCAATTCACATTTAAAATGTGTTAACGTAGCAAAATCCTTGAGATGCGAATCGTTCGCGCGTCCTTTTTTTCTTCCTTAACTGAACGGGAATAGGACCATATATCACCTTACTAGATAACCATACCTCGGTAAAAATACATGTTCTTTTTATTCTTTTTTTACCATGTATTTTCAATAAGCCCACGGGCATACAATTGCAATAAACTTCTCAGTTTATTCACTAATTAAGGGGGAGAAACGTTACAGTCCATGCCGGGGCCTTTATAGCTGCTACTTCTTCCCAAAGTTGGAATTTTGGGCGTTGACCGTGCAGAAAATGCGCATTACCAGCGAAAAAAAACGCAGAAAAGACATCAAAACTCCCATCTGTTCATCTGCTCGGAGATAAGTTTTACAGTTTGACGCTGTTGTGATTAGAGCAAGATTAACATTTTGGTCTCAAGCGTGATGGTACTCTGTTAAGGCAGACGGTCAGATAGCGGTCAGAGGTCACCTCGAGTCACAAGGATACTCAGAGTTTCTCTGAGTTGAGTCAAGTTAAGCTAAGGCCTTTACTTTACTTCGAAATGCTAATGTTCGGCCCACACGGCCGCTTTCATGTTTGAGTTTCTTTTTATTTCCTTTGAACAGAAAACGGGGCAATGATTATAAGAAGAAGGTTACAATCCTTCCAACCAACATCTGCTTGAAGAGTAAAGACAACGGTTACCGTTTATTTGGGGCTTGGGCTCGCTGGTTTCAGGCAAGCGGCAGGAGTTTTTTTATGGGACAAACAGGCCGGGGTCCTAAGACAGATTAGTGTACTCTCCATGCAGAGGAGGGGTTCCGGCTGGTTTCTGACGTATTTTAGGCGTTTTTATCGGGCTTTCTACTTTGTCATTTTTTTAATGTGTCGCTAACCCAAGTGTGGGTTTGGTACACACAAAAAATGACAGAGTAGTAAGCCCGATAAAAATGCCTAAAAACACGTCAAAAACTAGTCAGCGTTATATTATTATTAATATAGCCAGAGCAGCACCCCTCCACATTATGTATTAGTTTAGACCATTGCAAACTAAGTAGCTCAGGCCTACGTAAGGATACCCAAGAACAAAAACTTGAGGTCTGAGCAACAACACCTGTACTACCCTCAACGAACTCTTCCTGACTAAAGCACTAGAGAGCACATCTCAAGTCTCCGACCAGTTTATCATCAACGGTTGAACCCAATCAAGGATCACAACAGCCAGAGCCCCTCCTCTGCTTGGAGAGTCAGATTAGCGGTCTTACTGAAAGAACGCCCTACCTGACCTACATGATCCCTTATCTTCTAACAATGACATCCTTTGTTGTCCCAAAATGATCGGAATACGAATGACATCCCCTCTTTTCCATATAAATGATCGGAACACGACTTGTAAACCTCTGCACGGACTAGTCGGTAAAGAAAATTTGGGACGCCTGTCGACGCCAGCACGTTCCAAACGGCTTGGCTAAAACACAAGAAAACAATGTCATCATTTCTTGAATGTCGCCCGAAACAACTATTATGCTACCAGCGATTTTTGTGTGTTTTTTCAAGACGTATGTCTGGTTGCCCGCACAAATAGAAAGTTTTATGTGCAGACGAGAATCGCCCCTCTTCTCGGGTCACGCGTGGTACAATGTATGATTTAAGTAACTTACCTTCTTTGGAGAGGTCTTATTCCAAAACAGACGTGTACAGCTGCATTAGTTTTGCCACGGATGTAAACAAGTTCGGGGCTTGTTCCGTTCGTACCAGCGTTGAATGAAGGACACTCAAACAAGACGTCTTGACTCTGTAAATATATCATGCCGACTGCAGGAATGACACGTTTCTATTTATTTTGGCCGGGTTTCATCAGAGGGGTTGTACATTATGTAAGTAGGGGAATTGATGCTCTAACACTACACGGACGAGTCGGGACGACCGTTGATCATGACAAGGCTTCTTACAGTGGAGTTTGTCCGTTCAAAGGACCTCCTTGGTCCGTTGGTGGGATGCAATCAGCTCAGAGTTTGAACCTGAAGCTCTCGATCGTCGTACAGAACGACTCTGCCTCATCCCTGCAAAGCATATGAAGGACAATCCTGGAAGGAATCCTCGAGATGGGCCAAACAAAGGGATGGTTTGATATCTAGGGTAGGGCCTATCTGTCGGTTGGAAGTGGCGGTGAAAAATTGTACTTTTAAGAAATATCGTAAATACATCTTAAATATCTTAAATATCTTACCTTTAACCTAAGAAATATCGTTTTATTGTAAACTGTTTATTTCTTTTTCCTCTTCCTTCACGGCAAAGAAGTTATATGACCACTCAGCTGGCAAGGGTTAACGCTTTGGTCCAATACTTCAAGCAGATGTTGTATTTGACCTTCTGGTCACATTCCCGCGTTCTGTTAGTCCGGCCCAGCCAATACTTGCATAGCTACGGCGTGGCCGGGGGACATTTTCCCCTAGGGCAGGTCAAGTTTCCTTTAGCGGCTTTGTCCGTGTAGTGTTAGAGCATCAATTCCCCTACTTACATAATGTACAACCCCTCTGATGAAACCCTGCCACTACAACATAAATATGTGGTTCAAATAAATAGAAACGTGTCATGTTCAAATAGATAGAAACGTGTCATGTTCAAATACAAACGTGTCATGCAGTCGGCATTTACAGAGTCAAGGCTTGTTTGGGTGTCCTTCATTCAACGCTGGTACGTACGGAACAAGCCCTGAACTTGTATACATCCGTGGCAAAAAACAAAAAAATGAAGCTGTACACTTGTCACACAATTGTCTAGCGTAGGGTTTGCGCTCAAACTTTCACTGCTTAACTAAGCCGGCGTAGGGTTTGTACTCAAACCTTTCCCGACTTAACTGAGCTATTTCTCACGACAGAACAAGGCCACGAGTTTAAGGTTACGTTGACGCTCTGATTTATTCGTTTGAATGGGCAACCAACACACAGTAGTACATGAATATCAAGCACAATAGTACCCCTAGATCACAGACTTTTGGCGGGGTTTCTGAGGGATGACAACAAAGTTACTTGTCCCCATTGGAGCCCATGATAAGACCCACTAAAGTAAGGCCCTATAAAAGTACTTACCTTAACTTCAATCTTAAAAACGTTTCTCCACCAGGAAGTCACAAGGGTATACTTGATAAACATGCAAAGAAAACAGAGGGTTGTACAGCTCAAACTCGCAGAAACGTCACCCGGAAGTAAACAGACCCTATCTCTGACCTAGTTCCTTGCCATACCCATCCGCACGACCCAACAACTCACATATCACATATGTTCTTACGCCACCTAAACTGCTGAACTAAACAATTTTCAATAATTATAAAATGGGAAAGCTAAGATCCTACCTGTTCCTTCTAACCAAAAAAGTCTCCAGATTGGGCAAAACATTTCAAGGAAAAGAAAGGTTTCAAAGATTTTAAGTAGGGACTACAAGCGTTCAAAGATTGCGCAACTCAACTTAGGTGTCAGCCCTACTGATCCCCGGAGTCGTGATCACGATCAGTGCCAAGAACAGTACTAGTACAATACAATAACTACAACCCGATCACAAAACGTAGACTCACCAAAGTCAGCTGCTTGAGACGACTAGTTACCGAGGTGGTAACGTAATGGCGGTATGGCTACGACTATACAATTGCTAACTCAAGAGTTACGACTAACTGTTCCTCATCAGTACCGCGTGGAGGGGGACCGCCTGGCTGTAGACCGAAGAACCTCAGACCTCTGTTTGCTCTCAAATATCTCTCGACTCCCCAATAATCTGTCTGAGTTCTGACAGATATAGCAACTAGTAATTTACATAGGCGCGTGTTTTGGCGCTCTATTAGTCCGAAAGTTGTAAGGCCGAGGTCGCAGGGTCATTGGTCAGCAAGTCTATCTCTCGCGTGGGTTCTGTGGCGTATGGCCAGTGACCAGTCGGTGACTTGTTGTCAGTGACGTCATCGTCAAGGCAGAAAGGGACAAACCGTTACTGTTACGTCTATTTTGGAATAAGACCTCTCCAAAGAAGGTAAGTTTCTTAAATCATACATTGCACCACGCGTGATTTGGGTAGAGCCCCCCCCCCATGATCTTCCATAGGGAGGCCGTATTTTAGGGGGAGGGGTGATTCTCGTCTGCACATAAGACTTTCTATTTGCGCGGGCAATACGTCTTGAAAAAACAGACAAAAGGGCCAAGATGGTAGCATAATAGTTGCTTCGGGCGACTCTCAAGAAAAGATGTCATTGTCTTATTGTGTTTTAGCCACGCCGTTCGGAACGTGCTGGCGTCGACAGGGGTCCCAAATGTTCTTTACCGACTAGTCCGTGCACAGGTTTACAAGTCGTGTTCCGATCATTTCACATGGACAAGAGGGGATGTCATTCGTATTCCGATCATTTGGGGACAAGAAAGGATGTCATTGTTAGGGGATAGGGGATCATGTAGGTCAGATAGGGCGTTCTTTCAGTAAGACCGCTAATCTGACTCTCCAAGCAGAGGAGGGTTTCTGGCTAGTTTTTGACGTTAACAAATTTTAAATGTGAATTGGTTAGCTTCAAACCGTTAGTAGCAAGGGAGTTTGCACTGTGAACTGTCGAATGCGAAAATGTATGATGTTACCTCCCTACATGTATGTATCTGCTCTTCTTTTTGATAGCATACATCTGCTTGGAGATTAAGTGGTGAAATGGTATTGTAAGGTAGGTGATTGATAAAGCAGTCATCTTCAGTTGAGTTGAAGCATGCTTCTTTTTTCCAGTAGCTAGTGGTAGTGCATTCCGGCTTCGCTACGGCTCGCGTTTCTGGCCAAGCACACCGGGTCACCCCCTACTCTTCTCGATAAGTGTTTTGGGTCCTTTTACGTGCATATGTTTGACGCATACACAGGACCGCCGGCTTTACGTCACTATCCGAAATGACGAATGCAATCTCTCATAACATATCAGTGCTGGAGTCGACCCTAGGGTCAAATTTGGGCCCCAGGATCCACGGAAGTTGATCAGAAAATGTATACTTCCGCTTTCTCGTAAAGGCTATAGCATCAAATTACCTGTCAGGAATTCGACAGGTTCTGAGCAAGGAGGTTAAAATAACCTCCTTGTTCTGAGTTAGCAAACTGAACGACAAGACGTCGGCGCCGCTCGTCTGCTTGGAGATCATACAGTTTACAGTGCAGTGCATGCAGCTGACAAACAATTTAAGTAGCGGGTGGCATGGGGTAGCGATAACTGACATCAATTTGACAACTGCATGTTAATGAGCGCAGCCATAAAGCATAACGAATTGGTTCCGCCAGAGTCCATGCTCAGGTGTTGGCTGTTTTTATCTCTTAAACTTTCGCCTCCTCATTACTATTATTCACCTACATTGGAAATGGGCACGCGTGTAGTACAGAAATGAATATCACCTTACATATTACGCTTAAACTATAGCCAAGAAAATATCTAGACAAGATATAACCACGGCGTGAGTATGGTTTGAATAAATATTAGACCCGTCGAAACGGTTTGCATTGTCGGGCAGTATGATTCCAATCGCTTTGCATGTGATTCACGTATCCGATCGTATTTCCCTTATTTTTACAAGATTTCCTTTCCTACTTCTGTTTTTTACAGAGAACGGAATACCACACAGTTTAGGCAGAAGACAAGGATCAGACTCGGTGCGACTACCACAGTGCCTATAGGAACCACCTCATACCGTGGATGTTGCAATTTGTCCAGCCCCAGATCATATCAACTCAGCCCGGAGCAGCCGTGTTTCCCCTTGTCGAACCCGTATCAGTCAATTCCAGGTACAAATCAATTCAGTTCAGAGTACCAGCCTATCCCAGCCACCAATCACAGCGGCTGCGAAGGGGACAATACGATGTCTATGACTTCAATGAAGATGGCCGAGCCAACGCGTTTAACCCGGTTGATTCTGTATGTTAGCAGAGCACGACAGGAGAGAGCAGAGTACGACTCTAACACGCGTGCGCAGAGGACACTAACCTTAGAGTGCACCCTCTAACATCATCTGATGATAACCCATCCGATATGTCCAGCACCAACTCCGAGCCCTTTGAAGGTCCCTTCTTCATCGTTAACATCAAGACTCCAAAGTTATTCTCCAAGCAGAGGTTTCGGTCGGTGGGCTTGCAGTGGCCGCAAATTCTTACGGCTGGCTCCCTTCGCCGTAAGATATCGCGGCGAGTACTAGCCCCCGACCGAAGCCTCTACTTGGTAATGTTTCGGTTCTATGAAGAATCACGTAGTTAACCAAAGATGTATTGTTTTTATACAGTGCTATTCAATAGACATTTTCGAACATCTGTTTCAACGTTTCTCTGTACATACTGCTCTCAGGTATTGGTAACATATAACTTGTCATAATACTTTTCTTGTAAACAGTCAAAGGATAAAGGATACTTGCAAAGTTGAAAGAAGGAAACTGACTGGAGTAAGACCTGTAGGTTTTTCATACTGATAAACCTGTGTCTAGTTTTTAATACCATGTACTGTTTATGTCGACTATTTCATCTCATAGTTGTATTTTAAGCAGAGTGCTCATATCCTACTACATCTAAGAAATTGTTCGAGAATTACCTCGTGTTGTGGCTGGCCAAGACAGAAAATCTTCTCGGTGCCCGGCTAGACGAGGGAAATTCCCTCCTTAAGCCACAGATCCAAGACAGTACAAATGTCTTTTTGAATTTGTAAGTGTCTGTAAATCTTGTTGTTATGTCATAACAAGCTTCATTTCCAACACTTTGTCATCTTAAAAGTTCAGATGTAAGACGGAAAGACGTAAAAAAATAGGATTTCTTTGGAGTGTGTTTTACTTGTTTATATTCTTACATACATTGCTCGTAAATGTAGTACTTATTGATAAAATCGTGCATTATGGTTTTGGGGTACAAAAAAATTCTATTTTGCGAAGAAGCACAAATCTTCCAGGAAAGGATGTACCATCCAGCCTTCTAGAGAATAGACTTATCCTCTAGTGCAGGAAGAGGATATATATCCTCTTTCCCTCCGAGGGAAAGGATATATCATCTAGTCTTTCAGAGAAAGGGTATATTCTCTAGTGCAGGAAAGGACATATCCTCCAGTCTTCCAGAGAAGAGGTTATATATCCTCTAGTGCAGGAAAGGACATATCCTCCAGTCTTCCAGAGAAGAGGTTATATATCCTCTAGTGCAGGAAAGGACATATCCTCCAGTCTTCCAGAGAAAGGATATATCCTCTAGTCTCCCAAGGTGTAAGTCATTGGATGAAGGTTATATCCTCAAGCATGCTGAATGAACCTAGCTTCGCTTGAGGACATATCCTCAATAAGTTGAAATTGTTTGAAATCAAGATACGGAAAATGCGAATTATAACTCGGAAAGGCTGGATTTTGATTTTGATTTGATAGAAAGCTTAATTTTCTCGTTTTTACGCCCCAAAAAAGGTAATTAAATGTATTTTCCTTTATTATTTTGGATTATTTTTATTCTTAATGTCTTTTGCAAGCTGGCCAATACAGGAAAGCTCGATATCTTGTTTCACCCCTACTTATGTATAGGTTGGCATCTTGCCGTAAAGTTTACTGCCTGTGAATGTGCTACCCACCAGTTTGAAGAAATTTCCCTCTCTGCAGCTTGAAACACTCATAACTACATAACATGCAAAATATCAATACCTGTATATCAATTTTTATTGAAAAATATTGATATTTGATTTTGTTATCCCGTCTTTTTCTATAAAGTGTCAAGCGGCAAGGTCCATTAGGATGACGTCACTTGGTCACGTGATTACAGCAGGGAAGCTGCTCATGGAAGCTTTTCATCATGGTTAGAATTAACTTTGGCTACTACATAAAAATTATACAAAAATATAGATTTTCCTCATTACTTATGCAAATTTTAATTTGCATAAGTAATAATTTGCACTTCATTGTTTACATCTCTGTCCAAGCTACCTGCATATCAGATAACACGAAGGCTGTCGTTCCTTTGTTCAGTTATTCTCCTTAGAAGATTTTGACAAAGACGCCAATGCAGTTCTAGTGTCATATACCAGGGGGCCCAAAATCAACCTTGACCTTTGTTCTTTCAACACCTGCCCACACGCCAAATATATTTACAATCCATCCAGACGTTCTTGAGTTATGCTGACTACAAGCATCCGGACACACACGCAAACACACACGCAAACACGCACACAGACACGCTCAAAACGATATCTTCATGAAAAAAAATCTCAATTTTTCATCGAGATAAAAATCCATGATAGCACTTGTCCCCCTCGATGGTGTCAAAAACCTGTTTGGCCCATGGACTAATAGCCTAATCGCTTTGACACAAAATACCCTGAGGGCATAAAGAAATCAGCAGCCATCTTGTTCTACAACTTACATCACAACGCATGCTACATGGATAAGGGGGCAATATCAGCTCTTGCCTGGATGTTAAAGAAGAATACGAGGAACAAACGGGAAGTCTTGAGGAAAAGCCTTACCTGTGTACAGTCAATGTACTTCACAAGGACGGCAATCTTTTGTGCTGAGAGGCATGTCAGCTAGCCATTGTTGCAAGCATGGCAAAACGAAGGGCGGTTCTACAAGCCTAAAGGTGACGTAAGAGACGCCAAAGTGTCGCGGACAAAAACGTACATACTCTATGAGCCAACACTTACTTGTATACACTCTAAACGGTAGATTAGTGATTACAATGTGTAAGTGACGTCCATGCTATACCAAAATCTGACAGATACCTGATTACCCAAAAGCGATGACCTCATAGATAAGCCGTCGAACGAGGTTGAGACATGACCCTTCGGTGGGTGACAGTAGCAAACGTGACAAAACTGCATGCAGAACAAATCGCCCAGAGACAAATGTGTACACACTCAACAAGAAATGGAAGATCTTATACCTTTGTGAAATGTTTTTGGGGGTCATGTGGCGTAACGGCAGGATGTTCGACCCAGAACCCAGCGGTCCCGGGTTCGAATCCCCTGGCGCCACCGATGTTGTGCCCTTGGACAAGGCACTTAATTTTTACACGATTTTCCGCACTCCACCCAGGTGTAAAAATGGGTTATCGTTTTTGTACGTGGCACTGTTAAAATAAGTTATACAAACTTGAGTGCAGTGCCACGTTGTCTTTGTCTGTCCAAAATAAAAAGAAAATTAATTAATTTTTTCGGGGTGCCGGCCTGTAATACTGCACTTCCTGCAATAACTGCTAGGGGGCCAAAGTCGCAATGTTTCTTCGGAACATCAGTAACTACCGACAGTTTTTTATGGCCAGTTTGTATGCATTTTGGTACGTCAGACCGACCGATATATCAAAATTCATACAAATCCATCTAAAGGATCTTGAGTTATAAACACAAATAGCACCAAAAACAGTACCTCCGTCGGAGGTGAACCTCCTTCCCGTAAGTAATCTCCTGTATATAAATTGTTTGTAGTCGGCGGTTGGGAAAGAGGCTGCAGTTTGTGGGTAAACCGCTAGGGTGAACAAACTTTGTCACTTGGCCAGTACACCTGGCTTACCTCCATAAATATTGCGTTATCGTGTTCACAAAGCATCAGGCAACTGTAGTTACAGGTTTGTGTGTAGCAAAACCTTTGTTGGATTCGTTGGCTTGTTGGGTGGCCGCCATCTTGAATTGTGACTAATTGTGACGTCACAGGTTCGCCATGCTGGGTGTGACCATTTTGAGGAAGGGGTGTTTTTCCTTGCCAGTTTCCAAGCAGATGTTCTGAGGAAAAATCATCTCGTTCTCTCTTTTTTTAAACAAATCAGCACACAACTATCACACATTCAACTCAAATAAAAAGAAAAATTTAGTACCAATTCATTTATAAAAAGACTCCATAATCGTTAAGTTAACATAGCAATCCTGAAGTTTATGTAGCACAAATACTTAACTCTAGTTTGAAAGAAATCCTTTCGGTGAAACACAATTAGTTGAAACGTGAATGGAGAATTTGATAATCATTGTATAAAAGAGTTTCCTATCATGTAAGTTAATGTATGATTACGTTTTAGATTAAATCATGATAGCATAATTTTTTTCCAATGTCCCCTATCAAAAATGACATGCAGTGCAACGGCGACCTGTTGTTCATATCTAAGAAGATATTCGGGCATATATTCGAAGTGTTTTCTGTTTTCGTGGTATCAGTCGTTTTGTTTACTATAAGTACTAGCGGTTCTACAAGCCTCAAAGTGACGTAAGATTCACTAATGTGTGCATTTTTATCTTCGAAGTGTTTTCTGTTTTCGTGGTATCAGTCGTTTTGTTTACTATAAGTACTAGCGGTTCTACAAGCCTCAAAGTGACGTAAGATTCACTAATGTATGCATCTTTATCTTCGAAGTGTTTTCTGTTTTCGTGGTATCAGTCGTTTTGTTTACTATAAGTACTAGCGGTTCTACAAGCCTCAAAGTGACGTAAGATTCACTAATGTATGCATCTTTATCTTCGAAGTGTTTTCTGTTTTCGTGGTATCAGTCGTTTTGTTTTTGTTTACAGAGCGTCGCAGTCAGTGTACTCGCACAACAACAACACAGTTTTCCGTAGCCTCCGTTGCAGACTTCTCTCACGGCGATTTTTCAACTTATCGGGGCCAGATTCTTTGGCTGGGGGCCGTATCTGCTTGGGGACCGTACCTGCTGGGGCCCCGTATCTGCTTAAGATCCTGTAACGGCACGGCCCCCAGCCAAAGAATCTGGCCCCGATAAGTTGAAAAATGGCCATGGGAGAAGCCTGCAACGCAGGCTAAGTTTTCCTGAGCGGTAAGGTATTCGGTGGATGTTCGCAAACCATATCACTGTTGCTCCTTGCAGTGTATAAGTATAAAGTATCCTCAAACATCTGACTGTTCCTACGCGCGGCATCTGCTCAAATGTACACGCACACTCCGACATCTACATAATCGATCGACCTATAGACCATTGAACCGAAGGTGCTCTGCCATTTTGGCACCTCCCCTTGGCTCAGTTAGCCTCCACCAGGCCTTCCTACTGGGGTATGGATCGTAGAATTCGTCAAAAAGGGACAAATTAGCCAGTAGAGTCAGTTCACTGGACGGCTAATATTTCAAACTGCGCCGGCAAATGAAACCAAGTCTCTAGGGGTCGGCTTAGGGGTGTTGTACCGGTCTCGTCTACTTTATTGAGCCGTTTCTGTCAGCCTGTCTACTTTAGCTGCCATAGATCTAGAGTTCCGCCGCCGACAAACTAATTTAATCCAAGGCCGTAAACACACCCCGAGCGGACTAAGCTGTCTGGGCGGGCGTGCATCATTCCCAGCGCCGTAGAGATATCGGGGAGCCCCCGATGGTATGGTTTCCAGGCTAGTCTGGCAAAGGCTAGGGTCAGAAGTATCTGCGCCATAGCTGTGTAACTACTGTAACTGTAGAGGGACTTTGGTCTTTTCCCCTCGGCAAAGTTGGACATACTCGAGTCGACCCGCTAGTGGAGATAACCCCTGTGATCTTTGACAAATAACCCTCCGCGTCTGGACCGCTTCACTGGTATGTTCACGTGCAGAATCAGAAACCTATGGCCCAAGGCGTACACTGGATATCTTTTGGTCTATTTGACAACAATGCAACTTGAATAAACGGAGGGGAAAAGATCACAGCTAGTGTGACTCGGGGCCGACTAGAAGAACGGTCCGCCATGACTCTGACGGTGTTCGCGCTTTTGGCTCTTCTCTCAACCGCTGCCGCCCAGCAGGTAAGCTTACATCTAACCGCTATTAACATTAATCCGCCAGGTACATAAATCCGACAACTTGAAAACCAACGGGTTTGAGAGAGTTCTAGTGTAGTGCCCTTCATGCATGCACAGTTTAGACATATTTGAGTGTGTTATACTGTGGGACCTTGGTTTGGAGATCTGTTTATGGTCGTATCTTTTCAGGGTGGCGGAATTATGTCTCCTGGTGGTGTTATGTTAGTAGATGTTACGCCTTTCTGTGATAACGATGTTTGATAGATTACATCAGATTTAAGCGTATTCGATCGGAAAGTTTGCTTGATTTTTCAGGGCTAACAAATCAAACAAACGCCATCGATTTTTAACCTACGACAACGAAGACATCTTAACGTAACGCATTGGACAAGGAAAACAATGTGGCGTTGTTGCAAAGTAGAAATGAGATAGTAGTAGTGAAACATAATGCGGCCGTTAACCCAGAAAAGTTTTCTTTTTTATTTTCCGTTGCGTTGGATCTTACAAGGACATTCCACTGTAACATAGGTAGGAGACCATGATCTGATAAGCCTGAGGTAGATTTATACGTCATATGGGGTAAGATCATCTAATTTTTCAACCTACAAAGTTCAAGTGTGGTTGAATATACTTTTCGGTTGGTAGCAAGACGTTATCAAACTCTATTTTCATTACCTTTCTATGGTATGATTTTAAGAATAGAATTTACAAGACAAACTTGCAGTAACTTAGACCTCGATCAGATAGAAATATACTTAGGCAGAGGTCACCTAATTTCTCAAACTAAAGCCCCCCTCTCACTGGACACGTGGCACGCTGACGGCGTCGCTGCGGCCGATCAAATTGACAAAGCACTCAACGAATTTCGTCCACAAAAAAACGAATCTTTTTAAGCTTTGTGTGTTTTGTTGTCTTTTTGGTTATACTTGTACATTTTGACTGATATTCCCATTATAAAGTCAAGGGTAACACAAATCCAGTTGAGGACGCAGCGACGCCGCCAGCGAGAGGGGGGGGGGGCTTAATTCACTTAAACCTGGGTGCCATCCTAATTGGCCCTTAAACTATACCCTACTACAAACTACCTACTATGGCGCCCATGCTAAATGCACTTGTGCAATCAGCAATGTATACTGAACAGGGTTCACTGCAGTCGCCATGACTTCAGCAGTACGTATGTACGACAAGTGCGTGGGTGGGGCGGAAAGGGGGGGGGGGGGCAAGAAGTGACGTAGACGTTAAGGCGTGGTGCAAAGTTACTAGCCTCTACCAGGCTCCACAGGTCGCCAGAAAAATAGTAGAAATTTGCCAATTAGACATCACGATATATACACCAGAGGAGTTAGCTAGCCAGGGAGTACAGTTTGCGACCTAGGGGAATATTTGTCTATTTGGCCAATTTCTACTATTTTTCCTGTGGATCCTGGTAGAGGCTACAAAGTTACGTCTATCAACGAATGGGTCAGACTAGCCTCCAACAGGCCTTCCTACGGCGGTACGGATCGTAGAATTCGGCAAAAAGGGAATAATTGGCCTGTAGAGTCAGTCCACGGTAAGATTAAAAGTTCCACCAGGGAGCGCCTACAAATGTAACCCTTTGGTGGCCAAACTCTCCTGGAAAATATTCTCCCTATAGCCGGCGTAGTATCCTCACAGTATTACTAATCCGTAGGCCAACTACGTCAGATGAGTCACAACAATCTTCTAGTAATTAAATCAACGAAGTCATCAGGAAAGAATGCATTCCCTACCTAATCATCCAAACAGACTACATAATTCTAAATATCCTAAATACAATAAGAATGATTTAAGATAGCAATCGTAATGATGAGAGATGTCACTCTGTAAAAAGTCCATTACATCCATTCCTTAAATGCGAAGTACTGTTTGGATGTCAACAACTGGGTTTTATCAGGTTGATTAAATCAGTGCTCTGCACCAAACACAGGAGCTGTTAGATAAACACGCCGCAAGAGAACAAAGTTCTCTGTTGAGTGGACGTTGTAACCACGTGACGATCCGTTGAGTATGACATTTGGCCCCTGCGTTACACAGTGACGGAGAAAGGAATATAGATAAGAAATACGAACGCCTGATATATCAGGAGAGAAATAAAGACCTGTTGAACTACAACGATGGATTTCAAAATGTACGGGAAGGATAGGAATGATAATGATAAGTTTATTGCAAATATATTTCTGACGGGAAGCACAATGTAATATAGATATGATAATAGATATAATGATATTGAGAACCAGTTCCCACAGTATACGACATTCTGAAATATACATAGTTTTGATAGTCATCTTTTTTTTGAGGCAGAGCTAGGAACACGAATTTACCAACTTCATCAATAACGTTAATATATCTGGGTTCCTTGATTTTGATAGTAGAAAGTGTTCTTAATGTGAGGGATGGTGGGACAGTAAGAAAGATGAAGCAGTAATCATTTGATTCACCACTACATGTAGTATCTACTAATATAATTACACCAAAAGGATACATAATTCCGCCACCTTGAAAAGATTCGTTAAAACAAATCTCGAACCCAACGCCCCCCCCCCTCCCAGTAAACTGTGCATACCTGGGGGGGGGGGGGGGGGGGGGGTTCTGCACCAGAGATCTCTCAAACCTACTGTTTTCAAAGTGGCGGATTCATGTAACCCCAATGGTGTTTTATACGATTGAATAGAATAGTCTTATACAACGACCTCTGTTGTCACCACAACATCAACATCTGACTAAACATGTTTGTCTGACGAAAGTTACGCAATGTTTACGTGGCAATTTCAGACCTTTGAACAGATATGAAGATCCACTCGTGTCAGTTTGGGAAGTGTCAAAAATCTAGCAACACGCTTAAAGGCATCCAGAGCATTTTATGAGGCTTAAAACTTGAAAAAAAAACACAGATTTCTAGTCATTCCTACACATAGTAAGTTTAAATAACACTATACCATTACATATCGATATTGAAGGAGCAAAGACAAGATGTCGTTGTGTAGTGAGAACTGATAGAAAATTCCAGCCATAGTAGACTGATCGTGACTGTCCATCACAACTAGCGATTCGACCACTGAGAGAGTGACTGCATGTCCGTCAAATATTTGCATTTCTATGTTTTAATTTTACATTTGTACGTTTTGACGGGGCTATGGTATCGGTCTATTTACACTAGGCACGTGAAACTTAAGTATAACCATGTAGCTTATTTTTGAGCCGCTTTTGAGCACTTTTGATATGAAATCCGTACGCAAATGTGGTAAACAGTGGCATTACATGTCAATTTCATACAAATTACAGCAACTAGAATATTTCCAGTTTTCAAACCTCATAAAATGCTCTGGGTGCATGCCTTTAAGAAATCAAATCCAAGTAAGGCCGTACTGAACTGAATATATGGATGTCATCCACTGGGCACCCCAAATGTGATGCGAGCGTGCGGACAAAAAGGGTGGGTGACAAAAAAGTTGTCTTTGTTATGACATCTAAAATGGTCAGCAAAATGAAGAAAATACTGAACACACATGTGAAACACGGTATATCAAAAAATCTTTTTTCTTTGACTTTGACAGACTTTGCTCTTTAAGACACTTTTCCGATGTTTCCTTTTCAATTAACGGCATATATTTTGCGGCTTGCAAATTTGCACTATGGCTGCAAACACTTTATTCTTGAAAACTTGATGTGGCCATGATGAAGGCAGTGTGGCCTAAAAGATCGATAAGTGGATGTGAATGACCCTGCACTGCTTGCATTACCAGGCACCATGAGTTGGGTTTGTGTTTGTCTTTTGATGATATCAAAGAGAGGAGGGCCTAGGGGGTAAATGTTGGCGCGAACTAACGTCAGACGTGTTTAGGTTGTCATGGACTTTCACCAATTTTCGACTAGGGCGCGTGGCCACCTCGCTGCGACCTAAAATTTGACAGAGCGCTCAACGAATCTGATAGATAAAATGCAAAACCTTTTAATTTGCACCTTGTGTTTCTTTTATCATACTTCTACATTTAGCATGATATTCAAATTATGAAATTTTAATTTCATTTTTATTTTCATAATTATACATTTCTACATTTAGCATGATATTCCAAATGTGAAATTCTAATTTCAGTTTAATTTTTATAATTATACAAGGATTATGCAAATCAAAACTCAGGTCGCGGCGAGGTCGCAAAGAGTTGGACTCAACCGATATGGTAGAAACACAGACGAAATTGGAGACACGTGTCATGCCATGTGTTCTCTCACCCACAAAACTCCCGATGCATCAGTTTTTTACAGTTCGTCCGCACTAGTAACATGCAACAGAATTGTCCTTATTTCATGACACAATGGTACAGAGCTAGCCTGGAACCATTATTGGATGTAGTAATTTAAAAAAAAATATGTTTATGACATTGTGATAAAGGCATTGATGTTCTGGGAGAAGATTTGAAGACAAAGCTGCATCTTAACGACGAAAACTTGCGACTGCATCAGGTTTGATCTGTGCCCCCTTTTCGGTCACGACACAAAAATCACGCAAACAACAAACATACCGGCCGTATCTCTTGCTTTGTTGATGAATGACTTGCAAATACCTGGCCACTTTGGTGGAATTTGGGGATGATGAAACTTAACGTGGCTGTACTCAGAAAAAGCGGCTTGGTCGTTTGATTTCTACGTAACTTAGGCAAAGGTAACTGTCCGATGAACACAAATACGGAGAGAAAGAAAGCAATAAATCGATATGAATTAAATGGCAACAAGAAACACGTCTTCGTTTTGCAATGATCTGTACGTTATTTCCTTCGCCGAAAAGGTTATGTTATCAGTTGCGCCAGCCATGGGTGGGTCTGAATGTATGTTAAGAGCATAACTTGGGAAACGTTGGACGTATCCTAATGATCTTTGGTGGGTGTGTAGCGGTTGTGGAAATGGAGGTGAAGTTCGAAAATGGTTCACCTGGCGTTTTCTTACAGTACTGTAGCGGGCTGTGTATTTTTGCGTATTTTTATTAGGAATGTTTAGATCCTAGAGCGAGTAGACTATAAGATACGGTAAATTCAACATTTTTACTAATTCACATACTTGTGTGTAAGTTAATTAATTTGTGTCCATGTGTTTTGTTGACGAAGGTTAGACATCCAGATGAACAATATTTACTGACAAATAAGTCTCTACAACTGGGTCAGAATCGGAGATTACTTCTGGATGTTTCAGTTGACATCTAGCGTCACTAGAATTACTTCATCCACTTGTTTAGTTGTATGCATTGTTGTAGAAGGCCTTGCGAAAGTCGCTAATTTTGTTATGTAAAGGAAAATCACTCTTGAACAGGCGACACTATAAATCTACATCCGGAAAACTAAATAAGAATTTTTTTAAAGTCAAAAACATTATCTGATATGGATGACGTTACCTCATGATACAGAATACCAATAGCTGAAATGCAAACATCTTTCATTCTATATAATTTACAGTTTGCCCAAATACTGTCAGAGTGTCCAAGAATTCTGCAAAATTCCGGGCTTTCTGGCTCCTCATAATTTGAACCAGATAAGTGACAGAAGCGCAGACCACTACACCACAGGGACATGCCCAGTCAGCCTGGTAGAGACTAAGAAATGGGTACCTACTAGTAACTTGACCTCTGTTGTGACTCTACAGGGCTTGAACCCCGGGCCTTCTGGCTCCTCATAATTTGAACCAGATGTGGTAAGTGACAGAAGCGCAGACACCTACACCAAAGGGACATGCCCAGAGACTAAGAAATGGGTACCTACTAGTAACTTGACCTCTGTTGTGACTCTACAGGGGCAGGTATGCAGTGCCAAACTGGACCTCATGCTGGTTCTGGACGGATCCGGTAGTGTAGGCGACGCCGACTTCGCCAAAACTCTGCAGTTTGCTGAGAACGTCGTCAATGCCTTTGACATCGGACCGGACGCCACCCAGGTCGGTGTGGTGCAGTACTCCGACTCCAACAGGTGAGACTTACTCTCCAAGCAGAGGAGGGGTTCCGACAGGTTTTTGACGTGTTTTTAGGCGTTTTTGTCGGGCTTTCTCCTTTGTCATTTTTTTTTGTTCCATCAAACCCCAGCAGATGTCTTTGGCTGCACGTTGAGCTCTCGTTTTCATACGAAAGTGCAGTTAGCCAAAGGGTACGAGAAGCGTAAGAACATGGCATGAACACTATGCCACGACCGTAAGACCAAGGCAAGGATTATGTCCTTGCACGGTTAGACTGGGCCTGGGCCGGAAGTTCTGTGGTGCGGGGGGAGGGAATTCCGCGCCTGGCCGGGCACACTTCGCACCTACTTATAACGGCTTGTAATAGGTTGAAGTGATTAGATTTATTAGGCATTGATCAGTGCGACCGCCTGCAGAGGTGGGGTGTGATGGAACAAGGTAGAAAGCCCGACAAAAACGCCTAAAAACACGTCAAAAACCTGCCGGAACCCCTCTTCTGCTTGGAGAGTAGGTGAGACGGTACAGTATTATGACAGCCAGGCGTGAGAAAGAGTTTTCATTTAAGCGGGTATCTAATCAAGCCCCCCTCTCACTGGACCAGCGGCACGCTGGCGGCGTCGCTGCGGCCGGTTGAATTGACAAAGCACTCAACGAATTTCATTGACAAAAAAAACACGAATCTTTCTACGCTTTCTGTGTTTTGTTGTATTTTTAGTAGTACTCATACGCTTTGCATGATATTCCCATTCTAAAGTTAAGGTTAAAGTCCCTGTCACATTTGTGCGTATATACAAGCCCGCATGAGTTGCGTATTAATATGTTTTTCGTTTAGGTTAACATTTTTTTGTTGTTGTTCAAGTAAGTTTTGCGGGGAAAAGTTGTTTTTCTACTTTGACCCACGGTTGTGCAGTCTAGTGATCGAACCTACAAAATCACTTATTTGGCTGCCAATTTAACCTAAACCAAAAACATGTTAATGCGCAACTCATGCGGACTTGTATATACGCACAAGTGTGACAGGGGCTTTAGTGACTTCTCCTTGCTTGTGATAGTAACAATGGCAATGAGATTGCAAGTTTTCCCTCTCTCCTCCACATCCAGTATGGAGTTTAATCTGGGTGCCCATGCCGATAAGCCGTCCACAATAGCTGCCGTGAACAACATCGTGTACCAGGGCGGTGGCACGACTACTGGAGATGCACTTACGTTCGTAAATAACCAGGCAAACTGGAGGGGAAACCCTGTGCCTAAAGTACGTGTAATTTAATCATTACCTTCGCCGAGAAGGTTATGTTTTGTACAGCTTTCGTGTGTGTGTGTGTGTGTGTGTGTGTGTGTGTGTGTGTGTGTGTGTGTGTGTGTGTGTGTGCGCGCCTGTGTGCCTGTGTCCGCATGTAAACGGTATAACTCAAGAATGCCTGGATTGATTGTCATCATACTTGATATGTGGGTAGGTCTTCTTGAGACCTCAAAATGATTAGATTTTGGCCCCCCTGGTGGCTTGCTATAATTCTGCAGCGGAATATCATACTTTGAACAACTTGCCATCAAAATTTGGGTAGAAAAGATGATCATCTGGCATTATCCATACAAATGAGGTCCTTATTTGCATAATAGCTGAAAAAAATTGTAATATGCCACTCGAAAAGGCTAACACCAGTCGGCGAAGGTATGGGGTCGTGGAACTCTAATTTATCTATTCATTGGTTTGGCTACTCAACATGCACAGCCAGGGCTGCCCAACTTGCATGTGGCTATTACAAAGGGCAAGCCCTCCTGACAAACACAAGACATAACAATCATTTTGACATTGACAGCATAACGAGCTATAACCTCTTCGAGTGACATATCATAATGTTTCTCAATGGCTATGTAAATAAGGTCCTCATTTGTATAGATTATGTCAGTTGGCCATCTTCGGTAACAAAATAACACAATTTGCTCAAAGTATGAACGTCTTATGCTTTGGTCCCGTTTCCAATCCTGGACCCGGCCGGGCTGTTTGTGAAAACTAGAAATGAAAAAAGCATATCAAGAAAATACACAATATATGGTTATGGGTAATTTTTAAAGGTTTTGTGTCTTTTGTCGTCTTTCATATCATATTTCCGTTCCCACAAGCTGCCCGGCTGGGCCCCGCTTTGGAAATGGGACCGAAGCATAAACAAAGAAGGCTATTTTAGCATTTCCTCATAAATCATGTAAATGAGACTCTCATTTGCATGATTTATGTCTAACAATCTCAACGTTCACCTAGCTTCCATTTTTGGGCCTAACCGACTTCCGTGCGTTGCTTCAGGTGGCGATTGTAGTGACGGACGGTAAGTCCACAGATGACGTCACCGCTCCGGCCCAGGCTCTGGCTGCACAAGGAGTCGCCGTGTACGCCATCGGTGTGGGCAACTACGACTTGCCAGAGCTGCAACTGATCGCCAATGGCAACAACAACAATGTGATCGAGTTGACAGATTACAACGCCCTGACGGCTGCCATTGACCAGATTGCTGCACAAGTTTGCATAGGTAAAAACCTTCCGCTGTGAAGTATAACGCTAGTTTACCTCAATCTGATGCATTTTTATATCCATGCAAAATGGAGGTACTGTTTTGGTGTCTGTGTGTCTGTGTGCATGTGAGTGTGTTTGTGTTTTGATATTTGGTATGTGGGTAGGTGTTAAAAAGACAAAGGTCAAAGTCGATTTTGGGCTCCCTGGTATGTGACCTTGGTACTGCAACAGAACTTCCTTTTTATGAATCTTTTGACCTGGACATGCTGTGGTCTTGATTTGTTGGTTGCTCAACCTTCACCAATCATACACTCAGGCTATAGTTGTACTACATGTCAAGTTAGTTGACAAACGGTAATGTGTGTATTTGAAGAAGCTGATACGTGGCCCTGAGAAACGTTACGATTCAGCCAAAAATAATTACTCAAGCAACTGAATAAAGTTTTTGAAACAGTCAGACGTCTCAGACAGCATCCACTTTCTTTCGTCAGTGACTAACGATAGGACTGAGAACACCAGGTTTTAAAAAACCATATAAAACTTGGTGTTCTCAGTCCTATCGTTAGTCACTGACGAAAGACAGTGGATGCTGTCTGAAACGTCTGACTGTTTCCAACCTTTATCCAGTTGCTTGAGTAATTATTTTTGGCGTATCTTACTACCTGGATGTCTTAAACTTTCATCAACGTGTTTCGATTCAGCTTTTCCACATCTGCTTGGAGATTACTAGATGCACGAATGGTGCAAACGTACACTTAGACTCACGAAAATGACTGAGTCTCCTTGTCTTATTCTCCAGACATAGACGAGTGCCAGTCCCAGCCCTGTCAGAACGGAGGCCAGTGTATCAACGGGGACAACCGCTACGACTGCCAGTGCGCGCCTGGGTTCACCGGAACCAACTGCGAATTCAGTGAGTGTCAAACGCAAGGTTCCCTGATAATGATAGCTGAAACGACAGAGCTCCTTGATTCCTAAGCTTATTATATTTCACCCGTACGGATGGATGAAATATATTGTTTTTTCTCCCTGATGCTCAACTTTGTTTTTCATAAATATAGTATTCGGGCTAGATTTAGACTCATCTTAGACTCAAAAACATTACACAAACTACAAATTGATATAGAACAAAAATAACTTAGATAACAAGCATTATTTCAAATTACGAAGTATGTTTTATTTTTCATCAGGGCCAACAACACCTGCTCCCGTGTGTGACGCACCGCTTGACCTGTTCTTCGTTCTGGACGGATCCGGTAGCGTAACCGACGCCAACTTCGACAAGATGAAACAGTTTACTAAGAACGTGGTCAACGCTTTCGACATCAGCCCCACGGCCACCCAGGTCGGTGTGGTGCAGTACTCCGATTCCAACAGGTGAGATCCTTCTCTGGTCTTAGAATGAAAATTCATCTGCGGCAGTTCGTTCAGACCCTTGTAGTGCCGTGTGGCACATAGGGCACCCTCCTTAGCAGGGCACTCACCTATTCACCCCGGCCAATTCAAGTACATGTATAGGTCACGTCACCACCAAACAGCTTTCAGTCAATCAGAGGAATGGCACAAGCTCATCTCGTGGAAAGACCGCAAAGGTCTGGGAAGCTATCAGGTTACTTCTTATATCTACATAATGGCTGTTTGTGCCAAAAAGGCTAGCTCATGAATGATATATAAGCAACAGTCAGTTGAAGTCATCAAGACCTCAAACCTTGGGCCAGATGATCAGGGTAGATTCTTGAAGCTTTGTTGCTGAGAGATTTGACTCGGATAGATAAGTTTGTACATAAGGCTGCATGGTTCCTTGCTGTTTTATTTAGTAGCAGGGAACATTTTACAGGTAGGGGTTGCTAGCCCTTTAAGTGAATGGAAAGACGGGACCTCGCATTTTACATCCCTTTCAAAACACGCGTAACCGAGATGTCCTGTCCCAGGATTGAACCGGGGTCTCACAGTTACCGTTGACTAGATTTTATCACTATAAAGATTTATCATTGATCAGATTTATTCGGTCCCCTGAGTGGTCTTCATGGGCAATTTTGACTGTACATTGCAAGTTATCAAAGAATGGCTGGCACTGATTTCTGAGTTTTCAATTGTCATCTTTATAGAATAGAATGTATCTTTTATTCTCAACCAAGTATTTACATGAGCCGACGTTTTGATGACTGTCTGTCAGTATTCATCAGGGCAATACTGACTGGTTCACAGTGCAGTGAAGCTAGCCCCCCTCTCACTGGACCCGCGGCACGCTGGCGGCGTCGATGCGTCCTAAACTTTGTTTGTGTTACCCTTGACTTTACAATGGGAATATCATTCAAAACGTTCAAGTATGTCCAAAAAGACAACAAAACACACAAAGCTTAAAAGGGTTTGTTTTTTGTCGAGTGCTTTGTCATCGATCGGCCGCATCGACGCCGCCAGTGTGCCGCGGGTCCAGTGAGAGGGGAGCTTTACAATGCAGTTTTCTATTCAGTCATTCCAACCTGATGAAATTATTCACGGATGTCATCTTTACAGCTTGGAGTTCAACCTCGGTGACAATGCCGACAAGCCATCTACCCTGGCCGCCATCGACAACATCGTGTACCAGGGAGGCGGCACCTCAACCGGGTCCGCCCTGGAGTTCGCCCGCTTGAACGCAGCTTGGAGAGGCGGAAATGTTCCTAAAGTAGGAAACGTTGCATGTAGCACAGTATGGGATAAGACACACTGTGTGTCACGAACTGTGCTCGATTGGGCACGATTCGTGACGGTGTCCGCGTGTCACAAAACGTGCTTTTGTCCCAGGCACGGTTTGTGACACGCGGGCACTGTCACAAACCGTGCCTGGGCACAGTATGTGACAGGGCACAGAACGTGACGCAACAGTCCCATAGCCTGCCGTTTTGAGGCCGTAGGGTCAGTGGGTTGTTATCCGCTGTGTCTATGGCACGGTCAGCCTTTTTACCGGAATAAACGGGAACCTGCGATGTTAACTCATTGAATATTTCCGAAATTTCACCTCTCTTTTTTTGTATTTCTCACTGTGACCCCGCTAAACAAACATCAGCAAATTCTGAAAACATACATGGCGCCTGGCCGGGTCACCATTGCCAATCGCCATAAGTAAGTTCTATTGATTTCTTGACCCCTGTGCCATTAATACATTATTTCAGGTCAAATTACAGCAACATACGATGTTAAAATGTGATCATCAAAACATAGTGTATTCCGGTAGATTTCACCCTCCTTTATGGGTATTCCGGTGTATTCCGGTGTATTCCGGTAAAAAGGCGGACCCTATATGGCACGGTATTGAAAGGCAGAGCCCATCCCTTACATCAAACTTATATCAGCGCTACAATATCAAATCAAAAGAAGTTGAACAAAGATGCGAAAGAAATTAAAAAAGATAAAATGAAAATTATACAAAGATATGAAAAAAATTATACAAAGATATGAATAAAAATTATACAAATATATACCTTCCTTTCGCAGGTGATGATTGTGGTCACAGACGGCAAGTCAGGTGATTCCGTCACGGCGGCCGCCCAGAACCTGGCCGGTAACGGAGTGGAGGTGTACGCCATCGGTGTAGGCAACTACGATTCCGCCGAGCTTCTAGACATCGCCGCCAACAACCAGAACAACGTCATTGAGTTGACCGACTTCAACTCCCTGCAGGCGGAGATAGCGCAGATTGCTCAAACTGTCTGCGTAGGTTAGTAGTGTGGCTTAATCTCCAAGCAGATCTACACGGGTGACTGAATTCAACTACTACGGGGCTGGCTGGAGCTTATCTGGCTGACTGGATCTTCTCTGGCTATCATATACAATTTTCGCGCCCCGTGTAGATCTGCTTGGAGATTAGTGTGGCTGTCACTTGGAAGTTCGTCTGTGTTAAACAGCCTTCAGTTTAATTTCTGAATTCCAGTTTATATTCTATAAATTAATATGTCAGCAACCTTACATCTATATGGCCTGGGCTAATATCGTTTATTATAGGTAAAAATGATGTAAGAAATACGTAACTGCCATCGATGACCCCCCTGGGGATTAGCCCAATTCGGCAGAATTCTGGGAACTGGAGCTAGAATTTTTCAGAATTATGAACTGGGGCTAGAATTTTTCAGAATTATGAACTGGGGTTGAATTGAATTTTTCAGAATTCTGATTACTGGAGAATTTCCCAGAATTCTGTAACTGAAGCCAGAATTCTGAGACTGGAGCCAGAATTCAGAGAACTGGAGAATTTTGGGTCATCGATGTCTGTTACGTATTTCTTACATCCTTTTTACCTATAGTTTACGATATTATACCTTTTAACCTGTAGTTTACGATATTATACATCTAGATGTAAGGTTGCTGAGATATGGGAGGTCAGTCCGAAATTAAACTGGCGACTATTTTTCGTAGAAGTAATTCTGTATCAAATTTAAACTACAATTTCCAACACAAGTATTTGGACTTGCCCAAATTTTCGACTGATTAATTCTAGTCCTTATCAAGGAATGAGCAATACACTGTCTTTGGGACGTCACGTTATGTAGATAGAACACGTGACTCGGTGAGCAGTGGATCATACGTTGCAGAAAGTCTGTGGCGCCCTCCGTCTCTGTTAAGGGATTGTTGTAAAGCCCTGGGATAGATGTCTTCTTTTATTCCTCTTGCTGTCGTACATACAAATCACCATGTGTCCAACTGCTATGATTATCAGAACTCATGTAGGAAACGCAGAATTCAAACAGCTATTTTACATTTCCCATTTCATATTGCTTCTATGTGGCAGACTATTCTGTTGAACTACACACGAAGGCCCTTGTCACACGTTGAGGACCTTACCACGACTTTGATTTGCTCCACACCACGCATCCAAGAAGAATGTGACTTTCCCGACTTTGATTTGTCAAATTTCATAGTCGGCTTGCGCAAACGTAGTCAACGACCAGTAGTCAACCAGTAGTCGACTATGGTCTGGAGAAGGTCGGGGGACCATGGTCTGCTATATGTGACAGTGGCATGAGTTATACGAAGATGTGATAGAGATGTCCCTGACTAAACTCACGAATCTGTTTCTCCTCCTCGCCACAGTTGCCCAGACCCCCAACCCTTGTGTGAGCAACCCGTGCCAGAACGGCGGCCAGTGCGTCAGCATCAACGGCGGTCAAGCGTACCAATGCCGCTGTCCGACGGGATTCGTGGGCCCTCAATGCCAAATAGGTGAGTGCCTAAGAGCTTTCACTCTTGTACGTATATTCAAGTGCGTAGAGCTGCATATTAACATTTTTTTTTGGTTTAAGTTAAGTTTGCGGGGAAGAAGTTGTTTTCTACTTTGACCCACCGTTAAGCAACCAAGTTATTGAACCAAAGAAATGACTTCTACAACTACTTCCCTTGTTTGACGGCCGAATCTTCTCACCGTTACGCCACACGACGCCACAAGTTAAACCAATTGCAACCTTACTGACTAAGAGACTTTTCTTGCCTTCCAGTGAACTACTGCGTGAACCACCAGTGCCAGAACGGCGGCGCCTGTGTGAACCAGCCCGGCCAGAACGGCTACACCTGCAACTGTCTACCGGGATGGGAGGGACCGCACTGCGAATCACGTAAGTGCAAATGTTATATGTAAATACTTTGCGTTTGGGAACGCATCTATTAGCAGCGACACCTGTGCTGCATTGCAATGTGAACCAGTCAGAATTGTCTTGAAGAAGGTGACAGATGGTTACCGAAACATCGGTTGAATAAATCACTTGGTTGTGTAAGAATATTATCTTTATTCTGTAAATGTTCGTCGTTTCGTCGATGTACAAAAGTGAAACTTCCATCAGCGATCAAATCATCATGGGTCACAGCTTACTGATTTTTTTAGAAGAACTATTGTAACTTACCTAACAGTGGGGTTCACGCGCCACTAACTAACCAGTCTAACTGGTCCGGACCTTTTAGCCTAGTGAGTGCGGTCTGTGGGCTGGCGGGCCCGGATTCGATCCCCGGGAGCCAGGAGACTGTTCTACTGGCATCTTGTGTTTCAGTGCAAGGCGTCTTATTCCGTCTCCATTTTTGTTCTTTCCGTACATAAATTATAAAGGTTGAGGGCCATTAATTAACTCGCACTATCTGTACAATATACCCTTGCTATGCATTGTTTCATGTTGCAATTAGCCCTCGGACAAGAACTTGCAAATAAGGTTATCATTATTATTATTTAAAAAAGTGAAACTTGCAAGTAATGATCTCGGTTAGATCAGGTCTTCTTTCCACTAGACGGCGATCACTAAGCAACCATCGAGAGACCAAAACAGCATTTGTGTGACCCTTGACTCTATAATTGGAATATGATGCACGATGCGAAAACATGATTTGAAAGACAACCAAAACACTCAGAATGTACAAAATCGTGTTTTGACTTTGTCAATGGAGTTTGTTGGAGCGATATCTGTCAAATGTTTGGTGGCTCAGAGATCGCAGCTTCTATAGTGGAAGGTGTTACTTAGAAGCCGAACATTCTCAGATCATACAGACGTAATCGGGGGTATCCCTGTGGTGTAGTGGCCTGCGCCTTTGTCTCTCACCACATCTGGTTCCAATTACTTGGATCAGAAGGACTGGGGTTCAAGCCCCAGGTAGGACATCTCTGGACAAGAGGCACATTGAGTCATACCAAAGACTTTATAAAAATGGTACATACTTGTGAAACAGTATGGAAGTTAAACACACTTCACTATCAGTGGACTAGCCCCCTGCTACAGTGTGGCCCAGGGCTATGAAACGGAGATAGGCACCGCCCTATACATCAATAATGGTGTGAGAGGATTTTAACTAACAGACGTAATCAGACATCTCTCTCACGTTGATAACAATCTTTATTCCACGTGCAGCATCTTGTCAGAACACCGTCAGCCTGTGCGGTAACAGTCCCGGATGGCCGGATGTCAGTCTGTGCTCAGAGAGCTATGTGCTCACCGCCTGCCCTGAGTTCTGCGGAACATGCAGTACGTATGTTTTTTTATCTTTACATCTGATGAACAAATGTTCTGTTTGTTTGTTTGCTTATTTTTTTGTTTGTTTCAGCCTAATGAAAATCTCGAATCGGCCAACAGAACTCAAATGATCTCTGCATCTGAGGAATGAATGTTATGTTTGTTTGCTGGTTTGTTTGTTTGTTTGAGCCTTACTTTATTCATAAAAAACTCAAATTGGCCAACAGATATCTGCAACAGATGAATGTTCTTTTAGCTTGTTTGTTTGTTTGTTTGAGTCTTGATTTATTCATGAAAAACTCAGATTGACCGGGACCCCGAATCATTTTAACCCGGCCTTAAAATCATCGCGGGACCCGATAACAAATAGACGCCGTAATCGTTCGACCACCGGGAGGTAGCCCACCGGTACCCGACAGTCCACCGGGATAAATTCGTGACTTCGGGGCCCGGCAGGGCACCGGTTCAATTGGGACCAAATCATTATAGGATATGCCACTAGTGTTATACAAGGAAAAGAACTAAATAATTTGTTTTTACCTTTCAGGCTGCCCCACAAACCCTGAGTGTAAGAACGGTGGTAGCCGTGGTAACGACCCGAACCTCTTTGGTGAGGATACCTGCGACTGTGTTTGTGTTGGATCATGGACTGGACCTACATGTGAAGGTACTTACTAGTATTCATTCTCTTAGCCATCGTGCCGTTTTGCATGTTGAACACATAGAAGACAGTAGAATAAACGAACTCATAAATGACACTTTTCTGATGTTATAACTAACGTTTAAACAGATAACGGTTGTCAATAGATTTGGTCTATGTTTGTACGAACATTTGGTGTCTGTTTGTGTGAGGTTGTGGTCTACGTTTGTATGATGTGAAGAGTTGGTCTACGCTAGATTCGGTTAACGTTTCTGTTAAGATTTGGTTTATGTTTGTGTGAACATTTGGTCTACGTTTGTGCGAACATTCGGTCTACGTTTGTGCGAACATTTGGTCTACGTTTGAGCGAACATTTGGTCTACGTTTGTGTGAATACTCAATAGAAAAATCCATACTCTTATCAGAATAGGTAAGGTATGAACGACGAATGCAAATATTGGTAATATGTTTTTTCATTCCGTTTCCGCATAATCATGAAGAAATGATGACACCGTCTTCTGATATTTTTTCTAGTCTGTTCCCTGTCGTGTGCGAATGGCGGCGTTGTTGACCAAGGCACATGTACCTGCGTCTGTCGGGACGGCTGGGATGGACCTACCTGCTCAGGTAATGTCTCAACTCCAGATATCATATCATACATAATATTACTAGTGTATAATTATAGGAAAGTGTCAACAAATTCTGAAACACATAAACGTAAAGGAGAAATGTCGTATTTTACGTCCGTACTTTGGTTCAAAAGATCTCTAGTACTTTCACATGTACATATGTGTAGCTTGAGTGTCATCTCACCTTTAGTCCAAGGTTCTACCTTCTTCAACGAAGATCCAAGGTGACAGGAACTAATGCTAGGGTCACCTAACCGGGGCCCGGTCGGGCTGTTTACGGAAACGAAAAATTAAAGTGCATATCAATAAATTTGCACCAGCTATGCTCTTAAATAATTTTGGGTACGTTTTGTGTTTTTGTTGTCTTTTATATCAAATTTTTCGTTCCCAAAGACTGCCCGGCCGGGCCCCGGATTGGAAATGTGACCCTAGTATAGCCAAGATCACTCTACGTTCCGTGTGTTTGAGTAGAGGATAAAATGGGAATACACTGTAAGCTGTAGACTGATTTTTTTTGCAAAACCATTCTCTCTCTTTTGTTGTATTGTGTTCTAAAAATGAATGTAAGATAATAAAGTTTCCAACCTTGTTAAGTGTTTGAAATGAGACGCACTAAGGAATTGTTTTGGTATAGGATAACAATGATGATAACAAAAATGGGAATAATCTAAGACGAAAGCAAATAATTTCAAGCAGTCCAGCAGGAATGCAAAATTATCAGAACTACTGTAAATCACTTAAATATAGCGTCAGGAAAATAACGCGGTTTGGGGAAAATGGAGTAGGTCACTGTATTTTTAACCGTTCGAACAAACATTACTGTCTCAAATATTAGTGGTCAAATATTAGCGATGATGAAATTTTAGCTGTTGACTAGTGACAGTTAAATCAGCTAAAATCAACTTACAGTTAACAAATCAAGAATTACAGTATCATATCTCATTTGGGAAGTGTTATGTATGAATGCAGTAAAGTTAAGTTTTGCATTATTGTTGATGACGTATCCTGTTTTCTTTTACAGACGTGTGCGCAGATTCCAGCACCCTCTGCGGAGCTAACCCTGGTTGGCCCACTGTGGAGTCATGCACCGTGGACTATGTACAGGCCGCTTGTCACGCTTTCTGTGGCGTCTGCAGTAAGTTTTTTTTCGGTTTACCTCACTTCGAACATGGTCGAACATGGTTCGGGATCTGAGAAAAGTCTGGAAATTTAGATCCCATATTTGATCATTCGCACACTGAGTCTTGGCGTCACAAATTGAATTCTTGAGTGGTAAAACCATCTCGGACAGCACGAAAATCGATCAGTCGACGAGTCTCTGAGTTAAATGCTACTTTCAGGTGAAAAATACGCTCGAGTCTCTGGTGATTATCAAATTTTGGCGACCTTCTAGCGCATGATGCGCCGAAGCTTGTCGACTGTATAATAGGTCAAGGTCTGCATACGTCAAATATCAGAACAATCTGTATCTGCACCATTAAGAATCTGTATCTGCATCTAAATAACCGGTATAACCCCCTTCGGCGTAAGGGCCCTGTCACACTTGTGCGCATGAGTGCGCTTGAGTTCCACAGTAACATCTTTTTTTTTATTTAACCCTATCCAGACTGGGCTTTTTTGGTATATCTGGGACTCGGGGGGGGGGAGGGGGGCTGATTCGGCCCCCCCTCATAATTTCCGAACGGTATGATGTATCATCACCAAATTTGTAGGGAGTGATATTCACGTCAAGTTTTATAATTCCTGTAATTTTGGTGACGTTATGACGTAATATGACGTAATTATGACGTCATCGATGTGATTTTATTGGCTAAATAGGGAATTCCCGTAATATCTAAAGGAATTAAACAAAACGGTTTGTATTATTCATTTTAAGGTATGCAAAGACATACAACGTCAATGGTAGGTACGTTGACGTCAAAATGACGTCATAGAATGGCGTGATGTGTTGTTAGCGATCCCTTGGGATCCGCCATCTTGGATCGGCCATTTTAAAATTTTTAGAAATACTTTTTTTCCACTTATGACCCCAAATGACGCTGAAAATGGACTAAAAACGCTAATCTAAATGTTTCTGATAAAGAAAATGTCAGGTATTGACGATTTTAAGGGCGAAAAAGCCTGCTGATACCTGAAATAGTGATATAGTCCGCCATCTTGGATTTTAGCTGATTACGTCATCAAATTAGCATAAATTATGAATATTAAATCAGGAAAGTTACATCTAATTACATGTTATGTTATACATGAAGGAAAACTAGTGTAGTTGTGCAAGAAAACCCGAGAAATATCATTGTTTTCAAAATATTAATGATTTTTGCATAAAATGCCAGTCAGAAACCCGTTGCCATGGCAACATGAAAAAATGATAAACTTAAACCATTATTATAAAATTGTTGCCAACAAAATTTTTGGAAAAGTCACCAAGTTTGGTTGTCCTAGCATACATCGTTCGGCAGTAATACGATGTCAAAGTTGGCGCGGGCACTTTTAGCCCCCCCCCCCCCCCCAGTCTGGATAGGGTTAAGTAAATATTGCGAAGAGGAAGTTGTTTTCTACTTTGACCCATTTTTAAGCAGTCTAGTTTATTGTCATCAAACCAAAGAAATTACTTCTTCGGCTGCAAAGTTAACCTAAACCAAAACCATGTTAATACGCAACTCATGCGGGCTTGTATATACGCACAAGTGTGACAGGGGCTTAACACACCAGCTTCGCAGGCACGCAGCGCGGCCGCAGCAACTGGTTATATCACACTGAACGACCTGTCACACCTAACCTTCGCATATGTAACTGCATGCATTATTTAAAGCTATCTAATGAGGATGCCTCTACAATACTGTAACGAGTTCCTCTACGCTAGATCTAGGAAAGTACGAAATTTTGAACACATCCATCCTAAGTTGATAAGTCTGGTACTTAAATGTATAACTATTTAATGGCCTTTTCTTAGCTGCTTTTTCTTTAAATTTTGTTTTCATTATAACATTAACGTTGAATACACGTGAGACACAGGCAGCTTTTGCTGGTGTCGTGACCCACACGCATATTAACCTATTTTTACACTTGGGTGGAGTGAGGAAAGTCATGTAAAGTGCCCTTTTCCCAAGGGCACAAGAGTCAGGGAATTCGAACCCGGACCGATGGGTTCTGGGCCGAAAACCCTGCCGTTACGCCACACGACCTCACATAGCTGGTAATAGGTACTTTTAAATGGTAATAGGTAAAGAAAGTTTCCGAATTGACTTAAAGGCATTCAGAGCATTTTATGAGGCTTAAAACTTGAATAAAAAATTTCATTTCTAGTCATTCCTACACATAGTAAGTTTCAATAACACTATACCGTTACATATCGACATTAAAGTAGCAAAGATACGATGTCGTTGTGTGGTGAGAACTAATAGAATATCCAAACCATGATCCTGACTGTCCATCATAATCAGCGTTTCGACCAATGAGAGAGTGACTGCATGTCCGTCAAATATTTGCATTTCTATCTTTTAATTTTGCATTTCTACGTCTTGACGGAGATGGGCGGGGCTATGGTATCGGTCTATTCACACTATAGGCGCGTGAAACTAAAGGATCACCATGTCGCTTATTTTTGTGCCAGTTTTGAGCACTTTTGATAAGAAATACGTAGGCAAATGTGGTATAAACGGTGACATTAAATGTCAATGTCATAAAGATTACAGCAACTAGAATATTTCCAGTTTTCAAGCCTCATAAAATGCTATGGGTGCCTTTAAACGTCTCCTGCCGTGTGTGTCTACAGCGCCCGTGGTTGTGAACCCTCCCGTGGCTCTTGGTAGCTGCCAGGCCCCGGTAGATCTGGTGTTCGTCGTCGATGGATCCGGCAGCGTCACAGCCCCAGAGTTCGAGAAAGTCAAGACCTTCATGAAGAACGTTGTTACGCAGTTCACCATTGGTGCAGCCGACACAAAGGTAGGGACATGGAGTCACAATCAGTGGTGCCTAAAGCCCCCCCTCTCACTGGACTCGCGGCACGCTGGCGGCGTTGCTGCGTCCTAAACTGTATTTGTGTTACCCTTGACTTTATAATTGGAATATCATTCAAAACGTACAAGTATGACCAAAAAGACAACAAAACACACAAAGCTGAAAAAGTTTTTTGTCGATGAAATTAGTTGAGTGCTTTGTCAATGCAATTGGCCACAGCGACACCGCCAACGTGCCGCGGATCCAGTGAGTGAGAGGAGGGCTTATCCAAACGAATTTTACGGAATTCATACGAGTTGTACTTAGAGTAAAGCTCGTATGATGACAGGCGGACAAATGCACTCGTACTACAAAGATACTATCGCCTGAGTAATGTAAAAGAATCATGATACACGTGGTCGTGCAGGCAAATGGGGGAGGAGGGTACCGCTAAAACTTATCTCTACAGATTTTACGCGTTATACGGTTAGCTACGATGTTTGCACGGTTTCATTACGTCGTTACGAACCCATTAATGGCTTGAGGATGTGGATTCCATCGACAATTTTAGTTTTAGTAGCTGAAAATACGGTGTTTGTCAACTGATAACATTAATATTGATAACTTCGCTATGGGATGTCGGTATGCAACAACTCCCTACATGTATATCTCGACTTAATTCCATGAGACGACGGATATTATAATATAATTCAAAGTCTATTGCAAATACATGCCCGTTGGCTAATTGCAAGGACAAACAACACAAATACTGATGAAAAATACAATGATATTAAGGGCTACATCTAATGGTGTGCTACATTCTGAAATGTACGTGGTGCTAGTTTGGTCGAGTTAGACTTCTTCTTTTGAGGTAGTGGAAGACGAATTTGCCCACTAATTATAAACTTTATCATTATCTCAATTGAAACGTCCTTTGTCTTCAGGTTGGCGTGATTCAGTACAGCTCCACCGTACAAGAAGAGTTCTCCCTGAATGCCCACTTCACCAAGACCGCTGTTCTCAACGCCATCGACAACATCGTGTACATGGGAGGCGGCACGCTGACTGGATCAGCCATCACCTACATGAAGGACAACAGCCAGTGGAGACCGAATGTGGCCAAAATCGCCATCGTGGTGACTGACGGGCAATCTAGCGACGACGTGGCAGGTATACTGAATACTTTATTAAGGTCTCATTCATGTGTTACTCCGAGTGTGCAGTCTAAAAGAGTCCGTACCCAAAAAATGAACGGATGCATGAACGTGTGTTTATATCGGTGGGAAATTCACTTTTAGCCATCCCAGCTGATCTCAAGCGTCAAAATGATGACAGCTTGTTTGTAATTGAAGAAATCAGCAGGTAAAGTTCGGCATGTTGGGTGATGAGGCCGTGTGCTTACAGGGAAAGTGTCGGGGGGGGGGGGGGGGGTGTAGCTAAGTGCCGTTTGTAATTGCCATAAGAAGGAATTGAATACCTACAAGGAGTTGGCAATTTTTTCACATGATCTAGAGTAAATGTGCTCAACATAGACTGAATGACCTTGGTGCATTTCCTATAGCTTCATTACAAACGCGCTCATGTAAAACACGTATTATAACATGCAAGCCTATGGGGCAAAAAACTCATGAATGAGACCTGAAGTACATTAGCTAACACAAAGATTTGTAAGCAGCTAATCTTCCTGTACATAAAACATACACACATAAGTGTAAGACATACAAACTACATAAAAGTATGTACATTCTACATCTAGTCAAATGTACTGATTTATATACACGAGAAGCTCCTGTCGAAACTTAGACTTACTAGCAGATTGAACGCAACGGCAAGTATCCTGGCAAGGGACTTATTACGTTTTGTACCATCGCTAAGAAGGTTATGTTTTTGATTTTGCTATGGTGGAGTGACTGTGGATGTAAACAACATATTAACTTGAGAAGCTGTGGTCACGGCATCGTCATGGCGTTTAATAATATTGAATGCTGAAATACATGCATTTCAGACAATGAAATAAAGACTTTCCACCATTTGATAGGTCATCCAGCCTCTAATATTTCATTTCACTAATTTTTCCGTCACTTCAGCTTCCTTTTTGCATCATCATTTGTATATGCTAATTCATTTGTATCCACTTGATTGTATGTATAGATGTACGAAAGTCGCTGTACTTTTGTTGTGTTGATAAAGGGTTCCCTTTGATTTAACCGCTGAACATTCTAACTTAGTAACTTTGCTTATATTTCCGGACTATTGTAGTCAGCATAACTCAAGAACCTCTGGATGGATTATGATGATATTTGGTATGTGTTGGGAAGCAGAAAGTCAAGGTCAAATTTGGCCCCCCTTGTATGTGACCTTGGTACTGCAGCAGAGATTTAGTTTTTTGACCTGGACATGCTATGGTCTTGTTTTTTTTGTGGCAGATAGCTTGTGATGTAAGAAAAAAGTGGTGTAGGTTTGGTCCCCCTAGTAGCTCGCTCTGGAACTACAGGGACGTTTTTGTCAAAATCGGCTTGATTTTTGCATCCTTTATTTGATCTAACCAGTGAACGTTCTTGTTTAGCACCATCCACCGCGGCCCAGAACACCGGTATCACCATGCACGCCATCGGTGTTGGAGGCAATGTAGACCAGTCCGAGTTGGCCGCTATCGCCAGTACCGCACAGTACGTCAACACCGTGGCAGACTTCGACGCGCTGGACGCCCAGATGGCCCAACTGACTGCCTCTGTCTGTGAAGGTACTGTGGCAACAGCTAGTTTACTAAGTTTCATCAAGGATATTATTGGTTTCATAGATGAGTAATTCCCAGTTGGACACATAGTCTTTACAGGATATAATGATTCTCAAATCTTACGTATAGGAGACATGTAGAATATAGTACCTCTCAATGTTCTCACGATTACCTTACGGTGTCTATTTGTTGCGGGGTCCCGAGTTGATTTTAACCCAGAGTTAAAGAAATCCCGGGCCCCGGCCGTGATAAAAAAATAGCCCAGTAGCCGAATGATGTTCCACTTATAGGGGTCACGCCCAATAGTGAAAAAAGTCTTTAAACCACCAAGCGTTGACCCTTTTTCTTAATTGTGAGCTTAGCATAACATAGTCATAGAGTTGTACTCAATTTCAACTTCATTTATGACCCTTTGCCCTCCAGGAGCGAACGACCAGTGTGAGTTGCCGGTGCTTCAGTACCAGACCTGTGTGCAGCAGGCCCTCTCCACCTGCTACTCCCAGACCGGCGCACGCGAGGTCAACCGGGTCAGGAGGAGCGCCGACACGCCCATCACCCTCCGTCGCCAAGGTAACGTTAGGAGGGACAACGCCCTTACTAAACATGTTCTTTGCGTTGTAGGAAAGATAATTCTGTGTGAAAGTGATCTCAAACCACTTTCTCAATAAAAATGCTCTGTGCGTTGTAGGAAATATACTAGGATGTGTGAAAGTGATCTCAAACCACTTTCTCAATAGAGATGCTCTGTGCGTTGTAGGAAAGATACTAGGATGTGTGAAAGTGATCTCAAACCACTTTCTCAATAAAGATGTTCTGTGCGTTGTAGGAAAGTTAGGATGTGTGAAAGTTATCTCGAAGCAGTCAAGCTAAAATGAATTCAACGAACAGCTGAGATACGCTTCCATTGGTCGTAACAGAGAGGACAAATGCTCTGTTTCATTGTACCAAGGAGATCCACTAGCTCTTTTTCACAAGTACAATGAGCAGTAGACCATTCCTAAGGTCTGCACTTCTAATATTAGTACTAGTAGTTTGCATGTTGGGTGAGCAACAACAGCCGGGGATCGAACTCATGACTTCTTAGTCCAGAGGCAAGGTCACTACATTTGTAGCACTGGACTATGCACTGCACTATGTGTTGCTAGCAGACTTTCATTTGATGAAAACAGATGGGCCACAAGGTGCTCCTGCATGTTGATAATGAAATACAAAATGTTTTGAGAGTACAGTCAAAGGCAGTCCCATACGACATTTGCATAGATAGGAGGGCACCTGAGCCAGAAATGTAAATTGGTTAACTTAATTGGCCAATCAGGCGCTCACACTTTGTAATGTATTGCCTCCATTGGCTGTCACTTCCAACACCATATATGGTATTGGAGGTGACAGCAGTGGCTAAATAATGCAAAAAAATCGTTTTCAAGAGCTAAATGTTTTCTGTGTGTATTTCCCCCAGCTGTAAATTGGTTAACTCAATTGGCCAATCAGGCGCTCGCATTTTGAAATGTAGTGCTCCCATTGGCTGAGGCAAATGTTTTCTGTATGTGTTTCCTTCAGCTGAGGTCCATGCTATGGTGAGCAGCCAGGGTCTGCTGGCTGTTGTGGCCGTCACCGTGGGCGTCGTCTTCGTGGCAGCCATGACGTTCACCTTCAAGATGAAGCAGCTGACCAAGCGCAAGGCCAACGGCAGTGCCTAGCTCGTCCACGATACTATTTCATACGTGATCTAACATGACACCCTACAACTTGTAATGTTAACAGAATAAACACAAAATCTCGAGATATTACCTTGGTCATATTCAATTGAAAATCAACTTTCTGTGTCATTTTTCATATCATAGAAATTGTTAGTAGTTTACATTATTCACATTGACTTCCCCTGTCTATGTTGTATAAGTCAGGGAATGTAAATTGTACACCAGATTATTTTACTAATTGAAGAAATAAAGAACTCAGTCTTGAGAAGGCACAGTGTAGCGTGTTGTTTTTCATGTGAAGGCATATACAGATAATGTAAATACTAAAATGGCATTTACAAAATATTCTAGCAGCAAACGATATATTTAACCCGTACTTTAGTATGGGCAAAATATAAGAAATGAAGCCAGTATAGGCTACTCTTTTTACGTAGAGTGTTGTTAGCAAGTATCTTATAGTTCAATAGATACATTAGATAGGTGATTAAAATCGCAATCTTAACCCGGTATCATAGAAAATGAAAGATACACTTAAATTAGAGATCAACAAAAGTGAAAAGCACCCCAAAATACAAATAACTGAGGAATGGTCTTGTTGAATTTCGATAACACTTAGAATTGTAGTATAGGTTCTAAACTGTGTACAGTTGGTCCCATTGTTAGGGGTTTGATTACTTCTTTTACCCTCAAATCTTTATATAAAAATGACCGATAGAGTTGCATATGATCTAGATGACAGTAACGTTAGTTAAGTATAATTGTGCCAGCTGACAGCTTCATAAATGACAGCTTATCAACTGTGACATAATTTGATACTGGCCATGGAAACAGACGTTTCAGACTTCAGTCATAACAAGCAAAGTTAACACACAGTCACAAAAAAACAGTATTTGTACTTGTCATAATATCTACTAGTATGTAATGTTGGTCACACACTAAAACACATCTTAAAATCATAACAACGAAATCAATGACAAGTCAAATTTTGCAACTCATGGCATCACCAAATAAAGACAAAACAATTCAAATCAAACCTAAGGACGGAACTCCACAAAACAACTTATAAATTACAGTAATTCACACTTTGATTCTGTATTCTATCTATTAGTAAGGCATTTCATGAGTATGGCTACTCAGCTTTTGTGATTTTTCATTCTCACATATAGAAGCCTTTCAGTTCAAATTAGTATCCAAACCACACACGACATTTGATTTACATGTATACAAGAAAAATGAAAAATAAATTAACGGCTATCATAAACTGTTGTAGTAATACTGAGAAGGGTTCTCGAATCAGGATGCCACTTCTATTAGTCTCAATTATTTAAATTATGGCAATCCAAGCCACCTTGAAGATTCTAAATTATGTACTAGCTATATATTAGATAACTCTTAAGGCACAAAGATGTCACCTTCATACATTTTTACTTTACTTTAAAAAATTGGATACTATAGAAATAGAAGTTACAAAGTTTCACAATCTTTCAGGACTCTGACATACCGGTAGTTGCAATCGTAGTAGCACTGTCTCAGAACGTAATATGTACGTACTAGGTACATTTGTACCAAAAGGTACCATGCTGATGAATTTACCAGCATAGTACCTGTACCTTAGTTGCAATGTTTAACAGTCTAACTTGTAGTTACAATAGAATTCATCTGTTGGATGTTTCGTCGACGTTGAATTTCATCCGTTTCGATATCTTTTCCGACACAACATTTGGAAACTATATATAGATTGGGATATCATCGCTATAAATACAAAGTTCTTATACGATATGTTCTGTTGAAGTGCTGATCGTAGTGGAATATATCATCAGGCCTGTCAGTCAGGTATCAGATGGTCATTCATGCCATACATTACTCATTATAACTCTAAAGGCACAAAGACGTCACCATACACTGTCTTTTACTTTAAAACTTTCTACTTTACAGTCTTTGAAGTCTCTGACATACTGGTAGCTGTGAACATCATAAGATAGACATATGCAAGGCACTAGTTACTCAAGCAACTGCATAAGATTTGGAAACGGTCAGATGTTTCAGAAATCATCCCGTCTTTTGTTACCAGATGCTGTCTGAAACGTCTGTCCGTTTCCAAATTCTATCCAGTTGCTTGAGTAACCGCTACCTTGCATATCTTATTACCTGGATGTCTAACTTCATCAACGTATTAGATAGACTTGTTCATGCCCTTGTCGCTCAGACATCTCTGCAGCTGCTCCTGGAGTTCCTCCACTTCTGACTCACTGTCACTCCCCAGGGGAACCACACCCTCCTCAGGATGGACCTCCTCTGTACAGGGGAGACCACAAGTGTTACATTGCTGACATCACTTCACATTTTGTACTTTATGCCCACTTTCCACTAGAGGCTGCGACCACTAAAACCAAGGAATTCCAAAGAAAAAAGTTTCCTTCTTACGTTTTGTGTGTTTTGCTGTGTTTAAAGTCATACTTTAACATCTTGCATCCTATTCCAATTATAAATCAAGGGTTACACAAATTTTCGTCCAGTCTTGTGGAACGGGGGCCTAAACAGAATTAAAAAGAGCTATAATTTAGCACTATAATTACTTTGGCCATATATTATTGACAGAAGGTTGCCCAATATAAAAATTGCGAGAGACTGAAGTCAGTTTTTTTTTTCACCCCATAATATTGGACAGGGCTTTGGGTCCTGCAAACGTTGTCTAAACTAAAAAAATTGCTTGATAATTGAGAGAACACGGAACATATTACTACTACGTCATTGGCCAATTGAGTTTCCTGCTGTGTTACTGCAGGGGCTTGATGGGGCAGAATACAACAGAGCTATCTAGTAGGTTTTAATGCTTTGAATAAAGTACATGTTTGACCCCTTATGGTACATGTAAGGTAAAGCAGTCATCCTCAATTGAGGTGAAGCATGATGCTTTTTCAAGTAGCTAGTGGTAGTGCAATTTGGCTTCGCTACGGCTCACGTTTTTGAACAAGTACACTGGGTCACCCCTACTCTTCTCGATAAGTGTGTTGGGTTCTTTTACGTCTTTAAGTGCTACTAATTTGTTGTTTGTACCATCTGGAAGGACGTGGTTCCAGCAGTAGTCCTGGGGGTTGCAGGGTTGGTGCAGCCAGTCATGGTCCACCAGCTGGTCCATGGTGCAGCGGTAGGTGGGGGAGGGGTGCAGCAACCACGAGATCAGGTCAATCAACTCTGGAGGGGAAAAAATTGATATTGATAATCAAGTTATACCTCTAATGTCACAATCACAACTGAGCCACAAGTTTAAATGGCAGAACACCCTAACACATTCCTAGCATCCTGATTGAAAAAAAATGAGTTTCCCTGTGGCAACGGCATATATACTGAAAAAGCCTAATACTTCCTGTCTCTGAAAAATAAATGAAAAACAAAAAAGTCATGACTTGTGATAACGTTTTCGCAATTTCCGATGACGCAAAGTCAGTGAAAATGCAGTTAAAAAATGCTGCTATTTAGGTCATCAGGCGAAAAAACGAAAAAATACAAAAAAGGCTTTGATGGCGAACCAACTGCACCGCACACCAAAAATTACTACAACTCACTGGCTTTTCAGAAGATTCAAAATTTCTGTGCACAGCTATATATATTTAGTTGTATAACCATCACCAAGCAATAAGGGGCAGAAATCAGGGTGACGACCACGCACTTCCAGCAGATTACCGCGTCATGACCCCAACCCTGGTCAGATTTGAACTCCAACCCGGAACCATATAAAAAAATTATACACAAATAAACTTAATTCTTTGATACGGGTGACCGGGCAATAACTTTCGTTAATGTACGAGACGAGATGCCCCACTGGGGTTTTGTCCAGTAAGATTAAGATAAGATTAAGATACAGGGTTCTACTTTTATTACACGGGCTTCCATAGAAAATTTGAGTAGTGGATCGCCCTTCTGGTTTTTGGGCGATACGACCCGTGGTTGGGCCAGTACCTCAGGCGATACGGAATACACCATGTTGTATTCTATATCTACACAGTATAGACATGTACATACCGGGAGACACTTCAAACGGAGGACTGAGGACGGCACGAATGGTTTCCTCTACATCATAGAATGGGTTCTCCCCAAAGATGAGGGTGTACAGGGTAATGCCTATGGACCACATCTCCAACTCAGGACCTCTGTACCTGGAAAAAAAAAAAGGAAGGTTAGCTCAGCCATACGTGACCTATCCATACCTCAATGAGTTGCAGAATTCCTGTATTTGGATACGCATTAGAGATCCAGGGAACATCTTAAGCAATAAAGCAGTTTCAGATACTGTAAATTCCATTAATTTATTATTAATAAGTTCACAGTGATTTAATTTCATGGTAAGTAGAAAATGGAGTGTTTTCTGTGGTTTTAAGTTTGCGATAGCAGATAGTCACATCGTATATTGTACAGAAACGGAAACACTGGCGCCTTAATGGATTTAAGGTCGTGGTGAAGCAGACTCGCTTAAAAAACTGCAAACACAAAACCACCACAAAAATTTCAAAGATTACAGTAAGTCTACATGTAGTGCAGTGACATCTTTGATACACATGCAGGTACATTGTGTATTCACCTTCCTCAATCTAACTCATTAGATTGCTCATGGTCACTCTTTTTGTGTTGGCTACTTCTACATGTAGGTAAAAACAACCCAGTTCAATCTGCAAAAAAAAAGACCTACGTTAAGATGCTAGTACCTTACCAATTTCCCATGAGCACTTCTGGTGAACAGTATTCCATTGTCCCACAGAAGGTGGCAAACATCTTATTTTCCTCCATGTAGGCAGCAGAGCCAAAGTCGATCAGCTTTATCCAGAAGTTCTCATTCAGGATGATGTTTTCATCCTGTGGAAGACAAACACAAAGAAAATGATTCATTCTTGCTCTAAATCTGCCTTTTTTGTACAGGATTACAGGATACAGCAATTATTCCAACAGATTTAGAAAATGGTAGGATAATAGTGTTTCAGGGGTTTGAAGGAGAATTATAGAAACTCTGATCTTACAATGTACAATGTATTTTAAGTACTGTGTAAGATTTACAAAATAAACTTGAATGAAGGGTATCAAAATCCTTGAAAGCATAGTTTTACTGCCAATCATGAGCGGTACCTTATACAGTCAAACGTGTGTAAGAAGACCACCCAGGGGACCGATAGAATTCGGTCGTCTTGGACATGTGGTCTAAGGTACCGATTGGATAAAGGGGCCCGTCGGATATAGATGATGGCCCAGGGCTTTTTCCCCCCCCTTTCTGGCATGACCCCTACATGACAATGTGGGACACCCTGCCGGGCTATTTTAGGGCCCAGCTGGAACTCCAAATCATTTAACTCTGACTTAAAATCAACACGGGACCTGGTATCAAATAGACACCATGAGCTAATCGTGCGAACACCGGAAGGTACCCCCCTGGTATCCAACAGTTCGCAGGGTTGCCACTGGGATTAAAACCCTGTGCCTAATGTCACGTTTAGGTACCTTTAGTAGTACATGTACCTTATAATAGTAATATGTGTACTTTTTAGTACAATCATGTACCACAGCATTAGTACCTTGATGTCCCTGTGTAGAATGCCCTGTCTATGGAGATAGTCTGCGGCATCAGCCAGCTGACGGAAGATGTAACTAGCCAGAGGTTCATCCAGGTGGGGTCGCCGGTCGATGAACTCAAACAGGTCCATTCCTCCGCCATGCTTCTCCATCACCACTTGGAAAAACTCCTCATTCTCAAAAGCCTCCAACATCTAGTAGGTTGTAAGATATTATTATCATTAAGTGATGTCATGCCATTCCCTATACGTTGGGGGATATATATAGAATACAACACAGAGTATTCCATATCATCCGAGGTACCAGCCTGACCGCGGGTCGGATCGCCCAACGGCCGTAGGGAGGGCTGGGACCAAGGGTGATGCGGAATACACCGTGTTGTATTTTATTTCTGTCATACCCACCCGAGAAAACACACATTTCAATGCGGAAAGCGCCAAAAGTTGAGGGAGTTTTGTGTCCACGAAAACGTTCGATGCGGATTTTCCGGACCGTGTGATAATTTTCCATATCACATGGGGTTCTAAGTTGTATCACACAGGCTTCCATAGAATATTTAGAATGCATTCAGAGCGTGCCGGTTGCGCCGCCGTCGAAAATGTGAATACCAGATTCGGAGGTTGGAATCAATGTTGTTATAGTTTTTTGCTTGAGGACACAAAACTCCCTCAAGTTCTGGCGCATTCCGCATCGAAATGTGTGTTTTCTCCGGTATGACATAATATAAAATAAAACACGGTGTATTCCGCATCACCCTCGGTCCCAGCCCTCCCGTGGGTCGGATCGCCCTCCGGCCTACAGCCGTCGGGTGATCCCACCCGCGGTCTGGCTGGTACTTCAGGTGATACAGAATACATAGGCTAGGTTAAACCTTTTGTATCTGTCTGTATCTGTATACATGTAGCTGGTGTAACCGCCATTCGGTGTAACACACCAGTTTGGCAGGCACGCAATGTGGCAGCAGCTGGTTACATGTATATCACACTGAACGACCTGTTACATCAAACAAGGATTGTTTAAAGCTATCTGAGGATGCCCATACTGTTCCTAGTGGTAACGAGTTTACTCAACAATACTAGTAGTTGTAGGAGAAAACAAATTTTTCAACACAATCCTGGGTTGATATCTCTGGTAGATAAACTTTTTTTTTGAAAACCAATAAATGAATAAACTTAAAAGCATGACTAATTCTTGTTCTTTTCTAAGATGGTATCAGATACTTGCAACTTTGCAAAACTCCATAAAATACAAAAATAAACAAGTCAGGCTAGGGCTAATCGCAGACACCATATCATTTATGGCTGAGTTGTATGAGTTATTGTGTGTACCGTGACAATGTTGGGGTGGTCCAACTTGGCTAGCAGGGATATCTCCAGAGGTATTCGCCCCATACTGGAGTCTTCCACCCAGCTTTCAGCCAGGACCTTGGCCTTACGGATGAACTTCACAACAACCTAAAACATAACCAAAAGAAATAATGTCTTAGTTACATCAAACAATTCAATAGTGATTTCATAATTTTGTATGCTGAGAAACAGACAGTACTTATTATAACTTGCTACAACTGCTATTTCCTCGGTATAATGAACCTGTATAACTGTACAAAGCAGATTCTGTCTTCTCTGTCACAACCAGTGGAAGAGTAGCTCAACTGTTCATTGAATTAATCTGAGCTAAACAGTTGGTTCAAAATCCCTTTAACTTTGGGCTCAAAATAAAAAAAAGAACGTTAGTTTGAGACATCTTGTCGAGTCACTCAACTTCATGACGAAAGGTAGTGAATGCTGCTTGAAATGTCTGACCATTTCCAACATCTATCCAGTTGATTGTAACTGTTATCTTGCGCATGGTAGCTTTCTTACATGTTTCACTTTTCATCAACTTAGAATAAGATATAATTATAGTTTTCAGTATTTGTATTAAATCATGGTGACTCCAAAAAGTGAGTGGAGTCTAATGCATATTATTACCAAAAATAAGCTGTTATTAGTAGTTTTTAGAACTGGCACGAGGGGGGGATACAAGCTTAGCCACGTTTGGGATGGTGTTCTCACTGCAAAAGCGCCACCTACTTCGGCTAGTACTTAGTTATAGCGATGAGAAGCAGTACTCCAGTCAGAGGCTATGAGGTAGGTGTCTGACAGACACCGAAACGTCAGCAGGTGAGATTTACTGGTTGTGTGAAAAGAATCTCCAACATCCTACATATACATTCTACCAACCTGATAAAATTATTTTCAGATGTAGTTTTTAGTGTATTTTCTTTGATAAAATTATGGTGAATTCTGAAAAGTGTTCAGCAGTAGTGTAATGTATACCTGTTCGCCATCTTTCCTTCTCTCTGCTACCTTCACAAACCCAAAGGCTCCCTTGCCGATACACTGGTGTGTTCTGTAGCGCTGATCGTAGTGTCCCGCCGCGGCATTTTCCTCTTCCACATCCGCAGGAAGCACCTTGATTTTTGGGAAAATTTGTACAAACATGGTTCCGTGAAAAACAGCAAATTTCAGATATAAAATTAATGCTTTTGATATTAATCTTTTGTAACCTTATCTGTGGGAGCCCTGTAATCTGTAACTGTATAACTTTATTGGCCAAAACTTAGTCTTAGAAAATCTAGAAGAGTAAAGTTTCAATCCTTTCTCAAATATGTTCATTTTCTTGAAAAAAATTAATGTCTTATGACTACAAGGAGAAGGAAGATGAAGAAGTAATTTAAAACTAAATTACATTACTGTTAAATGCATTTAAGTTTGCCTGGTTTTTATTTTGAGCTAAGAGGAAAATGGAGTGTTTGCAGTGGTTTTAATTTCGCGACAGTGCTATACTAGTAGTCACATATACAACTGCTACAGTATTGGACAAAAATGTTGGCGGTGGTTTAAGTTTGTGGTGAAACGGTCACCGCAAACATAAAATCACCGCAAACCTTTCTGCATTTACAGTATCTTTTGTTTGACTCATGGTTTACTTTATACAGTCAAACTTGTCCATCCAACCAACTCTATCCTACAACCAACTCTTGTCAACAACCACATTCAGACAGTCCCGTCCGATTTTACATACTGTAAATCACTTTAATATAGCGGCAGGAAAATATAGCGGTTGGGGGAAAATGGAGTAGGTCACTGCACTTAATTTTAACGTTCGGAACAAACATTACTGGCTTATATATTAGTGATCAAATATTAGCGATGATGAAATTTTAGCTATTGACTAGTGACAGTTAAATCAGCTAAAATTAAGTTACAGTTAACAAATCAAGAATTACAGTAGTAAGTGAACTCTTTCAAGCAACCAACTGCAGGCTTCAACCAGCAACCACTTCCTCATGGGCCTCAGGGGTCATAATGTGTAGATTTTACTCTCCATTCAACAACAAAATGATTGACAGCGGCAATCAGTCCAGCGAGCATTTCAAGAAAAGATTCTACAGTCGACGGCAAGCTTGTGTTTATGTAGCAACAAATGTACAACAAAGTGAATTTAAATGTAGCAACAAAAGTAGAACAATGGAGACACGAATCTCAATGTAAACATCATTGTAAGTACAACAAAGGCTTTGTACATGTACCCGAAAAATCTTTTGTTATGTTAACGTTTATTGGCAATGTAATCGACAGTGCATTGTAGTCTTGTAGACAACAACAGTTTAGTTCGTTTTTTCTTGTATATACTGTATTTATTCACTTGTCTTGTAATTTTATATGCAGATAAGTGATATACGTGCGAAGTATTTATACAGCCTCATTTATGCCCACAAAATCAGCAAACCGACCCGAGTTTTATCCAACAGCCAACTCCAGTCAACAACCATATTTCCTTGGTACGTTGATGAAGGTTAGACATCCAGGTAATAAGATACGCCAAAAATAATTACTCAAGCAACTGGATAAGATTTTGAAACAGTCAGACGTTTCAGACAGTATTCACTGTCTTTCGTCAGTGACTAACGATAGGACTGAGAACACCAGCTTTATACCAAAACTCTGAATGGATATGTTAATGAGGTAAAGACAATTTAGGATGTCTTGAAGTAGTCTTCAAAAAGAAGATTAATTCAAGACAAAGTTATGCCAATAGTTCAATTAGCTACTGTTGTTCTAAATGTTGCTTGTCCGGGGGTGGGGGGTGGTTGTCCCACATCCCACAGTTCTTTGGAACACAAACTAGCAGTGATTAAAACTCTCTTCCATCGAGCAGACAATGTCATTACCTCAGACGAAGCAAAAACAGAAGAACAAAGACATCTCCGTGTGGCTCTAGCCAAGTGTGGCTACCAAAATTGGACCTTCAACAAGGCCCTCAAACCTTCTGACCAGTCTAAGAAAACACTCAAGTGCAGACCATTGACCAACAGAAACAAGGTCAACATTACCATTCCCTACGTCCAAGGAGTATCGGAAAAACTCAGACGTATTTTCCAAAACTTCAACATTGCCACTAACTTCAAACCTCACTCAACTCTCAGGCAGAAACTTAAGTCCATCCAAAAGACAGGCCTGAAAAAGGCATCAAAGCCAATGTCATCTACAAACTGAAATGTGAGGAACCGAACTGCAATAACATGTACATTGGGGAGACAAGTCGACCACTAAAAGAAAGGTACAAGGAACATTGCAGAAAGAGCGCTAACCGCTACTCCTCTGCCATTTACCACCATCTAAAACACAACCAGGGACACTCATTCAATTTCGAATCCACGGACATCCTAGATTGTGAAGAACGCTGGTTCGAACGGCGAATTAGAGAAGCAATATATGAGAGGATGTACAACCCCGCCCTCAACAGGAAAGGCGGTCTACGCGTTCAACTTTCAGGCACCTGGGATAATGCACTGCCCACCACCCCCCACCCCCGGACAAGCAACATTTAGAACAACAGTTACTGTAGCTAATTGAACTATTGGCATAACTTTGTCTTCAATTAATCTTCTTTTTGAAGACTACTTCAAGACATCCTAAATTGTCTTTACCTCATTAACATATCCATTCAGAGTTTTGGTATAAAGCTGGACCAGGTGTTCTCAGTCCTATCGTCAGTCACTGACGAAAGACAGTGGATACTGTCTGAAACGTCTGACTGTTTCAAAATCTTATCCAGTTGCTTGAGTAATTATTTTTGGCGCATATTTCCTTGGTCCCTTGACTGGTTGTTGGATGCAAGTTTGACTGTAGTAACTGTTATGTTTTATATGCATCTTGTTTGGTTAAGCTTCTAATTTGGATGGCTTACTCTATGTTTATTCTACATAGCCAATACAAAATCTAAAAAAAAAGTACCTTGTTGTCCAGACTGATGGCGGAGGCCTCCAGACTGCTGGTCAGGTTGGAGCCCAGGGTGAAGTTGGCCCGGGAATGAGACTGTGAGCCCGGGATCTCGTCCCCGGGGTCCCGTGACACCCACATGCACCACAGCTCCTTCCCACTGTCCAACACAACACGTTTCATCTGGAACAAAATACCTGCAGGAAAAATGGCAGATGTATTATCTAAGTATTCATTCAACTAATACATGACTATTTTGAGATATATCTACCATACATTTGTATTTGTGGAAGGATTGACATAACAGGTGACTATCACCTTTTCGAAATGTTAACCCAGAGACCATATACCAAGCTTTGAACCTCTACTCTTATAGTTGACAAATGAATTTAATAACAACAACGATCCAGCACTGTTTAAACAGGGAAGAAAATAACTGCCTTGTTAATGAAATCTTGATAGTACCTCAAATTTGTAGCCCAGGTTCTGTCCTTGTCAGTTTTCTGTGGCTAGAGAGCTATTTTGTTAGTTGGTAAGTGGGGAGTATGGCAGCAGCAGAAAACTAATAACTAGGACAGCACCTAGACTGTTATATTCCCTGTGTTCATTATAAAGCCATGTTAGGGAGGTTATTTGAATGTTCCTCACCAAGCTTGGCACCACTCTTGTGTCTGCAGTAACCAACATAGCTGCCCTCCTGCATGTCCAGACTTGAGCTGTAGGGCACAGTTTTATATTCAATTTGTTTATCAAATATTGTAGGTGAAAAATGTAAAGACCGTTTCCACAATTTCAATGCTGATATGTTATGGTTCGCCTGTATGTTAATTAATTTGACCTGATATGCTAACTATCTCAGTGTTGGAAGTAACCGCTTGCAGTCTGCAATTTGCAGAAAGATTTTCAAGGTCGCAGAAGAAAAATTAAACAATCTGCAATTTTGCAGAATGAGAAAATCAGGCTCGGGTAGAGCTGTGTACCTAAACAAATTTTAGGTACAGTTACAGGTGCAGGTACACAGGTTTAGGTACAGGTCCGGACCTGAACCTGTACCTAAACTACTTGTTCGGAAAATGCTAGATTTTCAATAAGGACAAAAGCATGTTTGAAGTGGTAAAAACATAATATTTGATTGTGCTAGGTATTATTTTTATGAAAACACAGATGAAAATTTGACTCCAGCCATGCAAATGAGTTTTCTGTGCTTTAGAGTGGCTTTAGAGCACTGCCATGGTAATTTCATAGTAATTTTATCTGTCAAAGTGGGCCCATCCCCTGAGTCAGGTCCAGTACTGATACAGCAGGGTCAGGTATTTTGGACCTGTACCTAATTGATTGTACCCGGTACTGTATCGGTACTGTGTACCGGTACACAGCTCTAGGCTCGGGATTCAATGGTAATCTTGATTTTGCAAACTAACGACGCTGTAAATAAACTGAAATCTGAGACGCGCAGACAAGTTTGAGGCTGACTGTATTTAAAAAAGTATTTTGACATTCTGCAATATTGCAGAACACTGGAAAAAACGATTTCAACCACTATATCATTTGGCTTTTCCTCGCAGAGCATTGAACAATTGTTTCCAACTAAAAAAAAGACCATTGTCATCAGACTCTAGGTTTGATCTTGACACAACATCCAGAAATCCTTTACCTGATCCACTGATGAGTTGCAGCATTTCCAGGTTCAAGGTGGTTTGGTGTGCTGCTTCTCACCGCCTTCAAGGCGACCACATCCTCCAGGCCATCGGGGGACTGCAAGTTGAGCTCCTCTGTTCTCTGATTGGCTGGGCTCTCTGTTCTCTGATTGGCTGAGCTCTTTGTTTTTTGATTGGCTGGGCTCTCTGTTTTCTGATTGGCTGGGCTCTCTGTTCTCTGATTGGCTGGGCTCTCTGTTCTCTGATTGGCTGAGCTCTTGGTTGTCCGTACACTAGGACTGCTGTTGCCTCTTTGATGACTAGTTGATGCCTGTTTGCTGTCAGTACAGACAGTATTCTCAGCCTCTTGTGTGAGCAGGTTGCTTTCCATTCGATCCGTGGTGATGTCCTTTGCCTTGTTGGTGGTCTCTGTTATCGGTGAGCTAGGTTTGCTGTTAGTTCCTTGAACAGCTGCACTACTATCTTTTACTTCTTTGATAAGATTGCTACCTTCTGCACTGTTTTCAGTGCTGTTAGCATTGTCTATCCTTTTACTGTCGTTACTAGCCTTTTTCTGTGAAGAAGTGTTTTCTATGGTTGCTATCTTTGTACTGTCTGCCTGCTGCACAGCTGTATTGCTGTCTATTGTGATTGAACTAAGCTTGTCTGCGACCTGGTCAGCTGCAAGGCTGTCCACTGCCTGTGTACAGCTGCTGTCTGTCTCTGGCATAGCTGTATTGCTGTCTATTGTGATTGAACTAAGCTTGTCTGCAACTTTGTCAGCTGCACTGCTATCCACTGTCTGTGTACAGCTGCTGTCTGTCTTCTGAAAAGCTGTATTGCTGTCTATTGCTATTGAACTCAGCTTGTTTGCAACCTGGTCAGCTGCACTGTTGTCTGCTGTCTGTGTGCTACAACTGCTGTCTGCCTCATGAACAGATGTGCTGTCTACTCTCTGCACTTCTGAACTGTTATCTGCCTTTTGAACAGCAACCTTGCTGCTTTTGGATTGTGTGCTGTGACTGGGAGTCTCAATTGAACAGCTTTGTCTGCTCTTTTCAGTGTCAGTAACAGAAACATCAGTTTTTACTCCCTCTGACATAACAATGCTTTCAACACTGTCAGGAGTGGTGCCTACACTATCATCACCCTCTGTTCTCTCAGCCTTGTCTGTATTGCTATCATCATTACTCTGGAGTTGTTCTAAACACTCAAACAGACTCTCTTCCTTCTGTGGATTCAAATCCGTCTTAGAGTGTTCTGTGATAAAAGATGCTGCCTTTTCAACTGTGGGTCCATCGGGCTTTGGTCTTTGGTTTTCTGAGTCATTCTGTAAGTCTGCTGTTTTCTGGGTGTCGGTCTTTTCTGTAGATATCATATCAGGCATGGACAGCTCATCCTCACTGCTTTCGTCAAACGGTGGGAGAGGCATAGAGCTGGTGTCAATCAGGTCTACGTGTCGTTCAAAGTCTGGTATGAGGTTTGTGACAGGCTGGAAAAAACAAAACAGCTTAATAGTCAATGCCATCATTAATGTTATACATGGCATTCTGTATTGTGTTTACTCATCAAAGTAGCCAAATATAATGTACACATTGCCGTACATATGTACATTGTACATATAACATGGCAAACTTGAAGGCTCATAACTTTTTGTGCTAATACTGACTAGAGATACATATGCAATAAAATACAGTCAAAACTGTCAAAGAAGACCTATCAAAATCTGATAGGTGGACAGGTGGTAACTATAGATTGCGTTCTTCTTGCTGCGTTGGTGCACCCACAGTCAAAAATCAGGTGCACATGCAGCTCCAATTTTTTGTGCACAAAAGTGCTCGCTGAGGCGAAAATGGAGTGTTCGCGGTGGTTTTAAGTTTGTGGCAGCGATATAGTCACATGCTACTGTAACAGTTGCAGCATTACACATAAAACCACCACGAACATTTCTGCATTTACAGTATGCACCCAGTATTTCCCAGTATTTCCAGTCCTGGCCAGTAGAAGTGAATGTGTGGCCAAGGAGCTAGTTGCATCTATCTGTATCTGTATCTGTTTAGCCGTTACAACCACCCTTTGGCATAACACACCAGCTTCACAGGTTTGCGGTGCAGCAGCAGCAGTTGGTTATACTACACCAAACGACCTGTAACACCTTAAACCTTTAAACATCTAGCTGCAAGCATTCTTTAAAGCTGTATCCAGCCAAGTTGTCACTAACCTTTCCGACCAGGTCTGCCTGTGGGTACCCAAACAGAGCCAGGGCAAAGTAGTGGTTAACAGAGTAGATGGTGCCGTCCTCCTGTAGGGTGATCATCCCACTGATGTTGGTGAACACCCAGACTGTACCACTGTATACTGGAGAGCTCTCCCCATCATCTGCAAGTGGTGAGAATGCCATGAATAATAAGATACCTAGTAACACCTAGCTGCAGTGTGAAGTACATGTAGAACCAGTCATTTTTGCGCCAAGGAAGGCAACAGACGGTCACCGAAACATTGATCTGTTGAAAATATCTGGTTGTGAATAAAGGACTTTGTTATTCAATGGTGAGAACTGTCATTACAAAAGTGTCAACTTCACCTTTAAGCCCCCGTCACAAATAAGAAATTCAGCTCGGCCTACGTGTTGGCGAGCTTCAAATGTGCATTTTCGGCCAAAGTACGGCCGACGTCCTGTCGATTACGCGGGCTTCGGGCAATTTTTAGAAATAAAAGTTGATCCAAATATTGGCCTTTTACCAGGTTAGTCGATACTGACTTTGTCCATGTTCAAGAGATGGTACCATCTCATGGGGGATTTTTAGTTTTTAGTGTTCGACGGACGTTGCCCGAGATTTTCATTGGAAAATACAGTCGACACTCGGGCAATTTTGAAATTCGGCGAGCTTCAGGCGATCTACAAAGTCGGCCGAGGCTCGCATGAATTGTGACGCCAGCTTTAGGACTCTAAGTATCTGGGTGACCAGCATAGCTTTGTTGCCAAATAGCAAGCTTAAAGCACTGAAGGTGAAACAATTTTTTAAACAGCACAATGTACTACAATAAGGGACAAATCTACATTGGAAACCATACATATTTGTCTACGCATGTAAAACATTTGACAACAACTTGAACAAGGACATCAATGCAAATGCAAGGACTTTCTGAAATACATGTTTTTACAGAAATGGATTTTATCCATTTGTCTAACAAACTTGTTACAGAGTCATGCAGTGCAAATGAACTCACTTGAGTCGGTGTTGTTTGTATGACCAGTTGAGTCACCTTTCTCTATGAAAACACTGAGAGGAAAACTGTTCCCATCTTTTGTGGTGCCTGTGATTCTCTGCTTACGAACATCCTGAAAATAAAATTGTACATAAGCAGGAGCAAGAATCTGACAGACTACAATGTAGTTCTATTTGTTAGGAATTCTACCCCTTTACTTCGCTTTTATTGCCCAAATAAAAGTTAAAAAAAGGGCATGCCTAAAAATTTTATATCCTATTTCTGTACACAAAGTACAGTGCTTAGGCCACACCAATTTTTTTTTGCTTCTCATCTCCCCTGTTTTTCCCATTTTTTTTTTAAATCAAAAAATTGGGTCACTTTTCCCATTCACAAATTTTTACTCACGATTTTACTTTTTGTTCAATTGTAAAACTCAATAGCCACCAAAATAGATTATAAAGGCCTACATATACCTATAAAGTGTGGTCACATTTTATTATATTTAGTTATAATTTTTCATTTATTAAAACTATTTCTCAATATCAATCCATATATTACATGGCAAAAGGTAATTTTGTTACTGAAATTATTATAATTGTACTGGATCAATGAAAGGGGTGCATTGCAAAAAATGAGCCATACAAATAAAGCTGAAAGTTGAATAATCCTCTTGTTTAATTTGTTACATAAACCCTTATCTTCACCCCAGACTATTTGCAAAAAAAATTTATCTTTATTTTCTTTAGCCCTGTCGCTCCATTTTTTTTCTGAAAAAATCCGAGAATCAAGAGATAAAATCGGTGTGGCCATATCAGCCTACAACACCACGAACAAAGTATGAGCCCATTAGTGCTATGGAACAACACGTTTATTTGCAAAGGAGTGATATCAATCATCCACATCCACTTAAAGCAGGTATTATTACATCATACACTGTCAGGTACTTCAGTAAGACATTACCTTGGTCTTGAGTGTACTAGGAGTGGGTATAGTAATGCCTGGTAACAGGTTTAAAACCTGACACCCTTGTAGATTCTTGGGTTCTTCGTAACCCAGAAGACTGCAAAACTCCTCATCACAGTCTACTAGTAAACCCTGATGGGAACAAAAAAATTAAGAACACATGAATCAGTATTTTTATTGATGCACAATTATGTCAAAAGACATGATCATGAGGAGCAACAAATATTTGACAGATTGCTTGAAGAATTTCATATGCAAACAACTGCTTTTACATTTTTTGTTTGTTTTGTTGTCTTTTAATCATACTTTTGTATACAGTATTGTGCATTATATTCCAATACAAAAATCAAGCGTCCCGCAAATCCAATTTCCAGCTCAGCAATCCTCGTCTAGTGGAAATGGGGTCTGAGTGATCACTAAGTCTTGTAGTTGATAACCTCTCAACTGACTGTAAAACTGTACATGACAAATTTCATAGGCAAAGATCAAATCTTTTTACATTTTGTATGTTTTGTAATGTCTTTAAACCCATACTTTTGCATTATGCATCATATTCCAATTGCAAAATGGTGCTCTAATGAATGCAACACGACATTAGTGGACCAAAGCTAAGAAGGCTGGACTCTAGGCTATGTTGAAAGGTCTCTCAGCTATTGCCGTCTAGTGGGGGAGTCTGAGTGATCACTTGTAGCTGATAAACACTCAACTGACTGTCAAACTGTACAGGATGAATTTCATGGGCAAAGAACCAAATTTTTACAACATTTCCTACATTTTGTTGTCTTTTTATCATACTTTAGCATTGTGCATCATATACCTGGTATTCCAATTGGTAAATGATGCACAATGCAAATCAGCAATCACCCTCTAGTGGAAAAGGGTCCAACTGATCATTTGTAGTTGATATCCACTCAACCGTCAAATTGTATTTCATAGACAAAGAACAAACTTTTTTTACATAAAAATTCAAATATTTGGTTGTCTTTTAAACCATACTTTTGCATCATGCATCATATTCCAATCAAAAAGTCAAAGGTCACACAAATTATTGTGCAAAATGGTGCTCTCTGAATACAACACTACATTGAACTTAGTAGACTATAGTGGACCAAAGCTAACAAGGCTGGACTCCAGGCTACGTTGAAAGGTCCCTCAGCTATCCCTGTCTAGTGATTTGTTGCAGTTCATATCTTCTCAATTGACTGTCAAACTGTACAATCATGATGAATTTCATAGACAAAGAACAAAATTTTTTTAACATTTCTTATATTTTGTTGTCTTTCAATCATACTTTTGCATCGTGCATCATATTCCAATTGGAAAATCAAGGGTCACACGAATTAGAGTGCAAAATGGTGCTCTTTGAATACAACACGACATTGGAGCGGATCAAAGCTACATGTGACAAGGCTGGACTCCAGGCTACGTTGAAAGGTCTCTCAGCTATCGCCATCATGGAAAAGGGGTCTGTGTGATAACTTGCAGTTGATATCAACTGACCTGACTGTCGAACTGTACATGTGCCACTCTGCGTTCTACTGGTTCCATGACGACCACACATCGAGGCTGGTCCTTCCACTGTAGTCTTTTCATCCACAGAGAGATGGGGATCCTAAGTCCAGTGGAGTCCACTGCATCCACCTAAAGTGTTTATGACACCAAAATACAGCATTTTCTTATTATCTGTAATAGGAATATTTATTTATTTATTAATGGTTCAGCATGTACATGCCAGGGTTGCCCAACTAGCCGGAGGCTATTACTAAGAGCGAACCCATGTGCAGTCATATATGAATGTAGGTTTTGGAACCACTCGCACCGGGAAGGACCCCTCCTCTTTTCGATAAGTGCGGTGGGTTCTTTAACGTGTGAGTAGAGCTGTGTACCTAAAAAAATTTTAGGTACAGGTACAGGTACCGGTACACGGGTTCAGGTACAGGTCCGGACCTAAACCTGTACCTGAACTACTAGTTTAAATTATGGTCGATCTTAAACAATGAAAGAAGCATGTTTGAACGGCACAAGTGCTAAGACAAGTTTGTAGTGCCTCCACTACATTTAACCACGGCATTGCAATGTTTACATTTTGCTGTGTTTCCGACAGTTTCCCCCATGCTCTTTGTCATATGTTCCCAAACTTTGGAACGCGGCATGTCAAATTACCAGTCTGATCAGGCTAGCATGAAAACAAAACTGACAGGTAATGAATACAGTAGAATGCAGCTAACCTACTAATAGACCAATCAGACCACAGAAAAATGATTGCATCAGGCCGGTAACTGATTTCAACCAATCATATCGCTAAGTGACTGGCGGCAACTTGTTACATTTATGGGCCGCGCATGATAGTAGCCAAGTAGGCGGTATCAGTTTCACTTTCAGTTCTGACAAAGTCACCAACCCCCAACATCAAAAGAAACCTCACTTATAGCACAAGTGTTAAACAAGTAAATTGTCTGATAATACAGAAGGGAAAAAATATACATTGTGGGAGATGTAGTGCATAATTTTCTTAGTATGGGTGAGAAATCCCAAGCCGTTTGTGCTTCAATGTTGCCTTTTGTGAAACAAAAGCACTGATTAGTTTCTCAGAGTCAGCCACAGAACCCGGCGCCGGTGTGTCTGGGGAGGCGTGGCCACCGTCTCAGAGCATGGGCCACGTGTGTTTATTTTGGGTGTTGCCAGGGAGAACTGGGCTTGTTGGAGTCTGGGGAGGTCTGGGAGGCGTGGTCAACGATTTAGCTCACTGCCAACATATGTTACTGTTGCCAGGGAGTTGGGTATACTGTTTGCAGGGGGAGCAGTGTGTTTTTGCACACTGCTTTAAAACTTTTTGTGACAATTACAATGTCTAGATTATGACTCACTGTTGTCTATGCATGTCTACAAAGTAATCTACTATATTGAAGTGCATTGTGCACTTATACAATTCTGATATTGGAACATTATTTACAGTACAAAGAGATGTTTACCCTACTAAGTAACTTGAACTGTTCCGGGAATTCCCGAGAAACACAGTGGGGCTGGAACGTGATGAATGGGCATGAATGGGCACTTGTGGGGACGCAAGTGTTGCTTTGTGAATGGAATTATACCCCACTCCCTGTTTTAAATGTTACTATTCTTGAGGTAGGCACTAGCAATGTTGTGGTCTGTTCCAAGAAGTATATATGCATGTATAAACAGTGTAACAGTGTAAGTATATGTTTGATTTTGGCCAGTATCGGTACAGTACCGATATTACAACTTCCAGTATTTTTGGACCTGTACCTGATTGATAATACCGATACTGTATCGGTACTGTGTACCGGTACACAGCTCTACGTGTGAGGTATGCCTTTCCTCGAACACAGGACTTCCATTTAACGTCCTATACGAGGGACGTCCCTAACCGAAGCTAGGTACTCATTTACACCTGAGTGAAGTGAGTAAAGTCGTGTAAAGTGCCTTTCCCAAGGGCACCACGTCAACGGGACAAATCAGGGAACCCTGGATTCGAACCCGGTACCTGTGGGTTCTTGGGCCAAACATCCTGCCACTGTGCCACCTCGATGCCACTATTATTGTGTATGTGCAGCGCTCGTGAGTGCGACTCGCACACAATATGTATGCGACCAGTTTCTTGAGAATGCGACTAGATTTAAAATCACGGTCGCACGGTGCGACAATCCAAAATTAAGACCTGCGCCAGGATAATGGCTGCAGAACTAAGCGGTAAGCCGAAAATATAGGTATTCCAATGCTACCGCGAATATCGTCGGTGAATTTTCTATCATGTTCCCACACCCGCGGTACAAAAACTATCCGTTCCTAGTGGCAAAGTTACCCATAGAAATAAAGGATATAAGTCTCTCTCTTTGTGGTGTATTTGTTTGATTTGTAAAATGTTTCAAACGCCAAAACTTTGTCGATGAAAGTGAGCGCTCGCCGGACGCTCGCTGTTTTCAATGGCGGCCATGATGTTTATGAAAAATAGACCGCAGCAGAATGAAAGGCTTGTTTCCTGCGGTCATATTTATACCTGTTCAAGCGATGATTTTTACGATCAAAAATTGATGAATCAATTCAAGTGGAGTTTTATTAAAAGAAATATCAAATTTTCCTTTTGTCACCGGTATCATTTCAAAGCTCATTACCTGCCCTTGTTATGGTGCTACTTTCATTCTGCTGCTGTCTATACTGCACAGCGGCAAATCAGAAAGCTTTCCCCATACGGCCTGCCTGTCATTGGATGACGGCGCCGCGCGGTCCTGACGCGCGAAATTTGAACTACGTGTTTCGAAGTTCCCGATTTGACTGGGTCGGCACAAACAGATCATTTTTGATACTATTCTGAGCAAGAATTTTAAGGATATTCAAGTATTTTGGATTATCTGTAGACAGAGGGTGAGGGTAAAAAGAAAAGAAATGCCTGTAAAAATGTTGAACTTGATGCCAGCAGTGAAGTTTCAAATTATGGAATATGACTTTATTTGTTTTGGTCATGAACCCAATAGATAAGTTCTAGAGTCATCTATTTATTTATCATTCAAGGTTATGTGAATCATTACCTGCCTTGTTCCAAGTAAAAAATACCATTGTGTATTTTTCAACTTGTTGAACTTGAGGCACCGTGGCCCCCGGATAAGGGCCAGCCGGGGAACCTATGCCCAATTTTTCTAAAAATCCATCTACTAGTATCAGTATGTAGGAAGGTATTGAATGAATTGAATTGCCAATTGTTCTGCACCATCAATGTAGGTTTTTATCTTTTATGATCTATTCAAATACTTTATTCCCGGTTGTTAACGTATAACAATGATTAATAGGAGTATTATTTGGTATAGCCAAGACTTTTGCTTGTTCTTCCAACTTTTTGTAGTGGTGCCCCTAGATTTTTGCTGGTGCTCCTAACTTTTTTGAGTTAGGAGCACAGTGCTCCTAGGCCTAAAAGTTAGTCTGGAGCCCTGATGTGCCATGTGTGTCTGTATATTTCTATGAAAAAAAATTATAGCAGAAGTAGTAAGAAAACAACAAAAACAAAACAATGATCGTAAGACTGACCACTTTGCCGGCGATGCTGACCAGCTCTCCGGATGCGGGGTCCAGATGGGTCTCGGTCAGCGCCAGGTGCGAGCTGCGATGGCCGGACAGCAGGCGGGACAGCTGCATGCTGACCAGCTGTTCCTGTCCGTAGCCAAACAGCTCACAGGCCATGTCATTTGCAACAAGAATCTGGAAAGGATGGCACAGGGATATCACATACCACAAATCTACCTTTCTGTGAACATTTGGTCTACATTTGTTTGAACATTTGGTCTACATTTGTAGAACATTTGTTCTATGTCTGTGACCAGCTGGTCCTGTCCGTAGCCAAACAGCTCACACGCCATGTCGTTTGCAACAAGAATCTGGGATGGAATAAAAATATTTTTCTTACACTACCAAAAATCGTTTTTCTTATCTTTCTTGTTTTTCCTTATACAAGATAATTTTTCTGTCAGCAAGAATATTATTCTGTATGAATCCCTGTTTTAAGCACAAACAAGAATCCCTGTTTTAAGCACAAATAAGAATTGCATCTAAGAATTTTTTTCTTAAACCAAGAAAGTTCAAGAAAACTATTGGGTAAAGAACAGCATTTCACTCGCCCATAGACTTCAATGATGAACATATAAGAAAAAGGCTGTTAAAAGTCACCTACCTGAAGTTTAGGTTATGGAAAACTCACATTGGCAGCGTAGTCTGACCTCTAAAGTGTCAATCTACTGAGTTTCGCCGATTTTCCACCGGCGCAAAGTGGTGAAATTCTATCAAAACATGACGAGATGACCTTTGACCCCCCTTCACAAGACCTGATCACATCCAAACTACACCTATTTCAAAGTGTACCGGACACTTCAAACACGGCTAAAACCCTGTTTTTCTAACTAAATGAAATAGCCACAACCCTTACCTGTCAATTCCAGCTCAAAAACACCAACATTTCCAACAAAGAGGCCTCCTACAGCTACTTTTAAATAGCATATACATGCGGTTTCTGTCTGGCATTAAAATGGACCCTCTGCGCATGACTGTAATGGTGAACTTTGGCCTATTCTAGTAGAATCAAATTTGCAATAAGAAATATCTAAAGGAAAGAATCTGCAAGAATACCACATTTAACCAAACAAAAACAAATCTTATATTGGAGATATCTTGTTTTGGAGAACATCATACTAGAAATATTTTCTTAACATCAGAAAAAAAAATTCTTTGTGTAAGAATTGACATACAAAGACTTTCGCAGAAGGTTTCTTGAATTTTCTTGTTTTTCTTTGTATAAGAAAATCTTTCTCAACATAAGAAAACAGGAAAAATAAGAAAAAAGATTTTTGGTGGTGTATACGTAGTCAGTTCTGTTATATCTTTGGACATGTATTCTTGTCTATTCTAATTTCAAAAGTAGAAAAATATGAACAGTTGTACTCGAAAGATAATGCGTCATAATTGTCTAACAAACACACGTGATGTGGTATTTCATATACAAAATAAAGATATTCAATATATGTACATTGTACATAAGAGTAACTTTTACAACTTTCACAATAAGAGTAACTTTTACAACTCTATAGTAAGGTTTGACCTGATTATAAAAACTATTTTACATGCACAATACAAGTATCATTTTATCATACATATCAAGCACTATAGAAAGGATGCAGACTGCAGCAGTGCACTGAAGTAATGGTCTCTCACCTGTGTTGTAACAGCATCCACTGTTACTATGGCTTTGTTGGGGTTGTGTATGGTGTTGGGGATTCTCCCTGAAAACACAAAAGTACCACAATAACTACACTGTCCTTGGTGCTGAACAATATGAGCAAATTCAGCTGAAGACTACTGCAACCGACAATGTGAGCGAAATCAGCTGAAAACTTTTTATCATTGATTGTTCCTCTTTACAATCACTTTGTACTGACTGACTAAAAAGAAAGAAAGAAACTTGTGCCAAAAAGGTCAAGAATTTTCTTTTTGACGCAAATGATGTCAGTTTGCTGTGAATGGCTTCTGGTGATGCCTGTCCTTGGTGCTGAAGTAACTATTTTACAACACTAAAACAGTAGGCTGACAATAGCTCTTTCAGCCATTATAATAATGGCAATAATAATGTCAATATAGAATAATACTTGTATGTAGTGTATCTTTGAAGGCAGTGGGGTCACAGTCTCTCTGGTAACTTGTGAGCTCCAATTCTTGAAAAATAAAATCTTTTTGAAAATGCTATCAGTTTATTTGCTGTGAATGGCTTCAAGTGATGCCTGTCCTTAGTGCTGAAGGTACTATTTTACAACACTAACACAGTGGGCTAACACAGTTGGCTGACAATAGAGCTTTCAGCCAAAATTCAAGGATGACAATTTAAAACTATCCTATCATTATTAAGTTTTTAATGACCCAGAAGATCATAATCAACAAGTACACCCAGATCAACATAGAAAACACAGACATCAGTTATGTTACATACAGGTAATAAAATATGTAAAAAAACAGTTACTCAAGCAACTAGATATGATTTTGGAAATGGTCAGATATTTCAGTTAACATCCACTACAATTCGTCAGTGACACTGAACAAGATCTGGCTATCATCACCCAGCTGTTCAACAAATCTTGCTCAGTGTCACTGACAAAAAGTAGTTGATGCTACCTGAAATGTCTGACTGTTTCAGAAATCATATCTTGTTGCTTGAGTAACAGATATAAGTTACTGTATCTATGATTCATCCGTAAGTTTGAAGGTCACACTTTCCCTGATAACTGGTTTGTTCAAAAAGTTGTATACCCTAAACTACATGTGTAGTGTGATCCAAAATTCAATATGAAAGGATGACAGGGGTAGGAAAGAATCTGGAATGAAAAGTTGAGACCTTCCGTACCTGATACAGACTCTCCCATGGCCGTGTTGAATGACCAGGATGTGCCCATGGACAGGCTGAGCCCAGGGTCAAAGGTCGGGACGGCGCTGAAGGACCCGTGGCAGGGGGCGCTGCCGAAACTGAAGCTCAGCAAGCCGTCCGCTGGAACACAACAAGTATTGAAATATATATTTAGGCAGTAGTATCAGATGAAAATAAAAAAGTAAAATCTGTATTCACTTCTTTTTTTCAAATAAACTCTTAGGCAGTAGTATCAGCTGGGGAAAATCAAGAACAAACTGATTTCACTTCTTCTTTGGTCCTCCTCAATGGAGGTAAAGGATGATGCTTTTAAAGTACTAGAAATTCTATAAGTTACCTCGGTATGTGCGGTATATATGGCTTGTGTTTAGCCTAGCACACTGGCTCTCCCCTACTCATTTTGAAAAGTGTGTTGGTTTTTTTGCATGCAGCGGTTTGAGGACAGTGAGTGTGACTCTATCATATACATTGTACAGGGCTGCCCGGCTTTACGTCACCATCTGTAATGACCTAGGCAATCCGTTACAACAGGGCCTACCCTGATCGATGAAATCAAACCACCGCCCACAGAATTTGATCCATATGGCAAATCAGCAATTTTCACTATTACATACATATGAGTTTGATATTTTTCGTTATGCAATACTCACATTTGACCTTTGCGAGGGAGTCCTGTTCAGGCAGGGACTTGGGAACATCTGTACCCGTCTCAGAGCTGGGCTCAGATTCCTACAGGGGGACAGATATGCATTAAAACTACATGAAAAACACTATGATATTGTATTAAAAGGGAAATATTGTTCTGGTTCTGCAAAATAAAGACAGCTACACAATTTCATAATCTTTCAATCTTTATTCATTCAATCAACATTGCAGAAATAAAGATCATAATATGCAGATGCTTCTGAATTTTTATCTTTTATTATTTTTTTTAACGATCTCGCTCAATGCAAGGCCAAGAGGCCACTTCTCGGCATTGAACTAATTGAACTAATGTGGTATATATAGGTGAGAGACAGCGGTGTGTGTTTGTTTTGAAGGTTTGTAGAATTACGTTGATTTCACTAATGTAAAGGCGATACTGTATCAATACTAATTACACACTTGTTACACATATAAAGCTAGACTGCACATCAAAATTGACAAACCCACTTGATCACAAAATGTCTGTAAATCTAAGCTCATAGTGCCCAGGCCATATATTTTACTGTGTAGTAAAGAATAGAATAGAAGAGACGAAGCTTACATGAAAAGTGAGCAGTAAGAGAGGGAGGTTAGAGGTCAAAACTGACCTCCATCATGTGAAGATCTAGATAGAAAAAGAGAGGGAAACTTCAGATGGAGACAGTAGGTTATCAGACATTTCTGTAAAACCACATACCATTGGACAAAGGGAGGTATTGACATTTGGCATTCATAATCATCTCTGTACAGTATTTGTTACATTATTTGTAGTACAGTCAAAACTGCCCAAGAAGACCACTCAACAGACTGATAAAACCTGATTTATGTGGAAAGGTTGTCACTACAGATACATGTACATGTAGGATTTTTAATGCTTGTGTTAATGTGAAAAATTTCTTAGGGCCACTGAGAAGTAGATACATTTGCCAGGTGGTCCTTATGTCGAGGTGGTCACTTTTAAAGATTTGACTGTATTTAGTGTTCTCCCAATATTGACGAAAATACCACACACGCAGGGATTTTTTTCTGGGAAAAAATTGCAAGGGGGAGCATTGCGAGGGAGCGGAAAAAACAAGCGCGGGAATGGTGTGTAACAGGGCGGTTAAGATCTAGAGAATTTCAAGTTAAGATGGGGCATTCTAAGTCTTCCTGAGGGGCAAAATTACTGTCAGCCAGGTCACAACATGTGACCTAGTAGCATCTCTGGTCAATCAGAAGATCTGCTCCCCAATTTATGGGGGTGTATGGTCATGGATGGGGCGCAGCGCCCCTGTTCTCCTGATTAGATTAAGCCCTGCAGATGTACTTTGTAGAATAGTCCTACATGTACCTGTTGTGGAGCAGTGTTACCGTGCTGACTGACCATGGCTGACGGACGTGTGTGGACCAGGTCTAGCGGTGACCGGTACGACGGCGTACCAAACAGGTCACTCCTGTTCACTAACCGGTCAGGACCATCACCACTGCCGCCCCAGGACTTTCCCTGTACATGATAATAATAACTTTATTGCACAACAGTTTTACAAGGTACAAAGTATGGCATCTATAACATCAGAAGTTCTATATGGCTAATCTACCTGATACATTCAGAAAAAAAGCCTCCACATTTTGTTGCTAAATTAGAATGTAATGTTTCCTAAACAGACACTTATCTTTAAACGTTTTCAACATGCCTAAATGGGCTACAAAAACAACATCTTAAACTTAAAGTAAGTCTAGAGCCTAAATGATGCTAAAAAGCAGAGTACTGAATATGCATTTACTTTTGTGATGGATTTATTTTAAGATAAAAAGTATGTTTTAACAACGAAATAATTTTGCAAGTTATAGTAGAATTACAAGCCAAATATTGGCAGTGTTATGATTTCATGGTAAGAGATCACCACGAAAAACTATAAGAAAAATCAAACCACCATGAACATTTTAAGATTTGAAGTATTATATTGTCAAACAAAAATAAAAATTGGGACATACCATTGCCCTGATGGGGGACATCTTGGGAGAGAAGAGCTGCTGAGGGTTGGCGATGGTATGGGCCAGGCTGTGGCCTCGGTCTGGGCCCTGCATCTTCTCAGATGTCCGACTTCTTTTTAACCTGAATGTGAATAAACAAAGGCATTGCCAAAAAAAGGGATAGCATATGATGTATCATATATAGCCGTGGCGACTCTTTAATCGGGTATATTTTGCTGTATGTCTAAACTAAAGACTCTTTTAGATTGAGGGTAATGTAAAAGAGTCTTTAGACATACAGCAAAATATACCCGATTAAAGAGTCGCCACGGCTATATCATATACAGTGCTTAATATACCAGCGATGGCTGTTTTGTTTACATCCAGCAGGGTATTTGATGATTGGTAAGATTATGAAAATGATATTAGCAATTTATATTACCAGATCAAATTATTGTAGGTCATGGGTAATAAAGAATGTAACCTTAAGTCATCATTAGCACATATGTCATCACTACTTGTACTAATGCTATGAGTAGACAACATTTTCCCCCATGACTAGCCCCCGTTGAAAGCTGACTGGCATTAAAATAATGTCATTGCCAAGATCACTTTACCACGTCGATGAAGGTCTAAGACATATAATCCAGGTAATAAGATACGCCGAATAGCAGTTACTCGAGCACTTTACAACGTTAGCGTGCAGGTATGCCGGTCCGTTAGTAGTTGTCTAACCGCCTCTTCGCTAACAACGTGATTTTTGAAAATAATTAATTTGTGTAAAACGTTGCAGACGGTCATAAAAAAGTTGCTATTTCAGTTTTGTCCTCATGCAAAAGAGCACATATTAAAAGGTATTACGTCGATCTTTTACACTATTTGGTCTACTTCTGCACTTGTTGTACAAATACACCTGTGCTAAACAAGTTGGAGAGAAAAATTTGAAATTTTGCCCCCCTCCCACCATGCATGTTCTTGTAATTTCTTAATCAACTCTACACTTTGCCAGGTATAAAAATACAAATTGAGACTGTGACGGTTATTTCTTCAGCCCTATGCTCACCTTTCTGCCCTGTGTGACGCCATATCCACGGGGGAAAGAATTTCTCCGTCTGTCGGTTTTTGAAAACAATCCCGGTCCGCCATAATAACGCTCGGTACTAAATCGTATACAGGGTAGGTACGCTGCAACCTGGTATGAATCGCTAGGGATCGCTTCATTACATGGATTCTCTCTTTTTTTTACTGAAACAAGGACTTTTCTTTTTACCTTCATGTTCAGGTCATCTTAAATGCAATGTTGGTAGTAAAATTGGACATATGGCCACACCAATTTAATTTTTTGCTTCACGGATTTTTTTTCAGAAAAAAATTGGAGGGACAGGGCGAAAAAAATAAAAATAGCCTTTTTTTTGCAAATAGTCTGGGTGAAGATAAGGGTTTACTTAATATAAAGAATAAGAGGATTATTCAAATTTCAGCTTTATATGGCTCATTTTATGCAATGCTATAATTTCAGTAACTCTGGAGGTGTTGGCCTTGTAAAGGATGCATCGATCCTGTTGCCAACACCTCTCAGATTTCATTCTGTGAAATTTGATAAATAAATAAATGAATAAATAAATAAAGTTACATTTTGCTATGTAATGTATGGCTTGATATTGAGAAATAGTTTTAATAAATTAAAAAGTATAACTTATGATCAATATTGGGTTTTACATCTGAACAAATAGTAAAATTGGGAGTAAAAATTTGTGAATGGGAATAATGACCCTTTTTTTCAGAATGGGAAAAACAGGAGAGTAGTAGTAGAGAGGCTACTCCTAGAAGCAACAAATCAAATTGTCGTGGCCTAAGTTAGACATTTTGACCACAGAACTAGCCCAAAGTCAAAGCAAGGAGGTTATATATACAGTACTAGTAACCTTGGTCAAAGGAAAAAGTTGGACCGAGCATAGCATAGAAGCGCCCCATAGCGATTCATACCAGGTTGCAGCGTACGTAACATCTCCGTCATATCCGTTGTACAGTATGGATCCAGTTTAAGAGTGATTTGACCCCATTTGACCTGCGCTGTGCACGTTGTTGCATGTTGTGACTGTGACTGTTGGGCAAGAGTTACATCGCAGTTTTGTGGTCAGAAGATATTGCACAAGGAGGTTTTGGTTGGACGGTATGGCACACCACGGCCATGGGCACAGTCACGGCTGTGGCGGGCACGGAGGTGGGTAAACAATGCTCCATGTTGTTGTTGTTGTTGTTGTTGTTGTTGTTGTTGTTGACAGTATGGTCAGTCCTCAAAAGTGTTCCATTGACAACCCCCCCCCCCTGCTCCATGTTGTTGTTGTTGTTGTTGACAGCATGGTCAGACCTCAAACAGTGTTCCATCGACACCCCCCCCCTCCATGTTGTTGTTGTTGTTGTTGACAGCATGGTCAGTCAAACAGTGTTCCACCCCACCATGCCCCACCCCAATTATAGGCAGTGGCAATATTTCTAACAAGAGTTCGAAGACCTTACGCCTCTGTGAAATATTTGTTGCCCGAATGTCTTGTTTAGTTGTGAATATAAATACATATGCAATGAACCCCTTTCTTAGATCTTAAACGTTAGTACTATAATTTTAGTAACAAAATTACCTTTTGGTATGTAATATATGGATTGATATTGAGAAAAAGCTTTGATGAATGAAAAATTATAACTTTTGATAAAATGTGACCACACATTTTAGGTATGTACAGGCCTTTATAATCTATTTTGGTGGCTATTGGGTTTTACAAGTGAACAGATAGTAAAATTGTGAGTAAAAATTTTTGAATGGGAATAGTGACCCATTTTTTTTTTGAAAATGGGAAAAACAGGAGAGGCGTCATTTGGAGAAGAAACAAATAAAATTGGTGTGGCCTAATGAAATGTTGGGGGTGTCCCTGTAGTGTAGTGGTCTGTGCCTTCTGCCTCTCACCACATCTGGTTCAAATTACTTGGACCAGAAGGACTGGGGTTCAAGCCCCGGGTAGGACATCCTGGACAAGAGGTGCATTGAGTCATACCAAAGACTTAACAAAAATGGTATACATACTTCTGAAACAGTATGGAAGTTAAACACACTCCACTGCCAGTGGACTAGCCCCCTGCTGCAGTGATTGCACCACAGTACTAGTGTGGCCCAGGGCTATGAATCGGAGATGGGCACAGCCCTATACATCAATAATGGTGTGGGAGGATTTTAACTTAAATGAAATGTTGACTGTACCACCATTTTTTCCCAGGAGATGACCATGACCATGACCACGACGATCCGGAGGTTGGCGTACAGTACAACCTGTACATGAAGATTGACAAGGACAGGGTGGAGTGTCTGAATGAAACAGTGGAGGGGTCTGGGAAGGAGGTCTTTAAACCATGGAATGAACGTCTGGACAAAAGTAAAGTATGTATATATTCAGATAAGTGTACTTTCCTTTTACTTTTTAGAATTTGAGAGGTTTTAAGTTACCACCTATACTGACTGTACTTTGAAAAAAAGTTCTGAGATGCTAAGGTATCAGCATGGCTTATTGACAGGAACATACTTCATCAACCATGTAATGCCCACAAAAATTCTTCTTGACTAGAACATCCTGCCAATAGTGTCAAAAATTCAATTACTGTAAAATGCAGAAATGTTCGCAGGGATTTCATTTTGCGGTGGGAAGAAAATGGAGTACTAGTGTTTGTGGGGGGTTTGATTCACGTTTGAAACAATAGTAGCGCTACAGTCACACAATGGAACAGCTTTTCGCGGTGGTTTTAAGTCCGCGGTAAAGAGTTCACCACGAAAACCGCGAACATAAAACCACCGCGAACATTTCTGTATTTACAGTATCCTGTCAATAGTGCCAAAAATTCTTATTGACAGGAGAAATAGTGCCAAAACAATCTCATTGGCAGGAACACTCTCCACTTGCCTCAGCCATAAGGTATGACAGGTCAGTGTGTCACCATCACATTTTAACACTGTTCTTTTATTTGACAGTATGTGGACAGTGATGCAGATGAAGAGTTGCTTTTCAACATCCCGTAAGTCAGCCTTCTGTTTTTTCGTTTTCAGTTTATTAATTTTAAAGTCTGGCATCTACAATGTTCAAGCTTAGGAAGGATTTATGAGTGGTTGAAATGAATTCAAACATCCGTCATGCTTTAGTCTCACCACAAAAAGTCTTTGTACTGTAACACTGTTGTAAATTGTAGCTGATAAATGTTTGGTACTAGGCTGTGAGTTGAGTGTTGTGGAAGATAAAGAAACTGTAATTCTTGTTTCTTTCACTATAACTTTATGTTCACTGTTTTCACTGTTACCTCTGTACCATGAACTTGTTATCACCATGAAAAAAAATTGTTATCATCTATGATTCCTTCACACATCCGTTCTGTAAATCACTTGCCACCACCGTGAAGTCAAAGTTCAGTGAAAATGTACATTTTCCTTACACCGTGAAATTTTGCTACCGTGAAGATAAAGTGAATTACAGTAACACTAATACTTATCTTTCCTTGCTTCTTTGTGTCCACTCCTCTTGTGGGCATGTAGAAGTGAGTTTCATACCATGACACACAACCTACAAATTCCTGTACTGTGTCATAACATTGTACATTATCAAAATCAGGATAAGATATTTGTATAAAATGCTGTACAATGCTGTACAATTAAATGCTGTACAATATAATGTAACAGCATTTAATTGAATCCCTGGTCTTTCCCCACACAGATTTACAGGACTGGTGAAGTTAAAAGGAGTGATCATAATTGGTGGGGAGGACGAGTCACACCCGGATCGCATGAAACTGTGAGCATTTTTTCTTATCTATTACAAATCTTTGTTGCACTGCAATACAGTTTCCCCCAGTCTTTGGTATGATTGTATCGTTATTATGGATCTCCACAATACATTTGTCGACTCCAGGTCGGACATGTTGTAAGGGATTGCATTTGTCATTTCGGATGGTGATGTAAAGCTAGCGCTGGCGGCCCCATGTATGAGGGAGCTTCGGGCATAAGCCTCAAACCTCTGCACGTAAAAGAACCCATCACACTTCTCGAGAAGAATAGGATTGACCCGGTGTGCTTGGCCAAGAATGCGTGCCGTGGCGAGGTCGCCGTGCAGTTGCATGAACAGCCCGAGATTATACCTGAGGTCCTTTTGGGGGTGTGTGTCACATTTCACTATCTAATACTGTAATGATACATTCTATTGATCTTCTATTTGTCAGGTTCAAGAATCGTGATGCGATGACGTTCGATGATGTCCACGTGGAAGCTGACCAGGAGTTTGAACTTCAACCTGACCCAGCTGGAGTGGTCGAGTATAACACCAAGTAGGTACTATTTATATTTTAAATATGTGACTGTGGATTCAAGTTCAAAATAATATACATTGTACATTTGAGATGGTACACCTGAAAACTTCAGCACTCTAGGTTTAACCTTTATTGTCACATTTTCTTCTTTCATTTCTAAGCCTCATAGAATTGGGATTACTAGAATTTGAGCTTGTGTTAAGTACAAGTGACTGGACAGGTTGAAATAAGCGTTGGAAAATAAAGAATAAGACGATAAGGAACATTTTGTGTTTGCAAAACTTGTCTGGTTTATTCACTGGTAAGTTCTGACACAACAGTGCAAGTGATCCCAGTAAGTAATTAAAGGTAGTGTAGTCTTTACATCGATTCACTTGACTATTGGTAAAGTTTAGGGATGTGTACTTAAACCCACATTCAGGTTCAGGTCCACAGAGTTAAGATTTTTTGGACCTGAACCTAAACGTTTTTATGAGTCCGGATTCAGTTCGGCGCTTGGGTATGCATCCCTACGTATTTACAAGTATGTGGATGTGTATACTGAAAAGGCAAGGACTGAAACCCTACCTCTGCCAACCAAACCAGGCCCAAGTTTAGCCCATTCTCATTCCACTCATCATCATTCTGTGAACCTGAATGTCGTGTTCTCCCTTCAGGGTGGTGAGATTCTCCAGTGTTCACAACCTTTCTATCTACTTCCCTGGGAACTTCGGTGCTGACAACACAAGAGTATACTATATCGGCCTCCGTGGAGAGTTTACAGAGGTACTCAACATCATTTTCCAACTGTTTTGTCATGACATTGTTGACCTAAACTGAGACAGATTCGTGACATCTTGTTCTTAGGGTGTTATTTCATTGAATAGAACTAAGGCTAATTTATTTTCTTGGTTAACGGAATTTAAAAAAGTTAAAAAAAATGCTAGATTGGAAAAACAACATGAAAACAGAATCTCATAGGAATGTTTTTACTTTGGTTCACACAGTTTCAGGGAGTGAACAGGGTCAGGTGCAAGTTTTCACCCCAGCCTTCTGTTTTCATGATTTTTTTGTTGCTAAAATTAAAGATAAAAATCCGTTTACCAAGAAATTAAATTGGTGTGGCCTAAGAAATACATCGTACAAAATGAAGTGAAGCTGAGAGTATGACTGTCACCAATGCAAGGTAAAAGGATTGCCCTTCTCATGTTTGTACTGTATTAAAGTTTTTATTGATGTATACCATGCTGACACAAAGAGCAAATATCATTTGTACCAAAATGAATGGTTGGTATGTACAACATGTACATTGCTTTTACTTCCATGATGATTTAAGTAACAAAAGACTCACTGACATGTATTGATGCAGACCTAACTTTACTCTTTCCAGATGCAGAGACAAGAGGTGATGATTTGCAATTATGAGCTAGCGCCAAACCCTGCAGATCACAAGACTGATTTATTCGACCCCTCCCAACATTCTGTGTATTAAGCCCATCATGCAAATCCGACCATGTTTGGGAATTAGCCCCCCTCTCACTGCACTCGCGGCACTGCTGCGGCCGATCGAATTGACAAAGCACTCAACGAATTTCATCAACAAAAAACAAATCTTGTTAAGCTTTGTGTGTTTTGTTGTCTTTTTAGTCATACATGTACTTGTACGTTTTGAATCATACTCCCATTATAAAGTCAAGGGTAACACAAATCCAGTTTAGGACGCAGTGACACCGCCAGCGTGCCGCGGGTCCAGTGAGAGGGGGGCTTTATCTGTGGTTGGAAGTTTCACAGCAAGATTGCTTACGGACTGACTATAAATTCTTAAAAATCATAGTCTAGAAAGTCATATTGGATGCGATCAGAGGAGCGAACTGGAGCTAAAAGAGCATGGATTCCAGGCTACTCCCTACCCAGCACGGACCTTGGTTGGGAGCAAAGTCATGGGAAGAACCGGAATGTTTGCCCGGTGCTTAAAATAAACAGAGCTACTCCAGACCTGTTACTGTATTTATCACCATGTGATAGCTTTGACAGGCTGGTTTGGCCTCAAACACTATCATAGATTAAGATCTTGCTGTATTGAAAAATTCAACTGCCTTTCAAGAACAATATGTCCGAAGAACATAGCTTTTTTTAGAAGTAATAGTAATGCACTGGCACTCTGTTGTTATCCAAACATATTTTTGTCCTCCCAGATGTCTGTCTTAAGGTTAAGAATAGAAACAATGCCTTAAGTATTAGAAGTGTTGGAACATTCATGTATGTTGCACTTGTCAACCAGGATGTTTGCATTGACAGTTCTTTGTAATTTCATACAATGATTTGCAACAACAATAAATGAATTACCAATGAACCGAAACAGTCTCAACGACATTAAGCTTTTTGAAGACTTTCTTTAATATTCGAAGGCATGACTTTAATTTATAAAATAGAGAAAAAATGGATGTTTTCACTGTCACAGTTCTTTGTAATTTCATACAATGGTTGCATCTACAATAAATGAATTACCAGTGAAGCCAAACAGTCAACGACATTAAGCTTTTTGAATACTTTCTTTTTATTTAATATTCGAAGGCATGACAACTTCAATCTAAAAAATAGTATAGAGCAATTATTTCCACTAGCCTAGGTTAGATATACTATAAGGAGAAGTGCTGAATAAAAAGACTCTTTTTACACAACCAAGACTAGTGATTTATTCAACCAACGTTTCGGTGACCATCTGTCACCTTCTTCAAGGCAATTCTGACCGAAGTGCTCTTCGAAAGTTTCTTTGATAAATGACTGGAAGAATGCCATTAGGTAATGAATAGAAAGCATATTTGTTCTACTTTATGGAAATCTTACAATGATGTTGGTAAATTATAAGTTATAAACCTTTAAAAGTTGGGTATACTTTTTTATTGGTCGCACGCATAGCCACTATAGGATTACATTACATAGCAATAATAAACATGGAATTAGATACCAACAGTTGATGTTTCATACTAAAAAAAAATATCTTCAAATAAATTAGCAACATTCAAAATGCTACTATCCTGTCACTTGATGTGATTACCAAAAGGAATGATAGATTCAGATATGAAAAGCCCTAAGACTAAGATTTGTATACACTAATGAACTAATTAATGAAAGTAAGGCCATTTTGATTTGATTATATGGATTACATTTGCGCGCACATCAACTTTCGTCCATTTCCAAAAAAAAACTTTTCTACCATACTGTATAAGTTATGCAAAGCAGCTACAAAATGAGCAAATGCATGCCATAAATTGCAAAAAGATATTTCAGAAAACGTATACTAATGTAGTAGAATGCCAACATTAAAAAAGGAAGATGTTACAAAACAAAAATTAAGAATCCATTATTTGATATACCATATTTTGGGTGTTAAGTCATTTGTTCAACCTTCCTGACCATGTAGGTTTCATAATGAAGGCAACTTTTGTTTTGCCAAACTTTTTTTTATTCGCACACTCACATCAATTTTGGGGTTCCCAGAGGATGTCATCCATATAATTAAATCAACATGGCCTAATTGTCACATTGATGATTTGTCTACAAGGCTTGCATCAGAATAAAAATACCCAAAGCTAGATTTTCTGAATGTGGTACAGTAGTTGGTGTGGCGAGGGTGAATCCTGCTATACCGTAAAATTCCTATTTACGTACGCACCCCTCCTAACGTACGCACCCCCGATTTGGGGACGATTGCAGGCCTGACTCAGTGAGTTGAAACGTTCAGGGGAAAAACCCTCCTAACGTACGCACCCTTTCCAGCATTTTGGTGGATAGTTAAGAGGTTGACATAATAATCCTTCCGATGATGTTTACCGACTTAAAAGGTTTACTGAGAAAATGTTTCTGGGTAGAAAATATCAAACAATTTAAATATATGTATCATTTATTCTTTATTACTGATTGATTGTGTGGTAGCATTCCACACTTCATTTGCATGAAGATGTACCGTACTCTCATGCTGATATGCGATTTTTCCGAGGAAGAACCCCTCCTAACGTACGCACCCCGACTTTGGTGTCGGCCTGGAGCACCTGCTTGCGACTTGAAAAGTTTAAAAAGTGCGTACGTAAATAGGGATTTTACGGTAGTTGGTGAGTCCTGCTGTCTGAGTCTTCCTGATCCACGGATGCCTTTTTCGGATTGAGAACCATGTCTTTGACTTCAGGGACAAGTTTGTGCAGCATTGTCGATAAGTTGTCCGCATCGTTGTCCCCGTCCTCCCCTGCTTGTTGCTTGGCCTTCACACACTTGATCACCAGATCTGCAAGCAATCGGTAGGATTGATAAGTGTACGTTAAAGAACCCACCACACCTTTCGAAAAAGAGTAGGGGCATGCCCCGGTGTGCGATGGTCCAAAACCTTACAGTCCGGTCTGGGATGACATCTTGAAAAGGTGATAGTTCACCTGTTATGTCAATCCTTCCACAAATGTGGTAAATCGAAATAAATAAATACTAATAATGATAAGATATAACGGTTTCAGAAAGCTACATGAATAAGCCAGTTTATGGTTTAAACTGTTCATGCACAGTGAGATACGTTGTGCCAAATATGTCAAAGGTGAAGGCCCCTAAAGCCCCCCTCTCACTGGACAGAAACTAGTTGGCGACTAGTTGCAAATGAGGTTCGCCAAGTAGTTTTGCACAGTTGCCAAGTAGTTTCCACGCAGTTTCCAAAGAACGCCAATTCATCTCCTGCAGTGCATTTTTTTTTTACAGTTAAAAAAAAAACGCCAGAGGTGAATGGATGCGAACTAGTTGCGAATTAGTTTCCAACATTAAGTGAAAATCCTATTATCACCACAATTTTTTTAAATGTGTTTTAGTCATTTTACATTGCTTTTTAATTCAGTAGCAACACTGCGGCGTCCAATACCCTTTTCGGCAGGGCTTCAATTGCAAGTGTGTCACTCGTCAGTGTGAATGCTAGGTGAAACTTGTCGGAAACTTTCCAAGTCGTCTCAACTTTTAGTCGCCAACTAGTTTCCGTCCAGTGAGAGGGGGGTTTAACTTGTAAGCAGTTCTTGTCCAGACCTTAATACATGTCCAGATGTTATTTCGTTTAGGTCTCAGAGCTCTTTAACTTTGATTACTACATTAAGTTATGTACTAACAACGCATCTTGCGCTCATGTGCAGTTTAAACTGTGATCTGGCTCATTTCTGTACTTCTAGCCTCTCCTTGGTGCTGAAAGGCTATCAAACGGCACAACACAACATAACTTGTGTCTAAGATTTGGAATATTGGTAAGTTGGCTTCTTTAACTGTATCTAATCTCTCTGACATCTTGTGTGGCAGTGCGTCTGCAGTGATTTTGAATCAAATTTGACTCCCAATCAAAGGCTGCGAAGGTCCTGAATGTGTATAAGAGGGGCTTCAGCGATCGTTGAATAGGGGAAAGGAGCCTTTAACAACATTGTACAGCACTAACCCTGAGAGTTTACCAGTTTGGAGTGTTATTCCTTGGGCAGGTTCGGGGACTAGTTGGCTGGTGGTTTGGAATCAAATTTAACTCCTGAATGTGTAAGAGGGGCTTCAGTGATCACTCTCTGGAAAAGGACCTTAAACAACATTGTACAGCACTAGCCTTGAAAGTTTACCAGTTTGGAGTGCTGTTCCTTGGGCAGGTTTCGGAACTAGGGGGTTGGGGTTGGTTTGGAATCAAAGTTAACTCCTGAATGTGTAAGAGGGGCTTCAGTGATCACTCTCTGGAAAAGGACCTTTAACAACATTGTACAGCACTAGCCCTGAAAGTTTACCCGTTTATAGTGTTGTTCCTTGGGCAGGTTTCGGAACTAGGGGGTTAAGGGTGGTTTGGAATCAAATGTAACTCCTGAATGTTTAAGAGCGGCTTCAGTGATAACTCTCTGGAAAAGGACCTTAAACAACATTGTACAGCACTAACCCTGAAAGTTTACCAGTTTGGAGTGCTGTTCCTTGGGCAGGTTTGGGAACTAGGGGGTTGGTGTGGTTTGGAATCAAAGTTAACTCCTGAATGTGTAAGAGGGGCTTCAGTGATCACTCTCTAGAAAAGGGCCTTAAACAACATTGTACAGCACTTACCCTGGAAGTTGACGAGTTTGGCATGTTGTTCCTTGGGCAGGTGCTGCTCCAGGTGGCTGATGATGAGAGGCACACACCTGCCAGGTGCGTGCACCATGGCGTGTGACAGCTGCTGGAACATCAGTAACACAGCCAGGTGCAGCACTGCAGCTGGCTCCTCCTCTCTGCTTAGTTCCTCACACAGGGACTGTCTATGGTTAAACACCAGCTGTCTGTAATACAGGTGGTCATGTGGTATTAGACACAGGGTTCTCACCAGAACTTTTTCACAGAGTAAGCGTCAGGAACAGAAGACCAACTTTGTGTAACGCAAGTGTAGAGAAGTAAGAGGATACTACTTTGGGATCACGTGAGCACAGACACACAAGATTTGCCGTGGCCGAGGAACAAACTTTATTTCTCGCTCACATCCTCTGCTCTATTCCTGCCGTCTTACTGTGCTCCCTATCCCTATAGTCTGTCCCTTTTTATCTGTGCGGGACTCCTTATCTAATCTAGAATCTTTAGAAATATGTATTTTTGACAGGTTGATCAATTCTTACAGTTCTTCAAGATGGGTCAGCACATGTTTCTGTCTTATGTTATCCGGGGGGGGGGGGGGGGGGGGGGGGGTTGGGGGGTGGCGGTTGGGTGTCAGTGCTACTAAGAAATTCCGGACTATCTGTTTGTAAACATATGGGGCAAATATGTGCCTCATTGCGAGTTAAAGTATATGTAAGCTATATCACAGATCATTACACAAGCTTTGCATAGAGTGAATACTGGGTCTGGCATTCTCCCTTGGAAAATTTTGAAACCCCCAGAGAGTCAACAAACACAACATAGTGCCAGTGTCTCTCCTTTCATTTTTCTTCAGCTTAAGCAAAATTATGCAACTGACAGCAATTCATTTCTTAAGAGAGATTACATCCCAATGGCCCAAATCCTCATAGATAATGGTTGTCAGACTTTTACCTTTCTTTCTTCTTGTCAGCTTTCTTCAGCATCACCTGTGTTTCCCCTGCCACGGTCTCCAGGGCCGACAGGAAGTCATCTACTTGCTGGATAGAGAGATATGTAAATGTACACCATGATCATTGCACATTCAGGTCGTATAAGTACAGTGGATTCATTTATCAGCTAGCTGTTATGTTTTGTACCACAATCATCCCTCAGTCACGAAAATAAAACATTCATTCATTCATTCATTCATTCATACATATAGAATAAAACGGCCAAAGGTCGGAGAGCCATGTGACTCGCGGGAGGGCTGGGACCGAGGTTTATTTATGTTTATTTACATGTTTATTTATGTCATACTAACCCGAAAAAACACAATTTCAATGCAAAATATGCCTGAAGTTGAGATAGTTTAATTTGTGTCTTCGAACAAAGAAATCGTAACAACATCAATTCCAACCAACGAATCAGGTATTCAAATTTTCGACAGCGGCGCAACCGGCTCACTCAAAATGCATTCGAAATATTCTATGAAAGCCTGTGTGATACAACTCTAAAACCTCATGTGATATGGAAAGTTATCACACGGTCTGGAACACCCGTATCAGGCCCAGGTATGACATAAAGACTTTTATTCAGGTCGTCACCCAGACAGGTTTTGCATGCCAAAACATTTCGTTCAAAAGTTCTAGACGGGACTACATATGTATGTGGCTCTAGATGTCTTACTCAGTTATTGAGGTATAATTGTGGTGCAAAAGATGTTGGTTAGCTGAAGAATGGATCAAGTCCATGGCTGTCTATCTATACATGTATTAAACATTCAGTGGATATGGCTTCACTCCAAAATCAATGATCAAGCTCAAGTAAACAGTACAAACTTTGTTTTCTTAACTTCATTATCAACTATATCTATTTGATGTTTTAATGTACATTGCATTATGGTGGATGTAACTGTCATTTTGGCCCTCAAAGAAACCATTCTCTTACCTTTCCTGCCAGTGATGTGTGGAGTTTCGTCATTGGTTCTTTGATGTGCTCAGGTAGATTTGAGATAAGTTTAAAGCGCATCTGTGGAAAAAACAGAATGACAAATTGATATCTATAAGCAATGAGAGACAAAAAAATCAGAAATGATGATAAGAAATTTGCCAGGGCAAATATACACAGCCTGTTGCACAGTTCTTGACTGAAGTATGACGGAAACTGAAACTGAACAGCTAAACAAAGGGTTGCACAGTTTAAAGAAACGATAGCAACTTGTCGTTGTCAGTAACTTGTGCTAGCCCTTTGCAATAGCCACAGGCAAGTTGGGCAGCCCTGGCTGTGTCTCCTAAACAGCCAAACCAAAAAAATGAATTAACTTCTCACCTCTATCGTTATGGCTTTGGGATCGTTAACTGACATCATCTGCTCCGAGGCCACGAAATTGAGTAGAATGTTTGTGACATCTGTACACAGTGTCTTCAGGAGATGCTTGGCCAGCTGACTCTGGGCCTCTTCTGCAACATATCGACATTTCTCAACATTACTGGTCATGTACTGCAGCGGGTTTTCATAGGAGTAGTAGATAAGACCACACCAATTTATTTTCTTGATCAATTTAACAGATTTTAAATAAAAAATGCTAAATTCCAAAATCAGCATGAAAACAGAATCTCAGAGGAAAGTCTGTACTTCGGTGCACACAGTTTCAGAGTGTGAACAGGGTCAGGTGCAAGTTTTCACCCCAGCCTTCTGTTTTGAAGTTCATGATTTTGTTTTGCTAAATCTATCTGTTAACCAAGAAATTAAATTGGTGTGGCCTTAGGCAAAGAATGGAGCAACAATCTAGAAATTTTTGAGCCACCCAAAAATTTAACAACAACAAAAATTAATATTCTATCACATGTACAGTCTATATTTGGGATGCCAAGGATTTTTACAGTTGATATCTTTCTCCACTTTGTAGATTACAAGATTTGTAGATTAATGTAAGGACTTTCATAATTTTTTAGAGAGAAGAATTTTGAGGTTGTTAATTCACTCTGTATACAAATGTAGTAGAGCTGTGTACCTAAAAAATTTTTAGGTACAGGACTGGTACAGGTATGGGTGCACGGGTTTAGGTACAGGTCCGGACCTGAACCTGTACCTAAGCTACTTGTTCAGAAAATGGTAGATTTTCAATAAGGTCAAAAGCATGTTTGAACTGGCAAAAACATAATATTTGATTGTGCTAGGTATTAGTTTTATAAAAACAATTTGACTCCAGCCATGCAAATGTATTTTCTGTGCTTTAGAGTGGCTTTAGAGCATTGCCACGGTAATTTCATAGTAATTCTATCTGTCAAAGTTGCCATCCCCTGAGTCAGGTCCAGTACAAATACAGCAGGGTCAGGTATTTTGGACCTGTACCTAATTGATTGTACCCGGTACTGTATCGGTACAGTGTACCGGTACACAGCTCTACTGTATTGGGTATGGTATTGGAGGGTGGGGCCCATCTCTCCTTCCACTGCCTTTTACCTCCCCAACCAAAGTCAGGTACCCATTTTACACCTGGGTAGAGTGAGGAAAGTTGTGTAAAGTGTCCCAAGGACACAACATCTAGCCAGGAATGTCAGGAATTGAACCTGTAAACTCTCAATCCCATGTCTGCTATAGCTAGCCTATCCACTTGGCCATTCAATGCCACCACATATCATTGAACATTGTACTCACCTTCGAATAGTTTCAGACCCTTCTCAAACAGTTTGATGTTAGTCCAGAGACCAGTGACTTTCTCCTGTAGATCCCTGTGTGTCTCTTTCCTGGAGGCTACACTTCCACCACCAGCAGAGGCCAGGAACACAGACTTAGCCACCTCCTGGTAACTTTTAGTCAGGGGTCTGTGGAGGGAAAGAATGAACACAAAAGTAGAGCTGTGTACCTAAACCCTGTACCTGTAAAATTGTTTAGGTACAGGTCCAGACCTGAACATCTACTGTACCTGTACATGTACCACAACAAACAAAACACTAGTGGACACCATTTTTTAGAGATCATGATGATGACATCACATTCTTTCAAATCTCTTAAAGGCAACCCAAGCAATATCAGGGCCCGAAAATCAGATTTTGAAAGTCAATTTATTTAGTCATTTCTATACATGATTAGTTCAAATAAACAACACTATCACAATGTATAGCGACGTCCATGATGCAAAAATAGGAGTTCGTTGTAATGTGAGAACTCACTGAAAATTGTCGCCGTCGTTTTTGTAGGCTTGCAAAACTAAAGGGATCATCATATACATGTAGCATGTTTTTGCACAGATTTAAAATGCTCAGAGTATGAAGTTATTACACAAATGTGATTGTTATTAAACATCACAACAATAAAGATTTCAGCATTTTTTTTAATTTCCATTTTTTGGTCCCTAATATTGCTTTGGTTGCCTTTAATCTTAAGCTTAAAGACAAAAATTGGACTAATTGCATAAAGTTGATGGGAACTCTTACCTGTGAAGATCTTCTGCTAGTTCTGTGACAAACCCCTCATCACAGTCGGGTAGTTTCTCACGTAGTACTTCCTCTATTTCCTATCAAGTAAAGATAAACATATGATGAAAAGTTTACCTGACAACTATATGTAAGTGACAAAAGCTGGGATTCGAACACACGACCTCTTGGTCCAGAGGCAGGGTTGCTAGCCACTGGACTAGACTTGTCTAGATTCAAGAACCAGTGTTATCAACCTAGGATTGATGTGTTCAAAAATTTGTGTTTTACTGGAACTATCATAGAACGGAACTCTGGGTTGCCATCAAATACTGTAGATTAAAAGCATCTTAAACAGGCTAAGATTTAGACAATGCTTGCAGTCAGATGTGCAAAGGGCAAAGGTTAGGTGTGACAGGTTGTTCAGTGCAATTTAACCAGCTGCTGCCACGTGCCGGAGTAGCTGGTGTGTTACACCAAAGGGCAGTTATACCGGCTATACAGCTACAGAAGCTGGTGTGTTACACCAAAGGGCAGTTATACAGGCTATATAGATACAGAAGCTGGTGTGTTACACCAAAGGGCAGTTATACCGGCTATACAGCTACAGAAGCTGGTGTGTTACACCAAAGGGCAGTTATACAGGCTATATAGATACAGAAGCTGGTGTGTTACACCAAAGGGCAGTTATACAGGCTATATAGATACAGACTACACATGCTACTAACAGTGTAGTAATTTTCCCCTACCTCAACAGTCATAAAAGGGAGCTCCTGTTTCCTACTGTGTCCCCCTGATGAAGAGGACTTTGCTGCTGCTGCCTCCTCATCCTCTGCCTCCTTCCTCTTCTGTTTCTTACTCTTCCCTTTGGTTTTCACCTCCCTGGAGCCATACCCGGAACCTCCACCAGTACTGGTCTTCCCCTCTGTAATACATCAACATTGATTGTAGTAACTATCAATGTAATCTTATAACAAATTCCTCATGCATTTTGATAAATTGACTATACCTAAGCCCATACAACTCTACATGTACCTTTTCACCACTAGGCCACGCTAATTTGATTATATGGATGACATCTTCTGAGAACCCCAAAACTGATGCGAGTGTGCGAATATAATAAGTTTGTTTCAATTAGCAAAAATAAAAAATTTCCTTCATTATGAAATCTATGAGGTCAGGAAGGCTCAACAAATGACTAACACACAGAGTATGGTATAGTGAACAATAGATTCTTCATTTTCACTTTCTTCACATCTTCTTTGACTTTGGAACCGATTTTGGCATTCTACGACAGTAGCATCGTTTTCCAATATTTTT